>NC_137155.1:90307283-91792131 GCF_951394435.1 Stenella coeruleoalba | reverse complement strand
CAACAAGAGAAGCAACCACAATGAGAGGCCCACGAACCGCAATGAAGAGTAGCCCTAGCTCCCTGCAACTAGAGAAAGCCCACGCGCAGCTACGAAGACCCAACGCAGCAAAAATAAATAAATAATAAATAAATAAATTTATTTTAAAAAAAAGAATCATACAGTAGGTAGCCTTTGGAGATTGGCTTTTCTCAGCATAATTCTCTTGAGATCCATCAGAGTGATGTATGTATCAGTAGTTTTTTTTTTTTTTTTTTTTTTTTTTGCGGTACGTGGGCCTCTCACTGCTGCGGCCTCTCCCGTTGCGGAGCACAGCCTCCAGACGCGCAGGCTCAGCGGCCATGGCTCACGGGCCCAGCCGCTCCGCGGCATGTGGGATCTTCCCGGACCGGGGCACGAACCCGTGTCCCCTGCATCGGCAGGCGGACTTTCAACCACTGCGCCACCAGGGAAGCCCCCAGTAGTTTCTTTTTTATTGCTGAGTCATGTTCCATGGTATGGATGTACCACAGTTTCTTTAACTACCCACCCTTATGAAGGAAACTGAGTTGATTCTAGTTTTTTATTATTATGAATAGTGCTTCAGTGAACATTTGTGTACAGACCTTACAAAATTTGTGTACAGACCCTACAGATACACTGTATATCTGGCCCTTTGGAGGCCACAAACCACTGTCATATCTAAAATATTTTTGCCCTCCAAAAGAATGCATGAAATAGACCAGTAGAATAGAATAAAAAGCTCAGAAACAAACTCACGAATATATGTACCCTTCACAGAAAGATGGTGCCACAGAGCAGTGGACAAGATTGCCTTTTTAGTCAATAGTACGGAGGCAATTGGATCTTTACATGAATAGTTACAAGTTTTGGCCCAGACCTCTCACTGTACACCATAATCAATGCTGGATAGATTGCAGATCTAAATGTAAAAGTCATAATAAATTATAAACAAACAAACAAATACAGCAAGCAAGGGAGGGTGGGAGGGAGATGCAACAGGGAGGAGATATGGGGATATATGTATATGTATAGCTGATTCACTTTGTTATACAGCAGAAACTAACACACCATTGTAAAGCAATTATACTCCAATAAAGATGTTAAAGAAACAAAAAACATACAGCAAGCAAGCTTCAAAAGATAATGTAAGGCTATGTTAGTGATTTCAATTAGGGTAAATTTTCCTACATAGGATACAGGAAGCAATAATCATTAAGGAAAAGTTTGATGGATTGAAATATATTAAAATTAAAAATGTCTGTTCATCAAAATACACCATCAAGAGAGTGAAGAGGAACTCTGAGAGTAAAAAAGTGAAAGATGAGGGACTTCCCTGTTGGTCCAGTGGTTAAGACTCCAAGCTTCCAATGCAGGGAGCATGGGTTCGATTCCTGGTCAGGGAACTAAGATCCCACATGCCGCATGGTGCGGCCAAAACATTAAAAAAATAATAATAAAATTTAAAATAAATAAATAAAAGTGAAAAATGTATTTGCAACACATGCAATTGACAAAGGGCTCAGAGCTGTTCAAGAGAACTGACTTCAGGGAGCATAGGTGACCCCAGCCCAGCTGCTACCCCACTGTCCTCCGCCAGCTGGTGCAGAGGCCCCAGCACAGGGAGGCACTAACGCAGGCCCCTGCTGCAGAGACCAGGGTTCCATTCCTCTATCAGGCAGCTTTGGTTCAGGCCTGAATCAACCTTTCTTGGACACCATCCTCCTTCCTCCCTTCTCTCCTTCCCAGGGGCAGGTCAGCATGACATAGAAGACTCTCCCTGCCTCCTTCTGCGCCTTCCTCTTTATCCCTCACAGCCATTTCTCCCAATAAATCTCTTGCATGTCTATCGGATCCTGTCCTGACATCTTCCTGGAAGACCCGAACCAACATAGATTATTTCCAGAAAACATAAGGTACTTGTAGGGATCAATAAGAAAAAGACAAACAACAGGTAGAAAAATGGGCATGAGAATTGAAAAGAGAATATCCAAATAGCTAACAAGTGTATGCAAAGGTGCTTGACCTCAACAGTGAACAGGGACCTGCAAATAAAAAATGTGAGTGATATCACGACACACTTATCAGGATGGAAGAAATGGAAAGATCTGATAATAGCAAGTGCTGGTGAGGATGTAGAACCAGGGAATCCGGGTTCTAAGAGCTTTTGCTGAGAGATTGTGGACCTTTAAATATAACAGGGGTTTAAGTGGAAAGTTTGCCCGAGATCCTAAGGGGACAAATAGCAGACGCCAAAGAATGTTAAGAGACAGAACAGCCACATAACCTACAAAAGGAGGTTGGCTCCCAAACCCTCACTCTGAAGGAGTAAGAAGAGTTAAGAAGTTAGAAACAAAACAGAGCGGGATGAGAAAAGGACAAGAAGCAGCCATCTCCAGGCGGAAAGCAGGGCACCTTGTGAGTGATGTTCAGGAATTTGTGTCTTATCTTGGGGGTGATGGGGACACCGAAGGTTTTAAACAGAGGGACGGGGCTTCCCTGGTGGCGCAGTGGTTAAGAATCCGCCTGCCAATGCAGGGGACACGGATTCGAGCCCTGGGCCAGGAAGATCCCACATGCTGTGGAGCAACTAAGCCCGTGCGCCCCACCTACTGAGCCTGTGCTCTAGAGCCCGCGAGCTGCAACTACTGAGCCCGTGTGCCACAACTACTGAAGCTCACGCACCTAGACCCCATGCTCTGCAACAACGGAAGCCACAAGCCCGCGCACTGCAACGAAGAGTAGCCCCCGCTCGCCACAACTAGAGAAAGTCCGCATGCAGCAAGAAGACCCAATACAGCCAAAAATAATTTTAAAAAAATTTTAAATAAGTAAACAGAGGGACATTACTGAGGAGCTGGGTTCCCTGTGAATGGCTGGAGGGGAAGGAACAGGACAAATCAACGCACAATGGTCTCTTTGATTTTGTATGGTGGTGACATGGCCTCTAGGGGCTGGGGGAAACTTTTGAGAGAGAAAGCCATTTGTGTGAAGAACCATGGAGACAGAATGGAAAATATGGTAAAACGGCAGGGACACTTCTGTGAGGGAACAGCACAGTTGGCTATCCCAGATTAAAGCGAGGAGACCACCGACAGTAAACAGGAAGACCCGTGGTGTCAGCCCTTGGGATTGGATGCGTCATAAGCGGGAGCACTGGGGACACGTCCTGATCATCTTTGGGGGCATTTCTAGAACCAGTTAAGAAGTGGGGCAGAGATATTTGTTACAACAGACAGACGAGGGAGTAAATATCAAGCAAAAGTTGTGAGATTCGTGGAAATCCCACCACATCTTGGCATTTGTTCCCCTACTCTGCCCCACCTGTTTCTGCAGTAGTGGGAGGAAGAGGGAAGGACAATGCTGGTGGGGGCGGGGCCATCAAAGGGCGGGGCCAGCAAGGGAGGAGAAGGCGGCGGTGGACAAGCGGGTGAGGCCTTCCAAAGACAGCCCAGAGGGGATGGCTGGTCAGGGTGGCTTTGCATGGCAGCTTTCAAGGTTCTTCTGCTTCAGCGTTTCCTGGGAAGCCTGTGAATTTAATGGAAGAGGGATCCAACCCACCTTCCTGGGTAACCGCCGGCGGGTTTAGGATGGCGTGGTTCCCCTCAGCGAGATGCAAGGGGTTCACACCCAAGCTTCCCTTCCCTGGGAGCTACTATTGGTGGGGTTCCCACCTTCCCTGCCGGCTCAGCTATGTCCCCCCTCTCCGGGGGATGCCCTCTGAGCCCCTCGTTCCCTGGACTGAGGTCTCAGCGCTGTGCTAAGTGCTTTATATGTTACCTTGTTTAATCCTTTCAATTCAACAAAACCTTTGAGGCAGGTACCAGTTTTATAGATGAGTAAGTAGAAATTTAGAGAGAGGGATGAGACCAAGTTCAGACAGGAAGGACAGAGAGGGAGATTTGAACCCAAATCTGTCTGACTGCAAAGTCCAGGCACTGGAGTGGACGAGACATTGCCTCAACCAGAGCTTCAGGGGGCGACTGTCGGCCTGACCAGCTACTGGAAAGTGGCTGGACAGGAACTGAACCACCCGGGGCTCTGATTCAAATCCTGCCTCACCTGTCAGTAGGTGACTCGGCTGAGCTCCTTGGCAGGATACTTAACCTCCAGAGGCCTCGGTTTCCTCAGCTGGGAGACGAGGATGGTCGTCTCTGCTTCTCAGGATGGTTGTGAGGATTAAATGAAGGGACCCAGGGGCAGACTCAGAGTGGAGTTTAGTAAATGTCACCTGTCGTCAGATCTTGTCACCCCTCCTGGTCATCACACTTCAGGGGCAGCTGTTGTGAAGGGTGTCAGAAACCTTGGCCAGTGTCCTCCTCGGTGCTTCGAAGAAGTGGTTATTGAGGAAGAAATATGGCTCTGTTGGGGGGTCAGTGTTTATTTTTATAACTCTGAACTCTGCCTTTTTCTTTTTTAAAAAATAAATTTATTTATTTATTTGTGGCTGCATTGGGTCTTCATTGCTGCATGCGGGCTTTCTCTAGTTGCAGTGAGCGGGGGCTACTCTTCGTTGCGGAGCACGGGCTCTAGGCGTGCGGGCTTCAGTAGTTGTGGCACGTGGGCTCAGTAGTTGTGGCTCGTGGGCTCTAGAGCGCAGGCTCAGTAGTTCTGGCTCATGGGCTTAGTTGCTTCGCAGCATGTGGGATCTTCCCGGACCAGGGCTCAAACCCGTGTCCCCTGCATTGGCAGGCAGATTCTTAACCACTGCACCACCAGGGAAACCCTGAACTCTGTCTTTTGAAGAAGTGTTCTTTATATCTGAAATCAAATCAAAAATGTTTCTGGTCCCAGAGGGGACCTTTGGCTGAGAAGTAACAAGAGAGAGGAGGCAGCTCACACTTCTCCAAAAAGACAAGTCGCCCTCCATGTGGAAGACGCTTCCCAGGCTCACTAATCTCTCCTGTTTTCTGCCATGAGGGAAAAGACACAGCCCCTCTGAAAAAAGGGGCTAAGTTTGAGGCGCATTTTCTTTGGCAACTGGCTGTGGATAGGGAGCTTTTGATCTGATGCAGCACGAAGGAACGAGCCCCGTCTAGGCTCTTGGAATGACTTTGATTCTTAAGTTACAAGAAGCAGAATGAGTTACAAAGCAGCATTCTCTTCAAGGCCATGCGTATGATAGGGGCTAGACTGTGACTTAAAACAGCAAAGACAGGGAAAACATGGTTCTAGAATAACAAGTCCTTTTTGGAATCACAATAGTAATAATAGATGGGCTAGATGTGCCAACGATGTGTGCGAGTGACCTCTTCTGTGGACCGTCTGCAGCCCAGCTATGCTTCCTGTCACTGCCTCCCCCCTCGGGGCCCAGCTGCTTGGTCCAGGCCGGGCACCTTACACCAGGCCTGCCCGCCACCGTGAGGTTGGCCAGCAGCCTGGGCCAGGCTTTGCCATGAGAAAGAGGAATGGAGCGGGACTTCTCTGATGGTCCAGTGGTTAAGACTCTGTGCTCCCAATGCAGGGGGCCTGGGTTGGACACCTGGCCAGGGAACTAGATACCGCGTGCGTGTCGCAACTAAAAGACCCTGTGTGCTGCAACTAAGACCCGGTGCAGCCGAATACATAAATAAATAAATATTTTTTAAAAATTAAGTATTAAAAAAAAAGGAACGGGGCAATTGGATTTCCTTTCTGAAGAATGTGAGCTAGAGGGTATGAGAGAATGAGGGATTCTGTGGCAGGAGCAGGCTGGGGATGATGCTTTGAGGAACCCAGGAGGGATGGTTCAGAGGGAGAGTGCTGCAGGCCCACAGTATCCTGAATGTAAGAAGCAGCTCTGAGAGAAGACATAGATACACAATGGTGGAGGAGGCTGGTACACAGAGCCCAGCCCTGAGAAGAGGGTCCCCAACTTCCTGCTTGCGATGGGTGGCCTGGCTCCACTGTGTCTCCCACTCTGCTGGGCTTGAATGCTGGGCTGGGTTTTCCTAGGTCCCAGGGACTTGCACCCTCACCATAAGCACCCCACCACATTGTTTAAGGAACACAGAGGAGTTTGTTCCCTCAAACAAATGAACCTTCTAGAAACAAATCCCACACCCGTTATGAAGCACCTACTATGTGCTAGGCACTGTCAAGCGATGTATACACATTATCTCGTCACGTCTTTACAACAACCCTAGTGAATACTGATTGCATATTGTAGATGAGGAAACTAAGGCTCAGAAGGTAACTTACCACACAGCTAGGACATGCCTGTGCATGGATAAATAATCCACTAATCATTGCTGTGTTTAGCGCTCAGTCCCACAGCAGCTCTCTAGACCTGTGCTCTGCAAACTTTAATTTGCATATGAATCTCTCTAGGATCCTGTTAAAACGAAGATTCAGATTCAGTAGGTCTGGAATGGGGCCTGAGATGGGGCGCTTTTAACAACCCCCAACGTGATGCTGATTCTGTGGATTTTTAGGGCAGTGAAAATACTCTCTATATCATCATGGTGGATACTTGTCCTTAGACATTTGTCCAAACCCATAGAAAGTACAACACCAAGAATGAGCCATAATGTAAACTGTGAAGTTCAGATGACTATGATGTGTCAATGTAGGTTCATCCTTTGTAACAAATGTACCACATTGGTAGGAGATGTTGATATGGGAGAGGCTATGCAAGTGTGAGTACAGGGGGCATATGGGAAATCTCCGTACCTTCCCAATTTTGCTGAGAACCTTAAAAACTGCTCTGAAAAAATAAGTCTTCATACAAAAAAAAAAGAAAAAGAAACCTAAAACCAAAAACCCCAGTGATGCTGCTGGTCCGTGGACCACACTTTGAGTAGCAAGAACCTAAACCAACTTGCCAAAATTAAGCAGCCACTTGGTAAACATTAGTGTCCTTAGGAGGGGCACTGCTTGCAAAGCTAATACTATAGGGAAGTGACAGCACATTACCCGTTTCTGAATGCACAATGTGACGGCACGTATTTCAAGCTGTGAGTTCACTTTGTATAGTTGAAGTTGCAGTTAATTTTGATGTTGGCTTGTTGTTAAGATTTGCTTAGCATCTTAGCAGGTGTGATAAGTCATTCAAGAGTGTTGTTAGTCATAGTCATCTGAGCGGCTCTTCCGGGGATTGAGAGCCATCTGACGCTGTGAAGCTCAGACTACAGAATACTTCCTGTGTGGTCTGTACAGACGTGTGTCGAATCAGCCAGGGTGTACCTTCATCTAGGTATCTGGCCCCATCTCAGGTTTTTGCAGTGAGAAACTCTAGGGTGGGGCCCTGGAATCTGTATTGTTAACAAGTTCAAACCACCCCACTCTCATGCTCAAGTGAACCTGATGGGAATTTCTGGCCCAGATGTTTTCTGAGGTCCCATCCGCCACGTGCACTGTTACGGCTTCCTGTTCCACTGCCACTGGAAACACAGAAAAAGCTGAGCATGGGGGGCGGCGGGCAGTCAAGGAAAGCGAAACACTTTGAAATCGACCTACCAATCAGCATGATGACCAAGTTTGCCGCCCCGTATTTCTCTATCTCGTGAATCCAGTGAGGAACAGACTCGAACGTGGACCGCCGGGTGAGGTCGTAGGCAATGATGGCCGCGTGGGCACTGCGATAGTAGCTTTGGGTGATGGTCCGGAAGCGCTCCTGGCCTGCAGTGTCCCACACCTGCATCTGGAGAAGGGCAGGAAAGGGGGTCCACATCAGGAGTTCCCACCCCTGATGGGAACTTGCTCGCCTAAGTCGTTCCCTGGGTCTCACTTCTAGAGATCCAAATTCAGGAGGTCTGGGGTGGGGCCCAGGAATCTGTCTTTTTTCAGGTGCTCCCAGGGTAAAATCCCCAAGGTTTTCAGGTTGGGGGCCATCACCTAAGGTGCCCTTCAGTGGGAGAGGCGGATCCAGTGTCCTAAGGTCTGGTGTTCTTTTGCCTTCCTACCACACTCATCCCTTCATCCAGATGTTTTATCTTTTTTTTTTTTTTGCGGTACGCAGGCCTCTCACCGTTGTGGCCTCTCCCGTTGCGGAGCACAGGCTCCGGACGCGCAGGCTCAGCGGCCATGGCTCACGGGCCCAGCCGCTCCGCGGCATGTGGGATCTTCCCGGAACGGGGCACGAACCCATGTCCCCTGCATCGGCAGGCGGACTCTCAACCACTGTGCCACCAGGGAAGCCTCAAAATGTCTTTTTACTATTGTGTTTGTTTAATAAGGATCCCACACAAAATCCATTTATTACATTTTCACCAACACTTTTTGATCTTTTTTGGTTGGTCAAATGGGTAAATGATATTATCTCACTTATTTTAATTTCATTTCTTTAATCATGAGTAACAATGGGCACTTTTACTTTTTCACATAAATGTATGAGCCAGTTCACATAACATCTGTGAAGTAGCTGTTTTGTCTAATCTGTGAAGTGCCTACTTTTTGTGTTTGGTTGTTGGTCTTTTCTTCGATATTTATCAGAGCTCTTTTCACATCAGAGAAATTAGCTCTCTGTCAGTTCCATATTTGCAAATGTTTCTTTCCAGTTTGTCACTCATCTTTGACTTTGTTTATGGTATTTTTGAGTATGTAGAAATTTGACCTTTATATGATCATATAGAAGAGTATTAATTTGACCTTTAAATAGTTAGATGGAGCAATATTTTCCCTTATGGCTTCTGGGTTCTTGTCTTGCTTTAAAGCCTGATTTCTCTATTCCTCAATGATAAAAATAAATACTCCCATGGGTTTTTTTTCCCTGGTATTTTAATGATCTCATAGTTTATATTTAAATCTTTCACTCCTCAGGCATGTGTTTCGGGGTTAGGAACCATGGCTACAAGAGGCAGACCCACCCCTGTCCCCCTCTGACCTTCACTTTCTTGCCGTTGATCTCCAGGGCACGCACAGTGAAGTCCACCCCAATGGTGTTCTGCTGCGCCTCAGTGTAGACGCCGGACGTGAAATGCCGCACCACACACGTCTTCCCCACGTTGGAATCCCCGATGAGGATAATCTTGAACAAATAGTCAAAGTTCTCATCTGCTACCCTGGCTGAGCTGGAGAATTGCATGGCTCTTGCCACCTAGAACAGATCAAGGAAGAAAAGAAGGAATTCAGTCTCTCTTTAGTGCAGCCATCCCCAACCTTTTCGGCACCAGGGACTGGTTTCGTGGAAGACAATTTTTCCTCGGACAGGGTGGGGGGCTAGGATGGTTCAGGAGGCAACGTGAGCGATGGGGAGCAATGGGGAGCAATGGGGGGCGATGGGGGGCGATGGGGAGCAGTGGGGAGCCATGGGGAGCGATGGGGGCGATGGGGGCGATGGGGGGCGATGGGGAGTGATGGGGGGCAATGGGGGGCGATGGGGAGCGATGGGGAGCGATGGGGAGCGGCAGGTGAAGCTTCGCTCACTCGCCTGCCGCTCACCTCCTGTTGTGTGGCCCAGTACCTAACAGGACGGGTACTGGTCCCCAGCCTGGGGATTGGGGACCCCTGTGTTAGTGACCACCTACCAGGGGCCGGGAACTATTCTTGGCACTCGGGATTCAGCACAGGACAAGACAGAGTGAGGTCACTGTTTTCCTAGCACTGCCATCCTCGTGGGAGAAGGATGTTAATTACTGGTCAGGTAAGAGGGAGCTGCCCGCACAAACCCCACCTGTCCTAGGTGAGTTAACATTACTTTAGGGGTGACCTTGGAATGAAGAGGTTCTACTGCTGTTCTCTGCTGGGCCCAGTACACGGTCAACACTCTCAGATGACAGCATTGACTGGGACTTCCCTGGCAGTCCAGGGGTTAAGACTCCATGCTTCCAGCGCTTCCACTGCAGGAGGTGGTGGGTTTGATCCCTCGTCTGGGAACTAAGATCCCACATGCCTCGGGGCCCAGCAGGAGTGTTTCGCCTGCCAGTTATCAGGTGGGAGACATGCCTAGCTGTCAGCCTATCTCCATGTCACACGGGAGGAAGACAAATTACTGGAAGACTAAATGGCAAGGCAACCAGCCGCAAGCATCAATGAGACCTGACAGACAAGTCAGTTTCGGGAAGAGTCACACAGCCCTTTTCTTCCGGTTGGCACCTGATTTTCCTTGTCCTGGAAATTATGATTCTGAGAATATTCAGAATGAAAACTGTGGGGAATTCCCTGGCAGTCCAGCAGTTAGGACTCTGTGCTTTCACTGTCAAGGGCCCGGTTTCAATCCCTGGTTGGAGAACTAAGATCCCACAAGCCTCGAGGTGCCACAAAACAAAACGAAACCGACAAAAAAACCCTGTGGTTTGAATGTTTGTGCCATACTCTACCATAGGCTGGAAAAGAAAGTTTCTCATGACAGTGTCTCCCGTCTCCCAAACTAACTGATTATCAGAATTACCTGGGAAGATAATTAACTATCTATATATTCCTGGAGCCCATCTTAGGTGTGCTAAATAGATTTAAAAACACGCACACACTCCCAGGTGATTTTGAGGACTAGCTAGCCTTGGGAAGTGTTGACCGACACAATCACCCACCTGAAACTTTATTCCCCCCTTCAGCATCTCTGCTTAAATATCCACAGCATCTCAGATCACGAGGAACTCACTACCTCCTGAAAAAATCTATGTTGTGTGCACAGCTCTAACTTACATGGGGTTGAAATCTATCTCCCCGAGGTTTCCATCTGTGGACCCTCATGCTACATCAGGACTCCCATTCCACATGACAGCAGATTCCTACTCCACAGCCCAGCAGATAGTTGGAGCAGCAACCATGTTCCCTCATGGCAGATATACCCGGGCCCTTCTTTGCTTGTGTTGGGTCTCCTCGTCAGATGTCTCTTAAAAATACAGGAAACCTTATTTCATTTGATGACGAAATTTGATGTTTTGCAAATTGTTCCTGCCTATGACACCCTTCTTCATTTCCCCCAGTTTTAGTTTTTGGCTTTCTCAGAAGTCATAGAAAAGGACAAGTCTGTATCATCACACAAATTAAAATCTGTACGTAAAAACTGCGAGCTTTAAACAGACGGAGGATCCTACACTTCTCCTGGACTCCTCTGAAATCACTATGGCTAAATGATCCAGCAGACACGAGACATAATCAAACAACTCTTCCCCGGGCTTTTCAAGTAAAGAAAGCCATTCCACTTCCGGTGTCTTATCCCTGTAATTTGAGCTGAAATCTTACTTCCATGCCCCCCCCACCATACACACACACCAAGTAAGTCCTCAGGGTTTCCACAAAAGCCCCCTTCACCTCCGCCTACACACCCTGCAAGGAGAAACAAGCGATGTCCACCCTCCAACACCCTCCATCCTGCATCCTGTAACCTGCACCTGTTGCTTACCTGTCTGGCTCTCTCACCTCTGCCAGTAGGTAACGTTTGCTCTTTCTCCTGGTTTTCCTTTTGGTCCTCCGTACCCCTTCTTCCTCCTGTCTCAAGGCGTGGTGGGAACTGTAGTTCTGTCCCCAGGTGTCAGGTTTGGTGGCCTGAGAAAGTGAAAGGAAAGTGTCAACCCTCCCTCCCTCCGCCTCCCCCTCCCTCCCCATCCGGAGGAGCTGCCATTGGGTACAAAGCACGGGGTGAGGCCACACTAGGTCACCTTTCCTCCGGCTTCTTAGCATCACATGTTATCCAGCAAACCCAAAATGAAAAGGACTAGCCTGCTACCTCAGCCAACACCTACTGAGCCTCCCTGTTATTTCTTTCAGCTCACATTCTCTTAGGCGGCCCTTACCCCCAATTTTTCCTGGTGTCCCCTGTTTGGCTGGGGTGGGAGTGGCTAGTTGAAGGACAGCAACTTAAAGGAGGACACAGATCTGGGTTTTGAGTCATTTAACTGTTTTGTGGACTTGAATAACCTTTTCTGAGGAGCCACTGAGAGAAAGGAGGTGATCCAAAGAGAAGATTAAAAAACGAAAACAACTTTGAATTTGCAGGGGAAAAAGGAGCTGAAAAAAAATGTTTCCTTCCCCCCACAAAGTGTACCCCAGAACCAAGGTTAATTTCTAGGAAGACCTGGAGTTCGTCAGTCCCTGATGCTGGCAGGAGAAGCATGGAGCTGAGGTGAATTTTCCTTTTTATTTTTTCCCCACAGAGTCTGGAAGAGTCACTGCTTCTAGCATGGGGACCAGATCAGCTCCACTCTGTGGAATGTGCTGACCAGGCAGTTAAGCTATAGGCATAACATGCAAAACAGAAACATCCCAATCGATAAAATATTAAACTGGTGTAGTGTTTTCAAACTGTGGGCCGAGACCCGTTAATGAGTCATGAAGTCAAATTTAGTGGGTTGTAACCAGCGTTTTTACAGAAAAGATTAGGAAACCAATTCAGAATGCATTCCATGGAGTAAGGGTATTGTTGCATGAGCTGTTTGGATCAGTTGTGAACAGGCATGTGTGTGCTGGGGGTGATGTAAGATGTATTTCTTACTGTGGATTGAGGCCTAGCACTGAAATAGAGGACAATTTATTCACTACTCAAGAACATTTCTCCAGAAAACCTGTAAATGATTTATCTTACCCCAAATTCCATTTACACATCACTTTCAGGAACCTCTCTTTTGGGGAGGATAAATCCAGTGTTTGCAGGTAGAGCAAGAAGACAAAAGACAAATACTGCTGCTGCATACCGTGCTTTATTGTGTTTTTAAAAAATTTTTCTTTTATTTATTTTTTTGCCCATGCCATGCAGCATGTGGGATCCTAGTTCACATTCAGCATGCGGGATCTTAGTTCCCTGATGAGGGATTGAACCCATGCCCCCAGCAATGGAAGCGTGGAGTCCTAACCACTGGACTACCAGGGAAGGCCCTGCAGACTGTGCTCTGAAAGCCACAGTCATGCATATGAGGCTTCAAAATGAAATGTAGGTCAAGATCCACAACAAATGTATGGGCCGGGTCGGGAAATAAAACCCGTGAGATGCGTCCGTGAGGTTAGGTGTCAAAATGTTTCTTCTTCTGGTAATGATGACTGATAAAGAAAAAAAAAACCCCAAACCAAAAAACCCCAGCTGACTCAGACTTCGCACTTGGAGAGCAAGTATAATTCGAATGGTAAAATGCCCGAATGGTTATGGACGTCAAGGAGAGATGCTGCTTTTCCCTACCCCGACCCTCTCCACCAATGCTGACTATAAGTGCAAAGAGCAGAACTTGGGTTATGGGGAAGAAGGCATTCTTGACCTGGGTGGTGGTGATGCAGGTCATATACTTATACACACACACATACATACGTGCATATACACACATATATCTCACAATATATATAGTTTACCATTTTAACCATTTTTGTGTGTATCATCCAGTGGTCTTAAATATATTCACATTGTTGTGCAGCCATCACCACCGTCTGTCTCCAGAACTTTTTCATCATCTCCACCTGAAACTCTATATCCTGTTAAACAATAACTCCCATTTCCCCTCCCCCCCAGCCCTTGGTAGCCATAATTCTACTTTCTGTCTCGATAAATTTGATTACCCTACGTACCTCATACAAGTGGAATCATACAGTAAGTGTCCTTTTGTGCCTGGCTTATCTCACTTAGTTTAATGTTTTCAGGGTTCATCCATGTTGTAGCATGTGTCATAATTTCATTCTTTTAAAGTTGAATAATTGTCCACAATTTGTTTTTTACAATAAGTGTGAAACGCCTGGTCTGGTTGATTTATGGTTGCTCCCCATAATATCACATTTCCCCAGCCACACCCTCTGATGACTGGAAACAAAACTACCCCTGCATTGTGTAAAGGCAAATACAAATTAAAAATAAGAGACTTAATTCTCCTTGTTGAAAATAAGGGAAGAGGACCCCCCCCTCCTTTTTCTTTCAAAATTTCTGTCCTTTTCGAATATATGTATATCTTTAGAACGGCTAAATAACCTCTGCCGGTCTCACAACTCTGGAATGTTTCCTCCAGGACCTGGGAGCCATCTTTTGAAATTCAAACATCCAGGGAGCTATTGCCCCTAACTCCCAGTTCCTGTGGCAGGATGGGAGGCTAACTTCCGTGGGGGCCTTGCTCCAATTTGCAAAACCATCTCCTGTCCTAAAGGTGTGAAAAGTTTGTTTGTCCTAAAGGTGTGAGAAGTTCTCTGGATAAGCCAACTCCGGTGGTCTCCCCAGTGACCATGATAAAGTTAGGAGAAATATTTGTGACATAAGGTCCAGTCGAGTGCTCTCACTTGAGGAGTAGTGATTATCTGAGAACTTGCCAGGAGTGGGTAGTGTTTGCCTGGCAATGTAAGGGGGAGATTCCTTTCTTCCTTTGTTACCTCTTAGCGCGTTGCATGTGATGTGCGTTACAGTCTGATTCAAAGCGTATTCAATAATAAAACTGTTTTCTAATCTGCTATCTTTGTGGACAGGTTTTCCGAGTTGAAAGACTTATTTATTTATTTTCCCCCTAGCAGTTGAAAGAGAGCCCGGGAGGGCAAAAGACCCTTTTTCAGAGTCGTGTGTTGTAAGGCTTTCAGTTTTTTTTTTTTTTTTTTTTACATCTTTATTGGAGGCCTTCAGTTTTTGCTTGAGGTTGCCAGGATCTTAACACTCATTTATTTGTTTGGGTGATGGGGGTGGGATGTACAACAGTGAATTATACCGACAGACTAATAGCCCTGTCCTTATGGGCAACTGTATTTAATTCAACAAAAATTTAAAGCTTATGCCCTCCTGGCAGGTCAGTAGCACACCTGGCAGCGCGTTTCTTTCTCTCAAAACAAAATGCAGAATAAAGGTTTTTTTAAAAAAAAGATGATTTATATATACATAATTTTTTCCCAGATTATATCTTCTCTCTCCCGCACTGCTTCTTTCCCAACAGTCCTGGCTGGTGTCCGTCCCTCCGACCCCCACTTCCCCCGCGGAGCTGCCGGGTCCACCCAGGCCTCTGGCGGCGTCTGGAAGCCGACACTCCCTCTCCTCCTCCCCTCCCCTGTCCCTCCCTTGTCCCTCCCCTCCCCTCCCTCTCCTCCCTCTCTTCCAGTCCCCTCCCCTCCCCCTCCCCTCCCCCTCCCCTCCCTGCCCAGTGGCCCTCAGGTAAAGCCGCGCGGTCGGACTACAACTCCCAGCATGCCTCGGGTACCGACGGGTCACGTGAATGCCCGGAAACCCTGGCCGCGGCGGCGCCGGTGAGGTGGCGGTGGGAGTGGTAAGCTTGCGGGCGTGGCGGAGCGAGAGGAGCTGTCGGCCGGCCGGAGTGCGACTGCTACTGCGGACTCGGGTGCGCGAGCGGCGACGCGCCGGGCCCGAGCCGAGAAGGGCCGGAACCCGGCTTGGGGCGGGGGTGAGGGGCGCCGCAGGCGAGGGCAGGTCCGAGGAGCTTCCAGGCGACGAGGGGACGGGGCGGAGAGGCAGAAGGTGGCGGCCGGTGGGTGTGGCGCCGCGGGCAAGGCCGGCCACCCCTCGTTCCGTCCACGCTGGGCCTGGCTCCTCGGCGCCCAGGTGCTCCGAGACCGGCGGAGTACCGTAGCGGGCCGGCGAGTACCGTAGCGGAGGGGAGCGGGAGGGTCGGGAGGGCCTCCGGGGAGAGCCGGCGGCCGGGCCCCACGCCAGCGCGGTGGCGGGGGCGCCTGTGCAAGAAAAGGGTTTGTCGTCTAGACCAGGTGGAAGGGTACCTCACAGGTAGGGCGGGCAGGCTTTTGGAGAGGATGTAGTGAGGCCACAGAGGGAGAAGGGTCTTAGTGGAATAACTGGGCTTTGCCTTTTGGTAACTACCACGGTCTCGGTCAGGAATTTATCTGATCGCTTTTTCGTCATTAACTCAGTATTCTTGTGTGCACAATGTGGTCTGTTTATTCTCACGTCTCACGGGATTATGGGAACGTGTCCACAGGGTTTTTGGTGTTTCCAGAAACTAGGCGATCTCCTGATAACTTACTGAAAGGATTGTAGGGAGTTCCTGGGGTGAGCAAAATATGATTTTTAATGGCCACCTTCTTTCTTCAGCGTTTTGATGGTTGAATTCTTTTTTTTCCCATTTGTTGAATGTTTGCTGTATGCCAGGCACTGTACTTACTTACTAAATTAATTTATTTTTGGCTGCGTTGGGTCTTTTTTAAAAAATTATTTTTGTCTGCGTTGTGTCTTCATTGATGCGTGCGGGCTTTTCTCTAGTTGCGGCGAGCGGGAGCTACTCTTCGTTGCGGTGCGCGGGCTTCTCATTGCATTGGCTTCTCTGGTTGCAGAGCACGGACTCTAGAGCACAGGCTCAGGAGTTGTGGCGCACGGGCTTAGTTGCTCCGCGGCAACGGAGCAACTTCCCGGATTAGGGCTCGAACCCATGTCCCCTGCATTGGCAGGCGGATTCTTAACCACTGCGTCACGAGGGAAGCCCCAGGTGCTGTACTTAGATAAATTGTCTCATTTAATTTTCAGTGAGGAAATTGAGACTCGAAGTTAAGTGGAGGGTCTTGAATTCCAACTGGAACTTTCATGCCTTTGTGTGGGCCATGTTGTGGCTTCAGATGACAATCTTATATTAATCTTTGATATCTGGTCTCTGCATCAGAAAATAACCCTGAAATGATACTTTCATAAGCTCAAAGTCGGTGCACTGTCTTATTGCTCACTAGCTGTCAGGATCCAGTGTATTAGTCATTGTCTCAGGTTCTGATTTGTCTTGTTCACCAGTGGTTAGGAGATGTCAGAGCAATGACCATTAACTTGAGTATAAGTCCTTTGTCTAGGAGAGGGAAAGATTTTTATCTTGAAAACTGTTGTCTTTGGAATATGTTCAGAATAGGTAGGAAGAACGTGGTTTGGGGAACCCTGAGAGAATTTTACAGAAAAGTGCTAGGTATTTTACATCTGTGGTAAGGAACAATTTAAGAAGAGAGACAAATTACAGGAAGACTTGAGTTTCGAATAAAAGGATTTACATGATACAGGGAAACGACCTCAAATGAGGTCATGTGGGATAAAAAAGATACTTGTGTAAATTACAGAATGCACAACTGTCACAATAGGTGAGCTCAACTATCCATTTAGTACTTTTCTCCCTACCTCTTTATACTGAGTATACATAATCATTTTACTTTGCAAACATAAAAACTGAAGTCTAGGGAGTGAAGTAATTGCCTTTCTTATTTAAGTGTGTGCGAGAACCACAGTTACTAATAAGGTGCTTTTTTTCCATTCTGCATCTATACTTCCATGTTTAATGTGTGATATTTTTAATTACTGTGTTTTACCCAACTTGGGATATTTTAACCTTTTAACCTTCCCTCTTACACAGTATAACGTAGGGTCTAGGGTCAGGTCTGGGTTTGAATGCTCCTTTCACCTCCTAAGAGATATTACTTTCTAAAATCCATTTTTTTATCTGTAAGATATGGTGAGAACTAAATGCAATGGCACATGGTAAGTACCTAGCACAGGGCCTGGCACTTTGAAAGCATTCAGTGTCAGCCATCAGTCAAAGCATTCATTCATTCAGAAAATCTTTACTGATCATTCTAAATGCTCTACTAGGCCCTGGGGTTATAGCTGTGGTGTTAAGACAGATGTGGAACTTACAGATGAACAATAAACATGTGAACAATTAAAGCAGATAATGAGATTGGGAGAAATGCTGTGAAGGGAAAAAGCAGATGGAGATGGGAGAGGTAGTAACAGAGGGAGCCCATTTTAGATAGGACGATCCAGGCAGCCACTCTAGCGGATGACACTTGAGGCTGAGCCAGGGAAAGGCAAGAGCAAGCCGTTTGCAAAGAACCAGGAGGAAAGCATGTCAGACAACAGAAGAGCAAATGCGAAGTCCCAAAGCAAGGAAGGGCTTGGTGTGTTCAGGGGCAAGAAAGGGATTGGGTGCTAGGGAGATGGTAGCCGTGTGGAGGAGTGATGCTGGTGGGGGGTGGAGCAAGGGGGGCACAGAGGAGAAGGAAATGGCTAGCCCCACGCAGGAGACTGGACTGCGGCAGCTCTGTAGGTGCAGATGGGGTGGACCTCCACCCTCTGATAAGGGAAGAGAAAAAATAGTGCAGGATAGTGTGTGTTGTATGCTCCCGTTTGTGTATGTGTGAGTGTGGGGCTACGCCTGGAATGCACGCACAGGTGCAGATTCTGCAGGAATGCAGAAGCAATGGTAGGAGCCCCTGGTGACATGAGAACAGGGAGGGAGGTGTCACTGTGTATATACCCTTTGAACTTTTTACCATTCTATAAGAATGCAGAAGCAATGGTAGGAGCCCCGGGTGACGTGAGAACAGGGAGGGAGGTGTCACCGTGTATATACCCTTTGAACTTTCTACCATTCTGCAAGAATGCAGAAGCAATGGTAGGAACCCCAGGTGAGGTGAGAACAGGGAGGGAGGTGTCACCGTGTATATACCCTTTGAACTTTCTACCGTATGTGTATAGCATCTACTGCATACAGGTTTTGGAGGCCATGGCAAAACTCTTGTGGTTTTATATGAGTCTTAGGAAACAGTGAAGAAGGCATTTTAAGCAGAAGAATGACAGCTGATTTATGTTTTAAGATATGTTTCTGGCTGATGTGTGAAGAGTGATGGGCAGCAGGGGGCTGGTGTGTGTGCTAGATGTAAAATAGTGAAACCCTGCCGGAGGCTGTTGCACTAGGCTTGGTAGAAGATGTGGGTGGTTGACCTTGGTAGTGGCTGTGGGGATGGAGAGAAGAGGATGGATTTGGGCTGAATTTTGGGGTGAAAAGGACTGGATTTAGTAATGGGTTGGATGTGGAAGCTGAGAGGAAAGGAGAAATGAGGGCTAAGTGTTAGTTGCCTTGGTGGTACCATCTTGTGAGGGCAGTGCTGGGGACGAATGGGTGTGGAGGGAGGAAGTGAGGAATTGTGAAATTGTCTTTTAGTTCCAAGGAGGGCTCTCAAGTGGTTGGTTGGCTGTGCCGCTGGGAGCCCTGGAGGGTCTGAGTTAGAGCTGGCGCTCTGGGAATCATAGGCAGAAAGCCATGGTACCAGATGAAGGGGACAGAGATCTTGGAAGTTTAGAGAGAGAAGTGTAAGTGGTTATCTTAGATGTTGAGAAAGCAGGTCCTTAGGCAAGTGTGGACTTGCTGGGCAGAGCTGCATGCCCTTTGAGGTTTGTGGCTTTGAATCTGAAAAGTGAAACCAGCCCGCTCCTTTGATTTTTCTCTGGCGAAAGTCAACCACTTGGGCCCAGGGGAGGAGGCCAGAGGCAAGCGAGGAAAAAAAGGCCCATAAGGGAGATAGTGCAGATTCTAAGTTGGGAAAGAAGGGAATGAGGACAGGAGGAGGGTCATGGATGAAGGGAAAAAATGGGGAGGTGACCTAATTGGAAGCTTGCTGAGATAAAATGACTTTGGAGTGGGGAGTATGAAGTAAGCAGTTTTCTGGAAGGAGACAAAGCAAGATGTTTGAAATGCAGTTTGGGAGGTGATGCACTTACTGCTTAGTAGATGACACGGGCCAGGTTTTGACCACGGAGTGGGTTTTGCTTGTGGGATAGAGGAAAAGATTGGTGGGAAGAGGACCCATCTGGGTGTTGACATGAGACAGAGCAGAGGGGGGACAGCAGGTGACCAGGAGACAACGGCTGTGAAGGGCAGTGGGCAGCAAGGCCCAGGAGCTTCGGAGAAGCTGGGGTCTCACAAGGAGGAAGAGTGGTTGTGAAAAGGAAGATTGCTTCTCGCTGAGAGACCCCAGAGGAAGCAGTGTTATCTGGGGGCAGGCAGGAGTCCGCCAGGGTAGGAAAGGCAAGAACTCGCAGAACAGGGTCATAGTATGGAGAAGTAGATTAACTGCTTCTCTCCATTTCCAGAGAGCATTTCTTTACAGTGGGGGTCGGGTGAGGATGGGTCCGATGAAATGGAGGTGGCAGGTGATCTCCTTTCTGCCAGTCTCTCCCCTTTCCACTCCGCAGTCTGTTTCCCCCAAAGTGTTCATAATACGAGACAACTTTATTTATTTATTATTTTTAAATAATTAATTAATTTTGGGCTGCGTTGGGTCTTCGTTGCTGTGCATGGGCGCTCTCTAGTTGCGGTGAGCCGGGGCTACTCTTTGTTGCGGTGCGTGGGCTTCTCATTGCGGTGGCTTCTCTTGTTGCGGAGCATGGGCTCTAGGCGTCTAGGCTTCAGTAGTTGTGGCTCGCGGGCTCTGGAGCACGGGCTCTGGAGCGCAGGCTCCGTAGTTGTGGCGCATGGGCCTAGTTGCTTCACAGCATGTGGGATCTTCCTGGACCAGGGATTGAACCCGTGTCCCGTGCATTGGCAGGCGGATTCTTAACCACTGCGCCACCAGGGAAGTCCCTACAAGACAGCTTTAAATCTTACTATTTTGAGTTGGAATGGACTCTAAATATGTATGGAAAGTGAAATTTGGGGAATGTTTTATATTCCAAGGCAGTGTTTATAAGGGGGAGATTGCCCTCTGCCTGGGCGTGTCACGTGTGAAGCCATCTTTTTATTTAGCCTCCATCACACAATATGGAGTGTTCATCCTGGAAAGTATATTGTGTGGGTGATCCTATAGGATCTCAGAAAGCTTCTTACAAGTCAGATGAGTTAATGATCATGAACTAGTCTTGAAAAGTAGAATAAGGCTCAATGGTTCTGCATCCTTTTTGATGGCAGGGATCTTACTTTTTATAAGTTTTTTTTTTTTTTTTTAAGGTCATTCTTGTTCTCACATGACAGTTGTATATTTAGTATCCATGGATTAAGAAAATACTAAATGACAAGCTTCTATTCAGAAACACTTAAAATGAATTTTGGTTTTATTAATTATAACAGCATTTACATACGCTTGAAAAATGTTAGACATTTGTTCAGTCTGTATTCAGAGCCGGAAAGAAAATGGTCTAAAAGTAGGATGTGCTTAATAGAGTTGGACTTGGCAAAAACTCTGTGCTTCTGCAGGGCTCCAGAGCTCACAGATGATCAGAAATCACTTCTGTGATGTAGGACATATAAATGCAAGGTATTATTATTAATGATTATAATTATATAGGACCAGATGTTATAATAGTATTCATTTTAAATGGCATTCTGCCAACATCAGATGAATGTTTAAACTCTTTTCCCATTGAACTTATTAAGCATTTTCTTCCCTGTCACTGTAGCTAAGGAAAAGGTGGTTTATTTAGAAACTAAATCCAGATGGTCTCAAACAGCTTGGTAGTCATTTAGCACCATTAATGTAACTGTACAGGCCTGAAATCCACAACCATTATTGCCAAAGCAAGTAATTCCAATCTGTTGGAGCATACATTTTTGGAATTATTCTCTTACCTAATTAATTATAGAATTTCATAACCCACAACCTTTTCTGAAGTATTCAGTACAGTGTTTTGAGTTGTGAGTGTGTTCAGGTCAAAGAGCTATGATTTATAAAGAATGGTTAAAACTTTGAGTTGTTTCACTTGGGTGTCATGTTTAATTTGGGGGATAGAGGTAAATTTAGCAGTAACACTAGTAGCTCTCAGGTTTGTAACTTCCTGGAATTACAGACAGAAAGTTTATTTACATTTTGTGAGTGGAAATTTGTTGTCTTACTTGGCTCATAATTTTGTTTTAACATTTTTCAAGGAGAATGATTATGTGAAATTAACTATATTCTCCTGATGTGGGATTAACCCTGGGCAGATCAGTGGCTAAAATAATTATCTTAATACCTTACATGCATTGTTTATTTTGGTCCCAGAAGAGATAGGCCATTTTACACATGACAGTCTGTGCTTCAGAGAGATTGATGTGTCCAAGGGCTCACAGCCAGTAAGTGAATCAGCTATAATGTTTATATAACTTTAACCATCTCAACTTTGTATCTTTTATCCAAAAGTTTCAAGAATGGCCTTTCAGGGCTTCCCTGGTGGCGCAGTGGTTGAGAGTCCGCCTGCCGATGCAGGGGACATGGATTCATGCCCCAGTCCGGGAAGGTCCCACATGCCGCGGAGCGGCTGGGCCTGTGAGCCATGGCCGCTGAGCCTGCGCGTCCGGAGCCTGTGCTCCGCAACGGGAGAGGCCACAACAGTGAGAGGCCTGTGTACTGCAAAAACAAACAAACAAACAAACAAAAAGAATGGCCTTTCATCTGGGTCTCTCAGCATTTAAGGTTTTGGGTTCATCTACCAGTCAGTAGTATAAATTGTGATAGAGAACAGGAGTATAAATAGCAGTTACAGGGAACACAGCCTTGGGCAAAGTCCTGTGATTCACTAATTTTAGTGCTGGAAGCTTTTGAGTTTGTCTCCTACCTTGACTATTATTGTAGTATGTTTATCATACAAGGTATTTTGTTAATTTAATTTTTTTTAAAGCTTTTTTTTTTGCGGTACACGGGCCTCTCACTGTTGTGGCCTCTCCCGTTGCGGAGCACAGGCTCCGGATGCGCAGGCTCAACGGCCATGGCTCACGGGCCCAGCCGCTCCGCGGCATCTTCCCAGACCGGGGCACGAACCTGTGTCCCCTGCATCGGCAGGCGGATTCTCAACCACTGCACCACCAGGGAAGCCCTGTTTTTGTTTTTAATTTATTTGTTTTTGGCTGCGTCGGGTCGTCGTTGCTGCACGCAGGCTTTCTCTAGTTGCGGCGAGCGGGAGCTACTTTTCGTTGTGGTGCATGGGCTTCTCATTGTGGTGGCTTCTCTTGTTGCGGAGCACGGGCTCTAGGCGTCCAGGCTTCAGTAGTGGTGGCACATGAGCTCAGTAGTTGTGGCACGCGGGCTCTAGAGCACGGGCTCAGTAGTTGTGGTGCACGGGCTTAGTTGCTCTGCAGCATGTGGGATCTTCCCAGGGCTTGAACCCATGTCCCTTGCATTAGCAGGCGGATTCTTAACCACTGCACCACCAGCGAAGCCCCTGTTAATTTAATTTTATTTTTTCCTAATATGCAGATAAACTATAGGACTTTTACAATGCTGTGGATGTTTTCCCTCCTGATTATAAAAGTAATATACATGTTTATTGTAGAATTTTTAGGAAAATATATAGAAAAGTAAAATTACCCATAATCCCGCTGCCTAGAGAGAACTATATATTTCCTGTTTACTTGTAAATATTATGTAAATGTAGAGTTCAGTTGATTATAAGTCATATCCTACACGTTTCACTTGCCATTTACTCATGTTATTATAAAGTCTTAATCATCATGTCAAATGATAAAATATTCAGCCATTTGGATATACCATAATTTGTTTAATTATTCCCCTCTTATTGCATATTTAGGTTGTTTCTGCAGACTCATACCTGGAGACATTAAGTGTAGGTGCTTACTTTATGCTTCATTAGTCTTGGTGTCAGAGTGTGGATGTGGCTTTCCGAGAGGACAGAGGAGAGGTGAGAGGAAGTGGAAAGAGATGGCAGAGGTGTGGCCCTGTCTCTTTCCCCTGTTCCTTTATGACTGGCACAAAGTTCATTTCTTCATATAAGAGAGCTCTTCCGACTTTTTGTGAAAACTACCCTTGTGTATAGAGCTGAATGCATCTTGTATTTCTTTAGGAATAAATCCCTGGAAATTGAATTTTTGTGTCAAAGGCTCTCAATTCATATGGCCGGATCGTCTTCCTATAAAATTGTGTTACTTTTCGCTTCCATCAGCAAGTGTATGAGAGTTCAGGATCATTAGACCTTGAGCTGCATTGAGCACAGTCTTTTTTAACTATGCAAACTTTTTTTGTTACCATAATTAGCATTTCTTATGTTCTAATGAGATTGGAACTCTTATTTGATAAGTTTAATAGCCATTTCATTTCTTCTGAGTTGTCTGTTCATTTCCGTTGCTCATTTTCCAGTCAGAATTAGTGATTTTCTTATCAGTTTGTATGAGAGTTCGTTCTGTTAGGAGGTAATCTTTCATCAAGGATTTCTTTTTTTTTTTATAATAAATTTATTTATTTATTTATTTATTTATTGGCTGTGTTGGGTCTTTGTTGCTGCGCGCAGGCTTTCTCTAGTTGTGGCGAGCTGGGGCTACTCTTCGAGTGGGGGCTGCTCTTCGTTGTGGTGCACGGGCTTCTCATTGCGGTGGTTTCTCTTGTTGCGGAGCACCGGCTCTAGGTGCGCGGGCTTCAGTAGTTGTGGCTTGCGGGCTCTGGAGCGCTGGCTCAGTAGTTGTGGAGCACGGGCTTAGTTGCTCTGCGGCATGTGAGATCTTCCCCGACCAGGGCTCGAACCCGTGTCCCCTGCATAGGCAGGCGGATTCTTAACCACTGCGCCACCAGGGAAGCCCCAAGGATTTCTTTTTAAAGGACTAGTTAATAGCTATAAAACATAATTATCAATCTAGTTTTTTGGTGTCAACTAATCCACGTAATTTTTTTTTTCTAGGCCTGATTATACAGTGACAGGTTGTAAGTCTAAATAATTCTGTTTTTGGATAATATGCCTATTATGAGTAATGTTAATAATGTGCTTTGTTTTTCCAGAAAGAAGAAATGATGTAAACCATTCACTGTCCAGACTTTAAGGTCAAGGTTAGAAGGAAGGTCAGGAGGAACATGGCCTGGCCAAATATTTTTCAAAGAGGAGCTCTGCTCTCCCAGTTCAGCCATCATCATGTGGTGGTGTTCCTGCTCACCTTCTTCAGGTAAGTGGACCACTGAAACTCTTCTCTTGTTGTTCTTGTCCTTGTTTTCCTTTTGCAGGAGCTATTTATTGCATGTCAAGTGCTTAATGCAGTGATTGGCCTGGGCTAATCATGAGCTGGACCAGCTAGTCCTTCTGCAGTACTTTATGATAGCTCTAATACAGTGGTTCTCGAGGGTTGTCTTGCCTATATTTGGCAATGTCTGGAGACATTTTTAGTTGTCACGCTGGGGGAAGGGGTGCTACTTGGATCTAGTGGGTTGGGACCAGGGATGCTGCTAAACATCCTGCAGTGCACGGGACAGCCCCCCACAATAGAGAATTTGGGGGGCCCAAAATATCAATACTGCTGTGATTGAAAAACCTTGCTCTAACATAAAGTCCTTTAATTGTTAAAACCAGGAGCTTGCGAACAAAGGATGTGTGTATTCAGGGAATGCTCTATGCCTCCTTGAGCAGTAAAGATGGTAGGAGACCTCTTTGAGGAACTTCGGTCACTCGTGTGAGAGCCCGACCAGAAGAATCGTCCATGTCTGACTCAGTGGCCTTCAGTGGCTCTCTTTAGTGGTCTATAGATGACTTCAGCCAGGCTTTTTGGTGTTAAGGGCACGTTTTTCATAACCCTGTGACTCAACTATTTTGATTATTTCTTCTGAATACATTTTATTTATAATTAATCTTTGTGAAACCACCGCAAATGATGATGATGGTGGTTTTATTTTTAAGGCAGAAACTAGGAAAATGGTTTTCTAATTATGTAAGAGTTGATAGGTAATTTTGGATGCTTGCTTTAGGGGAAATCCATTTGTGAGGGGTTGAGGGAGGCAACAGTATGAGGAAAAGACAGGCCCCAAGTAAAAAGCCACTGAATGGCTAGTGCAATGAATGGCCAGTGGTTGGTAAAGACTTAAAATCCTTTACAGAACTGCAACCATGATTTAAAGGGGTTGCAGTCCATCACATCTCCATCTTCTAGGTCCAGAGACATGTTATGAGTGAACATGGGGGCTCATACTGAAGAAGACAAGTCAATTGTTTCTTTGCTTAGCAGAGAGTGTTTCAGTGGATAGTTCTCATAAAGCAGTTTCTTCCCTCCCTCTTTCCCTCTCTCTCTCTTTCTTTCTGAATTTCTCTTTTTTAAAAGAAGAATTCCAAGTTGTATAAAACAAATGGGAATATATCTGTGATTTTATTGAATCTGTTTTTCTTTCATTCAGCTGTCTTTCTTCTCTCTTTTGTAGTTACTCGTTGCTCCACGCGTCAAGAAAAACATTTAGCAATGTCAAAGTCAGTATCTCTAAGCAGTGGACCCCAAGTGCTTTTAACAAGTCAATTGAACTGCCGGTAGAGGTAAGCGGAACGAAATGCTGGGGTGGATTTAAGAAGGGAACCACGCCCACCCATAAATTCTTCTAAGTTCTGTTTTGTTTCATTCATCCTTAGGATGGCTTACTATTTCCTATGGCATAAAATCCAAACTATTCTGCCTGATTTCTTAGCTTGCCCTGATTCAGGTCTGTTTTACCATTTCAACCAACTTATTTCTCACTGTTTTGAAATCACACAATTCTGGCTAGGCTGGTTTTTTCATTGAGTTTCACAAGTACCATGCTCATTTCTGCCTTTGAGATTTTGCCTGTATTCTTTTGTATGATCTTTCACCTTCCTTACACCCATCTAAATTTTGCTTTTTCCTTTGTGTCAAGATAAAATGCCACTTTTTCTATCAAATTTTTTTCCCAGCTTCTGATTTTTTTCCCCTCCTGAACTGTGCACTGTAATATGCACTGCATATTACATAGTTTAATGTCGAGGTACTTATGTACTTTATAATCATTTCACTTGTTTTTATCTTGTTTAAGTGACTTGAAGTCAGGGAGTCTGTATCCAGTTTTATATTCATTTTTGTTTGTTTGTTTTGTTTTTGTTCTTTGGCTGTGCCGTGTGGCTTGCGGGATCTTAGTTCCCCGACCAGGGATCGAATCCAGGCCCTGGCAGTGAAAGTGCCGAGTCCTAACCACTGGACCTCCAGGGAATTCCCTCTTATATTCATTTTGGACCAAGTAAATTCTTTGATGACTATTTGGAATGGAGATGCTATTCTTTTTTTTTAAATAAATTTATTTGTTTTTGGCTGTGTTGGGTCTTCATTGCTGCGTGCAGGCTTTCTCTAGTTGCGGGAAGTGGGGGCTACTCTTCATTGTGGTGCACGGGCTTCTCATTGCGGTGGCTTCTCTTGTTGTGGAGCATGGGCTCTAGGCTCGGCGGCTTCAGTAGTTGTGGCTCATGGGCTCTAGAGTGCAGGCTCAGTAGTTGTGGTGCACGGGCTTAGTTGCTCCGCAGCAGGTGGGATCTTCCCGGACCAGGACTCGAATGCGTGTTCCCTGCATTGGCAGGCGGATTCTTAAGCACTGCGCCACCGGGGAAGTCCTGGAGATGCTATTCTTTATGATGCCATATCTCAATACAAAAATCCATACCTGTCAAACTTTACTATGTTGTTTGAGCTCTACTTATGTGGAATTATAGGTATATGTTAATATGCTTTGCACTTTTTAAAATATTTATTTATTTTTGGCTGCGTTGGGTCTTTGTTGCTGCACGTGGGCTTTCTCTAGTTGCGGTGAGTGGGGGCTACTCTTCGTTGTGGTGCGCAGGCTTCTCATTGCAGTGATTTCTCTTGTTGCGGAGCACGGGCTCTAGGCACATGGACTTCAGTAGTTGTGGCCCACAGGCCCAGTAGTTGTGGCTCACGGACTCTAGAGTGCAGGCTCAGTAGTTGTGGCACAGGGGCTTAGTTGCTCCGCGGCATGTGGGATCTTCCTGGACCAGGGCTCGAACCCGTGTCCCCTGCATTGGCAGGGGGATTCTTAACCACTGCACCACCAGGGAAGCCCCACATTTTTATTTCTTAAAAATTATTTCCCCTATTTGGACCAATTCAAAATTGACAGAGATTTGAAGGTTATATGAATATACCCTGAAGTTTAAATAAGTTATTCAGTCAATTGCTTATTCAGTCTGTCTTGCACTGAGGATACAATCAATCAATCAGTCAATCAATAAAAGCCTAGAGGATTAAAAAAAGAAAAGAGCCTGTCCTCATGGAGCTGACATTGTAGTGGAAATGCTCTTGAACAATTTTTCTGGAATTGAAGTTATCAGGGACTTTTTTTTTTTTTAATCAAGGACTTTTAAAAGGGAGGCTGTTAAGACTAGACAGCTACATTTCTTGACGGAGCCTTGACCAGTGTTGTGTGCACGGTAACTACGTCTGAATGATCATTAACTGACTCGTCACAGACCCTCAAGGTGAAGTGGCCTTAGAGAGATCATATGCCCTAACCTCTCAAATGGTATAGAATCCTTCTTTGTCATTATTGACAGATGACCACCTAGCTTCTGATTTAATACTTCAGGGAGAAGAAACTCCCTGTTTTCTAGGTGGACGATTACATTTTTATTTAACTCTCATTATTAGGAAGTTCTTTCTTATAGTGAGGTAAGAGTGTTCTGCTGTTTAATTTTGATCTTAGGTTTTATCCTGAGCTGTGCATACTAAGTTGATTCGTGCTGTAGGACAGCCTGTTAAATATTTGAGGAAAATCCGTCTCCCTAAATTTCTCATGTTGAGGCAAAACATCCCTGCTCCTTCGGCTGTAGTTTAGTGACACAGAGCACTAAATATGCTCTTTCAGGTACAGGCTGACCAATATATAGAATAATAGGATTTGATTTAGGCACTGAATTTCTGGTTATACAGCCTTTGTTTTTTAGGTGACTGGGTTGGAGATCCCCAGCGCCACCCCCAGGTTTGATGATTCACTAGGGGGACTCATAGGACTCAGCATATGACTCAAAACTGTGGTTTATTACAGTGAAGCATACCGAGCAGAGTCAGCAAAGGGAAAAGCACATAGCGTAAGGTCTAGAGGAAAGCAGGCAAAACCTTCCAAGAGTCCCTTTCCAGTGCAATAATATGGATGTGCTTAATTTTTCCAGCAGCAAGTCATGACAGCTCCGGTGAGATGTTGTCTACTAGGGAAGCCCATTAGAGACTTGGTGGCAGGGTTTTTACTGGGGCTAGTCATGTAGGCACCCTCTGCCTGGCACATATGAAAATTCCACATTCCCATAAGGAAAGCAGGTGTTCAGCACAAACCATATTGTTTGGACAGACAGTTTAGGTACAGGGAGCCACTCTTAGCAGGGAATGATGGGAACCCTCCCAAGATCCAAGTTTCCAGGGGCCAGCCTTTCAAGTAGGCCTTGTTAAGGGTACATATCAAGTCTGCTATGGTAACTCTTTCCTGCCAGTGACCGTGTCACATTATTACCTTGTGTTGAACTTGCATTAATTTTCCTGCTAAGATATTTACTTACTTACTTATTCTAATTGCTGCTTATTGAAGTAGGTTTCACCATTCTGATCTTTCAGAACTATACTCAGTAGCTTGGATGGATTGATTATGTAGAAGTTGGGTTCTGACTTATCTTGGAGGTCTTTGTATTTCCATACCTGCCCTCATAGAGAGCAGTGCCAACCTTCCACTCCCTTCTGTAGACTTTAAAATCCAGGTTTTTTTCTTTCCTGAAGCCTGCTGCTGGGAGCAGAGTGGCTAGGGCAGTATGTACCTTTCACTCCTTCTGTGCTTCTGGGTCTGTAACTATCTTAACTCTAGCTTCCTTTGGAGACTTACTTTCTTGTCCAAAGTGGAAACGTTCTTAGAACCGGAAATATACGTAAAATGAGTCAACTCTAAAAAACATTTTGTTTATATATGTTTTTTAACATTTCTTAAGTGCCCTAAACAGCATCCTCAAAAAGTGCTTATTATAGCTTTCATGTTTATGCATAGCTATCTTAGGTGCTTTACAAAAAAATTAAACAGACCCAGTCTGTATACCTTGAGATTTTATAATGGATCCCACTGACATGGGCAAACATTGGACATAGTAAGAGATCATGATATAAAATCTCTGTTTATAGATAACGAAGAGGAAATGGTCGAATCTAAGATTTGAGGACAACTTGATTGAAAATTGTGAACAAAAATTTGTTCCATTAAGTTAAAAAGTCATAACTCTCCAGACAGCACAGTCCTTCCAGGGTGTAGGGAATAGTGTAAGAGTCTAAACTTCTCTCCAAGAGAGGAAAGCAGGATTCAAGGTGCCCTCAACATTCCAGCTCAACCTCGGCCACAGCTGCTCTTACTCAGATTCTCACAGCAACAGATACCTGACCCCTGAACACAAGTCAGCTTCAGCTTCCTCCGAGCTCCGCTTCAGGAAGCGCTTTCGTGTCAGTTTCCCCACCCCCATGCATAGCTATAGTTCAGTGATAAACATTCTCACTTAGGAAACCCACACTGTGACCTTTTGTGTTTCCTGGAAGTGCCCCAGTGTGTAGCGGTTGTCGTAGCTTAATGCAGGCCCTCCCCTGACAACACAAGAAAGGCCTCCACACGTACAGGCCGGTCCTTTCACATGGCAATTGTGCATATGTGCAGGCCAGCGGGTGAGATTTGAGCACCTTAAAGTCACTTTGTTGATGACCTTCAGGTTCATTTCATTCTCTTTTGAGGAAATATCTGCCAGATACCCAAATCTGAATAACTAGAGTTTGTCTGTCGGTCACTCTTACGAGTAAAAATGACTTTTCAGCTTGCGACTCACACAGTTTTCCTGAAGACAGTCATCTTCTCTCCTGTTCGTATAGCTGTATTATTGATGTTAACTTTCTTTGCTAGCCTTTTCTCTTTTATCCTATTTTCTGGATCTTTTTGTTAGTCCTGCTTTTTTTTTTTAGTTTTGGGGTTTGTTTACACTTGTTAAGTAGGCAGTCAGAAGTGTATTTCAGCTGAATTTTAAACAGAAAAAAGCTCTTTGAAACCTGTCAGTTTTTGTGTCAGCCACACCTGCAGGGAGATTTTGGTGGCTTCTAGTAAGAGAAGAAAAAAAAAGAAAAAACCCCTGAAACTTGGAGCAGCTGCTTGAATGTGAGCTCCTCACACTGGTGTGTGCCCCCCAGGGCTTCATTCTGGGTCCTGTTGAGGCTGGATGGCATCAGGGATCAAAGATTGTGGTTAGAGAGGAAGGTGGCAAAATGACTCTAATTGGAGATATTTCGGGCCCCAAGTTGGCACACTGAAATACTGATGGGTCTCAGCCGTGTGGGCTGCTTTCTTATCGCTCATGAAAGCAGTGCGTGAGGGAAAGTAACAAGACTGTTGGCGTTAAGCCTCATGGAAGTGAGTCACAATGCTTTAGGATCACACTTTATATATTCTCTTACAATTTGGGGATTTTACTTTCTGTTAAAAGGTAGAGTGTATTTTAAGTTGCCGATTGTGATTTTTCTTTTTAATATTCCAAAGTCAAATTTTCTATAATAACCCATCTCAGAAATCATTTAGGTCTGCAGACCCCAAAGAGCTATGGGTTTGTATTTATGGAGACTTACTGTTTTAGAAATTAAAACCAAGACATTGAAGAAAACTACATTGGTTTTAAATTATTTATAAATGAACTAAATAACCTATAACACGTTAACATAAATAACATTTAGTGAAAAATGACTTTTTCAAAATGGAAAAAAATCACTTAATAAGGAGAGTGGCATTGATTTACATTTTTGCAAATCTCTTCATGTCTGGCTCAGTAGAAGACAGTGGGTTTTCATGTCTGCTTCTGAATTCAGTCGCTTGCAGCTTGATCCTTTAAAGTATATGAAGAAAATTTGGCTTTCACAGATACATAGTAGGAAGGGGAGAAGTATTTTAATAGCCTTTTTCGTTAATTGTGGATATTTGTCTTTGATACTACATGAGAATTTGACAAGAGGCAATTTCTTAAAGGTTAGTTACAATGTGGAATCTGAAACTGTATTCATTAACTTTTTTATACACTTGCATTAAGATCCATTTGTCTGTCTTGTACTTTGAATGGATCCTGAAGTGACAGGCTCATTTCATTCTTTTCTGAGGAAGTATCTGCCAAATACCCAAATCTGAATAACTAGGGTTTGTTTGTCAGTCACTCTTTCAAGTAAAAAGGACATTCCAGCTTGCAGCTCAGACAGTTTTCTCAAGATAGCCATCATACTTTGGTGTGCATAAGTGCTGTATGCATATTTTCTGTTGCATCACACGAAATATTTAAAAAAATGTACTCAGGGGCCAGATTTAATAAAATCAATAATTTTTACTGCTCGACAAATATTTATTGAACGTCTAGCATGTGCCAAGGATATTCTTAAGTGAAATTGCCTTTGTTTTTTTTTAAACTATGCAACGTTAAAGAATACAGTGATTAATAGTACAGTTGTGGGGCTTCCCTGGTAGTGCAGTGGTTGGGGGTCTGCCTGCCGATGCAGGGGGCACGGGTTCGAGCCCTGGTCTGGGAGGATCCCACATGCCGTGGAGCAACTGGGCCCGTGAGCCACAACTACTGAGCCTGCGCGTCTGGAGCTTGTGCTCCGCAACGAGAGGCCACTATAGTGAGAGGCCCGCGCACCGCGATGAAGAGTGGCCCCTGCTCGCTGCAACTGGAGAAAGCCCTCTCACAGAAACAAAGACCCAACACAGCCAAAACTAACTAACTAAATAAATAAATTAAAAAAATATATATATATAATAGTACAGTTGTGTAACCACCTTGATCCGTGCTAAGGCACAGGAGTTTTACCCACCACTGCTTTTGCACCATCAATGGAAAAGTTAAAGGGAAAAAGCAAATAACATATTAGTGTTATGCAAATGATTTTGGCCTTGTGGACCTTTTTTGCATATGTGTTTCCTTATGTACAGAATGCTGATTTGCTCTTTTCAGTATCACCACCTGGTGATGCGGGGGTGGGTGGTAGTTGTGTGTGTAGGTGCTTTGGACCAGCGGGACTGACTAGTTCTTGTGTAACTGCAGATCTGGAGCAGCAACCATTTGTTTCCCAGTGCAGAGGAAGCCACTCTTTTCCTCGGAACACTTGACACCATCTTCCTCTTCTCCTATGCTGTGGTAAGTCTCAGAACTCTAGGCTTTTACGTTGAGGAAAAATGTAAAATTACTCCAAACCTAATGAAGTTGGCAAGGGATTTTGAATTTGCTGACTGAGGAGAGTTTGTATTTTGTGTCCTTCCCATTCCTCTATTCCTCCATTCGACACATATTTTTTGAGCACCTAGCATGTGCTGAGCATGTGCCAGGTACTTTTCTAGTCGATAGGGGATTCATCAGTGAGCATCACAGGAGAAATCCCTTCCTTCATAAAGCTTATATTCTTTTTTAAGCTTCTCTTCTTGAGTGGGAGCTAAGGGAGACAAATGATAACAAAATGCTGTAAATAAGTAAATGACTGAGTGTATTTGAAGGTGGTAAGTGCTGTGGCAAAGAGCCAGGCCTGGGTGGGGGGGCAGGAGGGGGTTTGTCGTGTATGTAGGACGGCCAGGGAGGACCTCGTGAAGAGCAGAGGCCTGAGTGTAGGTGGAGATTTCAGAGCCCTTCACATATAGATGATTTTTTATTTTTATTTTTTAAAATTTATTTATTTATTTGGTCGTGCTGGGTCTTAGTTGTGGCTCACTGGCTCCTTACTTGCAGCACGTGGGCTTCTTAGTTGCGGCAGGAGGGCTCCTAATTTGCAGCTTGCAGGCTCCTTAGTTGTGGCATGCGAACTCTTAGTTGCAGCATGCATGCGGGATCTAGTTCCCTGACCAGGGATTGAACCCGGACCCCCTGCATTGGGAGTGTGGAGTCTTAACCACTGGACCACCAGGGAAGTCCCGTAGATGATTTTTTAAATTATGAGACTGGATGAAAATGGTCAGGAGAGTTGATAAGGACAGGGAGGAGGTAGGAAGACTGAGCCGGGGCTGGGGCGTTTCCAGTATTTCGAGGTGGGGAAGATGAGGGGTGGGCCAGGGAGGCTGAGAGGGAGCAGGAGAACCGTGAGAGGGTGGCATCGTCCTGGGAGCAGAACCGGGACAGCCGGGGCCAGCTCTGGCTGAGGGAGTATCCTGGAATCGGGCAGCCAGAGTCTCTGTCTGGCCTTAGGGAGTGTCTGTGGTGGCTGCTGAATTAGAGCGGTGGTGGCCATAGCTGGAGCTGTGCCCCCGGGGGAGCAGTCTGACCTTTTCTCCCCAGCATCTTACTGTTTATCTTTAAAATGTGTCCAGTTATGGGGCTTCCCTGGTGGCGCAGTGGTTGAGAGTCCGCCTGCCGATGGAGGGGACGCGGGTTCGTGCCCCGGTCTGGGAGGATCCCACATGCCGCAGAGCGGCTGGGCCCGTGAGCCATGGCCGCTGGGCCTGCGCGTCCGGGGCCTGTGCTCCGCAACAGGGGAGGCCACAACAGTGAGAGGCCCGCGTACCGCAAAAAAAAAAAAAAAAGTGTCCAGTTATAAAAAAGCCTTTTAGGTATAAGTGTGCAGGTGATGTGAAATGCTGGGTGAAAGTCCCAAAGTAATCTCGAAATGTTTATTTGGGCGGTTACTAGAATATCTTTTCTTTGAAGAGGAAACTTACAGACGTAGTTGGAGCAGATCTTGGATCATTTAGCCTAGCTTCTCAGGCCAGCCTTTTTTTTTTTTTTTTAATTGGGGTATAGTTGTTTTACAATGTTGTGTTAGTTTCTACTGTACAGTGGAGTTCCCTGTGCTATACAGCAGGTTCTTATTAGTTATCTATTTTATACATATTAGTGTATACATGTCAATCCTAGTCTCCCAGTTCATCCCACCCCTCTCCCCCTGCTTTCCCCCCTTGGTGTCCATACGTTTGTTCTCTACATCTGTGTCTCTGTTTCTGCCTTGCAGACCAGTTCATCCATACCATTTTTCTAGATTCCACATATATGCGTTAATATACAATGTTTATTTTTCTCTTTCTAACTTACTTCACTCTGTATGACAGTCTCTAGGTCCATCCATGTCTCTACAAACGACCCAATTTCGTTCCTTTTTATGGCTGAGTAATATTTCATTGTATATATGCACCACATCTTCTTTATCCATTTGTCTTTCAGTGGACATTTAGGTTGCTTCCATGACCTGGCTATTATAAATAGAGCTGTAATGAACATTGGGGTGCATGTGTCTTTTTGAATTATGGTTTTCTCTGGGTACATGCCCAGTAGTGGGATTGCTGGGTCGTATGGTAGTTCTATTTTTTTTTTTTTTTTTTTTTTTTTTGCGGTACCCGGGCCTCTCACTGATGTGGCCTCTCCCGTTGCGGAGCACAGGCTCTGGACGCACAGGCCTAGCAGCCATGGCTCACGGGCCTATCCGCTCTGTGGCACGTGGGATCTTCCTGGACCGGGGCACGAACCCGTGTCCCCTGCATCAGCAGGCGCACTCTTCAACCACTGCGCCAGCAGGAAAGCCCTATTTTTATTTTTTTAAGGAACCTCCATACTGTTCTCCATAGTGGCTGCGGGAATTTACATTCCTACCAACAGTGCAAGAGGGTTCCCTTTTCTCCACACCCTCTCCAGCATTTGTTGTTTGTAGATTTTCTGATGATCAGGCCAGCCTTTTCTGTACAAAATCCCAATATAGGATCGCTTGGCTTTGGCTGGAGCACTCCCAGTGATGCTTCTCCTTCAGCCTTAGAAGAGGCTGTGTCGTCTCATGGAACCACTAGCTCACCACCACCAACTAGCTATGATAAGCTTTGTATCAAAATGGAATTTAACCTTTTTTTGATACTTAATTCCCTTACCTACAGAGTTATGATGATACAGAATTATGATGATAATAGTTGTCTATAGGATTAAATAGGTTTAGGAGATAAAAGATAAATGCCATGAAAAACCAGTGATCATAGCTCTTTATATTGAGCTGCATTTCCTTCTGTAACTGCCAGGTATTGTGTGGACCTTTGGAGCAATACAGAATAAATTGGTTGCCTAATCTGAAACATAATTGAGAGATTTTCTTCACCACCGCCCCCCCCACTATGTATAGTATAAGACCATGTGAATTGGAGCTGTAGAACATAGACTCTTCTCTAATGTTTGCGGGTACCTCTTCTGATGTAGTGAAAGCTTGACAGTAATGAGGGAGAAACATTTATTATGCCATTTATCATCTAAATTTTCTCTAATATAGATATATTTATACAGCTATATTATATTTATAATGTAGCCAACTTATGAGAAACACTTGTATCTGAATTTAGGTATTTAGTCAAGACATTTATTCATTTTACATATTTGTGGAAGAAACCTAAAGTGTGTTGCCCTTAGCTTTTTGGCTGCCTTGCTGCCATGATCTCGGCATTTTAATTCCTGCCACTCAGTGGGAGGAGAGCAGAAGGCAGAACATTTGTGCCTCTCTTCAACTGATTATTGTCTCTGCCTCCGTGCTCTCCTTGCCTCGTGATGTCATGAAACCCAAGGATCAGATTAAGCAGGCAGTGCATGTACCTCCAAAGCTTCTGTTCTGCAGGACACGTAACATCTTAATTCAGAACGCAAATGGCTAAGAGGAATCCCTTTGGGAAAGCAGGTAACTGATTTTTAGGAGTTCATCTGTTCTAGAAGAGGAAATATATTTGTATGCTTGTTTTATTAGAATTATTCTTTGTTTTTTTTTTCTTTTCTTTTCAGTCTCTTAGGCAGTTAGGAGATCAAATAGAATGGAAATTTGCACTGAATTGTACTGTCTTGGTGCATGAAGTATTTACAGTATAGTGTGCAGAAACAATTGTCATTTCCTGAAATGTTAGTGAAAGTGATTTAGATGGCTAGGCTAGGCACGAGAATGAGATTTAATTTTTGTGTTTTGTTTGCCTCGCCTTGTTTGCTTTGGAATGCATTTCACTTTTTCCAGGCTGTGTTGTTATCCAGAGGTATAAAATAAAATGCTTTATTTTTAGGGCCTTTTCATCAGTGGTATCGTTGGGGATCGGCTTAATTTGCGATGGGTTCTGTCTTTTGGCATGTGCTCCTCTGCATTAGTGGTAAGTTGAAAGGTGTTATTCTTATTACTATTACTGTTGTCTCAGCCAGGTATTTTACAATCCAAGCAGTCCCCCACTTCTGTATATAGAGTAGAATAGAAAAATTAATCTTCAGTGTTCTAATCCCTTCTGTGCCTTTTCGCTTAGGTATGTCCTTAAAGTATGACTTCAATCATGCCCCTTGCTTGATTCTCAGTCACCAGCAAAATCAAAGCATAACTTGCCTGGCATCCAGTGCCCCCGAGAACCTGGTCCCAGCCCGCCTCTACAGTCATGTCTGTCCTGTGCTTCACCTCTCTGCACTCCCACATCAAACTATCAATACCTTTTGTGGCCCTAACATATCCTGCTCCCTTCTACCTCACGGCTATCGTTCCTGCTGTTCTTCCTGCCTTGAATGCTCTGTTCAGCTCTTGATAGTATAACTCAGTGTCTCCTTCAAGTCATTGGCCAAATGACTCTTGTTTCATTATGCCTTACTTTACCAGCCCCACTCCCGGAAGTCATCCTTCCCTGTCCTGAGCTCCCGTGCCTGGATTTCTTTGAAGGCACTTCTCTTGTCTGCTGCTCAGCCTGCTTGTTTCTGTGTCGGTCTTGCTTTCCCTAGGAGCCTGCAGTGGGGTGATTAAGACCACAGACTTCCCCAGACCTGCACCGCCTGGGTTTCAGTCCTTCCCCGGGAGTGTCCAGCTACGGTTTCTGTGTGCTTTAGCGTCCCCTTTTGAATACCTCCACCTGGGGTTGCAGTGAGGGTTCTGTGTGTTACTATGTGTGGGGCATTTGGAACAGTGGCTGGTGTATTGAGTGCTATAGAGGGCAAGATCCATATTTGATTCATCTTTATTTGCTTACAAGCATCTGGTGATAAATTTTTGTTGATTGAATGAAAGCATGGAGTTTAGTTAGACTCTATTATTGTTTTTCAATGTCTGCCATTTGTGTATGGGGAAAAACTTTTTTCTATTTCAGAGATTGAAGCACTTTATTTATTCACAAGCTGCTCACCCACACATATATACATACTATTTTTAAACCTGTATACATACTTTCTTGTTTGTTTGTTTTTTTACGTTTTTTGAAAAATTGAAGTATGTACATAAACTCAATAAACTCACCCTTTTTAGTGTATACTCCTGAATTTTGACAAGTGAGTATAGTTGTGTAACTGCCACCCTTCCTTCTGCCCCCAGCCTCTGGCAGGCACTGACTGTTTTTCTGTCGTTATAGCTTTGCTCATTCCAGAATGTCATATAACTGGAATCATACAGTATTAGACATACCAGTTTGAAACCCATGCCAAATATTCCCGAAGGAGACTGACTACAAATAAAATGCCCACGCCGAGCAGAATGCCTGGAAAAAAGCAGTCCTTTGATGAATGCCACCAAATGATTGAGCCAATCACAAGTTACGCCAATGCACTTATTAGGCACGGTGTTAATAATACCTGGCGCTTTCTGGTCCGCGTGATGTGCCTGGGCTGTTCTAACGATATTTAAACATGTGAAGTCAGGTAGTCCCCAGAGCTGTCTGCCATAAACAAGAGGAAAGGGAAATAATGTAAAAAGAGGTCCAACAATCGGGACTTAACCTTTTAGAGTTGAAGATGCAAGTTGGAAGGATGGTCCTCGCTGTGTTTTACGCTCTTTGCCATCTCTGCCTCTCTGGTGGGGGTGGTTTGGCAGTGGTCTCACTCAGCACTGCTCTGGGCGAGAGCATCTGAAGAGTTGGCCACACGTCTCTCAGGCCCCAGACATTGACTGTATCTTTCACATAGGGTCTTTAGTCGGGGTGTCCACAAGGATGTTACATGTGTCTTTTTCTTTCTTCTTCTCTAAGGTGTTTGTCTTTGGCACTCTCACAGAATGGCTGCATTTCTACAACAAGGGGCTATACTGTAGCCTGTGGATCGTGAATGGCCTGCTGCAGTCCACTGGTTGGCCCTGCGTCGTTGCTGTTATGGGCAACTGGTTTGGGAAAGCTGGGTAAGCCACTTCCTCCTCCTTTCATTTCTCTACTTAAGTAGTTTTAATATGGGATTGTTCAAGACTTGTCAGAGTCAATGCACTTGATCCCTTCGACACCACACACGTCTTCCCTGTATTTTAGAAAGTTTAGAGCAGCCGGGAGAGGAGGTTTCATGTCAAAGTACATTGGAAATAATGTGGACCCTAGATATGGTCTTGCCTGTGGGACTCATTCACAGCAGTCTCCTGGCCATGGTCAGATATTGAGTGTGGCTAAGGCCGTACATCTCAGATTTTTTTTTTTTAAATCTTCCCTTTAGAGAACATAAATAACACACCATAATAACAAATCTCACGTGCCATCTCATCATGTATCTTCCTGTGGGTTTTGCTTTCCCTTTTTTTGAGACTCAGTGATCTAGTTTAACCTTCTTAAAGATAAGGAAACTGAGGCCAGAAGTTATCCATAGGGCTTGCCCTAAGGTCACAGAGCAAAGGCTTCAAGAAGATGCAGATGGGGCTTCCCTGGTGGCGCAGTGGTTAAGAATCCACCTGCCAGTGCAGGTGACGCAGGTTCGAGCCCTGGTCCAGGAAGATCCCACATGCCGTGGAGTACCTAAGCCTGTGCACCACAACTACTGAGCCTGCGAGTCACAACTACTGAAGCACGCACTCTAGAGCCCATGCTCCACAACAAGAGAAGCCACCGCAACGAGAAGCCTGCGTGCTGCATCAAAGAGTAGTCCCCGCTCGCCACAACAAAAGAAAGCCTGCACGCAGCAATGAAGGCCCAACGCAGCCAAAAATAAATAAATAAATAAATAAAAATAAAGTTCCCTTTAAAAAAAAAAAAGGAAAATGCAGATGAAGAATGCCAAACTTTGGGGCTTAGTTAAGTTGGCCATTTTTTCCATAAACCTTTAAGTACTTATCAGTTGTATGTGAGTTTGTGTGTGTGTGGCGGGGGCCATGGCTTGAGGATGGGCACCTACTGCCACTCAAGAAGAACCATACTTAATTTACAGGATAGAAAATAAATTGAGCTGCCCAGAGACCTGGCTTTGTTGTTCATTGTTGTTTGTGGCACTCTGCCTTTGTTGTTTATCACTGTTTATGACACTCTGCCTTTAGGAATACTGTTAATTTGGATTTCTATCATTTGTCCTGGATAAATATTTGTGTGTTGTGAGATGCACATTTATTTCATCGATGGCTCTATGTTTTTTGTTTGTTTACTCTTTTACGTAGGGACCAGTGTGCACAGCAGGCAGTATCCACCCGCCGCGGTGATCAGTGCATGCTTTGACCAACTCCTCTCGGTTTTCCAGCTTCCCCAGTCTCATAGTAGTAGTAGAGGTGCTTGCTGGCTAATGATCTCTGTATTGTTGTGAAAGTTCACCTGTAAAATGCCTTGTGGTTAGAATCAGCACCGCTTAATGAGAATGCTCTGATTATGTTTAGTGTGCTAGTGATTTCCAGTTCTTTCCAACTCTAGTGTCACTGGTTTAATAGAATTGATTTTCGGAGGTACTCATTCCCCTGGGATACTTTAGTTTTCTTTTGGAGTAGGAGATGCTGTCTGCTTGTGTGTTATTTATTTTTATTAAGATTTTTAACATAACTTCTTTCCAAGCGTGATTTTTTTTTTTTTTTTTTTTTTCCAAGCGTGATTTTTGAAAATTATACAAAGGTTACTTGATTATTGTAACCAAACTAGATAATATAAATGAACATAGAGAAGTAAAGGTAAAACCACCTGAAATCCTGTCACTTCAAGGATAATCACTTTGACTTGTATAATTTTGAGATAATCCTTATCTGAACTTTTATAAATTGGGTGACACTTGGTGGTAGGTGGCAGTGACTGGGTAGGCTGACCTTGATTATTTCTCTGGCTCAGTCACAAATTCAAGAAAGCCATTACAGTTTACTTTCGAAAGTAAGACAGCTTGTTTTTAAGCAAATAACACTAGTAATTGAAATCAATGATGCATTGCCTGACACACAGTGACTCTTCCTGTGAAATGTAACAATAAACCATGAAGTACCAATAAAACTATGATAACTTAAAGTCACAGTTGTTTTCAGCCAGTTTCTTCTGAAATCATGTCTTTGGTCAGCCAGTGTTATTCAGACCCTCTAGGACGCTCTTGGTAGGTTTGTGATCCACTGAGGACGTTGCCTTGGAAAGCTATTACCTTGGCTGAATCGTGTCCCTCCTCCCGTTGTTGGGGTCATAGTTTTTTAAAACACATTGAGGCAGGTAGTACTAGTAGGTACACCCTTGCAGGCCCAAACTGTCAACTCTGTCACTGCACTCATTCCTTTGAGGAGCACAGCGCTTTCCAGATGAGAGCCCTGAGCCTGGGCTGGGACTTGCTGGAGATCACCCAGCTGGAAGTGGCAGAGCTGGGACTTCTGAAAAGACTTTATTTTTCACTGTTAAATGTTGTCTACCTGTTCATTTCTAAGATTCCTTCTGTCTCAGTGAGGTTATAAAAACGTTGAAAGAGCTGAAGAACCTAGACCTAACACCGTGTGTTATTGATATGTATTAAGTAGAATAAAATACAAATTTTTTTTTTGTTGTTGTTTGTTTGTTTGTTTTGCGGTACACGGGCCTCTCACTGTTGTGGCCTCTCCCGTTGCGGAGCAGAGGCTCTGGACGCGCAGGCTTAGTGACCATGGCTCACGGGCCCAGCCGCTCCGCGGCATGTGGGATCTTCTCGGACCGGAGCACGAACTCGTGTCCCCTGCATCGGCAGGCGGACTCTCAACCACTGCGCCACCAGGGAAGCCCACAAATTTATTTTTTAATATTAGTTTTAAAAATGTAACACATACATTTTTTAAAAAATAAATTTATTTATTTATTTATTGATTTATTTTTTGGCTGTGTTGGGTCTTTGTTGCTGCGCGCGGGCTTTCTCTAGTTGTGGCGAGCGGGGGGCTACTCTTCGTTGTGGTGCACTGGCTTCTCATTGCGGTGGCTTCTCATTGCGGAGCACGGGCTCTAGGTGTACGGGCTTCAGTAGTTGTGGCACATGGGCTCAACAGTTGTGGCTTGCGGGCTCTAGAGCGCAGGCTCAGTAGTTGTGGTGCACGGGCTTAGTTGCTCTGTGACATGTGGGATCTTCCCGGACCAGGTCTCAAACCCGTGTCCCCTGCATTGGCAGGTGGGTTCTTAACCACTACACTACCAGGGAAGTCCTAATACACAAATTTAAACGTTAAAAAAATTAATTTTTCTTAACTGCTTTTTTTTTTTTTGTCTTTTTCTTTTTTCAGCAGCCCTACTGCCATTGCCTATGTCCAGAGCTGGTTGTTTTTCTCCAGGACTGTTGTAATAGCTAGTTTCCCTTCCATAGACTCTTCATCCACATATCCATTTTTTTTGTGATGGCCTTATTGAGGTATACAATATGCTGCACATGTTCAAAGGGTACAGTTGGATGAGTTTTGGCATGCATGCACCTGTAGAAGTATCATCACAATTAAGATCATGACATATCCATCACTCCCAAAGTTTCCTCATGCCCCTTGGTAATTCCTCCCTCCCACTGCCGTCTCCAGTCAACCACTGATTTGCTTTCTGTCACTTTAATCTGAATTTTCTAAAATTTTATATAAATGGAATCACGCAGTACGTCTTCTTGACTGTGTTCTTCCACTCGGCACAGTAACGTTGAGGTTAATTCATGTCTGCATTCCTCTTTATAGCTGAGGAGTCATCCATTATATCACAATTTATCTGTTCACCTATTGGTGAACATTCAGGCTTTTAGTTTTCGGCTTTTACTAGTAAAGCTACTGTGAATATTTGTTGATGAATCCTTGAATGGACATATGCTTTCACTTCCCTTGGATACATACCTTGGAGTAGGATGGCTGGATCATATGATAGGGGTGTGTTTATCTTTTTAAGAAACTGGCAATTTCTTTTAAAGTGGTTGAACCATTTTACATTCCCACCAGCAGAGTATAAGGATTCTAGGTGCTATACATCCTTGTCAACACTTGGTATGCTCAGTGTGTTTTGATTTTAGCTATTCTAGTAGGTGTGTAGTGATACCTCCTTGTGGTTTTAATTTGCATTTCCCTAATGTCTGATGATGTTGAGCATCTTTTCATGTGCTTATTTGCATCTTATTTATTTTTAATTTTTTTAATTTTTTGGCTGTGTTGGGTCTTCGTTGCGCGCAGGCTTTCTCTAGTTGCAGTGAGCGGGGGCTATTCTTGGTTGCGGTTCATGGACTTCTCATTGCAGTGGCTTCTCTTGTTGCGGAGCATGGACTTTACGCGCGTGGGCATCACTTGTTGCAGCACACAGGCTCAGTAGTTGCGGCACACGGGCGCTAGGGCGCACGGGCTCAGTAGTTGTGGCGTGCGGGCTCTAGAGCACAGGCAGTTGTGGCACACGGGCTTAGTTGCTCCGTGGCATGTGGGATCTTCCTGGACCAGGGATTGAACCCGTATCCCCTGCATTGGCAGGCGGATTCTTTTTTTTCTTAATATAAATTTATTTATTTATTTAATTTATTTTATGGCTGCATTGGGTCTTTGTTGCTGCACTCAGGCTTTTTCTAGTTGTGGTGAGCGGGACTACTCTTCGTTGCAGTGCACGGGCTTCTAATTGCGGTGGCTTCTCTTGTAGCGGAGCATGGGCTCTAGGCACACAGGCTTCAGTAGTTGTGGCACGTGGGCTCAGTAGTTGTGGCTTGTGGGCTCTAGAGCGCTGGCTCAGTAGTCGTGGCGCACGGGCTTAGTTGCTCCATGGCATGTAGGATCTTCCCGGACCAGGGCTCAAACCGTGTCCCCTGCATTGGCAGGCGGATTCTTAACCACTGCGCCACCAGGGAATTCCGCATCTTATTTTTTTTGTGTGTGAAGTATTTATTAAAATCTTTTGCCCCTTTTTCAGAAACTTTGTATTTGAGATTATTGTAGATTTATACTCTTTAACATTTTATTGCATTGTCTATTTTTCACCTTATTGAGTTTTGAGAGTTCTTTATATTCCAGTGACAAGTCTTCTGTCAGATAAATGATATCCAAATAGTTTCTCCCAATTTGTGGCTTGTCTTTTTAAATTCTCTTAATGGTGTTTTTCAGTGAGCCCCAAATTGAACTTATAATAAAATCTTAGAGTTAGAAGAGACCTACCTGATATTTTGCCATTTGGGTGTACTTTAAAAAAACGTTAAAGTAGAATATTGATTCTTTGTAATGCGAACCTGCACTATTTTGGCCATTTTGTATTTGAACTGCACATAAAATCCCTTCTGATTCTATTGTCTTCTGTTTTGCACTGTTCCCATCATAGACGAGGAGTTGTTTTTGGTCTCTGGAGTGCCTGTGCCTCAGTGGGCAATATTTTGGGAGCATGTCTAGCTTCTTCCGTTCTGCAGTATGGTTATGAGGTAGGTGTTTCTTTCTAGCTTTTTCTTGAGTATATAAATATATTTTCTATTTTAGGAAATAATCCTGTGACCATTTAAAATGACCTAGAGCTATGTCTGGGTGGGGCAAGGTTTGTATTAAGAGTGGACAAACTCTTGGTAAATTCAAACACGTTAAAAAATTAGTCATGGAAAAACAACCAAATCTAAAGACATATCGGTTGGGGAAAAGTATTTGCAACTCATGTTACAGATAAAGAGCTAATTTCCTTAATATATAAAGAAAGCCCACAAATTGATAAGAAAAAGACCAACACACAGAAAGAAAGGTAAAGGATTTGACTCTGTAGTTCATGAAAAGGAAATAGAAATGGCTTGTAAACATACGGCAGGGTATTCCACTTCACTCAGAATTTATTCCTTCATTCAGTAAATATTTTTAAGCTCCTCTAAGTGCCCCAAGGCAGTAAAGAATAGAGCCCTGACCAAGAGACAAAAATCTCTACCCTTATGGAGTTTAGGTGTAGTCGGCAGAGAAATGCAAATTAAAACTACACTGTAAAAAAAAAAAGAAAAGAAACGACACTGTATACTTATTATATTGGTAAAAACCCCAAAGCTTGGTAACATGTTTATGAGGATGTGACAAAACAGGCATTGCAGATGGGAGAGTAAATAACCCCTCTTGGGGTCAGTATGGTCTATCAAAATTATAATGGCTTTCACCAAGCAGTTCCACATCTGTGAATTAATCCCATTGGTGAATATACTTCAGCATGTACAGAGAGATACATCTACAAGGTTATTTACTTCAACATTATTTGTAATAGCAAAAGATTGGTAACATGTCAACCAAAAGGGAAATAGTTGCACTAAGGAACTCCTATTCAGTGGAATGCTGTGCAGCTGTGAAATAGAATTATGCAGCCCTAATGTCCTGACAGGGAAACAGCTCAATGGTGTGTTAAGTGAAGAAAGCAAGGGTGCATAACCGTGTGTGTTGAATGCTGCCATTTGTGTGAAATGGAGGAAGAATTAAAGAGTATCTATTGTATTGGCTTGTATGTTTCCAAAACAATCTCTGCAAAGTAAAAATGAAATAACAGTGCTTATATGTGGAAAAATGAGAATTGAATGGCTGGGAGAAGGGATGGGAGGGAGGGTTTAACTATACATCTTCTACTTTTTGTTACTTGAATCATTGTCAACCTATTGCCTGTTCAAAACCCTAATAATTAAAAGTAAATTGCTCTTTTGAAAAGCAGCAGATACATTTTTAAGCTGCTCACCAAGTGTTTGGTCCCTGAAGAATTCTGGTCTAGTTAGGGCCAGTGGGAAGTCCTTCCTGTGTTCACATTCACCTTTTCCCAGGTTTCTTAGCTTCACACCTGGATTGTACTAATTGGCTCAGATGGGAATTTCAGTTCGCCCTACGTGCTGCTCCCAGATTTGACTTCTGGCAAAACTAATTTTGTCACCTGTCTCTCTGCATCAGGCTCCACTCTTAAATAAAATAATATTCAGCGATGCAGCCTGGCTCTTGAGTCTTTCATCTGGATAGCACCTTTCCAAGTCAGTGTTCTTCCCTGTTACCCCCAGCAGAAGCCCTCAGCTCCCACCATGCAGAAGGCTTTCCATCTCCCTCCCACCTGGTGCCTTTGCCTCAGCCGTGCCAGGAAAGGTGGTCAGTTGCTATGATTTTCAGCTGCTCCCTAAAGCATTGTCTCCCTCCTTCAACCTCTTTAGCTGTTTCCTTCTTCTGAATTCAGTTCCTCTGTTTGTTTCCTATTAGGACTGGGCCTTCTCATTTATCAGCTACATGCTGCCTTATACTATTATTTTGTGTACTGTTTAATCCTCTCAACTGGAAAATATCTTTGAGGGCAGATACTGTCTTTTGTAGGAGGCCGAGTAGTGTAAGGATTATTACTTTTGGAGCTAGTTCTGATTTCATGATCGTAATAGTACCACTCAGTGTCCCGTGGACCTCAATTATCCTCTCTGAGTCCCATAGAGTCACTGGGAAAAACTTGTGAGAAAACACAAGTAAAACACTTAGCTCAGTGCCTGGCACAGGCTAGGCGCTCAGCGCTCATTTCCTTTCCAGTCGCCCTGTCCTCCCCCCGTGTGCCTCTAATGAATGTGCCTTTAATGAGCATCTCAGATGCGTCAGGAACACCTTTCCCTTCCCCCTCCAGTATGCCTTTCTGGTGACGGCGGCTGTGCAGTTTGCTGGTGGGATCATCATCTTCTTTGGACTCTTGGTATCACCCGAAGAAATTGGTGAGAAGCTGCTCTTCTACTCAGAACGTCTTACTATTATAGGCAAAGAGAAACCTGTGGCCAGAACAGCCTATCTCTTTCTTCCTAGGAGAACTGTGAGCTCCTTTCAGTGAATGCAAGGAGCAGTATTGCTGTTTGTATCCTGTTGACGCTGCGGCCTCTCCTGGCACAGCTGCAAATGTTTGAGGCAGTGAGGCTCACCTTTTTATAGATTCAGGGAAAACTCATCATTTGCAAATGGGTTTTATAATGGAGATGCTGGCTAGAAATTAGCATGGATGTATTTCGAATTTCACTTCTTGAGACAGATTTCTTTTCCTTCATAAAAATAATTTAGTGTGATACTTATCTGTGGTTAAATACAGAACATGTACAAGTGAAACCACAGAAGCAGATAGATGTATGATTCTTCTATCTTTTGAGTATACTAAAGAGACATGTCAGTTTAAGAGCACGTAATGAATGGTGTTTTTGGTATTATGTAAGAGAGATACTGTGATGTAGCTGAAAAAGCTTTGCTTTGAAGCCAGGTCAAGGAGAATTAGAGGCCTGCGTTTGTGGCTCATTAGCTGTGTGACCTTAATTGACCTTGGACTCTGAACCTTAGTAGCTTCTTCTGTAAAATGGAAATAAAGATAACATGGACCCCGTAAGTAATGATGCATGCAAAGCACTTAGCCCAGTGCTGGGCACCTGGAGGGCCCTCTGTAAACATGGATGTCACTCTTGTTGTAGGTCTCCCAGGTATTGAGGCCGAAGAAAATTTTGAAGACGACTCACACAGGCCATTGATTAGTGGTGCTGAAAATGAAGATGAAGCTGAGCCTAATTATTCAATCCAAGAAGACAAGACTATTACCCATGTCAAGGCGATAAGCTTTTACCAGGCTTGTTGCCTTCCCGGAGTTATAGCGGTAAAGCCTGTTCAAATCTCCTTACCACAGCCAGTGAGATGTTATAGCCGGGATAGTAACTCTGCCTGGGATAAAGCATCTTGAAGTATTTCGCTTCTCTCTGAGACTTTATTTTAGGAATATATGTTCAGAGGAATAGTGAATATTGGCCCTCAGCTTGTTTCTGTATTGGCACCACTTGAAGTTTTATCTGAAATCTAATGCAGGGTTTGGCAAAACCTTTTCTGTACAGAGCCAGTTAGTAAATGTTTTCAGCTTTGGGGGCACCATACAGTCTCTGCCACAATCGCTCAACTCAGTAGAGGAAAGGAGTCCATGGACGATACGGAACAAATGGGCCTGGCCGTATTTGGCCCGTGAGCTGGAATTTGCTGACCGTGGTCTAGCCTTCGAGTAAGAAGGCAAAATTGATATTTTAAAATATATACCTTTTGGCCTGTTGAAGTCTTATAGAATTATAAATAGCCCAAGAGAGGTTTGAGTGGTTCGTTAGGTCTGTTTGATTTGCCTATATCCTTACTATTCTAGGGGAAAAAAAGTTTTCCCTTCTGTTAAAGGTCCAGAGCAGAATACTCCACAGCATTTCCTGGTAATGCATTCCAGTGTTTCCGCAACCTTTACAGTTAGGTTTTTTCCTAATGTCTGAACTGAAGCCCTTCTGCTGCAGTTTTTCTGTCTTGGTGTTTCGGGCGCTCTAGCATAGGAGTGGAAGTTAAGAGGCCTAGGTTATGTTGCCAGCTTACCCATTAACTAGGCCTGGGGTAAGTCACTCAGCCCGTCCTCGTGTCTCAGTTCCCCTTCCTATGGACAGAAAGCCTACCAGTCCTCCCTGGAGTCTGTAACACTGGGTTATTGTATTGTGAATAAGCACCTTTTTTATTTTATTGTGTAATGGTGCTTTATGAACGCAACCCGTCAGTAAATTCAGAGTCTGCAGGTTGTCCTATTTCATACTTTCCAGTTCCCTTCTACCTGCCCCCAAGCTAAGAGAACTGACATTTACAAACAAGATAGTTTAAGCGTGAGTTAAAATTTAAGTGTAAGTTCCCACAAGTCTTCAACCAAAAGATGATGTGTAATACAAGGGAAATGCAAGTTCCTTTGGGCCTGTTCTTATGCTAATGATCAGTATTTTTTAAAGTAGTTATTAAAATGTTCTGCTGGTAATAGGTTAATTTCTGAGACAGAACTTAGATTTGTTGTGACTAAACGTGGCCCTCTTTTGCTATTGCTTTGTGTTTCACAAGCTATTGTTCCCTGCCACGGGCAGGGTGTAAAGGAAATCCAGTTAACTTAATTCCTTTGTCTTTGTGGCAGGCTGTCTGGACAAAATGCACTCATGATTGGGATTTGGCTCTCTAGGGGGTGGCTGCTGCCCTGCCTGGGAAGCTGCTTTAAAACAAGTGATACCTAGGGAATAACTGGCAGCTCCAGGGAAAAGAATATACTAGCCAGACACCCTTTGAAGTCAGTCTCTCTGTTCCTCCCCCTTTTTCCTTTGATGCTAAATATCAGGATTTCCTGGTAATAATGTGTTGAATATAGGATTCTCAGCCCCGCTGCCATCTTAAGGCAGCTGTAACTTTCATTCCTCAACCTAGAGCCACAAGACCCATGACGATCCTGTTCTTTCACTTTTGACTCAAAGCTTGTGGAAACTACAGCGTGAAAGTAGTTTTCATGTTGATGCTTTTCTTAAGACCTTGGAACCGTAGTCCAGTCCCATTGCTTTGCATTGTCCATAATGTTAACTTCACAGGAAGTAGAGCCGAAAAAGTCTGGCTGCTTGCAATAAAGGCTGTGATGTTACTGGATTCGTTTGCGTATGGTTAGTGCTAGTCAGTGGCATGAATACCTTTTATCTTTATCCATATAAAGAAATATGAGTATGTGCCCTGCCTTGCAGGTTCAAAACACTGGTTTGCTTCTACCAGAGAACTGAAAGAAGAAAGTGGGGGGACAATTAAGGAGTAGTCCTATGTGTTTTTTATCCCAAGGCCTACTGTACTGCCTTTCTAGACGCTAAGGGGGGATGAAGAGAAGAGGGAGACTGGGTAAAGTCAGGCAAATAGGAATTTGTAGAAACGTTGAATTTGAAAATCAGGTACTATTCGCCCCATACTCCTTTGTTTTGTTTTGTTGTTTAATTACATTTACATGGTAGTTATGTTGTGCCGTTTGTTCCTTACTGGTAGTTGGATGTTTTTCCCTATAGTATTCACTGGCCTACGCCTGCTTGAAGTTAGTGAATTACTCCTTCTTCTTCTGGTTGCCCTTTTATCTGAGTAATAACTTCGGATGGAAGGAGGCTGAAGCCGACAAGCTGTCCATTTGGTACGATGTTGGAGGAATTATAGGTAAGGCCAGTGATACATCTTTTTCTGTAATAAGAATTAGTCACTAGTCATATTTTACTGGGTTATGAAATCTGGCATCATTTAAAGTTTTATTACTTATTCCACAGCTATTTTTCCTAAACTGTCCTACGAGTAAATAGCCAAACTCTTAAAAAAAAAAAAGTCCTCAGAAAAGAAGCCCTGGCCTGTGGCAGCCCTGCGATTTACAGGGCTCTTTTTCCCAGTCCTTTGTTGATGGATCAGTTCTTTTGTCTTGGGAAGTGCAGGGATGTCTCTCTCTGATCCCTTTAAGTGTAACCCTTTTGTACACTTTCAGCGATAGCTTAGCTGTAAAGCAAATTGTATGTCAGACATTCAAGTTAGGATGTGAATGTGTTCATTTTATATACCACACCGCAGCCAAAGAAGGGAAACATACTAGCTTAGTGTATTGATTGTCAGATCATAAAGGTAGGAATAATAGCAGGGATTAATTTTTTTGTTTTGCAGTTGCTTCATTGTACACAGCAGATTTTTTTGTTTGTTTGTTTTTTTGCGGTACGCGGGCCTCTCACCGTTGTGGCCTCTCCCGTTGCGGAGCACAGGCTCCGGACGCACAGGCTCAGCGGCCATGGCTCACGGGCCCAGCCGCTCCGCGGCATGTGGGATCCTCCCAGATCAGGGCACGAACCCGTGTCGCCTAGCATTGGCAGGCGGACTCTCAACCACTGCGCCACCAGGGAAGCCCCACAACAGATTTTAACAGTGACCTTTTGTTCTAACTGGAAGTGTAAACAAGGAAGTAGGAAACTTTCAAATCAGACAGATGTACAGGTTGCATGCTAGTGGGTACTGCTTACATGGCTGTGGCAGAACCTTAATATCCTTTCTGTAATGTTTACATTTAGAAGTGTGGGAAGCCTAAACTGCCCTGAGCGCATGAAAGCACAGTGTATCCTTAGGTGATATACTGTTGCTGTATTTGAACTTGGGTGCCCTTGTTCTTAGATCCAGAGCCAAGGTGAGGTTGCTGCCTTTAGACCTGCACGTACTTCTGATGAGGGTGTACCAGGTGTCCCATTGCCCCTAGACTCCAAGTAGGAATGCATCTAAATGTGACTGCGTTGCTTCAAGGATCCACATCACTTCTTTTAAACATCTTGACCTATTAGTTATTACCAAACCATGATTGCTGCACTTAATTTTAGTGAATATTTATGTTCACTACTACTAATAGCCGATGAAGCACAGTCCTTAATTAATTATCTTTTAAAATAAAAAGCAGGAAAAGCCTTCACAGCTGGTTGGAGAAGCAAAAACAGCAAGGAACAGTGGGGTAGTTTTGATGATTTTCCCTTATTTGTGGTGTCCCGTCCCCATCAGCCATCATGGCAGTTAATAGTCAGGTAACCTTTCTGAAAGGAAATTATGGAGGAAATGTTTTAGGAGAGCCAGCTCTCTTTTTGGATGGACCAGTGTTAGGATCCTGATCGCAGGTGGAGGGTATGTGGTAAGCAAGAGTCAGGTAACTGAGCTAAATTAGACATGTTGATTGGGTTGCACTCTTCGTGCTTGAAGGTGGAACTCTGCAAGGCTTCATCTCTGATGTGCTACAGAAGAGAGCCCCGGTGTTAGCGCTCAGTCTGCTTCTGGCCGTCGGCTCCCTCGTTGGATATAGTCGTGAGTATTCCCTTGCAATTAAACTGTTTTCCTCATCTCTTAGGACTAAGGCATTTATTTGCCTTGAGTCAGTGATCAACCCTGGGGGGATAGTTGAGACCAGCCACAAAGGCATAATATTGGACCTTTGTATTGTCCTGTAAATGCCGCTAAAAGTATCACATAGTTTTATTTGTGTTGGGGAGGAAACTGGCATCTCTTCTGCTTTGTTGGTTTGTTTAAAAGCTTGCTTGGGAGTGTATATGCTTTGTTCAAGGGTAGGCTCCAGAGTGGCAGCATTAGAGCCAATAAAACAATAAAAGGGACAAGATTTCAAAAGAGGAAAGATGGTAATTAGGTTTGGTATATGTCCCTTAAGATGCTGCTGAGATAGAAGCAGAGTTTTCCTGTAAGCTTTTAGAAGTCACATTAGCTTGAGCACCAGCAAGAAGCAGACATTACAAATAAAAGCTGGGGGAGGTGGTGATGGAGCTGTATGCGCTTGTATCCCTGGGAGCGATCTGTGAGGTCACGGAGATCCAGGCGCAGATCTGTGTGTACTGTTGGGTGGAGGCACACGTAATGCGCTCCTCAGATCGTTGTTCTGTGTCTGTGTGTCTCCTCACAGGTTCTCCAAATGATAAGTCCATCAATGCGCTTCTGATGGCTGTCACAGGTATGGCATAAGCTCCATTTCACTGTACTGTTTCTCTGTAAGGAAAAAGGAAAAAAGGAAACTGATTTCTCCTTCAATTTGAGTAATGCTAAAACCACAATTATAGAGAACTCAGAAGGTAAAAAGGAAAGATGCCTCCTTCAGATCCTACTTCTCTGCTCTCGTGTGACCTCCTCAGTCCTGTCGTGACAGAGGCAGTCCCTTTTGACAGAGGTTTCCTAAGATTTTTGATTGCTGCCCCGCCCGCTCATGTTACTTGCGGAAGTGGCTTAGGAAGATGCCGCATTGGAAACCAATTCACCAGCCTTCAAAAGGTCCAGTATAGCTAGTTTTTCCTCCTGTGTTGGAATTGGTCAGAATTTCTTCACTTGAGCCCCAGGTGAAACAATTCGGTGCAATTAGCGACCGTGTTATAGAAGAATTCTTATTTTTCAACTTGAGATCATAGGATAGTGGGAGCTGCTCCTGCTCTGTGAGGCACGTGGGACTGATGCAGCCTCATGGACAGAGTCACATGGGCCAACTCCCGCTCAGTCCTTGGACAGCCTCACCGCGAGCAGTGGTCGATGGAACCCCCTACACCGCTGAAATCGCTTTTTCTCCTCTCTTTTTTTTCAATACGTTTGGTTGAATTTGGGCAGTCAGATGCTCTGCGCTGCACCTCTACCATAAGAGAATTTGACAAGCTAGTGCAGTTAGTTGTCAATGCATGCGCACTTCACAGGATTAGAAAGCTGTGTGTTCACTCTATTTTCTAGAGAAAAGTGGATGCTAACTAGTTTGAAGATGTTACTATCTGGGGGAGTTTCCATTTTTATTGGTTATTTTTTTCCCCTCTTTTTGTTTCTCTCCAACATACTGATTGGAGTATTGGGATTAAGAGTTTGCTTTATTCAGTAGATTCCTAGTGTTGTTACAAATAGTGTCTTAATAAGAACCTGTTCTGTTTATGACTTCAGGATTTTTTATTGGTGGACCTTCTAATATGATTAGCTCTGCTATTTCTGCGGACCTGGGTCGTCAGGAGCTGATCCAAGGCAGCACTGAGGCTTTGGCGACCGTCACAGGAATAGTTGATGGAACCGGGAGCATTGGAGCTGCGGTAGGCCAGGTGAGAGAGCAGGGGAGGGCTTGACATGGAGTGCTCAGCAGTTCTTCAGCGGTGGAAGAGTTTACCCCACCCTCTGGGCCACAGTAGGGTGGCACTCTTGTGCTGTAGTGCACTGTACTGAAAGCCTTGTGTTTTTAGTCTTTGAGGTCCAGCTGATGTGACCTAATGTGGAAGGTTGCTCTACATTTATCAGTTCCTTCTTTCCACTTTTACCTCCAGATTCTTCCTGTCTGAAAAGAAGCTAACACCTCATAAGACAGATTCTCCAGTCCCAGCCCGCCACCCCTTTCTTCCAGCCTGAACTTGGCACTCCAAGGAGGCCATGAGACACATGCTTCTCATTACCCCACACCTGACATGCAGGCCCTACCTCTGTCCCCCTACCAGACACACACACGTACACACATTCTTCCCATGGATCCCTGCCAGAAATTGCCATGGACTCTGCAGCTGCCCTGAGTCGCTTACTCTGCTTCCTACAACTGTGTCTCAGAAGGCGGTTCATAAATGTCTTATGCCAGAATCATCTGGGGGTTCATTAAAGTACTGAACACTAAGCTTACTGTAGACTTGCTGAGTGAGAGCCTGGGGATCTGTATTTCAGCAAGCCTTCCTGGCGATTCTTACGCACTCTGAAGTTTGAGATCTTCTGGGCTAAGATTGGCCTACTCTAGGTAATCAGAACTATTCAAATCGATCCTTTTTGCTTACATTCAGCTTCAGAAAGGCATCCCTTCTCTGGGACAGTCATGAGTCATGCCTCGCCTAGGGTATACTACTCTAGGTCATTGCAGAATGTGGATTTTGCAAAATGTGGATTTGAGAATCAACTGCATGGATAAAATGGTTGAAACCGTGGAAGTGATGTGATGTTTAATGGGGAAAGAAAATATAGGCAAACCCTCAGAGGATGCCCAATGGTCACAGAAACAGGAAGCCAGAATTTGAGGAGGTGTGTTACTCAGATCATAGAGGTAGAGAGGTCAGGAGAAAGAGAATGGAAGGAAAAAGGCTTGTAGTTTTGACATTGAGGTCATTAAATGGCCTTGAAGATTGCTGCTTAATGGGAGTGGATCAGTGGTATCCGATTGCTAGTGGTTAATGCAAGAGCAAATACTGAGGGAGATAAACCATCTTAGTGCTGGTCTCCACCCAGCCATATATTACACATTTATTTGTTAATGTCTGTGTCTCCCACTGTAAGGTGAGCTTCACGAGGGCAGCATTTTATTTGTTTTGTGTTCTACTGTAGCCCTGGTACCAGGAACGGTACCAGGAACGGTGCCTGGCACACAGTAGACATTCAGATATTTGTGGAATGATTGTAGAATGAGTGATTTATAGGATCAGTGTGTTAGCATATTTGATTCTGAGACTAAAGGAAAAACAAACTTAGCAAAGGTAGGAGAAATTTGTCCTGGAGTAGGAACTAAAAAAAATGCTATTGGCCACCTGTTCAGATGTCTTCATATAAGGGGTATTGGGCATCCTTTTCTGAAATTACTGTATTTTAAGTTTTCCTTCCCAACTAATGTTTTCTTCATTAATCAAATGGGTAGATTGTAATTAGCATTTCAAGGAGTTTCTTTTTATTTAGAATGCCTGCCAGTGTTACGATCCCTATCTGTGAACATGGGTCAGCATTAGGTTGACTTTCATGGTTTGGGAAGCAGGACCAGGACCAAAGCATAGCTAGCTTTACTCATTCCCCCGCCATGTTGATTTTTGAATGATTTTCTATTGCTTGAGGTATGAAATCCCAAACTCCATGACTTAATAGGGACTTAATAAAGCCCTTAGAAGGAAACATAGGGACGACGCCTCATGACAGATATACACCAGTGGTCAGTAAGCACCTGAAAAGATTCTCAGCATCCTTAGGGAGATGCAAAGCAAAAACATGAGCTACCACTTGACACCTAATGGCTGTAGTTAAAACAAAACAGAGTAACAGGTGTTGGTGAGGATGTGGAGAAATTCACATACAGTGCTGGTGGGAATGTAAAATCGTGCAGCTACTGTAGAAAACACTATGGTGGTTCCTCAAAAAGTTAAACATAGAATTACCATATGACCCAGCAATTCCACTCCTAGGTATGTTGTACCCCAAAGAATTGAAAACGGATTCAGATATTTGTTTACCGATGTTCACCACAGCGTTATTCATAGTAGCCAAAAGGTGGAAACAACTCAAGTGTCCGTTGATAGATGAATGGATAAACAAAATGTGGTATATCTATGCAATGGGATATTATTTAGCCATAAAAAGGAATGGAGTTCTGATACATGCTACAACATGAATGAACCTTAACAACATTATGCTAAGTGAAATAAGCCAGACACAAAAATATTGTGTGATTCTACTTAACATGAAATATCTTGAATGGTAAATTCATAGAGACAGAAAGCAGATTAGAGTTTATCAGGGGCTGAGGAGAGGGGCCATGGAGAGTTCTTGCAGAGAGTTAACGGGTGCAGAGTTTCTGTTAGGGGTGATGAAAAATTTTGAAAATAGGTAGTGGTGATGGTTGTGCAACATCATGAATGTATTTGATGCTGCTGAGTTGTACACTGAAAGATGGTTAAAATGGCAAGCTTTATGTTACATGTATTTATTTTTTAAAAGAGCATGGGTTAAAAACTATTGGATACCTTTTATTAATTGAAAATAAAAGAATGTGCTGTAGAGTGTCAAAGTCATACAGTAATCCTATGAGCAAATAGTGTAATTGAAAAATGAGTGGTATACTTAAAAGACAAACTTAAAAAAAATTTTTTTATTTATTTATTTGGCTGCATCGGGTCTTAGTTGCAGCATGCGAACTCTTAGTTGTGGCATGTGGAATCTAGTTCCCTGACCAGGGATCGAACCCAGGCCCCCTACATTGGGTGCGTGGAGTCTTAGCCACTGGACCACCAGGGAAGTTGCAGAGACGAACTATTTTTAAAAGCATCAATTATAGTACCATTCACTGGAAGAAGGACTGATTAAGTGGAAGTGACTTGAGGCTGTTCATCATCCTCTCTTAATTTTTTTTTTATAAATTTATTTATTTTATTTTATTTATTTTTGGCTGTGTTGGGTCTTCGTTGCTGCACACAGGCTTCCTCTAGTTGTGGCGAGTGGGGGCTACTCTTTGTTGCAGTGCATGGGCTTCTCACTGAGGTGGCTTCTCTTGTTGTGGAGCATGGGCTCTAGGTGCGCGGGCTCAGTAGTTGTGGCTCACGGGCTCTAGAGCGCAGGCTCAGTAGTTGTGGCACATGGGCTTAGTTGCTCCATGGCTTGTGGGATCTTCCCGGACCAGGGCTCAAACCCGTGTCCCTTGCATTGGCAGGTGGTTTCTTAACCACTGCGCCACCAGGGAAGTCCCCATCATCCTCTCTTAATAGAAAAGTGAAAAAAAATATACCTCCTGAACTTGTGCCTTCTGTTACACAGATTTTGGACTGTGCCAGCTTACCAAATGAAGGGTGTCAATAAAGCTTAAATAGGAGCATGTATATGCAAGAGCTCTGCAAACTGCAAAACATTATACAAATCCTAACTCCTTTTTATTTTCTAGAAGAGATATGTTTAATCTACTTTTTTAAAAAAAATTATTTATTTTATTATTTATTATTTTTGGCTGCATTGGGTCTTCGTTGCTGCGCGTGGGCTTTCCCTAGTTGCGGTGAGCAGGGGCTACTCTTTGTTGCAGTAGTACTTTTTGAAGCACGGGCTTCTCATCGCAGTGGCTTCTCCTGTTGTGGAGCATGGGCTCCAGGCGCACGGGCTTCAGTAGTTGTGGCTCGTGGGCTCCAGAGCACAGACTCAGTAGTTGTGGCGCACGGGCCTAGTTGCTCTGCGGCATGTGGGATCTTCCCGGACCAGGGCTCGAACCCGCGTCCCCTGCATTGGCAGGCGGATTCTTAACCACTGCGCCACCAGGGAAGCCCTAATCTACTTTTTAGCTACTTCAGTTTATTATTTTATAAAGGATTATATTGTGATTTCTTTTTCTCCCTTTTAGTATTTAGTGTCTTTGATCCAGGACAACCTAGGATGGATGTGGGTTTTCTACTTTTTCATTCTTATGGTAAGTGTGTGCCCTTTTTGTTTTTTTTAAACTAGTAGTTTTTAAATTAAATTAGTTCAAAGCATTTACTTAAATCACTTTTTTTACACGCAAAGTAGTTTTTTTTGGTTGAGGAATAATTGACTTAAAATAAATTGCATATATTTAACAAGTAAAATTTCGTACAGTTTAACATATGTGCATGCGTGTCTGTGAACCCATCATCCCGATCAGGACAGTAAGTGTATCCATCACTCCCAAAAGTTTCTTCATGGCCCCTGTGTAATCGCTGTCTCTTGCCTCTCCACCATCCCACCTCTCTCCAGGTAACTACTGATGCACTTTCTGTTGCTATAGATCAACTTGCGTTTTCTTGAGTTTTATATACATGGAATCATACACTATGTATTTTTGTCTGCTTCTTTCCTTCAGCATAATTATTTTGAGATTCATCCATGTTGTTGCATGTATCAGTAGTTCATTTCTTTTTATGGTTAAATCACTTCTTAAACCAACAAAATTGCTGACCACTTTTAAAGATTCTTTTGTGAAAAGTAACATTTTATTATTCTGAAAGACACATTCATTTTTCAAGGAAGGAAAGGGCTGTTAGTTTGCCCTTGACCTGAGTCTAATGAGTATTGTCATTTATAATTCCAGAAAAAATGAAGAGAGATTTATACCCCCAACCATTAATCAGGGTACTCTTCCAGAGTACTCTCTGTCTGCTAAATATAATTTGGGAATTCTGAAGGAAATGTGTATGCCAAGCCACATAGGGTTAAAAAAGAAGCATTGCTGTAATTAACACTGTGGTGTGCAAGTTCTAAAATGAACCTCGAGTCTCTTGAGAAAATATCTGTTGTGCCTTCGACATTCTTGGCTGGAACTCTGTACTTTCTGGGAAACAGCCAACACAGAATAAGGCCTTGTGCTTTTAAAACATTGCTCTCTTTTGAATAAGCATGTGACATACTCTTATCACATATTGAGACGGTGCTCAAGACAGGTCTACTTGAGAGTCTGGTGATGGCTTCGTCCACCAGGGGATGCATTCAGTATCCTGTCCCTAAATCTAGGGCATCCTAATTGGAGGCAGCCTCCATTGCCCAAGTCTAGATGCTGTCCTCCAGCCTATCCAAGGAGCCTTTGGGATAGCTCAGCACCTGGAATCCCCTGGAGCTGCCTTAAGGCTTATGTACTCTGCTATCACAAAGGATGCTTTCTTCTGCCTGAGTGCTCTCCAGCTTCTACAGACTGGGCCGTATAACTCGGTCATCTACTTCTGAGTAGAGGGAAGTATCTCCTGATGAACCTGTTGGTGTGATCATACTAGAAATGTAATAGAAAGAAAACGGAATCTGTTAGAAGAAACACTGTTTAAATCTGAGCTCCAGTATCAATTTTCTGCCCTACCTATGAGTTATTTAATCTGTGTACCTTAGTTCTTTTTTTGGAGACTGTAATGTAACATTAAGTATTTTGTAATATTAACTGTAATTTTCAAAATCATTTTCTAATTCATTAAAGATTGAGTTGTCCTTGTACGAAGTCAAAAAGAATGTAATTGTCCAAATTCATTATTATGTTCAAAACATGATGCTCTAACAGAATTAATTAACTTGTCACTGCATGTTCAATGCTTTTTTCTCTTCACAGACAAGTTGCACAATTCTATTTATTTCACCATTAATAGTGAGGGAAATATGCTATCTTATGCAAAGACGAGAAGCTCGCATATTGAGTGGGTGACTGGTGCCCACAAAAGAACAAGAATAATAGGAGACACATCAGGACTATTTCTTTTCATTCACCTTATTTTGGGGTTGTCTTAAGAGCTCCAGCATAACCTCAGATCGTCAAGCCTCTTTCAACAGTGTCAGCCGCCGGAGATGCTGACCAGAGTGAAGGCTGGGCTGTTTTTCTACACTACAGGAATCATTGTTAATGATTTTTATCGCTGTTGTTTCATGAATGTACTGAATGGCCTATGAATCTGCCAGTGTCTTTTTTGGCCTGTGGAGGTTTATCCCTTTAACCGTAAATGCTGTATTGGACTTGGACCCAAGTTCTCCAGTCTGGAAAGCCGAGTGACCACAAGGCAGTCAGGCATGGTTTGTATCAGTGACGTGCTCCACGAATAGAAAGGATCGTTGCATTTTGCTTTGGTCATGAGTTTGCAGAGCGTGCCTCGTCTCTGAAGCATCAAATCCGGATAAAGCACTCTAGCTGGGTCCAGCGTAAGCCTGCTTGGACAGAGAATCCCTTTGTTAACGATGGTGGGAGAAATCACACTACATGCTGATTGGCTCAGTCACTCTGTATCTGCTCTAAAGTCGTTCAGCTCCAGAAGCAGAAATATCTTCAAGGGATTGTCAACTTGTTCTCCTCCGTCTTCATTCAGAATTCCCTTTGGCTCCTGGAAGTCTTTAGTCTTCCTTTCAAGGACCATAAGGTACCTCGATTGTGAACATGCCAGTGTGTAATTTACAACTGAAGTACTCAACCCCAGATTGGTTCTCTGGGAACTTTAGGATCCACTAGGAAGCTAATCTGCTTAGCACTATTTTCAGAGGATTGATCTCTGTCGCAGCTGGGTTCCTTGCATTACCTCAGCAGAAGACTAGAATTAGAGAAAAAAGAAAGACCTTTTGGCCCTGTAAGTGTTAAGTATGTGACCTTGAATCACATTAATGGATTACTAGGGCCTGAGGTGTATCTAGGTATCTATTCTTTAGAAGTTTGTAGAATATATGTCTTCAAGGCTGTGAATTCTATACTAATTATGAATATTTTAAGGTCATACTGTATATATATTTTAAATTATGGAAGTTAACAGGTGAAAACTGTGCAATTTTGAGGGAGGGCTGCCTAATTTGCATTGGGTTAGGGAATATTTTTCAACCTCTTGCTTTATACTCTGAAATGCGGTGCGTTTATGAACTTGTTAATGTTATTTAATCAAGCAGATTTCCAATCAGTTAATTGCTCATTACTGACAAAAAGGGAAAATATGAAACACAGAAAGGGAAAATAAACTGACTTTTATAATAAATATCTGTCCACCTGGTTATTTTATATATACCGTGAGCTCCGCGCTGTAGAATGTGACTCATGCCTTGCAATTTCCTGCTACTGAGTGTTCCCTGGTGACTATTCACTGACCCTACGGTGTTGCCAGATTGTACAGGTCTATTTCTACTACATTCTGTGAAAGCCTTCCCTTCCCCTTTGTGTAAGACTGTGCTGAGTTTGGATGAGCTGCCTAGTTGTAATTTAAGAATCGTCTCTAGATGAACCCCGTTTTGATGATTTAGCCCCTGTCTGACATTTGGCTGAGCGTTTCCTCTCCCCCTACGTAATCAGTGTGGTCACATCTTCGTATCCTGACACCAACCATTGTTTTCTTTCTCAAGTTTAAAATTAGCTGGACAGGTGTTCCTCTGACCTCTCTGTAGCCCCCAAGTTGTACCTGAAATGAAATTATAAATAAAACAACTGCTCAGCACTGAATGAAATTATATCTTGCACTATGGATATATTTCCTATTGTTCTCTTTCTTACGTGTTAGCTTTAAAGAACTCCTAAGAGTTAACTTTCTTATTTTTTTTTCCCTTGAAGAAAAGGCCATAGTGAAGGCCAGTTTGGAAAAGCATTCTTCTCCGACACCTCAATCCTCCGATACTCACTAGGTTGAAATACAGCACTCTGGCCTGCCTTTTCTTGTCATATGGTGTTTTCTTTTCTCCTTCCATATAGTTTCAAAGGGAGAAAGGCCCCTCTCCACTCCTGCTTATTCTAGTCTTTGCCGCTTCCTGGAGGGCTGGTGTCCCAGTCAACATTCACACAAGAAATGTCTGAGGGCCCCCGTGTGCGTCGTGAAGTTCAGCAAGATGGAGGGTACAGGATGCTCTTGTCCACCACTCCTTCCCTTTCCTTTACAACATCAGAAGTCCTCCCTCCTCCCACATAGGTAACTGATAAAGCCTTTTCTTATCCCTACTAGTTCTTCTGACTTACGTCCTATTTTCCTTTTCACAACCAAATCCTTTGAGTTAACAGATGGTATCTGCTGCCCTCCTGGCTGTGCTACAAACTTCCTCCTCAACTAGGTAACTAACTGTATGTCTATTTGTCCAGGACACTCCTGGTTTATGCCTGATGTTCTGACATAATTATCACGTCATAATTATAGCACTTTCCTTTGCTCTCCCGGTCTCCTAGTTTGGATATGTTACCCTTAACCTCTGACCTTTTTTGCATCGCTCTCCAGAAACCGTGCAACTGAAGGTCATAGAACTTAGATATCTTTTTTTCCTCATTCCTTATCTTTCTTAATCCTCCTCTTATACTTGACTCCGGTAACCACTTCATCTTCTCCAGGACTTTTTTTCTTTGGCTTCTATGACATTTTAATGTATTGAATCTTCTTATTTCCTATCTTTTACTGGGTTCTCTTCTCTGCTCACCCTCTGCTAGTTTCCAATAGGGGTCACCAGCTTTCCCAGATGAGCTGTTCTTAATACCTAACAATAGCTCTGTTAAGTACTAAAGAGAGATAGGGCATCCATTTATATAATACTATCTGGTGTTTAGTTAACTGCAAGTCTCAAGGGAAGTGAGCTCAACTTATGTAACCTCAACCCCTGTCCCATCCCCACCCAGACCACACTGCCAATTGGCTTTATGAATGGTTTTCAAATTTTCTAAGTCATAAACCCTTTTGAGAAGCTGACAGCCATTTGCCCTCTCCCCAGATCAAAATGCACCTGTGAACAAACTTTCAAGGTTTATTACAGGGTGTTCACAGGCCAAAACTTGAAGCCCGTCCTTAGACCACAGAGTTAGAAACCTTGGTTGAGAGAATCGAGTGCCATCTGTTAGCCTGAGGTTTCCCACAATCCACCTTGTCTGTTTCTTTCTTTCTTTATTTATTTAGGCTGCACCAGGTCTTAGTTGCGGCATGCGAGATCTAGTTCCCCAACCAGGGATCAAACCCGGGCCCCCTGCATTGTGAGCATGGAGTCTTACCCACTGGACAAACAGGGAAGTCCCTCAGTTTGTTTCTTTACCGAATCTCCTGATGTCTCTCCACACGAACTTTCTACAAAATCAGACTGGTTAGCTTATTGACTACAAATGGCAGTGTGTATTCATATCAGTTTACATTTTTTTTGGAAGCACCTGTGTTTTGGTTTGTTTTCTCTTTTTTTTGGTTTCTTAAATGAAAAAAATGTTTAATTGTGATAAAATACATGTAACATAAAATGTACCGTCTTAACCATTTTAAGTATACAGTTCAGTAGTGTTAAGTATTAATATATTCACACCGTAGTGCTTACCTTCTAGTGTTGATTCACACTTCTGGTCTGTAATACCCCTTCTTAACTCTCTACTTTCTGAATCTTAATTTTTTCCTCAAGACTTGGACAAGCACCATCTAGTCCAAGAAACCATTTTCCAGCCACAGCCTTACTGGCCCTGCATCGTCTCGCCTTTTTTTGGTAGCAATAGCAATATTACTTATTTGGTCCTTAGCTGCTTCAGTCTAACCTGTTTTTATATCTAACTCCCCAAGGTGATTATTGGTCTTTTTTTTTTTTTTGGCTGCATTGGGTCTTTATTGCTGTGCGCGGGCTTTCTCTAGTTGCGGCGAGCGGGGGCTGCTCTTCGTTGCGGTGCATGGGCTCTGGGCGCGCGGGCTTAGGTAATTGTGGCACGTGGGCTCAGTAGTTGTGGCTTGCAGGCTCTAGAGCGCAGGCTCAGTAGTTGTGGCGCACAGGCTTAGTTGCTCCGCGGCATGTGGGATCTTCCCGGACCAGGGCTCGGACCCGTGTCTCCTGCAGTGGCAGGCGGATTCTTAACCACTGCCCCACCAGGGAAGCCCTGATTATTGGTCTTTTTCTCCAGTGCCTAGTTCCTTGCATGGTTGGTGCTGCGTAAATGTTGATCGTGTTGGAAGAGGTGGAAGGAAAAGGAGTGGAGGGGGGCCGAGTGGAGTGTGGCTCCCTGACCCTGCATGTGGCTCTTCCCCTTGCTTTACAACATGACACTGCCTCCCACAGTAAATGGCCAGGTTATCAGGCCAGGCCGTGGGGCAGAGAATGCATTGTCCTCTCCTCAGGCTCTTCAGTAGCCGTATCAGCTCTCCTGGGGAACTAAGCCACAGTGAAGGGCGAGCTTGCTGCTACAGAAGAAACCCCATGTTGTTCAGGCTGCTGTCTTTATTCCTGCTGCGTGTTTTCACCTGGCCCATCCTCTTCCTTCCAGTTCTGTCTGTCCCTCTGAGCTCCTGATGTCCTACCTCCATGGGACTTTGCTTTTTTTTTCTTAATTGAAGTTTAGTTGATTTACAATGTTGTGTTAGTTTCAGGTGTACAGCAAAGTGATTCAGTTACACATATGTATATATATATTTTTTCTGCAGATTCTTTTCCCTTATAGGTTATTACAAAATATTGAGTAGAATTCCCTGTGCTATATAGTAGGTCTTTGTTGGTTATCTGTTTTATATATAGTAGAGTGTATATGTTCATCTCCATGGAGCTTTTCCTGATTACCCCACTTCTAATGCTCTTTCCTTTCCTTAAAATTCTAGAGTCATTACATAGACCGTGCAGTCTGCCCAGGCCGAGTGATTTTACTGCCTTATTTTGTTCTCTGGTTGTTTCTGGTTAAGTTGTTTCCTCAGTTAAATTGTGAGCGTGAAAGAGTCAACTCCATGTCCAAGGTCGCAGCAACCATCAATCAAGACAGCTGGTTTATCTTCCCTTGTGGCCTCTGTACTTTCAGGCACATCTTCCTTTTGCTTTTCCTTAAATGCCCTGACCATTTCTAGTGACCAAGTTTTTATTTATTTACTTATTTATTTATTTTTGGCTGCATTGGGTATTCGTTGCTGCGTACGGGCTTTCACTAGGTTGCTGTGAGCGGGGGCTACTCTTCGTTGTGATGCACGGGCTTCTCATTGCCGTGGCTTCTCTTGTTGCGGAGCACGGGCTCTAGGCATGCGGGCTTCAGTAGTTGTGGCACGCGGGCTCAGTAGTTGTGGCTCGCGGGCTCTAGAGCGCAGGCTCAGTAGTTGTGGCTCGCGGGCTTAGTTGCTCCACGGCATGTGGGATCTTCCTGGACCAGGGCTCGAACCTGTGTCCCCTGCATTAGTAGGAAGATTCTTAACCACTGTGCTACCCAGAGAAGTCCCTCTGGTGACCAGGTTTGTTCCAGCATATACCCAGAATAAAATCAGATTCAGTATGAAATTTATATATGTGAACACAGATAATACAAATCACTTAAATGGTTATATATGTGTTACAGGTAATTCTAGGTGACTATATATATATATATATATATATATATATATATATATGTAATTATGTGTTACATTTAACTATACACACACATATAAATATATACATATGTACATGTACATCAAGACTAATATTTGAAAGGGAGTTCTGTGCCTGAGCCACCAACGCTTCATGTGTGTACACAACTTGCTATTTTTTTTAAGCTTCTCATCTTCCTGGCCTCATTTTCTTTTCTTTTTTTAAACAAGTTTATTTTATTATTTATTTATTTGGCTGCACTGCATGGCATGCGGGGTCTTAGTTCCCAGACCAGGAATCAAACCCGTGCCCCCTGCAATGGAAGCATGGTGTCTTAACCACTGGATCACCAGGGAAGTCCCCTGGCCTGATTTTCTTTATTTTATTTTTTATTTTTTTGGTCGTGCCGCACGGCTTGTGGGATCTTAGTTCCCTGATCAGGGATCAAATCTGGGCCCCCTGCAGTGGAAGCCCAGAGTCCTAACCACTGGACCACCAGGGAATTCCTGGTACATGACTTTTAAAAGTGCCCTCCCATCCACTACTCTCTTTTATCCCCACTGCATTTGTAAGGTAGGAGGACCCGTGGTTGTGGTCCTTAGATTTGAGAACTGAGGCTCTGAGAAGCTCATGGGTTTGCCCAGGGTCACACATCTAGTACATGACAGCAGGACTGAATCAAAACCCAGGTCTTCTGACTTCAGTGTTTTTTTCCGTGATGCTACTCGGCCTCTTCTCATTTGACTTTAATCTTATCTTGGGCTTCCTTCCAAGGTACATGCTGTGCAAGGCTCTCGAATTCCGAGTGCCAGAGTCCTGCAGGTGAGCAGGGCTGCCAGACGCTGCGAAGCTTTGGCTTTTAAAAAGAAAAAACATTATTTATTTATTTTTGGCTGCATTGGGTCTTCGTTGCTGCGTGCGGGCTTTTCTCTAGTTGCGTCGAGCGGGGGCTACTTTTCGTTGCGGTGTGCAGGCTTCTCATTGCGGTGGCTTCTCTTGTTGCAGAGCACGGGCTCTAGGCACGCGGGCTTCAGTAGTTGTGGCGCACGGGCTTCAGTAGTTGTGGAGCGTGGGCTAAGTAGTTGTGGCTTGCGGGCTCTAGAGCACAGGCTCAGGAGTGGTGGTGCACGGGCTTAGTTGCTCCGCGGCATGTGGGATCTTCCCGGACGAGGGCTGGAACCCATGTCCCCCGCATTGGCAGGTGCCCCAGGGACGTCCGAAGCTTTGTCTTAAAACTGCCTCCAGCTCGCACCTGCTGCTGGACTGAGTGCCCCTCAGAGCCCCCCAGGGCCCCTCTCTGCAGCGCCTTCCGCTCCAGGTTTGCCTTTTTAAGGAGGATCTCTTCCCTCTTTCCTGGTCCTTCTGCCTGAGGCTTAGGAAGATCTGCCACCTGACAGACTCTTGCATTGTGACGTCTTCTGTCCTCCCCCGGCCCTGGAGTTGGTGGAGGTGCTGATATCCCATGCCCACCTGAGCCAGCTCTGCCTCTTTCCTCTTGACCAAGGTCCCTGCTCTTACCCGTCTTTTTTTTTTTTTTTTTTTTTGGCGACGCCTCAAGGCTTGTGGGATCTTAGTTCCCTGACCAGGGATTGAACCCAGGCCCCAGCAGTGAAAGCACCAAGTCCTAACCACTGAACTGCCAGGAATTCCCTTACCCTTCCTTCTAATGAATGTTTAATTAACTTTGAATGACGGTCTTATATCTAAAATGCTATTAGTCAGCTTTTTATTGCCTGCCATTGCCCTCTGATTAAAGAAATAACTTATTTTTCCCTTTTGCCCTTTCAGAAATTAGATAACAAGTAGCAAAATCATTTGAAACCATTTAAAATCCCATTTAATCACAAGGATGTTGTCATAACTTCATCATCAGTGAAATACTGATAAAAAGGCCACGCTGTTGGATGGGAATGTTGATCTGGATTGTAATGGGATAATTGTATTTAGGTAAAACCTTTCATCCAAGTACTTCAAAGGCCTTCACCTTGTTTAATAGTTATTATCAGGCCCTGAAGAGTGACATCAGTATACCATAGTCCTAGATTGTGTGTGTGCATGTGCACATTTGCGTATGTATTTAGCATTTTGTTTGTTTTCCTAGGCTCACCATAGAAAGTTTCAGGAACCTAACTCTTGCTGTGGACTTCATTAAAAAAAACGATACCTAAGGAATCGTATACATAACTTGCCTTTGTTGCATGGGATTAAGATGTGAATGGGGTTACAAAATAAAGAGAGACGGCTCTGGAGCCAGGAGGGTGGAACTGGGGGATGAAGGAGCAGTGACTAAAATAGAGGCTGAAGAGATACCCTTCCCCAAATGCCCCCAGTCGTGAGATAGGTTTCATCCTTGTTGGCTCTACTAGGTGGGTTCACGTAAAAATGATTCTGTGAACAAGGTCTTGGAGAGAAGATAATTTAACAGAACTTTTGAAATTCAAAACAAGCCTGTGTCCTGGCTGAGGGAAAGGTCCCTATCTCTGCAATCACTTTGAGGCTGTTGAAGCAGCGTCTGGATAAAGGGATGGGTTACTTAAGAGAAGAACCTTTTAGAGAAAAGACTAGCAAAGGTTTTTTTTTTTCACCCCCCGCACCGTGTGGATCTTAGTCCCCCAACCAGGGATTGAACCCGTGCCCCCTGCAATGGAAACATGGAGTCTTAACCACTGGACGGCCAGGGAAGTCCCCAAAAGACTAGCAAGCGTGGCCACAGGGATGACCCAGTGCTGGCCCCCTTCCCACATCTTTCTGCTGTTTGTTTTTCACATAGCAGCTCATTTAATGCTGCAGGATCTAACTTATAAGGTGATTTTTAAAAATCAATGTTTATGTTTTCCTCTCTCTAATCCCCCCCCCCCCCCCCACCGCCGCGCGCCAAAAGAAACAGTTCTTTCCTATTGGGAAAGAACTCAGCCGTTCATGCCTCTTGACTCAGCAGGGGGAGACAAAGTTCCAAAGACCCTGCCCGCTGCACCTGTCAGCACCAGAAAGCCACATGTGCTTCATTTCATCATGACTTTACATCCGTTGGTTTTGAAACCCTCCTGGCTAGTTATTCTCTCAGAAGTTCTCGGTCCCCCCACCTGGCAGCCTTCTGTTACCACTGGTGATGCCCCACCCGTTTTACTGAAAGATCAGGATTATCTGGAGTTTCTCCACTTGGGCATTTCTCTGTTTTGCACAGGAATTGATGCCTTAACTTCACTCGAAATTCCATTCCTTTTGATTAGTTTCTCTCCATCTTTTTTTTCCTCGTCTTTCAATCCTCCAGGCCTCTCAGCTGAGACCTTGAACCTTCCCTTCCACACCTTGCTTCTGCCATCCCCCTACTATGAATAGTAACCTGTTCTCCAAATGGATGGTCTTCCCATGCGCACCTCAGCCATGCTCTCCCTGTGAGGCTCTCGTTAGATGTGCTCTACTGAGTGAAAATCTTTGGTTTTTTTAAAAATTCATTTATTTTATTTGTTTTTATTTTTGGCTGCATTGGGTCTTCGTTGCTGCGCACGCGCTTTCTCTAGTTGTGGCGAGGAGGGGCTACTCTTCGTTCCGGTGTGCGGGCTTCTCATTGCGGTGGCTTCTCTTGTTGCGGAGCACAGGCTCCGGGCGCGCGGGCTTCAGTAGTTGTGGCACGTGGGCTCAGTAGTTGTGGCTCGCGGGCTCTAGAGCGCAGGCTCAGTAGTTGTGGCGCACGGGCTTAGTTGCTCCGCAGCATGTGGGATCTTCCCCGACCAGGGCTCGAACCCGTGTCCCCTGCATTGGCAGGTGGATTCTTAACCATTGCGCCATCAGGGAAGCCCCCTGAGTGAAAATCTTACAGTGTCTTCCATTTGTCCTAATTCTTCCAAAGTAACACAGATATATATTTTCTCTTGATATATTTGGAGACAACTTCCCTCTTTCCCTTTCAGCTTTTTATGCTTCTAATCTTAAATTTTTATTGAAGCTATTCCCCCAAGCATTGCTTTCTGATCAAAGCTGGCCGTCTCTGTTCTTTACTTTTGATGTCGTTAACTACCTTCTTATTCTTTGAATTCCACTTTTGTCTCCATTTTGATATCTCCTTTTCCTCCTAATCCTCAGTCGTAAGAAAACTCTCTAGACAAAATTGTTTCATCTTCTGTGTTCCAGACGCTCTCGTTCATACTCTATTTTTAGCTTTGTCATCACTCGTCCACAAAACTCTAGAAAGTCAGGACTACCTTCTAATCATTTTGAAAAATCCTCTCATACAGTGCCTGGCAGGTAGGTGGTAGAACTTAGTTAGTGTTTAATTTTTCTCTGTCCAGTTCCAGTACTTCTTTTACACAGTTCGCTGTTTCATATTTTTCTAAAACCTCCCAATGACTACCAATTTTTTCTCTCTAGCCCCAACTTGTTACTCATTTTCCAATCTTAAATTGCCTTGCGGTCACCAGGATGTCCTGCTGGCAGCCCAGTGTAATAGAGTTCATTTTCTCACCCCAGTCCCTGCAAACCCACTTCCCACATAACTTTCCTAGTCTTTGTTTAATAAGCTGCTTGAAGCATTTTTGAGTAAACTTAGGCATCAAGGCACATTTTGATCCTTATTCGTTAAGTAGCTCTCTCGCATTACTGGGCCCGGAGTCTCCACTGTGCCGTAATTCTCACATTTTCTGGGTTGTCTTTAACTGTCTGTGGTAACGCCATCTTCCCCAGGCCCCCAGCCTTAAGGATACTTGTGGATACATCTTTTTCTCTCTCCTTTGTCCTCAGCCTCCAGGTGTTGCTGATTCTTTCTCACTTGCTTTTCTAGCTCATGTTTCTTGTTGATTTCTAAGCCATTTTCCTCTGCCTGAATTATTCTCAATGGTCTTATTTTTGGTGTCCCTCTTCTAGGCTTCCCTGCTCCAGTCTGTGCCATGCTCAACTCTCAGAATAATCCTGTTAAACAGTATTTTTGTGGTGTTATTCTCCTGCTCATATATCAAAAAGGACTTTCTTTCCTGGATTAATGTTGAGATCTTGCATGAAGCCTCATCTCTAGCTAGAAAATCGGGGAGACCAGAGATCTGAGGGTAAGTAGTAGTGACACCTCTCTTCCACTGATGTCTTTTTTTTTTTTTTTACCATGCTGTGTGGCTTGTGGGATCTTAGTTCCCGGACCAGGGATCGAAGCCGGGCCCCCTGCAGTGAAAGTGCAGAGTCCTAACCACTGGACCACCAGGAAATTCCCCTCTGATGTCTTGTTTGTGAAAGTATTGAACACCGCTCTTTCTTTGTATTTTTTTTTAAATAACAACTTTATTGAAATATCATTTACACATATATGTCACCCATTTAAAGTGTACAGTGGTTTTAGGGATAGTCACGGGTTTATCTAATTTTAGAACATTTTCATCACCCCCAAAAGAAACCCCGTACCTCTTAGCAGTCACTCTGCATTCTCCTCTCTCCCCGGCTTCTGGCAACTAGTGATTTACATTCTGTATCTGTGGATTTACCTATTCTGGACATTTCGTATAAATGGAATACAGGGTCTTTTGTGATTGGCTTCTTTCACTTAGCGTGATGTTTTCTAGGCTGTTCTAACTGGGTTTTCTTAGATCCTGTATTTGTCTGTTTGGCGTCCATTCATCAGAAGGCCAGCTGTCTTCATTGTATCATCTTATTCTCTGTATTCTTGATGCTCTGGCATTTGTGGGCTCGCTGCCCCTCCCAGGACTAGCCGGCTCTGAGAGATAGGAAAGGGCTCACCCTGTAGCACACTTTTCGTACGCAAACGATCCAGTCCAGAGCCCACACCCCGAACCAACCGGGAACCAACCACGTCCTTTATCAAACTCTCACACACCAAGCTAATCTCTCCCCTGCCCTAAGTCAAACGAGGGCCAGGTGCCAAACAACTAAGAGACGGCCCTTCCCAAAGCCTGCCAGAATTATTCAGACTAGTCAGTCCTAAACTCTTTACCCTGCCCTGCTTTGCCTTTCCTGCAGAAAACACAATAAAGGCTCTGGCTCAGGCTTTCCCTGGCTCCTTCCTCCTCCTGACCCAAACTGAAGCTTCCCTGGAGGGCCCGGTGGGTGTGGTGTGCTTGCCTTTCAGGCACCGTGAGTAATAAAAATCTTCCAGTGGCACTGACCTCTCCTTGTCGTCACTCAGTCACTTCCATAAGTTAAAAATCTCACAGGTACAATTGAGACAAAGGCTCATGTCTGTTGTCGCATGTTCATTCCTTTCTATGACTGAATTATGTGCAGACACCACATTTTGTTTATTCACTCATCAGTTGATGGCCATTTGGGTTATTCCCACTTTTTGGCTATTATGAATAATGCTGCTAGGAGCATTTGTATGTAAGTTTTTATGTGGATGTATGTTTTTGGGTCTCCTGGGTGTGGAATTGCTGGGTCATATGGTAACTATAATTAACATATGGAACTGCCAAACAACTTTATTTATTTATTTTTTTAACGTTTTTTATTGGAGTATAATTGCTTTACAATGGTGTGTTAGTTTCTGCTTTATAACAAAGTGAATCAGTTATACATATGTCCCCATACCTCCTCCCTCTTGCGTCTCCCTCCCTCCCACCCTCCCTATCCCACCCTTCTAGTTGGTCACAAAGCTCGGAGCTGATCTCCCTGTGCTATGCAGCTGCTTCCCACTAGCTATCTGTTTTACTGAACTACTTTCTGAAGTGGCTGCACAATTTTACAATCCCACCAGCAATCTGCGAAAGTTCCAATTTCTCCACGTCGTCACCAGCACTTGTTATTGTCCGTCTTTTTAAAATTTTAGTCATCCTAATAGATTTGAAGTGGTGTCTTACTGTGGTTTGATTTGCGGTTCTCTCTAATGACTGATCATGTTGGGCATCTTTTCATGTGCTTATTGGCCATTTGTTTGTCTTCCTGGAGATGTGTCTCCTTTGCCCATTAAAAATTGGGTTATTTGTCATTTTATTGTTGTGTTGTGAGAGTTCTTTACATATTATAGATATAAGTCCCTTATCAGATATATGATTTAATATATTTTTCCTATCCTGTGGATTGTCTTTTCACTTTCTTGCTGGTATCCTTAGAAACACAAATTTTTAAAATTTTGATGAGGTCTAATTTACCTGTTTTTTCTTTTGTCACTTCTGATTTTGGTGTCATACATAAGCTATCTTTGTCTAGTCCAAGGTCATGAAGATTTACTCGTAAGTTTTCTTCTAAGACTTTCATTATTTTAGCTCTTACATTTAGGCATATGATCCATTTTGAGTTAATTTTTGTATGTAGTATTAGATAGAGTCCAAGTTTTATTCTTTTGCATGTGGCTATCATTATCCCGCTGCATCATTTGTTGGCAAGACTATTCTTTCCCCATTGAATTGTCTTTTTTAAAAAATTATTTATTGATTTTATTTATTTTGGCTGTGTTGGGTCTTCGTTGCTGCTCATGGGCTCTCTCTAGTTGTGGTGAGCGGGGGCTGCTCTTCGTTGCAGTAGATCAGTTAGGTGGAGAGTATTGCCATCTAATAATATTAAGTCTTCCAGTCCATGAATATAGGATGTCTTTCCATTTATTTAGGTCTTCCTTAATTTCTTTTTTTTAAATAAATTTATTTATTTTTGGCTCTGTTGGGTCTTTGTTGCTGCACGGGCTTTCTCTAGTTGTGGCGAGCGGGCGCTACTCTTCATTGTGTGGGTTTCTCATTGAGGTGGCTTCTCTTATTGTGGTGCACGGGCTCTAGGCACGCGGGCTTCAGTAGCTGTGGCACGTGGGCTCAGTAGTTGTGGCTTGCGGGCTCTAGAGTGCAGGCTCAGTAGTTGTGGTGCATAGGCTTAGTTGCTCCGTGGCATGTGGGATCTTCACGGACCAGGGCTCGAACCCGTGTCCCCTGCATCGGCAGGCAGATTCTTAATCACTGTGCCACCAGGGAAGTCCTGGTCTTCCTTAATTTCTTCCAGTGATGTTTCATAGTTTTCACTATACAAATATTGTACTTTTTCTGTTACAGTTATTCTTAAGGGTTGTTTTTGTTGTTGTTGTTGCTGTTGTAAATGGAATTGTTTGCTTAATTTCAGTTCATTTTGTTCATTGCTAGTATATAGAGATACGATTGATTTTTGTATATTGACCTTATATCCTGCAACCTAGCTGAACTTCTTTTTTTTTGTTCCAATAATTACTTTGTGAATTGCTAGGATTTTTCATATACAAGATCACATCATCTGGGAATAGAGATGGTTTTAGTTTTTCCTTTCCAATCTGGATGCCTTTTATTTCTTTTTCTTGCCTAATTTCCCTGGTTAGAACATCCAGTACAGTATTGAATAGAAGTGGTGAGAGTAGCCATCCTTGTCTTGCTTCTAATCTTAGGAGGAAAACATCCAGTCTTTCACCAGTAAGTATGTTAGCTGTGGGTTAACAAAGAGCCTCTTGCCTTTTTGTCATCCTACACTATCCAGTTTCTCTTTCTACTCTAACTTTACAGCATAGTGGAAGGAATGTGAACCTTAGAATCAGACTCGGGTTTGAATTGACTGTTTTATTAATTCTACCAGGAAATGTTGAGTGTTAGAGACCAGTGAATAAAAGCAAATCCTTGCCCCCAAACTGCTGCTAATACAGTGAGAGAGACTGTCGTATGGGTTAAATCTTGCAGTGTGATAAGTGCTGTGATGTGGGTATGCTCAGAGCAGTGAGGAGTACAGAAAACGGGTCCTTGGGAAGATTAGTACAACCTGAGGTTATGATGCCTGAATTGCTCTTGAACTGTAGGAGATGGTCTTGGAAGAAAGGAAACATGTGCAGAGAAGGGAATGTGGCTGGATTCTGTGAACCACAGGTAGGTCTGCGAGGCTGGGGATGGAGTGCTTGCAAGTGAAGGGCCAGAGGTGATCCTGGAGTTAGCAGAGCCGTCTCATCAAGGGCCTTGCAAGCTTCTGAAGGTTTTGTGAGGACTGGATTTGTGTGTTAGACCACTTGGGCAGTAGGGAAAGAGATGGACTAGTGATGGGTGAGACCATGAACAGGGAGACCTGGAGACAGGAGGTTATTGTGTAAGCAGGGGAGAATTGAGGGCCTAGAGTAAGGATGGAGGAAAAGAGTAGAATCAAGGAAGATTCAAAGGTAAATTTTTTTTTGCGGTACGCAGGCCTCTCACTGCTGTGGCCTCTCCCGCTGTGGAGCACAGACTCCAGACGCGCAGGCTCAGCAGCCATGGCTCACGGGCCCAGCCTCTCCGCAGCATGTGGGATCCTCCCGGACCAGGGCACGAACCCGTGTCCCCTGCATTGGCAGGCGGACCCTCAACCACTGTGCCACCAGGGAAGCCCTCAAAGGTAAACTTAATAAGGCATGCTGTGGGCTTCCCTGGTGGCACAATGGTTAAGAGTCCACTTGCCAATGCAGGGTACACGGGTTTGAGCCCCGGTCCGGGAAGATCCCACATGCCATGGAGCAACTAAGCCTGTGCACCACAACTACTGAGCCTGCGCACCTAGAGCCCATGCTCCACAGCAGGAGAAGCCATGGCAATGAGAAGCCTGCGACCGCAGCAAAGAATAGCCCCTGCACGCTGCAAGTAGAGAAAATCCGCGTGCAGCGATGAAGACCCAACACAGCCAAAAATAAATAAAATAAATTTATAAAAAAAAACAAAAGGCATTTTGCAATTGACTGTGAGACGTGGAGGTGGATTTGGAGAGAATGATTCTTGGGTTTCTGATGTGGCATCTGGGTTGATTGGTGGGTTACCTGAGATTCAGTTTCCTCATCTGTAAAATGGGAAAAGTGCTTCACAGATGACAGTATATTCAAATCTCTGAGCACAGGCATGTGGTTGGGACTCAGTAAATACTTATCCTTTTTGCTTTGCCTCATTTTGTTTCTGTTTTTTCCATTCTCTAAATGTAGGTCTTCCTTTGGTTCTACCTTCAGAATGCTTTTCTTTGCTGTGTCCCACAGTTCCCACTGTCACCCCCATGCAGATGACCCCCAGATTTCTCTCTTCACCTTGATCTCTCTCATAAGTATTTTTGACTGTGTTCTGAGCATCTACATGGCCTCTTAGCCCTCGCAAGGGGGAACCATCCCCCAAATCTTCCTCCTCCTCATACCCATAGGCCTTTTTTTTTTTTTTTTTTTTTTTTTTTGCGGTATGCGGGCCTCTCACTGTTGCGGCCTCTTCTGTTGTGGAGCACAGGCTCCAGACATGCAGGCTCAGCGGCCGTGGCTCACGGGCCCAGCCGCTCCACGGCACGTGGGATCTTCCTGTACCGGGGCATGAACCCGTGTACCCTGCATGGGCAGGCGGACTCTCAACCACTGCACCACCAGGGAAGCCCTCCATAGGCCTTTTAATGGCACTGTCACTTCCTCAGCCACTCTGGCTTATAAATTCATCTTCTCTAGTGGAAAAAGCACATCTATCTCTGGTGGTTCCTAGTTTCCCAGAGTCTTTTTTTTTTTTTTTTTTTGGGTGGGGGCGGCCCTGCGTTGGGTCTTTGTTGCTGTGCACGGGCTTTCTCTAGTTGCGGCGAGCAGGGGCTACTCTTCGTTGCAGTATGCAGGCTTCTCATTGCGGTGGCTTCCCTTGTTGCGGAATGGGCTCTAGGCACGTGGGCTTCAGTAGTTGCAGCACGCAGGCTCAGTAGTTGTGGCGCATGGGCTTAGTTGCTCCGTGGCATGTGGGATCTTCCTGGACCAGTGTTTGAACCCGTGTCCTCTGCATTGGCAGGTGGATTCTTAACCACTGTGCCATGGGGGAAGCCCTTCCAGAGTCATTTTGACGTCTCTCTCTCTCTCTCTCTCTCATTTCCTCACATCCAGTGAAAATTCAGGCTCTGTTTACTCACCTCTGTAACGTTGTACACATGTTTCCTTTCCCATCCCCATTGTTACCACCATCTTTCATGCCTTCATTACTCCTACCTGGACCAGAACAGTAGTTCTGTGATTTCTCTCCCTTTTGATCCATCCTGACGGCAGCTTCCAGACTGAGCTTCTGGAGACTCTGATTCGATCCTGACTCTCACCCTGTTGAGGATCTTCAGTGAGATCTGCACATCCGCTGGGTCAAGCTGAGCTTGCAAGCTTGTCGTTAAGGTGCTGCACGTCCAAGCCGAGTGTGCCTCTCCAGCTCTGTCTCCCTACATCCTTGTTGAAAACTGAGACAGTTTTCTGCACCTTTGGCATTACCCCTGTGTCTTCCCTTTCGGGAACTGTATTGTTCTCCAAGGCACAGTTCATGAATCTTGCCTGACTTTCATCAAACCAGATAATTCTCCTTCCTCATATCCTGTAGGACTTTGTGCTTACTTTTTACTTACTTCTTTATTTTATTGAAGTATAGGTGATTTGCAATGTTTCATGTGTACAGAAATGTGATTCCGTTATATACATATGTACACACACACACATACACACACATACACTTTATCAGGTTCTTTTCCATTATAGGTTATTATAAGGTATTGAATATAGTTCCTTGTGCTGTACAGTAGGTCCTTGTTGTTTATCTAGTTTATATATAGTAGTGTGTATATGTTAATCCCATACTCCTAATTTATCTCTCCCCTCCCTCCACCAATCACTATCCCCTTTGGTAAGCATAAGTTTGTTTTCTATGTCTGAGTCTATTTCTGTTTTTTTTTTTTAACTTTTTATTTTATATTGGAGTATAGTTGGTTAACAATGTTGTGATAGTTTCAGGTGTACAGCAAAGTGATTCAGTTATACATATACATGTATCTATTCTTTTTCAAATTCTTTTCCCATTTAGGTTCTTACATAATATTGAGCAGAGTTCTCTGTGTTATACAGTAGGTCCTTGTTGGTTATCCATTTTAATTATAGCAGTGCATGCATGTCAATCCCAAACTCCCAAACTATCCCCTCCCCCCACCCGTCCCCTTTGGTAACCATAAGTTCCTTCTCTAAGTCTGTGAGTCTGTTTCTGTTTTGTAAATAAGTTCATTTGTATCATTTTTTAAGATTCCACATATAAGTGATACCATATGATGTTTGTCTTTCTCTGTCTGACTTCACTCAGTAAGATACTCTCTGGGTCCACCCATGTTGCTGCAGATGGCATTATTTCATTCTTTTTTTATGGCTGAGTCATATTCCATTGTATATATACACACCATATCTTTTTTTTTTGGCCATGCCTCATGGCTTGTGGGATCTTAGTTCCCTGACTAGGGATTGAACCCATGCCCCCTGAAATGGAAGCGCAGAGTCCTAAACACTGGACCACCAGGGAATTCCCAATACACCATATCTTCTTTATCCATTCATCTGTCCATGGACATTCAGGTTGCTTCCATGTCTTGGCTATTGTAAATACTGCTGCGGTGAACATTGGGGTGCTGCATGTATCTTTTCGAGTTAGTTTTCATTTTTTCCGGATATATGCCCAGGAGTAGGATTGCTAGATCATATGGTAACTCTATGTTTAGTTACTTTGTGCTTGTGTAAAATGATTTGTGTACATATCTTATCTCTCCTATGAGATTTACTCTCCTTGAGGATGCCTCCTTCATCTCTGTAACACCCACGATGCCCTCCCTCATATCCAATAAATATTTGTTGGGGGATATCCTACATTTCTCATCTTCCTGAAGCATGAGCTTTGCTTTTCCAAAAGCCCATCCCCAAAGGTCTGTGACACAGGCAGTGGTGAGAGGATGAAGGACGACTGACTTTTCCCTGTGGATCTTATAATTTAATACAGAGTAGTACGGGGATATTACACAGACTCTTTCTTATTTAAATTCCTGGTAACTGAGTCCCGTAGCATTTGGTGAGTTTGGTATAGTCTGTACAGCACTTAACTCTTTACATGGCTTGCATGGATGTAAGTCATCATAGGCTGCATGGGAGCTAGAAAGATGAAGAAATTAATCCAAGTGCTGTGCAGTTATATAGAGCTGTAGGTACCAGTCTGATTTTTCCTTGTAGAATTTAGAACTTAAATTTACATACTTCTCGGGCACTTTCAGTCAAAATAAATAGCCAGGTGATTCATTTGGGAAATTCTACAAGGTATGCCCTGCCCTCCCCTGCTCCTCCCTGGAATGGCTTCTCAGCAAGGCCGCCTCAGCTGGGCTTGGACGGAGGTGGCTCTCTGTCCTAGTCTCCTACCGGTGATTTCCAGGAACTGAGAAGGGATGCAGGAAGAATAGAAAGCATTAGATAGTCTGTCTTGGGCTTTAAAAAAATGAAAATACTCAGTTCCTATAGCACTCGTCTCCTGGCAGCCAGACAGGGAGGGAGAGAAACTGTGAAGGGTGCCAGGGTGCCAACAAGAGCATCCGTGTCCTTGGCAGCACTCAGAATAGCAGTCAGGCTCTCAGTGATTCATCGCACGCAGGCCTGCCCACTCGTGGTCCAAGCGGCCGAGCATAGGGTGAGTCAGGCCTCCCGCGGCTTCCTCCCCGACTCCGATTCTGTGTCCTCCCCAGTCTCGCTGGGCTGGGAGCGGAGGGGAGGCCCGTGATGCTGGAGGCCGTGCCCGTGAGGAGAGGGTGCCTGTTCTGGACTGTTCCTTCCTGGAGGGTTTCCTGCTCCTGTCTGCACTAAGCCCTAGGGAAATTTGGAGAAGAAGAGGAATCCTGATATTTGGAAGAGGGGGTAGTTTAGGGGCCTATCTAAAATCGGGGCCACCTTGCCCCACTGAGCTGAACAGTGCTCCTACGTTGACCCTACAGTAGTTCTCATTGTGATGTCCTGCCCCTCTCCAATTGGATGGGCATTCTGTTCTCTTGCTTTGTCCCACTCTCTTCTCTTCATTCTTTTCTCTGTCCCCTTGCTCAGTAAGAATTATATGTATTTATGAAATCACAGCTGTTGGATTTTTCCTTCTCAGGATAGTTTTTCAACCAGGTGCATCCACATCTCTTGGCTGGTCCTCCCCTATCCTAGTCCTAATGGAGAGAATAGCCCAGCGTTCTCAACACCAATCCTCCAGTGTGGACCCAGGCCCAGAGTTCACCACCTTTGTTCCCCTTTGACCCGCAGCAGAACCACTAGTTGAAAAATCATCCTAATGCCACGCAATGCTTGAAAATGCATCCTTCTGGGCTTCCCTGGTGGCGCAGTGGTTGAGAGTCCGCCTGCCAATGCAGGGGACATGGGTTCGTGCCCCGGTCCGGGAAGATCCCACATGCCGCTGAGTGGCTGGGCCCGTGAGCCATGGCCGCTGAGCCTGCGTGTCCGGAGCCTGTGCTTTGCAACGGGAGAGGCCACAACAGTGAGAGGCCCGCGTACCGCAAAAAAAAAAAAAAAAAAAAAAAGCATCCTTCTTCGTCTGGTCGACCCGAGACAGACCCTGGGTCTCAGGATCTCCTTCAGCCGAGCTCTCATTCTCTCCTCGATGCAAGGCTCTTGCTGTGTGTCCCACTTCACTTTTGTAGCAAGTCACTTTCCTCTTTCCCACTTTCCCAGCACTGATTTTCTTGGATCCACTCGAGTTAAAACTGAAGTGTCCCTGTTCCTTCTTCACAGCGGGAGCTCCTCGCTTCCAGCTCTGCGTGTGTCTATCACCAGACTTGTTCCACGACACCTTATGGCCATCCAGACACAGCTAGTTTCGGTGGCTTGTCTAGAATGACATAGCACTGTCTGGACGAGAATGATAATTTATTCTTTTAGAGTTTTTTTTTTTAATTATTAATTTTATTATTTTATTTTATTTATTTATTGTTTCTGGCTGCGTTGGGTCATCGTTGCTGCTCGCGGGCTTTCTCTGGTTGTGGTGAGCGGGGGCTACTCTTCGTTGCGGTGCACATGCTTCTCATTGCGGTGGCTTCTCTTGTGGCGGAGTACGGGCTCTAGGCACATGGACTTCAGTAGTTGTGGCGTGCGGGCTCTAGAGCACAGGCTCAGTAGTTGTGGCACACGGGCTTAGTTGCTCTGTGGCATGCGGGATCTTCCCGGACCAGGGATTGAACCCGTGTCCCCTGCACTGACAGGCGGATTCTCAACCACTGCACCACCAGGGCAGCCCTAGACGTTTTCTATTTTCCCTTCCTTGTGGCTGCATGGCATACACACTCTGAAGAGAATGCACCTTTAGTAACAAAATATCCAAGGGCTTTTATTTCCAAAAAGAGCTGGACAAGATGAAGCACTGGGGGCTGTGTGGATTATACCCTGCGTGAGGATAGGAAACAGGAGGAGGTTGGGTGTGAAAAACACTTCACTTTTGTCGGATCAGTGCTTGTAATGAACATGACCGGGTCTCTGGGTCACAGCTAATTCTAAGCCCTGGCAGATGACCCATTTATTTCCAACACATTACACAATATTTTAAAGCACAAGGGATAGTTATCTAAAATTCATTTCAGTGAGGCAACTTGGGGCACTTAAAGGTGAAGTGTTTTGAAGTCGCTTTCATTTTTATCATCAGATCAATGTCATGAAATGGGTAGGACAGAGATTTAGGCCCACTGTAAAGTGAGGACACTGCGGCACTGTGAGTGAATGAATGAATAAATGAATGAGGTCATTCGGCATTTATTCCAAAGGGCATAGGCTTGGTTAGCATAGCTGGGTCTAGACCCCTGAGCTATGTTTGATTTCTTTTGGTTTTTAAAAATAAATTTACTTATTATTTATTTATTTTGGCTGCATTGGGTCTTTGTTGCTATGCGTGGGCTTTCTCTAGTTGCGGCGAGCGGGGGCTACTCTTTGTTGCAGTGCGCGGGCTTCTCACTGCGGTGGCTTCTCTTGTTGTGGAGCACGGGCTCTAGGCATGTGGGCTTCAGTAGTTGTGGCTCGTGGGCTCTAGGGCGCAGGCTCAGTAGTTGTGACGCAGGGGCTTAGTTATTCTGCGGCATGTGGGATCTTCCCGGACCAGGGCTCTAACCCGTGTCCCCTGCATTGGCAGGCGGATTCTTAACCACTGCGCCACCAGGGAAGTCCTATGTTTGGTTTCTATCACACTGCTCTCTTTTCAGGAAGCTTCTCTCACGTAAGAGATGAGATGAAGCCACCCTCAGGAAGACCTGTGCTCTGAATTGTTTTATTAAAGCGGGAATGGGTTTCCTTGAATTATCCACATGCTCTTCCCTAGAGCAGTGCCTGTATCATCTGGAATTTATTCTGAGTCCTGGGAGCAGCCTGCCCTCTGCGGTCCCTCAGGGCTCAGCTCCTCCGGCTCTGTCCCCACCTTCCCAGACCCATTCCTGCTGGCGCCCACCTGCCTTTCTCCTGATTGTGTCATTTCCCAACAAGTGGCTCCTTTTCTTGTCAGCTCCTTGGCTTGTAGGGCAGGAGAAGGGAATGGTATACTCCTTGCCCCCTAGAGACACTTCCCTTCATTCCACAAGTAGTTAGTAAGCGCCTGCTATGTGCTGGATTCCCTGATTATACCACCTGTCGTCACCATGTCCATCTACCGACTTCAAGAAGTTCTCTCTCTTCCCTAGTGAGTTCAGTGCTGGACTGATAGTGTCCCACCCTGTTTACTGCCATCACTGCCAAGGAATTGAATGTCCATGTTACTGACCACCCAAACATCCCACCCTTCTCGTTTTCTAGACTTCCTACTCTAGTGCCTCCTTTTTCAGGACGCTGCAGTCACCCATGACGACATTAGGCTTATTGCACTTTGTAATCACGTGGGACTGTTCCTCATCCAGCCTTTTCAGCTCAAAAATCTCTCTGACCACGTTTCACAGGATTGACAGGCTATGATCCTGGCTCTCCTCTCCTTTCCCTTGCCTTTGACAGACATCACTAATTTACGGCCAAGGCACTGAGTCCAACTGAGCCTGGACACAGCCTTGAAAGTCTTCCTCAACATGAACCACTAATGTCACTACATATTAACCTATTTGGTCTAAGAGTTTACAACAATTTTCAAAACATTTTAGGACCACAACCTCTTTCTGTCTTTCCCACCTCCACTCACCATGACCTTCAGGCCCTGGATCTCTCATTCTCCCAGTCTAGGTTGCCTTCTCTTGTTTCTTTGCAAAGCTCAGAAAACCCCTTAGTTGACCATTTCAAAAATGTGCTTCCTATGGTCCAAGAATGCCTCACTCCTTGGATTTTTATTACACAAATCTTAAGCATACTTAGAACCACCCTCTCAATGCCATAGCTTTTCCCTCTCTCCCCCTTAGAGTGCCAGGCATTGATGGCTGGCCCACCAGGTGAGTTTGCTGCACATGTGTGCAGCATCTGGGCCCCAGTGACACTCGGCAATCATTTAATTCCTCCTCTCGTGGCTCCCTGTGTCACCTTCTGCAGTAGACATGCCCTTGTTGAACCATCAGAATCACTCCTGGCCTGTCTCCTGAAGCAGATGACTTCATTTCTTATCTTACTGATAAGTGTGGAGCCATCTTCCTTCTTCTCCACTAAAAAATTGTCTCTTCGAATAGATAAAGAAGATGTGGTACATATATACAATGGAATATTACTCAGCCATAAAAAGGAACGAAATTGGGTCATTTGTAGACATGGATGGATCTAGAGACTGTCATACAGAGTGATGTAAGTCAGAAAGAGAAAAACAAATATTGTATATTAACGCATATATGTGGAACCTAGAAAAATGGTACAGGTGAACCAGTTTGCAGGGCAGAAATACAGACACAGATGTACAGAACAAACGTATGGACACCAAGTGGGGAAGGCGGAGGTGGTGGTAGTGGTGATGGGATGAATTGGGAGATTGGGATGGACATATATACACTAATATGTATAAAATAGATAACTAATAAGAACCTGCTGTATAAAAATAAATGAAATGAAATTCAAAAAAATATGTTTATTCATCCAAAATGCAAAAAGTTAAATGTATATATATTTTAAAAAATTGTCTCTTTACTTTCTCCCACCCTTTCCCCCTTCACTTCTGTCTACATCATCCTGACCTTGTGCCAGGTCTCTCCACCCTTCTCCCTCTTATCTTCTTCTGCCCCATCACTTCACTCTTCTTTCTTTCTCTAATCTCCAGTCTCCCACAGGGCACCAATTCTTTCTAGTCCTTCAGTCTCTCCTAACCTAAAAACACAGACAAAAACCACGAATCAAAATGATGCCGCAAAACCTTTCCCCTCAACATACAACCCTCTCTCTTCATCTTCACTGTTAAATGAATTGAAAATCCTCTATACCCTAAATAATGCGCCACCACCTTCTGCCCCATTCTGACCCTCCCTCTCCACTTGCAACCATCGGCTTCTATGCATTACTCTCCAAGGAGCCCCCTTCCTGTCCCCACTCGCTCCTTCATTCCCATCCTGTGGCCACTAGTCAGGTCCAGACCTTCCTTGTCTCTCACCTGGCTGTTTAGGGGCCTCTGTCTCCTCTTTTCAATATATTTTGTACACCAATGCCTAGCTAATCAATCTCAGGGACAACTTCGAGAACTTCGTTCTTCTGCTCAAAATTAAATGGAAAATTCTTGATTTAGCAATCATGGCATCCTGTCCCCAGTCCCCTCCTACCTTTCCAGCTACCTCTCTACTTGGCCTGGACTCCATACTAAAATATACCCTCTGTTGTTCTTCCTCTAAACCTTGACTCAAGCTACTTCTTCTGGAGCAGCCTCGCCTTCTTACCTGTCTTTCAAAGCTCAGCTCAAGTTCCATTACCTTCATGAATCCTTTAGAGATTCCCATGACCAGGTGTTATCTCCCCTCTGAATTTCTTTTTTTTTTTTTAAATCTACCAAGCTCATTTTATTTTATTTTTTATAAATTTATTTATTTATTTGGCTGCGTTGGGTTTTTGTTGCTGCGCGCAGGCTTTCTCTAGTTGTGGTGAGCAGGGGCTACTCTTTGTTGCGGTGTGCAGGCTTCTCATTGTGGTGGCTTCTCTTGTTGTGGAGCATGGGCTCTAGGCGTGCGGGCTTCATAGTTGTGGCTCACGGGCTCTAGAGTGCAGGCTCAGTAGTTGTGGTGCACGGGCTTAGTTGCTCCGTGGCATGTGGGATCTTCCCGGACCAGGGCTTGAACCCATGTCCCCGGCATTGGCAGGCGGATTCTTAACCACTGCGCCACCAGGGAAGTCCCCATCTCAACCATTTTTAAGTGTACAATTCAGTGGCATAAATTACATTCACAGTGTTGTGCAACCATCACCACTGTCTTTTTCTAAAATGTTTTCATCACCCCAAACAGAAACTCTATAGCCATTAAGCAATAACTCCCCAGCCCGTGGTAACCTCTTATCTACTTTCTGTCTATGAATCTGCCTCTTCTAGATATTTCATATAAGTGGAATCATATAATATTTGTGCTTTTATGTCTGGTTTATTTCACTTAGTATAACATTTTCAAGGTTCATCCGTGTTATATTAAGTACCAATACTTCACTCCTTTTTATAGCTGATTAACATCCCACGGTGTGGCTGTACCACATTTTTATCTGTTTGTCTGTTGATGGACACTTAGGTTGTTTCTACCTTTTAGCTATTGTGAATAATGCTGCAGTGAACACTGGCATAAAAATGTCTGTCTGAGTCCCTGTTTTCAGTTTTTCTGGGTATATACCTAGGGATAGAATAGCTGAGTCATATGGTAATTCTATGTTTAGCTTTTTTAGGAACCCAGTGTAGAGTTTTTAAAATTCAAATTACTTAATGACTTTTAAAAATGAGGAATTACACATAAAATCAGATTTTTTCCTAATTTCTCTTGAAAAAAAATGAGAAAGTCTGGCTCTCCTGGGTCCACGTCTCTGTAGCGATATGATCTGCTGGGGATGAGTGGGGAACAGTCAGTGTAGATGAGGTGTCTGGTCTCGGCTCAACAAGGTCATTATCCAGCTGGTATCAGATGTTGGCACCCCCTGTCTGGGCCTAGTTCTAAGACTTTGCTCTAGTCCCCTCCCTTCATTGTGTCTTCCCAACCCGCCCATACGGACACTATTTCCCTCCTGTGATCGTGCTCACCCCGTGTTATTATTTGTGTACATGCTGTTCCTCTCCCTGTCTAGGCTGTAATTATCTGAGGGCAGAGTACCTGTTTTTTTATCTCTGATTTACCAGAACTGACTGGCACATTGTTTATACCCAAAGTCTTAATTATATTGAATTTTTGTTTTAAAATATTTTAAATTAATTTTTATTGGTGTATGGCTGACAATGTTGTATTAGTTTCTGCTGTACAGCAAAGTAAATCAGTTATACATATACATATATTGAATTTTTTAAATTGAACAGTTGAGGTTTAGGGCAGAACTAATTTGTACAGTTATGACTGAGTCAAGCAAGTGCTAGATTGCATTATGGCATGTTATAAGAAAAGGGAAAAAGTCTAAAATTGGGGAAATGAATTATAGATTACAGGCAATGCAGGAAGGGCTAACCACTTCCTCATTTAAAATATTTCTTCATGAGAGTTTTCTTTTTTATCATTCTAGGCTGTAGTCTGAAGAAAATCATCTAAAAGATGTTTTATGGAAAACTGATGTACAGTATCATAGAACAAGTTAATAAGAAATAGAATTAAAGTGTAATGTCTATACCCATATGCAAGAGAATAAATTTGGACCCCTACCTCACATCATATACAAAAAATAACTCAGAATAGATCGCTGTAAAGTAGTGCAGCCACTATGGAAAACAGGATGGAGTTTCCTTAAAAAAACAAAAATATGGCTTCCCTGGTGGTGCAGTGGTTGAGAGTCCGCCTGCCGATGTAGGGGAGATGGGTTCGGGACATGGGTTCGTGCCCCAGTCCGGGAAGATCCCACATGCCACGGAGCGGCTGGGCCCATGAGCCATGGCCGCTGAGCCTGCGCGTCCGGAGCCTGTGCTCTGCAATGGGAGAGGCCACAACAGTGAGAGGCCTGCATACCACAAAAAAAAAAAAAAAAAAAAAATAGAGCTACCATATGATCCAGCAGTCCCACTCCTGGGCATATATCTGGAAAAGATGAAAACTCTAATTTGAAAAGATACAAGTACCCCAGTGTTCATAGGAGCACTATTTACAGTAGCCAAGACATGGAAACAACCTAAGTGTCTGTGAACAGACAATTGGTTTAAGAAGATGTGGTATGTATAAACAATGGACTGTTACTCAACCATAAAAAAGAATGAAATAATGCCATTTATAGCAACATGGATGGACCTAGAGAATATCTTACTAAGTGAAGTAAGTCAGACAGAGAAAGACAAACATCATATGATATCACTTATATGTGGAATATTAAAAAATGATGCAAATGAACTTATTTACAAAACAGAAGTAGACTCACAGGCATAGAAAACAAATTTATGTTTATCAAAGGAGAAAGGGAGGTGGGAGGGATAAATTAGGAACATGGGATTAACAGAGATGAACTATTATATGTAAAACATAAGCAACGAGGATTTACTGTATAGTACACGGAACTATATTCAATATCTTGTAATAACCTATAATGGAAAATAATCTGAAAAAATATAGATAACTGAATCACTTTGCTGTACACCTGAAATTAATACAGTATTGTAAATCAACTATATTTCAATTAAGAAAGAGATTGTCACCTAAATGTAAGAGCGAAACCATAAAACCCTTAGAAGAAAACGTAGGAGTAAATCTTTGAGTCAGGCAGTGGTTTCTTAGATAAAGGAGAAGCAACAAAAGAAAAAAATAAACAAATTGGACTTCATCAAATTGAAAACTTTTGTGTTTCAAAGGACACCATTGAGAAAATGAAAAAGCTCATGGAATGGGAGACCATACTTGCAAATCATAAATCTAATAAGGAAATTACATCCAGAATATATAAAGAGCTCTGACAACTCAACAGTAAAAGGAAAAATAACCCAATTAAAAAATAGGCAAAGAGGGCTTCCCTGGTGGCGCAGTGGTTAGGGGTCCTCCTACCAGTGCAGGGGACATGGGTTCGAGCCCTGATCCAAGAAGATCCCACATGCCGCAGAGCAACTAAGCCCGTGAGCCACAACTACTGAGCCTGCGCTCTAGAGCCCGCGAACCACAACTACTGAAGCCCGCGCGCCTAGAGCCCGTGTTCTGCAACAAGAGAAGCCACCACAATGAGAAGCCCGCACACTGCAGCGAAGAGTAGCCCCCGCTCGCCGCAACTAGAGCAAGCCCGCGCACAGCAGTGAAGACCCAACACAGCCAAAAATAAATAAGTATTTTAAAAAATAGGCGAATCTGAAGAGATATTTCTCCAAAGAAGTTATACTGAGCACCTGAAAAAGTTTAACATCATTAGTTATTGGAGAAATGCAAATCAAAACCACAATGAGATACCTACCACTTCATACTCACTAGGATGGCTATAATATATTTTTTTTAAATGACAATAACAAATGTTGGAGAATTTATGGAGAAACTGGAACCCTCATCCATTGCTGGTAGGTTTGTAAATGGTGTAGCCACTTTGGAAAACAGTTAGGTGGTTCCTTAAAATGTTAAAATAGAGTTACCATGTAATCCAGCAATTCTACTCTTAGGTAAATTAGCAAGAGAAATACAAACATATGTCCACGCAAAAACTTGTACACAAGTGTTCATTGCACCATTATTCATAATAGCCCAAAATTGGAAGCAACCCAAATTTTCATCAACTAGTGAATGGATAAACAAAATACAGTATATCCATGCAATGGAATATTACTCAGCCAGAAAAAGGAATGAAGTATTGGTACATGCTCTAACATAGATGCATCTTGTAAGCATTATGCCAAGTGAAATAAGTCAGACACGAGAGACTATGTGTGTGATGATTCCATTTATATGAAATGTTCACAATAGGCAAATCTATAGAGGTATAAAGTAGCTTAGTAGTTGTCTGGGGCTGGGGGGTACGGGAGTAAGGAGTGACTGCTCACTGGTACAGGGTTTCTTTTTTGGGGCGATGAAAATGTTCTAAAACTGGATCGTAGTGATGGTTGTACAACTTTGTGAATATATTAGAAATCACTGAACTGAAAAAAATAGAAAAGAAACAGAGGACCCAGACATAAAATGCTATTCATTCCTCTTACATAGCTAATAAAGTACACAGTACTCAAAGATAACCAAAAAAAAAAATGCGTCTGAAGTAGTTTAGACTAAAGCATTTACACATGACCTGGAATGATGCCTTGAGTTTGCTTTAAAATGCCCCAGACATCCTTCCATGCAAAATAAACTTGGGTGGGAGTTGGATGAAATAAAATGGACAAAATATGGGTAATTGTTGAGGCTGTAGGATGGGCACGTGGAGTTTATTATACTGCTCTATTTTTGTGAATGTGAAAAAAAATTTTCCCATAATAAAAGTTTAAAAAAAAGTCTAAGGGCTTCCCTGGTGGTGCAGTGGTTGAGAATCTGCCTGCCAATGCAGAGGACAAGGGTTCAAACCCTGGTCTGGGAAGATGCCACATGCCACAGAGCAGCTGGGCCCATGCACCACAACTACTGAGCCCGCGTTCTAGAGCCCGTGCTCCACAGCAGGGGAAGCCACTGCAGTGAGAAGCCTGCGCACCGCAACAGAGTAGCCCCCGCTCGCCGCAGCTAGAGAAAGCCCGTGCGCAACAACAAAGACCCAACGCAGCCAAAAAAAAAAAGAAAAAAGAAAAAAAAGTCTAAGACATCTGCAATTCGGTAGTTACATACAAAGTATGTCTGTGTTTGTTTGGGGAGCTCCATGTGGAGAGCTGTGACTGTGGACTCCGTGGGGTCCCAGGCATGTGTACCCACGTGGATGAGGAGGGATGAGGGTTTTACCTGGAGGAGAGGCCAGAGCACTTTGGGGATGTGTTAGTTTCCTAGGGCTGCTGTACAAGGTTCCACAAACCGGCGGGCTTAAAATCACAGAAATTTATTCCCTCGTAATTCTGAAGGCTTAGAAGTTTCAAATCAAGGTGTCAGCGGAGCCAGGCTCTCTCTGAGGCTCTAGGGAAGGATCCTTCCTTGCCTTCTATAGCTGGCAATCCTTGGGGTTCCTGGCTTACAGATGCACCCCTCCAATCTCTGCCTCTGCTGTCACGTGGCCCTTTCCCCGCCTCTCATCATGTGATCCTCCATCTGTGTGTCTGTCTCCAACTCTGTTTTCCCTATTCCCAAGGGCACCCCCCTAACTGAATGTGACCGCATTTTAACTTGGCCTCTGCAAAGACCCTGTTTCCAAATAAGGCCATGTTCACAGGGAGCAGGGGTTAGGAACCCAACATGTCTTTTTTTTTTTTTAAGGGTTTTTTTTTTTTTTTGCGGTACGCGGGCCTCTCACTGCTGTGGGCTCTCCTGTTGCGGAGCACAGGCTCCGCACGCGCAGGCTCAGCGGCCATGGCTCATGGGTCCAGCCGCTCCGCGGCACGTGGGATCTTCCCGGACTGGGGCACGAACCCGTGTCCCCTGCATTGGCAGGCGGACTCTCAACCACTGCGCCACCAGGGAAGCCCCCAACATGTCTTTTGGGGGGTGAGAGGGACACAGTTCAACCCATGCAAGGGCACAAGGCAGAATAAGCAGAAGGAAGAAGCCAGGTTCTCATCAGTGCATGTCTCTACAGCTGGGGCGTCAGCTGCCCCACAGGCAGGCCACAGTGGACACTGTGTTGGCAATGACTAGACTTGAGCAAAATGCATCCCTCCCCAGCCAGCTTTATCTTTCCCAAACCGAGACAAGCCTTTTCCGGGACCCATTTCCCACTCGGCAGCCTTGACTGATGAATGACACATCGAGACTCTTCCAGTCCATCCTTTCACCAGAATGTTCTTGGGGATAATTCTAAGCAGTATGCACTTGAGATATAGCTCAGAAAAGGTCCGTTTCCTCCTCTCTGACACAGACACACACAGCACTTTTAGAGTTTATCTTTTGAGTCGGCTGCTGAAGTTATTTTAGACTCTACAGTTAAATTGACCCAGAAATCATTCCTCCTTTGAAATTTCCTCTGAAATGTTATTCACTCCGGCTCTAACTGAGGATTGCATTGTGCTGTTCCTTGCTCTGTAATCTTACTCTGGCCTTTGACCAAAAGCAGTAAAATCAGACCTCCATCTTAAATGGTTCTTAAAACATATATAATATATTCTAGTAACTCAGATATCTGATAATTGCCGTGAAGTTCCAGATACTTGCTCGCTTGAAGAGTTTCGTGGAGGCAGGGCAAGCTCCTCCGTGCTCATGAACTGTGTGGGCCACGGACTGTTGGTGACTTTGCAGAGGACGTTGGAGGGAATAGAGGTATGAGGAGAAGGGGCTGGGCTTTGGGCTCCTTCACGTCCTCCGTAGCCATCTTTAACCTGGATTTTGGATCCAATTGATACGAATGATTTTCAACGCTTTTTTTTTTTTTTTTTTTTTTTTGCGGTACGCGGGCCTCTCACTGTTGTGGCCTCTCCCGTTGCGGAGTACAGGCTCCGGACGCGCAGGCTCAGTGGCCATGGCTCACGGGCCCAGCCACTCCACGGCATGTGGGATCTTCCCAGACCGGGCACGAACCCGTGTCCCCTGCATCGGCAGGTGGACTCCCAACCACTGCGCCACCAGGGAAGCCCAACCCATTTGTTTTCATCTCATTGCTCTTGGAGGAGTGGGAAAGGCCTAAGCAAGAAGGAGCTGATGCTGTTTGGAGGAGAGGGAGGGAGGAGGCTGCCTGACCCAGGTGCAGGGAGACGACAGCCAGGGCGAACTTGGCCGCTGGTCTGGAGCTTAGATGCGAACCACTGTGGGCTCCTGGGCAGAGATGAAGAGACTGGTGAGCACGAGATGAAACATTGATCCCTGGTGCCCCGGCCCCTGTGTACAAGCAGAGGTTAAGCCAATAGCAGTATCCATACAAGGCCGATAGTGATATTTTAAGAGCATCCACGTATTGCCTGCGTCCTCAGAGCGAGGCACTGTGCTCACAGCTTTACGTGCACTGGGAACCTGCCAGCCACACTGACTTTCTGTACTGTGTATGAGACTAATTCATCCTTTTACCTTGGGTGGGCTCTTCCATCTAGTTTTTCAACCGATTTACAGAAGGTTCTCAGTTTTACAGTAAAGCTTGTTTCTCCCTTCTCCTATGGTGCAGTTAATATACTGTATACAATTTGTAGAAAGTCTGTTTACAGAAGGCTCTGTAAGAAGATCCCTTTTCTTGAAAGCACAGAAACATGAATAACAGAAAGGCTCAGAGTCCATTGATGGTTCACTTATCACAAGCAATATTGAATGCGATAGAATTAATTGTACCACTAGAAGGGCCTGGGACTGAGGTCCTAGGAGCTTTTTATAACTGGATTGAAAGGATCCATAGACTCACCCCTGACATCCAGTCAGAAGCTCACCTAACCCACAATAGAACCGGGGGAATATTTTTTTAACTATCCTTTAAAAAAGATCTTCCGAGGCGAGCCCATTATTTCCTTTGTTAGTTTGGATCAGAGTCTAATAGCCCCAACAAGTCAAAGTTGCTTTGCACTCTTGCTATGATTTGAGTCTATTCCTTTTATGTCATGTTCTCAGTGGAGGTGGAAAAGACACTGTCACCTCGATGTATGTATACCTGTTAAATTCCTGAAAACTGCTGTTAACTCTCACATTAAAATGATTGCTACCTTCTTTTCTAGTGTGTGTTTCTGACCTCTTCGTTATTTATTGTTTTCTATTGGAATTTTTGGTTTCTGTATATTTCTTTTAACAAGAAGCACCTCAGTGTGTTCACATTGTAATTTCTTTGGCTTGTTTTGCATCTCCCTCTTCTCAAAAGACGCAGGGAAGAGCGTGTTCTATAAATTGCTGAAAACTCTGTGCAGACAGAGTGAAGGAAAGGGGTGGTGATATCTTATAGGAGACCAGAAATTCCCAGCCTCTGTCAGGCCAAGCAACAGCCCAACAAGGGCTTCTTACTTATTTCAGATCCGTGCTCTGAGCCCAGTTGACAGGGTTTAGTAAACCTAAGGTACCTTGAGTTACCTGGAGTACTGAGTGAACATTTGCTTGTTACTCTGTGGGCTTTATCCCAAGCTCTTGCCCATACCCTTAAGAATTTAGCAGGTTCTAGATGAGTGGCCCTGGAAGAGTATGATCTGCTGCTTTAGCCTGAATAACACCTCATGTCCCGCAGTGCAGTTTAAAAGCATGAGTACGTAGGACCAACCTCATACACTTTGTACCAGCTCTAAGGGACCTCCTGTACCACTGGGACGATCATTCCCCTGGGGCAGGTGTCCCACGTGTCTCCCACATCACTAGGGATCATCTGGAGGGCTTACGAACAACATTTAATGGAATGTTAATAGCCATGAATCTATTTTAATGTGTATTAGAAAAAAACATGACAAGCACATAAACCCCAAGACGTGAACTGTCTTCTCAAAAGTAATCAGAGTTGAAAAGTGAGCCAAGTTTTAAAACTATTAAACAGGTAAACACAGGAGGCAGCATGTGACTGGAGAGGGCTATGAAGGTGGGATCAGCCAGCTTCGGGTGTGGAGCCCCCGTGGAGGGAATGCAAAGACCCTGGACCCTCACGCTGCCCGCCACACCACACATCTCCCCTTCTCTCTTTGCTTTTCCTCTTTTTCATTCTCTCTTCAAGTTTCTCCTCTTCTGGGCTTTTTCTTACTCCCCCTTCTTCCTCAGAGCATCCCAGGTGGTCCTCTGGGTTTTAAGAGGGAGAAGGAAGAAAGCTCCCGTTTATTGATCGTTATTTGCTGGAAGGTCACAAACATAGTATTAGTGCGGTGTTGGGTGATTCCTCGGGAGTGCTTCTCAAATTTTAAAATGCCCATGATTAGGGATCATCTGGAGAGCTGGTTAAAATGCCGATTCTGGTCCAGTAGGTCTGGGGTAGGGCCAAGAATCTCGCATTTCTAACGAGCCCCCATGTGAGCCTGATGCTACTGGTCCAGGGCCCACACTTGGAGCAGCAGGGATTGAAAATGTGGCTCTACTTCTTTACGTAACTGTGAGCAGGAAAGGATATTTGTAGGAAGAGGATGAGCTCTGAAATCACCTCTTTTGTCGGCAGTGAAAGCAATATAACGATTAAGAACACTGTTTAGGGCTTCCCTGGTGGCGCAGTGGTTGAGAGTCCGCCTGCCAATGCAGGGGACACGGGTTCGTGCCCCGGTCCGGGAGGATCCCACATGCCGCGGAGCAGCTGGGCGCGTGAGTCACGGCCGCTGAGCCTGCGCGTCCGGAGCCCGTGCTCCGCGACGGGAGAGGCCACGACAGTGAGAGGCCCGCGTACCGCAAAAAAAAAAAAAAAGAACGCTGTTTACAAGTCCGCATGTCTTGCTCCATGTAACGAATACAGGACGGTCCCTTATACTGACCGAGCCAGTTTGTAATGAAAACTTTGGGCTTAAATTGTTGCTAGGGCACTGCTAGGGGAACCAGCCACACAGAGGGAACGTGTAACCTAATCTTATTATGTGTGAAATAAGGAGCTCTGGCCTTGGAGAGAAAGGAAGTGTTCTGTTTCACCCCCTTGCTCAGGTGACAGGCCAGCTCCGGCCTGGGCAGGCAAACCAAGGTGCCCTTTTCCATGCGGGGCTGCTGCAGAGCCCTTTCTCTGGGTACAGAAAATGGGGTTGTTGAACTCATCAGAGAGTATCTTGGTACGTCACATCTATTTGGTTATGAGAGCCAGACCTACCAGTGGGTTCCGAGGGTTACAGTAGATAACAGCGTTTAGGAAACAAGCCAGCTACATACAATAGGACCCAGAATGAGGTCATATTAAAAAAGGGACTCAATTCGGGCCCAGGCTATTTTAAAGGAACGGACCCTTGATGTTATCTCACCTGTAGAGATCAGAGAGAGATGCTATTGCGTGGCCCTGCAATTTTACAGTATCCTTTCTGTTAAGGCAGAAAAATCTACAGAAGCTAAAAAGCAAGGCCATCTTTTCTTTTTGAGATTCAGCTGGAGCCAGACACTAAGCAAACATCAAGCCCTTCTGTTGACACAAGGAGCCACATGACTGCAGAATATTAAATGCTAAAATGGTTCCTGGGGACCACATGATGGTGTTTAATTTGGTGTGGGGGCAGTTGATGTATTCCGGACTCTCTTCCACCAAACACACACCCATTCACAATGTTCCATGTCATTTCCAGGGATTAGTGGATTCCCTAGCAAATCCACGGATTTCGATTAAACACCTCTGATGTAGTACACTTCCTTCTTTTTGCAGATGAGAAAACAGGCGCCCAGACAGAAGGTGACTGACTGTTGGTCTCAGCAATGCTTGGGGTGAACTAATTAGAAAAGAGGATTTAAGAACCACAAATGTCCCCAGGGAAACCAGGGGTGAGTATCTGCACATAATTTATTTCTGAAGGCCCCGAAGCACAAGTGCCAAAAGTTTTTTGAAAGAGTTAGAACTTTGAGCTGGGAGAATCGCAGTATTAGCCAAATCACATTTGAAGAAAAGTAGAAATAACTGGGCCAGAAACGTATGGGACCTAGATTTTATGATGCGTTCAAAAGACCTAAGTGAGAAGCCCCACTGCTACTTGGTAACTGTGTGCTAAGCTGTAGTTTGGGGTGTTTTTTAGGGCAGGTAATAAATTTCTTTCAAAGTTTGAAGTCACATACCAGTGTGAATCTTCCACATTCCCCCAAACTACTCAGGCAAGGTGCCCCGTTGAAACAGAGGTCTCAGTTTGGCAACACACTTTGGGGTTCAGCCCCTAACACAATCCCTGGCAGAGTCTGGATGCTCAGTAAATATTTATTTGAATAAAGGGGTTTTATTTCACATTATGACAGTTTTCTGGAGATGAGAGATGCAGGAACCTGGAGAGCCACCAGTATACAATGTGTAAGTACACAGCGGAGAGCTGGGGTTCCTAGTGAAGGATTTAGAATCTCGCCAACATAATGTTGAACAAAAGAAGCCAGACGCAAAAGAATACATACAAGATGATTCCACTTATATGGAGAACACATATGGACCATATTAACCTATGCTATTAGTAACTGGAGTTCTAGTTACCTTTGGTGAGCAGGGGTTTGGTTATGGAGGGTATGTGGGAAAGAGGGCTTCAAGGTGCTGGCAACGTTGTTTCTTGACCTGGGTGCTGGGTACACCAGTGGATTCACTTTGTGATAGATAGTTCATCCAATGATACTCCTATGACTTAGCATGTTTTTTCTTCCAGTTTTGTTGAGATATAATTGACATACAGCAAGTAGAAGTTTGTGTACAGCATAGTGATTTGACTGACACACATCATGAAATGATTTCACAATAAGTTTAGTGAACACCCGTCATCTCATATGGATACAAAATTAAAGAAATAGAAAAAAATTTTTTCCATGTGATGAGAACTCTTAGGATTTACACTCTTAGCAACTTTCAGATATAACATACAGCAGTGTTAATTATATTTATCATGTTATACATTTCATCCCTCATTTTTATTTATCTTATAACTGAAATTTTATACCTTTTGACTGCCTTTAACCAATCCCCCCTCCCCCCATCCCCTGCCACTGGTAGCCACAAATCTGATCTCTTTTTCTATGCGTTGGTTTGTTTGTTTTTGAAGTACAGTTGACCTACAACACTATGTTAGTTCCTGTCACACAACATAGTGATTCAATATTTCTATACGTTTCAAAATGATCACCATGATAAGTCTAGTTACCATCGATCACCATACAAACATGTTACAAAGCTTTTGACTGTATTCCCCACCCTGTACATTTCATACCCACGACTCATTTATTTTGCACCTGGAAGTTTGTACCTCTTAATCTCCCTCACCTATTTTTTTTTTACTTTTTATTTCATATTGGAGTATAGTTGATTTACAATGTTGTGTTAGTTTCAGGTGTACAGCAAAGTGATTCAATTATACATGTACATATATCTATTCTTTTTCAGATTCTTTTCCCAGACTTAGCACTCTTTTATGTGTGTTGTACTTCAATAAAAATGTTCACTTAAAAACACACACACAATGAAGGATCTAGGCCAGTGCTTCTCAAACTTGAATGTGCATACAAGTCACCTGCTTATTTTATTAAGATGCAAACTTTTGACTCTTTTGGTCTTGTGTAGGGCATGAGAGTTTGCGTCACTAGGGGCTGGTATCTTCAGGATCTTTTCTGAGAGAGATCCAGAGGTCTGAGGAAAGTTTCCTGGGCCTCTCCTTACCTGCGGTGAAGGAGATGGGGTGCAGGGATGTTAACCTAGTAGGTTATTAACAGACAGAGCGTGGTTTCCAAGACCAGCCCATACTTGGGTGGGCTGTGAAATTTGCCTGCTCTCAGCACCTTTGCGGAGGATTTTCTGAGCGCTGGGTGGTGATCAGAGCCTAGAGTTGTGCCACTTGAGTGAAGTGACCAGCCGATGTCCAGCCCCTGCAGCCCACATTAGGGACCCTGGCCTGTCTGGCCCATAGAAGCCCCTGGCTTACCCCAAAGAGCACACACACTGAGGGTGTTGGGAGCCTGGCTCCCTCTGTCCACGTGCACGGGCGAAACGGGATTGTCAGCCATGACCACTGTGTAAGTGAATTGGACTTCCCAGCTCCTCTGTAAAACTCTGCAGGATATAGATGCCCAACTTATATCAAGAAAAACCATGATTTTGAGTGGAAAAAAAGCAAGTCACACACAATATGATTCCTTTCATAGAAGCAGTAAAGCCAGGCAAAACTAATCAATGCCTTGTTCAGGGATAGAGATGTAGCTAGTAAAATATAAAGAAAAGATAGGAAACGATTACTAAGTACTAAGGAGGTGGTATTCTCTGGAAACAGGAGAGGAAGAGGGGGCCACCCAGGGCCTTCCAAAGTGTTAGGAATATTCTGTATTTTCTACTAGTGGTGGGTTCATGGCTGTGTATTTTATTACTACTCTTTAAACTGTATAGTATATGCACATTATATATTCTCTTTTACTTGTATGCAATGTTCACAATCTAAAAATGAAAATGCAGTGTGGTATCCTTTTTTTTTTTTTTTTTTTTTTTATGCGGTACACAGGCCTCTCACTGTTGTGGCCTCTCCTGTTGCGGAGCACAGGCTCCGGACGCACAGGCTCAGCGGCCATGGCTCACGGGCCCAGCCACTCTGCGACACGTGGGATCTTCCCAGACCGGGGCACGAACCCGTGTCCCGTGCATTGGCAGGCGGACTCTCAACCACTGCGCCACCAGGGAAGCCCCAGTGTGGTATCTTAAGATAACATTTGACGTTGGTGTTTCTTTGTGTTTGACTCTTTTTAGGATATTCTGTTATTTTAAAATTTTTGACATAACAGAGTAAGCTGGCAACTATGATTTTTTGGAAGGACACTTTATTTTGAGATTCTGCTGCTCTTACATTTTGGATGTTAAACTGCCCTTTCCTTTGCTGGCATTTTAATGAAATATTGGTGATAGTAACAGTGATTTGGAAACAAAAACTCCCTTATAAGTTAAATAACAAATTGAAAACTGTAAATTACCCGCAGCCCTTTCCCTTTTTTAAAAAGTTAACTTGATCTGTGACATTAAAAAGACTGGGAACTGCAGGTTTAGAGAGCTTTTCTTTGGGAAAGGAAGACGTTGCCCTCCAGCTCTAAGGAGTTTGAAAATAAAAGACAGAAAGAAAGAAAGGGAGGGAGGAAAGGACAGATGGACGGAGGGGAGAAAGGAAGAAAAAGAAAAGGGGGCTGGGGTAGAGGGATAATGCCTGCAGAAGATGAAAAAGATGGGTAGAATCTACTAAAGTTTTTTCAAAGAGCTTTTCACATTCTCAGAACTTGTGTGTTAGTCTGGCAATCTTTCTCATGGTCTTAAAAGAAGAAAATGGAGTGGATTAAACAGAACTGCTATATGTTATATTTAGTAGGAAACCAGCAAGTGGAACTGTGTTGAAACTTTATTTTCCCCAAACGGAAGTTGTGTGTATGTACACTGCCACCAAGTAGCAGTGTTCACAGAATCCAAGAGGTAGAAGGGAATTTAGAGGTAATGTAATAACTATTATAATAACCTGCATTTATTGACCTTTTAGCTATGTGCCCTGTGTGAATGTTTTACTGACACCAGCTCATTTAATCTTCTTATCAACCTTAAGGGTAAGTGCTTATCCCATCTTATTTTATTTTAGATAATGACTTATAATTTTATGTAAATATATACATATTTGGGGGGGTAGTTTTAGATTTACAGAAAATTTGCGAAGATAGTATAGAGAGTTCTCATATACTCTTCATCCAGCTTCCCCTAATGTTAATGTCTTATATAACCATGGTGGATTTGTCAAAACTAAGAGGTTAACATTGATATACTACTATTAACTCAAATGTAGATTTTATTAGGATTTCACCAGTTTTTCCACTAATGTCTTTTTCCTGTTCTAGAACCCAATCAAGAAAGAGCATAATAGTTCGTTGTCCTGTCTCTTTAGTCCCCTTTGATCTGTGACAGCTTCTTAGTTTTCCCTTAAGATGATATATTCAATTATAAAAACTTCAAGTCCAAAGGAAATTGATACAGGGTGAAAAGGAAACGTACAGAAGGGGAGAGAATATTCGCAAACTATATATCTGATAAGGGATTAATATCCAGAATACATAAAGAACTCCTACAACTCACTACCAAAAAACCTGATTAACAAATGGGCAAAGGACTTGAATAGACATTCCTCCAAAGAAGACATGAAAATAGCCAACAAGCACATGAAAAGATGTTCAACATCATTAATCATCAGGGGAATGCGAATCAAACCACAATGAGATATCACCTCACGACCATTAGGATGGCCACAATCAAATCGAACGAACCAAACAAATAACCCAAAAAACCCCCCAAGTGTTGGTGAGGATATGGAGAAATTGGAAACCTGGTGCACTCTTAGTAGGAATGTAAAATGGTATAGCCACCATGGAAAACAGTATAGAGTTGCCTCAAAAAATGGAAAATAGAATTATTATATGATCCAGAAATACCACTTCCGGGCATATATCCAAAATAATTGAAAACATGATCTCAAAGGGATATTTGTATACCCAGGTGTTTTTCACCATAGCCAAGAGGTGGAAGCAACCTAAGTGTCCATTGATGCATGAATGGGTAAAGAAAATGTGATTGGTACACACACACACAATGGAGTATTATTCAGCCTTAAAAAAGAAGGAAATCCTGCCATATACTCCTAGGTGGACGAACCTTAAGGACATTATGCTAAGTGAAATAAGCCAGACACAAAAGGACAAATACCTTATGATTCCACTTACACGAGGTACACAAAGTAGTCCAACTCTTGGAAAGTAGAAGGGTGGTTTCCGGGGGAGGGGGGAAAAGGGAGTTGTTTAATGGGTACAGAATTTCATTTCTGAGAGGTGAAAATGTCCTAGAGATTTACTATACAACAATGTGCATAAATACTACCGAACCGTACACTTAAATGTTGTTAAAGTGATAAATTTTATGTCATGTGTTTTTACCATAATAAAACAAGAAGTTCAAGCCTTATAGACAAGTACAAAGGAAAAAACAACAAACCAACCAGATAGAACAGGAGCTAACCTTTCTGAGCAGACCCTGTTCACGGTTCATATCCATTCACAGCCCTCCTACCTTCTTTCTTGCCGAGACCCAGTTTTGTTTTTGAATTTGCTCTCCAAGTGGTATTTGCTCAGGGAAGACGCCCTGCTTTGGAGACAGTTTTACTTACTCTTAAAAAGTGTAACATTTTGTTGTTGACATTGCATTTTCTGCCCCTGGATGTTGTTCTTGGAATGTGTCCCTTATCATATAAGCCACTTTTAGTTGGATATTGTGTTCCTTGCAGGCGAAATCACCCTCACTGATAACCTTGCCACACGTAGTAGACAGATGCAGCGCTACAATCCCACTGTGGAGAGATCTGGAGGACAGTGATGGAGGAAAATCTTCCCAGTGGGCAGAACTTGAGCAGTTCATCTGGTTGTTTGTTTTGCCTGGAAGGAGCAATGGCTAGAGGTATGGGTTTACATCGATTCGTGGGCTGTGGCTACTGGTTTGGCTGGACGGTCAGGGACTTGGAAGAACCATGATTGGAAAATTGATGACAAGGAGGTCTGGAGAACAGGTAGGCAAATAGGTTTCTCTGAATGGAAATGAAAGGGTGGACTCAGCAGAGGAGGATTTTAATAATCAGGTGGACAGAATGTCATTCTGTGGATGTCAGTCAGCCTCCTTCCCCAGCCAGTCCAGCCACTGCCCAATGTCAGGGATAAAGTTTATGCATGGGTCGTCAACATGGACTTCCACTCACCAAGGCTGATCTGGCTGTAACCACAGCCAAGTGCCCAGTCTGCCAGCACCAGAGACCAACACAGAGGACCTGATATGGCACTATTCTCCAGGGTGATCAGATAGTTACCTGGTGACAGATTGGTTACATTGGGCCACTTTCACCAAGGAAGGGGCAGAGTTTTGTTCTTACTAGAATGCTTACTCTGGTTATAGATATGCCTTTCCTGCCCACAATGCTTCGCCAAAACTACCACCTGTGGACTTACAGAGGGCCTTATCCACCATTAAGTTATTCCACACAGCAACAGCTCTGACTAGAAATTCATTTCACTGCAAATGAAGTGAGACAGTTGGCTCCTACTCATGGAATTCATTGATCTGAGCATATCCCCCATTATCTGGAAGGAGCTGGCTTGATAGAATTGTGGAAAGGCCACTTCACAATGTGGGTGAGGAGGAGGTCTGGGAAGCAGAAGATCCCAGGGGCGCCTCTTAGAACTACTATGTCCTGTGATTAAAGTTCATGGAAAATTACAGAGCAATTCAGGTAGGATTATTTTTTTTATTTTTATTTTTATTTTTCTGTACGCAGGCCTCTCACTGTTGTGGTCTCTCCCGTTGCGGAGCACAGGCTCCGGACGCGCAGGCCCAGCGGCCATGGCTCACGGGCCCAGCCGCTCCACGGCATGTGGGATCTTCCCGGACCAGGGCACGAACCTGTGTGCCCTGCATCGGCAGGCGGACTCTCAACCACTGCGCCACCAGGGAAGCCCCAGGTAGGATTATTGATGTCACAGTACCTTCAGTAATGAAAGTTTGGGTCACCTTGTCAGGCAAGAACCAGCTGAGATTCTTGCTGAAGACAAAGGGGATATGGAATTGGTAGAGGAGAAGGAAGTTTTAAATACCAGCTACATCATGTGACAAGTTACACAAATGAGGACTGTAGTAGTTATAAGTATTTCTTCTTACTTTAATGTGAATGTATTTGAATATCTAATTTTTTTTGTTTGTTTGACATTTATTTGTTTGTTTGTTTTTTAAATTTTTGGCCTCGCCACAGGGCTTGTGGGATCTTAGTTCCCCAATGAGGGATCAAACCCATGCCCTCAGCAATGAAAGTGAGGAGTCCTACCCACTGGACCACCAGGGAATTCCCTATTCCCCTTTCTTAAGGGAGAAAAAGGGACTTCCCTGGTGGCGCAGTGGTTGGGACTCTGTGCTCCCAACGTAGGGGGCCCGGGTTTGCTCCCTGGTCAGGGAACTAGATCCCACATGCATGCTGCAACTAAGAGTTCACATGCCATAACTAAGGACCCTGCCTGCCACAACCAAGACCTGGTGCAACCAAATAAATAAGTAAATAAATATTAAAAAAAAAAAAAAAAAAGAAAAAGACGAAGGTGGTAAATCCAGGATGAACAAAACTATTAAGAAGTATAACCTTAAAGGTAGCTCCTCTCCAAAAATAGAAATCATGACAAGCAGAACTGCATTACTTTAACTTAGACTGTGTAATTTTTTTATTTCCTTTTTTCCCTCTTATTCCCTTACCATCTAAGTGAGATGTGCTAATAAGGCAACTTTATATTTAAGTATTGAAGTTATAGGATCTCAGAGAGGGAATGAGCTAGAAGAGGAATGAACATCACCCAGAGATGGGTAAAGAGACTATGTGCTTTGTACTCTCCTTTGGAAAGAGGGCTAATGTGTTTTGGTTGTATAAAAGATCACTGTATCACGTTAGGTGAATGCATGATTTTGCTATTGTGTTTATTTGGAGGTTAAATGTGATTCAAAGAAGTATGTATGGATGTGAAGTTGACAAGGGATGGACTGTGGTGGTTTGTATTGTGTCAAATAGGCTCAATTGGAACTACATTTCCCAGAATCCCTGTACCTGTAGAGCTAGCCCAAAGAGGAATTTACATGAGGTTTGAAAGGCAGGAATGAAGCACCAGACATTACTCTCTGAAGGTCACCATAGTCAGATAGATGCAATGACAGACACAGAGAAGTGCTGGTCGGTTCTGTCTTGTCCTTGCCTCTTCCACCCCTTTCAGCTCTTCTACCTAACTGCTGATCCTGTTGGCCTCAGGTCCACCACTAGTCACTGGGCAGCAACTCAGAGAAGCAGCAGCCACTCAGAGCCATGGCTTGCCCCATTGATGTCCCCAAGAACTTTCCCTCTGCACTTCCCCTTTGGTGGTTGGATGTGCTTGGGTTTCAGATTGACTGATAGGTGACGTTATCTATGATCTTCCAGCTTCCCTCCTGGACCTTCACTTCCCCAAATGTAAGGTCTCATTCCACTGTAAATTCCTTACATATTAACCCAGCAGTTGGCAAACTACATACGGCTCATGGCTCAAATCCAGCCTGCCACCTGTTTTTGTAAATAAAGTTTAATTGGAACACAGACACACCTGTTCATTTACATATTATCTATGGCTGCTCAATGACCAGGTTGTGTAGGTGTGACAGAAACTACGTGGCTCCTGGAGCCTAGAATATTTATTATCGGGCACAGGAAAACATTTGCACCCTTCCTCCACTCATGCCAGGTGTGCTTCTCTGATTGGAACCTGACTGATACACAGGGCCAACCCAGACATCACTAGGGCACTTTAGAGTTCACTAGGAGAACTCTAAAGTTCAACTGAGGAGAACTCTAAAGTTACAGGGAAAGGGCATGGATGCAGGGAGAGCTGAAGAATTAGGAAGCTACTGCACTCTACCATATATACTGGTTTAAATCGAAAGTCTATTTAATTTTTTTGAATTTAAAGAAGAAAGTGAAACAGAAGAAATTGTTCAACTTAAGATAAATGTTTCTTCACTGCAAGAGATGTTAATTCCTAAAATAATCTTCTAAGCCTAAAAAAAATTATGAATTATGATAACCATTAGAGGTTGAATTCACTAGTTTTTGAAATCACATTTCAGTTTTAAATAGAATTGATTTACTCCAAACTAGAAGAGATCAAGTGATTAATACTGTTTCGTTGCCTTCCTTTTCCCCTCTCCTCACTCCCAGTTTTTGTGTATACTGCTTTTCCCTTTAGTCCTGTTTCTCTCTTTAAGTGGATTCAGTGCCTATCATCTATTCCACTATGTGATGTCCCTATTCTAGAATTCTTTATTTTGACTCATCTCTTGGATAGATTTTATCATCAATACTTTTTTTTTTTTTAAGAAGTGACTATAGTTTCTGAATTATTTCATGTTTGAGAGTGTCGGCCTGTTGCTTCTATGATTGAATGTGACATTCTTAGGTCACACTTTTTCCTCTCAGTTCTTTTTAGATCAACTCTGTGTCCTTTGGCATTGAATGTTGCTGTAAGGGGAGTCTGAGACCAGCTTGATTTTTTCCCTCCTTTAGAAGTGATCTGTTTTTAATTTTTCCTTCTACCAGAACGTTTGAACAATTTTTTTCTTGTTTTTGACTGTGCTGCTCGGCTTTTGGGATCTTAGTTCTCCAACCAGGGATCGAACCCTGGCCCTGGACAGTAAGACTGTGGAGTCCTAACCACTGGACCACCAGGGAATTCCCTGAACAATTTTTTTCCTTTAAATCTTGACACTCAGAATCTTAAACAGGTATGTCAATGTTGGTTATACTAAAACAAAATTTCCTGACATATACATGATCTTTTCAATATTCATATTTAAGTTTTCATTCAAGTCAGAGAAATGTATATTTATAAATTTATAATAAATCTATATTATATCTCTGAATAATTTTAAGTTCCTTTCGTTGAGATCTGTACACAAGGGACATCAATTGTCCTTAAGTTAGAACATCTTTGATTTCTATATCTATCACATTCTTTCTAATTGCTTCAATCTCTGTGTCTTTTCCCTCGACTTCTTTTATCTTAAGTCTCTCCTCCATGCTGTTAATTTGATTTTCAGCCATGATTATTTTTTTCTTTTCTAATTTATTTATTATATCTATAATCATAGTATTTTCAATTTATTTCCTTAGCTCTGCAACCTCCCTTTTCATCTCATTCTGTTACTGTACTGTCTCATTTTTCAGTTTTTGTTTTATTAACTTAAAACCATATTACATTATTCTAAACTGCAAAATACTTGCAGAGAATCTGTCTCTCTTATTTGGTTTCTAGCCTCCAGGACTGTGAGACAATACATTTCTGTTGTCTAAGCCTCCCAGTTTGTGGTGCTTTGCTGTGGCAGCCCTAGCAAACCAATACACTGGGCCACCTTACTTAACATTCCGGCCAGACCCCAGGACTCTCTCTCCCTCTTCTCTGCTTTATTTTTCTTCCTTGCAACTTATCCTCTTCTAATATATGGTATACTTTCCTTATTTATATTATTGCCTGCTCCCCCACTAGAATGAGGGCAGGAATTTTTGCTTTGGTTCGCTGATTTATTTCTAGGGCCTAGCACGTAATAGAAGCTCAATAAATGGCTGTTGAGTGAATAAATACAACCACATCTGATGCCCTAACCTATGCTCAGGATGACCCAGTGTTAAGCCTCTTGAGAACTAATAGAATCACGTTGATTATTGCTTTGTGATTTGGGGGAAAATGTCTTTGGATTCATTCATCTACTTAGAAAATATTTATTGAGCTACTACATGCCAGGCACTACTCTCAAGTGTTAAGAGTACAGTAGTAAACAAAAACAAGAGGGAGAAAAAGACAATAAACAAATAGCTTATATACTATCAGGCAGTGCATAGGTGCTGTGAAAACTAGTTAAGCAGGGTGCATCCTCCAGATGACTACTGCTGTGGAAAAAAACCACCCTGAAACTCCGTGGCCTAAAACAACAATTTTGTATTCTCTCTCATGGTTCTTTGGTGGACTGGGCCCATACGGGTGGGTCTTGCTGGGGGTCTCACAAGTGATGCAACCAGATGCCGGCCGGGCCTCGAGTCATCCGAAGGACCAGCTGGGTCGGACATCGAGGTGCCTCACACGTTTGGCTGCCGTGGATGTTGACCTCTGGCTAGGAGCTCGGGAGGCTGCTGACCAGCACATCTGCCTGTGGCCTACCCACAAGCTTCTCAGCCTGGCAGCTGGGCTCTGGAAGGAGCGCTCCAAGGGTAAGTGTTCCACGAAGCAGGAAGCAGAGGCTGCTGGAGCTGTGAAGTGCCTGGGACTGGCTCAGCGTCACTTCTGTCGTATTCTGTTGGTTAGAGCAGCGACAGGGACCCCAGATTCCAGGGGCCAGAGAAAGAACACGTGGCGTAGGAGAGATTGCTGCGGCACCTTTGGAAAACACAGTCCGTACGGCAAGGGGATAGTAAAGGATGGGCGGGCAGGGAAGGGAGGTGCTCTTTGTAGGGACGGCCTCCCTGATCAGCCTCCTTGGAGCACAGGCCTGCGGGGAGTGACGATATCTGGGGAAGAGTGTTATAGGTTGAGGGTGGCAAGTACAAAGGCCCTGAGGCCAGGCCTTAGGCATGGTGCTTGGCATGGTGAGGAACAGCTGAGGTGCGATGGGAAAGGAGCTGTGAGACCAGCACTTACAAGACTCAAGCAATGTCTTATCTGTAGGCCCCAATAGTTCACAGAAACCTGAAGGCTTTTAAAACTTTGGGGGCTTTGCTGCAGCCCCTGGTGATGACTCCACCTATGCCTGCCCTGTGTTGCTTGCCTTTCCCATCCTGAACCCACTGGTGCTCTCGCCAGCACGTTGTCCCTTTTCTCCTTGATCTCCATCAACCCATGAGACCTTGTCATTAAGTCACCCTCTTCGGCCCAGAAGCCAGGTGCCAACCAGGTTGCCTGTGTTGCTATGTTTGCTGCTATGAGACAGGTTCGGGGCCACAGAGCAAATTCTACATGTCTGTGTCATAGCCCTGCTGTCACAGTTTTTATACTTCTCAAGTTGGCCCATTGGGGTCCCAGCCCAGAAACAGGGAAATGGCTCAGAGCCAAAGGGGCCCAGGTGCCCTTTGCTGGGACTGCAACCTGCCCTGTTCCCTGCCTAGCTCTAGCCCAGCCCCTTCTGGGGTTGGAACTCTCTGACCCAACCCACTGGCTGGCTGAACCCTTCTCTACACCATCGGATTATCTGGAACCATGACGGACCCCAGCCGGGCTCTGGACTCTTCTGGCTTCCCCACTGAGGGGCTGTCTGTCTGATTTGCCACCTGAAGACGAGCAGCTGGGAGAGAGGTGGCAGGGTGGATAAGGGTGCCAATTCGGGAGTCTGCCTGATTGGGTTTAGATCTGGCTCTGCCTTGCATTGACAGGGTTACCTTGGGCAAGTAGTTCAACCTCCCCGTCCTTTTGATCCTTCAATAGAGGGCCTTTACTACATCTTTAAAATATTAGAAATAGGGGGCTTGCCTGGTGGCGCAGTGGTTGAGTCCAGTTGCCGATGCAGGGGACGCGGGTTCATGCCCCAGTCCGGGAAGATCCCACATGCCGCTGAGCGGCTGGGCCCGTGAGCCATGGCCGCTGAGCCTGCACGTCCGGAGCCTGTGCTCCACAACGGGAGAGGCCACAACAGTGAGAGGCCCGCGTACCGCAAAAAAAAAAAAAACACCAAACGTATTAGAAATAGGTCTTAAGAATGATCCGCCATCTAGTTATTTTCCATAGCCAGACAACTCGTAGATCTCCATCAGCCTGCTGAACTGTTCCTTTTTCAGAGACTTGTTCATATACCATCCAGAAGTGTCCGGGTTTCCTTCTAACCGTTGTGGCTTGCAGGATCAAAGTAACAACCTGAATTTGATACAAGTTCAATGTCTTTTCCTTTAAGAATTAACTCCTCTTTCTGGGCTTGAGACACTGAACAAGCAACGCCTGGTTCAAATACTTTCAAACGCTGCTGATATATTTCTCATACAAGAAATTCCAGATTTCAACCAGAGACCTGTCCTCTTGAATGACAACGGTGATGGGGAAGCACACAGATCTCATCTTGGAACGGAAGCCGGGGTAACACCCTCCATTACATTCTGTACGTGACAACCGACAGTGCAAACCACAGCCAGTTCCTTCCTATTTCCCCACCATTTGTCCACCCAGAGCCTCTTCTTTTTCCTTCCAAGGAGACTGAGTTTGACCCTGATGTGATTCAAATCCCTCTGCAGCCTCCTGTGGGGCCCTTCGTGACACCTGTGCATCCCTCTGAGTGATGTCTACATTTTCTGGACCGTCGACTGCCTGATTGCTTTCATTCTCACAGCAGATGCAGCAAAGAGAGACCCTGTCCCTGTGCTCTTGTTTCTACAGCAGTAAAGTCGGCTGTAGAACTGACCTCATAAGTTCACTGGGAGAATTCATTGAGTTCGCGCACACATATCAATATTAAGGTCTTGGAAGGATGCCCGGCACATTGTTGGTGCTAAGTGTTGGCTCTAATTATTTTACTATATTAGAGTCTGTGACTTCTTGAATGAAGCTCTAGACCTTTCTGTGCTGCTCCCCAGAGCCAGGCCCTGTAGCTGGACCCCATCTCGAGGCCCCACATGCACTGGGCCTCTCAAGTTACGTTCCCCTCCTACTAGCCTGATAACCCATCATGCCCCCAACCTGGCCTACTCAGAGCACCAAGGAGGCAGGGTGTAGAGTCCATCTTGTGACAGAATTCAGCCAGAATCCATTTGAATTTCCAGAGGCTAAACCACAGAACCCAAAGTGGACACTGGAGCCCTTGGAGACAAAGCAGAAGCTTTTGGTGACAGGCAAACCTCAGGAACTGCCACACAAGACGGAGCTTTGGTTGATTAGCTGGGGGTGCTGGACAGGAAGGGGGCAACACGGTTGGAGGAGATGCTGAGACCTGGCTTCCGGCTCAAGCCTTTACTTAGATTGCGTCTCCTGGCATGCGGTGTCCGGGGGTGCTCTTGGATAAGTAGGGGAGACAAAGTCCCTCACGCCCCAGTGGCGATGAGCAGACACTGGAGCTTTGTCGTCATTTGGGGAACGCTGGTCTGCTGAGTCAGCCTGATCACAAAAGGGTAAAGAATCAAGGAACTTTTTTTTTTTTTTTTTGGCTGTGTTGAGTCTTCGCTGCTGCGTGCGGGCTTTCTCTAGTTGCATCGAGCGGGGGCTACTCTTTGTTGCGGTGTGTGGGCTTCTCTGGCTTCTCTTGTTGCGGAGCACGGGCCCTAGGCACACAGGTTTCAGTAGTTGTGGCACGCAGGCTTCAGTAGTTGTGTCTTGTGGGCTCTAGAGCACAGGCTCAGTAGTTGTGGCGCATGGGCTTAATTGCTCCGTGGCATGTGGGATATTCCCAGACCAGGGATTGAACCCGTGTCCCCTGCATTGGCAGGCGGATTCTTATCCACTGCGCCACCAGGGAAGTCCAATCAAGGAACTTTTGAAGGTTAGAAACAGGCCCTGCTTTCTGTGTTACTTTTTCTTTTCTTTTTAAATTATTTTTTGTTGTGGTAAAAAAAAAAAACCCAAACACATAACATAAAATTGATCATCTTAACCAGTTTTAAGCGTGCAGTCCAGCGGTGTTGAATATATGCACATTGTTGTGCAACCAGTCTTCAGACTTTTTGCAAAACTAAAAGTCTATACTTGTTAAACTCTGCTTCCCGCCGCCCCGCCTCCCCCCGCCCCTGGTAAGCACCATTCTGCCTTCTGTTTCTCTGAATTTGACGACCCTAGGTACCTCATGTAAGGGGATCACACAGGACTGGTTTCTGTGCTACTTTTGAAAACCTGGATTTTGGAACCTTTATGACAGCCGTCAACATACACGCCATCTTCCCACCTCTTCTTCTCAGTCTCCCCCTGTGCTCAGCCCACAGGTACTGCTGTTCTCCCCACTCAGTCCTTGGCCAGTGCATGGCCCCTCACACTTTTTCTGGGTGGGCTTCCCCAGCCTTGGCTCCAACCAGCCTCAAATAGCTGACGGCTGCTCCCCCGTCTGGAGTCTTTATCCTCCCTGGGCCCGACCTTCAGGTCTCAGCATTTTGACGAAACGTCAGGGAGATGCTTGCATAGGTGGTCCAGGAACCATATTTTAAGCACTACTGCTGCGTCATAACGACCGATTTCCTTGTCTGTCTCCCCAACTACTGTCAGCTCAACTACTGTCAGCTCTGTCCCTCCTGACAGCCCAGCCTTGCAGACATCAGATTGAGTGAACGAAGGAGGAAATCCTAAAACACAGCTCAGTAGAAAAGTGAGACCAAGAGAAAGCTCTCAAGGTGGAGACGGTACATTGAACACATGCATCTTTTCCCTAATGAAACTCCACTCAAACTACAGCAGAGGGATTTAAGCGATAATATACAAACCCAGGAGGAGGGTGAAGTGGCAGAGCTGAAAGGCGGAGTCACAGGGGGCCGGTGGGAAAGCGAGAAGCCATGGAATCCCTAGAGTGTACAGGAGCATCAGCCCCAGTCCCTCTGGAAGTGGGAGTGAAGGCGAGGGAGGGATCATGGGAGCCATCCTAGGGGCTCCCCACCATCCCGTGTGAGCTTACCAGCACTCAGGATGCAGCCCACTTACCCAGCCATCTTCCTGCCAGGGGCCCAGTCTCTTGTCCACACAAGTGCCCTAATTCTGGTGAGTGCTGAGTTTTCCAAACTACACACTCTCCCCCAGCGGGGCTCTGAACACTTTCTGAGCTGAAGACTCTTTTTGGAGCATCTCATCGTGGGAGCCTTCATCCAGAAACGGCAGTACTGCCCTTACCTTATTCAGCTAGACTTGTGCTTAAAACTCAGCGTTTCAAAACTCAACAATTTTTGTGTTAGGTATACAGATTTAGGTGACGAACTATTTTAAAGGTTAAAAAAAAAAAGATTAATGCAAAAATCAGCCAAGTGGTTACCTCTTTGGGGAAGGAATATGATGGAGGAGAACACAGCAAGGGCTCTGTAGGACATTGAATTGTGTCCCCCCAAAATATGTTCAAGTCCTCACCCCCATTGCCTGTGAATGTGACTTTATTTGGAAAGAGCATCTTTGCAGACTTAATCAAGTTAAGATGGGTCATACTGACTGGATTAGAGTGGGTCCTAATCCGATGACTGGTGTCTTTATAAGAGAAAGTAGAGGGAAGAAGGCCAGTGACCATGGAAGCAGAGATTGGAGTGCTGCAGCTACAAGCCAAGGATTGCTGGGAGCCACCAGAAGCAGGAAAAGGCACAGACTTTCCTCAGGAGCCTTCAGACACCTTGACTGCAGACTTCTAGCCCCCAGAACTGTGAGAGAATAAACTTCCCTTGTTTTAAGCCACTCAGTTTGTGATCATGTGTTACGGCAGCCATGGGAAACTAACACAAGCCCCAAAGCTTTACTAATGTTATATTTCTTAACCTGGGTTATGAGTACTAGGGGATTGGCTTTAGTATTGTTTTTAAACTATACATATGTGATTTCACATTAACAACATTACAAATAAATAACAGCAGAAAAGGAACACCCAGCGAGGGTCCGGGCCTTGAAGATGTGTTCAGATCGGGCCCATTTGGCTGTGGGTTTGCTGTGCATGCCAAGATCGGGGCAGGTCTGTGGGATGCGTGCTGGAGGGGGCTCTCTGGGGCTGAGCTTGAACATCGTAGATCATGGGATACAGCAGATGGCAGAGGGGTGGTGGAAGCTTCTTGTCTTACATGTGAGCACCGTCCCAGGAGGTGCCGTGTCAACAGGAAGACGAGATGCCCCTCCTTCCCGGGTGCAGCAGGCTGTCCGCCTTACAGGAGGGCCGCGGACTGGATAGCTGAAGTGGGAAGGGTCCCTCCGGAGGCTCTGTGGGGGTCTGCTGACCTGCAGCATCTGTCTGGGAGGCAGCCCGAGGTCTTCCTTCTTCGCCCTGATGGGGGACGCTTGGCGCATAGCATCCCCCTCAGTGGGAGCCCTGTCCGTCGCAAAGTGGGCAAGGTCTGAGCAGCCCCACCATCTCCAAGATGCTTATTACAACCCGGGCCCACACTTGGCTTTCTGTTGATGGCCCTGTGGAACTTCCAAGAGAAAGGCGTCATCAAGGGCCAGAAGAGCCCCTTCAAGAAACTGAAATAGAGGAGCCACCGGGGGAGAAGCAGCCTCCACCCACCCCCGGTGTCATGGGACTTCCTCCGCAGGCCTCCTGCAAAATGCTGTTGCCTTCGTGAGCACTGCCCCCTGGAGCAACTTTCCTCTTCCCTTTGCTCAGCCAGAGGAATCAGGGCCGTGGGCTTTCTTGGTGATTTTTTTTTCTCTGCTTGGTTCCCTGCCCTGTAGTTAAGAGGAAATAACAGCCATCCCAGGAATTCTCAATAAATGTATATTATTTAGCTGAAAAAAAAATTGTTAAAGGATGAGAAAGTGAATAGTGAACACCTTATAAACTGTCCTAGACAAATAGATGCTGGTTCTGAGTGTAAAAGTGCACTTTGAAAAGTGGGGAAGGATGGGAAAAAGTCACTTTATACCTCCCTTAAAACTGTGTTAAGTTCTGTTTAATGGCTATTCTGGGAAAGGGATATAATTCCTTTAAAAGCTGGACTGCCCTGCAGCTGAAGCCAAGTTGTAAAACTGTTTGGGACGTAGTAGGAAGGTTAGTAAAGAGACCAATCCTAAGGTCATTTCTAACGATTGACGGGAGGGGTGTTTGGAATGGTTTAAATGCTGGCTGTCAAGAAAACCAGTGATTGGAAAAACAACATCACGGGGCTTTTTATATGGCCCACTGGTATCATGAGGCAATGTGATTATTTTCCTGACTTTCTGTTATCACAGGAAAAGGAAGAAGCAAGGGAATCAGAGGAGTGATCAGATGCCTAATTACCAGTGCTTCTCTCAGATAAATTATAAACAGGCAGTTAAAATATTCTCCTGCTACAGCAAAGAAACAAAGCAGCCTTTAAACACTTTGGATGTCAACATGCCCTAATTTCAAAAGCACTAGAGCTATGTATAACCCCAAAGATAATCTCTTTCTCCAAGGAATGAGTAAGCAGTGTTTAAAAAAAAAAAACAACCCTGACTCGCCATTCCTGGGCCTGTGGCAGACATCATTAATCAATCAAGGCAGATTATTTTTTCCATGCAACCTAAATGCTGCCCCAGAATTCTTCTCAACAATGTGTGCCTGACAGCTACTATAAATAGATCAGAATTGGATTGTGAGCTGAGCCAACCAAAGAGGCATCTAATATGATGGTTAAAAGTATAATCTTTGGAGCCAAATATCAGCTCAGCTAATGAAGCTTTCAGATAAATTTCTTTACCTTCAAAATGCAGATAGTAATAATACCTATCTCATTGGATTGTTGTAAGGATTAAATTAATCACCACACCTAAAGAGCTTAGAACAGGACAAATAGCAAATACTTGAAAAATATTATTTTTATTTTTCCAGAATGAAAAGTTAAAAAAGATTATTTACTATTTAACCCTGGAGGAAGAACTAGATTAGGATTTAGTAGGAATCTATAAGTTGAGGGTTTATTCAACAAAGATATATTTAGCAACTATTATATGCCAGATTGTGTATAAAATGTTGGAAATTCTGTGGCTAGCAACACAAGTAAGGTGGGACTTCCCTGGTGGCGCAGTGGTTGAGACTCCGCCTGCCAATGCAGGGGACACGGGTTTGAGCCCTGGTCCGGGAAGATCCCACATGCCGCAGAGCAAATAAGCCCATGTACCACAACTACTGAGCCTGTGCTCTAGAGCCCACGAGCCACAATTACTGAGACTGCGTGCTGCAACTACTGAAGCCCGCGAGCCTAAAGCCTGTGCTCCACAAAAAGAGAAGCCACCACAGTGAGAAGCCCGCGCACCGCAACAAAGAGTAGCCCCCGCTCGCCACAACCAGAGAAAGCCCGCATGCAGCAACGAAGACCCAACGCAGCCAAAAAAAAAAAAAGACAAGGCACCAATTTTACCTAGGTGATATAAATCAATCTTCCTCAAAATTGTCATCCTTTGAAATGTAGTGATATACTGACGAGCTATCGGTTTATATTCAATTGTTTTACATCAAAATTCTATTTAATAGAAAAAGAATAATTGAGAAGCTAAGTGGACAATTAAATATGGAAGCTACTCAACCTCATTAATAGGTAGAGAAACAAATTAATACAATAATGAGAATGGTGAGGAAGATGAGAGAGCTAGAAGATCTATTTAGGCATTCAACATCCAAATATAAGGAGTTCCAGGAAGAGAAAATCATATATAAATTTATTTCTAGACCTGAAGGGCAAGTGTCTCTAGATGTAAAGATCCACTGAAGTGCATGGCAGAATGAGTGAAAAAGACCCTCACCAGAGCATATTATTATGACATTTCTGAATCCCATGGATAAAGAAGCAAACAAACAAACAAACAAATAGGATGGAGGGGGAGTGTTGGAAACTAGTTATATGCAAAGAAACAGGAGTCAAAGTGGCATTGGATTTTTTTTTTAATTGGGGTATAGTTGTGGCATTGGGTATTTTACCTATAATTTTATACCCAACCCATCTATCACTCAAGTGTGAAAGAAGAATAAAGATATTTTCAGACTTCAGTGACTTTAAAAATACACTTCTATTAAAGGAATATTTTTTTTAAAGGTAAAATCATGACTCTCACAAATATAAAATGAACGTATGTAAAATATCTTACCTCATTATTAATGAGGGAAACAGTAAGATGTTACAATCATTTTAAAGATGTCAAGGAAGCACAAATTTATATGGAAAAAAGGAATTTTGAAATGAATTTATAAACGGATATGAAACTGCCTTTTGTAGGGAGCCTTGTATGGGGTGGGGAGAGGGACTGTGGGTTATTTATTTGTATATCTCTAGATAAGAATTATTTTGCATTGCTATCAATTACCTACAATTTACAGAGTTGTGAAATAGCTCAAAGGCAATGAAATGCACAGAGCCCCCATAGAATCAAAATCAGAAAACTCAGAAAGGATGTGCTCTAAGCAATGCCTAGTTTTTCACCCAATCACAAAATTATCTGAGTACACTCTCAAGTGAATTTTATTAGGACACTAATAGACACTTCCTCCTTCATTACAAGGAGGAAATAAAAATTTTTTTAAAGTGAGGGAGGAGAGAGAGGGAGAGAGAGAGAGGTGGGATCCTCAACATAGGGACTAGGGTATCCATCACTGAGGTGTGAGCAAAGTCCTAGGACTAACAGCAGAGCATTAAGCCAGAGCCCAGTCAGCTTGGGTGCAGGAGGAAGGAGGCCTCCTGAGAGGCTCTGGGAAAGAAGAAATGGAGCTGATGTGCTTGACCATATGGAAAATATCATGGGAAGGCCTTTGGCAGAGATGTTAAAGCTTTTAGAGAACACTAATGATGAGTCATAGAACATAAAATGAATTAAAAAAACGAGGCCATCATTAACTTTAGGAATACTGAAGCCTGCCTGAGAACAGAGATAAATAATATTCACTTGGCTCAGCAGTGAATGATACTTGTATAGTCATTATAATGTAAATACCAACTATTTATTCTTCCAAAGTTGTGCTATGTTGGGATGATGGGGGAGGGGAAGTGATGGCTGTACATGAGAGAGTTAGGTACTCACCTACCAGAGTCGGTGGAGAATGTCTAAACATGATAAATTAAGAAACAACAGTAGAGAATTCCCTGGCAGTCCAGTGGTTAGGACTCAGTGCATTCACTGCCTTGGCCCGGGGTTCAATCCCTGGTCGTGGAACTAAGATCCTGCAAGCCATGTGGCGCGGCCAAAAAGGAAAACAAAACAAAAGAAATAGCAGTAGAAGCACAGTATTCTTAAACATGGAGATAAGTATCAGAGAAAATAGCTAGAAGAGTTGCCATTGGCTACCACAAGCAGATCCTGGTGGTGAGAAAGCTTAGGGCAGGGGACTGCTGATTTTGGTTTGGCTTCTGTGCTAATAAGCATAAGATGAGGTCATAGGGGTGGAGCTCTCGTGAATGGGATTAGTGCCCTTCCAAGAGTCACAAGGGAGCTTGCTTCCTGTGCTCTGCTCTTTGCCACATGAGGATGCAAGAAGTCAGTAATCTGCAACCTGGAAGAAGGCCCTCAGCAGAACATGACCAATGCTGGCACTCTGAGCTTAGACTTCCAGCCTCTAGAACTATGAGGAATAAACTGTTGTTTATAAGCCACCCAGTTTATGGTATTTTGTTATAGCAGCCTGAGCTAAGACAGGTCCTCACGACAGGATTAGTACCCTTTTGTAAGGAGAGAAAGAGACCCCTAGAACCCTCTCCACCATGTGAGGAGACAGTGAGAAGGTGACTGCCTCTGAGCCAAGAAGGGAACTCTCACCAGAGCCCGACCAGGCCAGCACCTTCATCTTGGACTCTGGCCTCCAGAGCTGTGAGAAAACAAATATCTGTCGTTTAAGCCACACAGTCTATGGTATTTTGTTATGGCAGCCCACGCAGACTAATACACGATATGAAGGCACAAGGAGAAGACAGCTATCTACAATCTAAGGGAAGAGGCCTCAAAAGAAACTAACCCTGCTCACACCTTCACCTCAAATGTCTAGTCACCAGAAGTATGAAACATTTCTGTCATGTAAGCCACATCATTAGGGCAGCCCTAGCAAACATACAAGTATCATTCACCATTGTTTGCACTTCCTTAAATGAAGCACAGCTCTCACACAGGAAAAAGAGTTCAAATGGGGCAAAGTTCAAACTCTCTTGTGCTTTCCTGTAGTTAGGACAAAACCAGATGGCAGCTGGAGGTCACCCACCTGAGAGAGAGCAGAAAGTGGAGGGGGGACCAGAGCATGGGAGCCACTGGGGCTATACTTGTCTTATACTTTGGAATTTGACCAAGGGGAATAGAATTTGCTTTTTAATAACTATTTCCTTTTGTTCTCCCGTGATATTAATAGAGCTATGTTTTGTAACTAGGACACAAGGTGAAAAAGTTATATGCAATAATTGAAAATAAGTTTTTCCTATGAGGGTCAAACTAGGAATAATTAACTTTTTTTTATAACATTTTTATTGGAGTATAATTGCTTTACAATGGCGTGTTAGTTTCTGCTTTATAACAAAGTGAATCAGTTATACATATACATATGTTCCCATATCTCTTCCCTCTTGCGTCTCCCTCCCTCCCACCCTCCCTATCCCACCCCTCTAGGTGGTCACAAACCACCTAGCTTATCTCCCTGTGCTATGCGGCTACTTCCCACTAGCTAGCTATTTTACGTTTGGTAGTGTATATATGTCCATGCCACTCTCTCACTTTGTCACAGCTTACCCTTCCCCCTCCCCATATCCTCAAGTCTATGCTCTAGTAGGTCTGTGTCTTCATTCCCATCTTACCCCTAGGTTCTTCATGACCTTTTTTTTTTTTCCCTTAGATTCCATATACATGTGTTAGCATACAGCATTTGTTTTTCTCTTTCTGACTTACTTCACTCTGTATGACAGACTCTAGGTCCATCCACCTCATTACAAATAACTCAGTTTCATTTCTTTTTATGGCTGAGTAATGTTCCATTGTATATATGTGCCACATCTTCTTTATCTATTCATCTGTTGATGGACACTTAGGTTGCTTCCATGTCCTGGCTATTGTAAATAGAGCTGCAATGAACATTTTGGTACATGACTCTTTTTTTTTTTTTTTTTTTGCGGTACGCGGGCCTCTCACTGTTGTGGCCTCTCCTGTTGCGGAGCACAGGCTCCGGACGCGCAGGCTCAGCGGCCATAGCTCACGGGCCTAGCCCCTCCGCGGCATGTGGGATCTTCCCGGACCGGGGCGCGAACCCGTGTCTCCTGCATCGGCAGGCGGACTCTCAACCACTGCGCCACCAGGGAAGCCCATGACTCTTTTTGAATTATGGTTTTCTCAGGGTATATGCCCAGTAGTGGGATTGCTGGGTCGTATGGTAGTTCTATTTGTAGTTTTTTAAGGAACCACCATACTGTTCTCCATAGTGGCTGTATCAATTTACATTCCCACCAACAGTGCAAGAGGGTTCCCTTTTCTCCACACCCTCTCCAGCATTTATTGTTTCTAGATTTTTTGATGATGGACATTCTGACCAGTGTAAGATGATATCTCATTGTAGTTTTGATTTGCATTTCTCTAATGATTACTGATGTTGAGCATTCTTTCATGTGTTTGTTGGCAATCTGTATATCTTCTTTGCAGAAATGTCTATTTAGGTCTTCTGCCCATTTTTGGATTGGGTTGTTTGTTTTTTTGTTATTGAGCTGCATGAGCTGCTTATAAATTTTGGAGATTAATCCTTTGTCAATTGCTTCATTTGCAAATATTTTCTCCCATTTCGTCTTGTTTATGGTTTCCTTTGCTGTGCAAAAGCTTTTAAGTTCCATTAGGTCCCATTTGTTTATTTTTGTTTTTATTTCCATTTCTCTAGGAGGTGGGTCAAAAAGGATCTTGCTGTGATTTATGTCATTGAGTGTTCTGCCTATGTTTTCCTCTAAGAGTTTGATAGTTTCTGGCCTTACATTTAGGTCTTTAATCCATTTTGAGTTTATTTTTGTGTATGATGTTAGGGAGTGTTCTAATTTCATACTTTTACATGTAGCTGTCCAGTTTCCCCAGCACCACTTATTGAAGAGGCTGTCTTTTCTCCACTGTATATTCTTGCCTCCTTTATCAAAGGTAAGGTGACCATATGTGCGTGGGTTTATCTCTGGGCTTTCTATCCTGTTCCATTGATCTATATTTATGTTTTTGTGCCAGTACCATACTGTCTTGATTACTGTAGCTTTGTAGTATAGTCTGAAGTCAGGGAGCCTGATTCCTCCAGCTCCATTTTTCGTTCTCAAGATTGCTTTGGCTATTCGGGGTCTTTTGTGTTTCCATACAAATTGTGAAATTTTTTGTTCTAGTTCTGTGAAAAATGCCAGTGGTAGTTTGATAGGGATTGCATTGAATCTGTAGATTGCTTTGGGTAGTAGAGTCATTTTCACAATGTTGATTCTTCCAATCCAAGAACATGGTATATCTCTCCCTCTATTTGTATAGAATAATCAACATTTGAGAGACAAGATCAGCAGTCTGTAGTCTGAGGGCATAGACAGAAGGCTTCTGAATGGTATTGTAGGAGGAGCTGTGGCTTTGGCTTGGACAAATGTGAACACAACTTTTTCCTTTTCCAATTAAGAGCTGTGAGACCCTTAACTGGGGCAATTTGTGTAACTTCTTTGGACCACACTTTCCTCCTCTGTAAAATGGGCAGAATACTACCTGCCTTGTAGAGATACTGGAAAGATTAGAGCCGTTGTACTTAAGCCCTGGGTACAATGCCTGGACACAACAAATGGTACTATTATGACTGTTGCTATTTTTTGGGAACACCCAATAAAGGTGATGGAAGTACAGTGAAGGGACACACAGTAAAGATAAAAGAAAGCTACGTTTTACTTAGTCAAAATCATAGAGACAAAAAGTAGAATGGTGGTTGCCAGGGGCTGGGTGAAGGGTGAAATGGGGAGTTATTGTTCAATGGGTATAATTAAAGTTTTGTAAGATGAAGAGAGGTCTGGAGATGGATGGTGTTGATGGTTACATAAAAATACGAATGTACTTAATACCATGAACTATATATTTAAAAATGATTAAGGGAATTCCCTGGTGGTCCAGTGGTTAGGGCTCCATACTTCCACTGCTGGGGGCCTGGGTTCGATCACTGGTTGGGGAACTAAGATCCCACAAGCTGCACGATGCAGCCAAAAAAAAAAAAAGAAAGAAAGATAATAAATTGTATGTTACGTGTATTTTACCACAAGAAGAAAAAAATTGGAAAAGAAATAACTTACTCCACAGTACAGCACACTTGATGAAAACACAGGGGAATTGGGGGGAAAAAATTAGCCATAAAGAAATTTAAAAATTTGACCAATAAACAAAAATTCTACTGGGCCAAAATCACTCTAAACAAAGACAAAGAACAAGCTAGGAGAAATATTTTCAATTCTATCCAACAGAGCTCATTTTCTTGCTGAAGAAGTCCATATGTTAGGAGAATGGCCTGCCAGAAGGCCAGAAAGAGGAGTTCAGAGACCATAAATTCTAGTTTCTCCAGGAACTTCCAGAGGCACCCATGGTGGGGCAGGTAGTTGGGGCAGACAGTTCTTCAGGCTTCATGATGTCCCAGCTCAAATATCCCTCTACAGTCTCCATATCACTTTTCTCTGAATTTTATGCTAAAACCTCTTTGGACACATATTAGGTGCCAATAAATTATTGAATTATTGAATTATTTCACATATTGCAGTATTTTCGTTTCCTAGGGCTGCTGTAACAAAGGACACAACCTGGCTTAAAACAATGGAAATTTTACAGTTAGAGGCTAGAAGTTCAAAATCAAGCTGTCAGAAGGACCATGCTCCCTCTGAATGCTCTGTCAGAGGACACTTCCCTGCCCCTTCCTAGCTTCTGGTGGCACCAGGCATTCCTAAGCCTTTAGTAGCATGACTCCAACCCCTGTCTCTCTCACATGGCTTTCTTCTCTGTGTCTCTGTGTCTTTCTTAGTCTTTGCCTCATCTTGTAAGGATACCAGTCATTAGATTTGGGGCATACCCTATATCCAAGATGATTTCGACTTAACATCCTTAGCTAATTACATCTTCAAAGACCATATTTTCAAATAAGGTCACATTCTGAAATTCTGGGTGGATGTGAATTTTGGGGGGGACACTATTCAACCTTTTAGTTGCAACACAGAGCATTTTAGTGGCATCTTAAAGAAATCCCCATCTAACTAGCTTAAACAAATAAAAATAACTACTGGGACAATTAGCAGAAAAGTCTAGGAATATATGGAACATCAAGAATGGCTTGACCAAGGAAGTCAGTTTCTCTGTTTCATTCTGATCTGTCTTTTGCTGTGTTGGCCTCATTCTTAGGCTCCATCGTGTGGCTTTTGGCAGCTCCAGGTTCACATCATCCTTATTGGTGGTAATCCTAGCAAAAAGTATCTCATACCTTTCCCCAAACAGTATCAGCAAACATCTCATGTATATCATTGGCTTTTATTAGGCTTCATGCCCATCTCTAAACCAGTCACTGTGGCCTGGCCTTAAGTCTATACCTCAGCTCTAGAACCAGGCATTGAAAGCACACAGACTAAGGATGGAGGAGGGGTTCTTCTCAGAGTGAACTTGGGGTATTATTATCAGGAAAAGCATGCATGGGTGCTAGGTAGTGAAAAATGTAGCTATCCACTAGAATGTTAATCCTACCTTCATAGTTAAAGAGCTCCTGGAAGACAGCCACTCTGGTTTTCTTTTCTGTATTCCAGAGCCCCAGATAGCATCAGGCCTTCACATAAGTATTTGCTGGCTTGTTTTGAATTTTTAACAAGATTTAATCTCTGCAGACTTTATCCACTATAAATCTGCAACCCAGTTCCTGAACCAAGGTGACACACCCTACCCCATCTAGATACTCTCTTTGTAAAGCTCTATCTAGGTAGTAGACCAGTTGGCCATCTGTTGTGAAATCATTCTGAAAAACTTCCATGAAAGGGAACTGAGAAAAAAGGCTCATGATTGGGTCAACATGGCAGGAAAGAAACACAAGTGGCAGGAAAGAAACAGTGAGTGAAACTGAGGAACAAAGAAATACAGCGCCACTTCCCCACTTTGTCCCAACACACACACACACAAATCTCAATGTATCTGCTGGGATGGAGTATTGTTACTCTCACATACCCCAGAGCCCTGGTGGAGTAAATAGGATTCTGAGTTTAGGCATGTGTCATCGAGGGGTTTAGGCCTGAAGTGTTGTACGTTAAACACACGCAGATGGGCCTTGTATCCAAGGGTGAAATCAGACAGCCCTTTAGCTAGATGAAGCTGGACTTGGTAACCACCCTGTGGAGTTTAATTTGCTGACCTAGATGTAGTTTGCAGCCCACAAAACCTCATACCACAGCAAAGCTTTTCTTGTGCTGAGACAGCTGGCTGAGCGTGGTGTTGCAATGACTCAGTTCTTGGTAAAGGGTCTGCAGAAATTAGGGGCAGAGCTATAGTCCTAAGACCACAGTCCCAAGAGACCTTCCTGTTTATTCCATGGTGAGAGAAGAGGAACCTTCTGTTTGTGGGCACTGGTGTTTCATCAGAAAGGACAAGGCTGGGGCTATGGGTTTGGGCTGCATATACACAGTCCACACATGATGGTCGGACAATTATACTCAGACTGATCATTCAGACTTAACCACACAGGCCAAAAGCATTTTTGGAAAGTGGTCTTCAAACTGTGTGAACTGAGTCACATTTCTCCTTGACTTCCATTTTGAAATTGGGGCTAGTTTACATGAGGAAGCTGACTTCAATAAAACTGGGGTTGAAAACTGTGGGTTCTGAGGACTCCCCATTAAACATAGCAGATTGAACATGTGTATAAGCTTCAGCTTCCTCCCAAAACCCCACTAAAATATGAGTAAAGACACTTTTTTTTTTTTTTTTTTGCAATATGCGGGCCTCTCACTGCTGTGACCTCTCCCGTTGCGGGGCACAGGCTCCGGATGCGCAGGCTTAGCGGCCATGGCTCACGGGCCGAGCCGCTCCGCGTCATGTGGGATCTTCCCGGACCGGGGCATGAACCCGCGTCCCCTGCATCAGCAGGGGGACTCTCAACCACTGCGCCACCAGGGAAGCCCAAGACACTTTGTTTTTTAAAAAGGCATATATCCAGAAGAGAGATAAGAGCAGAGAGAGGGATCAAAAAAATCCTAGCTGAAGCCTATTGATGTTCAAGGGAAATAAATTTACTTTGGATATATTTCTCTATTGTGAAATACATATCTAATAATAAATTGTTAGACATTGTTACATTAATCAGTGTTCACTAAAATATTCACCATCTTTGTATGAATGTATGTGCATGCTGTGTTGGTTGATTTAATTTTACATAAATTTATGTTCTCAAAAGGAAACAGAGTAAAAGGTGGCAGGGGATATAAATAATATCCATGTGAGTTTATGACATCAACTAGTACATTTCAACCCTAGCAGTGCATTAGAATCACCTTCAAGTGCTTATTAAAAATGGGAACGCTGGGACTTCCCTGGCTGTCCAGTGGTTAAGACTCCATGCTTCCAATGCAGGGGGCGCAGGTTCAATTCCTGGTTGGGAAACTAAGATCTCACATGCCAGGTGGTGTGCCCCGCCTCCCCCCAAAAAGAGGGAACCTTTATTAAAAGTATATTCCTGGATCTGCCTCAGATATATGAAACAGAACAGGATTGTGGATGGGGGAATTCCTAGGAATCTGTTTTTCCTTCAACTTTTTATTTTGAAAATTTCAAACTTACAGAAAAGTTGAAAGACTACAATGCTCACCCTATACCTTCCACCTAGATTCTACAATTATTAACATTTCATGACATTTGGGGGTTTTTTCCCTTTCTCTCTTTCTCTAACTATAAAATCTTTTGCTGAGACATCTGAAAGTAAATTTCAGACATCCTGACATTTTGTTCTTGTTGTGGGTTGAATTATATTCCCCCCAAAGAGAGGCTGAAGTCCTAACATCTTGGTACCAGTGAATGTGACCTTATTATAAATAGGGTCTTTGCAGATGTAATCAAGTTAAGATGAGAGAATATTGGGTTAGGGTGGGCCCTAAACCCAATAACTGATGTGCTTGTAAGGGGAGAGAGAGATTGAAGTCACAGAGAGACACACAGGGAAGGACAAGTGACCATGAAGGCAGAGATGCAGTTAATGCTGTCATAAGCCAAGGAACACCAAGGATTGCCAGCAACTACCAGAAGGTAGTAAGAAGAAGCAAGGACGGATCTTCCCCTAGGGCCTTCAGACAGAGCATGGTCCAGCTGATACCTTGATTTGAGACTTCTAGCCTCCAGAACTGAGAGAGGATACATGTCTGTTGTTGTAAACCACCCAGTTTGTGGTAATTTGTTATAGCAGTTCTAGAAAACTAATACAACCTCTAAGTACAGGAGTTACCAAAATGCAGGTATTTCATAGGAGTAAGGACATTCTCCTTATAATCAATACCATTACCACACCTAAGAAAATTAAGAATAATTCTATAATTTCCAATCCATAATCAAAAGGATCCAATTGTCCTCAAAATAACTTTTGCAGATTTTTTTTTTCTTTTTTGGTCAGGATCCATCCAAAGTATCTGATATTCATTTGATTGCTATCTAACTTCTTTTAATTCTATTTAATTAAAAGAATGTAATTAAATTATTTTAATTTCTCTAATTTCTTTTATTCTGTAGTAATCCACCCTTTTAAAAAATGACATTAGGGCTTCCCTGGTGGCACAGTGGTTGGGAGTCTGCCTGCCGATGCACGGGACACGGGTTCGTGTCCCGGTCCGGGAGGATCCCACATGCCGCGGAGCGGCTGGGCCCGTGAGCCATGGCTGCTGGGCCTGCGCGTCCGGAGCCTGTGCTCCACAGTGGGAGAGGCCACAACAGTGAGAGGCCCGCGTACTGCAAAAAAAAAAAAAAAAAAAAAAAGACATTAATTCTTTGAAGTATCCAGGTGTTAAAGAAAAAAGATTCTCAGACTATAAAGAAGACTTGATTCAAGATTATTGCAACAGGGGAGAGAGAGGGAGCTCGACTCCAAATTCAACAAGGACAGGTGGGGATTTACAGACAAAGAGCAGGTGAGGGAGTCAGTGGATGGAGATGTACCAATAGGAGACGTGGTGGAGCAGGGCAGGGGGAATCTTGTTAAAGATAGGTTAAGTCCTTAGACATTGTCGTGGGTAGAAGAGGACGAACTGGATCAGATATTAAGGGTGATCAGATAGCGAGGGTGGAGGGATGATTTAGCAGCACTCTGCTAAGATTGGGTTGGGTAGGCCCAAGACAGGGTGGGGACCAAGGTCAAGGCCTAGTGGAAAGAGGGTTCAAAGGAACCTGACTGAAGTCTGGTCAATGAGAGAGCCTTTGTCACAGGTCAGTTGTCTTAGAGTATGTTCCACACTGTGAATTTGCCTTTTTGATTTCTCTTGGTATAATTTCACTGTTCCTCTATCCCTGTATTTTCTGTAAACTGGAATGTAGGTCATGAGGCTTGGTTAGAAGTATGTTAATCACTTTGGCATTTTGGATTATATCACATCAGAAGGTGCATAATTGTTGCACTATTAATGATGCTCAGTTTGATTGCTCGGTTAAGATGGTGACTACCAGATCTCTCCATTGTAAAGAAGAATCTTCCACTTGGTAATTTGTAAGTCATCTGTAGGTGTTTTTTTTTTTTTTTTGTAGGTGTTATTTTAACCCAATGAGGCTATCTTACTCTCCGATAACCTTTCATCCAATGGTTCCATTGTTAATCTTTGCCTAAATCACTTATTTTACTGGGGCCTGCAAAGTACTGTTTTCCAATTCTATCATTCCTTCCATTTTTATTGGCTGGTATTTCCCTCCCTCTCTCTTTTATTTTGAATATCACTGTGAACGTGTGGATTTTGTTTTATTCATTGTGTTACCAACTGTAGTCATTATTTATTTTGATGCTCAAATTGTTTCAAATTTGGCCAGTAAGAATCCTTTCCAGCTAGCTCCTATGTCTTTGAATACTTCCTTGTCTTCTGGCACGATGTGATGCCCTAGGCTCACTTTTCCTGCCTGAGACTTGGGATTGGCCATTTGTTCAAGGGACAGGAAACAAGCCCATCCTTCTCAATTACCCATAAATAAGGTGTCACTTTCCTTACCATTTAAAATAAGCTTAATAATAGCTAATGTTTATTAGGTACTGTGTGCAGGCACCCTGCAAGTGTTTTCCATGCATCACCTCATTCAATTCACGTACTAATTCTTTGTGGTCAATACACTTATGTATCCCCCTTTTACAGATGAGGAAACCAGGGTGTGGAGAGGTTAATTGCACAGGACCATTCAGCTAGCAAGTGGAGGAGTTAAAATCGGAACTCAGCTCATTCTGACTCCAACATCGAGCTTGGAACCACCATGCCATATTGCCAATTTTGCTACAAAAAGAGAAACTGCTTTAAAAGAAGTGAACTTCATTATGTCTATAACTAAACAAAACAAAAACCCCATGCTTTAAGATGATAGGCATTACGTAAAATTTAAAGAAAGAAATCCTTGAGAAATTTGGTAACTTCCTCATTAATTCTAAGTTGCCAGTAATCACAGTTTAGGATAACCTGGGCCAGGCCTGGAATGTGATTAGCAACCCAACCAGAAGCCTTATCATGGAATGAATTGGAGCAGGGACTTTGGACCAAGTTAGCGTAAAAGCCTTCCAAGCTTCTCATAGCTGCAGAATTTTTCTCTGTTGCTGGGGTGGTCTGTTCAGCACTTAAGCTGTACAGGTTAATGGAAGGGATAGATAGGGGCAGGAGGGGGAGCTGCTGTGACTATGTAGCTGTGTCCTGGTTCTCGTTGGCCCAGGATGCTGAGGAAGTTGGGAGAGGTGACTCGCCCAGTCGAGGGCTGTGACACCTGCAAGAAGGGGCCCCTTTTTCTAATTTGCACAAAGGTGCCCTGTGGGCTGGTAGAGGCCCTACCTAAGTAAAGTCCTCCGGGCTTGAAACTGACTGTTCTGGGTTCAAGGGCGAGTGACTCTCTATTATCTCTTAATGAGAGAAAACTTCCTGCTCCCACAGGAATTTCCAGTTATAGTTATTAGCTTAGGTGTAACCCGAAATTTAAATGTAATTACATTTCTCTTAGAGCTAAGGTTGCTCCTAGAAACCCGCCAGTTTCCTTTCCAGGAGGAAGGTCTTTGGCCTTTTACTCTTTTCCTTCTTTGCCACCTTCACCTTAGCGTCCAGTTAAGCCTGGGGTGGCGTTTAGTAAGGAGCCTTAACCCAGACACCAAATATCTGGCCTGTCCTCCCCCATCCCCTCCCTCCCTGGGTCTTTGCCCAGGGCAGGGAGAGGTACCTGAGTATCCAAGTGGTGGTGAGGGATATTCCAGGGAGCGATAGGTGGGGGGACCCATTAAGATAAAGAGGAAGAATAAACAGAAGCAGATGTGCCTCTGCCCAGGTCCCCAGCCGGCTGATAAGAGCTAGTCTCCAGGGCTGGGCCTGGCCTCCTTGGAGCCAGGAGCTGGGCCAGGCTCCCCCATCCTCAGCTCTCCACTAGATCTTGTTTCCCTCCCTGGAGCTTTCCCTTCCATTGGAATACAAATCAAATATATTCACAATCTATTACCAATGCCAATGATTCCTGTATATTTAAAAGATGTGCCCAGACAACCATTCTCCTGTGAACTACAAAGGTGGAGACTACACACACACACGCACCCACACACACACATGCACACACATACACAGAGAGAGAGAGAAGCACTCATCTAGGTTGAGATTAAAAAGCCCCAATGTGTCTCCAATCCCCAGGACTAATAGTCCCCCAAAGCTGTGGGGCCCCCTCCATGGGATGGGTTGTCCAAGCTTCGCTAAAGGGCTCTGGGCTTGGGGTAGAATGAGTGAACAAGGAAGCCTCTAGGAACCCTTCTGGCCCTAAAATCCTCCGGCTCTCAGGGCTGTTTAAGGCTACCCACCCCCAATCCAGAAAGGATAAAAGCAATAGAAACTCTGGACCTTTAAGGGTGTGAAGGGCTTGGCTGGCACTGGGGCCGGGGCTGGCGATGGTCTGGGGTCCTCCCCCTGGCATATCGTTCTACAGTAATGTTTCCCTTTGAAAAGAAAAAATGATCATCAATCCAGAACAGACTTAAAATGTTAAATTTTTAATATTACCCAAATATGTGCAAATTTCAACCTAGGTTTAAACTCCCTGTGTGCGTAAGTTGTCCATAATCGTAAAATTCAAGCTGGAAAGAAGGGAGAAACCAGGGTCTTACCCACCCACTCCCACCTTCAGGGGTGTCCCCTGTAGCAGCTTCTGTTTCTCCCAGACAGACCCAGTATGACCAACTGTGTTTAGAGCTTCCACTGGGTGATCCCTGGGCTCGGATATCACTGCCCCTTTCTCCTGTCCCTCCAGCCTGGCGGGGGTGGGGTGGGGTGGGGGAGTGGCCTCCCGCTGTTGTTCGTCTCTGGGTTGCCTCAGCCTCCCCTGTTTGGACTCCTGGTTCTTTCATCCTGGCAAGCTTGAGGTGGGGAGGCAGCGTTTCATAGATGTGGGCGTGCAGGTGTCTTAGGTGGGATGTCCCCAAAGCCACCTCTAAGAGGGAGACGCGTGCAGAGTGTTTCCTGGCGAGTGTTCCCAGCAGCAGCAGCTGTGAGCCAGCGAGGGCAGAAGATGTCCAAGTGCAGCACAGCTGCAGCCAAAGCCCCACGCTCTGCCCCAGCGTCATCCCAAACCTCCAGCCCCGCACGGGTGAGCTGGCCTTGGGCCGCCCCCGGGAAGGGGCCCCTGTTGGACATTGCATGAGGCAGCTCCGTTGAGGCAGGGCCATTCCTGGGGAGCGACTGGCTGGGAGCTGTCCTCCGTCCCGAAGGGGAACCTGGGCAAACGCCACAGCGTCCCCCTCAGGTTCAAAGCCCAGCTCTGCACCTTCCTGGTTACGTGCTCTTGACCAAATTCCTTATCCTTATTTAGCGAGCGTTTCAGCTTCCTCATCTGTGAAAAGGGAAACTGTGAGGACTCCGTGAGACTTTGTTCCTGCACAGGGAGAGCCTCCGCCCCTGCTGGCTTCCCTCCGGGGAAGCCATAATCTGTTTGGTCAGGATCCAGGGCACTGGCTCAGCCAGACTCATGAGGGGGTGGGGCTCCTGTGCCATAAGGGGTCATGTGCCGCGTCTCTCCCACTCCCTGCTCCCGGGGGCTGGGTGACCTTGCTCTCCTCACTGGCTTTTCCAGCTCGGGATGGAATGAGGAAACAACCAAGGTCCTCTGGCAGCCTGGCCTCCTGGCCCTCCCTCGTCTTCCTCCCAGGGCTTGTGTCGGGGGCAGGGGAGTCAGAGCTTTGGATCCTGGTGTCCCTGCCCCCCGATGGTGTGTCAGGCTCTGTGCTATTTGCCTTTATCCCATGTGTGTGCCCCAGTCCCCAGGAGCCCCGCAGGAAGGGAGGGGTGGGCGAACCAGGGTAGAATTCCTGGACCCCCAAATTCTACCTGCACTCTCAATAGTAGAAAAGATGGAAAGAAAGAAATAGAATATAGTGGGGGTGTGTGGAAGAGTACAGCAGCACCCCAGACTTCTTCAGGGTCCCCTGCTATATATGGGAACTCGATGTGAATTAGAAAAGGTCCCTCCTCTGGGGGGACACAGCCCCATGAGTGCTCAGCTTAGTGAACGGTGCCTTTGTGCAAACTAGAAAGAGGCCCCCGATCTTCCCTGTGCACTCGAGGCGCAGTGCACGACCTGCCCAGCCTTATGGGGTGACCCTGTAGGAAGGCTCCACTTGATGCCACAGGCTCCTTGCCCTGCCTTCTGTCCTGCCAGTTTTCTCAGCCCACACCACACCACGTAGCCTTGGGTTCTGCACGTTCTGTGTGGTTGATGGGCTTAGGATGGGTGATCAGGTTATACTCCACAGAGCCTATCTTCCCACACATCAAACAACTCTCTGCCTTAGAGCCTTACACGTTCCTTTCTGTGATGACATTCATAGATTGTTTGAGTCCTGGAACTGCAAGGAACCCGAGAGATTACTAATCACTGCTGAGTGACAGGACCAGCAAGCCGGCTCCTTTGGGGACAGACCCCAGAAGCACCCCAGCCCGGCAGCCTTTGCCCCCCTGAGGTTCTTCTGTACGCATGTCCTGCTCTGCTCAGAGCCCACGCCTAGTGACTTGTGTCCATGGACATGGATCACAGCAACCTGTCCGAAGGCATATTGCTGGAGAGCTAGTGTGGACAGAGCAGAAGTCAGGAGCCAGATGAGTTCGGGGGATTTAGCTGGATTTGTTTGATCTAGACCTCAGTGTTGACTTTCATAACTTTTCTTGAATAAATGGATAAAATGGGTCTGCATTCCTTCCTGGCGGCACCTGACTGGAGCTGAGAGGTGTCTCCCCAGCAGAAGTGCAGGAGTGGCCTGAACCCCAGTTTAGTGGGGAAGTGTTATGTGTGTACTCCAGAGTCAGCCAGCCTGAGTTTCAATCCTGGATCACTTATTAGCTATGAGACCTTGGAAAAGTTATTTCCCTCTGCCTCAGTTTTTCCATCTGTCAAATAGGATGATGACATAATGCGACCCATCCTACAGGGTTGTTAGAAGGATTAAGTGATTATGTGCTTATAATAGCACATAGTGCATAATATTTGTTAGCTATTGTAATGACAGCAGGTGAGTTCCCATTGGGCAGAATAGACATTAATGTAAAGTTTCCACAAACATCATTTTATTGTCTCAGTGACCCCTGGATTCTCAGCAAAAGATTGTAGCTGGCCTAAGGAAACCCAAGTGGGGAACTTCATCTATGAGATCCCCTCCCCTCAGCAAGGCAATCTTCCAGACTGCCCAGGGCGTGCAGGGGCAGTCTCAGCTCTGGGTCTTGCCTCGCTCAGAGCTCTGTCTCTGCCAAGGGCATGATGGGAAGGGCTGTGAACAGGCAGTTGTGCTCCCTGTCTGCAACCTCCAAGAGCACATCCCAATATCTCAAGGCATCCTCATTCCCCTTCCTAAGTCATTATGGTCTGTCAACAACAAAGTGTTCCACAGCGTACTGGGCATTTTAATTTCCAGTCTGACTCCTGCTTGGGGTAATAAGTTCCATGAGCTTACCACCCACCGAGTGAAGTCTGATTTTCTTCTATTATTCCTAAACATCATTCTCTCAGGCTTTAAGCAGAGCCCCCTGGTTGTAGTTCAGGATTGGGTGAATGAGTTCATGACCACTAACCGTAACATCCATGATCAAACAGATATTATTCCTTCTTAGCCTTTGTCTTTCCAGAGAGAAGAACCCTCAATGTATTACTCTGTATGTTTATGGCAGCTTCCCTATTTCCTTGGCAACTTTGGTTGGTCCTTTTCCTCGTTTCCCACTGTCTTTCATGGGGTGTAGAAAATCCACAGGGCAGAAATCCCTCCTCAGCGATAATTCCCCGTATGCCACATTCTATACGCTTGGATACACTTCCAAGTACCAACTGAGAATTTCAGTTCAATACATGCAAATTGTAGTCATTTTATTGAAGAAAACTGGAAGAAGAGGGCATTGGGAGTTGGTGAAAGAAAAGAGAGTAAAAGCAGAGAGCAGAGGATTTTGCCATCAAGGGTGGGAACAGTAAAAGGTGAGATCTTAGAACTCCGCCCCAGAGCTGCTTTACGCAACCATGCAAGATGCACCTTACCCAAGGGCACCCTCCAAGGGGGCAAGTGGGGGCTGGAGTCCAGTTGTCACTCACTCACCATGGTCCTGGGTGCTGGGCTGCACCAGCCAGAAAGCGTTATCTTTTCCTGATTTGTGTAAAGACACCTTGTGAGCCAGTGGCAGCCCTGCCCACTCCTCCATTGGTCAGTATGGGGGCAGCTGTGTCCCCCAGACAGGGAGGGCAGAAGAACCCAGGTCAGAGCTAGGCACTGGGTCCTGACGTGCTCTGCCATGAACTTTTCTTCGGCATCCATCCAGTGAGCACTTACTGAGCATCTGCTATGTGCCCATCACTATTTTAGGTGCTGAGAAGGTAGGTACAGTTCGTGTTCTCACAGAGGTTATGTTGTAGTCATGGGAAACAAATTAACAAAGTAAATTTAGACACCACAAGCATCATCATGGGCTGGTTCAGGGGCTTGGCAAACTACGACCCTTGGGCAAATCCACCCCTTGGCCTACTTTTTGTAAGGCCCATGAGCCAAGAATGATTTTTATATTTTTAAAGGATTATAAAACAAAATAAACCCTTAGGAGATACACAAAGCCTAATGATCTACTCTTTGGCCCTTTACAGACAAAGTTTGCCCAGCCCTGAGGTGGTAAAGTGCTCTGGGGGACACTGCTGGTGGCCTCCCCAGCACCCATCAGCATCTCCCAAATACATGGCAGCCTAGAGATTTGGGTGGGATGGGGCCTTAGCTGCCTAAGTCTAATCTGGGTCCTTTCAGCAGCGACTGGTTCAGGGATATGCGAATCAGCATGTGCGAGTCTCCTGGGTTAAGTGATGGGTTAGGTGAAGTGCAGTACTTTCCTTTGAGTGTTGGAGAACAAGAAACTCTCTTTCTGGATGAGGTGGGATATGGACGTGAGGCCAGGGCTTGCTGCAGCCATTTTGCTAACGTACAGGAGGTCATCATGAGGACAGAGCTGACCCACTGAAGAGGGGAACATCAGAGAATCACAGAGACACAGATCCAGGGCCCTGACTTTTTAGTTCCACAAGCCACTACATCCCCTTCGATGTTTAAGCCAATTAGGGTTTCTTGTTTCTTTTGACCAACAACATTCTAACTGATACTCAAGGAAAAAAGGAGGTTATGTTTGAGCTGAGACATGAATGACTGTAAAGATCTGGAGGGAAAACCTTCCAAACAGAGGAAAAGGCAAATGCCAATGCCTAGAAGTGGGCACAAGCCAGGCACATGTGAAAAGCAGGACAGTCAGTGAGCCCTGGGGAGAATGATATCCGATGAGGCAGAGAAGTAGGCTGGGTCTTTATGACCAAGGAGAGGAGCTTAGATATTGCTCTAAATGCAACAGGAAGCCATTGTTAGTTTGTTTTTTTGTTTGTTTTGTTTTTTGTTTTAATTTATTTTTGGTTGCGTTGAGTCTTTGTTGCTGCGCACAGGCTTTCTCTAGTTGTGGCGAGCGGGGGCTACTCTTCGTTGTGGTGCTGGGCTTCTCATTGTGGTGGCTTCTCTTGTTGCGGAGCCCGGGCTCTAGGCGCGCGGCCTTCAGTAGTCGTGGCACGTGGGCTCAGTAGTTGTGGCTCGCAGGCTCAGGAGTTGAGGCTCACAGGCTTATTTGCTCCGTGTCATGTGGGATCCTCCCGGACCAGGGCCCGAACCCGTGTCCCCTGCATTGGCAGGCGGATTCTTAACCACTGCGCCATCAGGGAAGTCCCGGTTGGTTTTGAATATACAGAGGACCATGAGCTAAGGAACTCAATAGCCCTCAGAAGCTAGAAAAGGCAAGGAAACAATCGTCTTCTAGGGCCCCCAGCAGGGATCACAGCCCTGCCATCTGGACTTTAGTCTCTTGAGCCCATATCAGACTTCAGACTTACAGAACTGCAAGATAATAAATTAGTGCCATTTTAAGCCTCTAAGTTTGTGCCAATCTGTTACAGCAGCACCAGAAAACGATACACTTCTCATGCAGAAAATGTGCTCACACCCAACTCTGCAAAAGTCCCTGCGTGATTAGAGCCCCTGAACTCTACCATGTCTAAGAACCCCTGGCATAGAGGCCCTCGGGATTGGGAGCCTGTCTAGCTGACCGGTCTCCTCTCAACCGGTCAAGCTTTCAGCAGGTTGTCTGCTGGGGAGGCCTCTAGCCCCTCAATAGCCATATGTGACTGGTGGCTACTGTATTGAACAGTGCTGGTCTAGAGGGTAAGGCATGATAAATAGAAATAAAGTAAACAGTGCCCATTGATCAGAATTGAAGTTATGTAAGATGTGAGTCACTGACCTTACCTCTATTTAGAGTACGGACTTTAAAATTTTATTTTAGTCAAAGTAAGGTAACACCCATTCTCAGTTCCCTAGCCTTACATTCCTCTAAGGTCTTAGATTACTCAACACAGAATTTTCCTTCTTTGAGGGGTTTTAGTTCCCCTTTGGGTTCTCTCATGAATGGAGTTGTCACCCTGCACATGCTTAGGCAGTATGAACATCTGAATAACAGGTTCCTCATCTAACCAATAACCTGCCAATTTCACACTTGGGTTATCTCAAATTTTCTGATGGAAGTCTTTCTATATCTGTGGGTTCCCAATCTAGCTGGTTATCTGAATCACTTCAGAGTACTTAAAAGAAAACAAAACAAATAACACACATCCAGGACCTCTTGAATCACAATCCAGAGATGTGCTCAGTGATGTGCATTTAAAAAAATCTCAGCAGGGGCTTCCCTGGTGGTCCAGTGGTTAGGACTCTGCACTCCCAATGCAAGGGGCTTGGGTTTGACCCCTGGTTGGGGAACTAAGATCCCACATGCCTTAGAGCCAAAAAAGCGCAAACACCGCCCCCCAAATCCCCAATGTCATTGTGGCCAGGGGAGGGGTGGGGTGATGGCGGTGGCTGAGGTGGAGGCCTCAGAGGTTCCTTTGAGTGTAGCCTATTTTAGGCAGGCAAAGCCTAGCCCATGGGACAGGAAGCAGTATCTCCAGATGGAGACCAATATGAGAGAAGACAGAGAGGGCCTCAGGTCTCCCATTGGCCTGAGGGTTGTGGGTGAGGAGGAAGTCCACAGCTGGTAACCCATCCTCATTCTCCTCATTTTGCTTTTACCTATGGTACTGGCTTTCCTGGCAGTGAGTCACTGGAATCTCTTCTACGCACGTAGGTGTATAACAGCAGAGCTAACCTGTGTTTTAAGGGGCAAGTTGAAAGAGCAATGGGGACTTCCCTGGTGGCACAGCAATGGGGACTTCCCTGGTGGCACAGTGGTTAAGAATCCGCCTGCCAATGCAGGGGGCACGGGTTCGAGCCCTGGTTGGGGAAGATCCCACATGCCGCGGAGCAACTAAGCCCGTGCACCACAACTACTGAGCCTGCGCTCTAGAGCCCGTGAGCCACAACTACTGAGCCCATGCGCCACAACTACTGAAGCCCATGCACTTACAGCCCATGCTCCATAACAAGAGAAGCCACCGCAAGGAGAAGCCTGTGCACTGCAACGAAGAGTAGCCCCCTCTCGCCGCAACTAGAGAAAGCCAGCGTGCAGCAATGAAGACCCAACGCCGCCAAAAATAAATAAATAAATTTATTTTTTTTTAAAGAGCAATGACTAAAGTAAAAAAAAAAAAAAATTAACCCAGTCCTTCTGGATTTCATTTTAATTGCTGGGTGTGCCCTGGGCACCAGGATCATAAAGCAGGCCTGGTTTCCTTCCTTTGATAAATTTAAAGAGCCCTGGATTTGCAGTCAGGACACCTGAGTTCTAGGCCCAACGCTATCACTAACAGCTGTGACACTTTGGGTATATGATTCAATTGATCTGAGCGCCACTTCTCTCGCTAGTAAAATATGAGTAATAATACCTGTCTTTTAGGTTCTAGGGATTACCAAGTAAGATCACGCCTGTGAAAGCAATTTGGAAACTAAAGCACTACACAGTCACAAGTTGCTAACGTTTATAGTAGGGAAAATAACGCGGGACATAGAAAAGCGGGAGAAACCCTTCACCAGCTTCCGAGACGCTCAGGACTGGAAGCGTGTTTCCGTCCCTCTGCCCTCCTCCCTTTCTTCCTTTGCCCCCTCCACCGGCCACGGCGTGTGCCTTACAAACAGCAGGCGCTCTAATCTGAATGGCTGAATAAGTGAACTCGCTCCTGGTATTTTGGTCCTTGATACACACCTGTCCTGGGCTTCTGGGAAAGCAGCCCCCAAGAGAAAGCGCTGGGCCAGGTTTCCATCAATGTTTCCAGTGGCAATTCCTCCGCAGGCGGCAGATTTCCATTGGTTGGGGACCCCCTGCGCCTATCTTTCATTGGCTGACTGCTGCGGGGATGAGGAAAGACAGCTCCTCTGCGGTTCACCGCCAAGAACCACTCAGGGCTGCTTGCGCCTTCGCCTCCCCCTGTCCCCATCAGTCCCCGGGAGCGCCCTCTTCCTCCGCGCGCTCAGTATGTCCCGGGCCGCAATTCTAGTCTTAGGCCCGGGATCTACAGCCTCTGCTCAAGTCGCCTCCTTTGGGAAACGTTCCCCAGCTAAACCCAGCCACCACCGGTCCCTTAAAGGACATCTTTCTGGTCCTCCACTCAGAGGCGGAGCATCACCCTCAGGGCCATGCGAGCTGTGCCTCCGCCGTCACTTCCTCAGGCCAGCACTAGCTGCATCAAAATGCTCAGGCACCTTCCTAACTCTTCCCCTCCTCAGTGGACTGAAGATCTCTGGGGTTTAAATGCACTGGGCCCCAGTCAATAACCGAATAAAGGGGGACGTTTCTTTCATCACTTACAGAAAGTGTTTTCACTCGGCAGGAACAGCATCTAGTCCAACACCACCAAGCTAGAGAACACGGGTGCTGTTAGGGGCGCTTTCTAGCGGCTCCCCCCTCCCCGCCACACACACTTCCCATCAGGCCACATTGTTCCCCGGCCTCCCCGGGCGGCGAACCCCGCAGCCCGGTCTGCCCGCCCCGGCAGGCCCCGGGCTCTGGACTCCCCTCCACAAGCCGGGCGGACAGCTTGGGGGGTGGGGGTGGGGGGCGCGGGCGGGGCCGGCGCTGCCAATCACCGCGCGGCGCACGTGCGGCACGTCTGCGCATCCGGCCCCCGCCCGGCGCCTGCTCGGCCGGGGGTCCGAGGGGGCCGGGGGTGCGCCCTCGGGAGGCGCGCCTGGGTAGGAGGTGTGACCGTGCGGGGGTCCGGGGACGCGAGCGCGCGGAGGTCGGGGCTGTACGCAGGGGGCGAGAAGGGTGTGAGCGCGCTGGGGTTGAGGGGCTGTGCGGGGGGCCTGGGGGATGCGAGCGTGCGGGACGGAAGGTTTCTCAGGCGTCTGGAAGGTGCCAGCTGGCGGGGGAGTGAACAGGGTGTGAAGAGTATGTGAACGTGCCCGGGGGTTAAGGGGGATGCTTCGGGGTCTTGCGGAGGGCCGGGGGAGTACTCGCGCCGAGCGAGTCTACCCGGGTACCCTGGGGCTCACAGGAGGGTCCAGCGCCACTCGGCCGCCCCCCTAGCTGTAAAAGGGAGCGCCGGGAAGCTCCCCAGTAGGCCTCAGCCTGCCTCTCGCTAAAAACGGGGCCACAGACAGGTGGGGATGGGTGTGATGACCCGCGCGCATCTACCGCCGGCTTAGCCAAGGGCCCGCGGCAGGGGGGCCGGGAGGGGGGCTTCAAATGCTGGACCCAGGGCACCTGTTCAGGAGAAGGCAGATCGTTTTAGGCTTCTCCTTCACCAGCATCCCCATGCCTCAGCCCCCACCCTCCCACCCACCCCCGGCCCAAAGAGGAGTATTTTACTTCTGTTGGTGGTTTTTAAACACAGCGCTCCAATATGTAAGCCAAAGGACGGAAGCCCAGGAATCAGAGCTGTCGGTGCGGACTTGACAGCGGGCAGGAAGGAAGATGGGGCACCCCCGTCATGGCCCGCCCTGTGATGGGGCTTCCTGGCTGCTCGTTTATGTGCAGGGAAGTTAGGAAGGCACGGGACCAACATCTTCTACACCGAGCGGCGTCTTCATTCTCTGGTGTACCGATTGGGCCCCGGTAAGGGCCGCGTCCCAGCGAGGAAGACGGTTGGATGTAGCTGTAGCTCGCCGGGAGTCCCCTGAGATGTATTGCTGTTTACCCTCCTTGAAAGGCTCTAACAACTTCCGGAAGAGGAACTCCCTTTGAAGTGTGGGCCGCGTTTCGGCTGCTCTGACTTCGCATTGTCTCCTTTGATGTGGGGTGACGCCAGGCTTAGCAGAGACTGGCTACTGGGATCCAGAGATCAAACAGCACTCCAAGTTCACCTCCACCGGGACAGACGTATTGAAGGGCCCGTTGAAATACTCTAGAATGGATCTCAAAAATTTCCGTTTCCTGTTTTTAAAAATTAATACAGTACATATTTTTCAAATGTAGCATTCAGTTCTTTGTATCTATGAAATTACAATGGAAAATCTTGGGCTAAAGTGCTTTCTACCTACGTGGCTTCATTTAATCCTCACAACGCTATTAGATGGGTATTATCCTCACTTTATACAGTGAACTTGAAGGCTTAAGGGTCAGGCAGCTACAGGACGGAGCCCTCTTCCTGAGGACCTCCTCACTAAAAGTTAATTGGGCGAATCAAATGAATCATACTACGCAAAACACAACAGTGGCTGGACCACAGTCAGCCCAGGATGAAAGGTGAGCTATTCTTCTCATCACTGTTGTTATTACAAATAAGAAACTTAAAAGTTCTATTGCTGGGGCAAGTTCTACAGGAATCACAGGCAGCAGACCTTGATGAATTCTTTTAGGAATGTTTAGGGTTTTGCTGTTTTCTAGTGAGAGCCATCTCCAAATGGTGCTGGGAGTGGAATTCCTGACCAGGATGCTCCAAGACAAACTACACAGCATGTCTTCCCACAGAGATTTGCTCCCAGACTTGATCTGTCCTTCCTTCCCAACTGGAGAAGTTTCTCACAAACATGCTCTCCAGCACTCAGCTGGGTGCTTTGAGGCCTGAGGGAGTCAAATGACATGGATAATGTAACTTGACTTTGTCTTAAAATTGCACAGAGTGAGTCAACATCATTTACTGAATCATTTACTTTTTAAAAAAATTTATTTATTTTGGGCTGCGTTGGGTCTTTGTTGCTGTGCACGGGCTTCTCATTACAGTGGCTTCTCTTGTTGCGGAGCATGGGCTCTAGGTGCACCGTCTTCAGTAGTTGTGGCACGTGGGCTCTAGAGCACAGGCTCAGTAGTTGTGGCACACGGGCTCAGTAGTTGTGGCTCGCAAGCTCTAGAGCGCAGGCTCAGTAGTTGTGGCACATGGGCTTAATTGCTCCATGGCATGTGGGATCTCCTGGACCAGGGCTTGAACCTGTGTCCCTTGCATTGGCAGGCGGATTCTTAACCACTGTGCCACCAGGGAAGCCCTGAATCATTTACTTTTTAAGAAGTGTTTTAAAAGTGCTGCTTTTGGGCTGGGGAGTGTCCTGAAGGCCCCTCAGTTACCTGAGGCAAGTGTGTTGAGGACTGTCCTACAGACAAATGTGCCCTGGGCAACCCAGGAGGACAGCAGTCGGGCTGAGCTGTCCCTGGGGTGTTAGCAGGACAGGATGGGGAGGTGGCAGGAGCTGCAGAAGCACTGCTAACTGAGGCGCACAGCAGGGCTTCAACGAGGGCCTCTCTTTAATCAAAGGCTGGTGGGAGGTCAAGCACAGCCAGGCTTTGCTCTTAACACGATAGGATGGAAGAAGGTATAAAGGAGTAACACGTGGTAATTGTAAAAATAATAACAGATGGGCTTTGCATGCTTTATATCATCTGCCCCAGGAAGTAGGTTACTATTAATGTTCCCACTTTACCGGTAGGGATACAGCTGCAGGGAACTTAAGTCGCCCAGTGTTACCCAACTAATAAGTGGTCACTCAACTAGTAAGTGGCCGTTAAGGACTCCTGCTCATGGCTGTGTAACTCAGACACGTGGGGATGGATGTGTTTTGTTCTTTTGTGCTGAGGATTCAGTTTACACGTTCTTGTTGTGGGGAATCAGGGACATCCTGGTCTGAGTCCAGGTGAGGGGAAAAGGAGCTGGCGAATCAGAGGGAAGGGGAGAACAGGTAAGGATCTGGTGGCTGAGCAGGGATGGGTGAGGGAAACTGGGACAAATGACACAGTGGGACAGCACAGTGACTGGTATTGCGTTGGCAGGAAGCAAGAGTGCCCTTTATTTTATTTTTTTAAAATATCTATTTAATTTTGGCTGCGCTGGGTCTTAATTGCAGCATGCAGGGTCTTTTAGTTGTGGCATGTGGGATCTAATTCCCTGAGCAGGGATTGAACCAAGGCCCCCTGCATTAGGAGTACACAGTCTTACCCAGGACCACCAGGGAAGTCCCAAGAGTGCCTTTTCGAGGTGTGTGTTCAGGGAGCAATGAAGAGGGATGGGCCTTTGCTGAGTTGAATTGGGAGCAGCAGGTGGCAAGTGTGGAGGCATCACAGGAAGGCTTCCACACTAAGATGTCCGTTGACAGTGGCCAATTTGTGTCAAAGTATAGCAATGACACATCCCAGTTCTAACACAGTGTCATGGGTTGAATTGTGCCCCCCACCTGTATATGTTGAGGTCCTAGCCTCCACTACCTCAGAGCATGACCTTATTTGGAAATAGGTTCATAGCAGGTGTAATTCACTAAATTAGAATGTGGTGGGATAGGGAGGGTGGGAGGGAGACGCAAGAGGGAGGAGATATAGGGATATATGTATACGTATAGCTGCTTCACTTTGTTATACAGCAGAAACTAACACACCATTGTAAAGCAATTATACTCCAATAAAGATGTTAAAAAAAAAAAGAACCAGGTGGGAATTCCCTGGCGGTCCAGTGGTTAGGACTCCACGCTCTCACTGCCGAGGGCCCAGGTTCAATCCCTGGTCAGAGAACTAAGATCCCACAAGGCATGTGGCGTGGCCACAGAAAACCCAAAAAAACAAAACACAAAACCTTATGAAAAGGGGAGATTTGGACACAGATACACACAGAGGGAGTGAACATGTGAACACATGCCTTGTGAATGTGAAGGCAGAGATGGGTGACGTGTCTACAAGCCAAGGCAGGCCGAAGATTGCCAGCAAATCATCAGAGCTAGGAGAGAGGCCTGGCGCAGATTCTCCCTCACAGCCTCAGAAGGAACTAACCCTGCCAACACCTTGACCTCAGCCTTCTGGCCTCCAGAGCCATGAGACAATAAATGTCTGTTGGTTAAGCTGCTCAGTTTGTAGTACTTTGTTGCACGGCCTGTTAAGTAATACATGCGGCCGCATATCCGATGGCTGCTCAGCTGCAACAGAGCTCTGAGATTTTTGAAACCTTGTTTATAGAAGCTAAGAGGATCTGTTCTATATAAAATGGTCTCCTCTCTCTCCAACAGAATGACGCATGGACATAGTTTAAAATGTGAAATGGAATAGCTATATTAAAATTGCGATGGAAAATAGCCATCGCTCTCATCCTTTGCCCCCAGCTCTCTCCAGAGGCAGCTGCTCTCTATAGCCTTTATCCTGGTGTTTACCTCTGTTGTTCTAAATAATATGCTTCTATTACTATTCCTTGGTTTTTCAGTTTTGGACATGACCTGTTGACGTCTTTTTTTTTTTAATTAATTTATTTGTTGGTTTTTACTTTTGGCTGCATTGGGTCTTCATTGCTGCGCGCAGGTTTTCTCTAGTTGTGGCGAGCGGGGGCTACTCTTCGTTGCGGTGCACGGGCTTCTCATTGTTGTGGCTTCCCTTATTGCGGAGCACGGGCTCTAGGCGTGCAGGCTTCAGTAGTTGTGGCACGGGGGCTCGGTAGTTGTGGCTTGAGGGCTCTAGAGTGCAGGCTCAGTAGTTGTGGCGCACGGGCTTAGTTGCTCCGTGGCATGCAGGATCTTCCCGGACCAGGGCTCAAACCCATGTCCCCTGCATTGGCAGGCGGGTCTGAACCACTGTGCCACCAGGGAAACCCCCGACCTGTTGGCTTCTAACCGTGGTAGCTGAGGAGTCACCTGCCCCCACCGTGTCCCTATATCACAACACTGATGAGATGATTAGTGTTCACATTATTAGGACGAGACAAATGCTGTTAGCTGCTGAGCCAGGCAGTGCTGCAGGACCACACCCACTTCTCCTACAACCCTTGTCTTCCTCTGGAGTTGATAACAGCTTTGTTTTTTCATTTGCCTGATTTTCTCTGAACCTCTGTGTTCCCCACATGCTGTACTATCTCTGCCCCATCGCTGTCAGCATTACTTTCCAGGCTCCCCGCCCTTTGCTTTTTTCCCATTGGCATCCTGCTCCAGTGTGGCCAGGTGGCTTCGGCCACAGGACAGCCCAGGTGCTGGGAGGGAGGTTAGCAGTCTTCCTGTTTTCTGAGTGGATGTTTCAATTCAGCTTTGGGGCAGAGGCTCTTTTTGTTTCACGAAGGCCACCCAGATGAGCAGGTGCACCTCGTTGTCCTAAGGGAAGCTGGCAAGCCACCATTCGTGTCATCTGAGTGCAGAGGTTCACAGTTCCGGTTTGAGCCTGTTAATCATTCGTCAAGCTGAGCCAGCTCTGAATCCAGGGTGTGCAAACGACTGGAGATTCCTAAACTCAGTCCTGTGGAAATTGGTGTTTTCATTAATTGGGCTTTTTGAGGGGGAGGGGGTATTTGCTGAAAGGTGCTTGCAGGAGATGCAGAGTGGACGAGTGGGAGGTGCATTTTCTCCACCTACGAATAGAATCAGCATGGCTGGGTCATCAGGGTGTGAGGCTCTGGGGCATGGCAGCACCTCTCCATCCCGGCCTGGAGCCTGGTAGGCTCCCCATGGGCACTGTGCCATTAAACTGGTGGAATAGATATATTAAATGGAATAAAATCGTGATGAAGAATAGCCATCACTCTCATCCTCTGGTGGCCCCCAGGCTCTACTGGTGGTTTGGGTGTCATGGACCTCAACCAGAGAAGCCAGGGCAGAAGAAGGACATGCTAATGACAGGGACTAATTGGGGGACCCTTTTGAGGACTCCCTGAAAGACCCAGGGGAGACTCTGCAGGGGTGGGGCTGAGGGCCTGCATTCACCTGGAGCCTCAGAATTACTGTGATTTGGAGTCGTGATCTAAAAGCAATCTAATCTCTATCCCAGTCTGCTGAAAACTGGGTGTATGTGCATGTTTTCCTCAGAATGATGCAGAGAGATAGCCAAGGTATTTTTTACCCCTATTTTATGCATAGAAAATCAAAGTTTCAAAGAGGCTTATATCCTTAAGTGACAGAGAGGGAATTGGACCCCAGGTCCAGTGCTTGTCTACTTCCATTGAGTATGAAATTCAAGTTGCAGGAAGGTAACAGGGGACATAGCAGCCCCATTGTACATGTTACTGGTCCTAGGGACAAAGTTTATTACCTTCAGTACGGGTATCACATTTTAAGAGAAACAAGAATAAACTCAAGCATTCCCTAGATTGAAATAAGCTTCATGAAAATAGATCAAGTCTTTCCTTTTCAACATTATATCCCATCACCCAGCAAGATCCGGCACAAAGTAGGTGCACGATAATTATTTATTGGATAAATGAATGAATTTGGGAGATGATGAAAGACCTGGAAACCAAGTCATTTAGGAAGTAGCTGGAGGAGCTGAAAGCATTTAGGCAGGAGAAAAGCACGGGAGAAATGTCTTCGAGTATGAAAAGCCTCAGTGTGAAAGAGGGATCAGGTTGATTTGTGTAACTCCATAGCAAAGCAGAGACAGCCCAGGGGCAGGACAAGAGCCAGCAGGCAAAATTAGAGTAAGAGCAATTTGGGGTCAAAATAACAAAAAACTTTGCAACAATGAAAACTGTCAAAAACGAAAATGGAATGCTTTGGAATGACCATTGGCCCTGGCATTTTGTAAAAGCAAAGGCTCTGCTGCGGGAAGGAGGTTGAGCCATGGCACTTAGGCCAATTCTATGGAGAAAGCAACGCAGCCAGTCGGTGCCGGAGAACCCAAGCCTGTCTCCCCACTCGCTCCCGGGACACCAGGCTGCTGTAGCCTTCGTGGGCCCTTCTGTCTGCCCCCAGGAGGAGAGGAAGACCTTCGACCCGCGTGAGCCCGTCTTACTGCAGAGGTGCAAGGGATGAAACATCAGCAGTGGCAGTGATGCCTGTGCACCGCATGTGGGGCAGATTAGAGGAAGGAAGGTGCTGAAGGTGTGAAATGGCAGACGTGCCGTGTGGGGCAGTGCGGGGGAAGGCGCCCCAGCCCAGGGCCGGGGAGTGTGGGAGGAGAAGTGAAGGCATTTAGGATGTCTTCAGAGGAACCACAAGACTTGCTGCCTGACTGAATGTTGGGGGGGAAAGGACAGGAGGCTGAAAATAATTCTGAATGTGAAATCAAGCCTGGTGGTTGTATATTCAGAGAAGAAATTGGGAAGGAGAGCCATTTCTGATCCAGGCAGGTTGTCAGTGAGATACTGAGGGTGAGGGTGCCTTGAAATGAGACCAGAGCCTGGGTGAGCGGCTGGAGCTGTGAACTGATACAGTATCAGGAACTCCCCAGTAGAAACTGGGAAGGTGAGGGCTTGTGGACAGAATAACTCCGAGGGGAAGAGTTGAAGAAAGAGGATGAAGCCCAAAGAACGTGCACGAGAACCACACTGTCCCAGAGATCAAGCTCCCTAACGGGTAAAAACTCCCCACTTCACTCCCAGCACTGGGGCTAGAACTCCAGTGATGGTGTAGTGCTTGCACAGCTGAGGGACCTGCTAAGCTCAGACAGGGCTGCATTTCTTAAGATGCTTCTCGTCACTGGGAAGTACGTGGAAATTTCCTACATTCTGTTCTCTTCTAACACGGTTGAATTGGTTGCTTCGATGGAAAACTTTACTGAAGTCTTGAGAATCCCATTCTAGCTATTTCTATCACTGTTGGACTCTAACCTCTTTATATTTACAGATTTATTTTGCCTCACTCACGGCTACTAAGTGTACTTTTACTGAGTTTCTATGGACGAGGTTAATTAGTCTCTTTTCCTGACTTCTTGTGATTTTCGTTGACCCCCGTTTGGGTTTCATAATCACACAACCTCAGGGGTTTTCTGAGGTTAAGGGAAAACAGCAGCTTGAAGACTCAGGAAGTGGTTGGGCTTTGGGAGTTCTGGAAATAGAGCCCAGACATAGACTTACAAATTCTTGATGAGCCTGTATTGGTGGCTCAGAGGACCTGGTCCTCCAAAGACTAGTAATGCAGCTAGGCTGGCCTCCTGCCTCAGGAAACAGAGCACACAGAGGCTTTGAGAGTGAGTAGAAGGCTGCTGGTTATACCTTCTCAGGATCCAGATATGCATCTGGGCCATACAGTTGGGAATTGATCTTAGGGCTTAGGGAAAACTATTGAAACTCTTCCTGATTTGTATCAATTAGTTTAGATTCAGCACAACAACAGGGACTTAACCAAAATATATTAAATGGCTTCTCATATACATAGTCTAGTTGCATTATGTCAGCTTCACTGTCTTCAGGGACCCAGGCTCTTTCCAGCACTGTCTGCCCTCCCTAGACAATGTGCCTCATCCTCATGGCCCAAATTGACTGCTGGAGCTCCAGCCATCACATCTGACTTCCAAGCAGCAGGACAAAGAGACTTCCTGGAAGAACCATACTATACTTTTGCTTACAACTCATTGGCTAGAACTTAATGGCCAAACCAAGTTGGAGGAAGATTGGGAAAATTAGTTCTTGTGCTACTCAGAATAGTTGGGGTTCTGTTATCCCAAGGGGGAGAAGGAACATTGCTGTTGGGTAGGCAACTAGAAGTCTCAGTCAGAGAAAGCTGGATATAGAAGCTGTGATATAAACAGCTTATTGGGATTTATAATTCACTTAACTCTTTGTGTGACCCTAGGCAGATCACTTTACTTCTTTGAGCGTCAGTATCTTCATAAAAAAAAAAAAAGTTAGACCTTATGACCAGTAGCTGTGGTTGTTAAACTGTTCCATGAAGTCCTGGGGTTTCTTGGAGGTGCCTCAGAGGTGAACGGGAGCAACCAGAGCTGAGGCAGGAGAGGAGCCCAAGCCAGATGAACTCCTCTCTTATCTGCTTTGTTATGTTTCTGTGGATCTCAGCAGCTCTAATGCTCCATGGCCCGGGGAGAAACTTAGGAGCCATGGTGCAAAGTTTCTGGGTTTCAAGAGGGGCGAACTGGACAGATAATGTATGCTCAGATCTCTGTAGTTTGGGAGATGGATGCATTTCCATAATTCTGAAAATTCAGGGAGGCCTCAGGAAAAAAGCTTGCTCATGCTTTTATGATTCTGTAGGTAATCAGACATAATTTTCTTGACTCAGGGGCCTAGAGTATATTTCCTAAGGGCTAGAGTGAAGAGAAAATGGACTTCAGAATAAGATCCAGGCTTGTTTCCCTCCTCTGCCATTTGCTGCTGGTTCTCAATCTCTCTGAGCCTCAATCTGCTCATCTGTGAAATGGCGATAATCACGCCTCCTCTTAGGGCTGCTGGGAGAATTAAATGTATTCAAGTATGTAACGCTTAGCAGGCTGTGAGGAAATGTTAGTCTGCTTCAGTGTCACCCACTCATCACAGGGTCCCCACCACTTAGGGGGTTATGGTAGAGTAGAAAGGCCTGGTCTTAATGATTCTGCCAATCAGTTCCCAAGGCTCAAAGTAAAAATGATGACATTGGGACTTTGGAACATCACTCTGACCAGTGTCTGGGCCAAGCGCCTATCTCATAGGGTTTGGGGTTCTTTCCAACGTGCAGCGCCCTAGAACCAACCAAATCTCACTGCTCTTGTTTGCTTTCTCCCCTAAATCTTCCATCTCTTTCTCTTTACTGGTTTTTCCCCCTCACCATCAATTAAATATTCTGAAGTCGTTCCCATCTTAAAACAAACCAGAAGCCTTTCCACCTCTGGGCAGACGACTCCCGCTACCCATGTCTTTCCTCCTTTCATAGCCAAGAACCTTGAACAAGCTGTCTACACCAGCGGCCTCTCCTTTCTCCCCACCTGTGCTCTCCTGGTTCCCTGTGAGCGGGTTTGTGCCACATCTCTCCACGGAATCTGTTCCTGCCAAGGTCATGGACAGCCCCAATAACAAGTTTCAATTCTTCTGTGGCCTGAGTATCGCTAATTCTTTTGGCTCCCTGAGGTCACCCTTTACTTTTTTTTTTTTTTTTTTTTGCCGCATCACGCAGCTTGTGGGATCTTAGTCCCCTAACCAGGGACTGAACCCGGGGCCACAGCAGTGAGAGCACAGAGTCCTAACCACTGGACCGCCAGGGAAGTCCCGGTCACTCTTTACTTTAACAAAGAAAGTTCAGCATGTAGGTATAAGTAACACATATAAGTGTGACCCCTAGTGTTTCTGAGGATTGCCCCACCTCAGGGGCCATATGGTACCTGTATGTTTTTAAACTCTTGCAACTTTCTCTCTAACTCTTCCCACTCCCCTTCCTGTGGCTATCTCAGCCCTGCTTCTGCTCCTACGGGCTGTCCAAGCTCTCTCTGACTTGCATTATCCCTAGATAGGAACACGCCCATTGCCTTCACATCCAAGGACATCACTCACTCGGTTCCACTGGTTGAAAGAGACATTAATTCAAGTCTATAGATGCTTCCGGGGAATTACAGCATAGAAGAGAAAGCAGAGAACACGGAGCATCCGCCCCACGTACCTGGGACCCACCGGCCACTGGCACTGTGGAATCTCTTCCCAGCACCCTCTCTTCCTGGCCGCTGTCTCCTGCTGGAGCCTCCTTGCTCCCTACCCGGAATCTCCTCCTGTACGTGAGCTTCTTTTAGTCACAAGGCCCATCCCAAAGTTCTGTCTCTGAGGTCACCAAAGGCCCATGAAAGTAACTCTACGCTGGGCAATTTCAGTTCCCTTTTGACTCAGTGTTCCCTTTCCGGCGAGAGTGAGGGTGGATGCCTGGGGGGTGAGCCCCCCTATACTTACCCTCAAGACACCCTTGCACCCCGGGATCTCCACCTTCAGCCACATGAAACACTGGCAGACATTCTGAAGCCAACTTTTCTTTCATGGGGTCAGTGGTTTCAAAGAATATTCTAGGCTTCCCTCCCCACCGTTAGCGCCTGTGGAAGGAGAGTGGAGCTCTTTTCCAGAGCAAACTCACGGGGTTGTGGTTTGTTTGTCTTGTTCGTCTCCCCACAGACTCCTGCTCAGCAACCTGACACTCTCCTCCCTGGCTGTCATCACATCACTGTCTCCTGTTTTCTTCCTTCCTCTGTGCCTATTCTTTCTGTCTCCTCCCAGGGCTCCTCTTCTTATGCCTTTTTCTTTTCTTTTCTTTTCTTTTTTTTTTAGCTTTTATTTAAAAATACTTTCAGACTTACAGAAAGCTGTTGCGTAACAATGTAAAAATACTTAGCACTGCTGAACTGTGCACTTTAAAAATGGTTAAGATGGTAAGTTTAATGTTATACATTTTTTTTACCACAATTTAAAAAAATGCTATTTGAAGGCTTAGTTACATTGCAAAGGAAGGGAAGGGGTATAGATAGGAGTTGAAAGTTTTGGAGGAATAACTCACAAGTCAGTTTCAACTCCACTTAATAAATGTCCAGCGTTTAATACACACCTCAAAATAATTTCAGACTTACAGAAAAGTTGAAAACAATGCCACAAAGAATTCCAGTGTACCTGTACCCAGATTCCCCCAATGTTAACAGTTAACATTTTATCACATTTGCTGTATCATTATCTATCTGCGGACCATCTATTATCTTTCTTTCTCTATCTATCTATTATCTATCTATCTATCTATCTATATTTTTTTCCTGAACCATAGAGAGTAAGCTGTAGACATAATTCTCCTTTAGCTCTAAATACATCTATTGATATTTCCTTAAAAGGGCTTTCTCTTACACAGTACAGTGATACGAGTCAGATCAAAGTTACAAAAACACTGATATAGTACTAATGTCTAGATTGACTATAAACTTTATTTCAAATTTTGCTAATTATCACAAAGCAAGTGTAGGAAAAGAAAAAAAAAAAAACCTTTATATTTCCTGCTACAGGACCTAATCTAGGATCGTACACTGAATTCTTTAGTTATTGTGTTTGTTACTTACTCTCCTTTAATCCAGAACAGTTCCTTAGCCTCTCTTTGTCTTTCAGAACCTTGACATTTTTGAAGAGCACAGGCCAGTTATTTTGTAGAATGTCCTGCGATAAGGATTTGTCTGTTGATCCCTCATTATGCATATTGGGCTGGAATGTAACAGAAATGATGTTGTTTCCTTCTCAGTGCATCATGTTGGGAGGCCCATGTTGTCTATTTGCCACGTTAGTGGCGATGTTCGTTTTGATCATTGGGTGAAGGTGGTGGCTGGCAGGTTTCTCCATTGTAAAGTTACTTTTTTGTCATAGTTAATGGAAGTGTCATGTATGGAAGACACTTTGAGACTATGCAAATTTCTTTTTTAAATAATATTTTTTCTTTCTTCATCATTTTATTTATTTTTAAAATTTATTTTTGGCTAGGCAGCATGTGAGATCTTAGTTCCCCAACCAGGGATTGAACCCACACCTCCTGCAGTGGAAGTGCGGAGTCTTAACCACTGGACCGCCAGGGAAGTTCCAAGACTACGTAAATTCCCCCGTCAGCCTTCGGCTCTTCTCACTCAGCAGTGCGCGTGGCTTCAGTTACTCGGCACGCCGCCTCTCAGACCTCTGTCTTTGGCCAAGATGGCTCCTGGAGACACAGCTCCCTCACTCGAGGTCCCGTGGCCACCTTAAGTCAGCACTTCTTTTCCTATTCAGGACCTCGTTTCTCATTCCTCCTCTATCCCTTGATGAGCGGTTCTGGCACGCTCCCATCGTCCATCATCCTGACCTCCTGGGCATCATTCCAAACCCCTCCCTTCCCCTCACACTTCATGTCCAGTCAAAACCACTAAGTCCCATTGCTCTTACATCCCCAGTACTTTTTACTGCTCCCTTGGTGCAGGCTGTTATCATCACATGCTTGGAATCCTTCCAGTCACCTCTTCCTGCCCACAACCTTGCCTTCGCTCTCATTCGTTCTCCATCAGATGGCAGAGCGAGCTTCCCAGAGTGTAACTGTTGGTCCTTAAGGGTAGAGCAGGTGGGGTGGGTACCACTTAAACTCCCTCAGCGGCTCCCCATCACCTTCACAGTACCAACCAGTTCCTTTATGGGCAGGTTCTGCCTCCCTCTCCAGCTGCCCCAGTCATGTTGATGTTTTCAATTTCCCATTTTGAGTTGCTCTCCCTGTGGGTTTTCACACGTGAGATCTGCCATCCCCACTTGAACCTGTTCACCAGCTCTTGCCGCCGTTCAGGCTTCAGCTTAGACCCTGTGCCACTTGCTGAGGAAGACAGTCCCTGACCCCCTGGGCATGAGTTAGATGTCCTTCCCAGGTGCTCCCCTGGTATCTGGAACTTGCTCCATCCCACGGTGACACCAGTCACGTCGTTGAAATGGATTAGATCTACTTTGACACCTTCCACTGGGCTGTGAGCTCCTCTAGCCCAGGAAGCATGTCTTGCCATTCCTTGTTGGGCAACTAGCACATTATGTGGCTCCAAAGCACATGCTCTGTAAACGTTTGTTGCCTGGATAAGTGGATGAGTGAGTGGAGGGGCGAGTGAAGGCAGGACTCGGCTGCGGGGTTTTGCTGATCTAGGAGAGTAACCAAGACTCTGCCGACCTAGAGACTTAGTTTCTAGGGACAGGGTGGCCGGTTCTTGGAGTCCAGCTCTCACAGGCCTAGGACATCCAGGAGGAACACCAGGAACAAGACAAAATATTTCAGAGGCCCAAAGATTTAATGAAGGCAGGGCACTCATCACATATCCAAGGTGCCTGTGATCCAGCAGGACTGGGTTTCCAAGTTGTAGATGACTCCAAAGGAACAGGTTTCCAAGGCCCAGGTGACTCAGATAGGGCTGGGCTCCAGAGTTCAGGAAGGGCAAGTGCCAGGTAAGCAAGCAACCAGCAAGGCTTCTGCCCAGGTGGCCAACCACACGGTCAAAACCCTCCGTTGACTTAGCAGCCAGTTCAGCCTGTGGTTTCCTAGGGAACCGAGGGCCGGTCTGTAGTGTAGCTTGGCGTGGAGCCGGGGACAGTTTCTGAGGGCCAGATGGCCAGATTCCGGTGCTGTCAGTGTTGCAGGGTGGGCGGCTGAGGGTCTTCAGGGTAGGAGTCAGCACTAGGGCTGGGAGGGTCTGAGAAAAGCTAGAGACTTACAAGGGCCACATGGGTGAGGGGCACGGGAACAGGCGAGATCTGGAGATGCCCGTCACAGTTGGCAGGTAGGCGCGGGCAGAACCAGAGCCTGGTGGGCAGTCTGGAGACAGGGGCCAGGGTCCAGAAGGTCAAGACAAGAAAGTGAGTTAGAGACTGGGAGTGACCACATGGTTGGAATCTGGGTCCAAAATATTATTTGCCCCATGAAGGAAGGAATCTTTTCTCTCTTTTTCTCTGCTGTAATCCACACTGCTTAAAACACAACCTGGAACAAAAGAGTCCCACAGATCAGAATGAGAGCCAGTCAGGGCTATAGAAGGGCAGGGCTGATGGTGGCTCTTTTAGTCCTGGGAGGCAGAGTGTTCCAATGACAGAACTGACATTTTTAAAGTTTATTTACTAGGATTGATAGCTACATGAAGCACTGATGGTAAAAAAAAAAAAAAAATCATAAGGCAGAAACATGTAAACAGTCACAGTCCTAGCAGAAGGCACTGTTTGTTGAGGGCTGGGTCCCCAGCACCTCAGACGCCCAGCCCAGGTGTGAGAATGTGAGGTTGGTCGGTCAGGGATGCCCCGTTGCTAAGGAGACCTGGAGGAGGGGGGGCTGCTTCAGTGGGAAGCTGAGGGGCCCAGAGCAAAACTCGAGACCTGACTTGTCCTGAGAAGGCAGGAAATGATTAAAACTGAACCCAATCACCAGATATTTTCTCTCTGGATCTTACTCAGAAGATATGTAGATTAAAGGAGTTCAGAGCATGCGCACTGGCAGTCTGAATTAGGCTGAGTTCCATAACAGAGAGGGGAAACCGTTTGTCATATGTGGTTGGTGATGGGCGCAAAATGCTCCATCTGTTGGATTTTTTCCCCTGATGGCAGCAAGAACTGGGATGTAGGAACATCTGGACAGAGAACTGAGGGACTGACAGATAAGGGGAAAAAGCCTGCACTGCTTCCAGTCAGGAACGTGAGCTGGAAGTGCAGGCAGCGAAGCCCTGCCACCAGCAACGAGGGACTCTGGGCTCCGAGGCTCCTGGGAGCTCCGGACAGGAAGCTTCTGACGCACAAGGGATGGGGCAGCTCAGTGCCTATAGGTTGGGACAGGGAGACAAGTTAGGGAACTGAGCAGACCAGGTATTAGGGAAGAGGCGGCGTGAGATGGCCGAAGAAATGGCAGGTTCTGCTACCACCCCAGAGCCTGCCCGTGGTTCCTCATTTTCTGTAGCATCATAAGTGACTCCCCTTTCTGGGTTTCAAGGCTCAGCATCACCACCATCCTCCTCTTCCTCTTCCTCCTCATTAAAATACCATTTATTGAGCACTTCCCTTTTGTTCAATTACCTCACTTAATTCGCACAAAATCCTGTGAGGCAGCAACTATCTGAGGAAACTGAGGCTCAGCAAGGTTCAGTGACTTGCCAGAGGTCACTGTTACTAGGTCATCACCTAGTAGGTGGCAGGGCCAGACTTTGAATCAAGGTCAGAGGGACTCCAAACTCTGCAAGGTAGCCTAGAAGTTAAGAGCACAGACTGTGGAAACAGACTCGCTAGTTGTGTGGCCGAGGGCACCTCCGTGACTCAGTTTTCTCGTCTGTAAAATGGGAATGATGGTGATGCTAGAACTGCCTCATAAGATACTACTGAGGAGCAAATGAGGAATTATAAAATATATAAACGACAGATAATATTTTAGAACAAAAATGTCTTGCAATATTTGGGACATACTTATACTAAAAATTATTCTTTGTTTATCTGAAATTCTAATGGAACCAAACATCCTGTATTTTATCTGGCAACCCTATGGAGGGGGCTCCCAGGCTGGCTTGACCCCTTGCCCAGCTCGTCTTGCAGGATTCTCTGCTCTAGCAGGGCTTGTTTCCTCCCTGGCCTCCCAGGCTCCCGGCTTCTGGTCCTGCACTTTCATGCCCCCAACTCTCTCCTCTCCTTTCCTCCCCTCCTGGCCTCAGGGCCTTTCCTTCCTTCCAGCCTGGCTCCTCAGTCTTCCTGTGTCTTCCTCCTCCGATACAGGCCGGTCCATCTGCTGCTTGTTCAGGTGAGTGAGTCCGCTCTCTCTTAACTGGGCTCCGTGAACCTATCAGACAGAGCTCTGTCTTCCGAGTCCGGAACACGTACAGGTTTCAGGAAATTCTTGCTTCGTGAGCAGTTACAGAAATGGAACCAGCTTCCTGAGGGAGCCACTTCTGTTTTCCTAGGATGGCGGGGGTTATGCTGTCAAAGTAAACCAGAAAGTCTTGGTGTCTCCAGAGGACCCCAGTCAGCCCCCTTCCTCTGGTCTATGGCTCTGTGTCACTTCTGCTTCCCACAGAGGGGAGTGGCTTGGGCAGAAGTTTGTTTTTTCTCAGCCAAGGAAGTAGCACCCAGGGCACCTCCCTTCAACTGCAATAAGGAAACGACAGCCCAGCCTGGAGACCTTTAGAACACAGCAGGAGGCGGGGCACCCACAGAGATGCTCATCCCCCTTTGTCACACCTCATCTCAGGTGGCATCAGGCCTGCCTGGCTCCTTCCCCTGTTTCCTGGGCCAGGGTGAGTCCTTGGATGGACACCCTGCCCTTGATACTCTGTCCTTCCTGTGCTTGTCCTTGTCTTCCCCAGCCAGGTGTGGGCCCTTGTAGGCTACGTAACTATAGCCATGTTCCCGAAGAGTGGACCTGAGTCACAATAGGGCTTGTTAGGACCCTCGTCACCAGTCCCACCCCTGGAGCTTCGGATGCATAAGTCTGGGCTGTGCTGAGAATTTGCTTTTCTATCGAGTTCCCAGGTGATGCTGAGGCTAGAGCCCAGTGTCGCACTCTGAGTCAACAGGAGGTTGAGTTTCTGAGAGGCACTCTTGACCCGCAGCTTCCTGATCGGAAGACAAGGAATCCCAAATCAGGATGCAGTCCTCTGCATGCCCGTTTATTGTGGCTGGCATCCCTGTAGCATGAAGGATTGAGTACGGTCATTGCAGGCCCATGTGGTAATCCTGTCTGGGGAGGCCTTCAAGAGGCATGGCGTGGTGATTAAGGGACACTTAAAGTTGGAAGGGCAAGTCTTTCCTACAACATGTTTATCATCCAGTGTAGACACAAAGTGAGAAGTAGGGGGTAACGATTAGTCACTTATTATGTAACCACACCCCTCAGTAGTGGGTTCTGCGGGTGCTGCTGGGAGCAGGTGGCTGCTCGCTCTCGAGTTGAGTCCCTTTCCAGGAATTGCCCTCCTTGTTCAAGGTCACCTACATCTATTTGTCCCTAAATCTGGGGAAGGTAGTCCAGAGGATAAATTCTTCTAGAAGTTAGAGGAGGGCTCTATCTTTAGGACCTGGTGTTCACACAGAGGGGGAAGCAGGTGGGGCAGTGACAGGGTCTGGCAGCCCTTCCCCACCCTCTCTGCGCTGGCCCCTTGCTCCTGAGACCCAAGGAGCCCAAGGTTTGTGGCTTGCTCCCCCCTAAGACTTTGCCACAGTCCATCTGCTCACCCCGCTTCCACCCAGACTCCTGTTCCTTTCACACCCTTCCTTATACTAAGACTTAAGATATTACTGCTGAGAGGATACTCATCTCTCAGCCGTGACCTTTTGTTATCCCCATAAAAGCAGCTCGGGTAGATACCATCTCCAGGAAAAGATAAAAAGAAAAGAATGTCTGGAAGAAAAACAACACTGACACTCTGCAGGGAATCTTGGAAGGGGTCCCCTGATAAGATGCTATGAGCATTTATAAAAAGCAAAGAAGCTCTTTAAAGTTAAATGTGAGGTGCCCAAAGGACCTCTAGATATAAGGATCATTGTCCTTGATAAGAATGACTTCTGGGTTGAACTGGGGGAGCTCCGTGAAGGCCATCAGGAAAACTAACCTCCAGGCACACAGTAGGCATTGAACAGAAACTGACTGAGTGAGGAAACATAGGCTAGGCTGAGCTCTCTGTCAGTCATCTCTTCACGAGTAACACTGATGATGTCAGCTAATTTTGAGACTAAAAATATTCCCACCGTGCTTCCATGAGGCCTTTGCAAGTAGTGGCCCCCGATGACTCCAGAGACCCCCCGAGTACTGCAGAATATGAAGGAGGAAGTCCATTTGGAAAGTGTACCTGAAAAGGAGTCTTCAAATGCATCCCCCCCAAAGCTTTCCTAACCCTCCCACCCATGGGCGGACTTAGCCTCCTCTCCCTTTGGACGGGCACTGTCCCCCAGGGCCCCCTCCGAGCACCTGACACTGCTCCTGTAACCCTGCACTGCACTTACTTCTGGACAAGTCTCTCTCCTCCCCAGCCTGTGAGCTCCTCAGGGGCAGGGGCCATGTCTGTATTTACACCCATGACCACAGTACCTGGCACACTGTGGGGGGGCCTTAATATTTATTGAGTGAACAAACAAATTACATGTATTTGTTCCAGAAATAATCTAGCATGGAAAAGATAAGTCAATTCATTTTAGTTTGGATGAAACGACATTCTTCCAAAATCCTTGACGGTGATAAAAAGGAAACAAAGAAAAAGCAGAAATTGACGTTAGTGGCAGCACACAAAACAAGACTGATTAGAGCACTGGGGAGGATAAAAAGATGTTCTCTGTGAATCTGGGTTCGTTTTATTCTCAGCTCCTTTTCTGGAAACCAGAGCTTTCTGTATCTTTTTTGACACAGTGGAGGACACGGTGTGCAGAGAACATAATGACTTGCTTTGTTTTACTGTGAGGATGACCCCTATCCCAACCCCTAGTTCCTAGATTTTGTCTGATTCTCATAAATAGTCAAAAACTGACAAGTCAGTTTCCTTTGACATTTTGGAGTTTCATTCACAAAAAGAATTCAAAACATATAACAATAAAGTCAACTGATAAGTTTACAGTTCATGCTTAGGTAAGCCATGCTCTTATAGTTATTATATAAAGCATTCTGTGAACAAGTTGTACATAGTACATTTTAATGTTCCCAAATATCAACGTTTTTTCAGTCTTTAAGAGGGCATTTGTGTGTCTTTCCCATTAAATATATTTCTCTTTCCCCAAGTGTCCCTGTTCCCTTTTTTTTCTTTTTTACCAGAAACGTTTGTTTCATCATGTCTTCAACTTTTTGTAACAATCTACACCTTTACCCTCATAATTTCTTTAAATAAAACCAAATAATTAAAGGAACATGCAAAGAGAAATTCTGGAAAATAAAAGAATAACAGTTCAGATTTACTGGGATTTGCTGTGTCCCAGGGACATTCTAAACAATTTATACTCCTACCTCATTGACTCTTCACAACAGCCTCGTGAGGCAGGTGCTCTTAAACTCAGCCCCACCATGTACGTGGGAGTCTCCCCCAAGGTCTCACTGGTGTTGGTTGGGGGCTGGAGGTGCAGACTCTGGTGTGTAACGCTCTGAGCCTGTGCTCTCATCTCCCATAACGTCCTGCCTGCCTTCCGGGACCGAGATGAGAAAGAGGGGAAATGGGGGCTCTTGCTTAAGCCCTGTCAATGAGAACTGAACCATGGTTACCATGGAAGATGGCTTTCTGGGTGTGATGAGCTTATCTGAGCTGAGGCTGCTTGGCTGTCTCCAGCCTCAGGGTCACTGGTGTTTAATGCACGGAAAAGGATCTGGTTTTCTGACGCTCTCCCTGTACTCTGTTGCTATCTATTTCAGTGCTTTCTGTTGGATTCTCATCCAGAGTTTCTTCTACTTAGGCTTGGTAGACACTTGAACTTGCCTCTCCCCTCCCCAGCCTCCCCCATTGCTCCCAGACAGAGAGCCACCTAAAGCAATTGAGAGGTCAGAGGTCAATGGCAGGAGTCAAAGGTCGCCGGCCTGGTCCCCTAAACAATGGTTGAGGGTCAGACAATTGAAAAGCGAAGGGTGATAAAAACTTCAGCGTCTGTGAACCAATTAATTAGACCCCCTGTCCCTGTGGAGTGAGTGCAGGACACCGCAGATCCAGTGTGGGCAGCACTAATGAGACGCTAAGGTGAAGCCATCTTGGAGAGACAGAGCTTTCCAGAAAAAGACTTGGCTTCTCAGAGACCTTCTTAATCATATATTTCACGATTCCAACCAATATTCGTGGTCCACCTGGTGTGAGCAGGGCAGGAGGAGGAGGGGATGAGGGCATTTTATCTGTGAAGTCAGGAAACTCGGGGTGACCCTTTCTCCAGCAGGGTGTAGAGGGCGTCGCCTCAGCAGGGCTGAGCACCTGTGCCCTTTCAGATCTATTCTGCCCTCCTTTTATCCGGCATCCAACGTTTCAGACTAGACTCCCTGGCATGCCACAAGACACCCTCTCTACTTTCCTCTCCTGGAGGGAAAGTATCTTTGTTCTGGAAAGAGGGGCTTTGGGGCCTGCCAACTTAGGGCAACTCACACCTCAAAAGCTGATCAGGTTTGGCCTCTATGTTCTAATTCCTTTTGTCCAAACTCTTCAATCTCCCCAAGAAGGGACCTCCTCGTTCAGCAGCTCTATCTACCTACTTGCAGTGATTTGCTTCCCCTGCGAGGAGTAAAGGGATTCTCTGAGAATTTGTGCATGGTCCCTGGCCCTTTCACTGGTTTCATTCAAAAGTGTTTACCGAGGGACTTCCTGGTGGCACAGTGATTAAGAATCTGCCTGCCAATGCAGGGGACATGGGTTCGATCCCTGGTCCAGGCAGATCCCACGTGCCTCGGAGCAACTAAGCCTGTGCACCACAACTCCTGAGCCTGCTCTCTAGAGTCTGTGCGCCACAACTACTGAGCCCTCGTGCCACAACTACTGAAGCCTGTGCACCTAGAGCCCGTGTTCCACAACAAGAGAAGCCACCGCAACGAGAAGCCCGAGCACTGCAAGGAAGAGTAGCCCCCACTCGCCACAACTAGAGAAAGCCAGTGTGCAGCAACAAAGACCCAACGCAGCCAAAAATAAATAAATACATTTAATTTTTTTAAAAAGTGTTTACCGAGCTAATGATAATAATAATAGTCATAAACGTATTCATAAAGAGAGGAGGATTATACAGCAAAATGTAAGAGATTATGTGTGAACTGGTTTTTTTCTTTGTATTTTTCTGTAGTGACAAAGTTTTCTGTGGTAAACAGACTCATTTTAAAATCAGAAAACAAAAATGCTATTTTACACTATTATTGATCATGTAGATGAACAAAGCCCTCTTCATAGCATGATGCAGAGATAGACTTCTGCTTCTAGCCATAATGGAGCAACATAGATCAGATTTACCTTCTCATCTAAAACAATTTAAAAACCAGGCAAAATATATGAAGCAATATTTTTCAGCCATGGTACAACAGGCAGTGCAAGACAATAATACCTGAAAGAATAGAAACAAATGAGGAGCATCATGAATTTCCCCCAGATCACTACCTGGAGAGTTTCCATTTGCAGTAAAGGGAGGAAGACCCAAGTGGAGCTCAGTGGTGTCTTGAGTTGAGGAAGCCAACCTCAGAGTTTGGAGATGGTTAATGGTGGTTAATTTCATGTGTCAACGTGGCTAGGCCACAACACCCAGATATTTCTAGATGTTTCTGTGAAGGCATTTGCAATGGGCTGAATGTTTGTGTCCCTCCAAATTCATGTGTTGAAGCCCTAATCCCCAATGTGATGGTATATGGAGGTGGGGCCTTTGGGAGGTGATTACATCATGAAGGTGGAGCCCTCCTGATGGGATTAGTGCCCTTATCAGAAGAGATGTGAGAGAGGTGATTTCTCTCTCTCTGCCATATGAGACTACAGCAATAAGGCATCCATCTGCAAACCAGAAAGTAGGCTTTCACCAGAAACTGAATTGGCAAGAACCTTGATCTTGGGCTTCCCAGCCTCCAGAACTGTGAGATGTAAATGTCTGTTGTTTAAGCTACCCAGTCTATGATTTTTTATTTTTTATTTTTTTGTGGTATACGGGCCTCTCACTGTTGTGGCCTCTCCTGTTGCAGAGCACGGGCTCCGGACGCGCAGGCTCAGCGGCCATGGCGCACGGGCCCAGCCACTCGCGGCATGTGGGATCTTCCCGGACTGGGGCACGAACCCGTGTCCCCTGCATCGGCAGGCGGACTCTCAACCACTGCGCCACCAGGGAAGCCCCAGTCTATGATATTTGAGATAGCAGCACAAGCTGACAGTATTAAGGCAGTATTTTCTGGATGGGATTAATGTTTAAATGGGTAGACTTTGAGAAAGCAGATTGCTCTCCATAATGCGGGTGGTGGGCCTGACATAATCAGTTGACGACCTTAAGAAAAAGACCAGTCTCTCCCAAGGAAGAGGGAATTCTGCCAGCAGACTGCCTTCAGGCTTGAGCTGCAACATCAACTCTTTCCTGGGTCTCCAGCCTGCCGGCCTACCTTACAGATTTTTGGCTTTGTCAAGATATATATATATATATCGACATATATATATTCATATATTTATACATATATGAATATATATGACATATATATATTCATTCATTCATTCATTTAGGGGATGATGGGGATCCACTGAAGTTTCATGAGCAGGCCAGTGTGGATCAGTGAGGTACTTTAGGAAGATGCCTCAAGCTGAACTGGAGGAGTGAGAAGCTAAAGCTTTGGAGAAATTCTGGGGCTGGGACTGCCAGAATCCAGGTGTGTGGTAGGAAGGAAGGAGGGGATGGGAGAGAGAGGGTCAGTGAGAGAAACATTTTTAAAGAATTCATAGGGCCTGGTAAAGACTCTTTTTTATTCATTTGACTGGGGGTGAGGGAGGCATTTCAGTGAAGTCCTTATGATGCAAACAGAATACCAGGGATTGGATAATGATGGATAATGAGGAAAGAGAGGCACCCAAGTTCTCATGGAAGAAGGAGATGGCTAGATCAGTTCCTAGAGGAGTGACAGCTTGTTTAGAATTCCTCTGGCTTTGTTGTCATTTTCTCCAGGTCAGACACTTCTTGGACAGTTACTGCCATCAGACCCTCTGCTAGGCAGTGCTCAAGGAAACCTGGGCTTGCAGGAAGGGAGAGAAAAGGGTTAATGGAGAACAGGAGAGCAAGGATGTACAAGCAAGGAAGGGGGATAAGGCACCGAACAGGCTTGGCAAGAGGGAGGGCAGGGGTTATACAGACATGGGTGGAGGGCTAGGCTGCGGCTTCTGAGTTCAGAAAAAGACAGAGGAAGTCTGGGAGAGGAAGGGAGTTCAGAGGGTGGATGAGGTGTGGCCTCCAGCTGCCCTGTGGGTCGTGAGGGTCTCTAGCAAGACTTTTGCACCCTTCATCCAGGATGTTTAACCTTCTCCCTGGGGACCGTTGATCGAGTCTTAGTCACTGCTCACTGGACTCCTGGCCGTGCTCTGCCTGTTCAACAAGTGCTCTGTGTTGTTCTCGTGGCAGAGGGCGATTTCTGGCCCTCGGGTATCCCAGGGTACGAGGAAAAGGCATGTTTGAAGCTGGAAAGAATTCCTCACTCCAAAATTTTCCTTGGGACATGGAATTTAAACTTTTGTCACTGACAGTACTTTGCTTCTCATTTTCCTGAATGACTCAAATGTTTCCTTCAGACAATGGCAGAGTGTATCTTGCTTGAATCATTGGACTTCTGTTATTTTTGTAAGATGTGGGTGGACAATATGACTCAGTATTTTTCCAAGAGATGTGAAAATTATATTGCCTATTTTGGATCGTTTCATGCTGAGATCTGGAATCTTTTTCTTGAATTTCAAATCTTGGAGCTTGGGAAATTTTGTTTCTGTTTTGCTTTTCAATCATTTCAGATCTTTCCCAGATAAAATGTTAAAGGAAAATGACTTAAAATTACTTAGCCATAATTCTAAGTTATGAAGTATGTTTTAAATTATAACCTATTCTACATTTTTTAAATAAGAGATTTGCTAAATCTAGTGCTGTGTTTGCCATCTTGGTTGTGAAAAAAATTGGGGAATATGGGGTTAGTAGGGTTTTGAAGGTCATCTAATTCAAAACCTTATCTGATGTGTGAATACCCTCTGACTAGTTTTCCAGCTTCTGCTCGGGCACCTCTCTCTGACAACTGAGTTCTATTTGAGTGCATCAGGTGATGGAGAGCTCTTTGGGTACCAGGCAGAACCACTTCTGCACAGCACTTTCACACAAAACTAAAACCTGCTTCCCTGTAGCTTCCAGACACTGGCCCTAGTTCTGACCCTATTCTCTATGGATCTCTATTGAATAATTCTGTAACAGTGTGATAGATTTTGAAATGCTTCCTGCTGTATTTTCCTTCTTGATAAGTCAGGTCCTTTAGCAGTCTTTTTATTATTAATTCTAGGATAAGACTCTGAGGCTTAGTGTCTCCAGGGAGGATAGTATTATGGGATGAATTGTGTTCCCCCTCCAATTCAGCTGTTGAAGTCCTAACCCCCAGTACCTCAGAATGTGACTGTATTTAAAGATAAAATCTTTAAAGAGACGATTAAGTTCAAATGAGGTCTTTGGAGTCTGTCCTAATCCAGTCTTACTGGTGTCCTTATAAGAAGAGGAAATATTGGACACAGAGAGAGGCACCAGGAGCATGAGAGCACAGAGGGACAGCCATGTGAAGAGGCAAGAGGATGTTTGTCTTCAAGCCAAGGAAAGAGGCCTCAGAAGAAAATAGTCCTGCCAACACCTTGATCTTGGACTTCTAGCCTCCAGAACCATGAGAAAATGATTTCCACTGTTTACAGTTCCCAGTCTATGGCATTTTGTTGCAGCAGTCATAGCAAATTAATACAGATGTGGCAACTAAGCATAAGAAATACATGCCACAAGGGCAGTTTCTTTCAGATAGAAAGAGTGCAGGGGAAATGCAAAGTACTTCCAGAGTATGTGCACGAGAGCCACTGGGCAGTCCTAGAAAAGAGCATGGAGAAAGTGTCTGGTGCCAGGGCTCTCGATGTCCCCACACCCCACTTGCCTCCAGCCCTAAATTTGGCCCTGGGCAGGAGCCATTGTTGACAGTAGAAACATCTAGAAAGTTCTGGAGCAGAGGCAGATTTACCATGAAGCTAATGGAGTTTACATTTCAGGGCCCTTAACTTTTTGGAGCTTCCTCCAATGCCTGAGGAGGTGCCCTAGCAAAGTGTTCACATAATCTTGTTTTTTAAAAATTTGCAAAAGATATTTTAACTGCAGTTGGTTGAAACCACTGCCTCTTTCCACTCTGACTTCTTCTCCATCACACTTCTCCTCCTGTTGAGTGATGGGAGAGTGGCCACAGCTAAGGGAAATTTGAGTTGGGGTTTCGTTTTTTGTTTTTGTGGAACATAGGCACATAGGTTGTAGTCAGATCTGGCTAGCTGTCCTGGGGTAGGAATGGCTACCAGGTGGTGGTGTACTAGTAAATGTTTAGCAACTGGATTTGTAAAGTTTGCCGATTTCTATGGTGTAAATACTCCCACCGTGGCCCATTTCAAGCTGTCAATTGACATCACTGTAAGTGGAGTTGGGAAGAGTATACACCATTAGGTAGTATTTGCATCATACAGATTCAATAGATGTAAACAACCTTAAGAGCATAGTAATGGTAAAACGTAGTGAGATAATTGGAATATGATGAGTTTTGAGTATTTATTATCTTTGGTTTTATTATTTATTTAATTGGAAGTTTATATTATTTAATTTTTAATAATGTCTCTGTTTAACAACTGACTCACCAAATTCCTGAAACCCTACCAATGTACTCCTGTGAGCCACAATGAACCAGCTTCATCACACGACTGTGAACCAGGTACACTCCCACTGCCCACTGTGTTGATTCACCATGTTTCATGTCAGGAAGATGCAGGGTTAGAGTTAGTAATTTGATATGAAACATGTGAATAAAGGAGGAGAAACTAGGTTTTTAAATGTATGGAGCCAGAAGCTAGTCTGGAAAATTCTTTCACTCATCAGGCATATAAATTTGTACACAGGTGATTTGGTTCTCATCAATGCTTAGTTGAAGTGATAGTTCTTGCCTGTCAAGAATATGCTTGATAATGCAGTTTATAGAATTATAAATGCGCCATATAGTTGGAAGGAAATTTTGACGGTGTATTAGCTCCTATCCCCTTTCCTCTCTCATATTCTTGCCCCCACTACACTCCCTTTTGCTTTCTCCACTCCAGCCACTCTGGTCTCCTTGCTGTTCCTGGAACTTACAGGGTGTATTCCTGCCCCAGGACCTTTGTACTAGCTCTTCTGTCTGGAATGCTTTCCCCAGGTAGCCAGATGACCAGTCCCTCATCACTTTCACGTCTTAGTCATTTAGTCACTTTCTCATGAGGCCTTCCCTCAATCTAAAACTACCACCCAGTTATCCCCTTGGCCTTTCCTTAATTGAAGTTTATTTAGACCTTATCACCTAGGATGTCAGCTTCCTACACTAGGATGCAAGTTCCATGAGGACAGTTACTTGTTTTGTTTTAATTTTAAAGTTCACTGCTGCACCCCTGGCTCCTAGAAGAGGGAGTGGGACATGGTGTAGTGAGTTCCCGTGATCTACCAGTCTAGTAACCAGGAAAGAAAGATAAATTCAAGCCGTAATGGCTGCTACTGATCCCTCTCTCTCTCGTTGCCTTCTTTTTTTGCTTAACTGACTTGTAATTATAGAAACAATGCATGCACATAGCAAAATTAGAACGATCCAGAAAAGTATAAAATAAAAGTATAAGATGGAAAATAAACATCACATTCCCTTCCCCAAATGGATCCCTCAGACTCACTCCTTAGAAGCCCCCATCGTAAAGATTTTCTGTTTTACGTTTTATGGTGGTTATTATAGAACCCCAGATAATTTCTTTATGACTTTCTTTCCTGATTTATCAATGTAGAAAGTATCTACTAATTCCTTGCTGTGCAAATGAAGAATTTAACACATCTATAATGCTGCCTACTTTCTGTAACCCGTTTTTATTAGATATGTTGTTTCAGTTCTTTAGTTCTTCTGTGGGATATCTTACAACTTCACATAAAATACTAAAACCTTTATTTCTGGGTTTATCAAATTCAGGCAGATCCTATTGACTCTCTGCTGATAGATGAAGAAATTTGCACACTTTCATTTCCTTTCTTTTCTCATCTGCCTCTCATTTCTTTATTAGACTTCTTCATTTACATTATCAAGATTTAAAATATTTACATTCTGTGACCATAGGTAACGTTTTCTGTGTTTTGACTATAGATTGATTCTAAAAATAAAAATCATTTAAAAAACCATTACAATATTATAATTATTTAAATATTATTCATCACTGAACCAACAATGATTGGCAGGGAAGGAATGTAATCCAATGTCATTAAATCTTTGAAGCTTAAAGAAAAATTATTTATGCATCAATGCCTAATGTATCCCCTATTTTTTAAACTTCCTTTACTTCTAGGTCATTCTCAGCTAACACTGTTTCTGGTATTTCAAGCCACTGTAGAGGAGTGGAGTCCTTGGAGTCCTTGATTTGTTTTTCTGGAAGCTCTGGGGTTTTTGTTTTTGTTTTTTGTTTGTTTGTTTTTGAAAACTACTCAGATACTTTTTTCACATAGGGTAGGTGTCAAAGTTTCTAAATTCTTACAAGTCCAAAAACATCTGTTTGTACTTCTACTTAATTGACAGTTTGGCTGAGTATAGGATTTTAGGTTCAAAGTCTTTGCTTCTCAGAACCTGGAAGCAGGGCTGCCTTCACTGGCATGAGACCTGTCCACCCCAAGAAAGAGAGTGGCATGAAATACAACAAGCATTGGAAGCCGAGAATGGCCTGAAATAAAGGAAGCACAGATTAATGAGGCTCTGTGCTTAAAAGGGCCCTTGTTTGGTTTAAGTCTCTGCTGACACCATCTTGAAATTCTTCATAATTTTTTATGGAATGTCACATTTTCATTTTCTCTGAGCCCTACAAGTTATGAAGCTGGACCCACTTAGAAGACATTCAGGCATCTAGCCATGTTGATAAGTCTGAAGTCAGACTGATTCTTATTCCTTGGCAGGTAACATGCTTTCTCTTTCTAGAAACTTTGAATATAAATACATACATACATAAATTTTAATCTGAATTTTATTCTGGATTTTCACCAAGGACACCTCCCTGTGGCTCTCATTATAACTGCTTTGCTTTGGCATTCAGTGGGCCCTTTTAATCTGAAATAATTCATTTCATTCCTAAGCTTAGGGGATTTTCTCCTCATTGTTTCTTTGATTTTTCCCCCCTCTTTGTTTTCTTTCCTTGCAGAACTTCCATTTGATAAATATTGGACTTTCTTCATCTTCTGTGTCTCAATTTCCCTCACATATCTCCTATTTGCTTGTCTTTTTTGCATTATGTTCTGGGAGATGTCCTTAGGTTTATCTTCCAGATCACTAATTTGGCCTTTAGCTTTGTTCATTTATTATTTCATTCCTTCACTTTTTTTCTTTTACTCTAATAGTCATAATTTTTAGGTTCCTCCAACTCCGTGAGGAATTCTGAAGGGGCTGTGAAGGCTCCTGTTTCATAGCAGCTTACTCTTTTTTCTTGAAATTTGCTCTCAACTTTCTCTGAGGCTACTCATTAGAATTAAGAAAAAGGTGTATTTCTCTTGTGTTCCTGAATTATGCTTCCTCTAGGGTGAGTTGTTGTTTCTTTGTGTGTTTGTTTTCCACATTAGTCCTTCTCTTCTACGCCGTTGATTTTCCTCACATGCCTTTTTGTCCCTTCACATTTATAATACACATTTCTCATTATTAGTATGAGCTGGTTTGGGCTTTTTCTGTAATTTATCCACATGGCTCTTCCTTGAACGGGAGCCCTTACTGTGTGAGTTTTAGGTAGGTGGGCCAGGGAGTGTTTACAGGCATTCAGATCAGGTCTGTGAGTATCAGGCCCGCAGGTTGGGGGACTTCTCAATTATCAAAGGAAGAAGGGCTTTATTCTGGGAAAATAGCAGCTCAGTGTATTTCTGTCCTTATCTTTTACTCCTTCTTCTCTTCCTTCTTTTTCCTGGCGTCTGTTGTGGAGGCCTGGAGTTACCTAAGCTCTGCTGCATTTCTCTCTCAGCTCTCAGTACCCTTATTAGGAGCCCTCCTTAGGCATGCTGCCCACTTTCTTTAGAGAGAAGTTCTAGCTTCTGCCTAGATCAGGGGTTCTCAGTGTGGTACCAGACCAGCAGCAGCCTAAACATCACCTGGGAACTTGTTAGAAATGCAAATTCTCTGCCCCACCCTAGACCTACTGAAACTCTGGGGGTGAGGCTCAGCAACCTGGGTTTTCACAAGCCTGAAAACAAGCCCAGCAGTCTGACAACTATTGGCCTAGGGCAAAGCTGCTGCCGCCAGCAACCCTGTTTCTGAGGAGGAAAGGGGAGGGTACACCTGTTCCAGGTGGTTCAAAAGTTCTTTAATGAGTTATCTGATGACTGTCCCATGGCTCACTCCTTGTCTTTAACTATATTGACTAGAGCTTGAAGCTTCTCTGAAGCTTTCTTGGGAAGATCCACAATTAGTTTGGGTGTGGTTCCCCTTTCCCTTTTTCAGTCAATCAAATCCCACCTGCTTTTAAAAAGTTAGCAATTTTTCATAATAATACAAGGATGTAAGTGATAAATCAAATAGTACGAAATGACTTACAGTGAAAAAAGCAGTCCTCTGCTGTCATTGCTCTACCTTTGCTCCCCACCTCCATGCCATCCAGGCCCATCCTCTACTGGCAACTACTGTGAACTCTTTTAACCACTTTTCTGTTATTTAACTCCATATTTCTAAATAAAATACTTATATGACTATTTATCAATTTTGGACATTACCTATTGACTTCCTGTTATTGTTATTGAGGATTTAACTCTTTCAATCCATCCTCCCCCTCTTCTGTTCTTTCCATCTTCTAAATACAGTTATATTACAATTTAAAAAAATCAATAATCAGGGGCTTCCCTGGTGGCACAGTGGTTGAGAGTCTGCCTGCCGATGCAGGGGACACGGGTTCGTGCCCCGGTCTGGGAAGATCCCACATGCCGCGGAGCAGCTGGGCCCGTGAGCCATGGCCACTGAGCCTGGACGTCTGGAGCCTGTTGCTTCACAACGGGAGAGGCCACAACAGTGAGAGGCCCGCGTACTGCAAAAAAAAAAAAAAAAAAATCAATAATCAGAGTTTAAATAGGATTCACTATAGAACCCCATAGTGTACTCTGATTGTTTCCTTTCTCTTACAACTTTAGTTTGTCCTAAAGTTAAAATCAACTTGGTAATTCCCCTGCGGTCCAGTGGTTGGGATTCCGTGCTTTCACTGCTGAGGTCCCGGGTGCAGTTGCTGGTCGGGGAACTAGTATCCTACAAGCTGTGTAGAGCAGCCAAAAAAATAAATTAAAAATAAATAAATAAACTTCTATTTTAATTTGCTTATTTTCTAAGTGCTTACTCATTAATTTTAATTGGCCCCAATGAGCAACTATGTCTGTCATCAGTTTTTTGTTCTAATGTTAAAAAGATCATTTCAAGCAACCTGTCAGTTTCATTATTTTTTAGTCCCTGGAAACCTTCCTCTTGTCTTCCTGTCCTTCTGTCCTCCTTTCTCATCTGACAGATTGCTCTCCTGGCCTTCTGCTCAGTTACAATCCTGGGATTTCCCTTTACCATTCTACCAGTTGCATGTGCATCTTAGCAGGAAGTACTTAAGCAGCTCAGCAACAAGTCATCCTTCCTTGAATTGTATTTCTAATTCCTGGCCTCTGTCGTAGTCCCTGTGACAGGTCATTCTTTTGATATATCCAAGATCACATAGGCCTACTACCTAACTTTCTTCCTGCCAGTCTCTTTGCCCAGAGAAGGTCACCCAACTCCTAAACTCCAGTCCCAAGACAGGAGCCCTCATAGCTGTTCACAGACTTCCTTGATGCCAATGGGTGCCTTTGATTTTTAAGTTTATTATCCTTCGGATTCCATGTTATGGGGCTATCTTCAGCATACAGAGGAAAGAGACTGTGAAGTCATATGGACCTGGGGTCAAATCTCACCTGTTCCTCTTGCTAGCAGCGTAGCCTTAGCAATTGTCCTATTTTCCACATTAGAAAAGTCCAAGGATCAAAATACTACTCTCATTAAGGTTGTTTTATATGTATATAAATACTAGCTCTAGATTCCATTCTCTGCTACCTTGTCTTTCTGGTCCTACCACCAACAGCTTTCTTTGCATTGTCATCTGGTTTTCCCATTTCCGGTGGATAAACTGATCCGTCGTGCATCTGCACCTGGATCTGTGTCTCTAGAACCACCTGCCTCCGCCTCTCCTGTACTTTGATACTTCCCTCTGGCCCACTCAATAAGCTAAATCTAGTTTCAAATAGAGAACCTTTCTAATCTTCCCATGCTGCTACAAACAAGTGGGTCAAATCCATACATAGTTTCACATACCATTTTTTTTTTTTTTTGGCAGAGACTATTTTCTAGCTCCAAAGACATCTTCTGATAAGAGATGAAAATTAATGTTGATGTTAAGATGTTGAGAATTTTGCTTTATCATCTGTCAATATTACGCCATCCGCCCCTACCATCATGCCTACACCTTCCTTGTTCTTTTTCTCACTCTAAATATAGATTAAAGAGTCCTTTTAGTTGTCCTGAATTTCTTTTGGCAAGGCCCAGCTCATCCTAGGCTTTGGTCTTCCTCACAGCTTTTATACAAATCTGTGCTGAAATTCTGTGTTTGTTCTTGACTGAATGTTCTTTTCACCACGTCCTTTGAAAATCTTGGATTTTCAGGGCTGCCTGTGTACCACATGATTAACTCTTTGCTCACTATTTTTTTACTCTTGTAAATTATAAGTTTCTTAAAACAGGAACCATTTATACATTTCTTTCATTTTCTTCATGGCATCCAATATACTGCCTTATATGAAACAGACCTCAGTAAAATCTTATTAACCAAACTTACTTTTGTTTCTGCAGGTAATTCTTTTCTAAGGTAATTCTTTTTAGTATTTTTGTTAAAAATCATCTTTAAAGCTATTTTTTCCTCAAACATAAGAGAATATAAGCTTCTTTCCCATGACTGGCCCTGAATATTCAGGCTGACTATACATTAATTCCTATTTTTAAGTACTTAAGGAAAAGATAGCTGGGAATTCTAAACTCTATCTCTAATACTATGAAGAAAGTTATTTAGTAGTATTTTGTAGCTTTTGTGCAATTAAAAAACAAAACTTAAACTTAAAACCCATTTTGGTTTTAATGTTAATTTCTTAATTACAACCTATAAAAGAATAAATATGTGAGGCAATAAAATTAAGAGGCAGGACTCACAATTTAATTAAATCTACAGACTTAATAGGTTGTAAATTAGTTATCCATAGGCAAAAGATTTATAAGTCATATATGAAGAATTCAAAGACAAAGAACAATATCCAAACTTATTACATATATATTCATGCTGCAATTTTCAGGTCACAAAAGAATTACTTGTCGGGCTTCGCTGGTGGCACAGTGGTTGGGAGTCCACCTGCCAATGCAGGGGACATGGGTTCGTGCCCCGGTCTGGGAGGATCCCACATGCCGCGGAGCGGCTAGGCCCGTGAGCCATTGCCTCTGAGCCTGTGCTCCGCGACGGGAGAGGCCACAACAGCGAGAGGCCCACGTACCGCAAAAAAAAAAAAAAAAAAAAAAAGAATGACTTGTCATTTGGGTTCAATTTGAAAGAGATTCTTTGCATTTTAAAAATATTTGTTTATTGATCATTAGGAGTGACTGCTAACTGCATCAATCAGAAACAAGGAGGAATCACCCCTGAAATAAGGATGCAAACAAAATTTATTAAGAAGTTGTCCACTGGGGAATTCCCTGGTGGTCCAGTGGTTAGGATTTGGTGCTTTCACTGCGGAGGGTGCGGGTTCAATCCCTGGTTGGGGAACTAAGATCCTGCAAGCCGTGTGGCATGGCCAAAAAAGAAAAGAAGAACGTGTCCATAATTATCTATTTATCAAATTTTTCTATTTATTAAATTTTTCTTTATACTTATAGTATTGCTAAACACACCACCTTGAATGCTTAGTAAGTGTTTGGTGTTGTTGTTATACAAGAAATTTTTGCCACTGCCTCTCATTCAGTCCCCTTTAAAGATACACACCCCAGCCTCATTACTAGTAAGTACTACCTTGATTATTTGGTTTGCTTCTTATAACCTGAAAAACCAAAAACATGTGTATATATATATATATATATATATATATATACACACCCACCCACACACACACACACACACACACACACACACACACACCCCTACCACTTCTATTTGAGGTGGGAGTGAAACTTCTTTATACTGCTTGGAAAGTAAAATTTTTACTATTTCATAAATAAGGATGGTGAAGGACATAGAATTTATTTCAATATTTGTCTGTCCTTTTGGACTAAACATTCCCTGATCAACCCCGGTCCAGGTTAGATGTCCTTCCTATGTGCTGCCACAGCTCTTTGTGTTTTTCTCCATCAAAACTCCTGGCATATTATGTTAGAATTTTATATTTACTTGTTTATCTCTTTTATGGTGAGAGCCCACTGAGGACAGGGGCTGTGTCTTTTATTCTTGTGTTCTTAGCAACTACCAGATGTATGGAGTAGACACTCAATAATAAATGAATGGATGAATACATACTTAAAAATTTTGCCAACCTCTCGGGCTAATAACAAGTACACAATACACACAGACCCAGACATGCGTAAATTTCCAGACTGAATCATTGTTAATAACATGTTGCTCACCCCACCAGGTGCATCATCTCCAACTGCATCGAAGTACCAAAGAACTCAGAATGGGAAACCATGATCTAGTGTCCTCTGTAACTATTTTTTAGTAAATGTGTTGGTAATTGAAACATGGAGATTTTGTAGGTAATGTACACAAGAGCTTTTTTTTTTTTTTTTTGCGGTACGCGGGCTTCTCACTGTTGTGGCCTCTCCCGTTGTGGAGCACAGGCTCCGGACGTGCAGGCTCAGTGGCCATGGCTCACGCCCAGCCGCTCCGCAGCATGTAGGATCTTCCCGGACCGGGGCACGAACCCGTGTCCCCTGCATCGGCAGGCGGACTCTCAACCACTGCGCCACTAGGGAAGCCCCACAAGAACTTTTTGATAGACCAAAATAATAACAAATCCAAAGCATTTGTGATTATGGGATAGCTCTAAGCTCTAGGCCCCTGAAAGAACAGTTTTAAATTTACAGAAAAATTGAGAAGATAATATAGAATTCCCATACGCAGGTACCAAGTTTCCCCTATTATTAACATCCTCCACTTGTCCAATACATTTGCTACAATTAACAAACTGATATTGATGCATCATAATTAACTAAAGCTCATGGTTTATTCATATTTTTTTAGTTTTAACCTAATGTCCTTTTTCTTTTCCAGGATCCCATCTAGCACACTACATTACATTTAATTGTCATGTTTCCTTAGGCTCCTCTTGGCTGAGACAGTTTCTCAGGCTTTTCTTGTTTTTCATGACCTTGACAGTTTTGGGGAGTACTTCTCAGGTATTTTGTAAAATGCTTCTTTATTGGAATTTGCCTGATGTTTTTCCTCATGGTTAGAGTGGGGCACAGGTGGAGCTTTTCTTTTTTAAAAAAAATATTTATTTATTTATTTGGTTGTACCGGGTCTTAGTTGCAGAAGGCGGGCTCTTTATTTGTGGCTCACGGGCTCCTTAGTTGTGGCATGTGGGCTCCTTAGTTGCAGCATGCAAACTCGGTTGTGGCATGCATGTGGGATCTAGTTCTCCAATCAGGGATCGAACCCGGGCCCCCTGCATTGGGAGCGCAGAGTCTTATCCACTGCACCACCGGGGGAGTCCCACGGGTGGAGGTTTTTGTATGGAGACTAGTCTAACAGAGTGGTTATCAACACGTGGGGCACACGCCCGTGAGTAACATCATCTCATTAGACAAGGGGTGGAGTGGTGGGGACACAGCATTAGGGGCATTTAGGAAACTTTCTCTGTAAAAAGTGCCCCTCCCTATTCCTCTTCAGAAGGGTCAAATTCTACCTCTTATTTCATAACCCTTTGGGTTGTGAAGCTTAAACAAAATAATAATCGCATAGCACTTTGATTTATGAAAGACAGGTGTAACTCTAGAAGGTATTATCCACTACAAAAATATCATTTATTTAACTTCAGAACAGACTCAGGAAAGGTTAGACTTTTAAACTTATGGAAAATTACAAAAATACAGAAAAGCTGAAAGGCTAGTACCATGAACACTCATATACACGTCATTACCTAGATTCAGCAACTGTTAATATTATTGTATTTGCTTCATTCATCTCCATCTTTCTTTTCCTCTTTTTTTTTCTTTTTGCTGAGCCTTTCGAAGCAAATGCTGACATCATAATGCTTTACCTTTCAAGCCTTAGCATGTGTCTCCTAAAAATAAGGACATTCTTTTACAAAACCACAATACTGTAACACAGCAAAGAAAATTAATGTATACTTAATGTCATCTAATACCCACGTTATATTAAGATGTCCCCAATTATCCCCCAAACTGTATTTTCTAGATTTTTTTGAATCAGGATCAAAGTTCATAAATTATATTTAGTTATTTTCTTTTCTTTTTATTGAAGTATAGTTGGTTTACAATGTTGTGAACAGCAGGTGTACAGCAAAGTGATTCAGATATATGTATATATATATTTTTTCTCAGATTCTTTTCCCTTATAGGTTATTACAAAATACTGAGGATAGTTCCCTGATCTATACAGTAAGTCCTTGTTGGTTATCTATTTTATATACAGTAGTGTGTATCTATTAATCCCAACCTCCTAATTTATCCCTTCTCCTTTGATAACCATAAGTTTGTTTTCTATGCCTGTTGTCTATTTCTGTTTTGTAAGTAAGTTCATCTGTATCTTTTTTTTTTTAGATTCCACATATAAAGCGATATCATATGATATTTGTCTTTCTCTGTCTGGCTTACTTCACTTAGTATAATAATCTCTAGGTCCATCCATGTTGCTGCAATGGCATTATTTCATTCTTTCTTATGGCTGAGTAATATGTCTTTTATCTATCTATCATCCATCATCTATCTACCTATCTATTTATATTTGGTTATTTTCTTAAGACTTTTATCTAAAACAGTGTTCCTCCTCTCTCCTGTTCCCCATCCCTTTTTCCTTTTTTTTTTTTTAATACGGGTTCTAGGCGCACGGGCTTCAGTAGTTGTGGAGCGCAGGCTCAGTAGTTGTGGTACGTGGGTTCTAGAGCGCAGGCTCAGTAGCTGTGCAGCACGGGCTTAGTTGCTCCGCGGCATGTGGGATCTTCCCAGACCAGGGCTCGAACCCATGTCCCCTGCATTGGCAGGCGGATTCTTAACCACTGAGGCACCAGGGAAGCCCTTCCCTTCCCATTTTCTTAATTACACCTTATTAAAGAGACTAAGCCAGTTGTCTTGTGGAGGGTTTCACATATTGGATGGGTCTTAATTCCCTGTGGTATCTTGCAACTTGCTGCGCTATCTCCTGAATTTCCCGTAAACCGGAAGTTAAGTCTAATGGCTTAATTACATTCAGGTTAAACATTTTTAGCAAGAATACTTCATAGGGCTTCCCTGGTGGCGCAGTGGTTAGGAGTCCGCCTGCCGATGCAGGGGGCACGGGTTCGTGCCCCAGTCCGGGAGGATCCCACATGCCGCGGAGTGGCTGGGCCCGTGAGCCATGGCCGCTGAGCCTGTGCGTCCGGAGCCTGTGCTCCGCAACGGGAGAGGCCACAACAGTGAGAGGCCCGCGTACCGCAAAAAAAAAAAAAAAAAAAAAGAATACTTCATACGTGAAGCTGTGTACTTTATACTGTATCCCTTCAGAAGGTATGTAATGTCAGGCTACATTTTTGATTCGTTTTCCTTACTAATGTCACATCTGCTTTGCCTTCATTTATACCACTTTCTCATCACTGTTTTATTCTTAAATTTGCATGTTGATTGAATACGTTCAACATGTTGACAGTTTCCTTTAATAACTTCTTAAACTGGGCCATCAGTTTAGAATTTTCCCCAGCTCCTGGGGCAGAAGCAAAGAAAATCAGGCTGTCAACACAGCTACCGAGCTTTGTGTGCTGGGGTCCTGCCTTCTCTCCTGGGACCCTGCGGTCCTTCCTCCCAGCACCAACCATGCACTTCCTCTTCAAGATCTAGTCTCCTTGGGTGATGTTTTCTTTTTCTTCTTTTTAAATTTATTTATTTTATTTATTTATTTTTGGCTGTGTTGGGTCTTCGTTACTGCGCACGGGTTTTTTTCTCTACTTGCGGAGAGCAGGGGCTACTCTTCGTTGTGGTGCGCGGGCTTCTCATTGCGGTGGCTTCTCTTGTTGCGGAGCACGGGCTCTAGGTGCGCGGGCTTCAGTAGTTGCGGTAGGAGGGCTCAGTAGTTGTGCCTCTTGGGCTCTAGAGCGCAGGCTCAGTAGCTGTGGCGCACGGGCTTGGTTGCTCCGCGGCATGTGGGATCTTCCCGGACCAGGGCTCGAACCCACATCCCCTGCATTGGCAGGCGGATTCTTAACCACTGCGCCACCAGAGAAGTCCAGGTGATGTTTTCTAACCAGACATTTCCTCTTCCCTTCAGCTCTGTAAAATCAAATTTTCTATCTTCTCCTACAACTTGAAGCAGGCTGTTCCCTGCTTACTCTAGTTAATCTGATGAACAGGCTATTGTGGGGATCAAGTAGCATAAAGTGCTACACAAGAGCAAACCACTATCATTTAGGACATGTCAGTGGTTCAAGGTAGCGTTCCCAGAATACGTTCATCCTGTGGGACATTAATAGTTATTATGAGGAAAGAAAACTTCAACACATTAAGAGGTCAAATGATTTTGGGAGATGCAGAGTCAAAATTACACAGGCTCCAGATTTTCTTTTCTTTTTTTTTTCTTTTAACTGCAGAAGTCACAGTATGTAGCCTTGTCCAAACTTACTTGACTATGGAAACCTTCAGTCCCCAGAATATTTCTTTTTTTTTTTAATTTTAAAATTTTATTTATTTGTTTATATAGCAGGTTCTTATTAGTCACCCATTTTATACACATCAGTGTATACATGTCAATCCCAATCTCCCAATTCATCACACCCCCAGAATATTTCTTAGTGTGGGTGTTAGTGTTCCACAGAAATCACCATCAGTGGGATACCTCTCACACTTGGTATATCTGTATTTGCTCAGGACCCTCTACCCAACCTTGAAGGGATGACTGTAAAAGTGGGAATTTTACGCACCCTGGCAGACCGATAAAGAAAACCACTTGGGGTGGGTAATTTCTTTCAGGATCCTCAAATTGCATTGCATAGGCCAAAAGTCTATAACTTTCTTCACCAAAGAAATGACCAGATCTACAGCTAAATACTCTACCATTTCCTTTCTTTTGTTAACATTTTTTTCTAATGATTCTGTTTTTTCTTCAAGTATGGATAGCGTTTCGGAAACAAGCGCCTTCTGTTTCTGAATCTGTAAGAAGAAAAGTAAATATCCTCTAGGAAAAGAAAAGTATAGGCACTGACTGAAGACCTGAGGAGCACACAAGTAATAGCAAATTAAATTTTACTTATAGAAAGGAACATGTTATGGGCTTCCCTGGTGGCACAGTGGTTAAGAATCTGCCTGCCAGGACAGGAATAAAGATGCAGACATAGAGAATGGACTTGAGGACATGGGGAAGGGGAAGGGGAAGCTGGGACGAAGTGAGAGAGTGGCATGGACTTATATATACTACCAAATGTAAAATAAATAGCTAGTGGGAAGCAGCCGCATAGCACAGAGACATAGCTTGGTGCTTTGTGACAACCTAGAGGGGTGGGAAAGGGAGCGTGGGAGGGAGGGAGACACAAGAGGGAGGAGATATGGGGATATATGTATATGTATAGCTGATTCACTGTTATAAAGCAGAAACTAACACACCACTGTAAAGCAATTATACTCCAGTAAAGATGTTAAAAAAAGAAGAAGAAAAAAAGAATCCGCCTGCCAGTGCAGGGGGCACTGGTTCAAGCCCTAGTCCGGGAAGATCCCACTTGCCACGGAGCAACTAAACCCATGCACCACAACTACTGAGCCTGCGCTCTAGAGCCCCGTGAGCCACAACTACTGAGACCGTGTGCCACAGCTACTGAAGCCCACGCATCTACAGCCCGTGCTCTGCAACAAGAAGCCACGGCAATGAGAAGCCTGCGCACTGCAATGAGGAGTAGCCCCTGCTCACCACAACTAGAGAAAGCCCACGTGCAGCCACGAAGACCCAACGCAGCCAAAAATTAAAATTAATTAATTAAAAAAACAAACAAAAAAGAAAACACTGTTCAAAACCCACCTTCCCAGTGCTCTGATTCTACCATGTTCCTTTCTTTATTTTTTTAAATTTTTATTTATTTATTTTTGGCTGCGTTGGGTCTTCGTTGCTGTGCGCGGGCTTTCTCTAGTTGCGGCAAGGGGGGCTGCTCTTCACTGAGGTGCACGGGCTTCTCATTGCGGTGGCTTCTCTTGTTGCAGAGCACAGGCTCTAGGCACGCAGGCTTCAGTAGTTGTGGAGCATGGGCTCAGTAGTTGTGGCTCGCAGGCTCTAGTGCCCCGGCTCAGTAGTTGTGGCACACGGGCTTAGTTGCTCCGCGGCATGTGGGATCTTCCCGGACCAGGGCTCGAACCCGTGTTCCCTGCATTGGGGAAGTCATGAACAGTGTTTTGAAGAAAAAGGAAGGAGAGGGAATACTGAGGAAGGGAATAGCAGACATGGTCATGGAGATAGACCAGTATTGGTAGTAGTGGGAAGCAGAGTTGTTAGGCTGGAGCAAACATTTCTTTTTAAAGAAATGAGGGTTTATGGACAAGTGGAGTGTTAAAAACAATCCACAGAGTGACTTCAATTTGATATGAAAATTAAGGAAGATGTATGGTAGGTACCTGCAAAGGAGAAAGGCAGAGAGGTATCTCCACAGTCGTTGCCAACCAATGCTGACATGGAGCTGGGTGTCTCTCCTCAAGATTTTCTTTTTTTAATTTTTTATTGGAGTATAGTTGATTTACATTGTTGTGTTAGTTTCAGGTGTACAGCAAAGTGAATCAGTTATACAAATACATATACCCACTATCTTTTTATTTTATTACTTATTTATTTATTTTGTGGTACGCGCGCCTCTCACTGTTGTGGCCTCTCCTGTTGCGGGACGTGCAGGCTCAGCGGCCATGGCTCACGGGCCCAGCCGCTCCGCGGCATGTGGGATCTTCCCGGTCTGGGGCACGAACCCGTGTCCCCTGCATCGGCAGGCGGACTCTCAACCACTGCGCCGCCAGGGAAGCCCCCCCACTCTCTTTTTAGATTCTTTTCCCATATAGGCCATAACAGAGTATTGAGTAGAGTTCCCTGTGCTATACAGTAGGTTCTTATTAGTTATCTATTTTATATATAGTAGTGTGTATATGTCAGTCCCAATCTCCTAATGTATCCCTCCCTCAGGATATTTTCTTTCTGAAATTCTCTTCCCCCTTTTTTGTAATAATACTCTCCTAGCCTTCCCTCGTAACTTTCTGGGTGCTCTTCGGTCTTATTATTATTAATAAACAAGTAAAATAATTACTCATAATTATAGCTAGTAGCTATATGGGTTACTATGTACTAAGAATTGTGACCTGCATTTTGTTATCTCATTTAATGCACCTAACTGTGTGAGGTAGATATTCTTATCACCCCTTAAAATGAGAAAACTAAAACCCAACAGTAAGTTGTCACAGAGATAGTAGATTGTGGAATTCAAACACATGCTCTTAATTACTAGGCATGGAGATTGTCACTAAAATTTTGGCATTATTCAGAGTTCTAGCCTTCATTCTTTTCTTCTCCAGGTCAAATCTTTGTGTTTACAATTTTCTAACCTTTCCTTACAGATTTGTATGCCTTATAGTGTTCTTATTCTTGCTGATTTTTTGATGTGCCTTTGAAACTAGCTGTGTTTCCAAACTGGAGACTCAACTAAGTGGACCAGGCAAAAATACACAGAAGTGATGCTAGTATGCTCACTGGATCCTATTAGGTGGTGCATGATTCTGATTTGTCCCATTACTGATGGCCCTTGATCGCTTGATTAAGATGGTGCTTGCCAGACTTCTCCACTGTAAAGTTACTTTAATTGTCTTTGTAATTAGTAAGAATTTGATGGGGAGATACTTTGCAAATATTCCAATCCTTTTCAAACTTTCAGTTTGTGTTATTTACATCTGTATGGTTTCCTATGTTATTCAGTGTGTCTAAATACATAATTATTTTTTATTTTGTCCCAGATTTGGGACACAAGTTGGCCTGTGTCCTTTTGACATGCCCCATTATTCTTTGCACATGCCCTTTTTTTCTGGCACAACTAGGGGCTCTAGTCTCATCCTGTACTTCTCTTCTCCAGTCCTGGAATCAGCCGTTTTCCCAAGAAGAAAAATGAAGAGAATGGTGTTTAGAAGGCAAGATCTGGGCTAGATATACTCATCATTTTGTTGTGCCCCAGACCCTCTCAGTGGACAGAGTGTGCATGTACTTATACACCTATATTTATTTCTATAAATAGAAATAGATTGATACCTCCATTACCAGTTCACTACCGAAAGATTCATTCTAGTTTTCTTTCTATGTTTGTAATCTCTTCCTCAACAGTGAGAAATTGGCTCCCATTTTCCTTAATATATTTACTTACTGGATCAATCCTCTTGTTCATAGCCAATCTCCCATCACCACTGCTGCCTCCTCCTCTGCTTGACCACCTTCCTCACTCCACCCATGGTGATATCCCAGGGTCAGGCGGCCCTTCCAGCATTGAGAACACCCCCTACCAGGGCATGTCCCTGTGTGGATACCCTTCTCACCCCAACTCCAACATGATAGCTTTCACTGCCTGCACTTCCATGACAACACACATCCTCTACAGTGTACTTTTAAAAATACATGCTCTCTTCTGCATATGATAAAGCCTCTGTGAGGTAGTTAAGGAATATATTATTATCTATAATTTTTCTTTGAGGAGATCTTCAAGGATCTAATTCAAGAGAAATGGAGTGACTTGCCCAAGGTCACACAGCTTCTACAAAGCAGGGTCTGAATGTAAGGCTCTTTTCACTACCTGAATCCAGGATGCCTCTAAACATATGCCAGAGTTACAGTAACTTTTCTTTTTTCACCAGTAGAAATATGTTTCGAACTCATTCCCTCTGTGGTCAACTCTAACTTCTAGGTGTTTCTTTTCCTGCAAAATATGTGACAAGCAATGGTGTGGTAGAAAAAGGACTGGTTGTAGAACCAAGACACTTAAAAACTTTAGCTCAAGCCCAGATCTGAGATTTTAGGCAAGTTAATTACTTTCCTCAATTATAAAAAGGCTAGACTAGGGACTTCCCTGGTGGCGCAGTGGTTAAGAATCCGCCTGCCAATGCAGGAGACACGGGTTCGAGCCCTGGTCCGGGAAGATCCCACATGCCGCGGAGCAACTAAGCCCGTGCGCCACAACTACTGAGCCTGCAAACCACAACTACTGAGCCCATGTGCCACAACTACCGAAGCCCGCACGCCTAGAGCCCATGCTCCACAACAAAGAAAAGCCACAGCAGTGAGAAGCCCGCGCACCGCAGCGAAAGAGTAGCCCCTGCTCGCCGCAACTAGAGAAAGCCCTCGCACAGCAACGAAGACCCAACGCGGCCAAAAAAAAATAAGTAAGTTAAAAAAAAGAAAAAAAAAGGCTAGACTAGATCAGTAGTTCTCTGCCTCGGACTGAATGAGACGAGAGCTATAGGGATTTTACCAACGACAGAAATGCTTGCGAAATTTAGCTACAAATATCTGATTCCATAATTCCTATATATATGCATGTATATATATATATAATTTTATTGAAGTATAGTTGATTTACAATGTTCTGTGATTCCATAATTCTTAACATCCCTTCCAATTCGCGTAGTTATAACAAGGCAATCTATTTTTATTCGATATGTGTTAGCTCTTTTTATTCTTATCAATCTCATCTTTCATTCAAATATATTTTATTAGTGGCCTAATTATGTGCCAAGTACCGTATTATCTGGTTTTTGTAGTAGTCCCTTTCCGAGGTGTCACTGTCATTTAGAATTTTATCCTTATCTTCCAAACTGGGAACTTGAAAATATTCGCATCTAAGTCGCGTGGTTTATAAACATGCCGGGTTCCTCTCCGGTCCTTCCTCCACCCACATTTCAAGGCTGGTCCCTCTCGGCTCACAGCCATTAAATGAATTCCTCTTGGGTACAACCTCCTTCACCCACCAGTGGTTCCATCAACACTAATTTCCTGGCCGGTCGGTGGGAATTCGGGTGGGACGTTTTGGAAGTTTGAATGACTCCCCAGCACACTCCTGCCCCACAGCAGGGCATAACCTGCTCGCTGTGCTGTTAATCCTAGGCTCGGACCCACGGAGGTCGCGGGGCGGCTGCTAATTGATTTAAGATTCTCCCCCGGTCGGGAGGTGGCCCTGGTGGGGCTCTAATTTCCTCGGTTCGGAGAGCCAGAGCACAGACGCAGCGTGCGCCGCTTTTCACTGCGCAGGAACTTCCCCGGCCTTTGCGTTCACTCAGAAACGCCGGAGCCGGCTGTTCGCACGCGCCCGCTGTCCTCCTCCCGGGGCCGCGCTCGCCGCGCCACCGCGCGTGTCCTCAGGGAGCCTCTGCCTCCCTCCGCCTCCCCCGCCCCGCGTGCCCTTCAGCCTGTCCCTCCGCCGGGCTGACGCGAGAGGAACGCGGCGCGCGCGCCGGCGGCAGGACGACGTGCGCGAGACGCACGGCCCCGCGCGGAGCGCCGGAAGGAGCCGGGCCGGGACCTCGCGCGTCGTGCGCGCGCCGCCGCCCGCCGTCCGCGGCCCCCTCCCCGTCACCCAGCGCCCGGCTGTGGCCTCGCGCGCGCGCACTGAGGCACCGCCGCCGCCGTCGCCGCCGCCGCCGCCGCGGCTGCTGCTCCGGCTGCTGCAGGAGGCGGCGCTGGCTGGCGGCTGCGCTCGCTCCAGTCGGCGAGCGGAGCAGCGAGCGAGCGTGTGTGTGTTTTTTAAAGATGGCCGGAGCGGCGGCGGCGGTGGCCGCGGGAGCAGCAGCTGGAGCCGCCGCGGCAACCGTGTCGGTAGCGGCTCCGGGCCGGGCCTCGGCGCCCCCACCGCCCCCGCCGGTGTACTGTGTGTGCCGGCAGCCGTACGACGTGAACCGCTTCATGATCGAGTGCGATATCTGCAAGGACTGGTTCCACGGCAGGTAAATAAGCCCCTTCTAGCCCCGCCGCCGCCGCCGGCCACCGGCCAACCGCCGCCTTCGCCGCTCCGGCCGCCCGCGCCGCCCTCCGCCCGGCCGCCGCGCCGAGCGCCGAGGGGCCCCGGCGCCGATCCCCCGGCCCGGGCAGCGGGGCGCGCGGGGCCCCGGGCTCGCCGGGCGCCGGGCGGGCTACGGGGGCTGGTGGGATCGCCCGGCCGGGCGAAGAGTCGCCACAACAAACGGGAACAAAGAGGACCAGCCGAGAAGTTGGCAGGAGGAGACCGGGGCGAGGGGACGCGGCCGGGGTAGGCGCCGGCGGAGGCGGCGGGCGGAGCGCCGGCCCGGCCCGCCGCCCCTCGCCGCACCCGCAGCCCGCCGCCGCCCCGCCCGCCCGGGGCTGCCGGCCCGGAGTCGCCGCCCGGCCGGCCGCCGTGCCCGGCCGGCCGCCGCGCCTTCCTTCCGGGCGGCGACCGGCTGGCCACGGCCCGGGGTCTCCAGAAATTGCCCTCCTTCCCCTCGCCTCCGCCAGCGGGTCGCGGTCGCGCCCTCTTCCCCGGTCTTTATCAAACTTCCTCGGCTGCGGGGCGCTGAGACGGGGGCGTCGGTAGCGCCAGCCCGGCGGGGCTCCGCGGAGTAAACAGAGCAACAGATGAGGCACTCTCGGGGACTTGAAAGATGCCAGTCGGAAGTTCGGGCCGGGGGTCCCGGGCGGGGCGGCGGGGCGGCTCGGGTCGTGGCCTCCACCCGCCACCCCGGCGCAACCCGTCCTGGCGGGGGTGGAGCGGATGGAGTGGGCAGCGGGGCCCGAAGGGACAGCCTCTCGTCCCCAACCCCCCGCGTCGCCCCCACGCCGCAGCCCAAACTTTACAAAGAGTGAAATTTCCCGTCGCCCGAGGGGCCGGCGACACCCGGGCGGCCCGGGGCCAGTGCCCGGGGGCCTGGTGCGGGCCAACTTTCGCCGGACGGTGGGGATTTCGGGTCGGGTGGCGGGGGCGGCGAGTGTCGCCCTCTGCCTCGGCCGCCGCCTGTGTTTCGGGTTTGACGTTTGTGAGAGCTTGGGCCGCCTCCGCCGCCGAGCCGCCGACTCGTGTGTTTTGTAATCAAAGTGTGAGGCTAATAAAGGGCGGCGCCACAGCCTCTTGACTCCGGCGTGGGAGGGATTCGCAGGCATTTAAACAAAGAAACTAGTTGAGGTTGGGCTCCCAAAGTCCTTATTTGGGTCTTGTGGCAAAGCCTGCGGTCACTTTTAGGTGATGCAGGTTTCCCGAGCACCGTTTCGTGTCGTATCTGGGTGAGAGTACGCTCGCGGGTAAGAGCAGATATGGTGACTGTGATTGTAGGAAGTGTCCTTTGATTGACAGCAGGACATTTAAATACAGCCTCCGCTCCCCCCCCTCCCCAATTTTGCAGAAACGCTACACGACCAGGCCAGATGTCTTAGTCTCCCTCTACTGGACCTGAGAGAGAAAACCAGTTAAATTACAGCGTTCTTGTCAGTGTTTAGTGCTAGGTACAGTTGGTTTTATTTAATTTTCAACTACAGCTAGTTTTAATCAGTTTTCAGGTTGCACAGTTCTGACAGCACAACAACAGAGGGGGAAAAAACACAACAAATTGTCACTGTAAAAGAAGGACAGCATCCTTATTTTGTATATCAGATAATCTTTCAATAGTCTGGTATATGCTGGGAATGTTATTGCAAATATGCCGCTTTGTAATTAAGAATAAATTATCTAAAGTTCTTTTTTTATTACTTGAAACCGATGTTTCGCCTATATTTTGATTGTATGTAAAATTGAAATATGAAGATACCAAGTCTTGCCAATTCTATTTCTACATCTTTTTTCCCATCATAGGAACCAGAATAGAGATTATCCAAAAATCTAGGTTACATATAGAATAAAACCCAAATCCCTGGTGATTATGTAAATTCTTATTTTTTTCAAAGAACTATTTTAGCTGCATAAGAAATTTGTCCCATGGTACAATGTAGAGATTTGATAGGTTAATATATTTGTGACTACAATTTCATTTATCTTAATTTAATTAACACTATAACCATGAAAAGCTGCAGGTAGTTTATGGAGAATTTTGTTAATACATTTAAATACAAATTCGTAAATAGGAGAAGTTGAAGGGAGAATAAAGAGTGTGTGTGTGAAGGAGGGAGAGCAGGGCCAAAACAAGTATGGTCTCCTTTGTCACATAGATTTGTGTGACTTTGTATCTGTGGAAGTGACTTTGAAAAGTGCTTTTTGAACCCAGGGCTTTTTTGACCAGCAATCCTTGATAAGTTAATGTGATTCAGATGTCAAAAGTTAGAAAATTTCGTGATAATGCCCTGCCATGTTTATTAGCAAGTTTAATTCTTAATGAAACATTGGTAATTTGGGGTCCATATGTTTTTCCTGTAATGAATATTTACTTTGTTTATTGTACCACAAAATGAATGCTTTGTTGAACACAGCAAAATGTTCCTTAGGTATTAATTATTAAACAACTGTCATTTGTTTATGTGAGAATTGGCCCTAAAGTACCAAAGTACAGCTTTAACCCCCATGCTCAGCTTTCCTTTGGTTTCCAGGGATGGTCCGTCTGCAGAAGAGAAAGAGAGGGTAGGAGGGTGGATACAGAGAATTGTCTTTCCTGTATAACTTCTTGGTGCTTTTATTTTTTTCGAGTAGAAGAATTTTTTAAACTCAAGGAGTCAGTAGATTTTGGTATAAATTTGGGTTAACTCTGCCTGGAGTTTCTGACATCTGGAAATCCGAAAAGTTTTTGCCCTAATTTATCCTTAGTGGGAAGGAAGATCCTCCCTTGATGCTTTTTAGCCAGGCATGAGGGCAGATGGAACCAGCTTCCTCCAGGTTTGAGGCTTTTGAACTTTGACTGCATCCTTGGTGTTCAGGAATTCCAATCCCTCAGTCTGCCTAAGCCTTTTCGGTAAGTGAGAGGGGAGAAGAACATGTGCCCAGGGTACAACATATAATTGATACCCTAGGGGCAGCAAGCTGAGGAATTAACAGGATTTTCCTGGGAAGGTTCCTTCCAACCTAGAGATGGAGTTTTTCCTCTCTGGGTCCTTGGTGGAAGTAAGACAATGGAGGTCTTTCTTGACAATGCCCTACCCCCTACTAATCTCTAGGATAGATGTCTTTCCGTAGAGCTTTTATATCATCCTATGCAAGACGGCATCATTGCCCTAATTCAGTTGTATTATAATGTCTTTTGTCTCCCCATTATAATGTAAACACCTTTATTTATTAGTCTTGTTAGTCATATATTCATTTTGATTGGCAAAAGTAACATATTGTAGAAAAATTGGGAGGTACAGAAGAGAATCAAGAATATGAAATTACCCATGTCTTCCAGTGATTACCAGTATTTTAACATTTAAGGTATACGTATGTCTTTTTAAAAATAAAACAAAACTAGGAATTTATTTTATGTATTCTACTGTTACCTAACGTTCATTAATGTATACTTTCTCCTATATCTTTTGTTTTGTTTTGTTTTTTGTGGTACGCGGGCATCTTACTGTTGTGGCCTCTCCTGTTGCGGAGCACAGGCTGGCTCAGCGGCCATGGCTCACGGACCCAGCCGCTCCGCAGCATGTAGGATCTTCCCGGACCGGGGCACGAACCCGTGTCCCCTGCATCGGCAGGCGGACTCTCAACCACTGCGCCACCAGGGAAGCCCTTTCCTATATCTTTAATGATCTTTGAGAAACATTTTCGGTGGCTGCATAGAGTTTCATTTCATGGAAGTACAATACATTTCAAAATCATTCTCCTCTTGTTAGTTTTTTACTTTGTTTACTAGTTTTTCTTCTATTTCCTAATGATGGATGGTTGATTGACATCCTTCTGAATAAACCATTGTTGAGCATCTCTAATCGTTTCCTTAGAATAAATCAAATGAGTTAACACATGTAAAACACTTAGAAGAAGATCTGGCCCATGTAAATACTCAATAAGAAATTTCCTTGAAGTAGAATTATTAGTCACAGGGCATAGATATTTTTAGGCTTCTTGTGCCTATTGCCAGAATGTCTTTCAGAAAGGTTATTTCAGTTTATACGCTCACCTACTGCCTACTTGCGTTTCCCTGGGTTCTCACTAAGGTATTATTAACCATTATCTCCCTCCCCCCAGCCCTCCCCAAAAAAACCCAAACAAACAAAAATGTTGCCATTCTGCAGATACCAAAAGACAGACCCATGAACCCAGAAGCCCATTCATGGCAGCACTATTCCTATTATCCCCAAACTGGAGCAACTTAACTGTCATCAGTAGTCGATTATATAAATTGTGGTATAATCATAAAATGGAATGCTACTTAGCCATAAAGAAGGAATGCACTACTGATGTATGCAACAATGTGGGTGAATCCCACGGATATAAGGTTGAACAAAAGAAGACCGACATGAAAGCATATACTGTTTGATTCTACTTATATGAAGTTCAAGTACAGGCATAATTGGGTAGAAGTCAGACTAGTATTGATACTCACCTCTCTGGGGGTATTTACTGAGAGGAGGCTCAAGGGAGCTTCTGAGGTGCAGGAAATGTTCTATATCTTGGTCATGGGTTGTTGTTACATGAGTGTATACAGATGGAAAAGTTCACTGAGCTGTATGGGCACTGAAGATTTTTTTAAAGCTTTATAACACTTCAAACATTAAAATAAAAAGTTTAAAAAATTAAAAATTTGCCACTTTAGTAGCTGACACATAGTATTTTGTAATTTTATTTCATTTCTTTTTCCGGACACAAGGGACTGCCTCTTGTGTTTTATCGAGTATGATGTTGGCTTTGGCCCAGTTTGCAGTATGCCTGGCGCTGTTCTTGGTGCTAGGAATATAGCAATGAACAAAGCAAAGTCCTTGCTATGCTGTAACTTACATTCTGTGGAGGTGGGGATGGTGGGGAGGTGGGACAGATGAGTAAATATACATGAAAAAAGAATGCTAAGCGCTGTGAAGAAAAATTGAGTTAGGAGAAGAGAGAGGACTGGGGGTGGTATAAGACTATCATACGGTGTGATTATGGAAGGCTTTGCGAAGGAGCCATTTGAACACTAGAAAATTTCGGATTTCACTCAGAGCAAATAGTCAAATATTTTGAGTGGAGGAATAAACGATCTGGCTTAACCTTTAAAAGGTTCACTCTGGCTGCTACATGGAGAAAATATTGGAGGGGGAGGCAAAGGTGACAGGCAGGTGAGTAAGAAAGCTATTGTGATAATCCAGGTGAGGGATGATTTTAAATGCTTGAGTGGTTTTGGTAATTTACAAATGTCCTATATTAATTTTCATTCCTGAAGTTTGAATGAACGAAGAGCCTGGTTTACGGGGATGGCAGCATTTTACCTAGAATAATGCTATTGGATAGGAGTTTCTCAGCTACTCACTCTTAGAGTCCCAGGTACTCAGCCGAACACTTATTGAATGCTTTACCAAGTCCTAGGCACTGTTCTAACTGCGTTAGCTGTATTAATTAACTCATGTAACTCTCACTGTAACCTTGCTGGGTAAGTGTTGTTATCATCTCCATTTTACAGATGAGGAATCTGAGGGTTGAGAGGTCGGTAACTTTCCCAGGGCTGCAGAGCTAGAAGGTCATAGAGCCAGACCTGATCTCTGTCTCTATCGTGGGGTGGGGGTGGGGGAGGGGTGTGATGCAGGTAAAACAGATGTGCCAGAGCTCCAGAGAAATGCATCTGTAAACATCTTCCTTTTTTTCCTTTATTAAAATTATTTTCTTTGGCGTAAATATGTTTAAAATGATCATAACTGCCTTGGGAACAGAGTATGAAATCAGTATTTGAAAAGTTTTATAATTAACTGTTTCATCCTTATTATAATGGATTTCTTATTGGAGCGTATTTTGATTTTTTTTAATGTTAAGGATGGGAATTATTTTTAAAATTTGTTTTATCTATGTTTCCGCTTAATGATCAAGTCTTTTAGTATTATAAACTTAATAGGTGAATATGTATCTCCCTGTAAGAGACAAAAAGTCCATTTATGGGCTTCCCTGGTGGCGCAGTGGTTGAGAGTCCGCCTGCCGATGCAGGAGACACGGGTTCGTGCCCCGGTCCGGGAAGATCCCACATGCCGCGGAGCGGCTGGGCCCATGAGCCATGGACTCTGAGCCTGCGCGTCCGGAGCCTGTGCTCCGCAACGGGAGAGGCCACAACAGTGAGTGGCCCGCGAACCGCAAAAAAAAAAAAAAAAAAAAAAAAAAAGTCCATTTATTGAGTTTCTCAACATCTTTTTTTGATGTGACAGTTTATCATAGGAGAATATATGAGTATTTTCTTCATATGTTTCACTTATAATAGTATTCTACATATATACTCAATTTTGCTATTTGAACTAAAATATGTTGTGAAATGGAGTCTTATCTCAGAATGCTTAGTGGCACTAACATACAGTTCTCTCATCAAGCTTTAAAAATTTTTAAACCATAAGTTTGGGGCAGATTTCTGCTTGGTATGCTGTCATATCCTGCGTTCTTAGGTATGAAATTGAGTTTACTGATCACCTAAAGGGGATGAATGCCTTTATATTTGATGATCTGACATGGTGGGGCTCAAGAATAAGAACAGAACAGGAGTAAGTAAAGGAATTTGATTATAAAGCAAGCTTTGGTTGGTTTGAGCAGTTGAAACCCCACAATAATTTGCACAGTTTTTGAACAGTTGGTCAGTGCTGATGTTGAAGCTGCTACGAAGCATCTAATTCTTTTTGGAAGTTACATTTTATTAATGTAGTGATTGCCTTCTTACTTTTCCATTAATATTAATATTATACTTTTCCCTTTAATTATGGTGTGAATAAATGGTAACATGATTTTTAAAAATTAATTAATTAATTTATTTATTTTTGGCTGTGTTGGATCTTTGTTGCTGTGCGTGGGCTTTCTCCAGTTGCGGCGAGCCGGGCTACTCTTCGTTGCAGTGGCAGGCTTCTCTTTGTGGTGGCTTCTCTTGTTGCGGAGCACAGGCTCTAGGCAGGTGGACTTCAGTAGTTGTGGCTCGTGGGCTCTAGAGCGCAGGCTCAGTAGTTGTGGCGCACGGGCTTAGTTGCTCCATGGCATGTGGGATCTTCCCAGACCAGGGCTTGGACCCGTGTCTCCTGCATTGGCAGGCAGATTCTTAACCACTACACCACCAGGGAAGTCCGACATATGATTTTTGTATGTATTTGTGTGAGCCCTGGTTCCTTTTATTGGAGAATCGTTGTTAGAAACCAGGGTCTGGCACTCTGTAGGCTCATTGCTTCTAGTCGTTCTCAGTGGACAGAGCTAGGAAATACTCTAATCACGCACATGCACACACACCTGTATTTGTGTTTATGTCTATTTGTATTAAAACCATAAAACTTTATAGTGATACCTTTGATTCTAATCTAACACCACAGCGTTCATTTTAAACTTCCCCCTTTCCTTACTTATGACTTTGTTGACTAACAGAAATGCAGCTCTCATTATCTACAATATATTTATTTGTTCAATCCTACTGTATACATAAAGTAGTTCTCAAATTGCTAACCCATACCCTTCTGAGAAACCCAGCTTGCTAGATAGATTACAGTGTTTGTGTGTAGGGGTTTTTTTGTTTTGTTTTTAGCCTTATAGTATCTAGGCAGAAAACCGTTTTCTAAAGTTAACTTACTTCTTTTCTTCTACTTTAGTGTGTTATTTATTTGTAATATAGTTCAGGTTTATTTGTTACTGTTTACGTTGCATTTTGGATTCTTCCTCTGTCCTGGTTGGTTTTAATTGTTGGTTTATATTTGGGGTATGTGGAACATTACTGTGGTTCTGAGAAGCCAGAAGTTACATGAAAAGGAATACTCAGAAGTGTCTTGCCCTCTTCACTCCTCCTACCCGTCGCGGTCCCCCATCTCCCCGATCCCCACGAGTAATCACTCTCTTTAGTTTCTGGTTTATCCTTTCTGTGTGGAGTTTTTTGTTCGTTTTCCCACAAATGTGCAGATCCTTGTGTATTTTCTTATATCTACTGTTTTTACACTGTGTAGCATATGATAAATACTCTTCACTTTGCTTTTTTTTACTTAACGGTGTACACTGGAAATCACTCCATGTCAGTTCCTAGAGCTCTTCTTTATTCTTTTGAGCAGCTGTATGGTACTCCTTTGTGTTCATGTACCCTGTTTTATTCATCCATTTTCTTGTGTATGGGCATTTAGGTTGTTTATCATATTTTATAGTTACAAACAATGCTGTAATGAATAACCTTGTGCATATGTATTTTCATATTAATGGAGGTATATCTTCAGGTTAGATTGCTAGAAGTGGGATTTCTTGGTCAGAAGATTAAGTGCATTGTTTTGTCAGGATTACCAGATTTCCCTCCAGAATGGTTGGACTAGCTTTCATTCCCACCAGCAGTGTAGGAAAGTGCAGCTTTCTCCACATTTTTGTCATCAGGATGTGTTGTCATGTTTTTAACCTTTGCCAATCTGATAGGTGACAAATGGTATCCATGTTTTGATCTGCATATCTCTAATTACAAGTGAGTTTGAACAATTTTTCATGGGGCTGAGGGCCATTTTCCTTCCTTCTTTCTTTCTTTCTTTTTTTTTTTTTTTTTTTTTTAGAATCATCTGTTTATATATTCTGAGAGCCCCTGCATGTGTTTGAGCAAGCATACATGGGATGGTTAATGGAAACTAGTTGAATGTTAAGATTCACTTACTGGCATGGACATATATGCACTACCAAATGTAAAATAGCTAGCTAGTGGGAAGAAGCCACATAGCACAGGGAGAGCAGCTCGGTGCTTTGTGACCACCTAGAGGGGTGGGATAGGGAGGGTGGGAGGGAGATGCAAGAGGGAGGAGATATGGGAATATACGTATATGTATAGCTGATTCACTTTGCTATAAAGCAGAAACTAACACACTATTGTAAAACAGTTATACTCCAATAAAGATGTTAAAAAAAAAGAAGATTCACTTACTGGGTTGGTTTGTCATTCATCTGAATGTTGCTAGCCACCATGATGGTTTTGACTTTAATTTCAATTTTTGTGGGTTTTTTGGAGAAACTTTCAAACATAAACAGAAATAAATAGGGTAGTATAATAAGCTTCTAGATAACCATCACTCCACCTTAGTGATTATCAATTCATTCATGACCAATCTTGTTTCATCTAACCCTGCCCCCATTTCCCTTGCTCTTGGTGTTATTCTGAAGTGAACTGGTGATGTGTCATTATATCTGTGACTATTTCAGCATGTATATCTATTAAGATAAGGCCTCTTTTAAGAAAAACTACAATACCTTTAAAACAACTAAAAATAACTGAAAATTGTGTAATATCATCAGTATTCGAATTTTCAGTTGTATCATAAATGTCATAATATTTTTTACTGTTTTGGTATAGTAAATGGTAAATACAGTAAATTTTGGTATTGTAGTTTGAATCAAGGTCCAAATAAGGTCCACACATTATGATTAGTTGATGTGTCTCTTAATCTGTAGCAGTGGTTCTCAACTGGATGGGATTTCGCCTCCCAGGGTACACTTGGCAATGGCTAGAGACATTTTTAATTTGGCAGGGGGATGGGGTGGGGTTGTTCCCGGCATGTCGTAGGTAGAGGGCAGGGATGCTGCTAAACATCCTGCACAGGGCAGCTCGTACAAGAGAGAATTATCTGATCCTAAATGTCAGTAGTGCTGCTGTTGGAAAACCCTGATCTGTAGATTTTCCTCGTTTCTCTTTTTTCCTTTGCAATTTATTTGTTGCAGAAAGTGGTTGTTTATCCTCTAAAGTTTTCCACTTTCTGGATTTTGCTTATTACATCCTTGCAGTATCTTTCAACATGTTCCTCTCTTTCCTGTAAATTGGTAGTTGGAGCTAGACAAGCTTGATCAGATTCAGGTTTTTCCCGCCAAGAATATTTTGTGAGTGGGTGGTGTAGTCTTCTATCAGGAGGCATGAAATGTCTGGTTGTTTCTCTTTTTGTCATGTTTGCTGCCATTGATCAATGCCAGTATCCATTCATTCATTCATTAGCAGTTGCAAAATGCTATTTTAATTTTAAAATTTCTTCTTCATTTGTTAGCTGGAATACTTCTATAAAGAGAAAACTTTCCTTCATCTACTCCTTTGGTTACCATTTGTATAGGAGAGGTAGATTTAAACGCTTGATTTGGGCTTCCCTGGTGGCACAGTGATTAAGAATCCTCTTGCCAATGCAGAGGACATGGGTTTGAGCCCTGGTCCAGGAAGATCTCACATGCCACAGAGCAACTAAACAGGTGCGCCAAAACTACTGAGCCTACGTGCCACAACTGCTGAAGCCCGCGTGCCTGGAGCCCGTGCTCTGCAACAAGAGAAGCCACTGCAATGAGAAGCTCGCGCACCACGGCGAAGAGCAGGGTCGCCACAACTAGAGAAAGCCCGTGTGCAGCAACAAAGACTCAACGCAGCCAAAAATAAAATAAATAAATTTAAAAAATAATGATAATAAGATGGGGGAATTCCCTAAAAACAAACAAAAAAGCTTGATTCTTTCCATTCATCACTAGTTTTGAAATTCATTGGCTCATTAGCATCCTCTATTGAATATTAAAGGAAAAATTCAGTGTATAATATTTATTAGCTTTAAGCAATATGAAGTAAAATGATGAATTTTAAAAAAGGTCCATGTCTCCTGTGACCACATAACTTGTAATTAAAAAACAAAAAGAAACCCCCCAAAATCTGGTGAGAAATTCAAGCAATGTAGAAGGATAAAAAAGTGAAAAGTGAAAATCTCTTGTCTCCTTCCTACAGTCCTCTTTCCCCAGTGGTAAACACCATTAACAATTTTGAATTTCCATCCGTATATGAAGGGTTCATATGGTTCATACGGTATACATGGTTTTGTACCTTGCTCTTTTTCATTTATTAAAATATTCTGGAGGTCTGGGAGAGCTTTTCACATCAGCATATACAGGTATCTCATTCTTTTTAATGGCTGTGTAGAATTCCATTCTGTGGATTTACCATAATTTACCTGGTTCTCTGTTGAGGAATTCTTCATCTGGTTTCTCTTCTCTCTCTCTCTCTCTCTCTCCCTCTCTCTCTTTTTCTTGTATTTACTTAACAATGCTGCAATGTGTATATGTATATGTGTGTGTGTGTGTGTGTGTGTGTGTGTGTGTGTGTATCTTTATTGTTTTTTTTTGTTTGTTTGTTTTTGTGGTACGCGGGCCTCTCACTGTTGTGGCCTCTCCCGTTGCGGAGCACAGGCTCTGGATGCACAGGCTCAGCGGCCATGGCTCACGGGCCCAGCCGCTCTGCGGCATGTGGGATCTTCCCGGACTGGGGCACGAACCCGTGTCCCCTGCATCGGCAGGCGGACTCTCAACCACTGTGCCACCAGAGAAGCCCTGTATCTTTATTGTTGATGAGCATTTATGTATTCTTAAGGTAAGTTCCTACATTATACATTTTGAAATTGTTTTTAGCTGTAGTCCTATTTACAGTTTATTTTCTAAAGGGACTGTTGATCAAAGACAGGAAGCATAAGGAACGCTGGTACTGAAATATAAGTTTGATGAACTTAAACGTAGCACTATGCAAACGTAAGATACTTCTTTACCAGTATGTAAGTTGCATTCATCTGGTGATTCTAATACATGAAAAAATCATTGTTAGAGGAACTACAATGACATATCCAATTTGTATTTTATTTTGGGGAGGGGGAAATAAAACTCTTTCCGAATGCTTTGTGGAGAAGTGCTGAACTCTTCCTTTGTAAACTGGAAGTGTTTTACTTGAGCACAAAACACAGAAATTCAAGCATAATATTGACTTCTATTTATCAGTTAGTAATCATAACAGTCTGTTATCATGCAATAAATTATGAAACTGAAAAAGCTGGAGGAAGCTATACCATTGTAGGTAATTTGGTGTTTTTTGTTTGTTTGTTTGTTTTTCGGTACGCGGGCCTCTCACTGTTGTGGCCTCTCCCGTTGTGGAGCACAGGCTCTGGACGCGCAGGCCCAGCAGCCATGGCTCACGGGCCCAGTCGCTCCGCGGCATGTGGGATCTTCCCAGACCGGGGCACGAACCCATGTCCCCTGCATTGGCAGGCGAACTCTCAATCACTGCGCCACCAGGGAAGCCCCAATTTGGTGTTTTTTAATGCGCAAAAGCTGTTGTCAGATGAGTGGTCCTATTTGACAAAGAAATTGGAATGTAGTCCACTGTGGTCCTTTTGATTTATACAGTGTCCTATGGATACTTTAATATTAATAAATATAGAAAAGAAAAGAAAATGGTCCTGGAATCTGTCTGGAAGACCTGGAGATATTCACACTGCCCAGGAACCCCACAGATTATTAAAACAAAACAAAACACATGAACAAAAGTCGGAACAATGAAGCAGTTTGGAAAGCATCCTGACTGAGCCATTAAGTGATGAAGTATGGGGCAAAAGGTACCCTCGAGGCAGAGGCTTTCTGGCCGGTTCCCACCAATGACTTCGGAAGCTTTCTGTGGTGACCGACCACGGGGGAGCATTCTCTCCCAGAGCCTGGGTTTGTGGGTTCCTGGGGCTTTCTTCTTCTCTGTCACCTCCTCCTACAGTGCCTCACCTGTCACGCACGCCACACTGTCGACATGTGATCAGTCTTTTTTGACTTTACTACTTTATGAAGGAACCTTGGGATATAAGCTGTCTGCAGATTAGAGGAATTCTAGTCTTTTTACTTAATTTAACTTTTCACAGGTCTGACTCATATTCCTCTCTTACATTCTTCCTATTTTAAGGCTGGCTTTCTGTGTGTCTGGTTCTTGAAGTCACTTTCCTTTTTTTGCTGGCCTGTCCTTATTTTCTGCATATCAGAGGATCAACATTTCCTTAGATGCCATGGTTACTGGGAGAGCAGAGTCCCTTCTATTCGAGTCAGGGACTTCTTTCCTCACGCCTGCTTTTCCAACCATCCAAATGCCAAGTAGTCAGCACTGGGCTCTGCTTGCCTTATTTTCCTATTCTTGCCTCTCCCTTTGTGGGAGGAGAGATCAGAATCCCTGATCTGAACTTGTTTTCTCATTTCTTGAACCCGTTGTTGGAAATGATTATCCTCTGAAAGCTCCAAAGATCTTTCACACACCTCTTTCCCTCAGAATCACTTCGTTGGGGCTGCCTGTCCCTTCAGGAGTGTTACCCAGGGAATCTACCCACTTACCTCCTGCCAGTTGCAGGATGGTTTGTTTTGAGTCTTATCCTGGCCCCAGGGCTGCTGCATGATTCATTCAACAGTTCCAGTGCTTTGAAAGGTTCTTTTGTTTCTTTGGCCAGGAGCGAGGAAGACTGTGGTACAGGCTTTCTTAGGACTTTAAGATCAAGTGATTTTAAGATATGCATGACTTTTCTTCTTTCTTCACCACATCAGTGATTTTTGGTTTCATTACCACTGTCACATTTCAAGCTTTTATTGACCACCGTCATGGTTTGTGCCATATCTGTGTTGCACTTGTAATATTTATTTAATATTTTTCTTTAAAACAACTTTAAATGGATTTTGGTTTTTTAAATTTAATTTTGTCCTAAACAGTGGTCTCTGTTAAATCATATGTTTGCACTGCTCACTACATACTTTAATATTTGTGAGAAAAGATATTTATTGAGATAAAGAGTATTCATCATCTAAAATGTTTATGTGTAAGATTGTCAGGAGGGTGATGGTGATTGATAAAAGGGTAATACAGAGACGGGAAAGGATACAGGTTTCTTTAATGGAAGTAGAGAGTTGAAGATCTTAACCAAATGAGAATGGCTCTATAAAGCAGGAGGCCCAGCAGAATTTGTCCCATTGGCAGGACAAGCTTCCCCGGCCTCCAGTTCTCATAAAGGTGCCCTGTTGCCAATGATGATGCCATCTGGGAACTGGATCCCATCAGGTTCAACCATTCTCACGTTGTTGACGGTGCTGGGGTCCTCTGGGTTCCTCCCTATTTTAATGGTGACCTTGCCTGCCCAGCAGGTGTGAGTAACTGCTCACAACCTCAGCATATTCCTCAGTATTTATGGCAAGATTGGATGACTTGTGGATCAGCTTCTTCTCTTGTGTGCCATCTTTCTAACAGTGTTCAAGCCTGCTTGAAGTCTGCTCCTCCAGGTATGCATAGCTCTACACTCTGGTAGACCTTGAACTAGATCAATAAAAAGTAACTAGAAGGTTTGTACACACCCACAGAAAGAAGGGATCCTTAAATGATGAAAAGTAGCATATCTATTTTGTCAAAATAGCATATAGTCTTCAAATAAATGACATTTTTTCCCCTTTAGACATTTTTTATTCTAGTCATTGTTTTTGAAGTGTCAGTGCTACACATCTTGGATTCAGTCATTTATATGTGAGCCAAAGTTTGCTTTAGTATGGAGAGATCTCTTTTCAGAATTAGGAAATTTCTGGAAATGTAATTTCAGGAAGAAAAGGAAACTGCTAAGTCATTGGAAATTATCCTTAGGTGTATTAGATCCCATCTCCTTTCCCCTATTCAAGGACATGACTTCGGCATTACCCCCTCTCTCACAATATCATTGTTTTTCTCGTTAGTGTGCAAATAATATATAACTTCATGTAAAAAAAAAGTCCTTGACCTTATATTCCTCCTTCAGCTGCAACCTCATTTCTTTTCTCCCCTTATAGCAAAATTCATCAGAAGAATTGTCCATATTTAATGCCTCCAGCCGTTTTTCTTCCCTCCTCTCTTTATCTAATTGAGGTCCCATTCTCTCTGAACCCAGTCCAATGGGGCTTTCATCTTTACTACTCCATTGGAAGAGTTCTTATCAAAGTTACCAATGAGTTTCACCTTAGTTGGCTTCTAGGAAATCCCTCTACTGATTTTCCTGCTGCTTCACTCTTCCCTCCTCCCCCTCACTGCTCACTGCAGTTCCTTCTTATCTCCCTGATCTTTCGTCACTGGAGTACCACAGGGTGGCGTTTATCTGGTCCCACCACTTGAGCTTTCGTCTGTATGTGGATGATCCCTCAATTTTTATCTCCTTTGTAGACCTCTTCCCTCAGCTCTAGTCTTAAATATGTAGTTGCCAACTTAATATCTCTACTTGGATGAATAGTAGGCATCCTATCCTCTAGTGTATCTAAAGTCGGACTCCAGAGCTCCCTTCCTAATCAGCTCTACTCACCCCATCTCTCCATCTCAGTCAATGGCAACTCCTTCGGGCCAGAATCTTTGGAGTCACCCTTGCTTCTTCTCTCATAATCTGCATTACATTTTCAGCAAAATCCTTTATTAATAAGGGATTAATTAAAATCCTTTATTGGCTTACCTTCAGAATCTCACCGCTTCTCATCACTTTCACATCCCTTCCCTATAGAAACTGAGATTATTGCAGTAGCCCCCTAACTAATGCCCCTCCTTCTGCCGGCACAGAAAACAGTAGTGCTTTTAAAATGTCAGACCCTGTGACTCTTCTGCTTGAAACCCTCTAAAGAATCCCACTCAGAGCAGAAGCCTTCCTGTGGCCTGAAAGACCCTGCAGATGGTCCCCACACTCTCTATCCGGCATCATCTCCTGCCACTGCTCGCTTGGGCTATACTAGCCTCCTACGTGTCTGTATCCCTCCAATAAAATGTAAGCTTCAAGAGTACAGACACTTGATTTATTGATTTTATCATTGCTGTATTTCCAGTGTCTGGATAGTGCTTTGATTGAGTGAATGGTTGAGCCATAGAAGGCATTTGGGTTCATTTTACAGCATAAAGTTCATCTCTTGAGGAAGGAAAGCAGGTAGTGTCAAGTGCGTATTTTGCCCATGTACAATATTGTGGCATACTAAACGGAGAAGAAACTAATATTACGGCCTGCACCTCCACCTGCTAATATGCCTTTTCCCTGCTTTCACCGCCCATGCTTTACATTGCCTTCTAGCTGTCTCTTCATGACCTAATCTCTTCTACCTATCCTAGCTTCATTTGTTTTCTTTCCTCATTCTAAGACCCACCCCATTTCTCAGAGTTTACCCTCCCTCTAACCCTCCCCCCACCCCTCACCACAGGTACATAAATGTAATTTAGCGTAACACTCTCCTCTTCAGCAAAAATAATTTCTCTGGAAATTCCCTGGTCATCACCATGATTTCCTTCTTCATTTAAAAATAGTTCCTGAAGTGCTGCTTTCTCTGTGGAACTTAAAATAGCTAAAATATTTTAATCTCTTTTGTCTAAAAGACGATTGCCCTCTTTCCATCTGCTCCCCTGGTCCAGTTTCTACACAGTGATCCAGTCTCACAAGGGATTCGTGGTAGGTGAACCCAGAGTTGAGGCTGCTCTCACAGGTGGGACAAAATTTGTCTTTAAAACCCATCACTTTTATGTCTGTCTCTGGAACTGATATATAGTAAGTTGGTAGGAATGATTATTTCTCCCTCTGGGGAATTGCTGAGTTCCAGTGATGGTTTCCCACGTATACAAATCAGTTGTGGATTTCCTCATCAAGCTGGACTATTTTGTCCTTAATCTTTGTTCAGGAATTAAGTATTAAATATTACTTATTAATTAGTAATTTTATTTACTTAGTCTATACCTATTTACCTCTAATAACTTTATTTATATGTATTTTATGTATATACTTGTTCATTATTCATCCCAGAGAGGATGGAGGAATAAGGGACAGAAGGGTGAAGAACACAGTGAGTGTTAAGATGAGCGTATGTGTACAAAGAGTGAACACATGTCAGTATGTCTGCATATTAGCTTGGGTAGACTAAAATGCTGCACAGGTAGCAGGCTCTGCAGAAGCCCCATCACTCTCCCCTGGGTTTCTATGTTTCCATCTCTATCTCTGGTTCTGTCTGTGTCTCCATCTCTGGAATACTTCTTGTTGAAACACTTGAGACTTGACCTGAGGGCTTTTTCTGACTACAGGTGCTCAGCAGCTTGTACTTGAAGCAGGCTGGAAATTCTGAGGAGTAAATGCCTCTGGATAGCCCTCAACCTTTGTCGATTAGGAGACAGTGGATAAATACCTAGCTTCCTCTTCCACTGCTGGGACCACCCTGAAGCCCCTTCTGCGTAGTCTTCCAGATGTCCCCAAAGGGGCAAATGCTCGTGAAGGTGCCCGCTATGGCTTCCTCTCCTTCCCTGTCCCCCTTTTCCGCTCCCCTACCAGTGCTTCCAGAGACCACCTCCCAATATGGACACCCCCTCAGATTCGTGTGTCAGGGTCTGCTTCTGGGTCACTCCAACCTAAATGGGTAGAAAATTGTTAATGTGAAGAGTGACCATAAGTGAGAGATCATAAGACAATTGGATTTGAAAGTAGAGTTTGGATTCCACTTGTTAAATAGCAGATAGATTTTTTACATGATGGTCATGTTCATGTATTAATGCCTATATAATAAGTGTGTTTTTATTTACTTATGTCTGTATGCAGATGCTTTGGGACCATGACTGTCAAAGTAGAATATGAAAGCTGCTTGCTTACTTCATTGAATAGTTTTCTGGTACAACCTTGAAAAGATGCCTTGACTTGGAGTTTATGTGTGATAGGGTTTTAATTTGAAGCTGTTTTAATTGATTTCTTCCTTCCTTTATTCCTTTTGAATCCCTACTTTTTAAAATGCTAGAAGCATTTCATAGTAGTAAGTAACCTTTTAGCCTGGGAACAACTGCAATGAAGTGTTAACATTTTACAGATTAATTAGCATATAAAAAACTAGCAACAGCATTGCCATCTTCGGGGAATGTTATGGTCTACTTAAGTAAGATTTTCCTGTAACTGAAAGATTCTACTTGTGAAATGTGGCTGAGTATCCCAGAAAAGTTACTCAGAAGATAAAATTCCTTTTTTTAAAAAAAAATTAATTAATTAATTTTATTTTTGGCTGTGTTGGGTCTTCGTTTCTGTGCGAGGGCTTTCTCTAGTTGCGGGGAGTGGGGGCCACTCTTCATCGCGGTGCGCGGGCCTCTCACTGTCGCGGCCTCTCTTGTTGCGGAGCACAGGCTCCAGACGCGCAGCTCAGTAGTTGTGGCTCACGGGCTCAGTTTCTCTGCGGCATGTGGGATCCTCCCAGACCAGGGCTCGAACCCGTGTCCTCTGCATTGGCAGGCAGATTCTCAACCACTGCGCCACCAGGGAAGCCCAGAAGATAAAATCCTTTATGTGTTAACTATTTTTGGAAGGATTTTAACAACAATATATTATGCTCTTCTTGATAGAATACTGTATCATTTAATGTCTAAACATCGTGGACCTTAGTTATTCTCTATGCCCCGTGAGCTGTTGGCATGTGTTGGACCATCTCATCTGTGCACTAAATTGCTCCAGGCCAGTGGGAGCAATTCATTGATAGTGTTTCATCTCCTTCCTTGCTATATCTTTTTCCTGCTGTCTCTTATCTACTTTAACCAGTCCCCACTGCTGCTTCTAATTTTCTGTGTTTTCTTAACTAGAGAAAAACTTCAGAATTTTGATGGGGAATCTGATAAGAGGTCTTCTTAAATTGCCCATTCTGTCATTCTGATACATTGGTGACAGTAGGATGGGGCCTAGCCAGGAAAGGAGTCAAGCTATGCAAAAGGGACTTGGCAAATATCCTTTAAATAGTTTTGACAGGCAAGGTTATAATTTTTGAAGTCAGAGAGCTCATGGTGCTAGATAGTAGCTTTGAATTCTTACCTTAGGACAGAAGCTCTGTGGGGAAGGGTAGTCCTGGCTCATAGGTGATTTTGCCCAGAAGAAAATCAGATGCTGGCATAGAGATATGGTGTATCTTGCTTCTTATGGAGATTGTGTATTTTGACAAAATTGTCAGCTCTTTAAAGTAAGGGTACACAGTCTTTAGGCTTGAGCCTAGAAGGTGCCCTATACATATTTGTTGATTATATTGTGATAAGGGAAATCTGGGACAAACATCTTGGTAAGTTTCTCTTCAGTTTGAAACGATAGTTTTAAAACGTTTTAGTGTGTTATCGATTATTGACTCTTTTTGCTCAGGTGCTTTCCGATAATGTGTGCTGTAAACGCTTGGTAATGCTGTCACTAATTGGGTATCCTTTGTTGTTAAGGGAGTGGTTTCACAAAACACTTAATGTGCTGGTACTTTGTACCAGTTGTAAAATTGTAAATTAAAAAAAAGTTTGTGAATTTAAATTGTAACAATTATAGTTATAAAACATTACATTTATAGTAAATTCTTCACAGCTGGTGAGTCTGAAAATTAACTTCTATAACACATTCCTAAGGTGGGAAGTAGTAGCCCCCATCTAGATCCCCATCTGGTAAGTGCAAAGTGCACATCAATTTGTTGAATTCTCCAAGAAGTCTTGCTGGTAAGTAAAGTGATTTGATCTTAGCCCAGCATCTCCCAGGCTTATTTGACTATGGAATCTTTGTGTGTGTACCCTTAACTCCTGTGGGATAGTTTAAGAAATGCTCTTTTAGAGAACGCTGTGTACGCAGTCCGCACTTTGTCCTTTCTGATTCTCACAGATTTCGGTCACCCTACAAAGGAAAACTGTTTCTCTACTTATAACACTTCTGATACCAAATGTGTGGGTTTTCTACACCCAGCAGTTCTCCAGTTCTCTACAGACACCAACTGGGTATCCTACAGTTTAATTCAACTCTGACAGTAATAACCTGGAGTTAGTGTAGACCCCACAGGTTAAGGGCTCAGTCCAACAAATCTGCCCCCCTACTTCAGACACCAATTGCAAATGCTGGATTCCTGGGTTACATAAATTTCTGTCTGACTTGGCTACAAATTGGGGGTTTCCACGACCCCCTCTTTAGGTTTGATAGTTTGCTCTAGTGGCTCACAGAACCCAGGGAAGACTTTACTTGCTATTACCAGTTTATTAGGAAGGATATTATAAAGGTTATAAATGAAGAGCCAGATGAAGAGGTACATAGGGTGAGGTCCTGAAGGGTCCCACATGCGTCTGTCCCTTTGGAGTTTGGGATGCACCGCTATTCTGGCACGTGAATGCACTCACCAACACCAAAGCACTCTGAACCCCTTTGGGTAGAGTTCTTATGGAGGCTCCACTGTGTAGGCACGATTGATTAAAGCATTGACCATTGGTGATTAACTTAATTCCCAGCTTCTCTCCCCTTCTTGGAGGTTGGGGGGTGGGGCTGAAAGTTCTCACTCTCTAATCCTGGTTGGCTCCTCTGGTAAACTCAGCCACACTGAAGCTATCCAGGGACCCACCCAGAGCCACCGTATTAGCATAAACTCAGGTGTGGTTGAAAGGGGCTTGTTATGAATAACAAAAGACACTCTTCCGTCACTCGGGAACTTACCAGGGTTTTAGGTGCTCTTGCGCCAGGAGCCAGGGATGAAGACCAAATATATATTTCTCATTATATCGCTCTATCGCCATGGTTTAGTTAAATACTAGTCCGCCATGACACGATTCAAATTTTGATCATCATGATATAGTAACTGTGCAAATAAAGTATAGATTTTGCTGCTAGCTCTTCAGTATGCAGGTCAGCAAGTCAGTGTGTCCACAACAGCTGGGCATCTGTTCTTCAGCTCACACACAGACAGGAAAGGGTGTTGTTGTACTGCTTCCTTGTTTCCCATTCATAAACGTGACGTACTACAGAGCTGGGTAATCACAAGAGGGAAGTGGTCAATAAAGATGAAAGTCCAGCAAAGAACAAACAGTGATGTTTCTGGAAGTGAAATTTAAATTGAGCATAAATGAAATAATAAAATGAGTAACTGATGGTAGGAATGTTGACACTGCCACCATTTGAGAGATTCTTGATATGCAGCCAGGAGCACTTAGTGAGGGCAACCTTAAGAGCATAATGGTTTAAATTACAGTGTACTAAGTAAATGTTTTAGGAATTTTTCATTTCTCCATACATTATAACCAACAGTAAGAGAGTTTTAAATGTTTTAACAAACATTTTTGAAGCTCAGGGGACAACTGTAATTTTCCCATTGATTACGAAGATAGCTTTGCATAGTTTCAACTTGCATAATTATTTTTATGCTCCCACACTACCATGCAAAGCAAGGACTACCTGTATTTTTCTTGTATTTGCCAATCATTTGTCATCTGACCTCTAGTGGAAATAAAGAAGAATTACAAAGTGAACCTTGAGGAACCTATAATGATGTTATCTTCTGAATGGATCTAATAGGTAAAAACCCCTACGTATTACACACTTAACACTTTGCCCTTACTGTATGTTTTGAAATAGGATGGTCCAGTGTTTGCTGTTGACCTTTTCTGGACAACTCAGCACTACCCGTTTTGCTTTTTTTTTTTTTTTTTTTTTTTTGCGGTACGTGGGCCTCTTCTGTTGCGGAGCACAGGCTCCGGACGCGCAGGCTCAGCGGCCATGGCTCATGAGCCCAGCCGCTCCACGGCATGTGGGATCTTCCTGGACCGGGGCACGAACCCGTGTCTGCTGCATCAGCAGGCAGACTCTCAACCACTACGCCACCAGGGAAGCCCCTACCCGTTTTGCTTTTGATGGGTACTTCTGATTTGTAATTTTGTTGAAGTTCTTTGAAATCTTCATGTAGGGATGTTTGTTAAGGATTATGTCAGGCTTTCCATGATCCAAACCTCTACTCTTAACTCATCCTTCATTGAGAATGAAGAAGCCTGCTAAGGGTGTTAAGTAGTCCCCCTTAGAAACCTTAGTTTTTGTCCCAACAGAAAGTTCTCTAAGATGAATCCTTTCTCTTGGCTTCACTCAGAATGTAGTCTCTCCCCTTAGGTTTGGGCACTGAAGACTGTTTACAAGAGGAGAAAGGTTATTAGGCAACTAGATCGGCTTGAGTTGACTCCTGTCCTTTGTAGTTGACTCATCACTAAGTGTCCTCAATATAGAAGTTTATGACTTCCTGTTGTCTTTTATCCCAGGGTGTGATCTCTTAACCATGCATATATTAAATCTTCTGTAGGTGTCATTAGACCCTGGAAAATATAGCTTTCCTTGCCATGCTCACAATGGGAATTAAAACGGTCAGCTGGGTTGAAATGAAAATACATGATGGCTATTGGTTTATCTTTTAAAAAATCTATTTCTACTTATCTATTTAATCTATATATTCTTTTAGTAGATACCCTACTTGGAAAATCAAGCTAACATAAGGACACTTAGAAGCTACAAGAAAGGAGAACAGAATAAATGGGCATAATATATAAATCTGTAATGAACAGAGATCTTTTTTGCACAATGGGATTATATACCTGCAACTAAACTTGAACATTCAGGAATAATGTATCCTTTTACATTGGCAAAAAGTATGGATATTTTAGGGGCTTCCCTGGTGGCACAGTAGTTTGAGAGTCCGCCTGCCGATGCAGGGGACATGGGTTCGTGCCCCGGTCCGGGAAGATCCCACATGCCGCGAAGCGGCTGCGCCGCTGAGCCTGCGCGTTCAGAGCCTGTGCCCCGCAACGGGAGAGGCCACAACAGTAAGAGGCCCGCGTACCGCAAAAAAAAAAAAAAAAAAAAAAAAAAAAAAAAAAGGATATTTCAAACTGAGATCTCGAAAGAAAAAGTCACCCATTATTTATTTTTTCCTCCTCACGTCCATTTTCTACCCCTTTATATTTGCAAAATTCATATTTAATTTTGGGTATAATAGGGTATTTACAGCCAGGATAGTAGCCTCCCTAATGTGCTTGGAATTTCTGCTTTCCGTCTGTAAATATTCTGTGAGCGGGGACTTACCTGGTGGTGCAGTGGTTAAGAATCTGCCTGCCAATACAGGGGACACGGGTTCGAGCCCTTGTCCGGGAAGATCCCACATGCCGCGGAGCGGCTGGGCCCGTGAGCCATGGCCGCTGAGCCTGCGCTCTAGAGCCCACGAGCCACAACCACTGAGCCCACGCGCCTACAGCTCGTGCTCCACAGGAGAAGCCACAACAATGAAAAGGACATGCACCACAATGAAGAGTAGCCCCCGCTCACCGCAACTAGAGAAAGCTCGCGCACAGCAACGAAGACCCAACACAGCCAAAAAAAAAAAAAAAAAGAAGGCGGTAATGTACATAATGATGGCACAGTTTTTAATTCCTTCCTTTATTAACTTAACATTTCCAAGCAAACGTTTATGTGATTGCTACTGTTTATCCTTTATCATCATGGCAAGATTTTTCTCCCCTAAGATGATTTACAAAGTTCTTATTAAATTCTCACATAATATTCATTTTGGGTTGGCATTTATTTGCTGTTTCACTGCTTATAAGTAGAAATGTAGTCCGTCTTCATGAAACAGCAGATGTGCTGGGCACCACTTGCACTATAGCGTTCCTTAGTCACTGTTGGCATACTTCAGGCATAGCCGCACCGGCAGAAAGTAGATTCCTAAAGAGGAGTAAGAGAGTATTAGTTTGAGAGATTGAAGAGCTAGTGGAACGACCACAAGGTGGTGAAAAGCAAATCTACTTAGCTTTTTGTATATTTCAGAAATTTAAAGCAGCTTTTCTTTCTTTAGGGCATCCTAGTAGAAATTATTACCTTCCTGAGATAATAGTTTGTTTATGCTTATTTGTAAAGATACTTTAATCCATTTACCATTTACATTGCCTACCCTGTGTACTCAGGTGTCAGATAGACAGTGACAAGAACAAGCATGTTTTCTGTGCTCTAGAGGCAAGTAGTATAATGTTCAGCATGTAAATTATATTTGATGTATATGTTTCACACATTCATCTTGGCACAAATTTTATTAGAAGCATGTCAACAGGATTTTCAGCTTTTTTAAGGGGTACATTTTGTATCAGTGAGCTTACCTCTTGGTTCTTCAGTCCCTCTTATTTTCCTTTCATGTTCTTTGTTCAGTTCCTTTTTATATTGTCGTCCTCCCTCACCCTTATTAACATAGATGTTCTGAGTCAGCTGGTTGGAAATAATTCAGGAAGCCCTAGGACAGTTGGAAGCATGAGCTGGCTATTAGAGGTAGAAAAACTCTAATTTTCTGAGATTATTATGAACCAAAGGAATTTGGTTCAGAGTATGCACTTCATTCAAAATCCTTATTAAATATAGTTAAGCATATTATATGCCAGTAAATAGCTTTAATGTGTCAAAAAATAAAATCTTCAATGCTATACCCAACTTGTAAAGAAAAGCACTTAATTTTTTGAAAAGAGTTTTACATGTCAGCAAGAGAATAACAGAAGTTGGGTTTTTTTTTTATTAAACCACAGGTTTAATAAAAAACTACCAGGTTGATTGTCAGTGAAAATATTTCATATGTGCAAATTATAAATTTTTGCTTTAGCTGATAATTGATAATAGAGTATCTTAGGGTTAAAACACTGCATAAAATGCAATTTAAAAGTGGAAATGCCTGTTGGCATCCTAGTACTTCTAGCAGGAATATCAACCTATTAAGCTAATACCGGTTAGCAAAGTAAGATTTTTGGACCACCAAAACAATTGTTCTGCAGTTTCAATTCTGAACGTTTTATGTTTGTTAACTTAATTAATTTTCTTAACTTTGAGGGAGATACTGTCATTATCTCCATCCTTTCAGATGAGACCAAAAACAGACAGAGAAAGTTACCCAAAGGCACATATAGGTAGTAGCCCAGGATTTTAACATAGGTAGACTGACTCCAGAGAACTCAACCATCAAAAAGGAATTAAAAATTGAAAAGGAATTCTCTTCTTTTTCCCTTAAAGAATGGCCATTTGAGTGTCTAATTGTGTTCTGAAGAGGCATCACTGAAGAAAAAAATATTAAGCCTAGTCATAAAGCCAGATTTCCTGCGTGGGCTCCAACCTCATAGGTAATAAGCCCAGAGCTGTATAAGCTATGATTGGTACCTAATAGAAGCATAATAATATTAATGGTTACTATTCATTACTTAATAATATTTACTCTACTATTTCTTACTATATGCTAAGCCATATGCTTTATAAATTTACATACATTGTCCTTTTTAATCCTAGGAGAACTCCTGCTCAGAGGAATTAAGGAAGTTGCTCAAAGTCAAAACTACTGGAGCTAGAAATCAAACCAAGTCTTTCTTTTTTTTTTTTTTAATTTATTTATTTTACTTACCTATTTTTGGCTGCATTGGGTCTTTGTTGCTGCACGCGGGCTTTCTGTAGTTGCGGCGAGCAGGGGCTACTCTTCATTGCGGTGCGTGGACTTCTCATTGCGGTGGCTTCTCTTGTTGCGGAGCACAGGCTCCAGGCACATGGGCTTCAGTAGTTGTGGCACGCGGGCTCAGTAGTTGTAGTTTGCGGGCTCTAGAGCACAGGCTCAATAGTTGTGGCACACGGGCTTAGTTGCTCCGTGGCATGTGGGATCTTCCTGGACCAGGGCTCGAACCTGTGTCCCCTGCATTGGCAGGCGGATTCCTAACCACTGACTGCACCACCAGGGAAGTCCCCAAACCAAAAATCTATGCATCCCACTGGAGCCAGTTGACACCTGTTTTTCTGGTGGCGTGAAACTAGACTGGGCAGTCCTTGCCTGACTTACAGTTGTCCCAAGGCCTCAGCTGACCCCAGAGTTATGATATGAAAGGAAATATGAAGAGCAGGTTATAAACCACCCTCTATATTCCTGGTGTTAATGCATCTCAAAGGCCACTCCGCATCCTCTTTGATGGTATTAGTGTGAGGCTTTGAGGGTTGCACAATGGATGACTCAGTCCTCTATGAAGAAGTCATAAAAATCGCCTTTGGGTAGAAAGATGAACTTTTGAAACACAGGCGAAAACTTGCACTGAAGCACAATTTTAAATGAATGAATTTCATTGCTACATCCTACTACCGTCTAAGGAAAGATGAGAAATCTACTAATTCATACATTGAAAGATCTTTCCCTTTTTTGCCAACTGTGTTGCCTTTAGTTCCCATACCAAATTCTTAAAAAATTCAAGCAGAACACTTTTTTTTTTTTAAGCTGCTTATAACTTTACCACAACGGGTCAATTTTAAAATAAGTTTTCAGCACAGTTAATAATCAACAGAAATTTACTGGGATCATCATGTTGAGAGGGCACTGTAAGTGGTCCTGAGAGAAGTCTTGAGCTCAACTCAGGAAATAGGGTGTGTAAAATAGCTCAATATTAGACATCAGTGAGTGGAAATGTGTGTGAATAAAATGTTGCAGGACTTTATATGGGGTGATCCAGTGATGTTTCACCAAGGAGGAGGAATTTGTGTTGAGCTTTGAAGCCTAGGTAGTGTAAGGTTCCTTGGTGTGGAATGGGGAGAACATTTGAAGCAAGAGGAATATCTAATGAAGTCCACTGGCAGGAAGATCTTAAAGAATTTGGCCACCTACTCTTCTAACACCAAGAGGAGGGAATATAAATGGGAGCATTATCCAAGCGGAAAAAAGAGAATGTTTGGCAGATCCCAGGGAATTCTGGTTAGTCATTAATTCAATTCTGTTCTCGTTAAGTGTCAAAAAAAAAAAAAAAGAAGCCAGCTAAGCAACAATTTCAGAAGATTAAGACAATAGAAAGTGCTAAAGTTGTCACTGTCACACTCACCAAATGGCAAGGAGGCTGTTCTTCTATAGATGGAAGCTATTCAGAAAAGGTCAGATTGTCACCCCTATAGGAAACGCCCCCCCCCCACATATACACACACACACTCCCAATGGTCTAATAAACATTGAACATTTTGCCATTAGGAAAAAATGGAACGATTTGTATATGAAGGAAAGTTTTATAAGAGAACTAAATGGAGTGAGAGACTAAAGGGGATTTGAAAGTTATTCTTAGAAAGTTTGCTTTCAGAGTTCTGCATTTTATGTGTCCTACTGCATTTGCTCTTAACATATCTGTTAAAGCTACAGTGACTCTAGAATTCTTTTAACGGGGGCTGAGGGATGGGAGAAGTTATCCCTCCCTTTGAGAGAGAAACTGAAATGTATGTAGTAGTTCCTTTTAGTGCCGTCCAAAGATCTGAAATAACCTTCTTGGTCTAGGGGCATTTAATTTTTATGTTTAATTTGATTTTTAAAATTATATTTTAATATAAAGGATTAATGATTAATATAAAGGATTGTTTTTAAGATTTACTGATTTATCAGATGTACTGTTTTTTATTAATTTACCAAATTTACCATTAAGTTCTGAAAAATTTTGATAAATGTAAGCTATAAATGTTTTGCCAGTTGATTAGAAATGGTCAAAACCTGAAGATATCACTGACATTTTAGTAAAAGAGAGTATAGAGGGTGAGTGTGGAAGTGAAGAGCAGAAGCTGGAGAGAGGAACCGTGGGTCTTTGAGGATCATTAGCCAAGTTTTGCTGAAGTGTCCTTAATTAATTGGAATGTCCCTGTCTTCTCTTTCTTCCCTAAGCTTTATGGGAATCACCCTTATATATGTATCTTAGATATTCATACGTTAGTTCATGATGTATGCTGGTTTAGGTTTTCCAGGATATATCCAACAATTTTTTCTCAATAATTCTTTTGGTGTAACCATCACTTTTTAAGCATAAGGAATGTGGCCATAGTCAAGGTATGACGAGACAAACCACGAGTTTCTAGAAGTGTCAAGTTGGCTTCTGTGGTCTTGAGTTTCTGTTCTGGTCGGAGTAGCACCAAAATCAGGGAAGTGTGGTTTGGAATTGTTTCACTGAATGTAGAGATACCTTCTCACTTACCTCCAGTGACCCTTTTCTTTGCTCCATTTTAGCAACCTGCTGTTATTACACTTGTACCTTATCACTGTCATAGACTACACTACTTCAGAAACTTTAAATTCTGAACATCCCACTCTTTGAGCATCATCTCTGCCTCTTACAGATCGGTTGTTCAAGGCTTTCCACTGAGTCAGTGCTGAGAACATATTGAGACCCCCTAAGACCATCTCACCATCTTTCACTACCTTTTTCTGTATTCATGCCCCTTTTGTCCAGTTTCGCTTTCATGGTTCATCATTATATTATCTCCCTGGTAAATATCCTCAACTCCCTTTCTAGTCTTTGCCTGCAAAACCCCAACTCTCGATGGACCCAAGCTCCTCCTCTGGGCCTGCACCACATGGTTGAACATTGCTAAGAAAACGAAAACAATCACACAGCTGTGCAGAGATGATTTCACTTGGAATTCATTATCACAGAGCTCAGTGCTACCTAGCAGTGTTACTGTTTCTTGGTCTTCATTCCTCAGATCAACTATTTTGTATTTCCTTTCCTCACACTGCTCTACCACTTTCCAGACTCGGCTGATTATCTCGCACTAAACTAAGCTGAGAAAACAGAAGCCTTCAGATTGTAGTGGTGACATCCAATTCATCTATTTTTCTTTTGTCCCTCGTGCTTTTGGTGCTGGATCTAAGAAACCATTTTCTGATTCAAGGCCATGAAGATTTACTCCTATGCTTTATTTGAGAAGTTTTATAATTTTAGGTCTTACATTTACATATATGATCCATTTGAGTTAATTTTTATATATGGTGTGTGGTGGGGGTCCAACTGCATTCTTTTGCATGTATTTGTCTCAGTACTGTTGTTGAAAAGACTATTCCCTATTGGATGATCTTGGCACCCCTTGTTGAAAATCAGTTGATCCTAAATGGTAAGGGTTTATTTCTGGACTCTCAATTCTGTTCCATTGATCTGTATATCAGTACCATACTGTCTTGATTACTGTAGCTTTGTAAGTAAGTTTTGAAATTGGGAAGTGTGAATACACTATCCAATGATTGGACCCAGTAGGTTGTACATAAATAAGTAAAAAATTTTGCATAAGGTTTATTTTATTGGATTGGAAATTGATAGTTTTTCAGTTAAAAAAACTTTCTAAATAAACAGTTAGCATATTCACCTTTGCTTTCTGTGGAAATAAATGAAGTATATCTAAATTGGACAGATAAAACCAAAGAAATTTCTGTTCTATAGAAATAAATTGCAAGTACTTGATTCAGTTACACGGATTGAATATTCAAATGGAAATATGTTATTTTTGACAACTGGTTTTGACTTTTTTTTTTTTTTTTTTTTTGTCTTGATGGCATCATACTCTACTCAGACTCCCAAAGACTTTATGGAAGCAATTGTACTGGAGTCCTCAAATGAGAACAGGTTTATTTTGGGGTATCCACAGATCTTTAAGATACATTGTTTTTGATATTTTGCTTCAGTTGTTAGATTAATTCAAGGTTTTTGTTTGCTTAATCTTTTTATATTATTGTAGATAGAATTTTATCCTTAAAAGTATTTTAATGTGAAAGAACACAGAAAAGTGTCTAAAACATAAATATATAACTTAATGAATGATTATAAAACATATACCCTTGTAATAACAACCACCCAGGATCCAGACACCTTCCCGCAATCCTTTCCAGATCACAACTCCCTAGAGGAATCTGTGATCCTACTGTTACGATCTATCTCTGCTTTTCTTTATAGTTTAATCCCTAAACACTGTACTTCAGCTTTGCCTGGCTTTAAACTTTATGAATAAATAGAATACATTGTATATATTCTTGTCTTTTTTTTTAACATAATATTGACATTCATATAATTCATTCAGTTATTGCATGGGTCTATAGTTCTTTCATTTTTATTATGCAGAATTCCATTGTGAGAATATACTGTAGTTTATACATTTTACTGTTAATGGACTATTAGAAATAATGATTCTGTAACCTTTCCTGTATAGTGTCCTTGTGCACACGTGCATGAGTTTCTCTAAGGTACATGTACCTAAAAGAGGAATCGCTTGGTCATAGAATATAGGATTCTTCAGTTCTTTTACAAAATTGTTTTCCATAATGGCTGTGCCAAATTTACTCCAGCCAGTGGTATATGAGTTTCCATTGCTCCACATCATCTTCAACATTTGGTTATCAGTAGACTTTTTAGTTTTAGTCAATATGGTGAGCATATTGTGGTTTTAGTTTGCATTCCTCCAGTTATTTATGAGGTTACGTATATTTTCATGTGTGTATCAGTCACTTGTATTTCCTTTTATTGTGTGCCTAGTTACATCTTTTGTTCATTTTTTTTTTACTGGGTTCTTTCTTTCCTTCTTTCTTTCCTCCTTTCCTTTCCCTCCCCTCCCCTCCTCTCCCCTCCCCTCCCCTCTTCTCCCCTCCCCTTCCCTCCCCTCCCCCCTTCTCCCCTCCCCTTTCCTATTGATTTGTAGGAGTTTATTATACTGTGGGTATAATTCCTTTGGTGGTTATCTCTATTGTAAAGTCTTCTCCCACTCTGGCTTATCCTTTCATTCTTTATAGTTTAATGAACTATATATTTTAGTATAATTAAAGTTACCAGTTTTTCCCCTTATGGATAGTACATTTTATGTTTTGATTAAGACAACACTTCCTACCACAAAGTCATAAAGATATTTTGATTTTATGTTATACAACCTTTGTAGTTTTCCTCTTACGTGTGTTTTCATGTGTGTTTCTAATCTATTTTGGAATAAATTTTTATGTTGTGAGATAGGTGTCTAATTTCATTTTTTCCCCATACAGATACATAAATGGTGTCTCAGGACCTCCTACAGAAAAGTCTGTCCTTGCTGTACAAGTGTCCACATATGCCTGGGTCTGTTTGGGGGCTCTTGCATCAGTTTTGTATTACCTTCATTCCTACAACTTTAAAATATGTCTTGATACCTGGTAGAGAGTTTGCTTTTTTCTTTCCCCCCGCCCCCCCCAAGAATGCCTTGTGTATCCTTGGCTCTTTATGTTTCCATATCAGTTTTACAATCAGCCTGTCAAGTTCTACAGATTTTGACTGGGATTAGATTGAATCTATAAATCAATTTGAGGAGAATTAATATCTTTACATATTACACTTCAAATCCATGATCATGATGTATATCTCCATTTATTTAGGTCTTCTTTAAAGTCTCTTAATAATGTGTTATAATTCTCCTTAAAGGGGTCTTTGCATAGTTTTTGTTAAATTCCAGCATACTTGACATTTTTTCTGCAGTTGTGCATGGTGTTTTATTTCATTTTTTAGCTTTATAATGTTGGTATATGGATGTACAATTACTTTTTATGTGCTGGTATTGTATCTTGCCACCTTTCTTTTTATTGATTTTTGTAATTTATCCACAGATTCATTTTCTACATGTGTAACCACAGCATTTGCAGTAGCAGCTTTGCTTTTGCTTTTCCAATCTCTATACCTTTTAGTTCTTTTTCTTATTTTACTGCACCAGGATAAGTTTCATTAGATGTGGTAGCATCAGGCATTCTTGTCTTGCTCTTATCTCAAAGAGACTGCTCTCATGTTATTTGCATAGTTTTATAAGTACCCTTTACCAGATTTTGGAAGTATCCTTGTAGTCTTAATTTTCTAAGGGGTTTTGTTTGCTTTTTAATCATAAATAAATGTTGAATTTTATCAAATACTTGTCCTGCTTCTTTTTAAATGGTCATATGGTTTTTTATTTTAATCTGTTAATGTAGCAAACTTCATAGATTAAATTTTTTAGTGTTAAAACCACCTTGCATTCCAGAGATAGACCAAACTTGCTATTTGCATCTTTGCTCATAAATGAGAGTGACTTATAATTTTCCTTTCTTGTATCATCCTTTCCAAGTTTTAGTATCAAGGTCATGCTATCATAAAATGAGTTAGAAAGTAAGTCTTTTTTTCCTACTTGCTGGTGCAAATTTTATATAATATTGGAATTATTTATTCCTTTAATATTTGCTAGAACTTGCTTGTGAGGCCATCTGGGCCTGGGGTTTTTTTTTTTTTTTTGAAGGGGGGGATAATTTTTAATATAAGTAACAATTTTAGGACTATTCAAATATTTTTTTTCTTTGTGACCCAGGTTTGCCTGACTTATCTATATTTTTTAATCTTTTAGCATAAAATTGTTCATAATACCCTCTTTTGCATTTAGCATGTATAGAATCTATAGTTTTCTCTCTCTTTTCATTCCTACCATTGTTTACTTATGTTTTATCTAATTTTTCTTGAGCTTTCTAGAGGTTTACAAGTCTTTTCAAGGAATCGGTTTTTGGCTTCAGTGCTCTATTGTATGTTTGTTTTCCGCGTCATCAGTTCTGTTCTTTTGGTTTTCCTTCTGTCTGTATTTTTAAGGTTTATTTTGCCATTCTTTCTGTAACTTTTTTGAGGTAGATGTTTATTAATTCATTAATTTTAGCCTTTATTATGATTTATCTTTTGACTCAGGTTATTTAGAATATTATTTCTTAATTTCTAAACACATGAAGATTTTCTAGTTAACTTTTTGTCATTGCTTTCTATCTTGAACTGTGGCCAGAGAATTTCTGATTTCAGACCTTCAAATTTGATTGTGGCCCAGTGTATGATCACTTGTTATGAATGGTCCATGTGTGCTTCAGAAGAAATGTGTGTTCTATGGATGTTGGGTGTAGGATTCTATAAATGTTCTTTAGGCCATATTTTTTTAATCCTGCAGTTCAAATCTTGTATATTTCATAGATTTTTGTTTTACCTGTTTATTCTATCAGATACTGAGAGAATTGTCAAAATCTCCACTACTGTTTTGTCCTCCTGGTGAATTGAAATTTTTGTCATTATGAAGTGAACATGTTTATCTCATATTTTTTGCTTTAGATTCTGTGTTGCTTAATATAGCTGTACTTTCTTTTGATCACTATTTTTGTGGTATTTATTTGCCCATCCTATTACTTTCAGTCTTAATGTATCCTTGTTTTATGTCTCTTATAACCAGCAACTTGTATTGTTTAAGTCCAGCCATATAATCTGTCTTTTAACTTAAGCATTTAGTCCATTTGCATACAATATAATTACTGATATATTTGAATTTATACCTTATTTTAGTCTTTTTGGTTTTTTTTCTCTTTTTCCTCCCCTCCTCTTTTTGATCACCCTCTGCCCCCAACTAGTTTGGGAGCTATGCTCTCTGTTTCTGTTCTTTTAGTTGTCTCCCAAGAAATTATAATAGGGGTCCTCAACTCATTATTATTGAAGTCTAACAGTAATCATTACCTTCTCTTTCCTTCTCGTATAAGTGCCTCGGGACCCTGTAACTCCATTTGTCCTCTCCTGACTCAAATGCTGCTATTGTCATGTGTTTTAGCTCTTTGTATATATATTTAAACCTCACATGACATTATTTGTTTTATGTAGTCAGTGTTTGTATAAGTTTACCCACATATTTATTACTCTACTTTTCTTAGCTTTTCCGTTTTTTCTTGCATCCCAGACCTCTCTGTGATCATCTTCCTTCTGCCAGAAGTACATCTGTTGGCATTTTCTTTACTGTTGATTGGCTGGAGGTGAACTCTCAGTTTTTGGTTGTACAATTACTTACCCCCCCCCCCCCTCCCCGAAACACATTTTAACTGAATGTTGAATGCTTGGTCAATATTTTAGGTTAGCAGATATTTTCTTTAAGCACATGTAAGATATTCTAATGTGTTCCAGTTTCCATTATTGCTTTGAGAAGTCTCTCATCCTTGCAAGTAATCTGTGCTTTTTTCTTCTTATGGCTTTGAAATTTTCTGACTTTGTTTTTCTGCAGTTTTACTATGATGTGATTAGATGTAGACTTTTTATTCATCCTGCTTGGGATATGTTGGGTTTCTTAAATCTGGAGATCAGTGTCTTTCATTATTTCTGCAAATTTTTAACTGTTAGCTCATAATATTGCTTCTACCCCTATTCTCTCTTTACCTTCTGAGGCTGTGGTTAAATGTATGTTATACATTTTTTCATTTTATCCTTCGTGGTTCTTACAGTCTTGTTTGTATTTCCCACCATCTTATTCTCTCTGCTACATTCTGAATGATAAGCCTGTCATCCATTTCACTAATTTTCTCTTCCACTGTTACACCTGTCAACTGATGCCCCAAAATTCTGTGTTAGGTCTGCTTTGGTTCTTTTTCAAGTCCTAGTTGTGGTTGTGTTTTTGTTCTGAAACTTTTTGGGAGTCCAAACATGTATAAATTTTTACCCTAATAAGTTACTTGGGAAGTGAGCAAAGCTGCTGTGGTCTTTCGTTGGTGAACTACTCCTGTTTTCAAGATGTCACTATGTAGTTTTATCAGTTCTTAGGTGGTCCCCTTAAACTTTATTTTTATTTAAGTGCTGCTGCTGTATACTCCATGATATGGAGTATTCCAGATACAGTGCCTCAAACTAATTTAACTGGTTAATTAGGGATATGAGACCTAAAGCAGAACTGTTAAGACTCAGTGCTCTCACCATGTCAGTGATGTTACCCAAATTTACTAATCACCTCTGCTGATGACAGTCATATTTTAAAGTTAAGTGGTGTTTTAGTCTGCTCAGGGAGGAGAGAAGGAGAGGAAGAGAGAAGAGAGGAGAGAGAGAGGGTATGTGAGCTCTGTGGTGTCTCTTCATGTAGGGACACTAATCCTATTGGATTAAGGCTCCAATCCTTAGGACCTCATTTAACCTTAATTACTTCCTTCTTAGAGGCCCTATCTACAAATACAGTCACACAGGAGTGTACAGCTTCAGCATGTGAATTTTGGAGGGACACAAACATTTAGTCCATAACAGGTAGTATTTACATAATGGTTTGAGGGTTTTATGGTTTATAATTATGTTACTTCTGCTGTCTCTACTGCTGCTAGTAGTGAATCACTTCCCACATATTCAACCCCACAATTATTCAGCAAGTATGTAAGGAAGAGAATTAAATTTATTCTTGCATGTGTTTCTGTACTTTACAAAGTTTATTGGTGAGGTTGTACATTTCTCAGCTAAATTCTAACCAATCTGTTATAGTTAAGTGAAAATCTTCACCTTATTTACACATTGGCTTTATTTTTCTTTATCTTAGCTGTGTTGGAGTAGAAGAACATCATGCTGTTGACATTGACCTATATCACTGTCCCAACTGTGCAGTTCTACATGGTTCCTCCTTGAGTAAGTACTAGAAGCTTAAATAAAAATTGAACTTTAGAACTTAATATGTACATGACAATACTTTAATGATACTCTGACTAGTTATATTATACCCACCAAGAACTATAAGGAAGATTTTTCTGAAGATGTTGAGAATACAGTTTTTCTTTGAATTATTAAATAACTTATTTAACAAGTCAAAACATTAAGTGAAAAAAATACTATCCTTCTTAATTGCCAGTGCAAAGCCCCCAAACTCAAATACATATTTTCAAAGCTTTCAATTTGCGAAGTGCAATAAAGTAAAATTTTTCTGATTCTGGCTGTTTTTATCTCTATAAATTACAAAAAAAAAGAATGGTAACTAGACTTATCGTAGTGATCATTCTGAAGTGTATAGAAATATTGAATCAGTATGTTGTGTGCTAGGAACTAACACAGTGTTGTTGGTCATTTATGTTTCAAAGACAAATAAACAGACTCATAGAAAACGAGGTCAGATTTATGGTTACCAGAAGCAGGGATGGGGGAGAGGATTTGATGAAGATGGTCAAAAGGTACAAACTTCCAGTTATAAGATAAATAAGTACTAGGGATGTACAACATGTTAAATACGATTAACACTGCTGTATGTTCTTTATGAAAGTTGTTAAGAAAGTGGCTCCTAAGAGTTCTCATCACAGGAAAAAATTTTTTTTTCCTATTTCACTTATTGTATCTACACGAAATGATGGATGTTCACTAAACTTACTGTGGTCATCATTTCATGATGTGTGTCAGTCAGATTGTTATGCTGTATAACTTAAACTTATTCAGGGCTGTGTGTCAATTATATCTCAGTAAAACTGGAAGAAGAAGAAAAAATCTTCCAGTACTATTTGCGACAGTGAACAGTATAGGATAAGACTTGAATGCACACACGTGCATTATACTTCTAGGAGAAAATTAGGGCACCGATACGCTAAAGTACTACTCCTGTTGTCCGAATTAGGTCATGCTGTTGCGTATGGCCTAGAGTCCTGCCCAGCTATCCTCTGTGATGGAAGCAACTTCCCCACAGTCCCCGTCCCACAGAAGGCAGAGGCCAGACCAAGTCTTTGCCTGCACTCTTCTTGAGGCGTGAGGGCATGGGCAGGGAAGCTCACGTGTCCTCTGGAGTACACCAACAACACATACAAAACGATATTATTGTTAGCCTTTTACAGATGCTTTAGAGGAATAGATGGGAATATTAATTGTTGTACAAATATGAGAGTAGAGATTTTAAAGACTTTGGATTGTAACTATTTCTTTTCTTAAAAATTTAGACTGCATGCTAGCTTTTTTGTGTTCATAAAATTAAAGAGAAAAACTGTAGACTTAGTCATTTTAGAACTGAGCTTTTCCCGAACATACCTTGATACACGCTTGGGTCAGATGTAGGTAGCCTATACAACCTCTTTATTTTGAATGCAGCCTTTTTCCTAATATTTTTTTAAAATAGAAATTTTGTCCTGAGGTTATGGGCAAGTGATCTTTTCAAAAGAGACTTAGGAGCAACTGACTGCTTATCTGTTTTGTTAGAAATATTAATAATTTATCAGTTTCTTTCTAAGAGATCTAACAAATTAAGCTCTATGAATGTATTAAAATATTTTTTTGTAAAATACAGATTATCCTTTTTGTTAGTTACGCAGTATAAAATTTGAGGTTAGCAAATTGGTAGAATTGTTACACGTGTAATTGACTAATTTGTTAATATAAATGTTTTTAAAGGTTCTTATTTTGTGTAGCACTGAAGTATGTAGTATATAACTTGAAGTAATTATTGACCAAGTGTAATTCTTTGAGGAAATAAATAATACTGGGTTGTTATGTCAAGAAGGGAAACAGAATTTAGAATTTAAGTAAATAACCCCAAAATGAAATAATTTGAATTTAATTTCCATGAAATGTTAAAGGGGTTACTATGAATCAGAATAATGTGTGTTTAAAACACTGTTGCAGGGACTTCCCTGGCGGTCCAGTGGTTAAGACTTCACCTTCCAATGCAGGGGGTGTGGGTTCGATCCCTGGTCGGGGAGCTAAGATCCCACATGCCTCACAACCAAAAAACCAAAGCATAAACAGAAGCAATATTGTAACAAATTCAATAAAAACTTTAAAAGTGGTCCACGTAAAAAAAAAAAATTAAAAAAAAGAAAACACTACTAAATGTAATGCACTCTATTTTCTTTTTTCCTATATGATTTAATTTTTTTAAAAGCTTGTCATGCTCACTAAATTGATTTCACAACCCATAATGGATCATGACCTGCACTTTGAATAACAGCACTTCAGAGGGAAACTTGACTGTTACTTGCCCCTACATATGCTTCTCTTCTTGAATAACATAAGATCAGGCATTGGCTGTCTTCTGGGCAAAAGTCCAACTCTAAGTACCCTTTAGGAAAATGCCCAAGATCCAGGAATCTGTTTTATCTTGATTTAAGGCTCCACTGCTCCTCACCCCTCACCCTCGCCCCTAATTTGGGTCATACCTTTTGGTCTTAAGCCTCTTCTGCTTGCCACCGACGATTTCCTGTTTCTTTGAGAGATCCCCAGGAATCCTTACTACAGATACCATTGAGACAGTCTAATATCCATAAATATGGTGAATTTAGACTTTACCTTCTTAATGGGAATTAAGAACTCTGTTCGAGGTCCAGTGTCAAAAAAACCAGCCCGATACTTAAACACATATTCTCAGTGCTCCTCAGGCACATGCACTCTAAACTCAAAATTCTCTGTCCATTCCCTATGACCACTATTAAAATGTTCTTTCACTGGCCTCCTTCCTTTAAGAAATTCAGTCAGCTCTTGCAGCGACTGCTTTTATGTGTTAAGGATGTTGGCCCAACAGGACAGTGTAGCCTTCTGTTAAAATCCTGCAAGTCAGCACATTTAAAAGAAAAGAGAAGTAATTGGCAGCATATTGGTTGCCCCAGGCACTATGCTAAGAAAAACTAGACCTATGTTATCTCCTTTGATATTTGTAACACCTTGATGTGAGAAAAATTATCTTACTAGGTCTCTCATGTAGCTGTTTGGCAGAGCTGGAGTTTGAACCCATAGCTGTCCAAGCCCAAATCTGTTTGAATTCTAATCTGTTCCGCCAAAATGAAAATTAAAACAGTGTAACATCATTGTTTATTTTCAAGTAGGCAGTCTGTTCTTTCTCCCTCTTTTTCCCTCCCTCCCTCCCACTGTTGACCTGGGGCTTTTCAAATAGGCTGCTCATATATATTGGTAAGAATGTGAGTGAGTTACCACTTTTCTGGAGGCAGGTTTGCAATATATAGCAAGAAACAGATTTATGTATATAAATATTAATTTCATCTTTATTTAAAGATGCGCCTACATTTACATCTTAAAATTCTAGGCTGCCTTTAAATTGTTCTTGAATATTTAATAAGGAGAAAATGCCCACGATAAGGAAGGTAAGCAGGATAAACATTATGATCCCAGTTGAAAATAAAATGGGGTTATGTATCTATATATTTGTAGGAAAAAAAAAGCCTGGAATGAAATACCCTTGAATTTTAGAATTGATTTTAAGTGAGAAAAAAAAAATAGTAACACACAAAGGACACCTTAATGGTATTTTCTAGGAAGGTTGCTTAATGATTGTCAGTTTTTCCGTGACATTTTTAAAAAACGGGATTTACTCTCTTCCATCTTGGGGGTCTGACGCCATAAATTACTTGAGAATCTTGTTTTAGACTCTTAGATATGAATAAGCCTGATTTCCACCCCTATTGATTATTTAGTGTGACTTCTTATCCATATGAGGATCCAGCATTATTTTATTATTATGATCTTTGTAAGGTGAAGGATTTGAAATAACTTAGACTCATAGAGTTGTGTCCTTCCCCCAAGGTTTTATTATGAAAATCTTCAAACATACAGGAAAAGTTGAAAGAATTTTACAGCGAGTACCTCTAAACCCACCATCTAGATTCCACTATTAACATTTTATATTACTTGCTTTATCTCATATCTGTCTGTGTAACGATCCCACTGTCTATCCACCTTATTTTTTGATTCATTCTAAGTAAGTTATAGACATCAGTACATTTCCCAGAATCATGGAGGTTTTAGGCTTAAAAGTGATTTTCAAACTTAAAAGAAAAAAAAACAGTAAAACTGAAATCTTACATTGATACCACACAAAAGACATGTAGGTGGTGCCCCTCTGGGGGAAAGAGGAATGAGGTCCAGAGCTCCTACCTCAACCTCTTCTCCATCTTCCCTTTTATTAAGGGTTCCTCAACACAGTCTGAAAAACTGTACTCATTCCCTTCATTTCCACATTGAGGAAACTGGACCCAGACACGTTAAAGAGATTTGCCCGAGGTTGCAGAGCAAGTTATGACTAAACTAGGAGTCAAAGCCAAGTGTCCTGATTTTGGTTGCTGTGCTTATTCAAGATTGTAGCCTCCGGGGCTTCCCTGGTGGTGCAGTGGTTAAGAATCTGCCTGCCAGTACGGGGGACACGGGTTCGAGCCCTGGTCCCGGAGGATCCCACATGCCGCGGAGCAACTAAGCCTATGCGCCACAACTACTGAGCCTGCGCTCTAGAGCCCTCAAGCCACAACTACTGAAGCCTGCGCACCTAGAGCCCGTGCCCTGCAACAGGAGAAACCACCGCAATGAGAAGCCTGCACACCGCAACGAAGAGTGGCCCCCGCTCGCTGCAGCTAGAGAAAGCCCACACACAGCAACAAAGACCCAATGCAGCCAAAAATAAATAAATGAAAAATAAATTAAAAAAAAAAAAAAGATTGTAGCCTCCCAGAGCTGTAGAATCACGGGACCTGAGTGTTAGATCTGACCAGAGGTTATTTATTCTGTCATCTTAATTGTCCTCTTTTTGCTCTGACGCAGTCACCTGCTATTCTCTGTGTCAGTGTAACCATGCTTATTTTGGGAATAAATCCTGACATAACAGAGAAGGGAACTGTGCTGTTGAAATAGATTTCTGCTGTGGGATCAAAGGCCCTGTCCTGAGGGGATGATGTGGATGATCCATAAAAATCGTATCGTGACCTAATGTTCTGGTGAAAATCATGATTTTAAATAATTGTGAGATTTTATATGTGTAAATGTGGATATTATAAAAGGCTCAATCTGCTAATTTGAATTTGTTGATTTAATTTTAAAATCATTTTTGAAATAAAAAGAATTTTTAAAACCCACAGTTAATTGCCTATAATTGCAGCATTAAATTTTACTTCTTCAGCCTTAGAAATGTATTAAAAAATGTGAGTATTATTGTACTCGACCATTGTTGTTTCTGATTATATAGACTATAATTGATTATAGAAAGTACGTAGTACCACCAGTTACAAAATGCTTTCTTTTTTTAATCTTCTAAAAATCCAGTGAAAAAGAGGAGGAACTGGCACAGGCACGACTACACAGAAATTGATGATGGTTCCAAACCAGTGCAGGCTGGAACTAGAACTTTTGTGAAGGAATTACGTTCTCGAGTCTTCCCAAGGTAGGAAACCTGTTATGACCAAAGAACATTTAAGAATGTTACCCAATAAGGTGACATTATCTAAAGTAGCGTGTTCATACTTCAGGTTGCAAGCCATTATTATTCTTAATCAGTTTTTTACTTTTTGAAAATAAAACAATAAAAATATTGGTACATTGCAAGTAATAGGAGTAAATAAGCATAGTTTCATGGAAACTTTGTTATGTGCATGTGTACTGGATTACTGGGTAAAAATGTATTTAACTGTAGGTCTCAGTCCAAAAAGTTTGAAAGACACTGATCTAAGGCACTTATTCCCGTGCTTCGTTCCTTATGTTGTGCAGCTGCTGCTTCTCTTTCTCCTTCACCTCTTTTACACCTGTTTTCATACTCTGCTTTTTTCTTATGTTATTTTTCCTATCTGCCTCCACCCTACGTCTGCCAGAAGTCCCCACAACCATTGCTTAGCCTCTGGTGGCAACAGGACTAGGCTTTTTTTTTTTTTTTAAAGATAATGGAAAGTATTTGAGTTATCTGTGGCTCAAAGAACAAATGTCAAAAGCATTATACAGCATTTAACCATGCTAATTTAGATCATTTCCTACTCGCTGCCTGACATCTATTTAAAGTGATAATGCTTAATAGGCTTTTTACACGAGATCATATCCAGGCTTGTTAAAAAGGGGAAGCACAATTTAAATTTCAATCACAATATCACCTGCAGCCTATTATGGAATTATTTCAGATCATGTAACTATAAAACTCTTCCTATTTTGTCATAGTCTTTAGGATACCTGGCCGTTCCCCTCCCTTAAACAGAAACATAAATGATAAGCAGCTACTGTTGGCTCCCTCACGTACTGGCAGAAAAAAAAAAAATGAAACACAGTGATCGCCATGTGATTTTTGTGATATTAAAGGCCTTATTCTCAGATATTCTCCTTTATGAGTTTCAAAGTCATTGGAGAAATGTCTGTTTATTTTCATTGATTGATTTGGAGCCCAGGGCCAGAGTTTTCAGCCAGGCTCTATGGGCTGGCTTCAGAGAGGCTTGTGAGTTTCCTAAAATTGTGTAAACAGTTGACATGTTGACATGTGAATGTGAATTTTTCAGGGAGAGGAGCCTTAGCTTTCGTTTTTTAAAATAGGTTTGTAACCCAAAAGTGTAGTGTTAAAAGTCCTGGCCCAGTGATTCCCGTGGCTTCTCGGCCGAAGTATTAAACACAGATGTGAGCAGGTTCCAGAGGCGGTCACAAGTGTCCACACTGTACTCACCACTAGTTAAAGGTCTTTGGTTTTATTTAATGTAACTCCATAAACCTCCACATCATTTAAAACCGTGGCAGGGTGACAATAATTAACTAAATTATACATACTTAATGTGATTAATATAGAAGTGTATAAAATAAAGTGAACTCCAACTATCTACCCCGACCCCCCCCACTTTAAGACAAAGTCTTTTGAGACCCTTTTTTACATAAATGATAACTTTTAAAACATTTATATGTATAGGTGTATGGATGTATATATACATCTAATTTTAAAAAATAAAATGGGGTTACATTATGCATATGTTGTGCAACTTGCTTTTTTTTACTGTTATGTTTAATAGGTATCTTTCTGTATGTATACACAAATTTACCTCACTCCTTAACTGCTGTGTAGTATGCAGTTGTGTGTGTGTGTGTGTTGTGTGTATGTATATATATCCCGTAATTTACTTAACCATCCCACTATGGTGTATGTTTAGTTTGTGTCCAGTTTTTTCCTCTTGTAAGTAATGATGTGCCTGTATTTTTAAGCACTTGTATCTACATATTTTTGATCAATGGGGGGAGGTAAAGCACCAGACATTTAAGATGGAGGAGTACAAGTGACTTAAGATTCTCCCTTAGGTTGGAGTTTAAGGAATTGTTAAATTCTCAGAGGTTGGGGAAGAAGGAACACTTGTGGATGCTTATGGGGAAAATAAAAGGCAGTACAGAACTCAGTGAGTCAGGTGAAGGAGCTCTGAGCCCTCCACTTACAAGACTATCCAAGAAAAGTCTGTCTTGATTTTTTTAGGCCTTAAACTGACCTTCTGTTATTGAGAAGGTGGGAAGACCTGAGCTCAGTAATTCACAGACCCAGTTTCTCCTGTCTTCTCCTTGACACCTAGGCTACAGATGACATCAAGACTGTTAAGATCTGACTGTATAAATGGAAACTGTTGTGTTTAACCTATGATGCAAGTGTTGCACTTAACTTTGAATGTATAGCAGCTGCATTCTGTGAGCAGTTGGAAGATAAAATCTAGAATATCCCCATTTAAAGAGATCTTTGATTTGTGGTTAGATAGGGGATAGTGAAAAGGGACAAACCACACTTAAGTGTAATGCCTAGAATGTGTTAATCATCAAAGAGGGCAGCTGGAGGTTCAGCAACCCTTTTTAGTGGCTTAAGGTGACTGCGTGTTAAAATTTATTAAATACTGGTGATAGCAGATCTTTGAAACCAGGAGTTCTCAGTTGGGGCATTTGGACATTGTCTCAAAGAGTAGGGACCACAGATGCTAGTCATCCCCCAGTGTGCAGGACAACGTGAATTGTTCTGTGTCCGGTGAGACTTTGCAATGCCTAACAAATATTTGTGTAGACTTTTATAGCCAGATAAAATCTGGTCTGTTTTTACTTATCCTAACCAGCTTTTATTCTACTGTACCCCCTCCCTTTTGCTCTTCTGGTTTTCTATGCAGCTTGTGTTGAGTGGCTTCTGATCTTGTTACTTTTAAATCCAACCACTCGTTACAATCGATTGTAAGCATCCTATTATTCTGTTATATTTTCTAGTGTTGTTTACCTGAACATTTACATATTGAAATACGTATTTTGCTGGAAACTAATTTGTTTTTTCTCTTGTTATAGTTAAGGCATTTTATATAATACATATATATTTTTCCAATTATATGTAGATTGAAGTAATTATCTATGACTTTTACTTTAGAATACTAAAAGGGGCTTTATAAAACATTTGTTATAAAAAGGAGAATTAGGTATGATAGGTTGAGAACCACTGATGTAGATAATAATATAGTATATGAATTAACCCATTACCAGATTATCTTTCTTAACTGAACTTATCAACAGAGATGACATGTTACTCTTATGCTTTCCTTAGTGCCGATGAAATCATTGTAAAGATGCATGGCAGCCAGCTGACACAAAGATACCTGGAGAAACATGGATTTGAAGTCCCTATTATGGTCCCCAAATTAGATGATCTAGGACTCAGGCTCCCTCCACCTACTTTTTCTGTTATGGACGTGGAACGTTATGTAGGTACGAACTTGATTCCTTTAATTACTTGGGAAAACATGGTAAAAGTGAAATTGGTATTATCCTAAAAATACTAAAAGTTGAATGAAGAGATGTTACTTTACTTCCGTTTCTGGGTCAGGAAAAGTGAAATTCAGTATTACCTATGTTGAAAACTATTTTTTTCTCAGCAGACTTACATTCAGAAAGACAAAAAAAACATTTTGCATATTTTTATTTACTCCGCCTCATCCTACTGCTTTTGTTGTTGTTGTTGTCATCAAATTTACTGATACGGGCTTCCCTGGTGGCGCAGTGGTTGAGAGTCCGCCTGCCGATGCAGGGGACACGGGTTCGTGCCCCGGTCCGGGAGGATCCCACATGCCGCAGAGCAGCAGGGCCCGTGAGCCATGGCCGCTGAGCCTGCGCGTCCGGAGCCTGTGCTCCGCAACGGGAGAGGCCACAGCAGAGAGAGGCCCGCGTAACGCAAAAAAAAAAAAAAATTTCCTGATACTTGCTTAGGAACAGTTATTATGGAGGGGTAGCTGCAGACTGAGGAAGAAGACTTTGGGAAATCGGGGTGGTTCTAGGCCTCTGTAGCAGCATTCAGGTACAAGATCTCTGGATCCTGCTTTAGTGACCTCCTGCTGGCTAGAGAAAGGCTGTGAAAAAGAGGAGCTCACTTTCAAACTTGTTTTTATATTAATGACTTGGTGATACTGCCATTTAACGATGCCTGGACCTAATTTTTTATATTGAGGCCCGGAAAGGTATAAGAAACAAGGTGGAAGACCCTTCACCTGTTGCAATATTGTTGACATTTTCAGTCACTTTTTTCATTCGCATCAGGGTATTTAGAGATAAAGCTGACTCTATGTAGGTCTCATTCCTTGTCAACAAAACAGAGATTATTTGAGGATTAGATCTCAAATCTATCTTGACTCAAACTGTCTATTCTTTAGAGTATGTTATCTCCTGAGCATGAAGTATCTGAGAACTTGTCCCTTTATTGATCCATTGGTTGACGTTGATAATTGTTTCACTGAGGAAGTCCAGTTAAATTGTCTGACTTCACATTCAGCTGGTTTTGAATTATTTGATAAATTAGAGGATGAGGCTGAGGTTTCACCTAAACCTGTTTACATGGATAGCACTGTAAAGTAAATGGCTAGTGTAATATAAGTGTAGGAAAAACGTTCATAGTACTTGATAGCTAACTTTTTAGTACTGCAGAATGCTTCAGTTAACAGAATTGTTTTGCCTCGTAAGTATAAAATAGTCTATTTAACAATACTTTCTTAACTTATATAAAGTTACATTCAAGTAAGAAAATGTCACTTGTTTCCTATTTCAGATTAAGTATTGCCATATTTTGAATTTCACCTTATCCTACAGGACATTGTAAAACTAATTATGCTTTTTAGGGTGATGCAGTGTTGAGCAAGCAATACCTCATGATTTTATAGGAAAATTGTAAATTAATCCCAATTCAGAACGCATTTCACAGGCCCTAATATGAACTGGTTTTTGCTTCCTAACCACTCATTTTTTTCTTGAAGCAGAATATTAGAAGAGAAGACACTACCAGGCAAGCAGAAATTGTTTGTCCTGGTTAATTTGTTCACTAATTCCCCAATGACCGATTGGTTTCCCGAAATGATGGACTCAGAATCTTAGGTGTTAAAGAAGTGAAAGGGAAAAGTCAGTCCCCTGATTTTATGCATGAGGAATGCGGCACAGTTGTTACCTACCAATGTAATATGCATTTTTGTCGTGAGCTGCACAAGAAATCATTGGTGTGTAGAAAGCTTTGTAAACATATAACTTTTTACACTCAGTGTTGATTATGCAGCTCTGTCTTAATTGCTTTATTCTTTCTTTCAAAAGTCATCCCTTTGTTCAAAAGTTCCAGTTGGACTTAAAAAGTATAGGAAGAATCTTTGTCTAGGCTATATAGTTTTTATAGATGGCTTAATTATCATACAAGTAAATATAGTCTTTAAAATATTTTTGTGTAGGGCGTCTATTGATGAAATTCTTAAGCGCAATAATGAGACCATAATTTTTCTCTGCAGGTGGTGACAAAGTGATAGATGTCATTGATGTGGCAAGGCAGGCAGACAGCAAAATGACACTTCACAATTATGTTAAATACTTCATGAATCCTAACAGACCAAAAGTGTTAAATGTGATCAGCCTTGAATTTTCAGATACAAAGTGAGTAGTTCTGGACGTTTTGGTTTAGCCTTCTGAGTGTTAGCTAAAATGTAGTTAAATGATGAATTTCTTTTAGTAAAAAACATAACTGTGACTTCTAAAGTGGTCCAGTGATATAGCTATGTTGTAAATTTTGCTTTGGTACCCTCAGACTTTAAGTATTGCTGTTAGCTGTGAGTTCCAGTTAATTTCTTGGTTTGGGTTGAAATGGGAGATGAAATTTTAAGAAGTTTTAATTTGCATGATGTGGGTGTGTGTGTATGTGTGTGTTTGTTTTTTTAAAGGATGTCTGAATTGGTGGAGGTTCCTGATATAGCCAGAAAACTTTCCTGGGTGGAAAATTATTGGCCTGATGATTCAGTCTTTCCCAAGCCGTTTGTTCAGAAATACTGCTTAATGGGAGTTCAAGACAGCTACACAGATTTCCACATTGACTTTGGTGGGACTTCAGTTTGGTACCATGTCCTCTGGGTAAGCTTGGGGTATTTCTTTGTTCACTTAATCACAAAAACGTACAGTCTTATTTTTCCATGGGTATATTCATTTGCTATAAATGACGTTTGTAAAGAGGGAAGTGTTTTGTACTTTTTCAGTGGGAGCTATCATTTTAAATACTTAAAGAAGCATTATGATTTTCTTTTTTTAATCCCAAGTAATGGAGGAGCCATGAATTCTTAATTTATATAGATTCCCTTTTTTTGCCCCCATCTGATAAATTAATCTCTTTTAGCCTTTTGTCTCTTTTTGTTTCTTCTTCCCCCTAGTCAGTTAGCAGTTAATCCCTGAATCTAATACCTGAGAAGGAGCAAAATTATAGTAATAATTGCTTCTGACCTTAAGGTGAGGCTAAAGCCAGCTAGTTGGATAAGTCAGGAATGCCCATACAAATACGAATTCTCCTCAGGAGCTTATATTCACCTTGCTTTATCTAGAACTGTGCTATTCCGTACAGTAGCCACTCGGCACATGTGGCTACATTTAAATAATTAAATATAATTTAAAATTCAGTTCCGCATTTGCACTACCCCATTTCAGGTGCTCAGTAGCCACATAGGGCTCATAACTGCTATATTGGGTAGCACAGATATAGAGCATTTCCATCGTCACAGAAGGTTCTTTCGGGCAGTGCTGATCTAGAGCCAAATCTTCGTCAGTATCACATGCCTGTGCATCAGCAATGCTCTGGACTATGTTTGATGCTGTGCCCTTGAGCTCCTCTTCCTTTCCTCCGTGAGAAAGCAAAGGGTTAGTTCATTAAAGAAAGTTTATTCACAGATCTTTAAAAATAATTGTATTATTATATGTCTTAGGAGAAAGGGCAAAGTTTGCAGAGATGACCCTCTGTAACCTGGGGCCTATTAACATGTATTTACTTCTCTACCTTGAAAATGAGATCAGTAGGATGTTTGTGATGCTTTACCCTCCTCTCTCGTAACTATTTCTCCATCCCTGCTTTATTGACCCCTTGTCGTATTTGAGACGGGAGCCTTAGCTCCTTTGAAGATGCTTATTAAGGGCAATAGCTATAGATCAGGTATGTGAAATATGTCTTTTTGAGCCTTAAAAAAATCTGATAATTATCTAATTTAATTTAGAACATTGTATTGGGAAATTACATCAATATAGGCCATCCTAGAATGGCATTTCCTTTTTCAAAAATAGTGTGATTACTTCCTCCTAGGGCGAGAAGGTTTTTTATTTGATAAAGCCAACAGATGACAATTTGGCACTCTATGAATCTTGGAGTTCATCTGTGACCCAGAGTGAAGTGTTCTTTGGAGATAAGGTGGATAAATGCTACAAATGTGTGGTAAAGCAGGGACATACCTTATTTGTTCCTACAGGTAAGGTTTTAATCCCATCCCGCTCCCCATAGTGGATACTCATCACATGGAGTCAGCTTTTGATTGAAATCTCTGACTTTAATGTGTTTGGAAAGTAGTTTCGCATAGCCCGAGCGATGATTCTGATCTTGGACTTTTCACTTCTTTGTGCCTTAGAGGGCTTCTCTTGTAGTCAGGACTCGTTTTGGCATTGTGTTTTATGTCATTTGCCTTCACTTTTATTTTTATTTAGAAAAATTCATCTACCATAATCCTCACCCTTTTAAAGTGTACAATTCAATGGTTTTTAGTAGATTAACAGGGCTGTGCAACCCTACCCCTATCTAATTCCAGAACATTTCATCACTTCAAAAAGAAACCCCATGCCAATTAGCAGTCACTCCACATTGCCCCCCCTCTGAGCCCCTAGCAACCACTAGTGTGCTTTCAGTCTCTGCGGATCTGCCTGTTTGGGGCATTTCATATATAATACGTGGCCTTTTGTATCTAGCTTCTTTTAGTTAGCATCATGTTTACTAGGCTCATCCATGTTGTAGCCCATGTCAGTGTTTCATTGCCTTTTGTGGCCAAATAATATTCCATTGCATGGATGTACCACATTTCATTTATCCCTTCATCAGCTGATGGACATTTGGGTTGTTTCCACTTTTTGGCTCTTACGAATAGTGCTGCTTTGAACATTTGTGTGAAAGTTTTTGTGTGCAGGTTTGTTTTCATTTCCCTTGGTTATATATACCTAGTAGTGGAATTGCTGGGTCATATGGTTTAATGATGTTTAACTTTTTGAGGAACTGCCAAACTTTTCCTAGTGGCTGCACCATTTTACATTCCCACCAGCAATGTACAGGTGTTCCGATTTCTCTACATCCTCACCAACACTGTAGTTATCTTTTTTTATTTTTGTCATTCTAGTGGGTGTGAAGTACTTGTATCTCATTGTGGTTTTAATTTGCATTTCCTTAATGAGTAATGATGCTGAGCATTTCTCTTATTGGCCATTTGTATATCTTCTCTGGAGAAATGTCTATTTAAATGCTTTGCCCATTTTTATGTTGGGTTGTCTTTTTATTGTTGAGCTGTAAGCATTCTTTATATATTCTGTACACTAGACCCTTATCAGATATATGATTTGCAATATTTTCTCCCATTCTGTGGGTTGTCTTTTCATTTTCTTGATAATGTCCTTTGCATAAAATTTTGATGAAATTCCCTTTAATTTTAACTGGTCAGCTCTACATTGATGTCAAAGGCCCAAGCCTGCTGTAAGAATCTGGGCAGCTGTCCTGGGGCAGTTAGGAGGCAATGAGTCTGTTTTGAGGGACCCTAGGAAGGGATTGAGTACCAGCCTTAGCTATAGCCTCAAGTATAGGTATCAGGTCTGTCATTTTGAGACGTGACTAAATGCAGGGTATGGACTCTCCAGGTCAGTGGTTTTGAGAATTGTGTTCTTCTGATTTGGGTGACCTTAATGGCTACACAGTTTGCAAGGATCTGTTACAGGCCCTGCTTTCTTACCTTGCCTCTGGAGTATAGAATAAGAAGTATGTGTTGAGCAAATGAATGAATCAATGCCTGGAACTACCAGAATTTATAAATCTAGATACGTATCAGTATTTTCACTGTGAATGGGCTAAGCTCCTCCCTTAAAGCCCCTCCCTTAAAGCCCCCCAAAGCTCCCTCTTATGACAGATATTTTGTTATGCCCACTTCAAAAATCTTGAATTCACATTTATCATTAATATAACCTCCTGCACCAGTAATTCCCCCCCATTGATGTAATGACCTAATTAGAATATAAAGAGGAAATTAAAAGTAATTTATAATAATACACCATTTTACAATGTCCCTGCTCAGGCACAGCAGCATTAGAAGTCAGGATGATGCACAGGCCAGCTAACCAGTACAGGCGTGTAATTGGTAGTTCAAAGTCTGTAGCTCTGGTGTGGATTAATGGTTCTCAAACTTCATTGACCATCAGAATCACCTGGAGGGCTTATTAAAACGCAGAGTGCTGGGCCTTAACCCCAGCGGTTCTGATTCAGTAGCTCTGGGGTGGACCTGAGAATATGCATTTCTAACAAGTTCCCAGCTAAGGCTGGTGCTGCTGGTCTGGGGACCACATTTGAAGAACTGCTGCCGTAGATAGTGTGATTTTTTTTTCCCCCCCAAGGTAGTTGGCAACTGATACACTTCCTTCAGTTTACAGGCTACCTAGTTATATTCCTAGAAAATTGTGCCAAAACCATGCAAAACATCCTTGTTTCATATGAACGGAGTTATAGTTTCTGGGCTCAGACAGTTAATAACAGATTTTGCACCTATCTGAATGCCCAGCAGAAATTTGAAAGTCCTGACTAATGGAGGACAATTTCTTACTGTGTGGAACTGTCCTGCATGTTGCATCCCTGGCTCCCGCTCGCAAAATGACAGTAGTGCCTCCTGATCACTGTGACAAAAAAAAGCCCACCAAACTGTCTAGATCACACTCTACAGGTGGTACTGCCTCCATTGAGGACCACTGATCTACAGAATTTGAAGCCAGCAGAGACTTCAAATTTGTGATTTCAGGGTCAAGCTCAAGGCCTTTGAGCACACACGTGGTCACCACTTGAAAGCCAGTCTTGGGAGGAGTTTTTTGATATTGTGTTACAGCACAATGAGGGATCAGAATATGAAAAGTATAAGGAAAATGGGATCTGTCTATTTTAACAGTCAACTTTTACATGCAAACGTATGTGTGTATATTGATTTATGTTTATATGAAGTCTTTATGTTCAGTCTACGGACCTTTCTTTCAAAAGTTTAGCATCATCTCAGAAATGAGCCTCACTTTGAAAACATTTTTATGGGAAAACATTTTGACTTTGTGGGAAAATATCATTTTGATTGCCAGCATTTATATTTATAGGACCATAACCCTGCCTAATGAAATGTGGGTGATCTACTTTTTCTTTCTTAGAGGAATGTCCCAGGTTGAGTTCCATTGATCCTCCTCTGCTTGGTCCCTAAGGACACTTGTTTCAGGATGACACTAGGGAGGCAAAGCGTCCAGCCAGTCCCGTTGTTCATTTAATGAAAACGCGCTTGCCTCACTCTAACCAGATTTGACTTGTCTCAGAGTAAAATCTTTAATATAAAGTAGATTGTGTTTTTAAGCTAAAAAACTGAAACAGCAACAACCACAGAAACCTTCACCTATCCTGCACCGTAATTTTGTCTAATTGGGTCAATCCATTTATCTTAAACACAGCACAGAGGCTGGCATATAATAGGCATTTAATACATATTTGAATCATTGAACCTCTAGATGGTAATAGGCATTAGCTTCTCTAGCACTGAAGTATGAGGTAAACTGATTTTGATATTTTGTGTTTCTTAAAATAGGTATATATCACATTTGTGTGGTTTGAATATTGAAAAATCACTGATTTATATACTTTTAACCATTTCAGGGTGGATTCATGCTGTGCTCACTTCTCAGGACTGTATGGCTTTTGGGGGGAACTTTCTGCACAACCTTAACATTGGCATGCAGCTCAGGTTTGTGTCATCAGTATTTAAAGGATCTTTTGTCCTTTCTTAAATAGGACTTAGTTCTAAAAGTCAAAAAAAAAAAATTCAGCAACATACTTAATTGAGATCTCATGGAGATAGGCCCTGAGAAATTATTAGGAACTTTTAACAAAAGTATTGTCTTAAGATTTTGACAGGAGAACACCTTGATGCTTTTCTAATCTAAAACAAAAAGAATAGTTTATTCAATTTGAGATTAGGTATCTCCCCAAATTTCAGACTTTTGTAGAAATGGATAGGCTCTCCTTTGGCTATTTTTACAGTGAGGGAATTGAACTAAAACCAGTCAGACTCAGGTGTGACATATGCTGCTGGGGCAGAGCAACCCTAAGTTAGGATCGTTGTCAAAACACCTGCTTTAATTTTGCTGTGGTAAAGGATTAACAGCTATTTCCCCTTCTGCATGAGAATTTGACCTTCGGGTAATAACTTCCCCTGGTAGCCTAATGAGAGAAGACTGTTACAAGGCAACATTGCTTATGGTAAAATGATTCCTGATTGATAAACCGCATCAGTACTGGCAGAACTAGAAATACCTAGTAGGAAGCCATGTCTTTGGGCTTTCCTGAGTGTGACTGTTATAACTTGGCCTGCCCCTGGGGAGCCCCGGAAGCCATGCATCTGTGGAGTTATTACAAGAGATTCTGGCTCTTATGGGGGGTATGCAGCTTTAAGCTAGGACAGCTCCCACACTTGCCAAGTACGAATCTTGTTTCTTTATACCTGAGCTGTCCCTGGGGAAAGACGGCTCCTGGCTGTGTGGACTGCTGCAAAGACTCCCACGGAAGACTCACCCTGTGGCGAGCTGTGGTTTCTCACAGGTCTTCTCACCTTGACCCTTGCCAAGTGTGGTCCTGAGCTTGAATGCTTAGTAGAGCCTAAAGAAAATGCCGTGAGAGGGTGTTGCAGTGCTGTCCAGCACAGGCAGCCGGTTTCTAAACACATCGTTCTGTTTATTATAGTGGAACCCTTGTAAAATTCCTTCTGTTAAAACTAGGCTACAGATCCCAAGGGGTGATCTTTTTGAAGCCCACTGTAAATTCTTCAGTATCCTGTCAAATCTGTTAAGGGCGGACCTGAGTAAGATCACAGCTCAGTCTTACCCACGTGTGGTGGTGGTGTTGAGCGATGTGCACTACTCGATTGGTCTTATACGTCGTGGGCTGCTTATTTTAGTTAAGTTGATTGTCTGCATTTAACTTTGAAATGCTAATATTAATATTAAATTTCTTCAACTCTTATTTATTTAGGTGTTATGAGATGGAAAAAAGGCTAAAAACACCAGATCTTTTCAAATTCCCTTTCTTTGAAGCCATATGTTGGTTTGTAGCCAAAAACTTGCTGGAGACCCTAAAAGGTAATAAATAATCTGTAGATTTTGTTGTTTCATATGATGCATGCTACTTCTAAACTCACTAAAAGCCACTCATAGAAAGAGAGGTTCTTTTTAAAATGTGGTGTGGCTATTGTCCCTATTTTGTTTTTTGTTTTTGTTTTTTTTTGGTGGTATGCGGGCCTCTCCCTGTTGTGGCCCCTCCTGTTGCGGAGCACAGGCTCCGGACGCGCAGGCTCAGCAGCCATGGCTCACGCGCCCAGCCGCTCCGCAGCACGTGGGATCTTCCCGGACCGGGGCACGAACCCGTGTCCCCTGCATCGGCAGGCGGACTCTCAACCACCACACCACCAGGGAAGCCCCCTATTTTGTTTTTTAAATGCATTATTTTCCTCTGTTCAGAACCTTTTTAGCAAATTAGAAAATCTCTAGTCCTTAGGCATAAAAATCAGATATATGAAGAGCTGCATCAGAACCACATAGGTAATATTGAAAAATGTTCCTTTCACTGGGACTTTAGTCATCTGCACACAGTATCAGGCACATAAAAGTGCCTCACTAACAAAAATGCAGTTGAAGCCAAGGGACTGTTACCTAGTATTTGTTCCCAAACATTTGCTTTTAAAAAATCGAGGGAATAATTTTCATGTCCTGAGTGAATCAGGTGGTGTCTGTGCCATTACCATTATGACCATTATGTGGCTAGTATAAGGCACCTGTTGGCACAAACCAGCTAGTGTCAGGCTATGCATCTATAGTTGAAGAAAAATGGTTCTTTTCAAGGGAGGTGGGAAATATATCCCTTTAAACTTGCAAGGTACCACCTCTTTTATGTGGAATTTCAGATTTTGATGTTTTATTACTGGTTTAATAATCTTTGAGCAGTCAAGTTGGAGACTCACTGTAACTTCCACTTTTATCTATTTTTTGCTTTTTGTGCACTTATGCCCATGAAAATACAGTCCATCTGGTTTTTGTGTTGTCTAACTTTCCTAGTCAGTTTGCCAGTAGTGCTACTATATTTTTTTAATTATTTAATTTATTTATTTATTGGCTGCGTTGGGTCTCGTTGCTGCACGCGGGCTTTCTCTAGTTGCGGCAAGTGAGGGCTACTCTTTGTTGCGGTGCGCGGGCTCTCATTGCGGTGGCTTCTCTTGTTGTGGAGCACGGGCTCTAGGCACGGGGGCTTCAGTAGTTGTGGCATGCGGGCTCAGTAGTTGTGGCCCGTGGGCTCTAGAGCACAGGCTCAGTAGTTGTGGCACACGGGCTTAGTTGTTCCACGGCATGTGGGATCTTCCCAGACCAGGGCTCGAACCCGTGTCTCCTGCACTGGCAGGTGGATTCTTAACCACTGCACCACCAGGGAAGTCCCAGTGTTACTATTATAATTAACTCCCAGAAGAAGAGATATAAGCAGATTAAACAATAAAGTCTAGTCTAAACATTTGGGGGTCTTCCCCATTTAAATGTTACACAAGAAGAAAAGGTAAAAGGAAAAAAAGCTACCAATAACTTATTTCCCAGGATGGCATGCACGGAATTAAATGATAAAAATCATTTATGGTTTCTTTCCTTAAAAGGGGGGCTGGGGAAAGCTCACTTTCTTTGGAAGGAAAGAGCAGTAGAACCCCGTCTCACACCTTGTAGCACTGTGTAGAGGTAGGTGTCTTGACAGTGGTGCAGCTGTACAGGATGGAGGTGGGATCCCGTGGATGGGGAGGAATAGTGCTCTCGGGTATTTTTCTTGGCTTCAGGGATGTCATAGTAGATCCATAGAGTTGCAATATATGATTTTCAGTAAAATACTGGACAGTAAATTTCATAGTCCCCTATTCGAGTAGAAGCCTGGGAAAATAGGAACACTTATAAAAACACTTACAAATGTCCTTATTTTCTGGAAATAAAACCCAATTACTGAACTCTCCAGGTAAGAGATTGGCAATTCAATATTCAGAAAATTCAGAGCACTTTTTCCATCTTTCTCTTCTCACTAACACATACACGTACACACACACACACAGCAAATTGTTCAGTCTTAAAATAACGATTTAACCTTTGTTTTAGACCATTGAGAGTTCAGAAATATTGAGGTCTCACTGAAAACATGAACCTGTACATTAAAAACCTAAAAAAAACCCCGATTACTGTAAAAGGATATTTGTAGGTGAGGTTTTAAAATGTTTCCATTTTGTCATCTGTATCAGTACAGGCTACCTGGCAATATTAGTGAGTCAGTCCAGTCCCACTAAGGCTAGAGCCAGATGACCACTATACCAATTGCCATTGTCTTAGGATTCATCCTGGAAGCAGGAATGGTGGTCTTGTTACCCCGCATTATGTTGTTTTTTTATTCCTGACCCTTTAACTTTCTACTATGGCCTGTTATCTTCCAGCTCAGGCTGTTAATAAGGTTTATATGATGGGTTAAATAAGTGTGGATTATATGAAACTCTTAACTGTGTTTAGTGTTAGTAATAATAAAACAGTGAACCAATTTTGGGTTCATGTAAGTAAATTAAACACTGAGCAGAAGTGAGATCTTTTGCTTTTGTTTCACCTTACCTGAATTTAAGACCACATCTAATATATTTTGCATGAGTTTTAGATAATCAATTTGGTTTTAAAGCCCAAAAGAGACATTTGTATGTGTGTATGTGTATTTGCCTTTACAATAACGTAGTATGTCATGCCCATAGTCAGTTGTGCAGGTCACACACTGCATACACATACTCTCTCGTACAGTTGAAAGAACTGCACAGCTGTCACTCAGGTCAGCTCTACCCAAAGTAAGCAAAAACAGCCTTGCTGCTACCTTAGAGAGGCCCAGTTATTTTTCCCATTGCACCCTCCTCCTTCCCTTCAAGAGAGAACCACCATCCTGACTTTTGTGAAATCCTTTTCTTCAGTTTTATCACCGTGTCGCTCACTAAACTAGTTTAATTGTGTCCATTCTTAGACTTGTTGTGAGTAGATTCCTGCTGATCCTCTTGTGGCCTGTCGTTCACTCAGCCTTACGTGTGTGAGCTTTCTTTTAACTGGAGCATTTAGTACAACTACATTTAATGTAATACTGTTTCTTTTTCTTTCTCACCTTTTCAACTGATTGTTTATTATTTCTCCATTAACTTGTTTGCTCTTTGGTGGTTACTCAAAACCTAAAGTTAATCCCTTTGTCGCAGAGCACTAACTCCTTTCCCCCTCAACTTCATTGCCACAGAACTGAGAGAAGATGGTTTCCAGCCTCAGACTTACCTAGTACAGGGAGTGAAAGCGCTGCATACTGCTTTAAAATTATGGATGAAAAAAGAAGTAAGTAGTTGTCTTTGGTGAATTAATTGTTAATTTTTACATGGCAAGGTCAGGAAAACAGAGTCCTTATGTTATTTTGGAGTAGTAGAAGGAATGGAAATCATGCTTTAAGTACAACCTGCACTTTATTGGACAGTATATACAAATGTGCTGGTTTATGTTTATATTTATGAGAATGAAGTACCTTGGTATTTCTTTTAACCTCAAAAAGAAAGTAAAGTTGAGTATATCTAGGATATTGACTAAGAAATGAACATGTAGATATAGAATAATAATATATAACTTTGAGCTCACATAGTGTGCTAACCACTGTGCTTAGTTGTTATATCCATAAACTCATTTACTCTTCAAAACAACTATATGAGGTTGGGGTACTCTTGGTATCCCCATTTTACATATGGGGAAGCTGAGGTTCAGAGCTTAAGAACTTGCCCAAGACAACTGGTGGAGCTAGGATTAAAGCTCAGTCTCTGCGTTTGCAAAGCCTATGCTGTTATGCCTCTGCTAGTCTTACGTAAGAACGAAGGAAAAGAGAGGTCAGGGTTCAAGCAGGAGACTTCCATTTTTCCCTAAAATGTGGTCTAGTTTGCATTTGAATCCCACCACCTCTAAGAGGTCATCCCAGGTCTCCATTTGGAAGCAGTATGTCCTTTCCTTATGCGTCCGTAGCATATCTCTTGTGCCAGTGGGCTTAAAAGTAATGTCCATAAAGTAATGTGTCCATGTCCTCTTGTCTAAGTTTATAAGCTCTTGAAAAACAGGGACTTTCTAATCTTCATTTCCTTCCTGGAACTTTACATACAATGTTTTAATAAATGATAAATAGTTGAGCTGATGAAAATACATTCCCATGCTAATTTCTCAAATGTCTACCTGAAATAAAAATCCCCCTCTTAAAAGATATTGGGAGACAGTAATTAATAGGTTACCCTCCCAATAATTTTATGCTCCCTTTCACGTTATTATCATTGCTGCATATCCATTAAGAGTAAGGGCACTGTGGAAGCATTCAGGAAAATAAAAATCATGTCTTCCAATGTCAAAGATGTCATCATCTAAATGACAAGTAAAGGCATAAACAGATTACAAAAGTATATAGTATATAAAAAGATAAAAACAAAATAAAGGGTATGTTGCAAAAACCATGTCATTCTTTTCCTTCTGAAGGCTGTAGACAAGTTGTTCTCAAACTTGTCTGTTTATCAAAATTGCCTCTAGAGTTTTTTAAAAATAAACTCCCTGCTTCTTTCCCGAGAGATTCTGATTTAATTGATCTGGGATAGGATCTGAACCTCTGTTTTTAACAGACTTTGTAGGTGATTTTGATGCACAGTAAAACTCATCAAATAATACATACTGTTAATTCATTGCATTTGAAGTGCACTTTTAAAAGCATGATGTTTGCAGTTAACTGTCCACCTTGCTCTAAGATGAGAGGTAGCTTAGCATAGTGGCTTAGAGCGTGAACTCTGGAGTCAGAGGCTTGGATTCAAGCCTTAGCAATGCTGCTAATAAACCGCTAACCTGTGCTTGAGGCCCTCAACTGTAAAGTGAGAGTCCTAATAGTATCTCTGTCAGAGTGTCGTTGAAAGGATTTATGAGTCAACACTCGTAAAGTACTCAACTGTATCTTGATGTCATTAGTTTGTTTTAACAAATTATGCTAAACCAAGGAGAGGATGTAAAGCAGAAGTAACAATTAGTATGTTAAGTGTGCCTAAAAGGTCAAAACTTTCTTAGATATACAGATTAATATTTGGAAATAGACATAATAAGTAATGACAGCAGTTTGCAGTTCAGTAGATATGGTAACTCACCAATTAATTCCTCTTTCCTGTGAATGGGATCTTTTCCCTATTTCGCTTTCAATGTGAAAAGAAAAAAACTTGGCGTATTAGATTTCTCATGAGAAACTAGGACTATTTTAGTGCCTGTGTTCCCCCTTACAGATCCTTACGTATTATGAATTAAATTTAGTTAGTTTCTCTACTAATTATAGTAGTAGTTAGAATTACAGTAGGCTTTGAGGTGTAGAGTCCATATAGAACAAAATTTACAGTAAGACAAGTCCATTTTTAACTCAAGGTAAGAGGACTTTATGAGTTAATAAGGATCTCCTTAGAAGATATGAAACCAACCACATGAGCTCTGAGACCTGACTTGTGGGTATTTGACCTTGTCTGTAAAATCTAGAGAACCTGAAAATTGATTTAGTAAATTAGTTTTTACATCTTAAAATGTAAGTAACTTTGGTTGTCTTATCTTTGTTAATCCAAATACAGCTTGTATCTGAACATGCCTTTGAAATTCCAGACAATGTTAGACCTGGACATCTTATTAAAGAACTTTCTAAAGTGATTCGAGCAATAGAGGTAAGAGTAGAAACTATCATCTAAATGCCTGGTTACTCTCTGCTTTGAGAAGCACTTGGATCTACCACCACACTGCAAACATTGGAAAGCCCTGACACTCTTAGAAGAAATAGAATGCACTGTGTCTTGGAAGGAGTCTCAGGTTTTCAGGCTCCCAAAGTCCTACGGAGAAATCTGGAGTATTGTATCATAGTGAAGTAATAAGGAAGCAGTTACCGGGTTACTTCAGGTTCTTCATGTTACTCCAAAAATAAAAAAAAAAATACAGCATAAACAAAACTTTCAGATCTCCTTCATTTCTGCAATGCAGAGATGAATACATGTTAAGAAATGAAAGAAAGAGAAAAGGTAAGATGAGTAAGAGCTGGGTGAAACTGAATTGGAAAGAGGGATGACACAAGTAAGGTGGGGCAAGGAGATCCACTTGAGTGAAAATATTACAGCAACTTGTTTAGGTAAATGCCCTTTGATAAAAGCCCATGAAGTCTTAGATTAGGTGTTTTAATTTATTAATTAGAGCTATTCTAGGTATTAAAGAAAGGGGGTTTTAGTTAAAGGAATTCTTGAGGAAGGTGGTTCTGTTAGTATCCAGCTTGAACTGAAAGGAAATTAAGTGGAGGAATGGCGGCTAATTGACACAGCTCAGATTAGGGCTGTGTTTGGGGGAATGAAAAGAGGTGTACGTCTAAGAAATATTAAAATGTTGGGTTTAATATCCTTGGATAGAGTATTTCATGTAATTCTCAATATGTTCAGATATGGTAGGAAATTATTTTCTGTTTTTGAAGAGCTGCATATAAATGGATTTTTAAAATCAAAAGTCACATATTTAATCTTGAATATATATGTAAATGGATACATATATAAATATCATATATAATAACAACCAAAACTAAGAATAAACTCAATAAGAAAGGTGTAGGTCTGTATGAAAAAACTATAAATCTTTACTAAGAGAAATAAAACTATAGTTGAATAAGTGGGAGTGTCATTTCTGAAATATGTCGATTCCAAATTAGTATCACAAATTGAAAATGGTAAAATATACTTGGAAGAATAATTGGACAAAAATAGTCAACAAAGTGTTTTTTTGTTGTTTTGGGGTTTTTGTTTTTTTAATTGGAGGGTAGGGAGTACAGAAGGAAGCAAAATGGCAGTAGAAAAATGTACAAAGAAAATATAAACGGGTATTTCACCAAAGAAGACATAGAAATGTCCAATCCAATAAAAAGATGAAAAATATTCTCAGTATGCGAAAAAGTATTCAAGTACATTTTGCCACATAATTTATGATTTCAAATGATCATTTATCAGATTGGCAAAGATAAAATTCTTTATTTTTGTGCTGCTGGTTGGAAGTGTAAATAGTTCATGCTTTCTAACTGGCATATCCCTTGACTTAGCATTATTTTAATAAAGTAAATAAGAGGAATCCAATTAAACTTTGTACATGACCATACCTGTTTACCACTATCACCTCTTGGAACCAAAATGATAGTAAAAGAATAAAAAGCAATATCCCCTGAAGACAAAGAGAATAATAGAGATGAAGACTCCAACAAAATTTTGGAAGCTGGAAAGCAAATGTTCAAGCGGTAACTGACTTAGCAGACCAGAGAGAGCTGAAACCTGTGTGGGCAATGGGAGAAGACCAGAGCAGATCTTATTTGTACAGTAAAACCTTCAAAAAGTTCAGCAGTCAGGGAAACTAGGACCCTCTGAATATGAGAGTGGAGGTGGGGTTGAAAGCAGGATTGATTAAAGGTCTATTTAAGAAATAAATTGACCTCCAGATCCCTGCCTTAACACATGCAAAAAACCAGAGATTTAATTTTTTAGAGGTTGAACTTGAGACGACTTTGGCCACTGAACCCAGCTGAGGGAGATGGGTACCATACTGAAAACAAGAGGATTAAGTGACAATCTACATAGTGAATGATTCTTCTTCCACGTGGCTCCCCAAAACACTGGCAGTCTGGCCTGTACCTCCCAGGCCAAGAAGAAGATCCGCTGATGTTGACAATTTGAAACCTTCAGATGGAACAACCCAGATTCCTATAGTGAAACCCATCAGTTGATAAAGCCCCACTCACACAGAGCTCCCAATTAGCTTTTTCCTTTTTACATACAGTGAAACGCACAGGTCATGAAAGTACAATTCGAGTTTTGGCAAAAGTATATACCTGTGTAACCCTTACCCCAGTTGAGCTAAAAATCATCTGCATCACCCCAGAAGGTCATTTCTTGCCCCCTTCTATTCAGTCTTGGACTATCATAGCTACCACTGTTCGGACCTGTCCTGCTTTATCATAGATTAATTTTGCCTATTTTTGAATTTCAGATAAAGGCAGTCATACAGCATATAGTGTTTTTGTGTCTGGCTTCTTTAAACATAAGGCTTTTGAGATTCATTCACGTTGCACGTGTCAGTAGTTCTTTTTCATTGCTGAGTAGTATTCGGTTAAATGAATATACCACAGTTTGTTTTCCATTCTTCTGTTGATGAATATTTGGGTTATATGCAGATTTGGCCATTATGAGTAAAACTATTATAAGCAACCTGTGTGTCTTGTGGTAGATATATGTTTTCATTTTTCTTGGATAAATACCTGGGAGTAGAGTTGTTAAGTCATAGGGTAAATGAATTTTTAACTTTATGAGAATCTGCCAGACAGTTTTCCAAAGTGTTTGTACCATTTTACACTCTCACCAGTAATGCACAGGAGTTGTAGTTGTTCCATATCCTTGCCAGTAAGTATTTGGTGTTTTCAGTCTTTTTAATTTTTGCTATTGCAGAGAATATGAAAATTGTTTCATTGTGGTGTTAGTTTACATTTTCCTGAAGACTGATGATGTTGAACACCTTCTTGTGTGCATGGCTGTCTGTATATCTTCCCTTATGAAGTATCTGTTTGAAGTTTTTGCCCATTTAAAAAATTATGTTGTTTTTATTATTGATTTTTAGGAGTTTATTGTATATCCTGGACACAAGTTCTTTGTCCTTTGGCATGCATTCATTCATGTATGTACAGATGATATATATTATATATGAGATATATACATATATATAATAGTAAATATTTACCCACAGCCTATGGCTTACCTTTTCATTGTCTTCATGGTGTCTTTTTTTTTTTTTTTTACTTTTTTTCCCTTGAGATATTGTCCGTATGAAAAATGGTGTCTTTTTATGAGCAGAAATTTTTAATTTTGAAGGAGTCCAATTTATAAAATCTTTTTCTTTTATAAATAGAACCTTTTTGTGTGTCCTCTCTAAGAAATCTTTGCCCACTCAAGGTCTTGAAGATACTTTCTTTTTTTTCTAGAAGCTTTTACATTTAGGTAAATGGCCAATCTTGAAATTTTATACATAGCGTAAGGTAAATTAAGGCATTATTTTTCCCCATATTTTTATCTAGTTTTCTTAGCACCATTTCTTGAAACCATAGCTTTTTAATGCTTCCCTTTGAAAATGCATAGAAAGCCAAGAAAATTTTTTAAGACAAAGACCAAAAATAAGGATAAAAAGGGGGAAAAAAAAGTATTCAGAGGAAACAATCAATAAGCAAATAAGTCTCTAGCCCAAAACCCAACCATAACTGATACCCTGAAGAGAGAAAAGAGTAAATAGTACCTCCATGAAAAAAGAACAGGAAGCTTTAACAAAGGAACATTCAAAGAAAAAAGAAAAGGAGCTCTTGGAAATTAGAAATAAAATAGAAACAAAATTTAGTAGAATGGTTGGAAGATAAAGTTGGAAAAATCTCTCCCAAAGTTTAAAAAAAAAAAAAAAAAGACAGAAATAGGACAGAAAAATCAGGTTGTTTTACACAATCACTGTCAAAATAATGTGAGTTCCAGAGAGAGATAACACAGAAAACAAGATTATCAGAAGAATAATCAAAGAAAATGTTTTAGAATTCAAGGACACACCTTCCCAAATTGAGAACTCTACAGAATGCCTGGTACAGTGAGTGAAAAAAGGCCTATTCAAAGGCACATTTGGTCACATTTTAGAATACATGTCATGAAGTATATCCTAAAAAGCATCAAAGAAGGAAGTATGGGTCATATACAAAGAAATGGGAATGAGAAGAATATCAGATTTCTCAACAGTAACATTACAGACTAGAAGGCAATAAGGCAGACTCTTTAACATTCTGGGATAGGAGGGATGCCAACCTACAGGTCTGCGTTCAGCCACGCTATAAGTCAACTATGATGGTAAAGATGTCAGAGAGGCAAGGTCTCCAACAGGTTACCTCCATGTTCCCTTTCTCAGAAGACTCTTAGAGGATGTTCTGGGAGAGAGTAAACCGAAAAAGGAGGAGCCCTGGAATTCATTCTTCCAGCAAATACTGAGTACCTACTATGTGCTGTGTCCCATCAGGAATCAAAGGCCCTGCCTGCATGGAGCTTAGTAGGAAGAGGCTGGCCGTAAATATTTTAATGACTCAGGAGTAAAGGAGTGCTCTGAAGAAAATAGAGGAGGGGAAAAGGGTAGGGAGTGACAGCCGGAGATGGGGGGGTGGGGGTGGCAGCTTTATGTGGTAGAATGGGAGCAGGTCGGGAATGGCCTTTGGTATCATGTGCAGGCCCAGAGTGCAGCTAGTCCAGGATGGAGCAGGAGAATGAAAGGCTCCATATCAGTTGTTGATCTGAAATTCACATTTACCTGGGCATCCTGTGCTTTATCAGGCCTTCCTGTCTCCAAAGAAAAATATAAGGATTGATAAATTACTTAATGTGTTTGAGTGTTTGCATTCTTCTAGTGGGAATTTGGGTATCAATTAGTGATAAATACATAGGAAGCAAAACAGATGGAGATGAGGCAATTATAAACTCAAGGGAAAGTCAAAGGATGTAAAAGAAAGTAAAGGTAATAATAGTATGTTACATGGCACTGGGTTGTAAATAATTTTCATTGAGTCCAATTTAAATACTGAATACTGAAGGAAGAGAAAGTGTGTGTGCCTTTAGGAGAGGTGTGCAAAGATTAAGACTTTATCTTATATAGTAGGGATTCAATAATGTCTGAAGCTGAACAACCAAGAAATAACAGTTTAAACATGTTCATTAGACATTTGGAGGGAAATAACTGAAACAACAACAACAAAAAAAGCAGCTACAAGAGTTGGAAGTGCTGGGTATATACCCCAAAGAATTGAAAGCAGGGAGCACACACACGTTCATAGCAGCATTATTCACAGCATCGAAAACGTGGAAGCAACCCAGACGCCCATCACAGATGAATGGATGAACAAAATGTGTTATATACATACAGTGGAATATTATTCAGCATTACAAAAGAAGGAAATTCTGACACATGCTACAACATGGATGAACCTTGAAGTTACTGTGTTAAGTGAAATAAGCCAGTCACAAAGGGAGAAATATTGTGTGATCCCATTTACATGTAGTTCCTAGCGTAGTCAGATTCATAGAGAAAGTAGAATGGTAGTTGCCTGGGGCTGGGGCTAAGGAGGAGTGGAGTTATTATTATTAATTTTTTTTTTCTTTTTTGCGGTACACGGGCCTCTCACTGTTGTGGCCTCTCCCGCTGCGGAGCACAGGCTCAGCAGCCATGCCTCATGGGCCCAGACGCTCCGCGGCATGTGGGATCTTCCCGGACCGGGGCACGAACCCGTGTCCCCTGTATTGGCAGGCAGACTCGCAACCACTGTGCCACCAGGGAAGCCCGGGAGCTATTATTTAAGAGTTTGAGAGGATTAAAAAGTTCTGGAGATGGATAGTGGTGATGGTTAGACAACAATGTGAAATGCACCTAACGCCACTGAACTGTGGCATTTTACTCTTTAAAATGGTAAATTACATATACGTTACGTATAAATTACATATACATATATTATGTGGTCCAAAATTCTGTGTATGTTACTACAATGCTTAAAAACTTGCAAGTTGTTACCTCTGGAGAAAGCGAATCAGATGGGGACGAGTAGACTGTGCTTTTCATGATACGCTTATAGAGTTTTAATTTTTAAAGCTACATAGAGATGTGTGACTTTGGTTAAAAAGCATCTATTGTGTGTGTGTGAAAGAATTTTGCAATTATGTGTGTGAAAGAATTTCATCCTAGGGAAGAACTGGAAGCAGCCTAAATAATTGCCATTAATATTAGTCAATAGATGATGCCATATCTCTACAGTAGAATGCGGCACAACCTCTAAAGTGACATTGAAAAGCAAGGAAATATGTTCACAGTATATCACGTGGGGGAGAGAAGGGGAAAAGGTCTCATCAAAGAAGTTCAAGCTTTATCATCTGGTGTTTTTTGTTTATATGATTAAACTGAATGTGTTTTGTTTTCTAGAATATGTTTATGGCTGATGAGTCAGGTTATGTTTGTGGCCTTGTCATAAAAATACCCTGAATTTCATTCTTAAAGGAGGAAAACGGCAAACCAGTTAAATCTCAGGGAATTCCTACTGTATGTCCAGTTTCACGATCCTCAAATGAAGCAGCTTCCCCATACCATTCCCGACGAAGGATGCGGAAACTTCGAGATCATAATGTCCGAACTCCTTCTAACCTAGACATCCTGGAGCTCCACACGAGGGAGGTGCTCAGAAGACTGGAGATGTGTCCCTGGGAAGAGGCAAGCTGCCGTTCCATGGTCACACGGGAGACTTGGTCGTTTCTGAAAGGCCTTCAGAAGGACTATAGAAAGAGAACAGTCTGGCCGTTCTTGTTGTCTGATCTTTGCTTAGTGCTGTAGGGGTCAGCAGCGCTTCTGCTCGTGACAGGGATATGCTTCAGTGTAGAAGTAGGACGAACAGATCTCATCTGTTTGCCGACATGTTTACTGAGTGCTTACCAAGTGCCGCTTGCTCTTCTAGGCTCTGGAGAAGATACCAGAGTGAGCATAACCTAGGTCCCTGCCCTGGTGTAGCTTCCATCCTAGCTCAAGTTGGAAGGATTGAAGTCAGAGGCAGATATTAAAATAATATAATTTCAGATAACAAATGTTACGAAGAAAGAGAGCAGTAGAGCCAGAGAATAAAAGGGCTCGGGTGGCTGGCTGCTTTAGCTAAGGTGGTCAGAGAGCCTCTCAGGTGGGTGCATTTGAATGCCACTTACATAGCAGAAGAAGTCAGATGGATACACAGACTGGAGGAAGGGTACTGCAGGCAGAGGGAAGAGCAAGTGCAGAGGGCCTTTTCCTGGCCCAGCAGCAGCAGCATGGATAACTGTTAGGCTGGGAGTCTGTGAAACCCATGACTGCAGTTTGAGAAGTGATGGCCTAATGGACAAAGGGGAGAAGCAGTGGGGCAGTCATGAGCTCAACGTAGGGCCTTTGTAAAACATGCTAATGACGTGTGGTGAGGTCCATGTCATCCATGATTTTACATCTTAAGTAGAGGATAATTTAAAATGAATAAGATAGCAGTATCTCTTCATTAACATATTTAAAGAAGCTATATAGAAATGAAAACTTCCTTAAATATTTTAAATTTTGTATAATTATAGTTATACTGTTTTAAGCTTTTGTTGTTCTAAACCGCCTTAAACCCATAGCCCTCTAGGAGAAGATTTAGCTTATTATAAAAGGTTCTATTTATTATTAAAGAAAACTACTGCCACGAAAAGGAAATATTCTTTATGTATTGAAAACCAGCTACTGTTGTGCCTTTATGTCGCCCGGTGGCCTTTGTTCCCGGTGATAGCAGGGTGGTGACATGTAAATTGCTGGGAGTGCCTGGTGGGAAGACTAGAGATTAGGCCAAAGACAGGGTGACTGGGAAGGACCCAGCAGCTGGCACTTCTGCAGGGAGAAGCCAGGCAAAGAGAATTCAGACACGTGAAGGCAGGACTTCTCCAGCTCTTCAGGTTTTCAGCTCTCTGCAGAGTGAAATGTCCGAATTCACTTGATAGAGATTTCATATTCTGCGTTATAGAATGTGTTTTATAGTTAACTGGCCCTACAGAAGGGTGAACCGGGTTCATGCTTTGGTTTTAGGAACCATTTAGTTTTCGTGCCACACCACTGCAAACGCGCTAGCCTCGGAGGCCGCCCAGCGCTGTTCAGCGTGCAGGGCTTGGGGAGGGGGGGGTGGGGGAGGGGGTGGGTGGTATACAGTTCTTTACTTGTCAAGCTGGTATATTTGAGGGCGGAGGTTAAGTAAGTTCTGTTTTTATACTTTAAGGACATTTTGAGCTCTAAACTGAATGGAAAATTCAACAAACATCTCCAGCCATCTTCCACCGTACCTGAATGGAGAGCGAAAGATAATGATCTCCGGTTACTGCTGACAAATGGAAGGATAATTAAGTATGTGAAGTAGATCAAAGTATCCAACAGATTAGTTTCCAGTGGATTCCCTCTGTTCATTTAATCCCTGGTCCAGACCGTTGCACAGCTGCCTGAAATATGGGGAAAGTGTCTTAGTTCTCTATTTTCTCTGTAAATTAAGGAGGGGTACCGTTTGGCTACATGGTTGCACTGTTTCCTGACTCGATTGTTTTTCCCACTGTATACAGGGATGAGAGACAACCCTTTACAGATCAGAGTCTTTATACAGCAGACAGTGAAAATGAAGAGGATAAGAGAAGGACAAAAAAGGCAAAAGTGAAGATGGAAGAGAGCTCAGGAATAGAGGGGGTGGAGAATGAAGCATCTCAGAAACCACTTAACAGTATGTTTGTTTTAATGGTCATTTTAAAGGTCTGCTCGTTACCAATGTGCTAATAATATGTAAAGTAACTTGCTAATTTTAAAGTGCTTAAATCAGTAGTAGGATTACAATTTCTGTGTCCCTGATACTCTTTTGAGAAGCCTGGAGCATTTCTGAGTCGTCTCCCCATCAGAGAAATGCCAGATGTGACCACCAAGTGAGGGGTGGCGTCCAGGGACGGTGGTATTAGTGACGAGGATGTCGCCGTCCAGTGACACCCTCACCTAGTAACAGTTTTTACAAGAGTCACATGAAGCTCATGCATCTTACGGGCCTCTACTCCAAATAGTAAAATAATAAAGTTGCAAGTTTAATCCTATTTCTGAGATAATTTTAGCTAACATACATATGGTTTTCAGAATTAGGAGACATATATAACTGGCTGATCTGAAGCTATTAGCAGTCCGCGTATTGTTTTATTTGATTGCCTGTTGACAAGAAGGCCTCTACTTGGTTATTAATTGGTTATCATCAGTGTGATGAACAGTAACACCTCCTCCTCCTCGAGATCTTTCTTCTTTGAATGAAGTCTTCATTTTCTCAACATTTTTCAGGGCCTCCATATACCCTTCTATCTTAAAAAGGAGTTAAATATTTTAGTACTTGATAAGTAAATGTTCCAGGTGATTAACATTATTTAATCCATGTTGGATACCTCAGTCCTGCTAATTCTGGGTAAGTTTGGTATTGCTGTAGTTGCCGACTCCGCCTTTGTTCTCCTGCCGGCGGGGAGAGGCAGCTAATCAATGGAATTCATCCAACAGTTGTTGAGGAGTGCGACCGGCAAGAGAGAGGCAGGGCTGGAGCCTGCTTCAAGCTTGTTGGATTCACTGTCTACCTGAACGTGTCTTAGGTTTAGGAGAGTTTGTTTTGTTTTGTTTTCTGTTGAGAGAAATAATGCACAACGGAAAGTGAAAAGCATCTTGCAAGCTAATTTTAGTGTTAGAGGTTTTTTTCTGGAAAGAAATATAAAACAGTCAACCCACCCATATAAGGATTATATCACCATATTCAACAAATACCCCAGATGTTTTAAGAATACACGTTAATCTGTATCTTGGTCAGTTAGGGAGATAGTCCATGGGGGAGGAATGGAATGAAGACAATGAGAGCAGTGAGAAAAGGACAGAGCAGGAGCGGGTGAGGCATCTCACAGAGCTGGACGGGCTTTGGGTGGCACTTTATTCAAATTCTAATGACTCTGTTTTTCTCTCATCATTTTCCTTCTCAGGGTTTTTAACAAGTGTGAAATCAGAACTCAGGAATCGATCATCAGAATATTCTGATATTTCTGATTCAGAAGACTCTGGACCTGATTGCACCGCACTGGTACGCCTGGAACCCTTAACTTAAAGTTATGTGACAAAAAGATGAACACCCACTTTCCTTTACCTAGGAGGAAAGTGAATGACAGCTTTCCCAAAGCCTGTCTCTCTGACCTTTGTGGCACAGGGCCTTCTCTGCAGTGGTAATTATACACACACGTCCCATCATGTGACTATTTACATCTGATCGACATAGCTTTTGTCTGATTTTGGAAAGGGTGGAGGGAGATACTCTTCTCATGTTTCTCGTATTTCTCTCATAGGTTATATTTCATTTTGCCTTAAAGAAAACCTGTACTATGTGGGTTTTTTTTAACTAAGGAATTATGTTACTGTAGTTATTAGACATTTTCACTTTTTCATATGAAATACAGAAATAATTCCATGATAATTAAGATTCTCACTTTCCCTAGACGGATAAAGTGTTTCTGGTTAGTTTGTACAGACCTGTTCAGATTTCTTATATAGATTTGCCTCCATTTAATTATCTCAGAAAAATAATTTTACCACTGAAGAGTCTGAAAGTTCAGGTGATGAAAAGAAACAAGAAATTACATCAAACTTTAAGGAAGAATCTAATTTGATGAGGAGCTTCCTTCAAAAGAGCCAGAAGCCGTCTAGGAGCGAAATTCCAGTTAAAAGGTGGGCATGCTGATGATGGTAGTCTTATTATATTGTGATATAAATGATAGGAGAACGTTTGTTGCTTTGTTTTGTTGGGGTTTTTGTTTTGTTTTAAATTTTACCAAAAATTTTATTAGAATTAAAGAGGTTCTTTTTTGCTGATTCGCCCTTTAGGGAGTGTCCTACCTCGACGAGCACAGAGGAAGAAGCTATTCAGGGCATGCTGTCTATGGCAGGGTTGCACTATTCCACGTGTTTACAAAGGCAGATACAAAGCACAGACTGCGGTGGTGAAAGACACTCTCTCCAGGATCCCAGCAGCTGCCGCAGCAGTAACCATGAGGTTAGGCAGCTGTATCGCTGTGATAAGCCAGTGGAAAGTGGTAAGAAACATAAACTATAAGTCTCTGAAAAATAACATATAAGCCCCACCTTAGTAGCCCTGTCATCCTAGTTGAGGTTAGAGATTATGAATAAGAACTGTTTATTGCACATCTTTAGTTGGAAATGGTGTTAAGCCTATTGGCAAAAGAATACATAATGTTGACAAATGTAAGATGCAAGTATAAGAACTCAAAATGTAAATTAATGGATTAAGAGTTGTGTTCACTGGCTGTCACAAGACAGTATTGTTTCCCTTTTATAAGTCGGGTCAGAGTGGAGGGAATGTTTTGGTGTCTTAATTGACGTGCTAAGTTTGAACAATCAACTCTTTTTCCTTTTGTGGAAGCAAGCTTTGAACTGTTACTGCTTGAGGATGTTCTCTCCTACTTGAAAAGGAAGCATTAGGAAAGAGACAAGACTCGGTGGCAGTATCAGTGATGCCACACAGTGTTTTCTTCTGTCTGCCTTTGGTGAAAAATTTTATTTCCCTAAAAATCTGAGGAGGATTGGAGAGAAGATGGTACCACATTAAAACTGAAGTCTGTTGTAGACATTGTGTTCATTCCCACCTAACTGTGTTAACTAAGTACCAGGAGCTTGACATTGATTTCACTTAATTCTCGAAACAACATTTTGGGTGTATGTAATGTAGCTTTAACAGGTAAAGGAAAAAAGACTTAGTGGACTTCACTTGCCCATACTTACATAGCTGTTCAGAGGTTGGAATTTGAACCCAGGACTAGACGGTTTGATCTCAAAATCTTTGCTTATTGTATAAGAGGAAACTGAGGTTTAAAGAGGTTAAGTAACTTGCCTTAAGATGCATGGATAATGGAAGAAGTTAAATTCAAATCTGGGTTTGTCTGTCTTTCCGCTATACCATTCTGTCTCCCTGTAATCTCTTTGTCCCTTGAAAAGAAAGCTTCTACGGAAACGCTGCCAAATGCAGGCAAACATATGCCTTTATTCTATATGGGAAAATACATTACTTTTAGAGAAAGTATTATTGCACTTGGTTTTACATCTACAGCAGATGGCCATAGAATTTGACCTAGGTCCTCCAGCATCTGGCACAAACTCCTGCCATAGAAAGACAGTCATTGGGAGAATTGAAAGAATTAACATGTTAGATTGAGAGACGGTGACTGTTTTGTTTTTGAGAGGGAAAAGAGTGTGGTGAAAGTATAGGAATAAAGAGTTAGTATATTCATTTCAAAATAAAATGTCAATATAAATTTACTTTCAATTTTAAGTAGCAGGCTAACTTTGTTCTTTATGATCCAGTTTGTGCGAAGATCGTTTAATGAAAGCTTCTCTTTAGGGTATCACGTCAAGACTGAAGATCAAGACTTGAGGAGTTCTTCCTGGATTAAACAATTTGATACAACTTCCAGATTTAATCGTCAGGTATATTCAAGGTTTGAAGCGTTCAAATAGATTGTCATTGGCTCCGTTTTGGCTTTCTTTTTTTAAGCTGCAACCAGTAATCAACCACTAGACCTGGAGAGCTTAAAAATGACCATTAAACGCACATTTGAACAGCTCTCCATTTTTAGGGATTCTGATATAATGACTGATGAAAGGCTTATGGATAGAATGTGATCTGGAAAAGAACAGTTTATTTAAGAAAACAGTTAAAAACTCCTGGCTGCCAACACCTTTAGGTTATGTCTGGCTAGAATGAAACATGAAAGGAAAAAAAAAGTACCACAAGGATCCTTTTAGTTTCTGACGTTGTTTGTCAGATTTTTTTTTTTAATGTTATTTTATTTATTTTTGGCTGTGTCGGGTCTTAGTTGCGGCGCACGGGATCTTTGTTGAGGCGCGCAGCTTCTCTCTATTTGTGGCGTGTGGGTTTTCTCTCTCTAGTTGTGGCGCGCAGACTCCAGGGCATGTGGGCTCTGTAGTTGTGGCACACAGGCTTAGTTACCCCGTGGCCTGTGGGATCTTAGTGCCCTGACCAGGGATCGAACCCACGTCCCCTGCATTGTAAGGCGGGTTCTTTACCACTGGACCACCAGGGAAGTCCCTGTCAGATATTTTTAGATACTAAATTTCTTTGAGAATTTGATGACAGTTACGGATTCTCTTTCCAGAAAAATGTCCATCATAAATATGACTTGTGCTTACATTTTCTCATGGTCTGTGCCCACCCTCACCCCAGACCATTCGTTGACTCCAGATTAAGAGTCCCTGCTCTAAGAGAAGGCACTTGATGTTTTAGGACCCTGGTGTATGAATGCTTATACCAAACAAAACGAACCCAAAATACCTTTTAAAAAAACCAAAACTTTACCAGTAGCACCATACAAGGAAAGCAGTATGACCTTTTGCTGCAGACCTTGGAAAATGACAGCCGAAGAAAGAATCAGAATTCTCATGGGGCAGAGCGGAGTCCTCAAGCCTCCCCAACCCCAAGCATTCCCTGAGTAGCAGAAATATGGGTAGTTTTTATGTTCTTCGTTTGGCTTATCTGTATTTTCTAAATACTTATCAATTACAGTTATAGTAAGAAAAAGAACCGAGTTATTTTTTCAAGGCAAGTACAAGTTCTCTTCAGGGAAGGATATGCTCCAGGGTCAAAGGTCAGCTAAGAAATCCCTGAACTATTAAGAATTCACTTATTCAGTGTATGATTTTATAGTGCCTCACTGGTTATAAAATTTATAACTCATTAGCATTATAGGATTTAGTATTAAAAGTAAGCTATTATTTAAATCTAATGGTTGTTTTTATAATTGTCTGAAAATAAAGAAGTAGGGGCAGATGATTAGCAAGATCACCTTAGAGAAGATTGAATTTCTATTGACTGTAATCTAGCGAGGTATTAGAAAGGTATGTCAAATCGAACAGCTGTTTCTTCATGCTCAACAGTATTTGTGAGACTATTTTAAAGCAAGTCTGTGTTGAATGCTGTTTTTAAAACTTACTTGACTGTTACAGAATCAGAAATTCATTTTAATATACACACACACACACTTAAAACTAGCTTCGTGAGACATCACATCTGCAGCATGCTCTTTTCGAGTTTACCTTTCCTTCTCTTTTTAATTCTGGTCAGGACCCTCTCTGTTTTGATTTCAAGACCCACCAGTCATCTGTCTATCTATCTATCTATCTATCTATCTGTCTGTCTGTCTATCTATCTATGTTTTCTTCTCCTCGACTTAAATTATGAGGCATCTTCAAGACTTGAATCCTTCAGCAATTCTAGGTTTTGGAATGAGATGGCCCTCAGGAGGGGTGGTTTTCTGAGGCTACTACATGTTAAGAAAACCCAAGTTCAGTAATCTATTTCTTCTCTCCCTTGAATTGTTAGTGCATAGAGAGGTTAAATACTGTACTTATCTTAAAGGAACCCTAAAAATTCGACCTTATTTCCTTCCTTCTTTTTTAGGATCTAAGTAGAGGCCAGAAATGCATCAGAAAGGAAGTTTCATCAGAAATCAGTCAGAAGGTACAAAGTAGGAATTCTGTGGACAGCAGTGGCTCAAGCCCTCAGAATGGAAAGTATATGCAGAGTTCAAGCTTGATGTCAGGGGCATGCCAGATAAGTAATGGCAGTGCAAGCCCAGAAAGGCCTGTTGGTGAAACTTCCTTTTCAGTGCCCCTTCACCCCACCAAGAGACCTGCATCAAATCCACCACCTATCAGCAACCAGGCAACAAAAGGTAACTGCTGCATGCGTGCGGGTTAAGTCCATTTCTGACTGTGTATGTTGGTGACAGTAGCAGTTTAGATAGACATCGTCTGTACCCTCACGTTGCTCACAGCCTGCTGCGTCACAGACAGCGCAGCAATAGCAGAGCGTGCACAGGTTCCTATGGGGACAGAGAAGCAGGATACCTCAGTCAACCCTGAGGAGCAGGAGGGGCTTCCTGGAGGGGGAGGTAGATCCTGGAGAGGCTGACAGTGGGTTAGCCATGCTGAGGTGGGGGAAGGGACAGGGTAGACAGCACCGAAGGCAGAGGAGACAGTGTGACCCACAGGACAACAGGGAGAAACGGCACGGGGTTATGTATGAAACTGCCCTCAGTTTCATTGCTGAAGCACAGTTTGAGGCAGGATGGGGTAAGAGCTCGTGCTGAAGAGATAGGCAGGGATCAGAGCGTGGGAGGTCTCCCAAGTCTTAGTGAAGGAGGTTGGCCCTTCCCTCTCACATGATGAGGTGGAAGAGTTTTAAGCAGTGGAATTCCAGAAGTGTGACCCTGCTCATTCAAAACACCGAAAAGCCTTTGCCTACCATGTCGCCCTCGTTTAAATCTTCCCGGTGCTGTCACCTATAATTTTCATTGTTATTTATGCTGTTGTTGGTGTTCTGTATGTTACAGGTAAACGTCCAAAAAAAGGAATGGCAACAGCCAAACAACGTCTTGGGAAGATCCTTAAATTGAACAGAAATGGCCACGCACGTTTCTTTGTGTGACGGAGCTGCGGTTGTGGTCACTCTTCCTTTCGGAGACCGGTCTCGGGGTACGGGAGCCTGGAGCTTCCGCACGCCCCCGCTGAAGCAGTTTGCATGTACCGTAGGGAACACTGCCTGAAGAACAAAATGAACCTGATGCTGCATTTTCACTGTGCCACACCCACTCAGCAATAACCATTTTGGACCTGGTGGGGAGAGGAAGAAGGAGGGTAGAACCTTAAAAAGAGACCTTGAACTGGAAAGGGTCTCTTGTCAGGGCTTGAATTTCATTTTGTTGTTGGTAGTGTTTTGATTTGTTTTCTGTGGTAGGGTAAAGAATTATCAATAATTTATTTAACAGATTTTTTTTTAAAGTTAACAGCTTTTAAATTCTTTCTTTTTTAAAGCTATTTATTTGGAAGATTTCTGGAGAAATATCTCACTAATTTAGATTTAAGAATGTGAAGGTTTTTAAATTATTTTTGATAGTGTGTGTGTTACATGTGGGGAAGAGCCACGGTAACAGTAACTAGTCTGGACTCTTAAATTTGCTATTCAGGTTAAAGTCTTAAACAGGGATTTGATGCATTAATTATTTTAAATTAAGATGTATATGAAAATCATTTTATTTTATATAATTCATGTGTTTTTTATAAGCTATTAGCTTCGCTTTTGCTAACATCCAAGGTGCATACTGTTATCCAGGTCGATTACCTATATCCCACCTTCCCTCTGCACTCCCCATCATTTCATAACGACACAAGACTCTTCTCTTTGCAGGGAAATACTTTCATAGCCAATGTGTAAGAACTACATAGAAGACCCCACATGTCTCATTTCATTTGACATTGCAGTTTTCTTCTAAATAGAAAAATAGGCTTCTTGCATTTTCATTTTTTGCTGATGATATCTGGGTCCCAAAGAGTACAGCTTTAATATCTTTTTCCTACTTGTGGGAAAAGTATTATAAGTTTGGTTAAATTGTCATGTTTGTAGTTTTTCAAATACATTTGTAACTACAGAGGGCCTTCTTCATACTACTGGTATTGGAGGGCAGGACCAACACCTGCCACAGAGGTTATATTTTATGACGCTTTTATTCTGTATACCTAATTTGTTGGAAAATATGAAATATGGTTTGACTTAGAATATTCAAATCTGCATAATAAGCCGTAATATAATAAGACTATACTATATTAAGTTGTATAGAAGCAAGCATGTTGGAGTAGATGATTTGGGGGTGTGTGTGTGTGTGTGTGTGTGTGTGTGTGTGTGTGTGTGTGTGTGTTTAGTTTTTTATTTCTTAACCTTCTAAAGCATTATTTAAGATACGGATTTGGAGTAAAATGGGTGCTTTTTGCAGTTTCTTCCATCTATCCTAACTTAACCAGTGCATAGTGAGGTTAAGTATCTGGTTGAGCTTTAAGGAATCATTTCTCTCCTTTGTGCACAACTTTTACTAAGTGCCAGTTTTCAGTTGCTTGCAATAGCTTATATTTATTTTCCTTTTCCTCCTCCCATGACATAAAAACAAGTGATTTCTGCGGGGGGAGGGGGGGGGGGAGGGGCGGTGGAGATAGTCCCAGTTCTGACAATAGAGCATTTTACAAGTTCCTACAAAGAAAATATAGGCAAATTGGATAAAATTTATTTTTATGGAGAAGAAATACGGCCATATTATGGGTTTGTCTTTTTTTTTTTTTTTTTAACTCAGCAAGGTAGCAGGACTTTCCCTTCTGTATTAAGTATCACTTGAAGAGCTAAGAAAAAAAAGTCTATACCATTATCTTTCATGGTCACATTCAAATGTGTATTTTCAAAGAGAAATATTTCTTACTCTGCCTCCGTTCCAATATTTCATGGAATATATATGAAATATCTTACAAATGAGCCTTTTTGGTCCAAGTGACTGGACCACTGTCTGGGTCTTATCTGGGTGTCAGGGAGAAGAATTTTTATGGGAGTACTAAATGTCTATAATAGGCCTACTTAAACTCTGTACGCTATGCCCAAACTAGGTAGAGATAGGTACAGTCAGTCATTTGTTGGTTATCAGAGCTCAAGACGTCAAAAATGTGGGTCTGCCTGTTTCTCCCACCTTCCCCACACAATATATTACTGTGATGTTTTGGTTTTCTGTAGACACCATTTTAGGGTTAAAATACACATGTTTTGGTGTTAGTTTAAGCATTGAGAATTATAATTTCTTTTTCCAGCTACATTATGATTTGGGTTCTTTTGTTGCCTTTACATTTTTCACAGCTCTAAGTATTTTTAATTACCTTTTTTTTCTTAGCTATAAAAATGAAAATAAATAATTTATTTTTATGAATTAAAATTGTAGCCAGTATCTGCCCTGTGTACTTAGGCTGGTAAATACTAATTTTAAGTAGCCAGTATGTTGAACTTTTAAGTGAAGGAACTGTGGATTCATTTTTGGCAGTGTTAGCCCATTAACTGGCTAAGTTCAAAAAACTTTCAGTAACATGAAATAACCACTAAAACAGAATACATGTAATCTTTTTGTGTATTGGTAAAAATCCAGCCACTGATCCAGTGACTTCCTTGTCAAACCTCTTGTAAAATCACTGGCTGTGATGCATCCCTTTATCTTGTAGAAATGACAGAACTTTGAAGTAACAGCATCTGGACTCGACTGCAATAGACAGCCTTTCCCTCAGTCTCATTTATTATGTGTTGTATAGACCCTGCAACCTAGGAAGACACCAGTGGTGGCATTTAGTTAGTTATAAGCAAATACAAATTATGTCAAACACTTACGATTTAACATATGCAATTTTAAGTGTAGTAGTAGGTAATCATTTTCCTGTATTGATTCAAATAAGTGACTTCTGTTAACCTGGGATCCCCTGTACTGTAATTCATAACGTCACATAATATTATGCTCTCCAGTATTGATTAACGGTGTAAACTGTACAAAGCTGGCAGTTTATAATAGTTCAATACCTAGAAATACTTTGAACTTCATAAGTATCAGTTAATTTTTAAAGCATACAGAATTGAAAATTCTGACCGAAACCATCTTATAAACTCAGAAAAGAAGCCCATCTTTATCACTACTTAGCACTGAATACTGCTTTATTTTTTTTGCTCTATTTTTTAATAATCCTAGTTATTGCCTTTTTAATGAACTCTACTGTATTTATTCATATGAGATCAGCAGGTATTTATCAGACATCTACTATGTGCCCAGCACTACTTAGTACTGTGGGGGGCATATAAAGTTGAAGCTGTATTGTTTGCTCTTGAAGGTATCTTCTCCAGGAAATAAGCAGTATTATTTTCACTTCTAAGCAAACTTAAGCAAGAGGGCCCATTCATAAAACAAAACTTTATTAGTTTTAACAGAGATACACTATACAACTGTAGAGGTAGAAGTAAAAAAAAAGTTTTTTTATATTTTCAAAATTCGAAAAACATTTCAAAAGTTAATAATTAAATGTTCGTAATCATAGGGGCATGTTATAGCATGAAAGGGAGCAGAAGACCTCGGTGTTTGTCCAAGTTCTGCCCTTTATGTTTCAGCTGTGTGACCTTGAAGAAGTCATTTATTCTTTCTGAGTCTTAGTTTTTGCATTTGTAAATTTGGATCAAAATGCAGTTAAGAAAAACACAGAAAAGCATTCCTTAATCTATTAACACTTCATATTTGCAGAGGATTTATCATTATTTAAGTTACAGCTGACAACAAATGCACATTTATATGCTTTTTTTTTTTTTTTTTTTTTTAGCGGTACGCGGGCCTCTAACTCTTGTGGCCTCTCCCGTTGCGGAGCACAGGCTCCGGACGCTCAGGCTCAGCGGCCATGGCTCACGGGCCCAGCCGCTCTGCGGCATGTGGGATCTTCCCGAACCGGGGCACGAACCCGTGTCTCCTGCATCAGCAGGCGGACTCTCAACCACTGTGCCACCAGGGAAGCCCTATATGCATTTTTAAATGAAAACTGCTGTTACTCATAAAATTTGCTTCATATCAAATATATGCCCAGAACTTGCTATCTAAAAAATCTGAAGAATCTCTAACAAGATGCTGAATTAAAGTCAAAATCAGTGCATGAAGTGAAAGAAAAAGGGATGAGATACTTTATGGATAAGAGTGAGAATGTTTATCCTCAAGTAATCATTAAGATGATTTAAAGTAATTAAAAGATAATTTTAGGTTTTTCTCAAAGAGTACTGCTTCATAGATTCTGCATACTCTTCAGGGCACTAGCATAAGGTAAAATAAGTCATGGAATGAAAATGATTTAACAACCATCCATGGTACTAGAGCAGGAAAATAAGATGGTAGATAGATGGGGATCAGCAAAGACAGCTCTGAGTTGGCCAACCATGGCTCGTTGGGTAGAGAGAGAAACAAACCACTGCAGTGTAGGGAGACTCGGCCGGATTCTGCTTTTTTCAAGAAATGCTCTTTATAGTGATTAGTCAACTCCCCAAAGAGCTGATGAGTAATTGTATGGCCCAGTATACTACTGCCAGAAGTAGCTATTGCAGTATGTAAGCATTTTATGATTTCATATTAAGAGATGAGGGTTTTATATAAATTTGAAATTTTTTCAAAAGTTCATTTTTCACGTTAATTATTAAGCTAATTGCTTCCTCCAAAAAGAGAAGTTAAAGATCACCAGTCATTTTCAGATGCCGTAGACCTTCATCTAAAGCAGTTTTGAGAAGGTTGAACATCAGATCTTTAGCTTAAGAAGAGAGACAAATGAAACCCAGCGAGGGCAGTGACTCGCCTGGGGTCACAGTGGATCCCAAACCTCTGGTACTTTGCTTCCTACAACAGCCCCTGTTCTGTGACACTGTGAGGCCTCTGCTCATCCTGTGGCGGGTGATGTTGATACACTTTCTAGAAGCCAGGTGGAAAGAAAGGGGAAGAAGTCACATACTACTCACTACATTGCTGTTGAACGTAATGTAATTTTAATAATGGAGCCTTACTAAAAGCCCTTCCGTTATTTTTGCTTTTTTTTTTCAGTGAACGTCATGCCGTAAGTCAAATATTTGCTATCCCTTACATACAAATTTTTTAAGTTAAGGACGTTAAGAAGCAAATGCCTGTTTTCAAAGCAATTAGCTTATTGTGACTGTGGTTTTATTCTGTTATGGTGGGGTTTTTTCCCCTTTAATGGGTATGGGAAAATAATACTCATTAAGCTGCATTCTACCCCTTAGAGTCTCCCTCTCACCCTTCCTGTCCTTCCTAGTGTCCTGAAGCTTTGTCTTAACAAGCGCAACATTACATTTTCTTTGTTAAAGCCTTTTTGAAACTGTATTCAGTGATTCTTCCAACAAGTTTATCTGCTCTGCACTATTTCACTAATAAACCCTGGCTACCACGTAGCCCCTGACCTCCAAGTAGCTTACCTATGCAAGACCTGTGACATCCTGAATTCACTTTTCTTTATTTCAGAAAGCACCCCTAAATGGAACTTAATCAAAGATAAACCTTGTCTCCACCCAGTTTTATTTTGGCCATTTCCTATTCAAAATGTCAGCTATTTTCCCCCAAGATTTTTCACCAAAACAGTGATCATAAGTGCTGGAATAGATACTATTTTGCAGGAATAAAATAACCCAGAAATACTCTTATATTTCTTTGGTGGATTTTGGTTGGTAACTGTTACCAGCAGGAGGTGTAATGTATAATGAGGAGTTGATTCCTTGCCTAGAATCATTTCTTCCCTCTAAGAGTCATAGGATTCACCTTTTATTTTTACAAAGCATACATGTAACTTCCACGTTATAGTCAGGGACCTGAGGTGTAACTTGCTAAGTGAACCCCAAGGTTATTTTATCTTGCAAAAGAAACCTAAACCAAACTAAGGGCCTTACATTTATGGTTTAGACTGAATCAAAAGCTGTAACCTCAGTTTTTCCGAAAACAGCTTCTGACTGCAAAGCAAGTCATGCAGTTGTTAGGTATGAAATAGCACTGATCAGGAAATGCACATGCGTCTGGGCAGACTGCATTTCCTTCCGAAAAGACTTTTCTACTTTTAATATAAATTAAGCCATAACAGTTTCATGCTGTGGAAAGAGGGTGAAAAGGTTCATTTTAATGAGATTATATGATATGAACTTTCACATTTACTGTGAAATGTCGAACTTTGCCAGTGCTTCAGCAGGTTTGTTTGATTTTGGGGGGGGTGGGGGGAGGGTAAAGGGTGGTGACAGGGAGGGGTAGTATTGGTTTTAGGGGGTTTAAATCTGTGAAATTTGAAAAGGGACAGTTGTTGGCTATGGTATTTACTAGTTTTGTAGTAATGTTTTGCTAGCCTGACTGACTTTCCTGAGCTGATTTTCATGCCCATGGTCCCAGGTGACTGTTAGCCTTTCTCGTTCGGGGTGTCTGCAGAGTAGTGTCTTGTTGTGTGGATAGGCGGTCAGTGTGTGTGCACATGTGTGTCCTTTGAATAGAGAAGCACACTGTGTGACGACAGAGTGAAGTGTGGCTGGGAAGTGGGATGCTGAAGCTTTAAGAGCATTTTTTTTCGATTCATAACAGTATTTCCCATCTTTTGCCTGCAGGCAGGGAAAGTGTACAGTATTTATTTTGTTTCTGTTTTAAATTTGTAAGTTTTTAAGTAGCTTACATTGGTTATTATAGGGGAGGACAAGTGACTTGTTTAAAGTTGTATTTGGTATTCCTACTTTCCAATTTCTGTACTTTAAAATATTGAAATTAAAATTGGTATTAATTCTGTTCTGATTTTTTTTTTAGCACTCGGTGTATTTTTTGCTTATTTTGTTTGAAAACATAAATGTTGAAAGTTATATAAAATGTGTCTTTGAAAGAAAAAAATCTGAATTCTATATCCAGCTCTGACTTTCTGTTCCCTTTTTCTGCTTATTGAGTCTTGGGAGAATTATTTAAGAATGTGAAAAACTGTGTCAAACTTATGCTCCTTACGAGTTCTGAAGGTTTCAACGTAAAAAGTAATGCGTCTTATTGCTTTATGGGATGCGCTGCTGGGGAAGCAGTTGCTGAAACAGAGGAACACAGGGGTGACTGGGGAGAAAAGGCTGCTCTGTGGCCACGGGTGCGGGTGCTTCCCGACGGTCACTTAAGAGCCTTCGTTGTCCCCAGCCTGGGCCCCCCCGCAGACGTTTCCTGAGCACCTCCAGAGTCCCGGGCCCAGCTCTAGTGCCAGAGCTACAGGGTGAACAAACAGCCCCAGTTCTCAGGGAGCTTCTGTGGCTGTGAAAGGCGAGGGAGAGCGAGGCGCCCTGGGCCTGGCTGCCTCGTGCAGGTGAGGGCAGAAGTGCAAGTTTACCGAGGAGGACCAGGGGCCTTCTGGACACGGTGCTCTGGGGGCTCCCAGCTCCAGGCCTGGGGGGATCTGAGTGTGCCGGTACAGAAGACCCAGGAAGCAGGACCAGTGGGGGCGGCGCTTCAGGGCGGAAGAGGGGCCTGCGAAGGGAGCGGGGAGGAGCAGCCCGAGTGGCGCTGGTTTCTGGAAGGCAAGGCAACCGAAGGGCCTGAGGCCTCAGCTCTTTCACTGCCCAATACCTGCAAGAGCGTAGGGGGTGCAGAGGGCACACACCTCAACAGCCTCACAGGAGTGCTACCCAGGGCACGTTTACACCTCCCCTTTCTACTTCCTGGCCTGCTTTCGTCCAGCTGATGGAAACCCGGATCTGAACAAATCTGTTCTTTGGTAAAAATCCGCATACTGTCTGTAAGCCTTTGGGGGTGTTGACCCTTCATTAAGCTCGTCTGTTAGAATTGATGATCAGGACGTGCTGTCCTTAGACTTTAGCCGGATTTCCGTGTTTCTGCCAAGCAGTGAGACAGTGAGATACACCAGTAGGGATGCGGGGCGTCGGAGAGTGCGGGAGGGGTGGCGTCTTAAGTCCTATGCAGGCAGGCAGTGTTTGGAAGAGGAGCCCTCGGTATCTTTGCTTGAGTCCTCACTGTGGACCACGCATATTTTCCTTTCTTCCTCACAGCAGCCCAACGAGCCAGGTGCTGTCCTTCCCATCCTGCAGATGGAACCGAGGCCAGAGGGTAAATGACGTGTCCGGGTTCACACTGCTAATGAGTAGGACTGAGACTGTAATCAAAGCCCAACTCTAAAGGCCATGTTATTTCTCTGCTTATTTTCAATTATTGTGTACTCTCAGTTATTGAAAAGGAATAGATGGTCTTTAGGAAAGGTTTTGTTCAAAAATTGTCTTTGTAGGCACCCATTCTGAATCAAAAATGTATTTTCCTACAGACGTTTCCTGTCACTCAACTAAAGTTTTGAGTCTGTACTTCCCCAGGAGCTGGGCACACATGAAAGAGTGCGGTTTCTCTTCTAGGACCTCACCTTCTAGTGAAGTTCGGGCTGTACACAAGGGACACGTGACACATGAACCGAGCATGAATTCCCACGGTTGCGGTCCCCAGGGTCTGCACAGAGGCCGTGCCTGTGCACCCTCCGCGGGCCTGCGCAGCCCCTGCGGGATGCAAGGATGCGGGGATGTGCTGATGCCTCCCGTGCTGCCCCTTGGCCCTGGTGAGTGGCTCGGCCCAGGTGAGGAAGGAGAAAGAGAAAAACGGTTCTGGGTTCTGCCGGCGCGAACGCCTTCCGGACCCTGGCTCCTCTCTCACCCCCACTCCCATCCACGTCTGTCTCCTCATCTTCATTCGCTTTCGGGCTCCCCCATCACCCCTTCCTTGCCGGGCTCTTCCCACCCTCGGTCCCAGAAATACTCTTTAGGCTTTTTGAAGGGCTAATTCTGAAGTTTCGTAGATTCCCATTCCTTCCATGCCAGAGCTGGAGAACAATAAATGGCCTAAAAATAGACAGTAATATGTGTAAATTTCCTAAGTTTTTCTAAGGCAAATATAACCTGGGACAAAAGATTCACAAGAATAGTAAGAAATAGTATTTGACCTTCCCCTACGCATTTATTCTAGAAGCTTCCATACCTAGGGAACTTGAGATACATTTCAGGTTCTGGAATAACGCACACCAAGTTAGTGGTGGCCGGTGACCTCTGGGGACTGGGAATAGGGATGGGGAGATCACTGAGGCTGGGAACTTGCACACACTTTGGTTTAATGATTTTTGTTTTCTAATTCAAATAAAGTATCAAATCTGTAATTAAAAAAGACAAATGTGTTCTACCACAGGGTACGGATTGGCTGCCCTAAGGAGGCTAAGTGTACCATGGTACACATTCACACCCATCAGAAGCCAGGCCCTGCTGCTCCCTGCGGTTCCGCACTGGTGACCTAGCAGGGCTGGGCTGGGTCAGGATGCTGCACGGGACACAGTAGGTCACCAGGGGGGAAACCCTCCCTCCTCCCCAGCTCTCAGCCTTGTCCGTGCTCCCATCGCTGTGCTTCTCACTCAGCAGTGTCCCTTGTTTTGTCTGAAGAACCAGCCAGCGTTTAGGCCTAGGACTACATGTATTACTCTCCTGTCATCAGCACCTCCCCAGAGTTTGGCACAAATCTCACTAAAAATACATTGAATAGACACATGAACAAACACAGATAGTCCTCATTTTCATGATTCCCTCCCCCAATCCCTCCCTCCCTTAGAACCTGAAACAAAACTTTATGGTAATGCTTTGCAAACTTTACTGTATATAGGTGTGACTTGATTTGAAAATACAGATTATACTAATGGTTATTGTGTAGAACTACAAAACAGATTAATTAGGTTAAGAAAGGATTTTTTTTTTTTTTTCCTACCAAAAGGAAAGGAAGACGTGCTTCCTGAAGGAGTTACTGAATTCCACGGAGCAGTATTTTCAGAGCTTTGAGGCAGGACCCTTCATGGGTGCTGCTTGCTGTGCTTTAACTCCTGGGCAGGGTGATGATCAGGGAAGGGATTGCTGTGTACTCCCCTCCTACCCAGAGACCAGCTCTGTGTAAGGCAGGGTATTGGGAGGGCAGTGTTGTCAAGCCGCACAACAACAAAGTCCTGTTATACGGTTGCTCAGACAATGAGACTCCCACTTCCCCATGATACACACTAAAGAGGGGTCACGCAGTGACTGTTCCCAGAACAACTGAGGTTTGCCCACGGTGACTGCTACTTCCCACAAACAGTAGAAGGACCTTTCAAAACAGGCTCAGTCCCTATAAAAGGATTTAATTGCCTCATAAGCAAGTCTCTACTATGTTTCAAGTCACCACTCACCATCTTCTATCCTCCCAACTCTTTTACCTTCTGTGTCTTCACTGTCATTTGTATAATTTGTATTATTGTCTTTATTTATTTATTGTCTTTATCACGTGTCATGTATTCCCCCAGGTTTTCATTCCTGCAATGGTTTTTTTGGTCTAACTTGGATGTCCAACCCCTGATCTTTCCCACTATCTCTTACACTCCCTTCACCTTCGCTCTCCTTCCAACCCAGATTGGTTTCCATGATCTATTAAGACAATATCCCCTTTGCAAAGGCCTTCTACAACTTGTCCTGATCTCCCTCCAAGTTGTTCTCAAAAGGTAAAAGCCCAATCCAAGTTGAACCCAACTTCCCTGCAACTCAGAAGCAACTAATCTCTGCTGGAAAAAAAACCAATCGCATAACCAGGTTGACTGGTTTAAGTTTAAATTTATGATCCTCAGACTTACATGGGACTTAATATTGTCTAGCACGCCTGTGTTTTTGTGGGAAACTTGCTCTTCCATTCTCTGAAACAAGCTACGATCCCGGGCTTACATCTTCTCCCTCCCTGGTCTCCACTCTAGCCCCACTTGCAGCGGAGAATCCTTCTTCACATCTCACTTGGAAAATAGAAGCCTGAATTAGTTTCCCGGGCTGCAAGAACGAATTACCACAAACTGGGCTTAACACAACAGAAATCTATTCTCTCACAGTTCTGGAGGCTAGAATCTGAAATCAAGATGTCGGCTGGGCTGTGCTTCCTCTGAAGGCTCCAAAGAATCCTTCCTTGCCTCTTCCTAGCTTCTAGTGACTGGTGGCAGTCCTTAGCCTTCCTGGATTTGTAGGCATCATTACAATCTATGCCTCCATTGCTATATTGTAAGCAGATAAGGTAGGGTATCCCTGGAGAAAGAAAACCAGGCATGGCTTTCTTTTTTTTTTTTTGGCCACACCGTGTGGCATACGGGATCTCAGTTCCCCGAACAGGGATTGAACCCATGCCTGCTGCACTGGGAGTGTGGAGTCTTAACCACTGGACTGCAAGGGAAGTCCCATGGCATGGCTTTCTTGACACGAGAGAAACCATTTTAGGCCTAAGCCATTTTGAGATCTAGGCCTGGACACAATGCTTGCCCTTGAACAGGTCTCAGTAATTATGGTCTTAAGGGAACAAAAGAACGAACTGTCATTAGGCAAGAGAAGTAACAAGAGCAAAGATAACAAATCAGTTGTAAAGACTCCCAGTTCTGTTTCAATGGTAAAGACTAGTCTGAAGCACTTACTTGAGCTGTTTTGCAGAATTTAAACCCCCCTCAGGTGCTCAACCACCAGATAAACTGGAACCTAAGGGATGATACTGTTGACTTTTCTGAACCTCATGACTTCAATTAACTAAAGCTTGGGCTCTGTCAACTTGGCCCCAATTCTATGCTGACTTCTGCTCAAGCCCTTTCATGAACATGCACTTACCCTTAGCTTAAAACTTCCCCAATTTTGCTGTTTGGGGAGACAGTGCTTTGCGAAAGCTCTCCCGTGTTCTCCTTACTTGCTGCAGGTAATAAATCCTTCCTTCTCCCAGTCGATCTTTGGCTTGGTTGTATCTTTTGGCTCAACACCCAACCAAGAAACGAACCCAGTTTTCGGATAATAGCATCATCCTTCCTTTCTTTTTTAAAACATGTTATTTTTATTACAAAACAATACTAAAACCACAATTAAAATTTAAAAGTTAAGGGAATTCCCTGGCGGTCCAATGGTTAGGACTCAGTGCTTTCATGGAGGGTGGGGCCCAGGTTCAATCCCTGTTCCAGGAACTAAGATCCCACAAGCCTCGTGGTGTGGCCAAAAATAAATAAATAAATAAAAGTTAAAAATAAAATTTTATTAATAATTTTTTACACAGTTAAAAAAATTTACCCAGCAATCCCACCACTGGGTATATACCCAGAGATAAACATAATTCAAAAAGACACATGCACCCCAGTGTTCATTGCAGCACTATTTACAATAGCCAGGACATGGAAGCAACCTAAGTGTCCATCAACAGATGAATGGATAAAGAAGATGTGGCACATATATACAGTGGAATATTACTCAGCCATAAAGAGGAATGAAATTGGGTCATTTGTAGAGACGTGGATGAACCTAGAGACTGTCATACAGAGTGAAGTAAGTCAGAAAGAGAAAAACAAATATTGTATATTAACACATATATGTGGAATCTAGAAAAATGGTACAGATAAACCGGTTTGCAAGGCAGAAACAGAGACAGAGATGGAGAGAACAAACGTACTGACACCAAGGCGGGGGGAGGGGGGGAATGAACTGAACTGGGAGATAGGGATTGACATGTACACACTAATACGTATAAAATAGATAACTAATAAGAACCTGCTGTATAAAAATAATTGTTTTAAAAGAATTAAAAGAACAATTAAAATCCAAGAGAAAAATTGTCCCTCATCCCATCCCCTAATTAATTCATTTTTATTTGTCTGTGTTACTATCTACTCTTGATCCATACACTTAATAGATTTTTGCACTTTCGTAGTAATACTATAAATGGAATTTTATGTTCATTTTAAGTTAATGTAATACTGTATCTTTCCCCCACAATTCTTCCGCCCCTCAACTTTCCTTTCCCACTTTCCCTGTACCTCCTACTGCGTACTCTCTACAACCAGTGTCAGTGCCAACAGCACTGGGTCCTTCCTCAGCTGTCTCAACGCCCATTCAAAAATATCCCGCCACATTCACACACAAATGGGATTCTCTTCTTGCTATCGATTTAAACTTTTTTTTTTTTTTTTGCGGTACGCGGGCCTCTTACCGCAGTGGCCTCCCCCGCCGCTGAGCACAGGCTCCGGACGCGCAGGCCCAGCGGCCATGGCTCACGGGCCCAGCCGCTCCGCGGCACGCGGGATCCTCCCAGACCGAGGTACGAACCCGCGTCCCCCGCATCAGCAGGCGGACCCCCAACTCATTGCGCCACCGGGAAAGCCCTAAACATTTTTATACAGCTTTCTTTTTTCACTTAACAACACATCGTGGATGTCTCTCTAGGTCAATAGGCAGAGATTCAATGCACGCTGGTTCGAGCTGTGTTAACAGTCTGGACAACGATCAACCGCGTTGCTCCCAGAACCCTTCCCCCTCCACACAAACGCTTTTATACATAACTTCTTTACCGTTCCTTTGACTTCTAGAAGATTCTCAGAAGAAAGATTTCTGGGTCAAAGGTGACGCACATTAAACATGTTAATTAATTAATTTATTTATATTTGCGGTACGCGGGCCTCTCACTGCTGTGGCCTCTCCCATTGCGGAGCGCAGGCTCCGGACGCGCAGGCTCCGGACGCGCAGGCTCAGCGGCCATGGCTCACGGGCCCAGCCGCTCCGCGCGCGGCATGTGGGATTTTCCTGGGCCGGGGCACGAACCCGTGTCTCCTGCATCGGCAGGCGGACTCCCAACTACTGCGCCACCAGGGAAGCCCCATTAAACATTTTAATAACTATTCCGGGATTACTTTCCCAAAGGGCTCTAACACTTCACATTTCCATCAGCGACGCTTGTGAGGGTCCCTGTGCCCCCAATGGCCTTTAATATTCCATCTTCACTCAGCAGGGGTGGGGAGAAACGGCTTTTATTTTTAAAAGGATATACCCTTTCATGTTTAAAATAAGGGATTCACTGCCTGCACTGAAAATAAGGCTAACACTTAAGCCCGTTTTCCAATTCAGCGTGATTGCTTTCCCCTGGCGAAGCCCCTGCTCCTCTTCCCAGTTTCCTGAGCGTCGTCTAGAGTTCGGCTTCCGCGACGCAGCCCGGCCGTTTGCAGGTGGGCGTTCCCTGCCGCGCCGCCTAGCGCCGGGGGCAAAGGTGCGGGGTCAGCTAGCCGCGCTACTTCCCGAGGCCGGACTCTGAGGGGGCGGCGCGCGCTCCCGGGCGGCCCCACCCCCCTCGTCCAGGCGAAGGCGCTTCGAGAACGCCGAGCGCGGCCCCCAAGGCTGTGGTGACTCTTATTCTTTCACCACTTTGAGGGACCCGGCGACGAATCCCCGGGACGCCAAAGAAGCGGCTGCGGACTTCCGACGGGGAGGGCGTGAGGCCTAGAGCCGCTGGGGGTGCTGGGGCCGGAAGGCGACGAGCCCCGCTCAGCTGCGGGCCGGGGGCGTGGCGAGGCCGGATTCTGTTTCCCCCCAGGCCCTGAGGAGCTTTCGGTTTCATTTCCGGCCGGCGTCTCCACCTCGCGGGAACCGCCCACGCCCCTCCAGTCCCAGGCTCGACGGCCATGGCTCCCGACGCCGTCCTCCGTGAGGTGACCCAGGCGCTGTGCGCGGCCGGGGGCGCCTTGGAGCTGGAGGAGCTGCGGCGCCGCTTGCGGGCGAGCGTCGGCGGGGACGTGCTGGAACGGCTGTTGCGGGAGCGCGGGCGCTTGGCGGTGGCGCGGCGGGCGGCCGGGGACGGCGCGGCGGCCGTCGAGCGTCTGGTGCTGGCCGTATCGCCGCTGCGCGTGTGCGGCGCGTACCAGGGCTCGAAGCCGAGCTGCGTGGGGCTCTGCGCTCAGCTGCACCTCTGCAGGTTCGTGTTCTACGGCAAGTGCAAGATCCTGAGGGACAGGTAAGGCGCCGCGCCCCGGAGCCCGACGAGGGGAGACGGCCTCTTCGCTCCCAGCCCGGTCGTGGCCCTTCGTAAATTCGGGGGCGACAGTGAGGTGGCTGTTCCCTGGCCTCTCCCCGGAATTCCCGTCAGCGAACATTTATCGAGCATTTACTGAATACCCGGAACTGTGCGCCGGACTCCGCGTCGAGCGGTGTCCTCTGGGCCCCTGCGGTCTCGGAGAGCGACTTAGAGCCCAGCAGGGGGTGGGACTCCCTGGCAGGGGCAGTACCGGGGTGGGGCTGGAGGGCGTTGGCCGAGGGAAGAGGGAGGGAGCTCCAGAAGGAAAGGGGCTGCGGCTGACTTCTGCTCGGAGCTCCAGAGCGCCCCGGGCCCCAGAGCTGGCCGCGAGGGCCCACGCAGAGGCGGGATCTGTGCCCAGCAGCCGACGGACTCTTGTGAAACCTTGCTTACAAGCAGGCAGTGGCTTCTGCTGCATTTAGAATAAAATGCAAGCTCCTTACCGTCGCCCCTCAGGGAACTGGTCCCTGCCGGCCCTCCATCCTGGTCCCCTCCGTTGATGCCTTTCTGGTCCTGGGACACTCCCAGTCTATCTCGTGACCTCTGCTCTCCTGGACCGCCTTTCCTGGTTTGCCTGCTGTATCGTTCAGGACTCAGGCATCACTTTTCTTCCTCTCCATCACATTGTTCCGTTTACTTTTCTCATAGCGCCCGTCATGGCCGCGCATTCCTTCAGTAGAACTGAACACTCGGAGAGCAGGGGCCCCTCTGTCTTGGCCCTGGCTGGCCTTTTCCGGCCCTCAGCTCTGTGCTCTGCGCCTGGCAGGTGCTCAGTGAGATTTGTGGAGTGGATTAATGAGGTTAATGCTAAAGAATTTGGACCTCACCCTGAAGGTGATGGGGCCCGTCAAATGGCAGGCGGGTAGCCATCAGGTGTGCGTTTGAGGAAGAGATCTTAGTGGCGCGGTGCTTATTTAGAGGAGGATGTGATGCAGACCTGTTTGGAAGCTAGCCCCGTTATTTAGAAGAATTTGTTTCTTTTCTTTTTTCTGCCGTAACATGGTGGACATTATTTGTTGCTCACATCAGGTCTAAGGGTAAGGTTTAATAGTCAGCATGGGGTAGGGACCTTGATGTACGCAGTCATTTAGGGACCCAGGCTGGCGGACCTAGACTCTGCCCTCCTCACCCCATGGCTCCTAAGGCCATCTGGGTATCAGGTTCCGAGGAGCAGGTGGAGGAGATGGAAAGTAGAGAGCTGGTGGGAGGTTTTTATGGGCCGGGTCTGGAATGGTAGCTATCTTTCTGTCCATGGCACCTGCACCACAGGATGTCTCATGACTCTGCCTGGGTGCAGGGGGAGCTGGGAGATGTGATCCCTGGGAAGCACCGTGAAGAGGAAGGGACGTGTGTGTGAGGAATTTGGGAGAGTTGGTGAGAGGGTGGTGACAGGATCCAAGAGGCGATGACTCATTTTTCTTTATTAGTGTTGACACAGAGCTGACTTCCCTTTCTTACTGTTGACAGAGAGCAGGAGAGGGTTTTGTTTCAAAGTGTGCCCAGGGGGTAGCTATCCAGGTCTGAAGCTTGGGAGGATCACCAGGGCCCTGAGATGCTAGTTTTGGGACTTGCTGGGCAGTGTATGCCATGGCTGCAGCACCAGGAGTGGGTTTGATCCGGGTGGAGGCTGAGAGTGGAGGGAGCCCTGGGGCAGTCGGGCCCGCAGGGGGAGCTGGTGGAGAGGCAGCACCTCCGGGCGGGCGGAAGGAGGGCACACCTGGAGAGGAAGGCAGACACAGTAAATGGTGGATGGAGGGACCTAATGACGGGGACCACTGGTGGGCCTTATTAATGTCCGTAGTGGGTAAAATAAAGATGGCAGCCCTATTAGGCTAATTCCCAAAATTTGGGGTCAGATTTTATTTGTCTTGGAAATCTGGTATTTACTGGCCTGGTTGATCCGGAGTTTTCTTCTTTTTTCCCTCTTCCTTGTGGTTTACACAGGACAGTTTGTTGAACCTTCCTTTTCTGGCTGTTTCTGGGTTGCATAAGGGAGAGTGGGTGTGGTCAGCTGCACATTCTATACTTTCCCTGCGAAATTACTTGTCTTCCTCAACCACAGGGTCAGCTGTCTCAGAAGTAGATCATCACTGCTGCTTTTGTTCATTGGCGACAGTTGGGGAGGGTCCCAGGTCCCCAATTCCATCTTGTGCTTAGGGGGCAGTGAGCACAGTGGTTCAGAGCCCAGCTCCAAGGCAAGCCTGCCTTGTCTCTACCCTGGCTCTGCTCCTTGCCCGCTGAGTGATCTTGGGCAAATTAGTTTTTATCTGAGCCTCAGTTCCCTCATCTGCAAAATGGGATAGTATTACCCACCTTATAGGCTTGTTGAGGACAGTACGAGTTAACTCACGAAACATTTAGGCAAACCCTAAACATTTAGGCAAAATGAAACCAAACATTTAGGCAAACCTTGGTTTGTGGGAGATGCCCAATGAGTTTTAGTAGCCATCATCATCATCGTAATTACCAAGCCCCTCTGCCTAGAATGTTCTTCCCTGCTCTCCGTGCCTGGTTTCTCAACCCTAAGTATTTGGCTCAGGTTTTATACCTTCCAGGCACCATCCCTTGATTGCTTCCCCCACTTCTGTCAGGCTCAGGTGCCCCCTCTCTGCGCTGATGCATCCTGCGCATAGCTGACCTTGCATTTCCCACAGCATTTTAGAGTCATCTCAATGTCTGTGTCTCCACTAGAGAGAAGGAGAGGAGTTGGATGACTCCAAGGTTTTCAGCCTGTGCAGTGGAAGAGGGAAGTTGCCCTTTACTAAGATGGGGGAGCAGATCCAGGGGTTCAATTTTCTTTTGAGATGCTTATCATAGGTATGGCAGTGTCTTGAGTCAAGCAAATGCTATTTACCTGACTCTTCTGGGTCCTGTTGACTCAGGTGATCATTTGAAGGCTTATCTTTGGATCATTGGGGCGTGGTGCCAGTGCCTGGCTCACAGAGAGTGTTCAAGAGGGGCTTGTTGATCAAAAGAATGCAGGAGGGGAGCAGAAAAAAGGGCTGGGCCTCAGCAGTGGTGTGTGTGTGTGTACACGCCTGTATCCACACTCATTTATTCAGCCAATGTTAAATGCCAGTAAGTGCCCAGAGACTGGCACGCTGTGACTCTGGGGGAATGGCTCCATCATTCTCATCAAAAACCTGCTGAGAGGTGCTTGCAAGGCACCATCTCTTCCTTTGTAAATAAGCACTATGATTTTTCATGGCATAGACATGCTGGTTTTCTCTGGTGCCTCTAAATAATGTCAGGAACTATTCCTGAAAATTTTTCTTAAAGGTTGATTTTACCAGCTGTATTAGTTTGCTTGGGTTGCCTTAACAAGGTACCACAGACTGGGTGGCTTAAACAACAGAAACTTATTTTCTCACAGTTTTCAAGGCTAGGAAGTCAGAGTTCAAGGTGTCAGCAGGTTGGTGTCTCCTGACACCAACCTTGGCTTGCAGATGCCTTCTTCTCCCTGTGTCTTTACATGGTCTTCCTTTTGTGTCCTGATCCCCTTTTCTTATAAGGACGCCGGTCAGATTGGATTAGGCCCCCCAGTGAACTCATTTTAACTTAATCACCTTTTTGAAAGACTCCAAATACAGTCACTTCTGAGGTACTGGGAGTTAGGACTTCAACATAAGGGTTTTGGGGAGACGTTTCAACTGTGACCCTAGCCCTGCTTCTTTGCAGGAAGGACTGTAGGAAGGGTCACAACTTGACGTCCGAACACAACATGCGCGTGCTGAAAACTCAGGGCGTGGACCACCTCAGCTTCAGCGAGCTCTCCGTGCTCTTGTTACAGAACGACCCCTTGCTCTTGCCGGAGGTGAGTGCCAGGAGAGGGTGGGCCTGAGTGTAAGTGATGAGGGAGGGACCAGTAGGTGGGGAGACAGGAAGACATGGCGGAAGAGAGGCCAAGGGCCGCACTGTGATCGCTGGGGTCTGCCTGGAGGGAGACCTGGACTGAGCTCCTGGCTCTGCTGATTTTTAGCCCTGAGATCTTTGCCAACCTTGCTCCCTCTTGAAGCCTCCTTTCCCTCTATGTCAGTTGGGCTGGTACCTCCTTTGCAGGGCTTCTGTGAGGTTGGGGGAGCCCATTTGGCCAGTGGCTGCAGCCAGTTGTTACACAGAGCGGAGGGAGTGAGAGATTCCAGCTGGCCCGTCCCTGTCTAGCAGGACTTAGAAAAATGCAGGTACCACCAGACCCCGGAGGTCTGTGGGCAAGTTTTCTAACTTGGGTTGATGTGAATTCTCATACTGCATTTCAGACAGTAACCACCCACTTGTTTTGAAGCTCACTGCAATGGTCATGGACTAGCTTGAGTCCTAAGAGAAGCGGACACCAAGGTGGGATTGGAAGTGTGAGAGATTTATTGGGGAGGGAGCAGAAGAAGGTGGGGAAGGCTTCAGATGGTGTTGGTGCTCTGACATCTGTGGCAGGAGAAGGGGAAGGAAAGGGACCCGGTAGGAAGAGACCCTGACTGCAGTGCAGTTCTCAGGAAGCTTCTACCCAGCCAGCGAAAAGTTCTGAGCTAAAGTCCCTGTTGGTTGGCATCCTGTGTCTCCCCAGAACAACCTGCCTGGTCATTGGCTGAGAGCAGCCCTTGGGAGCTCCCTCTGTGTAAAGAGGGCGGCTGCAAAGGGCAGCAGCTGGGCCGAGAGTTGCCTGTGCTCTGTGGCAGATCTGAGTGGTCGTTCTGTGGCCAGCACAGGTTCCGTGGGATGCTCTGGCACTGCTTCTTGGATGAGGCAACAGGGATTAGATGGGTATATTTTAATGACAGTGCTTCCTTATTACTCAGTTGGAACCTCCCATTTGAGAAGGATGCTACATAGCAAACGACTGGCACATAACAGGTATTAAGTGTTTTCCTTTGCCTTTTGAAAACTAGTATAGATTTAATTCACCTAACCTTTATTGACAATCCATTACAGACGAGGCACTGGTGGTAAGGAGGTGAGAGACCCTTTCTGCTCTTCCGGGGGGCACAGCTACTGGGTGGGACAGTAGCGGATGATAGCAAGGTGCTGTTGTAGGTGCTTTAGCAGGAGTCAGTGCTCTGGTCTCGGGGGCACAGTTTGGGCACTGGGGAAGGTGCCCTGGAGTAGATGGTGCCTGCTCTGGGTGCTGGAGGGTGAGTGAAGGATGAAGGTGTGGGAAGAGGGAGGCAGAGAACGGGGGCCTACCTGGTCAGGGCACAGTGTGTAAGTCGGCACGACCTGGACTTAGGGGGAGGGGAGAGAGAAATGCGAAGGTGGAGGCTTAGCCATACAGCCTCCTGTGTCACGGGCAGGAGTTGGGGCGAGGTTGTGTTGGGAGGGTAGGCATTAACTTTTTGGAGTGATCACCTTGTTAGTGGTATGAGAACTGAATCAGCAGGTGACCGGCCTGGAATGCGCAGCCTCTGTCTCCTGGGGTGTGTGGGGTGCTTCAGGACACGGTTGCCAACACGTGGGGGCTGTGACCAAAAGCTCGGATCCAGGGCAGCTCTCCTGCCAGGTCCGCTACTCTCAGGCTAGCCCCCTTATCAGTTGACCATTTGGGGGCCGCCACCATGAGTTGAGCACCCACTGTGTTCCAGGCATTGTATTAGTCACTTGGTATATTTCTTATTTAATTCTCACAATAGCCCAGCAATGTAGGTGGCATTATTCCCATTTGGTGGATTAAAAAACGGAATCTCAGAGCTGGTGAGTGGCCTGCCCAAGGTCAGACAGCTTGTAAGTGGCAGGATCAAGGTTAGGGCCCAGCTCCCTCTGATCTTTTCCCTCGGGGCTTCCATTTCCAGAAGGGACCCCCTGCTGATCTGGGCCTGGGTTCTGTAGCCCTCTGTTCAGTGTAATGCCTGTGAGTTGAGTGAGTGGGCCCTTGGTGGTCTCTGGTTTAGTTCCCATCTCTAAGAACGTGGAATGTAGAGGAAAAGGAACAGTTGATTCAAGTTCAAGCCCCACCTTACCAACAACCCAGTCCAGCAGGTACTGTATGTGCCAGGTGTGTTAGACAGCTGTGTGACCCAGGGCAAGCCTGTTAGCTTCTCTGAGTCTCATTTTGCACTTGGGAAATGAAAGGGCTGTATTTGGCTTTCTTGAAGATACTTTAAACCCTCAGAGCCTCTTTGACCTGGAATTGGAGAAAAAAAGTGTTGGGAGAAACTGGGCCCTGGGTTAGAGAGAGTTGGTGAATCAGTGGGGGCAGGGGGTAGGTAGCGTGTAAGGTTTGTTAGTAGTGTAAGGTTTGCTGTGTGAGTTACATTAAAATGTTGTTTCATGTGAAGGGAGCAGCTCTGATCAGCTGGATGTACTTTGGATTTTCCCGGCGGAGGGGCTTGTTCTGAGCAGTCCGCTGTCCTCCCCGGGTCCCATTTACCAAGGGCATGTGCTAGCGGCGTCCATCTAGAGTGAGGGGTGTTCTCAGAGCTGTGCGACCAGTGTCGCGATGGGATCGCAGCCTTGGCTAGGTCTCTGGAGGAACCTCTTCCTCTAGTAGGAAGTAGTAGTAGGTTCAGTAAGGAGGTGGTGTTGTGTGAGGCCTTTCTAAGCTGCTGTCTTTTTTCCTTCTCTGTTAACAGATCTGCCTTCATTACAACAAAGGACATGGACCCTATGGCTCTTGTTCCTTTAAAAAGCAATGTGTCAAACTCCACATCTGCCAGTATTTTTCACAGGGTGAATGCAAGTTTGGCACTGGCTGTAAGAGATCCCATGATTTCTCTAATTCTGAGAACCTGGAAAAACTGGAGAAGTTGGGCATGAGGTCAGAGCTGGTGAGCAGGCTGCCTTCCATTTACAGAAATGCTCATGACATCAAGAATAAGAGCTCTCCCTCCATCAGAGTGCCGCCTTCTCCCTATGTGTCACAGGGGACTTCTGGTAAGGCTCTGGGCTGGGGCTCCTGGATGCCAGCTGACTGCTAAATGGCATGTGTAACTTTGGGCAAGTCTGTGCTGCTTCTAGTAAAATGCAGGTGGCCATCCCCTCCTGGCCAGTGGGGACTGTGAAGATGAGTTGAAGTCAGAGCTGTGAATGAGCAAGACATTCTAAACAAATGCCGACTGGTGTCGAGGGTGGGTGAATTCTCTCTGGGCCTCATCTGCACAGAGATGGGAGATGCTGCTTCTCCCTATCCAGTCTTCCCTCTGCCCCCCTGGAGAGCTTGTTTTCCAGTGAGGGACCCCAGAGTTAATGCCGTGCTGTACAACTCTGGGGCCATCCTTTGCGTTGCATTCTGTTTATATATATATATATTTTTAATGAGTGAATGAAGCATATTTTATTTACTTACTTATTTTTGAATGAAGCATATTTTAATTTCAGCTTTCTTCTTGACATGAATGGATCTTTTTCGTCACTGCAGATTTTTGTTCACCGCTCATCTCCAGACAGTGCCGACCACAGTAGGCACTGAGACATTTGTTGAATGGATGAATCTGTCAGGACACTTTTTAAAAAAATTTTTTTGAGAAATATCAAGCTTAGTGACAGGCAAATGGGATTTTGAACAGAGATTGTTTATTTAATAAGCATTTCTTGAGTACCTGTTGGTTGGGATGTGAATACCATGGTCCCTCAGGGAGGCTGTGATGCCTTGGTGTCCTTTGGATTTTCACAGTATCTGCTGTAGGCTGGCCATTCTGATGATCCATTTTCTCATTCAACAAATTTGAGTCCTGGCCATGTGCTGGCCACTGTCCTGGGCCTTGTTTATACCTTAGTGACTGTGAGCCGTGGCTCCCCCCCACTTGTTAGCTGTAGTGATAATCTAGGATTTTTAATAGAACACTTCCTAAAATACCAGTGCCAGGATGACCAGCAAACAAACTTATCACTCTAATCTTACCTGATTTTTATATTTGAAAGTTGTCCTTGTCATATGTTTTTTCTTTACATTTTCTTCAATTATTTTTGGTTAGTTTCTTTCAACAGTAAGAAGCCTAGAAGCAAACAGGTTTTGCTTTAAATAGTTTGTTAAAAGTGTCAATTGGATTATGGCCTTGTTAGAAAGGGAGGGGAGGATACCTGCGCCTGGGGGGAGAGGAAGGCCAGCTCTAAGGCTCCACAGGTGTGGGTTTTAAGGTGCAGCCTGTGGCTGTCTGAGGGGCCTATAAAACAACAGGGAAGATGAATAACAAAATAGGGAGGGTTTGCTAATGAGTTTTATATGCTTATATGGTGGCAGTTGGGGCCCACCGAAGTGTAATTATTAGGTAATGGCTCATTGAAGCACTTCTAGTAAAGGTAAACTTTGAGAGCACTTGCACGCTCTTGTTATATTACAATATTTGAAAAAAATTATTTATTTTTATTTATTTTTGGCTGCGTTGGGTCTTCACTGCTGTGTGTGAGCTCATTACGGTGGCTTCTTTTGTTGTGGAGCATGGGCTCTAGGCACACGGGCTTCAGTAGTTGTGGCTCGCGGGCTCAGTAGTTGTGGCGCATAGGCCCTAGAGCGCAGGCTCAGGAGTTGTGGCGCACGGGCTTAGTTGCTCCGCAGCATGTGGGCTCTTCCTGGACCAGGGCTCCAGCCCGTGTGCCCCGCATTGGCAGGCGGATTCTTAACCACTGCGCCACCAGGGAAGTCCCTACAATTTTTATAATTAACCTAAATTAGGTTTCATTTTGAATTGTGGGCTTTCTGTTTATTGTTATTTTTTTCTTGGTATTGGCACCCGATTCTAATAGTTCATTGACAAGTATTTGCTTTTGCAATCAAATCTAGTTTATAAAATGCAGCCTTCACTTGCTCTCTGGGCTCATCACGTCAGTAGATACAGAAGGAAAATGTGTTGGTTAGTGGTTCCCCCCTATTAAAAAAGTGTCCCAGGTTCCACTGTTGAAGGCTTCTGATTGAGTCAATCTGAGGTAGAGCCGGGCACTTCTATTTTTAAACAGGTCTCCTAGTGAATTGGGTGCACAGCCAGAGTTGAGAAAAGACTCACCCCCAGCCCCCAACAATGACATCCTGGATTTGGCAAGCAGCCCTGTGACCTTGGGCTCCCTGATTCCTCCCTAAAAAGCAGAGGGCCCACCTTATGTCTGAGGGTCCTTTCATCCAGAACTTTATAAGATTTTGTGAGGTTGCCTTGCCCACTTTTGCCTCGTGCAGAGGGATGAATGTATCCTTTTTTCTCTCCTTTGTACCTTGAACTACCCCAACTCCGTGTCAGAAGCATCGGTGATACATCTTTGCAGTGTTTCTTTGTAGAAAGAAGAGATGCAGGTTCTGTGTCCCCAAACACTGCCAACCAAGAGGAGAGTGATCAGATTTGCTTGTTCCATATCTGGAAACGTTGTACCTTTCAAGGTGAGTCAGGGGAAACCCCTTCATCCACTTGTGGGCGGGATAACTGCTTCTGGTTCCCAGAGCTCTGCTCTGACACCACCCCTCGAGGTCCTCTCCCCGCCGTCCAGAGAGGGTCAGGCCATCTTAATTGTGAGCTGGTGGCACTTCAGTGATTTTGTTGAGGAGTTGAGGGTGGTAGGAATTACTTGAGTTTCTAAAGATCAAACTATAGATGGGGAGCATGACTGTTTGGTTCATGCAGCAAATGAGTGTCAAGTGTTGCCCCTTGGTCAACGTAGCATGAGGTCAGAGACCTGCAAAGGCACTTGGATGCCCAGTCTAGTGTCCCTTATGGAGGGAGGTTGTAGTCTCAGAGATACCTTAGAACCTAGGAATGCCCTCCCTCAGGAGGAGACACCTGTGTTCACTCTTGGGGGATGAGTATTTATTTAAGTTTGGGGTTTCTCTCCACATTCTCTCTTTTATCAGAAGTAGCAAATCTTGTTTTTTGTGTGGGTGTGGGTGTGAGACTGTATTTTCACTAAACCTTTGTTCTTGCTGCTGTCCTGGGCTTTGATTGAAGAAAGATTCCTTCTCAAATTGGTGACTCTGCTTAAAAAAAAAACAAACGCCAAAACTTCCTGTTTTGTTTTCAGTCTTTAAAAACTACCCAAGCAATTCATGAATACTTTCACTTTGTAAAAGAGTGAAATGATACAGAGTAAAGTCTGAAGTCTTCCTTCAGCCTTCTCTGAAGGTAAACACGTGACGTGTGGTCATATTTGTTTCACATATTTTTCAACAGATGGGAACATGCACATTATTTAATCTGCTTCTTTTACTTAATGGTGTGTCCTTGAGATTTTTTTCTACATTAGTGTGTATGTGTATGTCTACCGGGATTTTGAAAACAACTTTGTAGTATTTGATTAGAGTGATTTTTTTCCCTTGAGCATCTGAGTACACATGTGTATTTCCATAGATAGATTCCTGGAAATGGAATACTAGGTCAAGGAATATGTGCTGTATATATACATATATATATATGTGTGTATGTGTGTGTATATATATATGTATATATATATATATATATATATATATATATATATATGGCCTTAAAAATCAACGTTATTAGTTATAATTTACATGCAATAAAATGCACCCATTTTAAGTATACCCTTTGAGTTTTGGTAAGTATGTTTGCCCCTGTAACTATCACTATAATCTAGATACGGAACAGTTCTCTCATTCCAAAAATTCCCCTTATGCCCCTATACAGTCGATCCTCACCTCCCAGTTTCCCGACCCAAGGCAATCCTGATCTACTTTCTGTTGATGTAGAGTAGATGTGTGTTTTCCAGAATTTTATATAAATGTAATCATACAACATGTATTCTCCTGTTGCATGGATTAACTACAAGTTGTTTATCCATTTATATGTTGATGAACATTTGGGTTTCCAGTTTTGGGCTTTTATAAATAAAGCCTCTATCAGTATTCATGTACAAGTTTTCATGTGGATGTATGTCTTCCTCTCTTGGGTAAAGACCTAAAAGTGGAATGTCTGATCATATGATAAATGTGTGTTTAACATTATAAGATACAGCCAGACTGTCTTCCAAAGTGGATATATTTCACCTTCCCACCAGCAGTGTGTGAGTGTTTTGGTTGCTCTACATCCTTGTCAACACTTGGTATTGTCAGTCCTATAAATTTTAGCCATCCTAGCAAATGAGTAATATCTCATTGTGGCTTTCATTTGCATTTCCCTGATGAGTAATGATATTTAACATTTATTTTCATGTGCCTGTTGGCCATTTGTTTGTCTTCTGTGAAGTATCTGTTTAAATCTTTTGCCTATTTTACAGGCAGATAACAGTTTTGTTAAGATATTAAGTATATTTCATATAGTATACAATTCACCCATTTAATAGTTTTTAATATAGTCAGAGTTGTGCAACCATCATCACAGTCGATATTAGAACATTTTCATCACCTCCAAAGAAATCCATAACCATTAGCAGTCACTACCCATTCTTTCCTCCCCCCAGCTCCTGGCATTTACATTATGTCTCTGGGTTTGCCTGGATATTTCATATAAATGGAATCATACAACGTGTGGTCTTTTGTGACTGTTTGGCCCATTTTTTTATTGGGTTGTTTGATCTCTCATTATTGACTTCTAGTAGTTTTGAATATTCTTTATTCATGTCTTTGTCGGATATAGGTATTGAAAATATATTCTCCTAGTCTGTGTCTTTCATGTTCATTTTTTTTTTTACAGTATCTTTGGAAGAATATGTTTTATGTTGATGTCCATTTTAATATATTTTTTAATGGTTTGTGTTTTTTGTGCCCTAAAAATCTTTGTCTCTTCCAGGCCCAGGAAAATGTCTCTCCTATGGTTTTTTTTTTTTTTCCAGAAGTTTATAGGCTTAGCTTTTATGTTTAGGTCTGGTTGTTTCTCTTGATCTGTTTTCTCCAAAAATTATTTCCTTAGGGCTTGATTCTTCTGTGTGAGTTAGCTGCCTGTCTGTGTTATTTTTCCTCGTGTGTTGGGTGGCTCTTGGTTGTGTGCCCATGTTGGTACTCAAATCCCTGTGCCTACTGGTGGAGGCCGATTCTGATTCCAGGCTTAATGGGGAAGAGGCGGTAAGTCTTGCTTGGTTGCGGGGGCTGCTAGCGTATGTTCGAAGGTCAGGGCGGGGGCTTTGATGGCTTTCTCGCATGCTTCTCTCTCCAGCCCCTATATCCACACCCACGTGTTCCATGGGACAAAGAACAAGGTTGCTGGGCACAAGCAAGGCGCTGATGGGGCACTTGCTCCACTGGGTCCTGATTCCTCTCAGTGCTCTTGTCCAGGTGTCTTTCTTGCTCCTTGTTACATCTGACTCTGAGTTTGTGAAGCCCCCAGCTCCTTCCTACTTCTGGGGTGGCTCTCTTCTGCATATTCTGCATGTATTTTTCTCTCTTTGTTGGTTTGGTTCTTACTGCTTCATATTTTTAGGAATTCTTTAGTAATTCTGGTCTTTTGATGGTACTTCTGTTTTCCAGTGCTTTTGGATTTCTTCTTCTCTGTGATCTGTCATTTTAAGGGAAGTAGGGAGAAAGGGGATGTGGATGTGGGTACTTTGCCAATTTGATTTGGTTTCTGTGACTAACCTTCTAGAAAACCTAGACTTGGGAATGCAACAGTGAGGTGGGGAACATTGGAAGAAGGGAGGGAAACTGAGAGACGGGACAGAAGGACCAGGAAAGTTGTAGCAGAGAAGGGGCTTTACACCCCCAGCGCTGAGCTAGGACTCCGCTCTTGCCATCTTCATGGCTGCAGTGGCCTGCGTGGCATCCTCCTCCTCAGGGCACCTGCCAGCTTGTGAGCAGCATGGGCTCCATGCTCAGGTTGGATTAAGAGTTAGAAGCCTCAGGCCTCCCAGTGCCTTCCCCTGGCCCCTATGTCCTTCCCAAGGAAGTGTCAGCCTGGAGAGGGGTGGGTGGTGCTCCTACCCTGACAGGTGCCTTCTTAAGGGGAGAGCCTTTCTTCAGGTTGTCCAGGACTCACCTGTGCTGGGCTGTATAGATGAGCGACTGAACACTCATTCCTCATCATTTCCCTTAGTGCCCCTTAGGAGGAAACAGGAAATCTTATTTGGTCGTGACCTCTGGACCACAGCTGTGGCCTTATCTCTTCAGGTCGAGCCCCTGGTTATCACTTTATTGTCCACACCCCTGGTCAGGAGTCTAAGAGGGCTCCGTTTGGCCTGGTGTGAGCCATCCCTGCCCTAATTCTGGACAGGTCAGGACATCCTGACTCCCCAGTGGGGCTGTTTCCAGCCTGGTTGAACTTGGCAGAGATTTCCTTGGTTGGGGTCCCTCCTCCTGTTCTCTAAGCCCTGTCGGCCTGGCCCCAGGCCTGGGCTTTGACAAGCCCAGGCCGTCTCCCCACTTCCTCCCCGGTCCCTGCCACCCCATTGCTCCCTGGCAGGGTCTCTGGGAAAGAAGTGGCATTAAGACTTGCCTGAAAGACTGCGTACGATGTTAGAAAATTTTAATTTTTTTCAGATGTCAAGTTAGCCATGCTTTACTGTTACTATTTTGAAAGATGAATTAAAAATGTACAAAAGACAGTAAGAAATGTCTTCATCACAACCCTTTTCCCCAGCACCCAGATTCCCTTCAGAAACAGTCATTGTTACTAGTTCCTTGAATATTTTTCCATCAAGATTTTATACAAGCACAAGTGTGTATGTTTAGTCTTTCTCTTTACACAGGTGCACTCTATGAACGCTCTTTTGTATCTTTTTTCACTTAACTAGATGTTTAATTTTTTGGACTATATATTTTTGCGGTTCAAAATTCAAAACAAATCTCTCCTCATAACTTTGTGCTGTGCCACCCAGTCCTCCCATCGCCCCCACCCCCCCACACACAGCAAGGAATAATGTGTGCATATATGTGTATTTAGTCCGAGTCTGGCTAATCTTGTTTTTTCTGTTCTTTTACCCAAATAGAGGCATTCCACACCTATGTATCTTTCTATCTAATAGTATAAATCCTGCAGGTGTCAGTGTGAAGATTCCCATTGCTCTTCTTTCGTGTCTCTCTTTCCTCTCACAACATTCCTCCGTCAGGATGTACCAGAACCTCACAGTCTGTTGAAACGTAGAGGGAGGGTGTGGGCAGCATTCCAGGTGAGCGGCTGGCATGAGCCAAGGCAAGGTGGGCAGGAAGTGCTAGGAGGTACAGGCCCTGGGAGCACACGGAAGGCATGGGGGAGTAGTTGGATGGAAACCGTAGACCCGGACTGTGTGTACAATGCCTTTGGGGGGTGGGGTGTGTTGAGGAGGGGTGAGTAACTTAGCAGCCAGAAAGATCAAGGTGGGCTGAAACCACACTGCTGACCCACCTGCTGTAGGACCTGCTGGGGTTGGGATGGTTCTGGTAGAGACGAACCTGCTCCCGTTTCTGGTGTGATCACGCCCCATCCAAGTGTCACGTGTATAGCAGTAATGCACCGACAGACTGCCCCTGCAGACATGGAGCCTTCGACCGTCTATCTCATGATCAGCTTCTTTACTCTCATGACATGAAATTCATACATAATGTAACCCACCAACACACAGTTTTTAAAAAATCAGTTTAATGTGTTTAATGTCCTATTAACAAGGGAGACATAAAAGGAAAGTGTATATCCTAAAATGCATAGTGTTTGGTATCTAAATGCTCAGGTATGACTGCATTAAAAAAGGCTCCCTCACAGATTTCCAGAATGTTCCCAGGTCAGCAGGCAGCCCCATACCCTTTGAGAACCGTGGGACTGGGCCAGGCTGTGTATTGCCAGTGTGCTCACTTCTTTATATCTTTATTTCAGAGAGGTGCAGTAGAGTTCACTTCCATTTGCCATATCGGTGGCAAGTCTTAGATGGAGGCTCGTGGAAGGATCTGAACAAAATGTACCTTATTGAAGAGGCCTATTGCAATCCTGCAAGAAATGGGTATGAAATATGTCACTTGTGTCTGCTTTGTGCCTGGGCTTTTGTGTGTGGTACGGGAAGTTTAGACACAGAAGGGTTTAGTTTTGATGGGCTTCATACACAGACGCACACACACAGAGTAAGGAGGCGGGAAGCTCCCTGCACGAAATTGGGAGTTGATGGTCCTGCTGGTGGCTGGTGCCCTTGTTGCCCCATCTTCCTCTTTTTTCACGGAGGAGCTATGGGGAGAGAAGGGGTGGGTACCAAGTAAGTTCTGAATTATTTGATGCTGGGATTGATCATGTAAATATATCCTCATTGATTAGTCCAGAAAAGGAAGAGGCAATCATTTGTGAAATTTACAGCCTTTGCCTGTAAAGTCATACAGCTGAACTACTGTTTATTGTTCAACCTTTTTTATTTTCCTAAGTATGTCCTAGTATTTTCACTTAGTCAGTTGAGAGTAAATGGGGAAGTCCTGGGTAGCCTTATTTTCAAATCTTGGATTAAACTTGCTAAAATGTGTTGCCAAGAAGAGAATTTGAGCCCGTTTTTTGAGTGGATAAAATAAATTTGTGCTTAGGGTGCAATTATATGCAAATTGCTACTGGTAAAGCATGTGAAACAAATTATCCCCCTTCAGAAGATTAAGTGGCTCACATAACCAGCTCTTACCTACGTCCCCCCTTTCTTTCTCTTCCCTTTTTTTTGAGGCTTTTTAAGTTAAAATTTATACTCGGTGACATGCACAGATATTAAGTATATAGTTCAGTGAGTTTTGAGGAAGGTATGTACGCTTGCAGTAGCCAACGCTCTGATCCAGCTGTAGATCATTTTCATCACCCAGAAGGTCCCCTCCTACCCCCTTCCAGTCAGTGCCCACCCTGTAAACCACTGCTGTTCCAACGTCTGTCAGCACAGATAGTCTCTCCTGTCCTTGAACCTCATCTGAATGGAGCTACTCTGGACTGTTGCCTGGAGGCTTCTCTCAGGGCTCTGTTCTTGACGCTCCTCCCGGGCCACGTGTGTGCAGGCTTCCTTGGGGTAGGCGTTCAGGGGTGCGCCTGCTGGGAGGTAGGCTGGTCCCTCCTCAGTTCTGCCAGGGGATGCCAGATTCTTTTCCACAGTGATTGTACTGCACATTTGGTGTAGTCTGACGTCTGCGCTTTTCTAGTCTTCGGTGTAAAATAAGGTCTCCATTTTCATATCCCTGAGTCCTGGTGAGGGAAAGTGTCTCTTCACATGTTCAGTGGCCATTTATGCTTCTTCTGCTGTGAAATGTCTGTGCTTGTAGTTTGTTTTGTTGAGGGGGAAGGTTGTGTTCTTCATTAGTTAGTTTTGGAACTCTTCAAGTTTCTGAGTATTAAATGTGTGTTGAAAATAAATGAACTCCTGTCAGCTTATGATACCTGTTAATGAAGAGAAGTATTTATCCATTCTTTCCTTTATAGTTTTATACTTTTTTCTTTTCTTTTTTTTTTGGAGGTTTTATACCTTTTGTGTCGTAAGAAATCCTTCCTTATCCTGAGACCATAAAATATTTATCCTGAATTTTCTTTAAAAATTTTTAACATTTTAAGAACTGTATTAACCTCTCCTTGCGTGTGGTGAAGTGTAGGTCCAGTTTCATTCTTATGCAGATGAATTACCAGTTTTTCCAAAGACCACTTTTTAAAAATATATTTAAAACATTTAGAGTTTGGGATTGACATGTATACACTGTTATATTTAAGATAGATTACCAACAAGGACCTATCGTATAGCACAGGGAACTCTGCTCAATATTCTGTAATAACCTAAAGGGGAAAAGAATTTGAAAAAGAATAGATACATGTATATGTATAATTGAATCACTTTGCTGTACACCTGAAACTAAGACAACGTTGTTAATCAACTATACTCCAATATAAAATAAAAAATTTTAAAGAAAGAAGTAAACCATTAAAAAAATAAAATGTTAGGATAAAAAAAGTAAAAAAAAAAAAGTATTCAAAAAGTAAATCAAAAAAAAAAACCAAAACAAAAATCAAAATGAGACAAATGAACCAAAATATATATGGGATAAAGGATAAACCGCATAGAGAAGAAATATTCCAAGTGATTTGTTTAATATGTTGTAATTCGACTCTACATCTTTAGAAAGATATGTTCTTACAGACGAAAGAACAGCAAAAAAAAAAAAAGTCTTAAACTCTACTCAGCAAAAAAATAAAATTTAAAAATTGTGATAAAATAGACATAACATAAAATTTACCATCTTAACCATTTTTAAGTGTAAGGTTCAGTGGCATTAAACACATTCACATTGTAGTGCAGCCATCTACCATTCATTTCCAGAAGTCAGTCGATTTTTAAACCCGCCAAAACTGAGCCAGATTTGGCAAAATGTGAATACATTTTATAGCTTAATTTCAGACTTAGCTGCTAAGTACTGCTTTTGTAAGTAGGCCATCTTTTTTGCACCTGTTTTCAGTGCTGTCTGTCAGATGTTGAGTGTCAGGTGTTGAGTTAGCAAATACACACCCGTCTGTTTCTGGCCTCTTCTGTTTCATTGGTCTGGGTGTCTCTGTGTCAACATCACACTCTCTCATGTAGAAGAGCTTTACAGTATGTTTAAGCATGTGATAAGGCAAATCCCCACCTTATTTTTCCTCAAATTGTCTTGCCTCTTGGTCTTTTGCTCCTCTTTAGAAATTTTAAAATCTGCCCGTTGGTTTTCACAAAAAACACTGTTGTGATTTTTTTTAACTTGAAATTGCATTGTCTATTATCAGTTTGGGGAGAACTGACATCATAATGATGCCAAGGCTTTCTATTCATATACATGATAGCATCTCATTTAAACGTTCTTTACTATTTTTCAGTAGTTCTCTAATTTTCTCCATTAAGGTCTTGTATATCTTTTGTTAGATTTTTTTTTTTCTTTAGGGATTTATTAGCTTCTTCATTTCCTTTTTCAAAAAAAATTTCTCCAGTTTTTTTGAGAGATAATTGACATACAACACTGTAGAAGTTTAAGGTGTAGAGCACGATGACTTGACACAAGTGTATATTGCCAAGTGATTACTGCAGTAGGTTTAGTTAATATCCAGCACCTCATATAGTTACCCCTACCCATTTTTTTTCTTGTGAGAATTTTTAATATTTATTTTCTTAGCAACGTTCAAATTACCATACAGCATCATTAACTATAGTTAATCATGTTGTGCATTACATCCCTAGTTACATTTTTTTGTTGCTGTATTTTCTCCCTGCTGATGTGTAGAAATGCAGTTGACTTTTCTATCTTATATCCTGCAACTTTACTAAAATACCTTAACTCAGAATCTACTGATAATTTATTTGAATTATCTGTATAGTTATCTATATGTTCTAGATATCTGTATAGAAATTAATATCTGTGAATAGCAGTTTGTTTTCCCTTTTCAATTCTTACACATTTTATTTCTTTTTATTGTCTTATTATAGTGGCTAAGATCTCCTGTACCGTGCTGAATAGACGTGGTGATAGCTGAAAGATTATTCTTTTCTTCTTTTTTTCCTAATTGTAAAAGGAGTAATTTTAAAATGTTTTTCCTTAAGCATGTGTGAATGTTTGGAACCTTTGGCATTGCTAATCAATTCTAGTTTTATTCCTAGTATGCCAGGAGTTTTTTTTTTTTAATTGTGTATGGAAATTGAAGTTTATTGAGTGCTATTTCTATGTTAATTAAGAGCCAATGTTTTGTTCTCCTTTACTTGTTAACGCAGTGATTTGCATTAATTTTCTAATGTTAAGTCCATTGCATTCCCAGACTGAAGTCATACGTAGCCTGTGTACACATGCACATATGCACATGATGGTGAACTTTGTATTGCCAGTATTTGGTCTAAGATTTTTGTATTTACGTTTGAATAAGATTGGTCTATAATTGTTTCATACTGTCTTTGCCTGTTTTTTTTAATTGAAGTATAGTTGATGTACAATATTATATAAGTTACAGGTGTACAGTATAAATGATGCCTGGTTTTTATATTATGAAATTCCTAGCCTCATAAAAATGAGATTGGGATGGATTCTTTTCCTATCCTGAAAAAATCCTGTGAAATTAGAATTATTTTTTTCCTGAATGATCATGTTTCTAAAAATTTCTGGGCCTGATGTTTAATTCCTGAGAAGATTTTAAACTACTGACCCAATTTCTTATAATTGTTTTAGGACCAGTCAGGTTTTCTGTTTTTCCTTGAGTCAACTTGGTAAGTTGATATTTTTTCTAGGAGTTTGTTCATTTTATTTATTTTCAAACTTTTACTGTCATAAAGTTACTTATAATATCCCTTTTACTGTCTATGCCATCTTTAATTTTGTCCCCTTTTACAGTTCTAATCTTTTTTCTCTCCCTGTCTTTTTTCTTGATCAATCTTGCAGAGATTTATTAATTTTACTAATATTTTTCTTTTTTAGAGGAACAAACTTTTCTCCTTTTTTGATCTCATAGATTAGATGACCCATGATTTATTTCTAAGTGTATTTTAAAATTAGTTTTAAAATTTAAATTCAAATGGATTGCATTGTGGTCAGGCTATATAAGAGATTCTTCGAATTTTGTTGAGGCTTGCTTTATGGGTGTAGTACATGGTTAGTTTTGGTAAAATTCTGTGTATGCAGAGTCTTTTGGCTGTGGTGTTAGATGAAGTGTGTTAATTGTGTGGTTCTAATCTTCTTTATCCTTATTGATTTCTTTGTCTGCTTCTTGTGTCAGTTACTCAAAGGTATGTTAACATTCACTATGAATTTGTCGGTTCTCCTTGTAATTCCATCAATTTTTATTTTATATATTTAAAAACTATTATGAAGTATATAGAAGTTTAAAACTTTTATCTTCCTGTTAAATTGAGCCTATTAGCAATAGAAAGTGGATGCTTTTTATTTCTAGTAATGCTTTTATGCCTTAAGTCTGTTTCGTTTGATATTAATATATATAACTAAGCCAGCTTTTTTTTTAGCTACTGTTCACTATTTTACTTTCAAGCTCTTTTGTTTACATTTTAGTTATATTTCCTGTAAACACTGTAGAACTGGTTATTTTTTCAGTATGACAATCTTTCTCTTTTAATCAAAAGTTAAATATTGTGGTTTATCCATTTGTTGTGATTACCTATACATTTGAATTTATTTATTCTACTGTCTGTTTTGGTTTTTGCTATTTGACCTGCTTTTTCTATTTTTCTTTTCCCTTTTTGATCTTCTCTGAGATGTTTCCACATTTGATTTTTTGTTTTCCCCCTCATCTACTAATTTGGAAGTTACATAGTGAATTTCTGTTCTTTTAGTGATTACCCTGGAAAACAGACCCTGTAACTTAATATACCTTAGTTTAACAATTTAAGCTAATCTATACCTTTTATCATTCTCCTGAACAATAAAAGAATCTTGAACACTTGAATTCTGACTAGTTCCATTCATACTTATATACTACTTGTGTGAATTTGGGAAAAGTACTTAGCCGTCCTGTGCCTCAGTTTCTGCATATGTCAAGTAGATAAAAATAATAGTTCCTATATCAAAGTGTTATTTTGAGAATTAAAAGAATTAATGTGTGTAAAACACTCAGAACAATGCCAGGCATGTAAGATGTGCTGTGTAAATATTGCTTCTATTATTTTCTTAATCCCAGAAGTTAGAAATTAGCCTTGTTTTATACAGTCAGTATTTGTTTAAATTTAAATGTTTACCATTTTGGTTTTTTTAATGTTTTCTTTTAATCAATATTTATTTCATATTGAAGTATAGGTTTTTTTTTTTCTTTTTTTGGCCTCGCCACACAGCTTGTAGGATCTCAGTTCCCTGACCAGGGATTAAACATGGGCCACAGCAGTGAAAGCCTGGAATCCTAACCACTAGGCCACCAGGGAACTCCCCGAAGTATAGTTGATTTATAGTGTTGTGCTATTGTCTGCTGTACAGCATAGTGATTCAGTTATACATGTATATACCTGTTTTTAGATATTCTTTTCCATTATGGTTTATCATACGATATTGAATATAGTTTTCTGTGCTATACAGTAGGACTTTGTTGTTTGTCCATTCTATTTATAAAAGCTTACATCTGCCAAACCCCACCTCCCACTCCATCCCTCCTCCAGCCCCCTTCCCCCTCCCCCTTGGCAACCACCAGTCTGTCTCTATGTCCATGTTTCTGTTTCTGTTTCATAGATAGGTTCATTTGTGTCATGTTTTAGACTCCACAGATAAGTGATATTATATGGTATTTGTCTTTCTCTTTCCGACTTCACTTAGTATGATAATTCTAGTTGCATCCACATTGCTGCAAATGACATTATTTTGTTCTTTTTTATGGCTGAGTAATATTCCATTGTATATATGTACCACATCTTTTTTATCCATTCATCTGTGGATGGACGTTTAGGTTTACCATTTTGTTTTTGCGCACAATTCCTTTGTTCATATGTTTCTGTGAGGATCATTTTCCTTTGAGTTCATGTTCTAGAAGTTAGTTTAGTGAGAGTCTAGGGGCAGATGTATTTTTTGTTTGTCTGAAAGTGTTTTTATTTCATCTTCATTCTTGAAAGATAGTTTTATTGGGTATTTTCTCTCAGTTCTTCAAAGATTATTCCATTGTTTTCTGCTTCCATTGCTTCTATTTAGAAGTTCGCTGTCAGTATAAATGTGTTAGTTTTTTGGGGCTACCATAACAGATTGCCAGAAACTTGGTGACTTAAGACAACAAAAATTTATTGTCATAGTTCTGGAGGCTGGAAGTCCAAAGTCAAGGTGTCAGCAGGGCCATGCTCTGTCTGAAGACTCCAGGGGAAGATCCTTCCTTGCTTCTTCCTAGCTCCTGGTGGTTGTTAGCAGTCCTTGGTGGTGTTCCTTGGCATTCCCAGGTTTATAGCTGCACTGCTGTAATCTCTACCTTTGTTGTCTCATGGCTTTCTCCCACGTGTCTCTGTCTGTGTCCAAATTTCCTTCTTCTTATAAGGACACCAGTCATTGAATTAGGGCTCAAGCTAATTGAGTATGACCTCATCATAACTTGATTACATCTGTGAAGACCATATTTCCAAATTTACAGGTACCAAGAGTTAGGACTCGAATATATCTTTGTAAGGACACAGTTCAACCCATCATGATAGGTAATCTCTTTTTTCTCTCTGACTACTTTAAATATCTCGTCATTCTTTGGTGCTACAGTTTCACTAAGATCTGTCTATGTGTGGATTTATATTTATTTAATCTACTTACAATTTGTTGTGCTTTCTGAGTGGGAGGCTTTATGTTTAATCAATTCTGGAAGCTCCTCAGGCATGATCTCTTCAAGTATTGCTTCTCTGAACTTCTGGTTAGACATATGTTAAGGTCTTCTTGCTTTATCTTTTATGTCTTTTAACCTCTCTCATTCTCTCTGCTGTATGCAGGGGAATTGCTTCACTTGTTCACCCAGTTCGCTAGTTCAGCCTTGTCTGAGTTGCACTGTGTCCTATCTATTGTGGTTTAAATTTTTTAATTATTATATTAATTCTAAAGGTTAATTAATTCTAAAGGTTAGTTAATAATATTAATTAATTAATATTAATTAATTAATAATATTAATTTCAAAGTTATCTGGTTAATTCTTTTTTTATATAAATTTATTTATTTATTTGTTTGTTTTTATTTTTGGCTGTGTTGGGTCATCCTTGCTGTGTGTAGGCTTTCTCTAGTTGTGGCGAGCGGGGGCTACTCTTTGTTGTGGTGCACAGGCTTCTCATTGTCGTGGCTTCTCTTGTTGCGGAGCATGGGCTCTAGGTGCATGGGCTTCAGTAGTTGTGGCACGTAGCTCAGTAGTTGTGGCTTGTGGGCTCTTGAGCGCAGGTTCAGTAGTTGTGGCACACGGGCTTAGTTGCTCCGTGGCATGTGGGATCTCCTGGGGCCAGGACTCAAACCTGTGTCCCTTGCATTGGCAGACAGATTCCCAACCACTGTGCCACCAGGGAAGCCCTACCTGGTTCATTCTTATAGTTTATTTTATTTTATTTATTTTAATAACATCTTTATTGGATAATTGCTTTACAATGGTGTGTTAGTTTCTGCTTTGTAACAAAGTGAATCAGTTATACATGTACATATCTCCCCATATCCCCTCCCTCTTGCGTCTCCCTCCCACCCTCCCTATCCCACCCCTCTAGGTGGTCACACAGCACCGAGCTGATCTCCCTGTGCTATGCGGCTGCTTCCCACTATCTATCTATTTTACATTTGGTAGTATATATAAGTCCATGCCACTCTCTTAATTCGTCCCAGCTTACCCTTCCCCCTCCCCATGTCCTCAAGTCCATTCTCTACGTCTGCGTCTTTATTCCTGTCCTGCCCCTAGGTTCTTTAGAACCATTAAAAAAAAATTTTTTTTTTTAGATTCCATATATATGTGTTAGCATACGGTATTTGTTTTTCTCTTTCTGACTTACTTCACTCTGTATGACCGACTCTAGGTCCATCCACTTCACTACAAATAACTCAATTTCGTTTCTTTTTGTGGCTGAGTAATATTCCATTGTATATATGTGCCACATCTTCTTTATCCATTCATCTGTCGATGGACACTTAGGTTGCTTCCATGTCCTGGCTATCGTAAATAGAGCTGCAGTGAACATTGTGGTACATGATTCTGAATTATGGTTTTCTCAGGGTATATGCCCAGTAGTGGGATTGCTGGGTCATATAGTAGTTCTATTTTTAGTTTTTTAAGGAACTTCCATACTGTTCTCCATAGTGGCTGTATCAATTTACATTCCCACCAACAGTGCAAGAAGGGTTCCCTTTTCTCTACACCCTCTCCAGCATTTATTGTTTGTAGATTTTTTGATGATGGCCATTCTGACTGGTGTGAGGTGATACCTCATTGTAGTTTTGATTTGCATTTCTCTAATGATTAGTGATGTTGAGAAATGTCTAAGTCTTCTGCCCATTTTTGGATTGGGTTCTTTGTTTTTTGATATTGAGCTGCATGAGCTGTTTATTTATTTTGTAGATTAATCCTTTGTCAGCTGCTTCATTTGCAAATGTTTTCTCCCATTCTGAGGGTTGTCTTTTTGTCTTGTTTATATTTTCCTTTGCTGTGCAAAAGCTTTTAAGTTCCATTAGGTCCCATTTGTTTATTTTTGTTTTTATTTCCATTTCTCTAGGAGGTGGGTCAAAAAGGATCTTGCTGTGATTTATGTCATAGAGTGTTCTGCCTATGTTTTCCTCTAAGAGTTTTATAGTGTCTGGCCTTACATTTAGGTCTTTAATCCATTTTGAGTTTATTTTTGTGTATGGTGTTAGGGAGTGTTCTAATTTCATACTTTTACATGTGGCTGTCCAGTTTCTTATAGTTTCTTTATCCTTAACTCATACTTGTGATACTCAATTTAACTTTCAAAAACACTTCATACATATTGCATATTTATATCCAAGAACTCTAATGTTTGTTGTCTTTGGTGGACTGATTGTTTTTGCTGGGTTTTGCTCATGGTGTCTTGTTCCTGATTTATTTGATTGTAAGCCCATGTTTGCTGAAACTTTACCTGTGGAAATTCTTTTGAGGCCTGAGTTGAAGGTGAATTCCTTCCAGAGGGGATTTGTGTTTGCTTCTCTGGGAATTGCCACGGTGAGTCTTTCAAGTTAATTCTCACGCAGGAAGTGTGAATTAACTTTTGTGAGGCCTGAGTGGTTTATGAGTTCTCAGTGGAAGTTTTCTTCCTTTCCATCCAAAGCTAACACTGACACAGGCAAATTTCCTTGCTGACTTTCTTTGCAAAGCAGATTCCTTTCCTGGCCTCCCTTCACTAAGGATATATGTAGTCTTTTAGGATCATGGTTTTATGCAGAAGTGTCTCTTCGGAGATTTGACCCCTGACCATATTCAGATCCTACATTTGTTTTCTGTTTCCTCATTGCTGCTAAAAATAGGGCTTTTTGTCGTTACTCACTGACACTGCCCTTGGACAGCCACTGGCTTTAGTCCTCATTCACCTGTCTGGTTCCAGACCTTCCGTTTGCTCTTGGGGCACTTCAGCATTTGGAAAGGGAATAGATCCTGGTGGCTCAGAGTACAGGCTGTTCTGCCAAACTGCTTGACTTAAACCCCAGCTCTGCCATCGATTAGCTGTTTGACCTTGGACAGGTTTCTGAACCTTCCTGGGCTTCTGTTTTCATATCTGTGAAATGGGGATAAGTTGCAACTTCAGTGTTATGAAGACTTAATCCCTTAATATGTACAAAGCACTTCGTACAGGGGCTGGCCCACATGCATTCAATGTATGTTAAACTATTTTTGGCTTCTGAGGATTTCTGTTTCTTGCTATCTCAGCAATGCATTTTAAAAAAGAATATTTTAACCAGCGTTTTCTGTGTAGTGAAAGGAATGTCATGATAACAGGTTTTCCATATTACTGTGATTTTATTATTTTCACACAGCAAAATGGATCTTAAAAAGCAGGTCCCGCATCCCACCCCAACACATTTTTGTAAATGTTCAGGTCACATGTATGTTCACATCTTCCAGCAGAGTATCTAGAAGACCATGGGGGAGCTGAGTATCTGAGTCCATGTGGCTGGTGGGTTTTCAGTTTACTTCTCATGTTCTTTTGTAGGATCGTGTGCACCAGTAGCTTTCTCACTGGTTTTCTGAACTTTAACTCCATGACGTTTGGTTCCACCTTGGCTCGCCGCCTCTCCACGGCCTCCTCGCTCACCAAACCTCCACACTTTGTCCTCACCACTGAGTGGGTTTGGTACTGGAACGATGAATTTGGCTTTTGGCAGGAGTATGGAAGACAAGTAAGTGTCACGGAAAGAGGGTGAGTGTTCCTTCCTGAGGGTCCATGATGGGGGAGCCTTTCCAAACATGGGCACAAGGATTGCTCTGGGGAGCCCTTGACAGAGCCAAAGATCCCCAGGTCCCCTTATGACGCACTTGCTTTGCAGGAATTATGGCAAAATGGGATAATTTAGAGTTCATTTGTATGAGGTTCCATCTTTGAACAATTAGCTATCTGTTCGTTCATCAGGACTGAATGACTTTAGTTGTAGTGAGATCACATTTCGTTAAATGGGGTAGAAAGATGCCTCTCTTACTGTTGAGCAGTAACTCCAGAGCAAGTGCCTGTGTGTGCTGGAGTGTTTGTGTAGCTGTGGAATAAAGCTGAAGGCTTTTCAAAGCTAGCTTTCTGCCTTATCTGTAACAGCAACTTTACAGAAGGTGGGCAGGTATACGAAAATTGACTGATTTCAGCTGTTGATTTGGTATCTGTGTCGAATAATTGCTGCTGTTAATTATTCAAAGATGTTTGTGGATGAATCAGATTAAAGGGAGCCCCCTGGTTACCTGTAGAGGTATAAGTATAGGGAGGTCACCATTTCAATAGTGACACGTTCTCCCAAATGAAAATTGGGATATGTGGTCTAATAGACATTTGTATTCTTCTGGGTTGTAAGATGCTATAGTAGTAAGGCTTTAGTTTCTACTGCACTTGGGATATCTTTTTCTCTGGGACTCGGTAATGTGAGCTTCATGGGAGCTTTTGCCACTGGTGTGCCCCCCCTGCTGAGGGTGGTGCCTGTACCTGGCAGATCCTCAGGAGTTAGACTGGCCAGTTGAAGGACAGAGGTGTTGCTGCAGGACAGAGGTGTTGCTGCCTGTGCCCGCTGGCCAGTTGGACACGGTCACTCTCAGGAGATGGCTTGTGCCCTCATTCTTCCCCTCCACTTCTGCCAGTGCTGGCCTTCCCGCTTCACTGCTCTGTCCGTCCTCTTCCCAACCCGTCTCCCTCTCTGAGCGTCCTGGGGGTTCCTTCTGTCTTCCCTGGATTTGTCCAGGGAGGCTCTCCAGCATTGCTCTGGGTTTGGTCAGGAGGGGGGTGCAGAGGCCAAGCCTGGCATTGAGCGGGAGAGATGATGATGAGTGGAGCTCACCCGGAGGCGTCATGGAGGAACACACAGCAGGCAAGAAGCAACTGGCAAATGTGACAGCCGCTCACGTTTTGTTTGGTGATTCGTCCCCCTTCTGGGAGCTGAGTGGGATGATACGGGACCCTGGGTGACTTCAGAAACTGCGTTGTCACAACTTTGGGGACAGGGGTCTTTCTCCTCCAAACAACTGAACTCAGGGTTTTCCCTTTTTCTTTTCTAGGCTGCTACTCCTTTATTGCAGTGTAGCCAGAGTGCATAGTTTAGAACATTGAGTATTTAGAATAGCGAGAATCTCTGGGAATAAACTGTGGGTTTTACCAACATACCACACGCTGGTGCATTCAGATGTGCACGTGCGGACTCGATGACTTTCGGCTGTATGGTCTCATTTTGTACCAACGGCAGGGCCCCTCATAGGGTGACCTGTCCATTCTAGCTCTTCCTTTTCCACACACTTCTGATGTCACCCTATAATTGGATTTCTTTCTTAGTTTTCTGCTAATTGCCAGTTCAAGACAGTTTTCTCTTGATTATCAGAAAAGCTGGGTTCTTTTCTGCCTGAGCTCAGGATATACGCCCAAATTTCAGGTCCAGGTTGCCTCCACCCTGTATTAATTTCCTGGGTCATCATAGCAAAGTACCACAAACTAGGTGGCTTAGAGCAGCAGGGGTTTGTTGTCTCACAGCTCTGGAGGCTGGAAACTGAAATCCAGGTGGCAGCAGGGCCATGTTTTCTCTGAAACCTGTAGGGAATTCTTGCTTGTCTTTTCCTCAGTTCTGGTGGTTTGCTGGTGATCTGTGGTGTTCCTCAGTTGTATTTGCATCACTCTAATCTCTACCTGCTCATCAGTAGCATTCCTCATGTGGCCGTCCTCTTATGAGGACATTGGTCATGTTGGTTAAGGGCCCACCTACTCCAGTATGATCTCATCTTAAATAATTACATCTGCAATGACCCTATTTCCAAATAAGGTCACATTCCGAGGTACTGGGGGTTAAGACTTCAACATGTCTTTTTGGGGGTTACAGTTTAATCCATAACCTAATCTTGTGTATAAATGTGTTACTCTTTTTTGGCCCACTGAGTTTTCCCACGTTGAACCTGCCGTCCCTGAGGTGGTGGGCTCCACGACGCATTACCCCAACCTGTATCCGGGCTGGATTATTCTCAACAGTCTTCTTGTGTCGATTTACCTTTTGCCTTTTCCCCTCTCCTGTGATCTCCTTTGGTTTGATCTAAAAGCTCTACAATTGCCCTCACCCTTTTGTACCCAAACAACCCATCTATCTCTGCTTGAAAGGGAAGACTTCCATTTATTCCTCCACTTGCCAGAATCTTACTTCTGTTCATCTGGTCACCATTCATGGAACGCCTGCAGGAGGTGGGACCCGGCTCAGCACAGCCGTCACCAGCCATAGCCGCTGGCAAAGGGCCCAGGTGCCAAATCCTGTGGCATTGCCAGTCTCCACCGAGCTTGTTGCCCACTCCCTCCTTCCTTTCCTTTCTTTCTTTAATTAGATTAAATTAATTATTCAGTTACTTATTGTTTTCTAATATTACATGAGTTTCACGTGTGCAACGATGTATCTTGACTTCTACATACACTGCAGCGTGCTCACCACCAAAGGTTTATTTTCCATCTGTCACCGGTTGGCCTCCTTTACCCATTTCACCCTCTCCTCACCTCCCCTTTGTTTCCCCTTTGGTAACACCAGTCTGTCTGTGTATCTGTGTGCTTGCTTTTGTTTTGTTTGATTTGTTTATTTAAAATTTTAAAAGTTCTTATTTATTTTATTGAAAAAATGTTTCATATGTCACATTTGAGCCTCACTCTCCTTTTTTGCTCCTCCTCTGTCTCCTTCATGGGCTTCTTTTTTCTACTTTTCTTTGTGAATGTTGGTGTTTCCCGGGGTCTAGCCTGAACCCCAGCTCTTCTGACATTGGTGGCCACCTTGAGTGATGTCTGCATCTCTGTCTGTAGACCAGATTCCTCTCCAAACTTCAGACTTGTATGCCCAGGTATCTGCCTCTATTTCTGCGGCACCTTTGCTTTTTGTTCCAGGCACTGTGCTAAGGGCTCTCTGTGCCTTATTTTAATCATTTTTCCAGGTCTTTGAGGATGGGATGGTCCTATTGTATAATGACATGAGTATGATTTAAATTCTGTTGTTATTCCTGTCATAGAGTTGAGATCATTGAGGTTCAGAGAGGTTCCAATAACGTGCTGAGGTTATAGAGGAAGCAGATTCGAGAGCCAGAATTCAAACTCAAGTCCATTCCAAAATCTTTGATATCATGTAGGTAATGGGAAAGAGGATGAGGGATCAAAATGGATAATTGAAAAAATAGAGCTCTCCAAGAGACCAGAAAAAGACAACAGCAAGGAGAACTGAACTCTGATTAAAGGGTGGTGGGAACAAGGGACAGAGGAGGTAGCGTCGCTCAGGCCCTCAGTGAAGCAGCATTTGAGAATTCACCATTGATGTTTCACCTTCCTTTGAAGGGTTGTATCATCCGTCATGAGTAATTGAATGCCCTCTCTCATCGCTCCCATGCATTGTCCGGGTTAGCGGGGTCCTCGTGTATGGGCTTCTGTTTCCTGAGCAGCTTTCAGGAGGTAGTTGCGTCGGCTCCTTTCCTGTGCCTCCCTCTCCTGCCACCGCACCGTGCCCGGCTCCTCTCCTCTGCCTCCCCCAGGACACAAACAACCACCGTGGGCACATTTGTGGGTGGTGCAGACGGCCCCCAGCGTCTGTCTTCTTCTTGCCTTCACCTCGTATCTGGCTTTGCCTTCACAGGGCGTGGAGCACCCCGTGACCAGCGTCAGCAACAGCGACGTGGAGAAGGCCTACCTGGCGTACTGTGCCGCAGGGTCTGACCCCCAGGCTGCCACTCTGAAGTTCCAGGCAGGAAAGCACACATACGAATTAGACTTCAAAGGTACTTCCTGGAGTTCCCTGGTGGCCTAGTGGTTAGGATTCCGAGCTTTCACTGCTGTGGCCTGGGTTCAATCCCTGGTTGGGGAACTGAGATCCCGCAAGCTGCTTGATCTGGCCAAAAGAAAAAAGATACTTCCTGACCCTCTGCACTCACCCAGCAGGACCTGGTCATCTGCTGGCTTTGCCTTTTCCATTTTAACCCTGGAGAAAGTCCGCACACACATTGAGAGCCAGGAAAGAGAAGGATGGGGTGGTCCCTGCTCCTGAAGCGCTGCCAGACTGGAAGGGGGCATAGAGGCCCGCCAGAGGGATGGGTGGGGAGCTGCCTGGGGGGTGATAGGAGGGGACAGGAGCCCTCCTTGTGGAGGACAAGCAGCATCAGCCTGTGGGCAGTGGCGGTTGTCCTGTAGGCCATGGGCGTCCCTGTGTCCAGGTCGCTGACACGTGTCATAGTGGTTCTGCTGTGCAGCTCTGCTTTCTGTAGACACCTTCAGCATAGATGGCCGGCCGGCTAAACACATGGTAGGCACACACTTCAACTAAAAGTTGTTGGGAAGCAGATTTTCAGATGCTCTGCTCGTGGTATCCTGAGTCTGGGCCTTGGCTTGTTCTGGTTGCCTTGACAGACAGGCAGATAGACAGAAACAGACCAAACGCCCTTTGGTCAGGCCTTCCAGTGGCTTATTTGTGACTTTTTTTTTTTTTTTAAGTTTCAGGTTTTTTGTGGCTTCTCTCAAGCCATTTTCACAGAGATTTATCAGTCCATCCCTGTTCAGTTCAGTTTTGCCTTTAAATTCACATTTTAAACTCTGAATCCCTCTGAGTTTTCATCATTTTTCAAGAAAATTAAGTGGGCCTTCCTTTAAGCATAATTTATTATTTTCTTTATTTTTGTGGACCTTCTGTTTGGAGGGCAGCAAAATGTTTTTGGTGAATTATCCTAAATCCACTCTGTCTGCTTGCTTTTAGCCAGTTGGTTTTGCTTGTGGTTTGTAGCACTTGTGGTTTTACTTAAAGTAGAATTGCTGCCCTCTCAATGTGCCTGTACAGAGAGCCTAAAAGTTTCTTCTACGCTACAGCGAGAACTGCTTACAGTCTGCAGTGTCAGCTGGGGAACACAAGTCATATGTGAGGTGGTTTGCAATCCACAGTCTGATAAACTCAAGTGCATTAAAGGGGATGGTGAGAAATATATGAAATAATAAGTCAGGACAGGCCTGAAGAACAAGTCTATACACCTAGTACCCATCTGACTGCTGCTGACCATAGTTTGAAGTATTTCTTTAAAGTATCTGGACTATATCAAAACAGATCAAACAGAAATGTCAGATGTAGCCTTTATCATTCTCAACATAGGCAGCAGCCCCAGGGGACAGAACAGTTAAGATGAGGGTGGGGAAGAGCACACACATTGAGTTCACTGCAGACTGCAAGAAAAAGCATGTTTGCTGCAGACTCACTCAAGCTCACTTGGGTGGACACAATTCTTTTGTTTGTTGGTTGGTACATAACAGTAGCCACAGAAGTACTTTGAGGTGAGTTAACTTCTCCCTTCATAACCTGACTGCTAGGTAGAGTGAAAGCAAGTCTCAGACCGCAACCTGCCACTCACATTTATTAACTAAATATTTATGAGGAAGCAGGGACGTTTAAGAAACACGCACAACTGACTCATTCTGTAGGATCAGGGAAGACTTGGCTCTGCCTTTTAGACTCCTGTCGTGAAACAGTCGCTCAAGGCAAATGCCAAGACTCCAGAGGCAGAATTCTGACGTCTGTTAGCTGGTATCAGTTGGGCAGAATCCCCAAGATCAGGGCTTGTTTAGGGACTTCGCCTAGTGTATCCTCTTTGAGGGCAAATTAGGGAGAAGGCCTCATATTTACCCTGTCTAGGGGACGGTGGGGAATGGGTCTCGCATATATTTATCCAGTTCACTTATCTTGAATACCTTTTCATTTCACCAGTAAAAGCTCATTTCGGGTTCATTGCAGTGTTAGTCAACAGACCAATAAAAAGCCCGTTTAAGCTAATTAGCAGAGTATTGGTGGGAGGTTGAGTGATGGGTAACTGAAGGGGTTGTGGTAGCCATCTCTGGATTATATGGGCTCCCGATTAGAATGTGGGGACCCCCCAGGAGTGCCCATCGTGATGACCATGTGGGCTGTGGCATAAGGGACACAGTGTCGCCTAGGTGATCACTGGGTGTTTGCTGAAATGCAGTAGGGTGAGTTAGTTTTTCAAGTGAAAGAAAATTGTTTGTACTCTACTGCAGAAAATAAGACTTGACAGAGTTCTCCTGGTGGGTCGGGACATGTAGTCTAACTTAGAGGTATTGTGATTTTTCAACATGAACGATAGTTCCCCTGTCCCCCCACTGCTGCCCTCAGGAGGAATCTGAGAATCTTGGGCATGGGGCAAGGATTTCATTTATTAAAGACAGTCCAGTTTTTAAAAAGTTGAGAAGTATTTCTGTAGGGTAAGTTTAGTCAAAGTAAGAAAAAAAACTCATAAGAGTAAAATTATTATATTAACTCTAAATTCCACTGGCTCAAGATGGGGTAAATCGGTCTCAGGCTGGGCTGAAGCTTTTTTATATCCAAGCTGGGAAAAATTGCTGAGCAAAATAATAGTTTAAACAAGATTGGAAGGAACAATTTAAAAGCACTCATGTATAATTGATATGTCAATTACTAATCATTCATCTAGTCATTAAACCCAGTCTCCTACAGGTACCTGTTTTCTTTTTGAATATTTGAAATGTGTAAAATTGCCTTATTTTTTTAACAGACTGATTGTGAGCTTTACATTTGGATTAGCTTTCCAACCCATTTAATTTGTGTTTATAAAACATGGCTATCCCATATGTGTATATGTGTGTGTTTGTTTGTTTTTCCCAGACTTCGTTCAGAAAAACCTGGTCTATGGCACAGTTAGAAACGTTTGCCGGAGACCCAAATTCGTATCTCCCCAGGATGTGAAGCTGAAGCAAACCTGGTAGGTGGCATTTGGGGAACTTGTGTGTGTATCAGTTGTTGTGTGCTCTGCTGCAGGTACAGAACCTACTCAGACTAGCTACAGCATTAAGAGGGTTAGCTGGCTTGCAGACTTATGCCCTGGCACTCTCTGTCTCTGTTTCCTGTACCTGGCCCTCCTCTGAGTGTATTTGTACTTTCCTTCACTTAATACCAAAGTGCTGCTGTTCATTTGAGTGATCTGTAAGAAGGTTGAGGCTTCATGTAACAGAAAAATCAGTGTATATTTACCACATTCAAATGAAAACATAGTAGCATATATTATAAAGCTATAAAATACAACATAAATTTATAAAAAGTAAATGTTTGGTGTATAATCATTTTAATGATGATGCAGATGCAGTTAACAAAGCATTAAATGATAAGCCAAACACAACATAAGGGAAAAAGACACCAGAAAAATCACTTAATTAGATGTTTTATCTTTAAGTTTGCCAGTGATGTTACTGAGACATCAGGTATTCTTGTGCAGATCTTTCCAGAAGCCAAAAAGTTCTTTCTTAGTTTAGACTAACTTAGAGAATGGTGAGGAAATAGTAATAATCTAACTCCTGATATTTTCTGTTTCCATCTTCAAGTGATTATATCTTTTGTTTTATAACTTGCAGGAAATCTTTTTAAACAGCCCTTGGGGTTTTTCTGTTCATTTGTGTGTATGTTTGTTAGTCAGGTTTTTTCCTCTGGTAGCAAACTGTGGTTTTTGTTTCTAACAAAGGGTTTTAAGTTCCTCTTTTTCCTCCAGTTGTGTCATGTATGAATGGCAATTCCAGTGTAGAGTCACCTGTAGCAGTTTGACTACTGACATGCATATTCTACTAGTTGGAAAGGCTTTGAAACAAGAGAAAGGATTATCCTTGTGGGTAGAGGCTTTGTGACATGTAACTATGGGGCTGCTTGTTGTGATCTGCTAGCCACTCTAGACTTGAAGCCAGCTCATCAGCTGGTCTTTTCAAGTGAATAATTGAGTCACAGACCTGAATTTTTGTAAATGTTGAAATACACCAAAAATTACACCAATAAAACCCCATTATTTTAGTACTTGGATATCATGGAATACCAAAAACAGGTGCTGCAGGCACTAATTGGCCAACTTCATCCCCAGGGTGGAATCCCTTATGTCACAGGCTGCCAGAAGCCACAAGGGTAGTGCCTGGCCTTCTATGCATTTAGGAGCAGGCAGGGCCCTCCTGCAGCTGATGGGCAAATCTGTGAACTTTGCAAACTGATCAGACCCCTCTGAATCAGTAGTTTTAGACTTGAGGCAAGTGTGCTAGGATTGGAGCTGGGGGAGGGGTCAGTTTTCTCCAATCCCCACGGCCACTTACTGGGGGAGGGTGGCCTGGATGGTGAGAGATACCATGGTGCCCATTAGTCTGGGTGTGTGACAGCAAGCCGGGACTGTAGCCAGAGCTGTAGCCAGTGCTGCTGTTAGCGGACTGCACCTTCCATCAGCCGGAGAAATCTGGCTCGTTTCTGTTTCACAGAGAACTTACAGTGTTTCTGTTTCTTCTTTTAAGATTTCACAGATGGACTTCAGTGGTTGTGTTTGTGGAGCATGGCAGGGTCATTTAAAGAAGCTAGAGGGAAAAGGTATTATCAATCCAAGCAAATAGAGTACCTGTGAGTCTAACAAAGTAGCCTCCTGGGGTTTCCGCTCCCTGTTTCCTTCGAAGCCAAGTGTGCCTTCCTTCCTCCCTTTCTTATTAAAATTTATTTTTGGCTATGTGTAAAACATGATTTAAAAGTCAAAACTATATGAAAAGGTACACTCAGCAGTCAGTATTCTCACTGTTATCTCCACACTGTTCCTATGATGGGCAAACATTTTCATCAGTTTCTGGTTTATCTTTCTGTGTTTATTTTTGCAAAAATGAGCAAATGCATATACATAAAAGTATCTCATTTTCTTTTCTTGCATAAAAGGTAACATTCTATATATACTATTCTGTACCTTTTGTTTTTCGCTTAAAAATAGATCATTACTAGATTTGTTGTGATCATTTCACAGTATATACAAATATTGAAAAAAAAATTACTCCCTTTCAGTTCATTGAAGTCTTCTAAATTCTGTTTCTGTCTTCACAGTTCTCCATCATTTGCATACCATAGTTTAATCTGTCCCCTTTCGAGGGATGTTTTGCCCTTTTTCAGTGTTTTGCTGTTACAAGTATGATACCACAAAGGATGTCTGGTGTATATGCTATTTCATATTTGTGGAGGTGGGTCCTCAGGTTAGAGTCCTAGAAGGTAAATGCAAGTTCCTCTTTGTGGGGTGGAACCGTTAATGCACTCACCCCAGAATGTGTGAGGTGCCTGCTTCCCTCCCCCTTGCCAACAGAGGGAGTCATCAAGCTCTTGGATTTTCGCTGTTCTCATAGGTGGGAAAGGGTGTTTCAGTGTATTTAATGTACTTTCTCTTATAAATGAGGTTTAATATTTTTTCCTACATGTAAGGGCCATTTGCCTTTCTTTTTCAGTGGACTGTTTGTCGTTTTGTCCATTCTTCTCTCAACATTTTGGTATTTTTCTTAAACATTAAGAGTCTTCTATCTAATGGGGAGATCAGCCCTCGGTTTGTTATATAAATTGCAGTGTGTTTTCTTCGATTGTTGTTTGCCTTTTGGCTTTGTCTATGAAGTATTTTACCATGCAGAAATATTTATTATTTAGTTAGTTAAATTTTGTTTCAGTCTCTCCTGTGAATTGCTTCTGGATTTAGTTTTGGTTAACTATGAGTCATCCTACTTCTGGACGTCATGTTTTAGTCTCTCCCTATCCAGAGCCTACCCTAGATGCAGTTTAGAAAAACTTACCTGTCTCCTTTCTGAGACTGGATCTCTTTTGTTGTCACTCTACTTAGTTGTCAGGGGACCATGGCAGACACCACATGTCAGAAATAAGAGTGGTTATTTTGGTTAAATTCAGAGTAAGATACGAGGGATTCAGGATCTCCCTGCTATGTCACACACATTGGTGCAGTGAAGTGCGTCGTGCTTCCCTCTAACTTGTGTGACAGTAGCTGGTGGTCATGACTCCAGCAAGCAAGTCTGCTTGGGCCTCTGTGACCACCTGGGACTCTTGTGTGGGTCACTTGTAGTTATTTTCTCTTGAAACATTGAAGATATCACTCCACTGTGCTTTGGTTTCCATTGCTGCTTTTGAGAAATCAGCTGTTGGTCTAACTGATGCTTTCTTCCAGAATCACTTTTTTCCCCTTCTGGCTGCTTTTAAGATTTTCTATTTGTCTTTGTATTATGCACTCTCACTGTGATGTGTCTGGGTATGTGTTTTTATTTGTCCTGTTTGAGATCCTTTCTGCTTCTTAAGTCTGTAGGTTGGTTTGTCTCATTAGTTCTATTTGAAAATTGCCTCCATGCTGTTCTAGCTACTTTCTTTTTGGAGATTCAGTTTGGCTCTGACCAGGTTCAGGCCTTTTCACTCTGCTCTCCATGTCTTGGCTTCTTCCCTGCCTTGTTTGTCTGCTTCCTGCTCTGTGCCACATTCTGAATAATTTCACTGCCCCTACCTTTCAGCTCGCTCACCCTCTCTTTAGGTCATCTCATCTGCTAGTAAGCCTGTCCATTGAACTTCTTCTTCAGGGATTGTATTTTTATTTCTACAAGTTCTGTTTGTTTTTTTTCTTTTCAGACTGTCCAGGTCTTTTTAACAGTTTTCTGTTCCTTGCATATGATTTTTTAAAATAGATATTTATTGGAATATAATTGCTTCACAATACTGTGTTAGTTTCTGTTGTACAATGAAGTGAATCAGTCATAATGCATACATATGTCCCCATAGCCCCTCCCTATTGAGGCTCCCTCCCACCCTCCCTATCCCATGTCTCTAGGTCATCGCAAAGCACCGAGCTGCTCTCCCTGTGCTGTGCTGCTGCTTCCCACTAGCTAATATTTTACATTCAGTAGTGTACGTATATTGATGCTACTTTCACTTCACCCCAGCTTCCCCCTCCTCCCCCATGTCCTCAAGTCCATTCTCTATGTCTACGTCTTTATTCCTGCCCTGCCACTAGATTCATCAGTACCATTCTTTTTTTTTTTTTAGATTCCATATATATGTGTTAACATACAGTATTTGTTTTTCTTTTTCTGACTTACTTCACCTTGCATATGTTTTAAAGTTTGTCTTTTATTTCTTTAAACATAGAAAGAATAGTTGTTTTATAATCTGCCTGGTAATTTCAGCATCTTCAGTCTTCATGGGTCTGTTTCTGGTTGATTCTTGCTTGTGGGACCTTTTCTTTAGTTATTTTTAAACTGTGCCATTTTCCTAGGAAAGTTATTTGTGGGAGTTCTTTGAGGTTTAGGATGAAGGTATACGTCTCATGCCAGCAGAAACAGAAGGTAGATCTGTTGTAGGAAGAACAGCATTCTGAAACTGAATAGGAATGATTTGGAGTTAGAGTTTCACAGTCCTTATTTCTAAATCCTTTGGGCCATCTGTTTTTTAGAAATGGGTTTTTATTTCATTTTTAGAAAGAGCATGTGCTGCTTTGTATTATGTGACATATGCAATTAAACATGCTAATATTTTTTGCAGTAAAAATATGCATAGTCACTTTAAGAAGGAAATATATATAGACTACAAGTAGCCTCTTAGCAGTTCAAGTCAAATTTCTACTGCCAAATGAATTTTGACATCAATTTTATGTTTTAAAAACTGTTTTATTTGCCAATTATACATCATTGAGGCTGTTTTTTAAAATTAATTTGTTTTTTATTGGAGTATAGTTGATTTACAAGGTTGTGTTAGTTTCATTGAGGCTGTTGGGTTTTTAAAATTTTTTTATCATTGTGTTCTGAATTCACAGCATTTTAAATTTATTTTTTATTTAATTTATTTTTGGCTGCATTGGGTCTTCGCTGTGCGCAGGCTTTCTCTAGTTGTGGCAAGCAGGACTACTCTTTGTTGAGGTGCACGGGCTTCTCATTGTTCTGGCTTCTCTTGTCGTGGAGCACGGGCTCTAGGCACACAGGCGTCAGTAGTTGTGGCATGCAGGCTCAGTAGTTGTGGTGCGCGGGCTTCAGTAGTTGTGGCTCTTGGGCTCTAGAATGCAGGCTCAGTAGTTGTGGCGCACGGGCTTAGTTGCTCTGCGGCATGTGCGATCTTTCCGGACCAGGGCTCGAACCCATGTCCCCTGCATTGGCAGGCGGATTCTTAACCACTGTGTCACCAGGGAAGTCCCATTGAGGCTGTTTTAATGAAAGTTTCAGGGCTCTTTGAATTTCAGAATCATGGATGAGGGTTTGGGTGTGCTGCTTTAGTCATATGCTCAGTCCCTTATGTGTTGGAGTTGGGATGCAGGTGAGAAATGGATCCCTCTTGCCTGATTGGTTTTGGGTTTGGTTTTGGTTTTGACCACATCGGCAAAGATGGAAGTGCTGTTACGTTGTGGAGAGTGTGGTTATGTGCTTCTTCGCCTCCTCCCTGCTTTTACAGAACCATATGCTGACGCTCAAGACTGATGGCCTCGGCTGCTGGAGGCACCTCTGGGAAACCTACTTATGTCTAAGAACAAACTAAGTGTTTCTCTTTACATTTTGTAACAGCGTCAATTCCCAAGGCCTAAAGAGTATCCCTGAGCATTGGGACCACTTGGCCCTGTCGGACACCGGCTTTAAGGTATGAGACTGGCACTGCCCCAGGCTGGGGAGGAGGTGTCCTTAGACACAGGTGAGTGTGAGTGGACCACGCTGTGTCCTCCGCCTCTGAGAGGTGCGTGCGAGGTTTGGTTTCTTTCAGATCTTGGGGATTTTACGGCTAGATGACTACCCAGGAGGTGGCCATGGCTCGAGGGGAGAGGATGTATGGTGGAGGGAGGATGACGAACTGGAAATTTTCTAGGAAGGGCATAAATAAGGAGCTTAAGAGCTGCTTAGCTAATAAAAGTTTTACTAAGCAAGGAAAGGGAAAGAAGCCAGCAGAAGGTGTGGTGTGATGAGGACCATCTAGAAGGGGAGTTGCTGTTGGGAGGTGCTAGGAACTTACTAGAAGATGAGAGAAGGACAGTCTATTCAGCGAGTTGCAGTGGGCGCCACGCTGAGTTGAGTAGAGAGCTTAGGCCGGTGTCCGATGACGCCCCATGTACATGGAGCACCCTGACTGGCCTCTGACCTGGCAAGCACTGTGCAGACTCGTTTTTCCAACATGTGCCTGGGAGTCGCACAAACACACCCAGACACCAGCAGCCCTGGCAGGACGTGTGGAGGGCTGGGCAACTTTCAGACACAGTACTCGGCCATCAGGGGACCAGGCGACTGTATTTCAGGGATCAAGGAAGGTGTCACCGGGTCCACACCTAATGATGGCTGGCGCTTACACCGGCAGAGGGTGGGGAAGGACACGCCAGTTGATGGGAACTGGCTGGGGAAGGAACCCAAGTCAGGACACGGAGTATCTCGGGTGGAGGGCGTGCATAGGCGGGGGCTGGGGGACAGGAGATGGAGGTCAGGGCCGAGCTGTGGAGTGTCCTGGTCAGGGGGCCAAGCCGCGGGCCATGATAGGTGCGGGAGTCCTTGCCAGGCTCCATGCTGGGAGGGCAGGGCTTGAGGGAGAGGGTTTGGTGGCATCTAGTGAGATGGGAGCAAGGAAACCAAAGTCAGATTTTGGGTTGCAGAGACCCATGGATGTTTACACAGAGTCCTGACCATTTAGGGTCTTTGCGGGGTGAGGTGGTTATTATACAGCTGCACTCGGTGGGGGAGGACGGTGATCCCGGGTCAGGCTGTCACTGGGCCAAGCCCCGTGGAGCCAGGAACAGGGAGGCTGCTTGGGGTCCAGGCTGCAAGGGCAGGGATTTGTGGCTTGTCACTCTGTGAGACAGTTGGGGGCTCTGAGTCAGGGGCCCCTCTGGGCTCATCAGGAGTGTTGCTTCCCAGAGCCAGACGCTAAGGGAAGGGCGGGCTCAGCTGGGAGGGAGGGGCGCCCGCGGGTCTTGCTGAGCTCCTGGGCTGCTGTGTGCTGTCTGCCGGCCTGGCCTCTCGCTCAGTGCTCGCTGTGTGTGGGGCTCACGCAGCATTGCTGCCTGTGGCAGGGTTTGCCCCCTCTCTGCCAGATGTGTGTGTGCCACATCTGTTGGCACCAGCTCCGTGGTCTTGTCGACTCTGTAGTCGGCCCTGTGTGGGGTCAGAAGAAGAGCAGCGGTGTGCTGGGGGCAGCCAGGGTGGTACTCACATAGCATTGCCTGCCTGTCCTTTAGGCTGGCTTCACAGTGGAGAGGAGAGAAGTGACCACAAATAGCGTGCATCCGGAGCCTGCAGAGACTGCCCCTTGAAGTAAAGGGGAGCGTGGTAGACGCCGTCTGGGTTTGCCTGTGGTTCTGGCATTTCATGAGCAGCCTTGGGAAGAGATGTATATTCTACACTTTGATGATAACAGAGTAAAAATATTTGCCCCTTACAGAGGATCACCCTCCCTTCGTCCTCAGAGGAGTTTCGAAAGATCTGGAAACTCTTCACCCATACGATGCCTCTCTATTACGTTCAGAAGATTGAGCGGGTCCAGAATGTGGCCCTTTGGGAAGTCTACCAGTGGTGCGTTGGGGGCTCGCTCTTGGTGGGCTGGTGCCTCTGTCCCCTCAGCCAGCTGCTTACCAGACATGCCCCAGGCTGCAGGGACAATCCGAGAAAGCAGCTTCTGTTTGTCCAGTGCTGCTGGGATCAGGAGCTGTTTCCCTCTCCTGTCCACCTCCTCATCCGTACAAGCTCAGTGCTGGCATGTTCTTCCAGGGAGATGGGAGGCTGCGGCTTCCCTAGAGACAGAGCTGGCTCCTGCACTAGTGCCCTCGGCCTCCCTGAAGACCAACAGGGGACGGGTCCGAATAAGCTACCCACACCCTGGGGAGTGTAAAGCTGCTGTCCTGGCAGCCAGAGAGCAGGGGCCTCCTTCTTGTGCCTGAGGACTGGCATGTTCTCAGGCACTTGTTTGTGTGGGGAGGAGCCCACATCAGGTCACCGCAGTGGGCCTGGGCTCCTGCTGACCTTCCCCACAAGAGGTTGGAGCAGTGTAATCTGAACTCTGGTTCCAGTGATGAGATCAAGGTAACTTACAGGAGAGGGAGAAGGAGGCCCTCCCTCCCACCCCCAGCCAGCATCTTCCAGCTCCCCTGGCTAAGCTCCAGGTGGAAGCAGGGTGGTGGGAAGAAGCACACTTGCCTTCCAAGGGCTGGTCTGTCTGCTTTGGGGGTTCATGGAGCAATGCAGGCCTGGAGCCCTGGAGGGAAGGCTTCCCTCTGCTTTCACCCAGGCCCTGCTCTCGCCTTTTCTGGCCCCTGGCCCATGGCTGGAGTCTCATGGACCTGTGGCTTCTGGCCTCATGACACATCTAATTAAATGTGTTTCTTGGGCCGGGTGGCCTGTGTTTGGTGGCAGGCATTCTCTGCCGCCAGCACGTTCACTCCCGTGATTCTAGGCAGAAGGAGCAGATGCAGAAGAGAAATGGCGGGAAGACAGTGGATGAGAGGCAGCTGTTCCATGGCACCAGCACCGGTTTCGTTGACGCCATCTGCCAGCAGAACTTTGACTGGCGGGTCAGTGGTCTTCATGGTACTTCCTACGGCAAGGGTAAGTGCGAGGCGGCCTCTGCTGGCAGAACCCTCTTTGCCTTGCTGTCCAGGGCTCGGAAACCACTTTAAAGCAAATTGATGGAGGGCGTGGGGGGAACCAGCATGAGCTGAACCAGCGGTTCAGACTCAGCACTGGCCAGGATGTGGGATGCCCAGCTGGCGGCACCTTACTGTCATCCCCCTGTGTGCAGCCCTAGGCCTGACCCAGGGTTTGAGCAGGGGTGGCCCTGCTTAGGCTGTGGTTTGGCTTCACTGGGAAATGGGTCTGCATCCCTGTGGGACCCTTCCCAGCCCTGAGTCAGGTCCCCACCTGCCTGTGCTGTTTCCTTAGAGTAGAAATCTGAATGCTCAGATACGCTCATGTAAATATGTCATTCTTACTATAATGTGAGTTCCCCGTTTTCCTGTCTCTTAGTTATTTTTAAACTTTGTTTGAAAATAATTTCAAACTCACAGGAAAGGTGCAAGAATAATATTAAAAAAAGAAACCTCCCATGGAAATTTTACCTAGTTCATCAGCTTTAACACTTCACATTGGCTTTATCACCCCTTCCCTTATTTCTGAACCATTTGGGAGTAGGCGGCATACATCATACCCCTTCACCCCGTAACACCTCCTAAGAACAAGAACATTCTCTTCTGTAACCACGACACGGTTACTAGATGCAGAGAGTCTCGTAGTGGTGTGATCTGCAGTCAGCATCCCCTCTGCCGAGTCCATCCGATAGCTTCCGTCCTGCATGCTGACGGCTGCGGGGTCCAGGTGCACAAGAGCCAGTGGTGGGCTGTGAACCTGAATATGTAGGCGCAGCTTCCAGCTCAGGCCCCCATTCGACAGGGCTCATGAATCTGTACATTGGGCTGCCGGTGTCTGCGCCGTGTTCCTTGTGTGGGGTCTTAGCCACGTTCCACACCAGCCCTGGGAGGACGGGCCCGACAGCCCCGTTTTATGGCTCAGGAAACGGAGGTTCTGGGCGGGGGATGGGGGCTCAGTAATGAGGTGTCCAGAGACCTTTAGGATTTGAGTGACAGATCTTAACTTGAAAGGAGTTTTCTGTCTCAGAGTTTGGTGACCCCTCTGATGCTCCTTACAAAGGAAAAGCTGGAAAGACAGGAGCTGAGGGAGGGCAGAGGCCACTGGCCTCACCCGGGTTGCAGGACACTGGCGTGCCTCTTCCGGCCGCGGGCTGTCCCCCAGTGCCCAGCCCAGCCCTGGTGTCCTTGCAGGGAGCTACTTTGCCCGGGACGCCGCGTATTCCCACCACTACAGCAAAACTGACACCAAGTCCCACACGATGTTCCTGGCTCGGGTGCTCGTGGGCGAATTCGTCCGAGGCAACGCCAGCTTCGTCCGTCCCCCGGCGAAGGAGGGCCAGGGCGACGTCTTGTACGACAGCTGCGTGAACCGCGTGTCTGACCCCTCCATCTTCGTGGTCTTCGAGAAGCACCAGGCCTACCCGGAGTACGTTATCCAGTACACCGACTCCCCCGGGCCCACTGCCGCCACCACCAGCCAGTTCACCTTTGCGTCCTTCTTCGGTGTTCGGCAGTGAGCACCCCGATGGTTTTATGCCTTTCTGGCTGATCTTACTTGAAATAGCTATTAGGGAAAGTTGTTTTTTTTAAACAAAAAATTTTTAATGAGCTGTTCATTTAACATTGACTTCGTGATGAAGTTACGTTCTTAATCTCTGGCTGATAATATTTTCACTTTTAAGTCACTTTTGGACTAGCCAGTAGTGATTGTAGGTGAACCCATTATTGCTTTTTACTCAGGTGTTAAAGTTTTGTTTTTTACTCTTTGTTGACTTTGCTGCAGATTGGCCCCAGGCACAGAGTTTCCAGACACTGTTTTATCGATTGGTTTTAATTTTCAAGAGTTTCTGTCTCTTCAGTGGTTTGGTTTTTCAGGGTCTTGGTGGCACCTGGTTTTGTTTTTGTCCGAATGACACAGCAGCCGTGGTGCAGGAAATCCTGGGTTGTGGGCCGGTGAGGCACAGTCATTGTGTCCATTGCTGTGTCTCTAATCTAGGCGGCTCTTCCGCTGCTTCTCCTGGGCTTCCAGCCTTGAAATTGGCCCATATATCATGTTGTTAGGACCATGGCTACTGTGTGGTGGCACTGAGTCCCTGTCGGTCTCCCTTAGTCCTAGCAGCCGTCACCATCACCCAGGAAGTGCACTCACCCTGGCAGGTGCCTCTGCACCGAGCACCCTGTGAATAAGAGTTTTATGTCCCCATGAGATCTGAATACCTGTGCTGCAGCGTCACGTCACAGCAGAGTCTGGGAATAAAGGAATATTTATCTGACATGGGTGATGGCTGCAGCTCATTCTTCAGTGTCTGTTTATTGAGCGCCTGCTGTGTACAGGCACTTTTCTGGGGGTCGGGATATAACAGCCCCCGTTACTGGCCTCGGGGAGGCTGTGTGTAGATTTATCTTGCGGCCAATGAAGCTGAAGGTTCATGGCCCCTCATTTGCTGGGACCCTTTCCACAGCCTGAGGAGGGACCCCTGCTGTATGGCTGCGTGATCATACATTTCGGTTAAATTTGCAAGTTACATATTTGTTTTTTTTCTTTCCCTGAACTCAGCTTTCAAGCCCCACAAAACCCAGATCCACTATTGCGCACTGTGTTGTGGACACGGAGCAGGTGGTGTGTTCTTGTGTCCTCCACACACAGTGGTTGGTAGGGGTCTCTGCTGGGCGGTGGAGGGGCCGGCAGGATGGCTCCGCCTCATAAGGCCATCTGCCTCCTCCTGGATGGCTGGTCCCATTGGCCTCAGGTTCAGTCCTCAGCAAGGTGTCCTCTCCTCACCTGCACCCTTCCTTCCCGTTCCCCAGCCTCCTGATACAGTGTGTCCAGTCTCCACACGATGCCTCTGCCTGTAGTTCTCAGATCCAAGGCTGCTGGGAGCTGGGTAGTGGGAAGCAGCAAGAGTGGTCCGTCTGGGAGTGTGGGCGAGGAGCGTGGCAAGGGGAAACCTGGGGCGGGAGATGATGAAACGCTCCAGGGAAGTCGGGTGCACTGTGAAGACTGCCGAGGGCTCTGCACTTGCTGACCTTTGAGAAAGCACACTGGCAAATACCTGGACTGGACATTTGAGAAAGGGATGGGGTACATGTAGCTCAGTTGTGGGTGGGAGCATGGGGCAGCTGTTCCTGTGGGCACTGGAGGGGGTGGGCATTGTGATGGGAAGAAGTCAAAAAAACCTCTCAGAATTTTCATGCAGAGGTAGTAGGATCCAGAGCAAACGTGTGTGTGTGTGTGTGTGTGTGTGTGTGTGTGTGTGTGTGTGTGTGTGTGTGTGTGTGTGTGTGTGTGTGTGTGAGATTGACAACAGAGTCGTGAGGCTGGCCTCTTTTATATTCTGAGAGGGGAGCGCTCTGGGGAAGCATGGCGTGCTGGACGCAGGGAGGGCAAACAGCAGAAGCAGCTGCTCGCAGCCGTGGGTACGGGAGACCCCTTCTCCCAGCTCTCCTGCAACAGCCTGCACTTCGTAAAGGTGGCTCAGCCTGGGTAGCCCAGCCTTGCTTGCGGGTCCCTGCTCTGTTATTTATACAATATCAGCCCCTTTGCACTGTTCGGATGTTAAGTAGAGGAGGGCGCTGTGACCTGGGTCAGCAGCCTTGTTTTACAGGTGAGGAAACAGAGGCACAGAGGTGGCAAGAGCAGCAGCCATGATCACAGGCTGCTGGTGGCAGATCCGGGATTCAGTTTGCAAGTTCTTTGTTGCATTTGAGCTTCTCAGGAACACAATAATTACTTTTACTAAAATTCACCTCTGTATTTTGATTATTTGATCAAAATTAAGATAGGATGTTCTTTAAAAGAAAACGTACACTTCAGCCTCTATCACTTTTCTGCACATTAAACTTATAAAGTTAGTAGTAGCCTACCTAGGAAAGTCGAGGCATGATAAAGCATTGGAACCACGTTTGAGGTTGAGCTTCTGACGAATGTTATTCTCTAAGTTAAATGAACCAGACGCTGAAAAGGCCCCCGAGCTGGGGCCATCAGGACCACTCACCTGAGCGTCCATGTGTCCCCTGCCCTATCGATTCCTTCCATCCTGAGGCCAGAACTTCTTTAAAAATCCAAGTACTCAATCATTTTGTCAAAACTACGTTTTCACTCATTTATCAGCAATCGCTGATTCAGAGAGGTGGATCCGTTGCTCAAACACTATTGGCAAAGTCAAAACTAAGTGCAACAAACATTTATTAAGCATTTAGGAAATGTTACGTAAGTGGCCTCTTTTATACTCATATGCCAGGCACGCTTTCAGTTGCTTTGGTGATGTCTTTCCAAAAATCTGAATTTCCACATGAGGGTTTTCTTTGAATTAGGGGCTGGTCATGACTTCGTCAGCGGGAGACGATCCTGATGTAGACGCCATTTTTTGGACCTAGGGCAGATTTGGATTCTAGCTGCAGCGGTACCTAAAATAGAGGAAATTAAGATATTTGTCATAGTTAATCCTACCGACAGGAAAACTTCCTCAGAACGGGCCGTCAAGCAGGGTTATGGGAATTCGGCTGAGGGCTGAGGGCCGGCAGGCTGGGAGTGAGCAAAGCAGCTTCCCCAGGGGGACCTTGAGAAGCAGCAGAGCTGTGTCTTGGGCCGGGTGTTGGATGGCGGCTCACCACCTTTCCCCTGTTAATAAAATACCGCAGGGGAGAGGTCCCACATTTATCCTTCTAATAAGCCTGCCTAAAGTGGGAGCAGCTCACTTTGCAAATGAAGAAATGGAGGTTCAGAGAGGACAAGCGACCTGCCCAAGGGCACATGACTGGAAAGTGGTGAGCAAAGCCTCAGACCTTCCTCATCTCCCCTCGTCTCTCACCCTGGGGCCCAGCCAGTAACTGAGTAGATCACTCCCCAGGGGCTTGGGGAGAGCTCCCTGCTGAAGGCCCACTGCCATTCAGAAGGCTTTCCTTATGTCCAGCTTAGGCAGACCGATGGAGGACTTGGAAGAAAAGCCACGGAATTACTCAAGAAGCAGGGCGTCCTCTTGAGCTGCGTGTAAAAGGACTGTTCAGTGGCTACCATGAAACCTTTAAAGGAAAGAAGGGTCACGAGGCCCTAGTGCTGGGGCCGGGTGGGCTTTCAGATGTCTTTGAGAGTTCAGATGGGAGACCAGTTATATGCTCAAGAAACAAGACGATCTAGACCTGCCCTATCTCGTGCAGTAGCCACTAGTACATGTGGCTGCTCGATGCTTGAAGTGGGGTTAATGCAAATGGGGGCAGAATTTTTGATTTGATTTGATTTATTATTAACATATAAATAGCTGCACGTGGCTAGTGGCTACAGTATCAGACAGTTATAGGCACACTTGGACTTCAAAAAGAAAGTAGAGGTCTGTTGTGGCTGGCAAAGTCAGGGAGGGCTTCCTGGAGGAACTGGTGCCTGGGGTGGGGCTAGGAATAGGAGACGCCCTGTGAGCAGGGCTTCTCAGGGACCACTTCGGGATTTGAGGGAACACCAAAGGACTTGGAGGATGGGATTAGACTGGGGGTGGGGAAGGGGCAGGGATGGCATTCCAGAAGGAGCAACAGACTGAGCAGGCAGGGAGGAGTGGGTGGGAGGCTCTTGGAGTGGGAAGTTGGGGTGGGGAAGGCAAAGTGAGCTCAGAGTTCTCCCTGGACCCAGCAGGCTTGGGACTCAGGGCTGGATCTTGAGCTGGGGGAGTGCCAGGCATAAGCAGTGTTCTGGGACATTGGTCTGGCTGCTGTATTGTATGTCAAGATCAAGGGTAAATGAGACAAACCCCCAGAGAAAGTCCTGTACCCATGGAATGCCTAAGGCAGGCAGGGGCCTGCTCTCCTCTGCTCCTTCATCTTGATTTGGCTCTCTGCTCCCAATTTGCCCCTCCCTCCCTCCAGCCTTAACCATCAGACCTTTATGGACATCATCACATACAGTTCCTCAGCCTTTTGTATTTCAACCCAGCTCATTATTCCTCCCCAGCCAGCAGCTCGCCCCAGTCTCCCTGTTTGTCAGAGGCAATGCCACTCTGAATCTAGATGTTGTTACCATCTGTCATCGTGTCCTTATTATCTGTCCCCTTACTCCCTCCTGTCCAGGTCTGCAGCCGTGCTGAGGGGTAGTGAATAGGCACAGAGGAGAGCACTGTTCGGGTTGTGTGGGGAGCAGCTGATACTGTGCAGAGAGGCGCTACATGTAGAGGAAAGAGGGAGGGCTTGAGAGTGAGTGAGATCTGGTTTGAACCTCAATTTCTTCACTCTCCGGCGATTCATTCCTTTGTTCATCAGTGTTTGTTGAATGACCGAGTGGGCACCTGCCACATGCCTGGCCTGAAGCTGGGTGCTGGAGCCTCCAACAATGAATAGGACAGTCTTTTGGTCCCTGATCTCAAGGAGTATGCAGTCCAACTGTGTGACGTCAGGCAAGTTATTAATCTCTCTGAGCTTTATTTTAGCTCCTCATCTGAAGAATGGGAATCATATAATTTACTCTGCAGGGTTACTGGGTTCTCTTTGCTGAAGAGGGGAGAGCTACAGCATGGTGAGGCCCAGCCTTGCTGTACAGAGGACAAGAATGATAATAGATAACACAGACTCGGGTTATGTGCCAGGAGCTTATCTGAGCACTTATGATTGATTCAATCCTCACCCCACAAGAAGAGGGAGGAGGTGTGCTACTTCTGCTACTGTTACTTCCTTTTACAGATCAAGGAACTGAGACCCAGAGAGCTTGAGGAACTCGCCCCAGCTCACGCAGAGCCGGGAAGCCACCGTAGGCATCAGGGAACTGGGGTGGGCACCCCCTGCGCCCTGAGCAGCAGGGCTCACCTGAGTCTCGGGACAGGCTTCGAACCGGAACTTGCGCAGGACGTGGAGCAGCGTCAGCTTGGCCTCCAAGAGCCCCAGTCTCACCCCGAGGCAGCTCCGGGGACCTGCCCCGAACGGCAGGTACGTGAAGGGCCGCTGGCGCTGCTGGGCCTCGGCTGTGAACCTACGGGGCAGCACGGTCAGCGTTGGCCTGGGTCACCACCTCCCTTCCTGGGGCTTCAGCCACTGGCTCTGGCTGAGGGACCCCATCATCTGAGGCCACGCTCCCACCACGTGAGGCCTAAACCCCACCTCGGTCTACAGGATCCTGTTTTTTCCTGGACCGGTCAGTCCCTAAGGCTTTGGAGCTGGTGGCCACTGATCCATGTGCTCCCGTGCGGCTCCCCTCCTCCTGTCCTGCAAAGCCCCGAAGGCACCGCTGAATTAGTAGAATCACCCGGATCGTCAGCATGGCCCTCTCTGCCTCTCCTGATAAATTCACTGTGTTGTTAATGAGCTTTGCAGGCTCCCTAGAATCCAGGATGAAAGTCTCAAAGAAACCACAGCTCTCGCTTCACCCATGGCTCCAACTTCCCCAGTGGCCAGAGGGTGACACTGGCTGGCCGGCATCCCCTTCCTAAGCAGAGTCCCTGGGCACCAGACCCCTCTGGAGGCCATGTCCTGCCAGTTTGTCTCCTGATGCCATGCCGGGCAGCTGTCTCCCTGCCCACACTCACCTTTCTGGTTTAAACACTGAAACTTGAACCACTGGGGGTGGCAGTATTTGACCCGCTGGAAAGCTCTTCTTCAGAATGAATTGCCGTATCTGCTCCCAGATGACAGCATTTGCCACGTGTGTTCTGTGACAGTAACGCTATGTGACAACCACAGCTCCCTTCTTACTACCTCTGGACTTTATGGGCCCAAGAAGCCCTTGACCCACCTTTTCAACATCATATTAATGCACTTTTTGTTTTCAAAGGTGATGCTGCAAGCCTTGCAGCTGCTGTTTATGTTTCTTGATATTTACCATAATTCCAGGAGCTGCTGGGCAGCAGAATGTTATTTATCTGGGTCCCACTGCCCATGGTTTCCCAGGGACCAGGTTGTAGAGATGGGGCCGCATTAACAGGAAGCTGGAGCCACTAACAGTGGGAACAGAGCTGCAGGCTGGCCAGCCCCCCCATTTGCCAGGAAGCGATATCCGTCGACTCTGATGGGGAGGGGGTGTAGATGCCTGCTCAGACACTTTAAATTGGGAGTATAGAAATGAGATCTAGACAATGGACCAAATCCATGCAGGGGACAGGAGAGAGGATCCAGGTCTACCACGTTAGGGTAGCTGGTTCTCATGAATTCCTGGAGAAATTGTTGATGCTCTTGTATTGGAACAGGCATTAAGTTTAAAAAAAGGAAACAACATTCTGCTACTTCTTAATGCATTCCTGAAATGTGTCCTTGTTTCTTGGAACAAATAGTGGACACCCATTTGAAATTGCCTTGTTGGGCTTCCCTGGTGGTACCGTGGTTAAGAATCCGCCTGCCAATGCAGGGGACACGGGTTCGAGTCCTGATCCGGGAAGATCCCACATGCCGCAGAGCAACAAAGCCCGTGCGCCACAACTACTGAGCCTGCGCTCTAGAGCCTGCGAGCCACAACTACTGAGCCCGTGTGCCACAACTACTGAAGCCCGCACGCCTAGAGCCTGTGCTCCGCAACAAGAGAAGCCACCGCAATGAGAGAGGCCTTTGCACCGCACCGAAGAGTAGCCCCTGCTCACCACACCTAGAGAAAGACCGTGCGCAGCAACGAAGACCCAATGCAGCCAAAAATAAATATAATTAAAATAGATTTATTAAAAAAAATTGTCTTGTTACCTGTATGCAGTGCTGTGGAAATGCTAAATCTCTGGATTATGTTTTGGGCTTTTAAAAATGGTACAATTATTTCCTTTAGAAATTATGCCTAAAAAATGTCTCACTGCCATGTCTTTTGAGTTTTGGGGGACTTTACTAAATCTGTGTCTCCTGGCAGGCGCCTCCAATCCCCCCACACTCACATCCCCCAGGGCCTGTTTGAAGGGGGCAGTACTCACCTCTCAGGGTCGAAGGTCTCCGGGCGCGGCCAGTGCTCGGGGTCATGGTGCAGAGCACCCACGGCCACCTCCAGCACGGCGCCTGCGGGGATGTGCTGCCCCAGCACCTCGCAGTCCTGTGCCGCCTCCCGTGTGAACCTGCGGGGACACATGGGTCATCCCCGCCTTGAGGCAGAGCAGAGACGGGGGAGCTCCAGGGTGGCCATGCTGGGGCAAAGGTCTGCAGTGTGGGATGAGGCTGGGGGACAGGAGGGTCCGCCTTCTTCCCGGGGTGGCCGGGATAGTGACCCACCCCCCATCCCATCCCTTCTTGGGCCATTAACCCTATGCTGCTCTGGACCCTGTGGTCTCTAGGTTCCTCCATTCCTTCCTTCAGCCACCCATCAAGACTGAAGAGCCCATTTTATGCCTGGTGTTGCGGTGCACAGGTGCCTTGGAAGTGGAGGCTTTGCAGGGTTATTCCGCCGGCCACCTCTCCTCCTTCTTCCCATTCCCACTGGGACCTCTTTCCCCGCACACACACCCTCGCTTTACCTACAGGAGATTAGGGTTTGAAAATCTGTTCCCCTTCATTGTCTGTGTCGCTATGGAGAACTGCTACTAGGGAGGAAAACATCTTGGTCAGATTGTTTATTTTACCAACTGACAATGTTATAATCCCATTTATGTTTTGTTTTAAAAGGCTAGACTACATATGTTTGCATATGAACATGAAGTTTATGGAAGAATACCTAAACTTCTACCATCACCTCCTCTAAGGGATGGGGCTGGGGTGGAGGTTGGCAGGGTACCAAGGGTGCCAGTTTTTTCTTTGGATTCTTCTGTATTTCTTAGGTTTTTTTTTTTTTTTAAGTAGAAGCATATCATTTTGGTAAATATAAATAATTATTTTAAAAACTAAAAACAATCTAGGATGGCTTTTACCTCAGGTTGCAGGACTCGGCTTCCCTAGATATCTCAGAGGAGATACAGTTATTATACTAATTACTGTTATACCCTGTTCCTGCTTATAAAAGAAATTAAGAGTACCAGCAGCTCCTTGCAGCATTCATCACTCTATTATGAGCCTTTAATATATCAGGAACATGAAAGGCCAGGGCTGTGAGACACCCATTCAGATCCGAAGCTCCTAATGCAATTATTCTGTGCTTGGGGCTAAGTCACAAAACACTCTTACTCAAATCAGAGCGGGCAGGGGGCTCTGACGTGCGCAGCCTCAGCTCTGAGCAATCAAATAAGGATATACTTTGACTTCCTTCTTTTTCATCTTTACCAGAAATAGCTTGGACCTGGATGCAAGACCCCCTAAAAGCCGGAAAATGGGGGCTTCCCTTCTGTAAGTGGTTGGGCCTCCTATCTGGCTAGACTGCATACAAAGCCAGAAAAATCCGCTGAATTATACTGCCTGGGTTCCTGGGTTGACATTAATAACACTTCAGTGAGAATTGTTATGTTTTCGACAAAGGCCATGTTGAGTTTTTTATGGATAAAGGTGTCAGTCAAGTGTGTCAGTGTTTGGGAAAAGCCAAGCATTTTTCTAAGATTAAAATAATAAAGTAGGGACTTCCCTGGTGGCGCAGTGGTTAAGACTCCGTGCTCCCAATGCAGGGGACCCAGGTTCGAACCCTGGTCAGGGAACTAGATCCCACAGGCATGCCACAACTAAGAGTTCGCATGCCACAGCTAAGGAGCCTGCCTGCTGCAACTAAGGAGCCTGCCTGCCGCAACTAAGACCTGGTGCAACCAAATAAATACATATTTTTAAAAATTAATAAAGTAATGGGATTTCCCTGGTGGTCCATGGTTAAGACTTTGCCTTCCAGTGCACGGGGTATGGGTTCGATCCCTGGTCGGGGAGCTAAGATCACACATGCCTCGTGGCCAAAAAACCAAAACATAAAACGGAAGCAGTATTATAACAAATTCACTAAAGACTTTAAAAATGGTCCACATCAAAAAAAATCTTAAAAAAAAAATAATGTAAAATAAAATATAAAATAAAATTCTCACTGTCGCTATGTTCACCCCCAAATCCTATGCCCAGGGCCAAAACGAATTGGCCTCTTGTCTGGGTGAGAATAATGATGACTTGCCTCTCTCACTTCTGTTGTTTGATAACAGAAGTCAGCAGAGTGATATGATTAAAAACACCAGTGGAGTAGGTATGGGGAAGGGAGAGTGTGGCTTGCCCGAGACTGGAGCCACACAGGGTCAGGCCATTCAACTCTAAGCTCTGTGCTGCTTTTTCTTTACTTCATACCTTACACGGCACACTGCCTGCAGGGGTACTGCGTTTCTACATCTACTGTCCCACTGATTCTCCCAACACTTCTGGGGTAGGCAGAGCAGGTGTTGTGTGCCCTCTGAACACACAGGAAACAGAAGCCCGGAACAGTCTGGAACTTACCCAAGATCACACAGTAAACTAAGGGCAGGACCGAGACTGTCTTGACTTTATGTCTAGACTCGCTCTGTCATTATGGAGAACTGGCTCTATGTTTTTACTGGGAATTTTAACGAACTCATCCAGATACTCTGGTTTCTGTCCTGTCCTGTCCTGCCCTCCAGATACTCTCAGATCACGAGCATCCTGGTTCCCCAGAGCAATGCCTTCGCTGACTTCCTTTTACACTTTGCTGTTTATAAAGGGTCAGAAGGAGAATTGACTGCAGAATTTTGGTGTTGAAGAGACTGCTGACTTTGTCTCTCAACATGTCATCTATACCAGGTCTCAGGTGATGAATTCTTCATTGAGTTTAGATCCAGGAAATGATGTGTCTTTGATCAATTTATACACTTTCCTCCCACTAGAGAATATGACTGTTCAACTCAGCTGCTTTCCCTCTCTGCCAGGAGTCTCAGCTACCAAGCCTGACCCCAGTTATTGCCATCTCTGGGGTCCTGTAAAGGATTCTTTCCTTTAAACAGCCTTTGTTCTGTTTTATCACTGAATGTCTTATTTTGAATTTCACGTGTATAGCAGCTGCCCACAGTTCCCTTGGAAGGAAGCTGGTATAAATCATGCAGAAACAAAGATTGGATGACAGTTTGCTCGGCTCCTAAAGAAGTCGGGGAAGGCCTGTGGAATCAGGTCTTAATGCTGGCGTCAGGAGAGCAATGAGGCAAGCCCTGGCGTTCCTTGTCTGCTCCCAGACCAGGAGACTGAAACCATGTGTGCTTGAGGATGATGTGATCTGACTCACACCCCAGGAATTCTCTATATTGGCTCTGGGTCTGAACATTTTGGACAATATCTACAACCACACTCTCTATGATATTTTCGGTTTGGAATATAATTTTGAGATACCTACAAATCATCCACATTTTCTCTTTTTAAAATGGCAAAAGTTATCTCCATATGGTTTCTGTGGTACATTACTTCCTAGAGATGCAGAGTGGAATTTATGATATACAGTTAAACGCTTTGTGTCGCTTCTGTTTCTAGAACCTGAAATCTGGCAATGTTTCACTCTCTAAGGGCCTGGGGACCTAAGTGAAGACCCCTGTGCTCCATGGGATGCCTCTGAAACCAAGAGTACTCATCAGTTAGACCCATTAAACCTGCCTTCATTGATCAAGCTCGCTTTAATTGTTGCTACAGAAAAAGCTGCATGTCCTGTGAGCGTCACGTAGCTTAAACAATAAGATGTTCGCCCAAGTTGTTTTTCAGGAGCTTGGAGTCAGCTGTGTCTAGTTGGAGCTTGAGCCAGTTGAGACTGATTAAGACCACCGACCCTCCAACTGGGCATGCGCGAGTGTTCGCTTGGTGACCTCTTGACGTCAGAGGGCCCAAAACTCCATCCTCGGAACGCGCTAACGCAGACGTTTTCTGAACTTGGGTCCCGTGGAGAAGCCTGTAGCTTAGCTGCACCTGTGCAGAACTACGATTGCCTCACCTTTTTCTCATCTCCAATCATTACCTTTTCCCATGCTCCCAGGACCCACCACGCCACAGCTTTGTCCCATAAATACCCAGCGCCCCTTGCCATGGGGGGGTAGATCTGAGATTTGTTCTCGTGTCCCCACGCTTGGCTGCCTTGTGAATGTATCTCTTCTCTGCTGACAACCTCAGCATCTCAGCACTTGGCTTGCTGTGCTTGGGGTGAACCAGCCTGGTTCGGTAACATCTTGTTTTGGGGGAGTTTGAAAGAAGCAGAAGACCTGATTCCTGCTCTCAAGGCACTTACAGGTTGGTGTGACTGGATGACTGCACACTGGTGAAATGTTGCAGAGCAGCTGAGAATTATCCAAAAATATAATATGAAGTAGAGTTAGTGTGCAAAGTGCTGGGGGAGGAGAGGCAGGGAACGGGTGAGGCTGGCCAGGTTTCCTGGAGTGGTGAGTCTTGGATTGGAGCTCTGAGGATGGGACGGGTGTGGAGTGCTGGAGAATAAGAAGGAGCGTCCCAGGACTTGGAAGTTGCCCCTGGAACATCAACTCCAAGGGCTGGCATTTTATCTGTTTTGGCTGATTTTCCAGTGCGGGTCACAGAGCAGATGCTCAATAAATAGTTGGTGAATGAATGAATGAAGTGACCAGGGGAGCAGCAAAAGCCATCTAAGGGCTAGGAGGTCAAAGAGTTCGGCTTGGGCTGGGGAGGAAGGTCATGTTAAGAAAAGACCAATGACGCTTTGAAAACATGGTTAACATATAGGAATATAGGCCAGACATTTATTGCTATGGTGACCCTATGTCAGGCATGGCGTCCAGTGCCCCAGGGGATTAAAAAACCCAAGTTTCAGACCTCGACCTCCAGGAGCTTGGGTCCAGCATTCTTCATAACCCAGGTGGTGACAGACTGAGGACTAACAAGGACTCCAAACAGTGATGCTGAAGGGGTCCTGGGGTGCAGGGGCCCTGGGGTATAGGCTTACCTGAAAGCCGGTGGGTACATCCTCAAGGTCTCTGCAATCACCATGTCCAGGTAGGGCAGGTCTTTCTGGAGGTGGCGGTACTCAGGGGCCGGCTGATGGAGGGGTGGTGACAAAGAATGTTGAGTTAGACCGAGTCACACGGTGTTCTGTCTTTTCTGCTAACTTTAGAGTCCCAGCTCCAATGTTTGCACAGACTTAAATGGAAACCCACAAGATGAAAAGTGATACTATGCGAATTGCGTTAGATTAGCACTCTATCAGAATATTCCGCATGTTCTGTCGTGCTTGTTTCCCAGTGCTGTCCGTCACTGAAGATGGCCAGGCCAGGCCTGGGACTGCGGGGCCTTTGAGTGTCAGAGAAGTTTGTAATAAAGCAATGGCAGCAGCTGCACTGCTAGCGTTTATTGAGAGCTGAAGATCTGGCAGGCTACATGTTGTACACACTCCCTTATGAGGAAAGAAATTTTTACATATTGAGATATAGGAAAGCCAATCTGGCTTATACGTGAGTTAACTTGAATTTTATGCTAACTAAAATAGCCTGTTTGTGGCTTACCAAACATATACTGTACATCTGCTTTAATTATTAAAGGAAAGGGCACACTGACCAGAAGTAAAGAATGTCCATGTTAAAAATAGAGATTAAATGCCTCTCTTCCTGGGACGCCAATGCTTGTACTTCTTCAATGATAAGTCTCCCTTCCCAGGTGCCAAGGCCATGTTGATTTGCTGTGTACGTGCTGGTCTGTTTTTTTTTTTTTTGGGTTTTTTTTTTTTAACCTTGAAGAAATGTAACCCTGACCCGTTTAATGTTCCTTGTTCTGAGAAGATATAAAACTGGACTGAAAACCCTGCTTCTCCAGAACAGTTTCTCAGAGTAATCTGGGAAGTGGGCTTCCAGGCTAGTTCTCAGTTTGGCTCAAATAAAACTCTTTTCTGTTCTTATTATTGATTGTTTATTCTTTTTTTTAATTTATATTTTTTGGCCGTGCCACATGGCATGTGGGATCTTAGTTCCCTGACCAGGGATCAAACCCGCACCCCCTGTAGTGGAAGCGTGGAGTCTTAACCACTGGTCCACCGGGAATGGCCCTGTTTATTGACCATTTTTGTTGACACTTAATTTAATGCTCCAGCAAACCAATGGAACAGCTGTTCTCCCATCTCTTAGATGATGAAACTGAGGCTCAGAGAGGTTGTCACATGGTAGTAATGGGCACATCATAAAGTTAAAAGACCAATAGTAAAGTAGCAACAACAACAAAAATCACCACATCTAGAAAGGATCAATGGTAACAAAAACCCAAAGGGCTACAATCAATCAGTCAGAAAAGAAACTCATCAGAAAAGTGGTCAAAGGAAATAAGGAGGCAAAAGACAGAACAAATATGAGTTGCCATGGTGAAAAATACAAATTAAAACCGTGAGCTTTGGTCTTCACTCATCAGATTGTAAAAAGCTGTAAATGTTGATTTACCAGCATCTGCTAGGGAGGAAGGTGTGGAGAAGCACAACTCCAGCACCCCGTGTTGGGGAACCCTAGCATCCCCTCGACGACTTCCACTGGGGTGACCCTGTCGCCCTCTGGCCCTCACCCCGTGGCCTGAGGAGGAGGTGATGGTGAACTGAGAAGCTGGATGTGGGCTCGCATGTGAGTGGGATGAGTTAGGGTGGGGTTATAGAAGCTTATTAGCTGCTCTGCTAGTTTCCGCAAGGAAGGATTTCCCCCAGATACTCCCGTCCTCTCTCCCCACTCCCAAGAGAGCTTGAGTGAAGTTACCTGCCTGATAGGTGACAGCCTCATCTTTCTAAATCACTTAATGCTAATCAAAGAGGAGTCTTCAGTTTGGGAGGTTGGCTTGCTTCTGTCCTCCCCTCTCAGGACAGCAGGGGGCAGCACTTGGGGGCAAGTCCATCTTGCCGGCCCTGCAGTAGCTGCCACAGGGCTGCCCTGCGTAGGCTCTATTCCAGTGGTCATTAGTGATGTGCATAAAATACACAGTATTTTATGCGAGGGGCAGAGGGGAGAGTGATGGGGCCAGGACACGTGGAGGCTTGACGTCCCTGGTAAATATCTTAGCTAATCTATTGGAGTCTAGCCATCAATGTAGTGTGGCCATTAATAATGTGCATAAAATACTGAGTAAAAAAAGTCCAGTTGCAGAGAACATGTGCAGTCTAATGTTTACGAATTTGAAGGGCAAACATGAAAACAGTTGGCTTTTCCAACATTCTCCATCTTCATTTCTGGGAACTGTTTCTTTAGAGGGTTATCTCTCGACCCTACACTTCCACCTCCATCGCAGGCTACGAGGGTGGGCCCGATAAACACGTGGCCAAGGAGAGGGGCCCTGTGCTTGGGGTTTAATGCTCTGTGGGTTGCCATCTGGAGATTCTTAATCGTCATTATCTTTGAATTTGTGTTTTGGGAGTAGAGTCTGAGGGGACCATGGAGCATGTGCTGGGGGCTTGGAGCCTCGCCCACGAGTGGTCCCACTTTGGCCGCCTCCCCAGGATGGGTTCTCAGCTGCCTGCTGTCTTGCCCCTGTGCCTGGGGCCCAGCCCGGCCACACGTCTCTGCTTTGCCCTTGGACCACTGTTGCCCGTCACCCCCGACAGGGGCCTGGGCTCAGGCACAGAGAGGGTAGGAATGGGGTGCATTCACCCTGAAGCATCTCGTGGTGGGCACATGTCAACCGTCCCTGCCCCGGGCTGGCAGCACCATGGCTGTGTCGGCCCGGGCAAGCCTCTGCCCACCACTGGTCCAGGTACAACCCGTGTCCTGGCACAGAGGTTTAAAGGTCTCTGAGAGTCACAGCCTACTGTGGGTTGGGGGCTGAGCCTGTGGGAAGGGGGGACGCCTGGCTCCGCTTCCCTAGACACTGCCCCAGGATTCATGGGCCTGGTGGCTGGCCAGAGAGGGCAGGGCTCTCCCAGCCCACCCTGTGTCCCCACACCCCAGGGCGAGCCCCCTTGGGGAAGCTTGGCGCACCCTCTCATCCTCCTTCCAGTCATCAATAGTTTGGTTTGTCTTTGTCTCTTCTGTCCCATGAGTCACGAAATACAAATTATGTAATTCAGTGATTCTGCATGTGCATTAAATGCTCTGATCTTAACATTTAAAACTGTGGTGTTGCATGATCCAGAGATGAGTGGTAAAATTCGTGCTAATAATGTATAATTTAGAGTTTTCTTTACTTAGACTGGTATTAAATAGAAAATTAAAAAACCACTGTGATAATTTGAGAGATGAAAGAAGATAGGAAGAACTTTTATATGCACTGTTGTTGTTTTTTTATAAATTTATTTATTTTTGGCTGTGTTGGGTCTTCGTTGCTGCTCGCGGACTTTCTCTAGTTGCGGCAAGCGGGGGCTGCTCTTTGTTGCAGCGCGCAGGCTTCTCATTGCGGTGGCTTCTCTTGTTGCGGAGCACAGGCTCTAGGCGTGCAGACTTCAGTAGTTGTGGCACATGGGCTCAGTAGTTGTGGCTCACTGGCTCTAGAGCGCAGGCTCAGTAGTTGTGGCGCACGGGCTTAGTTGCTCGGCGGCATGTGGGATCTTCCCGGACCAGGGCTCAAACCCATGTCCCCTGCATTGGCAGGCGGATTCTTAACCACTGCGCCACCAGGGAAGTCCCCATATGTACTGTTAATGGCACTGTCCCCCGCTTTTTTCATTTTGCCTCAGGTCCGACAAATTATATAGTCAGCCCTACAGGCCACGGTTGATTGGACCAAGAGTGGGCCTCTGATACGAGGGCACCAGCCTGGACATTTGGACCTGAGACAGAGGAGAAAGGAGTTTTTCTCCAGCAGGTGGAAGCTGAACACGGGTGAGTTATGGTCTGTTGGTGGCCATGTTCTGCCTTGTGGATTAATGAGCAGAAAATCCGTTTGCCATGAGAAAGAAGCAATGAGTTAGATGTGTGGAGAAGCAGAGGCAAAAGACAGACCGTTTCCTGGTGTCCTGATTGCCATCTGCTCCTGGCAAGTAGCCCTGTGGGTGGCATCTCAGTACTCTTCCAGTAAGTTCCCTTTATTTATTTATTTTTTAACATAAATTTATTTATTTATTTTTGGCTGTGTTGGGTCTTCGTTTCTGTGCGAGGGCTTTCTCTAGTTGCGCCGAGCTGGGGCTACTCTTCATCGTGGTGCGTGGGCCTCTCACTGTTGCGGCCTCTCTTGTTGCGGAGCACAGGCTCCAGACACTCAGGCTCAGTAGTTGTGGCTCACGGGCCCAGTTGCTCTGCGGCATGTGGAATCTTCCCATACCAGGGCTCGAACCCGTGTCCCCTGCATTGGCAGGCAGATTCTCAACCACTGCGTCACCAGGGAAGCTCTAAGTTCCCATTTTTGACCTAACTTAGTGACAGATGAATTCTGTTATCTGCAACCAAAGGAGTCTTGACAAATGCAGAAATGTAAACAAAACAAAACAGTGGTACTGTGCACCAAAATATAGAACTCTCAATATATCTCAAAAAGAAAAAGAAACCAGATCTGGGAGTAGCATCCCTAATGAGTCAATGGTATTGGTTCCTCAAACAGAATTGGCTGGGAAGCTGTCAGTACTTGAAAGGGAACTTTTAAAGCTAGGCCAAGGGAAATTTGTATTATAAAGTCAAGTCTTCATTTACTTTCCCCGGATGAGCTTTTCACCACTTCTTAGCTTTGGGCTCAAGATACACATGTCAACATCAGCGTGCGGGTCCAGCAGTTCTTGATGTGGTCGAATATTAGAAGTGACCAGGTGGCTTTTAATATATAAGGATGCTTGAGCCCTGCCCCCCAGGGATTTGATTGTTGGTCTAAGGTGGGGGCCTGGGTACTAGTTCTGTACAGCCAAGGGCGTGACACCACTGCATGAGTCTCTGTCTGACCTGCCCCAGTGACCCTCTCTGCTGGAGGCGTGGATGGATGGAGTCGGGGAAGGCTCAGGCCTCTACGTTTTAACCGGATCCAGGTGAGGCAATGCAATTCAAGCGCCCACTCACTCACGCACGAGTTCGCCCCTGGGGACCTGTTTTTGCCCGCCTATAGTTCTTTCAGGAAAATCCGGGATGGGGGGGGTCCTGCACCAATCCTGCCAGCAGAGGGCAGCAAGCGTATGGCAAATGGAGACTCCCTGCGAGGCTGGGCTGCTGCTCCGAATCACAAACTGAACCCAAAAGGACCTTGGAAATCTTGAATCCAAATTCTTCATTATAGAGATGAGCAACGTGAGACCCAGAGAGCAAAGGCTGTGAGCTCAAAGTCACACAGATAGGATGTGGAGTAGAAAAGCCAACCCCTCAGGGAACACCCACTGGTATCAGGTGCCAGGCTGGGTGTTTGGAATCCCAGAATGAGTAAGTCTCTGCTCTGGGGGGAAACAGACTTCTGAGCAAGTCATTGTACTGAATGTGGGTCATGTTACAGAAGGGGCTTTGGCGGGGGCAGGAGAAGCAGTCCCGTGTGGGAACTCATTTGTTACTTATTCATTCACCTGCAGAGCTGGTGCCTACTGCTGACCAGGCACTGTGCTAGCACCGACGTGTCCTCGGATAGGTTACAGTCCGTCTCAGGATGCAAACCAGGGCTGCGGGTTATAGGGTGGTGAGCACAGGTGCTGTGGGAGAGCAGACGAGGGACACACATCCCAGCATTTGGGATCGGGGAAGCTGCCAGGAGGAAGTGATGTCTAAACGGGGATATTTATGATGAATAAGAAAGGCCAGTGAAAAGTAGATGGGTTTGTTTGGGTGCTGGTTCAAACAAACCCAATCTAAAAACAAAATTATAACGCAATCGTGGGACCTTGGACCCTGAGTGGGTATTCGGTGCACTTAGGAAATTATGGTCCATTCGGGTTTTAGTGTGAGGATAGTATGGTGGTCATGTTTTGTTTTGTTTTGCTTTTCTTAAAGCATTAAGAAAGTTTTTAAATTTATTTTTGGCTGCATTGGGTCTTCATTGCTGCGCGCGGGCTTTCTCTAGTTGCAGCGAGCGGGGGCTACTCTTCGTTGCGGTGCGCAGTCTCACTGCGGTGGCTTCTCTTGTTGCGGAGCACGGGCTCTAGGCGCGCAGGCTTCAGTAGTTGTGGCACGCGGCCTCAGTAGTTGTGGCTCGTGGGCTCAGTAGTTGTGGCTCGTGGGCTTAGTTGCTCCACAGCATGTGGGATCTTCCTGGAGCAGGGATTGAACCCGTGTGCCCTGCATTGGCAGGCGGATTCTTAACCGCTGCGCCACCAGAGAAGCCTCTGGTTGTCAAGTTTTAGAAAAGAGCCCTTTTCTTTTAGAGATATGTACTGAAATGTTTGCAGATGACATGTATACGATGTCTGGGATTTTTTAAACAATGGCAGTGGGGGAGGGTGGGGAAACTGGAGGGGCCATAGCTGCCATCTGTTGAAGCTGGGTGATGGGTACACAGGTTCTCAGCTATTCTGACAATTTGTACAGGTTAAAGTTTTCCTTCATGAAAGGTTAAGGTGCTATAGCCAAGTGAGATTTCTTCTAGCTATGATAGGCTATTTCAAAAATCAATCAACGTAATCCACTACATCGGCTGTAATCTTGTAATTTGAGAAAGAAAAAGAAAGATACCTATATAGTAGAACTAAATCTGTATTAGTGGTTACTTTCTCCTTGGTGGAAGAAATATAAATTATTCATGCTTAAAAAAATCGGTTTAACTGGAATAACTATTAATTGTTATTCTGAAAAAATAAAGTTTGAGAATACAAATTAAAATGTAAGGTGTTAAATAGAAATTGAAATAGCAATAGTGTGTGGAAGAGCCCATGTAAAGACTCTGACATGCGTTAAAGAATTAAAAATGGTTGTGTCAGGCTGGCTGACAGGGAGAGCTGCTGTTCTGGGGCATCTTGGAGGACGGAGGGCAGCGCTCCAGGCGCAGGAGAGAGAAAGGCCTCTGTGCAGGGCGACCTGGACCGGGGCAGATGCAGGGGGCATGGTACCTGATGGGGGGCGTGGCCGTCAGGCAATGAAATGGAAAAGGTGGGCGTGCTGTATGCGTGCTGCATATTTCTCTTTGCCGTCTAGCAAAACTAACACTTAAAACTGGGGGTGGGGGTGGAATTTATTTGAAGTGAAAAAGGGAAAGAAAGGGAAGTTTAGTCAAGAAAGTGCTTTTCTTTGGAAGAAAAGGCTTCTTTTCTGGTGAGCTCACCCCAGATGTTTAAATAGAAGCCTCGTCCTTGCAGGCGGGAGTCTGGGAGCCGGGGCCGAGCTTTGTGCCAGCCCTCCCTGTGCTGTCACCCTCGGCATGCCAGGCCCTCTGTCTGTGCTGGTAAGGGCCAAGGGGGTCTGCTTGGCCTGGAGTGTTGGGGGGCTCAGGAGGTCTGAGCAGAGTATTTCAAGCCAGTAAGCACTTTAAGCGTCTGGGGTTCCAAAAGATAATGTTAAAAATGGATCCCCTAGGGCCCTCTTGGGAGCCTGTAGCACAGGCCATGTTACCCAGAATTCGAATTGGGAGGAAACTTAAAATCAATCTGCCTCTCCCCGCAACGAGGATGCCCGTGCAGCCTCTCTCCCTGACCTGGGCCAGGCCTCAGGGTGGTCACCAGGTCCTGCCAGGGATTCTGTCCTGGATCCATTGCCCAACGGCCCTGGCCTTGGGCCAGTCACCAAGGCAACATCAACAGGTCACCTGGTCTCTAAGTTCCAGGTCATGATGTTTCCCCACCCATCTCTCAGAGCAGAGCCAATGAGATGGTAAAGGTGAAAGGTCTCCGGAAACTAAGGTACCAGACAAGCAGACAGTACTTCTGGTTAAACGTATTTGGAGGCAGGGAGCATGTTTCATCATCTGTTCTATGTTCTAAACTCTCCTGTAAGGATGTGTCAAGGAGGAAAGCGATTATACAATCCTATAGAATTCACCTCAGCTGGGACCGATTCTGTAAAACAAGTAACTGTACTCTTAGAAGGTTGAAAATAATATTTAATATTGGGAAATACTAAAGTACTAACTCTTAAATATTGGGGAAAATAGAAACAAAAAAAGCAAACGGAATCTTTGCCTTATGGTTTATGTTCTCAATCCAGAGTTCTTTAATTTTCAGGGAGACTTTTTCATCTATATTTGATTTTTCAGTGGGCAGTCACTGCTAATTTTGTTTCTAAGTTTCTTGGTCTATTAGTCTTTCTATCATTTAGTTTAGGCTCTATAAACCAATATTTAAATGCAACAGCTAAACCTGATGGTTAAGGGAACTCTATGGAAAAATCTACTGATAAATACTTTTAAGTAGGAAATATTGCCCTTGCCTATTAATCTCACTTTGCTACATTTGGATTTTTGCGTGCCATTTTCTCTGCAAATTACACACAGACACACACACATACACACACTGAGTCTCTCACACCTACACGTACACCTCACACTGGGTGTGTGCTGAGATGGAGTCTAAATGAGAAAAAGAAAATTAAAATGTCATGGCTTTCAAAAAGATTTTTCCTGGAGGTTCAGGGACCTAATAGAGAAATTAGTATTTTCTTATTTTCCTAAAGGAAATAGAAGTGGGGGGGGGTGGCCTCAGTTTTGTTCCTCCCAAGAAGTAGCAGCATCAGATAGTATTGCTAAGTGCTCACCTGCACGTGCTGGACTTGGTGTTGCATGCAGTGGGCGGGGTCATGCCTGCCCTCACCTGCCCACTAGAAGCTGGGAACTTGCAGTCCCGTGAGACTTGGGGTTCCAGCCAAGGGGCAGCGGGGCAAGACAGCCACGGGAAAAATCGAGGTTTCTGCTTGCACTCCTTCTCTGGGGAACACAGACTAGAAGATGAAACCCTACCGTGGAAAACCTGGCAGCTCTCGCTTTGCCCTTTTGCCCACTGACCCCGGGAGAAAAGCCTGCAGTTCCCGGGCCTGGGCTCTTCACAGACCACTTCTTAAACTGGGGTGCTGGGGTCCTTCCAGCTCTAACTCTTCAGCTTTGACATCCATAGATGTTCTGAGTGAGTTGTTTCAGGCCTGGAGCAAGAAGCAGTGGGGGAAGGGGGTGGGGCGGGGCGACCCGAGAGGGATGGCATGGGGCGGGTTCCTTTCTCTCAACATGGCTGGCTTGCCTAGCCAATGCCCAGACAGTCCTGTGTGCCGGTCTAAAGAATGTGGCAGATTTAGATGTAGACGGGCACCCCCACCTTAGAAAAGGTAATTAGGAGAGTGTGTATGGCATCTATTTATATCCACTTTCAAAGGAATGAGACAGAACCCATATCACATAAACACAGGGATTATTCCAGGTGCTCTTGTACTCTGAGGCCCAGGCCATTAAGGGATTAGGTGAGGAGATGTAATGAAAGAACGTAAACCGCACACACACACCACGGTGTCAGCCCTCCCCGCCAACGGCCCTGGGTTCAGCTTTGTTGATGGTGCTGACCCTCTGCAGGAATTCCTGTCTGCAGAGATCTGTGATAACAATGGTACTTCCCTTCCTGCAGTACTGTACTGCCTTCTGAAGGATTTTTACATCCCTTATGCCATTTGGTCCTCACAACTGCACTGTGAAGCAGCTAGGGCATTTTTGTTGTCTATTTTATAGATGAAGAAAACAGACTCAGAGAGGTTAGTGGCTCGTCCAAGGTCACACAGCTAGTACATGGCAGAGTCAGAACTAAACCCAGATCTTCAGATTCCAGATTCCAAGGATTTTCCATCATGCATTGCTGCCTAAACTGCCCTCCCTCTCTCCTTTTATCTCCCCTCCCTTCATTCCTCCCTTACTTTCCTCTGTACATTTTCGGGAAGAATAACATGCACACAGAAAAATAGAACACAAACAAAAGTGTAGCGCTCAGTGAATTTTCACAATTCTCACAAAGATGTGTCACCAGCATCTAGATCAAGATGCAAAATATTTCCAGCCCTCAGAAGTGCCCCCGTGACCCCTTCCAGTCATAGCCCCCCAAAAGCAAACACTATCCTGACTTCTAACACAAGAGGTTATCTTGCCTTTTAAAAAGCTTTGTGTAAATGGAACATCCAGTACGATGGCTTTTGCACCTGCTTTCTGTGTTCACTGCTGTGTCTTTGAGACTCATCGGTGGTGTGGTGTGAGTTGCAGTGTGTGCATTCCACATCTGTTCATCCTTCCAGCTGTGGATGGACATTTGCGTTGTCCCCAGTTTGGGGGCCATTATGAATAAAGCGGGGCTTTCTTGTATATGGCTTTCAGTGAACGTAAGTCATGTTTCTGTTGGGTATGTACCTAGGAGTGGAATTGCTGGGTCACAGGGGATGTGTGTGGTCAGGTTTAGTAGATAACTGTAAACGGTTTACAAACTGGTGTGTACACTGCCTAAATTTTAACGGTGAATTAGTTGAAAGGCAGCTCGTTGACACCCCTGTCCCCTCTATTTACTGTCACTGTGGGTTCCTCTCTTCTTCCCTCTGCCTGCCCCCTCCAGTGTGCTGGAATGTAACCACCATCTCTATTTCAGGAAAAGGTTGAGAGAAAAAATAGTGTATTATTTTGGGAACTGTGTTATGTATTCCTATAGTGTGTATGGTCGGGGGGGGGATGGTGATAGGAACAAATAAGACACATCTAATTACCTAATTTTAAAATTGTCTCAGTTACCAGACATAAGCCCTCATAAGCATAAAACACGTTCCCAAATCAACTAGATTCGAGTTTTTGAATTATCTGCTGTCTTGTAATATTTAGGATTTGGTTCTCTCCATTAGCATGGGTCGTCCACAGTTGATTATATGTGATGTTTAAAGAAATAAGCCCCTAAGTAAATGATAGTTAAAGCACCCAGCCCGTTTTCTGCGCTGGGGAAAGAGTGTATGGAATTAATTTGCAGATAAATATTTTTTGTTCACTCCTCAGACAGACGTGAAGTACCTGACAGGCACTTAGCCGAGTGTTGGGGGAGAGGAAAAAAGGGAAAGGGGCGATAAGATACAGTCCCATACCTACAACTTATTATGTGTTCGGGAAACCATCTACTTGTTCAGAGATTTGTTATTTTGGTAAGAGGGAGCCACTGAAGGTTTTTTTTTTTCTTTTTGCGGTACGCGGGCCTCTCACTGTTGTGGCCTCTCCCGTCGCGGAGCACAGGCTCCGGACGTGCAGGCTCAGCGGCCATGGCTCACGGGCCCAGCCGCTCCGCGGCATGTGGGATCTTCCCAGACCGGGGCACGAACCCGTGTCCCCTGCATCGGCGGGCAGACTCTCAACCACTGCGCTACCAGGGAAGCCCGCCACTGAAGGTTTTTGATGAGTAGAGGTAACATACCGAAAATGGTATTTTGTGATCTGATGTTGACATGGAGGGATATTTGGAAGAGTTGGGGGGATAGGGCAATAAAACAGGAGATGACAGCAGGAGTCCAGGCAAAAGTGATGAGCTCTGATGACACTGTCAGCTGTCAGAACGGGAAAAGGGGTTGAAAGAGGGGAGCAGTGCAAGCCGTGAGTCTCCCTCTCGGTTGCTCCCTGCCGATGCTTGGGCCCCACTCAGAAATATTCCGTTTTAATTGGTCTGGACCGGGCACAGGAATTAGTCTGGTTGTAAAAGCTCCCAAGGTAATTCTGAGTAACATCCAGAGTCATTGGTAGAAAGGATGACTCACCAGCGAGGTGAATCCCTGGATATAAGGGGTCAGGGAATGAAGACCTAAAAACGATTTCCAGATTTCATCCCTGGGGGGCTGGAAGAAAGACGGAGACAGGACCGACCTGGGTAAGGCTGCCCTCCTGCAGGAGGAGCTCGGCTTTGGCAGGCCGGTGCTGGGGGCCCCAGCAGGGGCTGGCGTCCAGTTCAGCCCACAGAGATGCGTGAGTGCTCTGGGATGGAGGTAGGAGAGGAAAGCACGGAGCTGAGCACCGAACCGTGAGGGCTGCCTGGGGGAAGGTGGCAGAGGGACGGGAAAGGCCATTGCGTCGGTCAACTGGAGGAGGGAAGTGAGGCCAAAGCCAGCATCCATGGGGCCAAGGGATGGGCAGGGAGAGAGGGATGGAGCTAGAGAGAGTGAGGCAGGACTGACGTGCTTCTGTGAGTCACACTGAACGCATTCAGGAGAACAGAGCAAACCAAGGGGAGAAGTGAGGGCATTGTCACCTGAATGGCAGGCACGTGACAAAGGAAAAGGATGTAGGTGCTGAGGATGGAGTCAGGCCCAACAGTAAGTCCCAGAGAGACAGATTTTGACTGGACATACGGAAGAATTTTCAAATGACTAGAACGTAACGATCAAGCAGGCAAGCCTCATGCCCACTGGAGATTTTCCAAAGCTGTTATTGAGCATCTGAAAAGGTCGCTGTAGGGTATTTATGGATCCCTCATCAACAGGAGGGGGATGACTCCACGGTGCCTTCCATGTCTGGGGTGGTCTGACGCATCATGACTGCGCCCTGGCCCACCCAGGGACAGCCTGTGACATCAGATCCCCGTCACTCTGCCAGGCCGAGGAAATGTCACGTGAAGGTGGAGAGCCAGCGGTCAGCCTGCTCTATTTATCCCCCTGGCCCAGCCCCCAGCATCCCATCCCTCATTCCTGTGTGCATCTTGGTTGATAATTCAGTCTAAAAGCCATAGTCCGGGTCACTTACTGTTTGGGGAAATGGTAAACAGAGATAAGAGCTTTAAGCACTGGAATTCATTTTTCATCCACTTGGCCTAAAAGCAACTGCATGTTAAATTTAGAAGGCTGCTTCCAGACCCCTCCCTGCCCTCCTGTTTCCTGCCGCCTTTTTCCCGCCTATGCTCAGAATATAGTCTCGCTGACCATGGAATCTAAATGTATTTGTAAAGCCCAGGAGTATTGCGAGGCTGCCTGCCTGGATGTTTATAAAATGTATCATCTGAGGGCCTCGGGCAGTGGGCTCTGTTCGGCATCCCACCAGCAGCCATGTCGACCCAGATGTTCACCTGAACGCCCTTCCCGGGCAGGGCCCGGTGCTTCGGCCTTGCGTTGCCAAGAGGTGAGATGCTCCCCGGGGAAGACGCCACATTTTCAGCAGACCACCTTACAATTTTTTTTTTTTTTTACAAAGGTCTCCCTCACGCCTGGGAATCTATAATTGAACAGCTCTCTTTGCTATGTAGGTTACACCCCTTTACAACCAACTCCAAGAACCTGTAGAAATCCTTTTGTTGGCCTGGAATTCTGTTGTATTGAATATTGTTGGAAATAAATGAGCCATTGTCTGGGCTGAGAATTTTCTGGTTAGATAGAGATCGCCACTGTGATGCGATTTATTGTAGCAGGAATTTTTTCCCCCCCAGCTTATTTTAAATTCTCTGTTGCCTGCTCAGTCCATTTTTACAGCTCAGGATGTAAGCGGGGAGGGCTAGGCCTGAGCCAAAAAAAAAAGAAATAGAAAAAGAAAAAACATCTCCTTTCCCAAGAACGATATCCAGAGGCTTTAAGTGGCGTTTGGTACCAGATTGTAACAAATGCAGGAAGTGAGGTATATCTGTTGACCAGTTTAGGGGAAAGGAGAGTCGGTCGCCCAGTGCTCTCAGCTGGCACGTGACTGGGAGAAAAGAGCAGAGACTTGGAAGTGACACAAGTTTAACCTTTGCATTGTCCCGTTGAACAGCCACAGCCCAGAGAGGTGAGGTGACCTGCCCTTACTTTTGCCCATACAGAAATTCTCACTTAATTGTTTTTTTTTTTGGCCATGCCACGCGGCTTGCGAGATCTTAGTTCCCTGACACGGGATTGAACCCAGGCCTTCGGCAGTGAAAACACCAAGTCTTAACCACTGGACTGCCAGGGAAGTCCCCCCTCACTTATTACTCTTTAAAAAATCCATTAACCCAGCTCAGTTTTAAAATAAACCCAACTCTAGTTAAGAGTACGTTTTGAAGTTATAAAAAAAGTCTAGAGAGCAATTTACTCTTTTTTAAATAATGAACTCCTGAGATTTTGAATTTCAGGACCGGCAGGCAGAATTGTAAACAGGGAAGAGTGGAGACGTGGAATTGGTCAGATCTAGCTGGAAGACACTGAGCAAGTTATTAAAGCCATGCCGACATACAGTTTGCTCATCTGTAAAATGGGGAGAAACCACACCTTGAGGGCTGTAGTGAGGATTCCTCATAAGTGCCATATAGGGGGTTTTCTTAGGAAGTTTGGTTTGTAACTCTTCTGCTTTGGGACACATGTGACCCTGTGAGCAGAAGCTGCAAGCCTGGAGTCATCCCAGGAGGAATGGAAACAGTTGTGCCGATGAGAATTAAGAATTTAGTGGGGGCCGCCTTGGGGGAGCTGCTGGTGAGAAGTCCCCACTCCTGTCATCAGAGGAGGAGGAAACTGGAAGATAAACCCTAGAAGATGCAGCAGGGGCTACAGCTGAGAGGCGGCTGGTCCTTGGAGACCCACCTCAACTCTTCCATCTGCCAGGAACCGAGCTGAGCACCTCCCCATCATCTTGTCCGGTCCTCACAAGAGCCCACTTTGCACAGGAGGAGACGGGGTTTCTGGAGCTCAGGTGGCTTGCCCAAGGCCACACAACCAGGCCCTGGGAGAGCTGGGGTTTGTCTGAGGGCCACCTCCTACCTCTTCCTCACCTCTTCCACCTGAGGCACTTTTAGCCTTGTCCCTTTTCTGCAGCTGGTGGCTTTTAGTGAAAAGGCTTCCTTGCCAAGAGTGACCTCGACAGTGGCAAAGCGAATAAAAATGGGCCTCAGAGTAATAGCTAACTTGAGTCTCCCCACTGTTGTGGGCCTGGGTACAAAAAAGCATCCTTCCCTTTCTCTGGGAGCTGTTGGAGTAGGTTTGGATAAATAAGAATGAGGTTCTTGGGAAGGAAATTTTTTTTTTCCTTTAAATTAAATTGGGGGTGGGAGGAAATCACAGCTGGCACGTGCCTCAGGGCCTTGCGTTCAGAGTAGCTGAGATGCGGCATTCAAGCCTCAGCCTCTGGTCTGCCGGGTGCAGGCTGGGGCCCCAGGTGAAGGGGGCTGCCAAGGACAGACGGCCGGGCTCCTGCCAGCTGGCCTGCAGGTGGTCCCCACCAGGCCTCTCAGGAGGGGCCTGGCACATCCTGCCCCTCTTATCATATTACGGATGTGGAAGGCTCAGCTCTGTGGGGTGGGCGTGGGGAGAGATAACGTCTACTGCATGCCATCCTCCTTCCCTCGTGTGCCCCATCAAGCCCGCAGGGAGGGAGAGAAGGTCACCGGGAGGCCTCCCTGAAATGAGACCTGCAAGCTTCATCCCTCATGGAATGGGGAGGGTCTCATGGAATGAACTGGAATGGAATGAGTTCTCCCAGCCCAAGCCCCTCTCCTTCCCTCCAAGCATCCAACAAAGGCTTCAGTTAGGAGCGCCCCCTTCAGCAGGCAGCTGCTCATCTGGACAGAGCTGCCCAGCCCCGGGGGGCTTCCACCCAGTCCCCACCCTGGGCCTAACATTCGTTATCCGTTTTTGGTTTTCTCACCTCTGCTATTGGGCTGTTCTTTTAACGTGGAACAAATCCCAAAAGGGTGACTGTGGCCGCATGAGGGCAAGTCACTACTCCCTACCCGCCCTCCCATGATAAAAGGTTCTGTTTAATGTGTTCCTACCTTTATGCTTTTATTTTTAGTATTTATTTATTTTCGGGAGCTTGCTAATAAGATCCCGTCCATTCAAGAATTTCTCCTGTCCTACAAGGATCCCCTAAGCAACCTCTGGGGTCCCCTTGATGTTTACAAACTACCCCTTCCATGCCTTGACAATCATTCTGCTGGGCTGGCCGTCACCTAATGCCTGCTGTGTGCCCAACATGGTCCTAGGGGTGGGGTGGAGATGGGCAGTTCTCGGTCCCCAGAGGCAGAGAAGCCCAGGGGACACCCCGCTGCTGAGGCTCTGATGGAGGGAAGCATGGGTACCCCGGGAGCTTGGAGGGGCCATCGTGGGACCCCATGTGCCCGGGGTGGGGTGGGGGGGATCAGGAAAGACTTCCCAGGGAAGGTGAGGCTTATGCTGAAGCGGTTTTCAAAAAGCATTTGTTTTCTTTCACACAAACAATAAAAGCACTTAAACAAGGTTTTGGAACAAAACTGAAACGAGTTCCCTCACAGCCGCACCGTTTACTGCCGTTTCATTGGAGGCTCTCTGTGGTTTATGCCTCTGCCTCGCGCCAACCGCATCTCAGCCCACGGATGGTTGCAGCGGCACGTGTTAATTACGGCAATTTGTTTTGGATCTTAAGGAATCATTTGTTTCTTTTGTCTTCCGTGTCTGCTGCTTGTGTCAGACGGCCTCCATCAGCCTCGCAGCCTGACTGCATTTCCCCCTGCACAGGAGTGGGGCTTCTCAAAAGGACTTAACCTTAAGGTGGGGACAGACTGGGGTCCCTCCAGGTACCAGAGGTGACAGTGTCGCGCAAGGAGACCCTGAGGGAGGCGGGACCAGCTGGCTGGAGGGATTTTTGCAGTATCGCAGGTGCAGAGAGCCTGGGGCCAAGTCCACCGCCATGGACCAGGTGGGGGGACTTGTGGCCGCACCCGGGGGACAGAGAAGCAGCCCTGAGAGGGTGGGCACAGCTGAGCTGGGCAAGGTCTGTCTGGGGGGCCCTATTTCCTGACCATGATGGGGTGATGTCGGGCCCTCAGGAGCTCAAGGGCTGAGAGCCTCAGAACCCTGCACCCCAGGGGTCAGGACCAGGGGTGGTGGGATGACCTCCCAGCAGACAAAGGAGGCTGGGCTCCCCGGAGGACACGAGGGCCAGGGGCCGCTGCACAGGAGACGGGTCTGGGAGGCCGGCTGCCACTTCCCCCAGGAGGCCAGGCTGCTGGCGGCTCTCGTGCTGGAGCTGGTGTATCTGCCCGTAAATGCCGGACCCATGCGTGCGTTTATGAAAGAGGAGAGGCGTGCCGGGACAGAGCACACCCCGCGTCCCCAGACGCCAGCTGCTGCCCTTGCAGCTGGTCTCTGTCTCCCCCAGAGCCGAGGCCCTGAGTGAGGGGCGGGGAAGTGGGGACAAGGTCGGGGAGGGAGGGCGAGCCCGGCGTGGGGGGAGGGGCAGAGAGCAGACCAGCACTGTCTTTCTAGGCGGGTGAAGTTACGCAGCTACGCTGAGTACTACTGACCCAGTTCTGTGGGGCGGCCCGGGGTGAGTTTCACCGGATCATCTCACTGAGTTTTTATTACAGATGAGAAAACTGAGGCTCGGAAGGGTTTGTGTGTAAGGTCAGTAGGCCGAGAGAGGGTGGAGCCTGGCAGAAATAGGGGCTCATAGGGCCCATCGAAGGACCCGTCTCCTCAATTCCAGAGGCCATGACAAGGCCAGGTAAAGACAAACAGGAAAGGAGGGCTTTTCCCTTCCTCATTCAGCAGGACACTCGGGGATGTGTAGGAGCGGCAGGGGAACAGGGGCGGATGCTTCATAAGGCGGGACATAAGCCCGGGCAGAAGCACGTGAGGGGCCGGCTGGGAGGATCCAACAAGAGGGAGGACCTGGGTGCGTCCTGAGTGTCCCTAAACCCAGACCAGAGAGATGGGGAGGGGGCCATGCAGAGACCTCACGGTCCCCCCGGGTGCCAGCCGGGTGCTCCAGCTGGCCAGGCCCAGTCTCACCCCGAGGCTCCCAGGAAGGGAGAGGAAGCAGCAGAGAATTCTGTGGCACCTGCTCTCGTGTGTCAGGTATGAGGACGCTCTGCCGTATTGTTTTCCGTGGCCTCGTCCTTTAATGTCCCTAAGCATCTGGGGAGGCGCTGGGCCCACAGGCAGCCACTGCTCTGCCCTATAGTCTTGGGAGTTGAATTTGGGGTGGTGGCTCCCCGGCCCAGGCTGCTGACCCGCCTTCTCTCGCTGCTCCCAGCTGGCTCTGGACTCTTCTCAGAGAACAATGGGCCAAAGTGGGCCACCCCTGAGGGTCCTGGTCAGACCAGTGAGTATATTTGCAGAGTTTACTGAAAATAGCATGGTGCCAAGCTGCTCTTAATTTCTGTTAAGGGCTTGGCAGGAGGAAATGGACTTAAACTCCAGCAAAAGCAGGGGCGCCCTCGGGATCTTCTCAAGGCCTGTTAACCCCACATGGAACCGTCGCCTTCCACAGAAGTCGTGCTGATATCTGTTTTCTCGGCCCAGCTCACAGGACGCTGTGGGTGCTGCCCCAGTGAAGACAAGAGAGTCCTTTCCAAAAACTTAGACTAACGCTAGGTAGGGTTGGGTTTCTGGTTTGGGAGTTGAATTTTGTAAAATTGAGAAAAACCGCCTGATGAAGAAACACCATTCCTTTATGAGTGCCGCTGCCCTCTGAGCTCCAAGAGGGCCTGTGACCCACAGAATCTCTTAGGTCAAGGCAAGGGTGGCCTGGTCAGCTTGCTCCGATCTTTGGGACCCCTCAGATTACTTATTTTCCCAGTGGCTTTTATAAAAGATACATTAAAAATATGGCAACAGTGATACGGATTTAAAGTAAAAACGTCTGGAACGCCTTTCAGAAAGCTCTTAATATCCCTGTGGGTTACCTTTCTGATGAGTAATCTTAGTGGGAGGATCGTGTCATAATCAAACATGTGTTTTATAATTAGGTGACTGTTTAAGGCTCAGAGGCCCTGAAAACTGATTTCTGACGAATGAAGCTGGGAAACACGGGGTGAGGCTTTATATGTTGTGGTCGGGGAAGGAGCCTTTGGTCCTGGGGGTTCCTGTAAGAATAATGGCCAGACGAGTTGAAAAAAGTGAAATGCAGTCAAAAGAAAATGCACCCAGTCTCTGGCCGGGGCCATCAGAACTGTCGGTCAGCCTTCTGCGCCGAGAACTCTGGCGTCTCACTCAGTATGTGTGGTTTTGAAACTCTAGTCTCTGTTGGTGGGTGGAAGTGAGACCCGGGCTCTGGGCTCCCCCAGGCCTCTGAGCTCTGCCATGGAAAGCGCAGGGGAAGAGCATCTTCCTCTTGCATTTTGATTCACAGTGGTTCACCCTGGGATCACCGGGGACCCTGCGCTATATCCGAGGGAAGGCTTGCAAGATAAAGGCTGAGTATGGGCCCGGGGCTGTTCATTTAACCTCCCAAGCCCACAGCTTCTGGAACACTGTAGAAAGTCTAGCTCTGTGCAGAGAGCCTGGGGAATTTTTCCAGGGTCTGCCCCCTGCTTCCCACTTCAAACTTCCACCCTGGAAGCCAAGGTGACACAGAGCTTAAAAGCACACAGGAGCCATACTGCCCACATTTGAATTGGTGTCTCATCATTTACCAGCTGTGTGACTGTGGCCAACTTAACTTTCAGCCTCAGTTTCTCACCCGGTAAAATGGGGACAGTACTAATCCTCCTGCATCGGGTTGTAGTTGGCAGAGATCCTGGTTCGTGGACAGCACTTAACGCTGCCTGGGCCGCACAGGCCTCGGGGAGTGCTTGCCGCTGCTGCAGCTGCAGCCTCGTATAGCCTCCCCGGGTCCATCCAGGCTGGTGCCCTGGGTTCCGCCCCTCAGCCAGCCAGGACTGACCGCTTCTCTGTAGGCCTGACCAGCTCCTTGGCTTGGTTTCTCCCTGAAGATGCTCCTAGAACGCCCGCTTGGGTCTCACGCCAGAAACTAACACAACAGTGTGAAGCAACTGTACTCCAATTTAAAAAAAAAAAAAAGAGGGTTATTCTATGTGGTCCCAGAGTTTGAAGCCATGGGTGGAAGCTATAGGGAAGCAGATCAATGAATTAGCAGTCTGGTCCAGCCATGTGAGATGGAAGAGGGGCGCCCACATTCCTGGAGTGAGCTGGAGGGCCATCCTCCGGCAGGGCCTGGGAAAGGGCATTCCAGCCTTGGTTGCTGGGATCCACCAACAGTCCTTGGAAATCCTTCCAAGTCCTCGGATTTGGTAATTTTATCGTGTTGTTGGTTCCTAGCAGAAAATAGTGTCTTGGCAACTGGGATGTTGAAAGAGTGAGTTTTGCTGGAAGGAAAGGGGGGCAGAAAAGTTCTGACTGAAAGTGGGTGGGACTCGGAGGAACCACGCAGTGAGGGACCCAGGGGTGGAAGGGAGGGGCCCTCTTTTCCGAGGGGAGCAGATGCTGAGACCCTGGGTGGAGTAGAGGCTTGGCGGCAAGGCAAGGAGGAACACTCGGAGGGGACATGTGGCCACTTAGGGTTTCTGGAATGATCCGTAAGATGTGGATAATGGGAAGATCTGAAACAACCAAAACTGAAACAGATTTTTCTAGAGGGCCACTAGGTGCCAGGCTCTGTGCTGAGTACTTACATGTTACCTCACTTAATCAGATATGATTATTATCCCCTTTTACAGTTGAGGAAACTGAGGCTTAGGGTCATATGGCTGCTTTGGGGGCTCAGCATGGCTTTGAGGTGGGGAGTCTGACCCGGAGCCCGTGCTCTTAGCCATCAGCCTGGCTCCATCCAGGATGGGTGGAGATCAGTTGGTACAGGGGCCATGGACCTGCAGAATTCTGTCTGCGGGTCTTGCTGTGGGCATCGTTGCTTCGCACCTCCCTGGAGAGGTGGCTGCGACTCCCCTGCGCCAAGCCCTGTGGGGTTGCCAGAACCACCTTCTCCACTGGCAGCTCAAGCAGGCGCCGCTGGGACCAGGAGAAGCCGAATGGCAAGCTCATCCTGCGGGGTGGAGGGAGAGCGCCAGACCGACGCCCTGCGCAAATTGACTGACTGCTGAGCTAACAAAAATATTGTAGGGAGTCCCTGAACATGGATGCTGCAAGCCAAGATGGACTCTTGTAGACTCGTGGGAGGTGGAATGGGAATGGTGCTTCAGAGACCATGCATTTCTCTGGATTTTTTTGTTACAACAAGAAAATAAAAGGTGTGGGGTGGGTGGCCACGGAGAGGATAGTAAGCTGAATGATAATGTTCCAGAAACTTCTGTATGTGCTCTGAAAATCTAGACTTAGCGTGTGAGAAACATAGACAATATACATGGATATCTCTTGGCTTGAGGTCTTTTTCCTGCCAGTTTGCAGGCATCTCAGCTTAGCAGACCTCCATGTCCTGACGACAGAGTGTAAGAGAGCAAGAACACTTGAGTTCTGTATTTGCTGTGTGACTCTGAGAAAGACACTTAACCTCTCTGAGCCAATGTTTTCTCAACTCTTTTATAAAAGGCAATATTCATAATAGATACTCTATCAACTTCATAGATTAGGGAGAACAAATGCTAACGAGTAATAGTTACTGTTCTTATGTTTCTCTTATATCTCCGATGGTGCCAGTCCAGGGGTGGGCACAGGGAAGAGGCACTGTAAAGATCTCCTGAGGCACTTGTCTCACTAGACAAGACTGGGGTCAGGGGGGCAGTAAGATGCTCAAGATCAAAGGGTAAGTACCAAGATGAATTAGTTTAAATGTTGATATAAGTCAGATGGATGTCATAAGCAATGACATAGTCAGTTTAGATCAGAAATTTATATAAATCTTGGAAATTTTAGAAGAATATGAAGTGATAACAAAATGGTATAGATGTAATATAATTAGATAAAATAAAGCCAAAAAAATGCTACTCTCAGAATGTGGATTATAACTTGGAGAACAGGAAAATGGATGCTAGAAAGTGTGGTAGAATGAAACCAAAAACACAGGCTTGGGAGTTGGGAGACCTAAGTTTCATTCCTAGTTTAGCCACAAATCAGTGAAATGGACTTGGAAAGTCTCTTAACTGATCTGACATGTTTCCTCATTCGTAAAGTGGAGTTTTTTTTAAATCTCCTCATTCACTTTCCTGACCTGTAACTGTCTAACCCAGTGTTTTTCAAAATGTGGGCTATGGTCCTTTAGGGAACTATGAATTCAATTTAGGGGATTAAGACCAGAATTTTAAAATGAAATAGAACAGAATAGAAGACAGAGTCTTCTATCACAAGTAGAAGACTACTTATTGCTTCATAAAAGTTTTGTTTCAGTGACATAGGTATGTGTATACTGGGGTGAATTATACATTATGTTTCTTATGATGGGTTGTGGTCAAACAAGTTTGAAAAACATAGCTCAAACACCCCCAGTGCTGCCAAGAAAGCACAGCTGTCTGCCTGCCTCAGTTTTCCCCTTTGCACTGTCTCTTCTATAACCTGATCCCTTTTGACTCTGCATGAAGATACCAAGGGCCAGAGATCAGGCCCTTCCCTGCACACAGTCCCTCTCGCCCTGCCAGCAAGGAGCCAGTAGAGGCTCAGGTGTTCGTGAAGTAAGAATCAAGGTGCCAGATTTATCAAATAGAAAAACAAGCATCCAATTAGATGTGAATTTCAGATCTACGGTGCATCATATTTTAATAGAAGTATGTCCCAAATACTGCATGAAAAATGCTCATACTAAAAAATGATTAGTTGTTTATCAGAAATTTAAATTTAACCAGACACCTGTATTTTATCCAGCAATCCTAAGTAAGTAATAAATAAACAGCAAACAGGAGGGAAAGTTTCAAAAGTGTAAGTTTTTTTTTTTTTTTTGCGATATGCGGGCCTCTCACTGTTGCGGCCTCTCCCGCTGCGGAGCACAGGCTCCGGACGCGCAGGCTCAGCGGCCATGGCTCACGGGCCCAGCCGCTCCGCGGCATGTGGGATCTTCCCGGACCGGGGCACGAACCTGTGTCCCCCTCATCGGCAGGCGGACCCTCAACCACTGCACCACCAGGGAAGCCCGAAAGTGTAAGATTTTTAAGTGCCCCAAACTACAAAACTTTGTGTTTTAATATGCTCATAAATTAACAGCTGTATTGTATTATGCAAATTTATGTTAAGTTATTCACTATGTCATCACGCTCCAATAAAAATTGTATATATGCACTACCAAACGTAAAATAGATAGCTAGTGGGAAGCAGCTGCATAGCACAGGGAGATCAGCTCAGTGCTTTGTGACCACCTAGAGGGGTGGGATAGGGAGGGTGGGAGGGAGGGAGACGCAAGAGGGAAGAGATATGGGGACATATGTATATGTATAACTGATTCACTTTGTTATAAAGCAGAAACTAACACACCATTGTAAAGCAATTATACTCCAATAAAGATGTTTAAAAAAAAACAGATGAGTGATAAAAAAAATTGCATTTAGATAAAAATGACATCTTCTGATAAGAGTTTTGCTCTGCATTTTGGTGGCGCTGATTACCTTTGGCTTTTGCCCAAATGCCGCGGCCACGAACGCACAGAGCCAGTGTCTTTGTGAGTGACTCACTGAATTACTTATAGTCTGTCTCGAATCCTTCAAAACAATCCCAGTGAGTGACCAGTTGTCAGTTGTTGTTTTCCCTCCATTTTAATGCCTTTCAGAAGAAACACAGCTTGGTGGTGAAAAACAGGAGAGTACACCCCTGTCTTTCATCTAGAAGTTGGCGGTTTCCCACCGATAAACACTGCATTGTGAAGGTTGTCTTGACTGGACAAGCGAGAAGGGAAAAAATTTGGTGTTTGATCTCTGCCTTCACGTTTCTTGGTGAAGGGAAAGAAAGCAATTTCTGCTGTTTTCCTTTCTATAGCATCACTGTAGAAATGGCCACCAGTTGGCTAATTTCATATTCAGAGCATAATAGATATGCCTTATCTTCAGGCTGATTTTCTTAATTTTTTAAGTGATGACCGTCATCCTCTTGAAGCCTCCTGGTATACCACCAGTTTTGGGTGTTTTTTTTAAGAATTTATAATTTTTTAAAAAAGTGTGGAATACTATTTGTGGATGAAATGCCCATGTCTCTTCTGGAAAGTAGGGGTAAAATCTTGCTAAGGACACGTTACATCCCCAAAGGGGTCCCGACAGCAGAAGCTTACAGGAGGGCAGGGAGCCAGATGGCCTTAAGGAATCTTCGAAGATTGCCAGGCCAGGCTTGGAAGGCAGGCTGTTTGCAGCAGAAATTACAGGAGTAAGGCAGGTGAGGCCTATACAATTTAAAAAGGACTCTTGGGCTTCCCTGGTGGCGCAGTGGTTGAGAGTCCGCCTGCCGATGTGGGGGACGCGGGTTCGTGCCCCGGTCCGGGAAGATCCCACATGCCGCGGAGCGGCTGGGCCCGTGAACCATGGCCGCTGAGCCTGCGCATCCGGGGCCTGTGCTCCGCAACGGGAGAGGCCGCAACAGTGAGAGGCCCGCGTACCGCAAAAAAAAAAAAAAAAGAACTCTTTGTTCATCCGGAAGAGAAAATACAGGCACTGAGGAAGGGCTCAAAAGTGGCGTGCTGGGGGTGTACTGTGCTTGCCCCCACATTGCAAATTCGAACTCTCCCTTCCCCAGCAGTGGCGGGTAGGGACAAGGGCACACCATCTACACTCTGTCTTAGGAGAGGAGGACAGGCTATTAGAACACATGGAGAAACGAGGATGGGCCTGGGAGTCAGGAAACCACACCCAAACAGCGTGGTCTTGGGTGGTCTCCTAATGTCCTTTGCCTCAGTTTCCTCGTCTGCAAAATAAAGGGATTAGGTTGAATGATCTCTAAGTTTATTTCGATGTTAGCTTTCATTCATTCATTCAGCTAACGTTGGGCACCTACTATATGCCCAGATGTGAGGACCAAGAGGATCCTGCACTCGGTGTCAACAGCTGAGCCTGTCTAGGGGTCAACAAGCAGAAGCATGTCATTCTGCCTAAGAGGAGAAGGAGGAAGGAGACGGGGAGGCAGGGATAGGAAGTGAAATTACTTCTAAGGTTGCTGACTCTTGACTTTCTGAAAGTGACTGAGGAAAACAAATTCTAAGGGGGAAATCTGTTGTTTTTCTGGTCACTGACTTTCCCAGCTGAAGAAGGAGAGGCCTCTAATGACCTAACATAGTCAACTAGGAAGTGCTGATTTCTAGAAACTTCTGTCCAAGAGGGAGCTTCAGCAGAGGTGGATTAAACCCATGGGCCAATTCTCACTTCAGCTGATTTGCATGGACACGAATGGACTAACCAGAAGAAACCCGCAGTGCATCTCCAAGGCTTTTATATTCATTGTAGGAAGTAAGATGTGGAGGCATGGACGCTGTTTTCATCCTTACTTCAGTTGTAGAAAAGGAAAGCAAGTACGGACATTTAACAGGACGCTGTTTAGATGCCAGCAGTGGACAGGATTTGTTTTGCTAGATTATGGCCTATCTCCCCAGAAATCTCATGGCGCCTAAGGAGGATGTTTCTCAGGATATTCACAGACTTTATTAAGTGGGCTTGAAGCTAAAATTTGAAGGACAGGACACGGTGATAAATGACAGGTTTGACGTATGACTTATTCCCAAAGGGAGAAACTGTCTCTCTGAAACCCAAGGGACAGAATGAATAGAGGCATTCCTGATATGGTAGATTTTACATGGAAACACATTTTTTTACGTGGAAATATCAATAGAATTTTAAGACACCCAAGGGCAGATGAGGAGAATATACATTTATCAAATGTTAAGTAAAAAGAAGCTGTACTTCTTGTCTTAGGGTTTTTCCCCTTTCTTTCGCTATGGATTTTAATTTTGTGTGATCTGTTTATTGGTTGTTGAAATAAATTAATCTGTTTGTTGTTTTTATGGTAAAGACAGACACATCTTGACTTGCTAGGATTTCTTAGTTTCTCAGAGCCAAAGATACAAGTAAAAAAAGCCATTATTCTGATAATGTCCTTAGGTACTTGGTGGCAGAGGGCAGGGAGGGGACACCCAAGAGAGGAGGACTTTGGGGACTCCCCAACACCCTGAAGAGACCCAGCTGTCACAGTACTAGCAAAATGGTCATAAAGGTGTCCGTGTGCTGTGGCTAACCATTTGCTCTCGTAGAACAATCTCCTGCAGACCAGGTGGTCATTCCCAAAACAGTGCCCAGGAGCTCTGAGCCCGTGGATCTGAGTTCACATCTGGGCTCTGCTTCCACCTTTAGCCAGTCACTTAATCTCCAAGTTTCACTTTCCTAATCTCTAAAGTGGGAACTATTTTCTATATTTAGAAAATATCGAATTGGCTGTTAGAATTGCTTGGCCCAGCGCCAGGCACAGAGCATGTGTTCAATGACTAGTAATTCTTCTTCTTCTTCTTTCCGTCATAATTATTATCAGTATTAATCTATAGGGAACACTTGATCCCTAAGGATCACTCCTGGATGAAACCCAGCTGGACATGGGGTGTTTCTGCACCCGACCTTAACGTAGCTCACGTAAACAGCAAAGGGTTACAACCGGCCACAGGTCACAGACTGAGAGCCGGGAAGAGGGATGATAGCCCTGACCCTGTACAAGGAATTCACAGAGATTCAAGCCCAGAAACAAAACCGCCAAATGGTAGGTACGTGTGTCATGGAACCTGAGACATTTCCATTAGATGCTTCTGGAAGATTTCTAATTAATGTAACATTCTTGGTTTGCAAGGGCCTATTTCTTTTTTTTTTTTTTTTTTTTTGGTACGCGGGCCTCTCACTGTTGTGGCCGCTTCCGTTGTGGAGCACAGGCTCCGGACGCACAGGCTCAGCGGCCATGGCTCACAGGCCCAGCTGCTCCGCGGCGTGTGGGATCTTCCCGGACCGGGGCACGAACCCATGTCCCCTGCATCGGCAGGCGGACTCTCAACCACTGCGCCACCAGGGAAGCCCAAGGGCCTATTTCTTTATAGAGTTAGGTCAAATTTATTTACCACATAAAATTTATGATGAATGATTATGGTGCTTCATAAATGTTTACCGTTTCGATGATGATGGTGGTGGCCACCATCATTAGTATCTTTTAAGTCTACGAATCACTAATTTGCGGGCAGGCTGGGGAATCACTAAAGGAGCTTTTCAGGGAAAGGTGAGAGGATGGAGGAGGGGAAGGCCCAGGGCAGCCAGAAACACACCTCCTTCATTCAGAGATAAGATGTGGCCTGACGGAACCTCCCTGGGGCTCAGTCGTCCTATCGCTAAGATGGAGAAATAGCCTCTCCCGCTCCTGGAGGTGGGGCACAGACCAGATGACCTCTTGCGTTTGGTATCCTCCAGACTGAAGGACCGTAATTCTAAGAAGTTCTTTCAAACAAGCGGGTCTGCTGAGTGTTCCAGAGCAAGCACGTCGTGGGGCTCTGGGTCTCGCCGGGCAGGGCCTGTGTTTCTTGGTGCTCTGGGTGGGCTGGATCTGAATGACAGAAGAGTCACAGAAAACCCATTGCTTTCTGGTGACCCGATGAGTGAGTGACCTTCTAAAAAGCAAAAGGCAGCTGCAGTCATCAGGCGGCGTATTTATAAAATGAGTCTCGTCCTTAACAGCGCAAGCCGAGGTCACTATTAAAGTCAAGCTTGCATGTATACACCTCATGGGAGTATATACCTCATGGGAGTATGGCCATGGCTCTTCACTTGATGCATCGTAGAATCACCTGGGGGCTTTTAAAGACGGGATGCCTGGGATTCATGGCAGGCCAACTACGTCAGAACCTCTGGGGTGGATCCCAGCAAGCGGGATTTTTGGTGAGTTCTCAAGGACGTGGGGATCCCCCTGGCGGCTCTTGGGCCTTGATTTGCACGTGGGCCCTTGGTCTGAGCTGCCGCGTGGATGAGAGGAGGAACTGTGAGCACATCTCTCGTTGCCTGAAGTCAGATTCTGCACCGAGGCGGGCTGGGGTCTGCTCTATAACCCCAGGCCTCAGCACACTTCAGTCAGAGACTCTGGGAACTTGGGGAGGTCCTGCTCTGTGTGGCGTCCGAGGGTAGCAGGGCCTGCGGCGGTGATGTCAGGGAGGGGTCAGGCAGGAAGAGCCTACTTCTGGGTGGAGGGCAGGCGACACCTCTGCAGTCTCAGGATGCAGGGCTCTTCCCTGGCTCTTGACCATTTCCCAAGGACTTTCCTAAATCAAGATGCACATGGCTTCAGCAGCAGTGAACAGCTGGTTCCAGCCAGGAGAGCATCAGATCTGGCGTCCAGCAGAGACCCGGGCAGAGGGAGGACAGTGCTCCTCTCCACCGTGGCACAGGGATGGACAGATGGGGAGCAGGCTGGCAATGAGGCTGCCAGACAAACGTCTCGGATGCACATTTCATGCTCTTTACCAAAGAATACAGTGACAATGAACTACAAGGAAAAGCAGCTAGTGAGAAATTCCAGGGTCATGGGACCCAAAGAGGAAGTCTGGGATGGCAAGAGGAGAACTTTCTACAATGAAAGAGACAAGGTCAGCTTCATGGAAAAGTGAGAAAAGCACCAAGAAGGGTGTCTGCAGAGGTAGAAAGCAGCCTGGGGGTACGATGTTCCTGCTTCAGGAATGTTCCTGCCTCGTAGGGTAAGCGTCCAGGGGTGTATGAGCACCAGGGAAGAAGCTGTCCCCGTGCTCTTCATCTCGACTCTGTGGGCCATGAAGAAAGAATTCATAAACTCAGAGAACGGACCCTGAAAAAGCCCCAACAAACCCAGGATCTTCCAGGGAAACGTATTATCCTCAAGGCCGAGGGCCAGGATGACAGGGCAAAGATGGCGCTGGCAAAGTTGGGCAGTGACGCTGTGTGCCCTGGGCAGTTGACATGTTCTCAATGCCATGAATGTGTGGTGCAGACACAACTGAAGCCACTCATCTCCGAAGGCAGCCCGGTAGCCCCTCTTTAGCGAAATGCTGGCGCCGTCACTGACCCTCCCCCCGAGGCGGGGCACAAGCCATTGAGGAATAACTGCAGACTCGTGATGCTAGAGACAGTGCTGAGAAGAACAGAGGTTAACTGGCCGGAGATGTGAGCTCCAGTCCAGACTAGGCCCTTCCTAGTGTCTGACCTTTGACAAGTTGCTTATTTTCTGAATGCTTCTGTGATGGTTAGTCTTTTGTGCCTATTTGGTTAGGCCGTAGTGCCCTGTTATTTAACCTAACACTAATCTCGGTGTTGCTGGGAAGGTATTCTGTGGATGTGGCGGACACCTACAATTGTTAACTTTAAGTAGATGACCTTTGATAAAGGAAATGAGCCTCATCCAATCAGCTGAAGGCAAAAACTGAGGTTTCCTGGAGAAGAAATTCTGCCTCAAGGTTGCATGATTGAATTTTGCCCGAGTTTGCAGCCTGCTGGCCAGCCCTGCAGATGTTGGCCATGTTAGCCCTCACAATGGAAGGAGTCAGCTCCTTAAAATCTCTCTGTCTTACCCCCTTTCTCTCTCCTGTTGGTTCTGGTCCTCTGGAGCTCCCTGACTTATACAGCCTGTCTTTCCCCGTCATTTAAATGGGGATGGTGATAGTTGCTACTTCATAAAGTTATCGTGAGAATCAAGTTAACTTTTGTATGTAAAATATTCAGCTTAGGACCTGGCATGTAAACATTCAGTCATCACCATCATCATCATCGTCATCACTGCCAGCAGAGAAGAGGTCTAGTCCTTTCACAGATAAGGAAACTGAGGCACAGAGAGGGGATGAGAGTACAGGGGGATATATATATATATATATATATATATATATATACACATACATAAACACCTGGGCACTGTGCCCAGAATCGTACATGGATTCACTCACTTAGGCCTCACGACAGACTTATGAGCTACACACTGCTGCTATTCCCATTTTACAGATAGGAAAACTGAGGAACAAAGAGATTATGCCAGTCACCCACGTCACACTGCCAGTGAGTAGCAGCTCTATGCCCCCGTGTGGGCCCTCGGCAGGGCTGGGCCTGGCACTCTGGGGGGCAGTGCTCCTCGGTCAGAGAGAAGTCGAGTTTTGTCCAAGTGTGATTGAGAGCCCCTCCCTAAGTGAGCGCTTCTTGGCTCGCCACCTGCCAGGTATCTCAGCAAGAGGCGATGCCTGTCCTCGGTAAGGGCTGAGAACCACCTTCAACGAGTGGGACCCCAAACACAGTGAATGACGGGGCAGGATACCTAGCTGTGCCATTTCCATGAAAAAGTTTGTAGAGAACCACCCTCCCGCCGGGCCTCCCTCCTTCTCAGCACTTGAACCGGTTTCTCGTGGAGCTGAAGTCCTTGCCTATCACTGAGGAGGTGAGGAGTTGATCCTCTTCCTTCCAGTCTTAAATTACTAATTAAAATGTCTTGGAGACTAAGCCCATTGCAAAAAGAGCCTGGGTGGCTTTCTAACGCTTCTTGCTCATAACCAGAGGAAGGTTGATTCTCTTCTCATCCTTATAGTAAGGATTCTTTGCGCAGGGTGTCTGTCTTATGTTTACTACAGCTCTGGCCCCAGCTTGGTCCCAGCAGGGGGAGGCCAGTGGAGTTTAATTACATTCCTCCTATAGGGAACATTCAAGGAATGAGTCTTTGAAACTCAACTTGTGCCACCAAAAAGAAGAAAAAAAAATCAAACGAAGCGAGTGAGAAACAGGTGTTGCCTTTTGTGTCCTAGAGACCCAATCTAAATATTTGAATTTTAAAGACAGAATTCTAAGTGCTTAACTTTATAAACCTTACACATTGCAATTCATAGGGGAGTCAGACATTCTCTCTGATCTGGAATATTCCTATGCCTGGAGTAGGAGGCTCACGTGGTTGATATTGTCACATGTACCATACTCAGCTATAAGCCACAATGCTGGGGGGAAAGGAAAACACGACACACAACAAAACAAAATGTAATGCTGTCCACAGTCCTGGGGCAAAACAGACTTACCAGAAAACTGAAAGTAAATGGACTGTCTGGACCACAAGCAAACATTTTAGAAAGGCCTCTATATCCTCTTCTGATTTCCCAATTTTCCTTCCTCTCTCTGTCTCTGAGATGCCTGATGACAGACTATTAGTGAGTGTGGAAGTGGCCCCCTAGACAGAAACTATTAATTTGCTGATTGCTAGTGGACAAATACCATGAACTGAGAGAGAAGTAGGACAAAGGCAAGTGGGTGGGCAATCAGCAGAGGCAGATTTCAGCCCCCAGTAAGGAAGAGAGAGCTTCATCAAGGATAATGGGAGGATGATAGGTAGTGAGTCCTTTGCTCCTGGGAGCATTCAAGCAGAGTGGCATGCCCTTCTCTCAGGTATTGGTCTTGGGTGGGAGGCTGCCCTACATGGCCCCTAAAGTCTCCTTGGACCCTGAGGGCCCAGGTTCCCTCCTTTCCTTGGCATGACAGGTTCTGAGCCCCATGGGAACCCTGTGGGAGCACGACTAGGTCTGTAGGGGCCTCGAGCGCCCTCTCACCTGCCGCATCTCCCTCGGCGGTGTCTTCTCTCGCTGACTCTGGTCTGCTTCCTTCCTTCTAGCTTGCAGTAACCTCCCTACGACTCCCTCCCTCAAATTTGCTTTGAGTTAGTCTCCAGTTAGAAAAGGAATGAACATACATTGTCGCAAGCCTCCTGTGTGCCAGGCGCTCTGGGAGGCCCTGGGATATACCAGTGTGACAAGCAGAGTCTCTGCTCTCATGGGGCTGACATCCTAGTGGGGACTTGAGTATATCACCCCTCCCAAGAGCAGTGGCATTTAATAATGGATGTGTGTTGAAACAAAGGAAGCACCTCCTAATGGCGAAATCTGATGCCTAGCGATGGGTAGATCTAAAAAGTCTTATCTAAAAAGTCTTTACGTTTGCCTGGGATGTCACCATTCTGAGGTTCCTACTCCACCACTGGTCAACAGAGTCCAGTGAAGTTTTTAAAAAAAGTATGTGTTCATTTGTTTATTCCAAAAGCCAATTGTTGGGAATAAAACGCATACTTTTGATGTCTTAAGAGCCCATGATGTGAGCAGTAGTTAAATAAATGAGCCATTCAGTTGAGAATCTAGCTCAATGCCAAGTGGACCCACAGAACACCAAGCTTCACCTGTGGCGTTCACTTTCCCAAGTTTGTTTTCAATTCTCGCTTTCCTGGATTGATGTGAACCAACGCCACCAGCTTATTTGCTTTGCAAAGCCTGGCCCCTCTAGAGGCCCACATATTGAATATAAAATACTCTGAGTCGCCACATGAAAGATGCCAAATATATGCTGATCGGTGTGCCCCATTCCCAGGGGGAACATCTCTTCGCAGGTCACCTCTCCTCTACGGAGACGGAACTGCTCTGCAGGGACTCAAGGCAGGGCGGGAGTTGGCGCATTCATTGCTAAAAATTCACAGCACTTCACGGTGCGGAAGTACCACACTTGGTTAAGCCGGGTGGTCCAGAAAGGCCCACTTGCAAGTCCCTCCTGCTTCCAAGCAGCCTCCCACGTGACCACCCACAGCGCACCCATAGTGGGACATCACCGTGCAGTTACAGGCTTCTGGGATGGCCAGGGGCTCCCAAGTTGGCAGTGGGTCACGGGGCGGAGTGGGGAAGCTTCTGTGTCTCTCTGGATCCTAGAGCCAGAATAAGGATCCGGGAAAGAGAGAGAGCAAGAAGCCTAAATGGTGCTGCGAACACTGAAGAAAAGAGAGAAAACAGAGAAATGGGGTGGACGAGGAGGGAGAGGAAAGACAGCAAGAGGCCAGGGAGCCGCCCGGATCTCTTGAGTTCTGGACGGCACAAGCCCGGGGGATGTGGCTGCCATCGCTGAAGCCCCTGGGGGCAGTTCAAAGTCAAAGCGGGTCAGTTTCTCCGGGGGTCACTGTGGCCACGGGCTTTGAATGTCTCCAGCCGATGTGGAAGAGTTTGAGTTCTGGGTGGTGTGTGTTTCTGAGAACTTTAAAACCGGGGCCTCTGTCCCCGGTCCAGGTTAGCTGTTCACCTTGTTTTGGAGACTCTTGCCTTGTCTAATGATGGGGCACAGAGATGCCTCCCATCCTGTCTTCCTTCTTCCTTCCCAGAATTGGTGCTTTGGAAGCAGTAGCCACAAATCTTAACTTCCAAGGTGGAGGTCCAGGTACACACCAGAGAGGCCCCTCTTGTAGGCTGTCAAGACTTCTCTGCTCTGGTATTAGTTGTTGGGATTCCAGGGAAGGGTGAGAAACTCTGCTTCTCTGGGTCAGACACTTCCAGAAAGAAGGACAGGAAGTGAGCAAGTTGGACACTTTCCAGGGTTCCCCCACTGCAGCCCCTGCTTCTGCAATACAGGTTTTGCTCTGGGCCCCCGGGGAGAGAGCATCAGGGAAGTTCTCTTTGACCATGGTGCTTTGACATGGCCTCTCAATTGACACCCAGAGCCGTTGTATACACCAAGGGCTCATTAGGGGTGCATATGGTCCAGATGGAGCTCCCTGCCTGAGAGGTCCAGCCAGGTGGGTGCCTGTCGAATGTGACAGATGCCCAGTCTACACGTGAATCTGGAGAGAAGGCTTTGGTTGCCCCTTTCATCTGCCTTGAAAACAACTTTAAATCAACTCAAAAGCTCCCCCCCAGATCCCCAGCCCCGACTCCGGAGGACATTACAGTTGTCCCTTGAACAACACGGGTTTGAACTACACGGGTCCACTTATAAGTAGTTTTTTTCCAATAAATATTTTGGAAAAATTGTTGGCGATTTGCGACAATTTGAAAAAACTTACAAACCACGTAGCCTAGAAATATCAAAAAAATTAAGAAAAAGGTATGTCACGCACGCATGAAATATATGTAGATACCAGTCTATCCTTACACAGGCATAAAGGTGATATTTAATATAAAATTTTATAATGTGTTAGTTTTCTTACTCTTCTATAACTTTGCTTTCAAATAATTATATTACATACAGTGTGCTTCTCTCCTAATTGGAGAAACTGTATCAGCCTGTCATCATGGGTCAGTGGTTTTTTTTAAAAACGTAACTATGTTTCCAATACTGTATTATGAATGCGACTATAGTACTGTGTGCCATACACAACTTTATACTGATTAGTATATAGGCTAGGCTACCATACAGCAAGCATATTATTGCTGCTTCTTCATGATCAGTGCATGAATCATTATAGCTGTAAATAAATATGAATTTCTTTTTAACATTATCTTTTCCTTTTTGCTGTCTAGTGTTCGTAGCACCTGTAACATCTGCAGTGTTTTGTATCATATAAGACAATACTGATGCAGGTACTGACAGATGATTCGTCTTGTAAACAGACGAAGTAAGCTTATGGTATTAATAAATACAGGACAGTATTGTAAACGTATTTTCTCTTCCTTATGATTTTCTTAACATTTTCTTTTCTCTAGCTTACTTTATTGTAAGAATACAGTGTATAACCTAACACACAAAATATATGTTAATTGACTTCCAGTCAATAGTAGGCTGAGTTTTACTTAGGCTACTATTACTATGACTATTAGTTAGGCTAAGTTACTATTACTACTATTACTTAGGCTAAGTAGTTAAGTTTTCAGGGAGTCAAAAGTTATACGCAGATTTTTGACTGTGCAGCAGGTTGGCACCCCTAACCCCCGTGTTGTTCAAGGGACAACTGTATTTAAGGAAGCAAGATGATTTTAGGGTTATAGGCAGTACACTTCTGAAGACACATCCAGAATTAATTCCTGCATCACTTTCTCTCTCTCTCAGTCAAGTGAGAGTGAAACCATTATTGTTGGAAGAATTTTGGAACTGTTTTACTTTATTAACAAAAGGTAAATCATTGGCAGAACGTCAGTACTTTAGCTATCATTAGAAATAAATACTTGGGCTTCCCTGGTGGCGCAGTGGTTGAGAGTCCGCCTGCCGATGCAGGGGACGCGGGTTTGTGCCCCGGTCCGGGAAGATCCCACGTGCCGCGGCGCGGCTGGGCCCCTGAGCCATGGCCGCTGAGCCTGCGCGTCCGGAGCCTGTGCTCCACAACGGGAGAGGCCACAACAGTGAGAGGCCCGCGTACCGCAAAAAGAAAGAAAGAAAGAAAGAAAGACTCGTTACGTACTTCACAACGGAGGGAGGTGCAGTCTTTAGGGTTTGGAACCTGGCTGCTCAGAGGGTGGGCCGTGGACTGGCAGCATCAGCGTCACCTGGGAACTCGTTGGGAATGCAGAGTCTCAGGCCCCACCCCAGACCTACTGCATCGGAACCTGCAGTTTAGCAAGATCCCCAGGGGATTCATGTGTACATTATATTTTGAGGCGTTCCACCCTAAGGCTGGTACTGCCGTCTGTTGACACTAACCTCACCGTGCCGGCGTCCCGGTTCTCGTCTTTGTTTCACAGTTTGACTTTAGAGCTCTAAGTTGTTCTTTGTTCCTGTCTCTTGCTTTGTACCTCGTTGCTTTGTGTTCTGTTGTACTATTATGGGATCTGTAGGAAAGGGAAGCTTCCAGAAGAACCACTAAGCCCCGTGTGGCTGGGAGATTGAATCAGGGGAGCAGCTGAGTGGACCCCTCCTAAACTGTCAGACAGCAGGGCCCCAGCAGACCTGGGCATAGGGCAGGAAACCTTCTCAATGGGGAAAAACCCATTTCCAGTTTTTCACTTGAATCTTAAAATCAAGTTTAAGATTGGCCTGCTCCCTGTGAAAATGGCCCTGAAGATTGACCCTGAGTGGAATCCAAACTGGGAGACTTTTTTTTTCCATAGTGAGGATGAATTTGTGTTAAGATATTCACAGTTTTTCCGCCCAACCCTACCCCTGTGAAAAAGGACGTGTATTTATGAAACAGCTGGATGGGGCAAAATGACTCTGTGCGTGCATGTGTGCGTGCGTGTGTGTGCGTGTGCATGTGTGAGCCACAGAATATGCTTTTTCCTTTGAGATCCTCTGGCTACTTCAAGGAACGAATCCTCACCCTTGCTCACATTAGCAGCATGAGCTAATCAGCTGAAATACCCAGCATAAAATGTTCTTTTATCCTTAAGAGAAAAAGTTGTATTTTAATTAGGTATTTATAGTGGTTACAAAGCAGCTCTTCAAGAGAAGTTGTAAGAATCTGGCCCTCCTTCTAAGGCATAACTGTGTTCACATCATCCTGAAGAGAGGCTGTGTATCAATCTAGTCCAATTGGTGATAAATTTACAGCTGGGTTCTGCACAGCAGATTTACAACAACAAATTAAGCAGAAGGAAGATGGGTCATAAATTTTGGCTGCCACAGTCCGGCACCAAAGAGAAGGAAAGAGAATGGTTTAGCCAGATCAAAAGTCAATAATTTCAACATAAAGTGCTAAAGCTACAGCAAAAACAATTTATATGGAAAGAAGTTTTTTTTTTTTTTCCTTCTCATCCTTTTCAAAATTAGATATTGGAGAACACAATGAAGCACCCATACTACAGAGGTCTTATTAAATAATCTGTGTGTTTTCTCAATTTACAAGTGGTCCAAATGGCACAAATCTTTCCCCACTCCTCCCCTATTGAAGGTACCTCCCCTTTAAGATGACTGAGGAAACACGTGGGGAAAAAAGAGAGTTCCCCATGAGACTGGTGACTTGAGAAAGAAAGTTTTGTGAAAGGAGGGGAGGCCAGACACAATTCCAAAGCCAGATGATTTGGGAGGAAACATACATGTTCTAGAAAGAAGCAGCCCCGAGGCATGCGTTATAGACTATTATAGCTATATTTTATACTGGAACAGAGATCTCTGCCCTGAAAGGAGAAAAGCAGTCAAGGCCACTTGAGTCAAAAAGGGTGGCGAGAGATGGGGTATTACCACACTGAACGCGTGGGGTGTAAAGCGTGTATCAAGATAATCCCCAATAGTGAAGGATGGCCTTGGAGTGTCCCTATATGTGCCAGAAGTTTAGTTCTGTTCAAGGAGAGACCCTGAATTAGTGGCCTCACCACCGACAATTTCCCATCTTCACTGGTAAAGGATGCTATAAGGCCAACTGCCAACCCGGGCATCACTCTAACCCATGAAGAAGCATTGGCTGGCTCTGTGGACATCGCCAGGCACTTGGTGTGAAGTGACCACATGATTTACAAGAAGCACACATCATTTAGAAGTGCAGAAGAGCAGGCAGTACGAGTCACTGTTGGATTTATACCTTCAGCTTTGGAAAGCTTGTTTTTACACGTTCAGGGGAAAGGCGAGTGGGATTGCACGGCACAGAATTTGAAAGTGGAGCTTCTAATCTGGAGAGCATGGATTCCATGTACGTGGGTGGACACACTGTTTTCTGGCCACCTAGCAGCCACTCACCCCACTTCTAGTAACAGGGGCTTAGGGACCCACTCCTCCTCCATTTGAGTTCTGGGTGGCACCATCCAGGGATGGGGAGTGACCCAGGTCTAAGCCAGTCAGAGCATCATATTCCCCTCAGCCCCGGTGATGGGCTGAGAGGGAGGCGCATGACCCAGTGTCTATCAGTGAGATGCTGCAAGACTTCCACTGAGAACCCCCAGGACAGAGACTCTTCCTTCATGCTGGACCTGAACCAGCTCTCCACTGCCCCTATCCTCAGCCCATGAAGAGATGAGAGGGACTTAAGGAAAACGTATCAGAGCAAGGGGTCTTCAGCCTGGAGAAGAGTTCTCCTGTCCTGAGTCGAGGAGGTCGGGGGGCGCTCCAAAAGAACCGTTCCTAGAGAGACGAGGCAGCCACCCGAGCATGGCGGCCGTCTGCTGATGCAGCACGATTGTTCCTTTGCCCTCTCTACCTACGTGAGCAAAGGAAAAGTAACCGGAGAGAGATGTCAGGGCACAGACAGGGGACAGCAGAGGGAGTAGCCCCTGTGGGTGTGGCCAAGATGTGTGACTCCTGTGTGCCACTCAGATACTGCAAGGCATCATTGGTCAGCTCCAGCCACCTTGCCAGTACCCTGCTTAAGAGGATTGGCTGCCACCAGGAGACCCCAGCACCCAGAAGCTGTGAGGCAGGAGCCCCTCCCCCATCAGGGAACTGTGGGCATATGGGGTGGTCGCAGGAGCCAGCCCTCTGAATAACGCCTGCATCCGTCCGCTTCATACCAGAGGCCACATACCTTCATACCACAGGGGAGGGGCTAGGAGAGGATTTAGGGATCTGTTAGAAGCCCCACCCCTGGGAGGAGATGGGGGTACAGGAGACACCGGGGAAGGAGGGGAAGGTGGGTGAAGAACAAACCACACCGCCTCCCCCAGACAGCTTCCTCAGGCCGTAGGTCAGCCTGAGCTAAGGGGATGGACGGGCATTGAACTGGATCTGAGACTGAAGTTTTAGCCTGGACCAGACTGCTGAGTTATTTAAGGCCAAAGGGAACAGAAACCTCTGCGATCTGTCCGAAGTATCATCAAGGAAAGGGGATGAGATTTGTCAGAGCATATTTAAAAGAAATAATTGGAAAAAACACAAAAGGATTCCGTGTTCAGGATTCCATGTTCACTTAGTTCAGGCTGTTCAACATACTGGTTACACAGTTGTCTTGAGACCACTAGGGGAGATCCTGTCTAAGAACGGAGTGTGCCCAGCATGACTGGAGCTGAGAGAGGGAGAGAGACAGCAACCTGGGTCTCAGTGACGGAGTTTGAGCCCCTGCGTCAAGCCATACCTGAAGGCAGGCTTACTCTGCAGTTTTCAGTTACGTGGGTCAATAAACTCTCTGAGCCAGCCTCGGTTGAGTTTTCTATTACTGTCAGCAGAAAGAATCCTGATACAGTACACACATACATACTTTTTCTTGGGGAGAAAGCATAGCTTTTGTTGGATTCTCTAAGGGCATTGCTAAAAAAAAGGGTATGGCTCAGGGAAGAGAAACTCTAGAGCTCAAATCCAGTGACCTCATTGACAAATACAAGACCATCTAATGAGATGTGCAGGACTCTACAGGGATATCATGGAAGAACTAGGTCAGAACGTCCTTGGATGTAGGGTCTGGAGCCTGACTCTGGTATTAACTGGCACTCAGAAAATATTTGTTGAATGGAAACCAGCAGGAAAATTATCACAAGTCATACTTTACATGCAAATTTTCAGGAATATTTTCAGGAAAATATCTAATGTGTGAACATCTAAACTGCATTTCCATGTTCTGACAGATGGCCCATATTAACAGAACTCTGATTACAGAAAAAAAAAAGAAAAGAAAAGAAAAAAGAGAACCTAAAATTATTTATTGCGTGTGTACCACGTGCAAACTATACAACTTTTAACACTATTGTGACTCTACCAAATTTATTTTTGAAAAAGACCAGCTCTATATATGCCCATTTCTCAGAGACAGTCCTACCTGTTACCTAGAGAAAGAAAATGACCCAGGGGCTTTCATGGCTGGGGCAGGGCTTTGGACCCTGAGAGTCCAAGGCTGTATTCTCAAGGTGGAACCAGGGACCGCCTGCGTCAGAATCACCTGGGATGTGTATTTAAAATACAGGTTCCTGGGCCCTGGCCCAGACTTATGGAATGAGAATCTCTGCAGGAAGGGCCCTGGACTCTGCATCTTAGCAATCTTCCCAGATGATTTTATGTACACTAAAGTTTGAAAAACTTTACCTCCTGAAATCTGTTTGTTTGCCCATGTGCATTCCGCACAGCCCCACGGGAGGTCGTTCTCTGGGGAAAGAAGCCCCCATCCTAGGTTGGGGGGATTTGAAGGAGGCCAGGGTTTAGTGAGATCGTATCACCCTCCTTGAGGTCAAGGTCAGTCTAGGCCATGTCAGAGGTAAGGGGTTGTGTGCGTGAGGGCCTCTGAATGAAGGCCTATGGAAACCCTCCCTGTGCAGGTGAACATAACCAGTGTAGCTGGGGGGACAGACTCCCGGAGCCCCGAGCTCTGTGAATGACACCACACATTCTAGACCTGATTAAGTGCTACCTTCTGTTGCCCTGGAGAATTTCATTTGGAAGGAGGGATTGTTGAAATAGACGTAACTTATTGTTTTATTTGGCAATTAAAGTCCCTGAAGGTGAGAATCATGGCTTCTACCTCTCAGAGCTGCTGTCCCCTCTCCAGGCCACTACCGTGTCCACTACATGGCTGACCACTCTCTAGATGCTTCCAAAGTCTTCAGTTTGACCGGCCTTCTGGTTTATTTGAGACCAGGGGGCTAAATTCCCTCTCCTGCCTTGACCGCCTTCCTGGGATAGCTGTCGGAGCTTCCTCTGGGAGGTCGCTCTCCCAAGTTCTGCAGACGTCTGACTTGGGTACAATTGACTCTGGGGGTGGGATTGATTGACTGAGGCCCATGCATGCCCCCCTTCCCCTGGCCACAACAGTCCGTTCAAGAATGGGCAGTGACTTAAGCATTCTGACCAGAGTGAACCTGATGACTCTTGCTGAGAATTTGGGGTCACAGGCTCTCTTTTCCATTGGTTATGAGCAAGGAAACCTGTAGTCCCAGGTGTTCTTAGCAGGCTGCTTGGGGCTTCAAGACGAGGGCACAACTGAGAGTGGGACCAGTATGAAGGAAGCACAAACAAGAAGTGGGGAGAAACTGGGACCTGAGTGCATCTTTGAGCCTCGATAAAGAGTTGCTTGAAGCCACATCTACCCCTTAGCTGCTCAGTGATTTGTATTAATAAGTACCTCCCTCCTTTTATGTGTGTATTTAAATCATTTGGGGTTGGGTTTTGTTTCCTGCCCTAATTGCATCCGAATATACCTTCAGCTCCCCTTATCTCTCTTGCAGTAATGTACCCCAGTCATCTTTGATCCTTCCTCCTTGACCTCCTCAACTGAAAAAACCCCACAACTACCTATGAAATGGGGTGAGACGGGTGGTGGAAGTAGGTAGTAGGGTTAATGGATTCATGGCTTGTTGAGACTCCATGCCCAAAGAATATTGATTAATAGATCAATGTCAACCTGCAGGGAAGACCTGTCCTGCTCAACATTTTAATCAATGACTTGGATGAAATAGGAGACATGCTCAGCAAGTCTCAGATGACACAGAGCCGGAGGAATTGCTAATATGACAGATGGTAGAATCAAGATTCGAAATTATTTTGGCTGACTTGCCCAATAATCAGGATAAATCGAAACTCTTGCACCTATGCTCAGAAGATCAATGGTCCAAGCAGTGGACTGGGGACACCGGGCTTGGCGGATGTCATAACGTCACAGAACTTTACGTGGACCATAAGCTCGTGGTGAGCCAGAAGTTGAGGCAATTAGTAACACAGGTAGTGCAGTTTCCAAAAGAAAGCCTCACCTTGCATCTACTTTCCCCAGTGGGATAAAGAAGTGGAATTTCCTGGGAAGCAGTTTTCAGCTCAATATATGAAAAAATTTCTGACGGTTCCAATAATGGAACAGGCCTCCTCCCAACATTGTGAATGTAATAGTCATTACATCAGAATGTACTAGAAAGATTTCTATTATGGTGGTCTTCCTTTGAAAGTGCAGAGTTTTTAAATGACTTTCTTTAACAACTCATAAGTCAAAGCAGTACACACATAAGCAGAAGAAACAATAGCCGAGCTCAGCACCTTTGGAAGTTTGCTTCCAGTCCAGCAAAGAGCAGCCCCATCTAGAAGGAATATCTAGAATCTGGACTTGGCCCCGTTTCACATCACTCCAATCACAGACCTATTCCTCAGCACTGCCCCCATCTCCATTCCGGCTTTGACTTGGCCCATCCTTAGGCCTGCTTCTGCCTTCCACTTGGCTCCATTTCCCGGCTCACATCCACCTCCCTGAGCATGAAGACCCCACAGACAGAGCATTGGGAAACCAGTCCTCCTTCCCCATCCCTGATCGTTGACGCTGACTGCCCGGGACTCTGCAGCTTCTCTGAGCCAGGCTTGGTTTCATGGACCACCCCAGACCATGAAGGCATGGGACAATTTTTCTTTTCTTTTTTTTCTTTTTCCCTGTTGTTCTGAGCACTCCATTTTACTCGTTAACCCAGAGAGATTGGGAAGGCGGGCCATGGCATCCTTATAAACTTAGAATGTGATTTTAACAAGATGGTTATCAAAAATAAGTTTCACTTCTATGAGCATACAATCGCATGGACAGCTGTACTCACATGTTTCTCGCTGAAATGGTCCACCTCTCTCAGAAGCTTCTTTTGGCAGTCAGGGTTGGTGGCCAGGAGGTAGGTGGCGAAAGAGAGAGTGTTGGTGATGATCTCGTAGCCGGCGATGAGGAAGATGAAGGCCTGGCCCACCACCTCGTCCACAGTCAAAGGCTTGGACAGGGGTCTGGGCTGGTGTTGCTGGGAAGGGTTCACTGTGCATTCAGTGGCAGAGAAGACTTGCCCGACCATGTCGAAGTTCTCCACACCCACGGAGGTGGTGGAGTGTCGGGCATCCAGGACCATTTGGAGGAAATCTCTCCGCCTCTAAGGAACAAAAGAAGGAAGAGCATATTTTGGCCTTAGAGTCACATAAGAGAGGCTTCTTGGAGCACAAAAGAAGATGTGCACACGCAGCTTTTATTTATTTATTTATTAAAAATTTCTTATTTTTATTGAGGTGACATTGGTTTATAACATTAGGTAGGTTTCATGTGTAGGACACTATATTTCCACTTCGTTTTTTTTTTTTTGGCTGCGCAGCATGTGGGATCTTAGTTCCCCAACCAGGGATCGAACCCACACCCCCTGCAGTGGAAGCACGGAATCTTAACCACTGGACTGCCGGGGAAGTCCACATGCAGCTTTTAAAGAGCTCGAGAGGAACGAGGATTTTCATTGCAGGGTTGTCTGAGATGGAGAGAACCTGGAACCCCGCTGCCCATCCCTCACTGCGGCACTGGTTCAGAGACTAGCGCGGCCAGCAGCAGACTGTGATGCTGCCGTTACAGAGGATGAGGCTGCTCTATCTGGGCTGAGTCAAGAAGATGTTAAGCCACTTCGGTAAGTAACAAGAGCAAGTTGCAGGACAGTATGCATAGGAGAATCTCATTTCTGTAAGAACAGAACATGGACAATATCTTTAATTATGTCTGTCCCTGCATAGAAAATGTTTAGCAACCTCCATACCCCACAGTTCACAGTGAGCTGAGGAGCTGGGAAAACCAGGGGGGCTTTTATTGTTTTTACTTTATCCGTGTTTGTATTGTTGGCTGGTTGGTCTTTCCAGCAAGAAAGCCACTGAAGCATCATATGGATTTAAATCAAAGCACGTGCTCCGCTGTTCACTTCCCCACCATCCAGGGCTTACTTCTGCGCCATGTGTTTCTCACAGCGGGGAGTTAACAGGACCTGGGGGCGGGGGAGGGAACTAGCTTTGGTAAAGCCTGTCTTCAAAGTCTCCAGTCCTTATTTTGCGTCCCTTAGCCTAGACTCCTCCTGTGGGTCCTTTTTATCCTCAGTAATCTCCTACCCCATTTAAGCGGTTAGAGGTTTCTTACCATTTCCCCCTACCTTCCTTATCAGCAATCTGCATATTCTTTATATTTTTACTACCCCTAATGGTAGCAATGGAAGTGTTTACGTATGGCTTTAGGGTTGACAAAGTGTGTACCCGGCACATCCCATCTTTGAACAGCTCTTTGATGTGAAGAGTGACAACCAATACGTTACTCTTTTCTGAAGTTTATGGGACTCAACAGCATAAGGGAGAACATTAGAACCACCAACAGAAAAAATGATAATTTCAGAGAACTTTACTTGTTGTATCATTGTCTCAACCGGTTGGCGTCTGAATTCCTATTGCATTAATAATCTATGTCACACACGTTAGCATCTGTTAAGGTGGTTGTTATGTCACGTGGGGTCGCTTGCGTCTCCAGGGCAGGATCCTGCCCCACCCCGCTCGCACACCATTCCTGTACTGTGCTGAGCACATGTTAGCTCTGCAATAAATAACTCCACAGATAAACATGCAACGCCCTACGTGCATTTTGAGGAAGGCTGTGTTGGATCTGCTCGCAACTGCGTGCTACTTGGCGCAGGAACCTTGGAGACATGAGACGTTTGCAGCTCTGCTGCTTCCCAGCTTTGTGACCTTGGGAGGTGTCTGCTGAGATTCCAGCAGGGCTCCCAGCTAAGCCTGTGGGTGGCAAGAACCTTGAGACTTAGGAGGCAGGGCCTCAGTGTCCTGCCAGTCTGCTTGGGTGGGAATGGCTGAGAGACTGGCCCCTTCCACCCTCCTTCCACCCTAGCCCTACTCGTTCTGCTTCCCAAATGGCATCCACAAGGGTTGGCTTTCCGCCAGCTGCCTTCCTGTTGCCTGGTCAACAACTGGGACTCTACCCCTGGTCCCGGGGCAGGGCACGATGGCACGCGTGGGAGGTGAGCATCCTCTGCTCTGTCGGCTCCTGGATGCTAGCTGGGGACCCCAGAGCATCCCTGGGCTCTCTCTTGGCCGGCACGTGTGAAACTCCTTGGGTGCGGTACAGCTGTTGTCCCTGAGGCTTGCTTGTGGCTTTGCTGGAGTCGTGTGGGGGCCATGATGGGAGGGAGGGCACAGGCACATCCACACTGTTGGGTTTTCCCCGTGGTAGAGCTGCAGCTGGCACCCTTTCCTCTCATCCCGGCTCAGCCAGGCTGCTTCAGGGCTATGGAGCCTTACAGAAATCTGTCTTAACCTCCAGCTCCAGAGGCCAGAGGAAAGGGCTGCCCTCTGGGGCCTGTGCACTGGAGAGGAGCATTAGCGTAGATGGGTTTCTTTTGTTTGCACTGCATCACGGAGGCTATTTGAACACTGCCCATTTAGGACTGCAACAGTGCTGGTTTATGGTTATATCCAAGAGAAATATGCACCCTGATAGATGTAGGTGTCTAATCCACCCATCGGCCAGAGCTTAGGAAAATATTTACCTTTTAACATCTGTGCTGCATTTTCCACTGCGCAAACACACATCTGCTTGATGGAATGTCTACAGAGTTTAGATGGGTTTAAAGCAAGTTTTCTTAGTAACCATATAGCTCTGTCTTGACACGGGCAGTCCTGGATTTGTGGTTGGGAGGTTTTTCTCAGATCAGCTCATTGTTTGAAACAAATAGCTCTCGAGTTTATAAAAGGAAAAGCTTGAGGCGATCCCAGTAATTGGACCTTTAATAACCCCTCACCTCTTAGTAAGCTATTTGGTGCAACGGGGTTAGAATTTTCAGCCTGATTCTACAACCAGTGGGTTTCAGGCTGGGGGCGGGGTGTGTGACAAGCCCCATATGCGTGAAGGAGGACCTTCACCGCAATACTAAGGTTTGAAAATGGGACTTCCCTCGCCACTCCTTCCCCGGGCTCCATCCTCACCCTGGAGAGGCATGAACCTGGATGAGAACGGTCTGTCCTTTTAGACGGCAGAGCTGGGCCAGGGACACCAGGGAGCTGATTCTTCCCACACCTCTAAGGGCGGCAGGTTGAGTTCTCAGTGGTTTGGGCCAAAGGGCCGTGAGCTCGTCTGCACCTGTGAGCTTCCGTCACCTTCTGGTCTAGGACACGTTGGCTGCACAGGATCCAGAAAGTGAAGCCGGGCAGGCCGAGGCTGTGCGTGAGGCTGCTCCGTGCTCCCAGCCACTAACTGAGCCCTGATCTCCCGCTCGGCCAACGCTGCAGCGCTGGCCCTCCGTCCCCCGCTTGGTGATCCCCCCGAGCCGCCCAGTCTTTGAGAAAACACGCCACAGCTACATCTGACACAAGTCAGCTCAGGAAGACACTTCAGCCTTGTTTCTTCCTTTTACGTGGTTTCCTTGACTGCAGTAAGGGCCATAAAGAATAGCATTATACATGCATGAGCACATGCAATATTGAAATTCTTTTCCTTAACACTGAAAACTCCTATTTCTATTCTCAGCCAAGTTCAGTCAACAAATATTTACTCGATTCCTACTGTGAGCCAAGCATAGGGCAAGTCTTCAAGGAGGAAAGCAATTTCTAGGTCTCAGTGAAGCACGCGAAGCCCTCAACCACGCATTTTGCAGCAACGCCCTCCACGCAGAAAGGGAACGCGGGGCTGGTGACAGCTGCCTGAACTCCCCTCTAATGATGATGCTGTTGGTGCTGTAGAGCCCCATCTTGCTGTTTTTCAATATAAAGAATACACCGATGAAAAACACGTGGGCGAATTTACCCAGAAAACTCTCTGAGGCTGCCCGTAACCTGGGCTGGGAGTGATGCTTGAAATAGGGAGGCCCGTGGGCTTGGGGGAGGACAGCTTGAATTCTACTCGCCTGGGTCAGAGTGTGGACAGATTGCTCTGGGCTTCTCCCCACCGCCCTTCCTGCTTGCTTTCACCTTTCTCTCCTTATTTACCCCTCCTCACTGCCCCGCCTCGGCCGCCCCGGCAAGCTCTAAGGGGTAGGCCACCGAAGGACAGCATGGCGTGGGTGTGTGGGGTTGGGACTGGAGGGAGAGAAAACAGACAGCGACGCCAGCTTAGCTTCTACTCCATTTCGATGCTGTGTCCTATTAAAATACGTTACCTCGTCTGCTGCTTGCTGGTCCCGCAAGGCCATCACATTCCTAATGAGTTTGTTAAAAAAGCCATTCAGTTCATCTCGGTTCTTATTGGGCAAAATCCGGGCCAGTGGGACCATTATGGATGGAAATGATACTTGAAAGAGAAAAACAAAAGTGGCATTGAAAAGGGGGTGAGAATAAACCGGGGCTATTAGATGCCTGTTGCCAGGAAGCGAGCCCTGGCCTTGAATCGGTCTTTTGAAGGCCTCTCTTCCCCTCTGAACTGCCGCTGCTCCGAGCAGGGTTCTATCTTATTCTACCTCGGGACTCCTTCCCCTTCCTTGCCATAGTAAGCCCTTCATAAACGTCTGTACAGTTGAATCCCCACTTCCATCTACCCCTCAAGTCTCATGCTTATAAGTTAATTTCCCAGGTCCTAGAGATGAGGGTCCAAGGTCTTTGTACTTCATCAGGAAAGAACAGATTGCAGGCCATGTTTCAAGTCTTAGCAAGTGGTAGAAGCCGATCTACTTACTTAACTTTCTGGTCATTTGCATTTTTTGTTTTTCCTTTGGATCATTTTCCCCAGAGCTGCCACCTGAATTGTCTCTAAGAGCTGCCGCTGCAGCTGCTGACAAGGATGCTGGCCTCGTCCCCTGTGGGCACGTCCCTGCACACCACGTGCAGCCTGTGCCCTTGCCACCATGCCCTGGGCATGACAGGCCTCCATGACGAGGCTCCCCGGGTCAGGGACACTTGTCCCCTCTTGGACGGTAGCCTGGGCCGTGGGCCAAGCCCGTCTCTGGGGAGCTCAGCTCAGTTCAGCTCCTCAGCCTTCACGGTGGGCCTACTGTGCACAGGCATGTGTGGGAGCCGGGTGGGAGGACCCTAATGGACCCACACCGGTCTCAGGATGCTCCGCCCCTTTTCAACAGCGGGAGCCTGAACCAAAGTGACGCAGCAGGGAGGGAGGGCTTGGAGTGGCAGCAGCCATGGACCGGCGGACCCACCTCCCTGCAGGGCGCTCCATGGTTGACGGCGAGGGCATTTCCCTGGAGTGCAGAGGGTGAGGGGCGAAGGAGGAGGCTGCTTGGACCCCCAGAGCGACAACTCCTACGATGTCAGTGCAGAGCAGAGGGAGGCGACAGGGGCTTCCACAGAAATTGACTCAGAAATGGGAATGAAACTAACCAAGGAATGAATAGAATTTACCAGCCCAGCAGAATGGTTAGGAATTATGGCAATAATCAATAACCATAATAACAACAATTCATTGCTTCCATAAGAAGAAAGAAGGTACCGGAATTGGCCAGAGGGTAAAAACTCACTTCTAAAACAGAAATAAAATAAATGGACTGGTCTCCACAGCATTCGGTAATCTGCTAGTCACCCATCACATATGATTTCTAATTCACTCTGCGTTGGCTTCAAACAGAGAAGGGTTCTAAGGAGGAATCTGCTGGGGGTGAGAAACATGCCCTAGAAAATGAAAGGTTTGGGTTCCAGTCTTGGCTCTGCCTTTCTAAGCCTCAGTTTTCTCATCTGTAAAGTGGGGAGGAGAATGCCTTCCTGATGGGGTGAAAACCAGCACTAACAGAGGCGATGCAGGCGAAGCACTCAGCCCGGTGCACGGCGGCCATGCTCGCTAAGGCAGTGATGAGCCAGGCCAGGGCTACCTGTGTTGGTAATAAGTGGTGCCAGACTGGTGCAGAGGAGCCTGGGCGGCTCCAGGAAAACAGGGGCTCTGCAGGGCAGACTCTGCAGGGTGACTCTCAGAGACACCCTGAGTACCCTTTCCAGGTGGCAGGGGCTGAGCCCCGAAGCTGCCTGGGGCCACCGGGGTGTCACGGGGTCTGCCCAACTTGCCCAATTTACCCCCCCTCCACAGGAGCTGCACTTACAGATTAAAACCAGGATCGGTTTGGGGATGGAGGTTGCGAAGAAGCGCCGGCAGTGCTTCACAAAGGGGTGCCCGGGAGCCTTCTGGGAGTTCACCTGGGTGCCAAAGGCGACGCTGGCAACCACATCTGTGGTGTAGCAGCAGTAGCACCTGTGGGAGAGAGAACAGTTTGCGTTTGGAAAGGACTCAGCCAGGGGCCTCCCCATCCTACGCACCCCTGGAGGGGCACGACTCCATCGTCTACCTGTTTGAAAGGGGAGCTTCTGGCAGATCCGAAGCGAGGTGGTGGGAGAGCAGCCCCCAGGATTAGATCCTGGGGGCATGAGAGCAGAATTTGAGGGGGACACATAAACACATAACAGCCCATCTAGACAAAGTTGGGGGAGGGGAGGAGAGCCTCAGGTATTCAACTTTCAGCCTTCCGGTAGCTGCAAACCGGACTCAGTCAAAACCAAGACGTACACTTTACATTTTCCTCCCCAGGAAGGAGCGAAAACACTTGACCCGAAGCCTATGTGCTTTACAGAGGCCTTGCAGAGGCGATCCAAGGCCAGGGCCTAACGACTGATGGATGTACAGCAAATTGTGATTGATGAAATTCACAGCCTGGTTTTCTAGTTTTATTAGCTCTGTCTCCCTCTTCTTCCTAGTGATTTTACAGTTTTCGTAAGAGCAACAAACAAAAAACCGGGGCCCTTTTAGGCTCAAATAAATACAAGACAAACTTTGGTACCAGCTTCGTGAACATGTGTATATTATTATAGGAAACACACATTGCACTTTAGAAACAAACACAAGGAAAAGGGTCTGGCAGTAGCTTCAGAAAAATTAACCTCTTAGGCTCTAGGAAACCTGCCCCCCAAATGGCCCTTTTAAGCTAGAATAATTCTTTTTTGCTATGTCATAGGGGTAGCAGGTTGCTTGTAAAAGGCTCACACGGGGTGTTCATATCCTTTTATAATGAAAAGGTCTGTTTTTCTGGCTTGAGGTAGGCGCATGCTTAGTTCCTTTTCTTCATAAATCCTATAACCAATCACTTATCGTCAAGGACTACACGACATTTCCTCCGGGTGACGTCTTTTATTCTGACTGTTTTTACTGAAAACGTTTCTATAATCGATGACACATTTCCCTGTGACAGCAAAAACAAGAATTCGACTACTGAATGTGATTTCTTCTGATCCTAACTGTTGACGATGTAAAGGTTTTAAGAGTTGTTTACTTTGTTTTTATGGCTGCTGGGCCCATCTTATCTTTATCCAACTCACCATCTCATGACCAGAGAGAATGTAGAGGAGAGAGTTTTGTAAACAATACGGTAGAATGTAAATGCTGGTGATGATTATGTTATTATTTTATTAACAATGATAATAAGAGCGAGTTGGCTTCTGGCTAATCTGCTGTGTGACTCTTCATCTGGTATAAACCATAATTTAGCACAGGACAATTAGGCAAAAAGCCAGACAGTCAGTCGTTTAAACTGAGGGCCCACCACTAAGTCCTGGCTTCTAGCCTGAGGCGTGCCACCGTTTTTTCTTGAATTAAAAATGCATGGACTCCTCCCCCCCAACCTCCCGCCCCCCAGGACCCTGTCCTTTCTGCCCAGACATATCTTGCCCACTCCTGGGTCTATAGAGGTCGGAGGGCAAGTCCACCCACAAAACACTGCCCACTCAGGGTTCCCTCCACAAGCCACAACCCCCTGGGCTTCGTCTGCGTTTGCTTCACATTTTCCGTGGGTTTCATTTCTTCTTCTCAGTCCACCCATACTTTTAGGAGCTTCTAGCATTTCCATAGTTTGCTGGTCCCAAGGTAATTGTCTGGCAATTACGTACAGTTACAAGAAGCAGCAATTCAAACGCGTGATTTCTCATCTGTAATGTAGCCACGCGGCGCCCTTACCTCTGGATGTCGAAAGCGTCCCTGGATTCTGCGTAGTGCTTTAAGTGGGCCAGGAGCAGGTCGCAGGCTTGTCTGATCAGAGGTATCATCTGATAGCAGATAACAGAGGTGTAATTAGGACACCATGCAGGGAGCACACCTAAATTAGCTGCAGATGAAGAGGTTATATGCGGTGCTTCCCGGAAAAATGGTCATCGTTTCGAATGTAGCTTTCACGCACCTAAGATTCAAGAGGAAGATCTAATACTCACAAATATTATAAAATACGATCGCTGTAAACGTCTATTTTAGTTGAAGCAATCTGGTTTTTTTTTGAAAGCAAAAAGAAGGAAGGATTTAGAGTAAATACTGTGAAATAATTATGAAAATGATCATTAAATGCTTAGAAATGAGACTCAGTACTCAGTTTCGTGACATTTGGTTAGTATTAGAGAGTAAATAGGCCACAATCCATATGTACCAACTCTGGAATTAGCCCAAATCTCTGTTTGCTTGGTTCCAATTATACTTCAGCTCCTCCACTAGCATATAGAATCTCAGTATTGAAAGGAACCTAAGGTCGTCCATTTCAACTTCTTGTTCAGTACGAAAGTCATTTGTACAGCATGTGGATGGACGGTTATTCACTTCTGCTTAAGCTGTTCAAACCTTCAAATATAGGGAACCCTGGACTTTAAAAGCCTTCAGTGCCCATGCAGGACAACTACTGAATTTCTTTTTTTAATACTAAAATGTCTTTATTATGGAAAACACCTAACATTCACACAGAAAGAAAGAATGGTATTATGAACGTTCACGTAGCTGTGATGCACCTTCAACAAATTTCGGTCTCATTTTGGCTACCCACTACATTGACCCCGAAAGTCCGGCTTGAGTGGGTGGAATTCTTTGTGGAGCCTGATGGGCACACACGTGACCTTTTATTCTCTCCTGTATGTTTGAAAAGCCAAGTCGGAAACGACGAGGGGAATCTTTTTTTTTTTTTAACATCTATTTATTTATTTATTTATTTTAAACATCTTTATTGAGGTATAATTGCTTTACAATGTTGTGTTAGTTTCTGCTGTATAACAAAGTGAGTCAGCTGTACGTATACATATGTCCCCATATCCCCTCCCTCTTGCGTCTCCCTCCCACCCTCCCTATCCCACCCCTCTAGGTGGTCACAAAGCACGGAGCTGATCTCCCTGTGCTATGCGGCTGCTTCCCACTAGCTATCTATTTTGGTAGTGTATATATAAGTCTATGCCACTCTCTCACTTCGTCCCAGCTTACCCTTCCTTCTCCCCGTGTCCTCAAGTCCATTCTCTACGTCTGCATCTTTATTCCTATCCTGCCCCTAGGTTCATCAGAACCAGTTTTTTGTTTTTTTTTAGATTCCATATATACATGTTAGCATATGGTATTTGTTTTACTCTTTCTGACTTACTCCACTCTGTCTGACAGACTCTAGGTCCATCCACCTCACTACAAATAACTCAATTTCGTTTCTCTTTATGGCTGCGGAATCCTTTTAACCAGTGTACATTATGGGCAAACATTGTAGCTAGAGCAACATGCTGTGATACATTGTCCTGAGCATTTCTTATGGAAAACATACTTTGAAATGTTACTTACGTTTAGAGTTTACTTTTTTGATACCAAAATATCAGTTCCTGAGATCAGGAGAGACTTTTGTCTGTTTGTTCATTTTTGTATCCCCAGCACTAAGAACAGCACTTGGTATATAGTAAAAATGGAAACAGCATTTCAGGTGCAATCCCGTAAATTGTAAATGGATCCCTTCCCTGCAAGTCAGTTGCAAAGCCAGGGGTACATGTTGACTTTTTGAGAAGACACATAACACAGACAAATATTGGCATTCAGGTCAATGAAAACCACAAGGTTTCTTTCCATGAGTCATCATCACGTGCAGTTGATTTTTTGACCCTTGAGGGTCCATTCGTTGGAAAGGCTTTACACTGACCTAACACGTATTGCTGTAGAAAGTTGTCCCACCATCTGTTCTGAGCAGGGCCATCTCTTACCTGCCCTGAGACAGTCAGGTGATTGGAGAGGCCCAGCAGGGGGGCCAGCCTGGGCTGCTGCTGCCTGAGGCTGGAGGATCACAGGGTCTCGTTGGACCCCTCCTTCCTATGGCCCCCTCCAAGCCAGCCCCATGTGCTCTGGGATGTAAGGAAAGTACTGTGTCCCCAGGGACCCCACTGCTGGCTGTGGGAGTTGGTCCTGAGAAGCAGAAGGGCGCCCCTGTTGAGTGAGACTGAGTGAACTAGTCTGAGTTCAGGGCTCCATGGCCCGGGGCGGGGACAGTAGCCTGGGTGGCACCTATGGGCAGCTGGTCAAGGAGCAGATGTGCAAAGCAGAACACACCTACACACCCAGTGGAGGGATGGCAGAGCGTCTGAGACCCTCCCCTTGTATTTTGTTGCCGGGACTCTTAGAGGGAGTATCTGGAGAGGAAATCTGGGGAAAAAGAACTTTCTGCTCATCAAGCCATAAGGGCTTAGAGCACTGGGGTGATTGTACTCGGTGTGGGTGGACCAAGGGTGTGCTCACACATTCAAATGTCATCTCCTGTGTCCCTGGCTATTCCTTCTTTGTTCCATTTGAAATTTGGTCAGTGTGCCTTCTAAGCCTTTAGTTTGTTGCTATGTACACAGGATCGGACACAGAGCTGTGGCCCTCCACTAGACTTTAGGCAGCCACGGAATTGGTCAGTATCACTGTTTCCAGCTCTCTGGTCAGCTGTGCATGACCCACCAGGCAGCATCTTATCAATGTCGGTGGTGGAGGACTTGTCAAGTAATTTGCCAGAACAGAAGTATAATTTACCTCATCTACCTATCCTGAAGTCAGCTCAAAAAGAAAGAAAAGGAAAAAACGAGGATGACTATCCTGAATTACTATCTTGGTAATTCTGAGCGGACGCTTATGACTGCTGCATTCTTTTCTAAATTCTCACAAGCCATCAATTTAATAATCCATCAGTACAAAAGTGTGGGCAAACGGGTCACTTCTAGTAGCCTCTAGGCTTTTACTCTCAGTAAATCTCTGACTAACTTAATGCTGGAGAAGTTAGTACTATCTAAGTCACATTTCTACGACTAGCTCACTGACTACATTCCTTCCATTATTTTAATAAAATTAGCGGTACAAGTGAACTCTACCTTAATGCAATCTCATATACCAAAATGTCTTTTAGGTTTATTTCAGAGGGATAGTAACATGGTCAAACGAAGAATACTGTTTGAAAGGAAGTCTCTTTAGATATCAAACTTGAAGCTTCTTTCATGCAACAAAACTGGGATGCAACATAAAATTTGATTTACACGCAGCTTTTCAGAAGCATGCCCTGTGTATTAAGAGGTAAAGAGGGGTCTCTCCATATTGAATCCAATCGTATGCCTGGACAGTGCAAAGTGGAGGCTGGACCAGCTGCCCACCATCAGTTCTTCTGTGTGCTGTGATTAGCATGCTTTGTCGTCGGCTGGCGTGATTATAATTTCTACCACACTCTGCCTGCTGTCTGTTGAGCTGAATGGATAATGACATTTTTATTTAGGTTAATGTGATATGAGATGGGGCATGTACTATGAAAAATGTTTTAAAAAGCGATGCAGAGAAAATATTGTAAGACACTGGAGCATGATCTGTATGTTGGACAATACCATCACTTCAGGTTTGCTTCCTTGCCTTATACCCAAGCAGTTATGGAATATTTACTCTTACACGAGTTGCATACAAACAAAAGCTCTCTCTGATGGGCTTGCAATCATCTTTATACAATCCACAAACCCCACAGTTATTCCCCTAGATTTGCAGACAAGCAGGCATAGGTGGCTTGTGCAAACACACATGCACAGATGAATGCACAATGCTATCATCACACAGATCTTAACAAAAGACTCTCATTTGGTTGCTCTGTTTCATCTTCTTTGTAGGATAATGAGTGAGTTCTATTTTTGTTTTTTCCACATTTTTTTCCTAATGCACATATGTTATATTCATAATCAGAAAAAATACTAATGTTATTAATTTTTAAATTAATGATTAAAAAGAATGATTTGGGGGAAGGATTATAGTCCAGCAGCCAAGCCTGGGGATAAAGTTTCCCATTTTGCATCTCTCACCTCTCACATTGGTTATCTTTTTCTTTTTTTTTTTTTTAATTTATTTATTTTTGGTTGTATTGGGTCTTTGTTTCTGTGTGAGGGCTTTCTCTAGTTGCTGCGAGCGGGGGGCCTCTCTTAATCGCGATGCGCGGGCCTCTGACCGTCGCGGCCTCTCTTGTTGTGGAGCACAGGCTGCAGACGCGCAGGCTCAGTAGTTGTGGCTCGCGGGCTCAGTAGTTGTGGCTCACAGGCCTAGTTGCTCCGCGGCACGTGGGATCTTCCCAGACCAGGGCTCGAACCCGTGTCCCCTGCCTTGGCAGGCAGACTCTCAACCACTGCGCCACCAGGGAAGCCCCCTGGTTATCTCTTTTCTAGATGATGCTGAGTGTACGGATGGTCAGATTTTTGGTAACTAGCAGTAACCATCAAGGGAAAAGCAACATCCGCAGCCTGGGAAGGAAATTCCCCAAGGAAGGAAGCCCTTGCTCACCTGGAGTTTACTGTATAATTGCTTAGTTAAAAAAAAAATGGAATCTTTACTGACTGAGTCTGAGGAAGTGTGAATCAAGGTGTAGACAGAGGACAATAGAGTTAATTCCAGGAGGTAGAGAGGTCTTCTCGAGGCTAAGACTCTGAAGTTGTAAAATACACTTGGCCTGGGGAGAGAAAACACTCAAAGCCAATAATTAGGTTTCCTCTCCTTGGCACTGTCTAGTTGTGTGATGGGCAAATAGCTTAACCTCAATAAGTCTATTTATTCATCTGCAAAATGGGAATAATAATACCTCTGTTGAAGAGTTGTGTCCAAGATTAGAAACAAAATGTGTGCAAGTTTTAGAAGGCAGTGAGTGTTCCGAGCCTGGCGGCTGTCCTCTGGAAGAGTCCCATGCTCCCAGACTGGTTGGGGTGCCCGGCATCATTCTCTCTTCTCTTCTTCCACGCGGACGGTGTCCTATTGGATCCACCTGTCTTGCCTCACCATGTTAACATCACTTCCTCTCTTACATCTGTCCCTGCATCTTTTTCTCCCTAGGGACCACTCTCATTCAGGCTTTGCTGCCTGTGACCTGGAACATAGCTATCATCTATGAGGCATCATCTATGAGATCATCTATGGGATTCTTGAGAACAAGGACCATATCTTAAGCATCTTTATAGTCTGAGTAACTTGTGTAGTGCCTGGCACATAGGTGTACTAAGAAAACAATTTTTGAAAGTGCCTCCTGTCTTTTCACTTTCTAATTCATCCTGTACTCAGTCACTAGATTGGTCTTCTGAAAATACTTGTCATCTGAGCAATGTTTTGTTAAAATTCTTTGGAGATTCCCACTGACTTAGGGATCGCATGCTGGAGCCTTTACTGCCCCCAACTAGGAAGCTGCCTGCTCTTAGGACATAGAACAAGCTTCTTAGAACATAGAACAAGCTGTCTGCTCTTAGGACATAGAACAAGCTTCTTATCCTACCCTCCAAAGCCCGCTAAGAACTGAATCCTGCCAATAACTATGTGAGTAAGCTTAGAAACAGATCTCCTCCCAGTTAAGACTTCAGATGAGATCACTGCCCAGGCCAACAGCTTGACTACTTGACCTTGATGCAGAGGCACCCAGCTAAGCCATGCACAGATTCCTGACCCACAGAAGCAATGAGCTAATAAAGGGTTGTTGTTTTAAGCTAAGTTTTGGGGTAATCCGTTACACAGCAAGAGATAACTAATACACTTTCAATGACACCCTCTTCTGGCAACTGTTGTATGTTGTCATGTATTATTGAAGTTTTTGGTATTTGCTCTGTTAGAAATGAGCACAGTGCAACACATTCAGTTGATTCTGTAGAACAGGATGACTGAATATTCCTTGAGGGCCTTGACATAGAAGGTGTGTAAGAAACGTTAACAGAGTGAGGTGCTCTTTCCATTGCAGCATGAATGCAGTGCAGTTTGCTGGGAGCTGGTCCTGAATGAAAGACCTGAGACCCATGCTGGTTCTACCTCTTACTTTGGACGAGTCGTTTGAATCTCTCTGAACTTGAGTCCTCACTCACTCCCAACTGAGGGGCTATTTGCAATGAGCTGCAGAGTCCCTTTCCATGGACACGCTAGGCTTCCGAGGTCACTAAGCGGCAGCTGAGACAGTTGCTTGGGGACCATGGAAAGAGCAGGCAGCTTCCTAGTCGGGGGCAGTAAAGCCTCCAGCAATGCCATCCCTGAGAAGGCCTTTTGGCATCTGTTTGACGCACTGACTTCAGAATTACATAAAGATCTAAAAGGCAGAATCTGATTATATTTATGCTTACATAATTTAATAAAAGTGAGACTCCAGATCCACTGACTCCTGGCTTGTTGCTTTTTTCTCCAAAATCAGCATCCACATTCCTTTTGCTCCTCAGTTAATTAACTTCTAGGTTATAATTTTGCTCAATGCAGCTCTGATGCCATGAACTTGAAAAGCAAGCAAACACGCACAGTTAAGCCTCTGGAGCTCCTGGAAGTTTGCGGAATGGAGTCAGCCTGAGTGCTGGGGGGAGACACGTTTCCTGAGCAGGGAGAGTGTCTCTCCTGTGTCAACTCAGACTTCTACACTGAGATGCCCACCCCCCCTTCCACCCCCCCACATGGATGGTGTGTAGGCTGGGTGCCGCACCTGTCCATACACGAAGAGAGATTCAGAGAAGAGCCCGAGCAGAGGCTGCCACTCTGAGATCAAACACGGCCCCTGGGAGCCACCCGCCTGGGAGCCACGGCAGAGCAGAGACTCCAGAGGGACCACTTGCGGTTTCCCTGCTCCGCCCCAGGGTCCAGGGGACGTCTGGCATCTTGGAGGCTAAACAGCTGAAGTGGAAGCCCTCTTCCTTACTCCCCGCCGCTTTCAAGGATTTAATAGCTCCTCACTCTACAGTGAAGTTTGTACCAAGCCTTCCCCTGACACAGAACAGCCGACTCCATGCCTCTACGTCTTCTTCCAGTTTCTCCTCACTAATCCCTTCCACGTACGCCGTGTTCCAGCCAATTTGTACTGCTCTAGTCCCTGAACACACCCTGTACTTTCTGTCTAGATGCCTTTGTTCCTGCCGCTTATTCCACCTGCAACGCACCTTCTCCCTCCGTCAAAACTCAGCAAGATCTTCAGGGCTCAGTTCCAATGCTGCTCCCCGCCCTGCCCCCTAAAGTGGTTTCTGATGCTCAAGAGAAGATGTGCGCTCTGTCACTGTCCTGGTAATAATGCAGGAGTTTCTGCACCTTCTACATTATAAACCCCTTAAAGACAGGAGCTGATAAATATTGGTTGAATTTTATGAATTTAATGTTTCATTCTGTTTGGCATTCTTAGACCTGTTTATAATGCTGTTTAGGAACTCATCAGAGGGGGGATTTTCTGAATAAATAAGGGTCAGCTAATGGAGATGGGAGATGGTGTGTAAACATATTGTTGGATTAGAAAATAGAAAAGTAATATGTTAGAGTGCTCTAAACTGGTGACTAATAAATGTAAAATTAATACCAGTTAACGAAACTTGTAGCCTCCTTCTGCCACCCAGATATTAAAAATATCCATGACTTATTTTATGCAAAATCTCCCGCTGGTAAGTATCAGCTCTAGCCGTCTAGGTGAATAATCAAGTGTCATTTCTAATAAGTCAGTGGCTCCTGTCAAGAGTTGTAACCAATGAGAACTCACCCTGATGAGGTGGTGGCCACTGGTGTTGCCAAGCAACAGGCAAGCTGGGAGGCACGTTTAGATGCTCTTTTAGATTTAACCAGCGGCAAGTCAGAGTGACATTATGATGCTGGCAAAGGAAAACCAAATTATAACCCAGGCTGGGGTGCCCATGATGAAGAGTATGTTTTCTTTTGAATGCAAACGGAAAAGGAACATGTTTAACCAGAATTTAAACAGTCCATCATTATACCAGTTTTAATTAGGAGACTAGGTGTCAGTGGAATACAACTGTGCTGCAGGATAATGGTCTCTTGCTGCTAGATAAATACCTAGACGTTCTGGAAACTGGGCAACTGGTCAGGCAGGGACAATGTATTTTTGGACTCTGAAGTATTTATTACCACAGCCATACTTGGTTATAATGACTTTCATTTTTATTGTCTGGAAGGATTAAGAAATAAAAGCAAATATTAAAAATAGGCTTCTGGAGGCAGATGCAGCCCAGAGAAAGCTGCTTGCTCCAACATTGCAGGAAGACCATGTTCTGTGACAGAAGCCCTCGTGCGTGATTGTCTGAAGCGTTTACAGTGAAAATTTAAAGGCCAAACTAAACTGTGATGATGACTGTAATTCTGCAAAGACTTTTGCTCTGAAATGGTCATGGCTAGGCATTTACTCATAAGCTGGCCAGATCAACTTAAATTTTTAAAAATTGTAGTCATCCCCGAGCAATATGTCTTCTCCAAGGCAGGAAAGGCCTAGAGGGAATAATAACCACATCTGTCTCCGTCTTTAAGATTCGTACATTATTGACTGTGTCTTCCTGACAGGAAACATCTGGATGAAAGTGAAAACTTAGGCATTGAGCTGGATCAGCAGTGACTGGGAGGGATACCAGCCTTCCCTGTAGGTCTGATTTTTCTGACTTTTCTTTCTTTTTTTTTTAAAATAGTCTGGTCAATCAAGATTTTATTATGTGCGATTTAAAGGTCATTAAAAATGCTGAAGCTAATTCTTTTTTTCTGGCTGCGTTGGGTCTTCTATGCTGCGCGCGGGCTTCTCATTGCGGTGGCTTCTCTTGTTCTGGAGCACAGGCTCTAGGCGCTCGGGCTTCAGTAGTTGTGGCGCGTGGGCTCAGTAGTTGTGGCTCGCGGGCTCTAGAGTGCAGGCTCAGTAGTTGTGGTGCATGGGCTTAGCTGCTCCACAGCATGTGGGATCTTCCCAGACCAGGGCTTGAACCCATGTCTCCTGCATTGGCAGACGGGTTCTTAACCACTGCGCCACCAGGGAAGTCTAGTCTGACTTTTCTTTAGCTGAGTCCCCATGTGCAGAGATATGATTTGCTCTTACTCTTGGGTGACACACACAGCCAGCTTCAGGCTCTCCTGTTTGGAGCTGCCAGTTCTCTTCTATCCACTCAGTGGGTCACCATCAGCTTAGTTCTCTGGACAAATGAGCAAATGTCCACCACTTTTATGGGGCTTTGAGGACTGAGAAGATTTGAGCTGCCGTATTGGGTTGGATCTGTGGTCCATCCAATGTGGAGCTTGGTCTCTGCTAGAAGTACTTGGTAATGGAGTTCCCCACGCATCTGCCTCCAAAGGCGTGGTGCTCAAAAGCCTCACTTCTCTCAGTAGCCGACTATGATATTAACGCCCCGTGTTTTCACTTATTGAAAACTTATTTGAACCCAGAATAAACAAAATTAAACAGACTTATTTACTGCAGTTTCCCCCCCAAACTTTTAATATGCACAGTGAATCCCTATGTGTAGAGGAAGCCCGTTTACAATATTTTACTGAATTAGATGACCATGGGGCCTTTCCAATCCTCAATTTCAAATCCTTTTCCCTGGTAGTTATTCATAGCTTGAAGTTCGTCATCATATAAGTACGGTTTACATGCTTTTCTCCTAAATGTATTATTTTAGTCTTGCTTACACTGAAGGTTATCTGACACTTTTGTGCTGACTTACACAATCTTAGAAGAGTCTTAGAAACTTACTCCAACTGATTTAATATTTTTCAAACCAGAAGAACTTAGAGAAATATACAAATGCATAAATTTCATGGTCGTCTCCCTCTCTCAGATGAATTATAAAATTTAAAAATAAAATTAGTGCTAACCCGGGTCCCCAGGGAATCCCCTTACTTATGTATTTCCTCAGAGAAGGATTAATTCAGCCCCAGTTTTGTTTCTTGAAACTAAATCTATTTACTTCCTGACCCATAATAAATTTTTACACAATCCCAGCGTTACTTATTAATAGTCTTTGGTAAAGAATCTAGCAAAAGAGTCTGTAAAAATCCAAGTCCACTGGTTGCCCCTTTAAAAACAATTAACCTCTTAGGAGATGGGGTGAAAATTCCGATAGGCTAATCAGACAGAATTTTCCCTAATAAAAAAATCAGTTGTTTTCCCAGCAATGCTCAGCCATCCTTTCCTATAAATCCCAATAACTTGTCTGTCACTGGACTCTGATTTTGATGGTCTCTTCCGGGATCAGGAATGCACCAATCAAATTCTCACTGGTTCTCTATCTCTCTATATTATCCCTGGTAAGACATAAACCCAAAACCAATTTTATTTTAAATAAAACCATGGATTCATGATAGAATGCTAATTTTAAAGTAACTTTCAGGCATTGTTGGCCAAGACAGCCTAAAATCCACACAAATAAAGACAGTGCCATCCAGAACTTTATGAATATTAATGACACCTACAGTCACAGGGAGTAAAGTACTTAACTTAGGCTGCCAGGGGCTGAAGGAAAAAGCCTCAGAATTCCAAGGGAAAACACATCTTTATTTCAAGAATAAACTCTCAAGTTTGATAATAAAAGTCCCAAAGCAACTTACTAATTCAGAAAGGACTGGAGATTATTGACATTCCATAGCTATTTGTGGGAAACTGAGCCAGGTTCCCATGTCCCGGGGGAGTGCGGGCTCCCATGGGTTCCCCGAGCTTCTCTCTTCTGTCTCCTCTGCCCCAGGCCCTCGGGGAGCCTTCTTCTCCTCTTTGCGTCTCTGTGACCTGCTTTCTCTGTTTCTACATATGCCTAGACTTGAGACCCTCTAAAGAGAAAGCCAACAAACGGCCACATCCTCTTACGTAATTTTTCTTTGATGAAATTATTTCCTTCTTGTTTCCCTTTTATCTCAGTTGTAACATATATCCTTAGGTAGAAAGCTTCTTGGTTCTGTGATTCCCTATCCATCCATCCATCCATCCATCCATCCATCCATCCATCCTCCAATCCAGCAAATCACTGTTGAGTGTCCGTTATGTGGGTCATGCTATACAGTTAACAATAAAGAAAAAATAAGTAAAATAAATGGAATGTTAGCTGGTGATAGCACCACAGAGAAAAATAAAGCAGGGGAGGAGGATGGGGTTCTGGGGCCCAGCTCTTACAAGCTTGGGGAGTCTGTGGGTCTGAGAAGGTCAGACGAGGGACCAAGAGGAGGACTCGCACCGCCAGTGCTTTCCAACAGGGCTCTAACCAGGATCGTGCCAGGGCACTTGTAAAGCATACAGATTCTCAGTCGCCCTCGAAATTGTCATTCTGTAGGTCCTGGGGTGGCTGGAATTATGTGTTTTAAACAAGGGTACTAGGTGATTTGGGCGCAGCCCTTGGTCACACAGGGTTTGAGAACAAGTGACTAGAAAGGGAAAGCCCATGTGAGGTTAAAGTCCAGGGAAGCATCCAGAAACTTGGAGGGTCCCGGGCGCTGGAGGAGGAGGCAGTCAGGACACTGACGTCTGGCAACCAGCCCTCCCATCTTTCTCCCCTCCACCCATCTTCCGTAGGATAGGAAGATCCTCCATCCGGTCTACGCTTTGGTGTAGAGTGACACTCCTTGCTCAGAGCCTCAAACCCTGCTCTTCATATACAAAGAGCTGCTTTAGGAATTAGGAAAACTTTTCACTCCCAACAAAGCTCGCAACTCCAAGACCATTGTCTCAGTAGGGCTCAGGAAAGCCTCATGTGCAAAACTGAGCAAAGACCTCCTCGTTCTGGAAGTTGCCCACTGCCGCCTCCTTCTGAAGCAATGATTCCGTGGGGGAGAGAAAATCCAGGACGTGATTTATGGAGCATGAAACACACAGATATTGGCTTAACCCTTGAAAACTATTATCTTTGTCATGTACTTTTTAGTCCTCATGTTCCTTTCTTTTTAACCAGCATTTAACACCTTTGTCTGCTCCTTCCTCCTTGAAAAGCGTTTCCCTTCCACATTCTCCTGGACTTCAGTTTCAAGCTGTTCTTCCCAAGTCATCTCTGTAGGTCTCTCCTCTGCCCCTCACTTATATATGGTTCTCCCCAGCCCTCTTCTCATGCTATATACACTCCTGGGGTGACCTCACCCATGTCTGTGTTTTCTCTCTCTTTTTTTTTTTGCGGTACGCGGGCCTCTCACTGTTGTGGCCTCTCCGGTTGCGGAGCACAGGCTCTGGACGCGCAGGCTCAGCGGCCATGGCTCACGGGCCCAGCCGCTCCGTGGCACGCGGGACCCTCCCGGACCGGGGCACGAGCCCGCATCTCCCGCATCGGCAGGCGGACCCCCGACCACCGCGCCACCAGGGAAGCCCTGTGTTTTCTCTCTTGTAAAAATTTTCTTTTTTTTTAAATTGAAATATAGTTGATGTACACTATTAGCTTCAGGTGTACTACATACTGGTGTGACATTTGCATTCATGATGAAACAATCACCACAGTAAATCTAGTAACCATCTGTCCCCAAAGTTATTACAGTATTATTGATCATATTCCTTATGCTGTATATTATATCCCCGTGGCCACTGTCTGTGTTTTTATTTTTTCATTTTTTTATTTTTGGCTGTGTTGGGTCTTCATTTCTGTGTGAGGGCTTTCTCTAGTTGTGGCAAGCGGGGGCCACTCACTGTCACGGCCTCTCTTGTTGCGGAGCACAGGCTCCAGACGCGCAGGCTCAGTAGTTGTGGCTCACGGGCGTAGTTGCTCCGCGCCATGTGGGATCTTCCCAGACCAGGGATCGAACCCATGTCCCCTGCATTAGTAGGCAGATTCTCAACCGCTGCGCCACCACGGAAGCCCCCTGTCTGTTTTTGATGACCATCTTTCCTACCCTTCTCGCCTGAGCTCTATATCTGCAGCCAACTTCTGCCTGATGCATCTACTTAGATGCCTCCCAGACACCTTAAATTCACCAGGTCTAAATTCTCCACAGGTGGGGACGAGGGTGACTAACTCTGCTCCGGAATGGCATCCTTTCAACAGAAACCCAAGAACCTAAATTGAACTATATTGAGTAGAAAGATGATTTCCAATGGAGCTTTAAGTTCACTTGTAGAATATGTTAAACAATGAGCTAGATCTGAAGCAAAACCCGGGTAATCTGTCTATGAAAATTTCTCTCCCCCTCCCTTCCCCCTCCCTTCCCCCTCCCTCCCCCTTCCCCTCCCTCCCCCTTCCCCCTCCCTTCCCCCTCCCTTCCCCCTCCCTTCCCCCTCCCTTCCCCCTCCCTCCCCCCTCCCTTCCCCCTCCCTTCCCCCTCCCTTCCCCCTTCCTCTTATTTACGGCTACTAGGCGTCTCAGTGCTATGAACCACTTGGAGGAACTCTATTTTCTGCAGCTAATTCAGGCGCTAAGAATTTGATTTCTGAACCAAAAGGAGAAAATGCTTGGGACTTCAGGAGCCCTGAATTTGTTTGGGCAATGATGCTGTATCAGTTTCTGGAGTGTGTCCTGTAGGGTGTTAAAGAAATCTAGACCCTGATAAGATTCTTTTTTTTTTTTTTTCCTCTTCAGTGTCAAAAAAACTTCCTTTCTTACTTAAAAAAAAAAAAAATCAGATACCCTTCATCAATTTATTTTTTAACAAATGATAAGATTCTTTCTGTATCTATAGCATTGTCAAGTCATTGTTTACTCACAAATGAGGAAGTGGGATGCAACGTGTTGGAGCTCCTTATGTCAAGCCACAGTTTACCTACCTCTCCACCCCAGCCTTCCCCTTTTGGTTAACTCAGCATTTTAGTGACTAGGTGTAATAAAGGTGACCCAAATAATGCTTTACAACTTTTTAAAGAAGCAGGCCCTTCCTTCAAACAAATTCTCGCATGAAACCTCAGTATATAACAGGGCTGACTGTGGCGCAGGGCTCCTGGTTCCAGCTGTAGCAGGATACCCCCCTCCTCATGTTTCCTTGTGGGTAATTTCTACCAGTGGTGGTTCCCAACTCTGGCTTTACATCAGAATCGCCTGGGGAGCTGTAAGATCCCCTCAGACCCAGGCTGCCTTCCAAACCAAACCAACTTAATCTAGACGTGAGACCCAGACAGCAATGGTTTGCAAAGCTCCCCAGATGACTCCAGTGTGTACCTGAGGCTGAGAAAGGCTGGGTCCTGCCCTCCCTTATCAGGCCGAGGCGTTTAAAGAAGGAACTGAGCCTGCGTGGGCCAGCCCTGGGGGGACGGGGTGGGGGGGCATGTTAGTGTGCGCTCTCGGCTGCCCTCCTGCTGGGGGGGAGGCCGCAGCTGCCCACTCCGGGTGAAGCATTAGCAAGCCCACACCACCAGAAGGCAGGCTGTATTTCTCAAACAGCTTTACCAGTGAGAAAGGAGCTTTCTGTCTGAAACCTGTTTCCGTACCTCAGTTGGTTCCAAACTTAGGCAGCAAACGGAGGAGTGTTGCTTCTGATACCCCTAGGTTTCCAAAGAGGTCCCATTTGCTTCATCTCCCTTCCACCACCCTCCAGACAGTCCCTAGGACAGTCCTAGGGAGCTTCAGAACAAGATAGGAGAAGCAGTCAAGCAGAGAGCTTAAGAGCATTCTGGAACTGGGTTCTAACCTTGGCTTTGCCACACTTACTAGCTATGTGATGTGAAGTGCATAATCTCTATGGGCCTCAGTTTCCTCATCTGTAAAATGGGATTGATAATAGTATTTACCTCACAGAGATGTGGTGAAGATTAAGTATGCTAATACGAACAGGAAGCCTTACAGTGGTGTCTGGCACATGGTAAGAGCTGTGTGAGTGTTAGCTGGCTATGTAAAGGCTACGTATGGAAACACAAATCAAAACCGCCTTGAGGAAAGAAAACAACAGAAAAACCTCACTGAGGATGGGCAGGATCTCTCGTTTCTGAGTTTATTTGGATGGGATTAATTATGAAGTCTGGAACCCTCTCCTCTTCTGGGGGACTTCAGAAAACTTAGAGGAATTCAGCAGGACCATATGGGTGAACATCTTGAGTTGAAGCTCAGAGTAGCTCTCATGTATTGAACTGAAGACAGGCCACTCCAAGGCCAGGCGTTCTGCAACAGCTAGATGTGGTGGCTGACTCTGGAAGGGCACTTGCTCTGGAGTTTCCCATGTACCTGGGACTCACACCGAGGCAACCCTTCAGCCACGTCACATCAGAAGGGCTCAAGGGCTCAGTCATGAGCTGTTGCTGTTGCAGAATTCAGAACAGGCATCAAAGCCAGATGAGCAATTGAGGGGCCATCAGTGAGGATCAGGTGTGAGAGCACTTGGTCAGGAAGCAGGACAAACAGTAAGTTTTATTTATACAGCTGGTAGGGAAGGGTGGGTCCCTGGGTGGGGGAAGGCGGCAGCCCCGGGTTTAAGAGCATCTTGTAAATGAGAATTTGCCCTTTGACCTGGCCACAAAGATTAACTTGGGCATGCCCACCCCCCTCCCAAGAGTTCTGCCCAAGGACATCCTCGTATCCATGGCCATCTCTTCCCTATTTCAGACTTGATTCCAAGCTCACCTTCATTTCAAGATGTTCTCTAGTTCCTTGCTATGTAAAGTGTGGTTCATTGTTCAGAAGCATCCACGTCACCTGGGAGCTTGTTAGAGATGCAGAGTCTCAGGTCCCACCCCAGACCTACTGCATCAGAATCTGCATTTTAACAGGTTTCTCAGGTGATCCGTTACACATGAAAGTCTGAGGAGAGCCCCTCCAGTTTTCTCCTGGGTGCCCCCAAAGTGCCCGGGACAGAGCCTTGGGATTTAGCAGAAGTGCCCTGAGTGCTTGCTGACTCACTACAGATTCATGGCAACTGGGGCTGCGGAAGGCTGGAGAAAGGGCAGACACTCCAGTACAGTTTCCTGTGCTTTGGGGATAATAGGGAGGTTTGACGGGCATAGCGGGCGGGGCAACGGACAAGTGACGCAAAGTGAACCGGCTCCCATCATAATCTGGAGAGAGGAAACCTGCTCTTTATGGAAGAGAGTCTGCGTTTCCCAGGTCTTACCTCATTCAGCTTTTCAGGACTGAAAGCAGACGTCAGGACACTTCTGACCTCTTCCCATCTTTTGTCACGTAAAAACAGGACACTGTTGGCTACCGGTTTGGGCTCCAAACCTGATGCCTGGTGGAAAGCGATTAGCAGAGAGTTAGGACACAAGGGAGCCCAAGACGCCTGGGTGGCAATACAGTCCACGATAAACACTCTGGTTCCAGTCACCCGTGACCAGTAATTAGGAGACTTGTCTTGCAAGGATGTAAAGAATATAAAAGCTCATGGACAATGGTCCCTAGATCCATGGCCGAGGACCCACCGGGAGCAGATGGGGAAGCGCCGCTGGCCCAGTTCTATCTTGTGACTCTGTGGTTATCACCGTAAATAACTCAGCGGCGTCTGTGTGTTCTGCAGCCCCCCTGCAGAGTGGGGGTTCCCGGAGGACCCAACAGCTGGCTTCTTGGAGGTGGGCTCGTCTTTCCTGGGATTGAGTTTCATGTCTGATCTATTTGGCAAGGGGTTTTGTGTGGCTGGATTGGTTACGTTGGGCCAGGAGTTGACAGACTCGTGTCTGGGTCTTTGGAATATGCCTGGGGGTGGGGGGAGGAGAGGGAAAGGGGAAAAAGAGGGTCCTTCAGAAGCATATGCCCCAACAGAGCTGTTGCAAGAGAACTCCTTCCTGTCTTGATGTTTCTGTGTTCTTTCTCTCATTCATTCACTCATTCTTCTCATTCAGCGAATGTTTGTTGAATGTCTAATATACACGAGAAGTTGGCTATACGGTGCTGAATAGAGAAGACATTGCATTGGCCCTCAATGAGTTGATAGTCTAGTGGGGAAGCAGACAGTTACCTCCTAAACTAACAAATAGCTGTCATTACATTTCATGGGAAAGTGAGTGTTATGAAGGGGGAGAGAGGGCAGCGAGGTGAGAAAATGATAGGGGATTAAATGGCCAGGAAGCCTTCTCTGAGGAGGAGACAGTCCAGCTGAGTCTGGAAGCACACAGAAAATGAGGTCTCCTTATCCCTTCTTCCCAGGCCAGTCTCTTCTTTCCTAAGACCACCTACTCCCTCCAAACGGTCAAAACTGGGGGCCCTCACAGCTGTTCAGAGCCCTGAGCCCCAGGGCTGCAGGGTGAGGGGAAGTAGGGGGACTGGAGGACAAAGCATTCTTCAGAACTGCATGTGATATACGGTTTTGCTATTCCTTTTCACTGTTTTAATTATAGTTGAAACATGAAGCCAGCCACCGTTAACTCAAAAGCCTTGTAAAAACTCCTGTTCAGAGGAAAATGATAATTTTCTGATAAAATATGAACACTCAAAATAACCTATAATATGTAACTGCAAAGTATCTGGGGGGATTTAATTATATATTAGAACCAAGTTGCTGGGATATTTTTTCTGCAGAGAAATACCTCTCTATATTTAGAATAAAATTCTTTAGGAGTGCTGTGGTCACTCTACAGAATTGTGGTTTTATGGAATTTTTAGAACATAACCCATTTGTTTGGGTTCCAGGATCAAAGGAGGAAATGGTACATTTTGTATACTGGCAAACGCCGGTCCTCTGTCACACTACCTGTCCTAAAGCATTTCGCTCCAAGGAAAGCTAGGTGGTGGTTTATGGGCTTCTGATGAAACAGAGGAAATTGGAGATAAGAGTCAAGGTTGACTGGATTTTGTCTCTGTCCTTTAGACCTAAGGATTGGCTCCATGATAGTTTTTATCTTGCCCTTGGAGGACAAATCCAGCCCTCGTGCAATATGTCAGCATTGTCTCCCTACCAGCTTGCCATGACAATACTCTCCCTTCAGCCTACAACTCCCATTAGAATTCTTCATTCTCTGATGGAAGATTTCAGAAGCGTTGGTTAGAGTAACCAACCTATTTTCATTTCTAGATACGATACTGGAAGAGGGAAAGTGGCAAGTTGGTCATTTCAGAAGAGCAGTCGGTTGGTGAGGGGACGGTCTGACAGATTTTAGAATGCGTAGCTGGAAAGAGAAGGCTTGCAAGATCAGATCGTGGTCCTTAGTCTGTACTTTAAGAATATCTATTGAATGCGTATTACATGGAAGAGATTTGGCTCTTTTTTTTTGACCCTGGGTGGTAGAATTAGGTTCAATGGTGGGAGCTATGGAGAAAATTCCAGCTCCTCTAAAGGAGAACTTCCCAGTAGTCTAAATAACTACTAAAAATAACCTGCCTTGAGCGATGAGCCCCTATCCCTAGAGCCTGTACCCCACTTCTCGGAAATTCTGAACAGGAGGTTTGAGCGATCTGTGGGCAGCCCATCCCGGGATGAGAAGCTCCCAGCTCAGGCTGCAGGGTTTCCAGTGCACAGCACAATGTTTCATATAAAACAATGAGACCTGCCTCAAAACAGGGGTCAGGCAAATGAGGTTGCACACCTGGGTTTCTGATTCTCTGCAGTCTGTTCGGTCTTTTAAGTAAGAACGTCTACCTCTTGGAGCTGTGGACCCATCATGTGAGTTGACCCTTCTCCAATAAAGATGTTAAAAAAAAAAAAAAAGGAGGGGCTTCCCTGGTGGCGCAGTGGTTAAGAATCCGCCTGCCAATGCAGGGGACACGGGTTCAAGCCCTGGGCTGGGAAGATCCCACATGCCGCGGAGCAACTAAGCCCGTGCGCCACAACTACTGAGCCTGCGCTCTAGAGCCTGCGAGCCACAACTACTGAGCCCGTGTGCCACAACTACTGAAGCCCACGTGCCTGGAGCCCGTGCTCTGCAACAAGAGAAGCCACTGCAATGAGAAGCTCACGCACCGCAACGAAGAGCAGCCCCTGCTCGCCACAACTAGAGAAAGTCCGCGTGTAGCAACGAAGACCCAACGCAGCCAAAAATAAATAAATAAGTAAATTTATTTTAAAAAAAAGAAATACAAAGTTGAAAAAAGTAGTCAGGTTTTGAATGCAGTGACGAGAGCTTCCCTAAGTCATGGGCCAAACCATTCTCATTTAAACTTAAATCTCCCTGCACCCATTTGAAAACCAGAATGCTTTCTTTTACTCGATGTTTTATTTAAGAGAAAGGGGACCAGAAACTCTAGATGAGTTAGTTTTCAAAAACTGTTGGTGGAGAGGGACTTGTTGCAGGTGTGGGCGAGGCATATTTGTGGCTAACTTCCTGAGGCCCCTCTGTCCCTTCTGGGTAGCAGCGAGCAGGTCCCTGGGGGTCCAGCACGGGTGGCCCGATCCATCTGGAGCCCCGGGTGGAGTCTGCCTGGCTCCCGAGCTCTGTGACCAGCTGCGCTTCTGCCCCCGGGATGGGGCACTGCTGCAGGTACAGGGGCTAATAAGGTTTCCAGGGCCATATTTGCCTCAGAACTTTAGCAGTCTCTGCCAGTGCCAAGTGTCACGTGGTTTCACAGGAACTCGTCCTATGATTCCGACATCTGTGTGCTGAGAGGGTGAAATTAGCCTTGGAGAGGTTGTACCTGGGGAGCCAGGCCCTGGGGGTCCTGAATAAAACCACTCCCCAAATCTATCACGTGGCTTTAGATGTGAGTCGATGGTGTGAACCAGTGCCTGGAGAGCTGACCCCCATGTTGCCTGTGAGGCCCTGAGGGCTGGCATCTCACCCCACACATGGGTGACCACCACCACCTTCCACTCCACTCCACAAACATGTGATGGAACCTGGCAGTGGGCATGCCTGCTGCCTGACCTGCTTGCCATGCTCATCTCAGACCAGGGCTCAGAGCTCCTGGCAGCAGGTTTAGTGATCAAACACACCCCTCTCCCTTCCCGTATCCAACTAGACCAACCCAACACGGGCCAAAGGCCTCCCTACCTCTCAGCACCCTTCCCACGGCTTTCCCAACTTGGGCCTTAATGACAGGCCAGGAGTACAGCGTACTACTGCTGGTTAGGACCATTTCTGCTGAATCAAGTGGACCCAGCTCCAGTTTCCGCAGATAATAAAAAAAGAGCTGCCCGCGTGGCCTCATTGAGTACCCGATAGCAAGAGGAGCTCATTAAAAATACCTGCATAAAAATAGCCAAGTCCAGACGTGCTGGGGCAACTGAGGTTCTATCATGCTAAGGAGACTGATTGGGGTTTACAGATAAACTGTGGTTGCACCACTGGAAGCAACTTGAGGAAGTGTTGAGGGCAGTGATAGAGGCCCAAGGGGTCCATTCGGAAAACGGGCAAGAGAAAGCAGTCACGTTCCATGGAACTGAGCGCCTTGAAAATGTGAATGGGGAAGCGTGATATAGGAACGGCCACCCTGGGTCCAAGCCGTAGAGTCTGTTCAGCCCGGTGTTCTTGAATTGGAAAAAATATATATCATTCAACAATTTTTGAATTCAAGTATTTGCTCAATACTGACTTATGTCAGCGAGTTCCCTGTGGTGTCGTCCCAACTCCAGCCAGTGTGCTCTGTCAGTCCCTCATGGGATGCCTACAGGTCACACCAAATTTCAGAGCTAAGCCCAGCTTCCCCATCCCGGCCGCTCTCCATAGGCTGTCAGGGGCACACAGAAGTCAAACCTGGCTTTGTGAGCAGAGATGGGTTCTTACAGCTGGAAAATGAAATCATGCGTTATTTAAGTTCCTTTTCACTTCATGTATCAAACTAATATGCTGAGGTATTTTCTGTCTCACAAGGGACCATTTGGTAGAAGCTTGCATGGAGTAAGTGTTTAATGTTTACTGAATGAATGTATAATAAAGCTGAATTGCTGAACACTTAGGTAAACATGGCTTATCAGAGGGAAGGTGGCATGGTGTCAGGAAGAAAAAATCGTGCCACGCTAATCTCCTTGAGTTCTTTGAGCAGATAAATAAGCAGATGGATAAGGGGGAACCACAGAACCCAATGTAATTTGACTTTCAAAACCTGTGAGAAAATCCCACTCTGAAGTTGGTTTTTTGAAGATTGAGTCACTAAGCATTGTTTCCTCATGAATATGGGATTGGCTTAAAGACCATAAACAAAGCTTAGGATAAGTGGCTACATTCCCAGATGGAAAATTACCAACATTGGGGTTTCCTAGAGATCTTATCTTTGATGGACCTTTTTACATGTTTGTGAATGACCTACAAGAGGATGTACATATTGAATCTCCAGGTACCACCTAGTTCTTCTGGGGAGAATGTCAAGTTGATGGAGAGTCAATTCTGCTTGAACGAGAATATATCGGATACTGAGTAGTCGTTATGTGTTTGGGCCCTGGGGTATAAAAAGAGAAGGACAAGGCTTAAAGTTAATCAAGTTAGGGTGAAAGCCATGCACTCATTCATGGTAAATTGTAGGAGGCACGACGTGAGCGATTGTGAAAATGAATGATGCAGGTGATCAATGCTGTGAGCGTTCAGAGAAGGGGAAAAGTAAATGAGGGTTGAGGTAGGGAAAGCTTCATGGGGGGAGCAGAATTTGAGGAGAATCTGGACGAATACCAAGGGTTCGGATGGGTGTAGGAAAATTGGAGGATTTTCTTGTTAATAGCAGCTAATGCACGGTGAAAACTTGTCTTGCCTGCGTGTAAAGCAGGACTTACACACATCATCTCATTTAGCCTTACAACAGCCTAGTAAGGCAGAGCATATCCCTGTTTTCCAAAGGAAGAATGAGAGGCTTAAAGAAGTAATTTGCTCAAGTTCACATTGCTAGTAAATATAAGACCCACTGCTGTGCTGTCTCCAATTCTAGTGGAGGTGTCAGCATGAGCAAAGGCCCTGGGGCAGGGCTTTTGGAGAGGTTGCAGAGAGAATGCAACTGGGGTGACTGCTTGTACTGGGGAGCAGTGAGAGCTGAGGTGGGCGCATATGTAATGGATCTAAATTATAGGGGCCCTTAAATCTCACCTGAGGAACTTGAACTCTGTCTTGAGGATGCTGTGTTGAGTGAAAGAAGGAAATTAGAACCACATTTTGGAGGTTGGGGCCTAGAGATCTTAGTCAGGGGGTGGGGAAAAATAGGGAGGGTAGACACATGGTTTGCAGGAGAAATGGACTGAAACTGGGCAGCTTGACTTGGTCCCCTCTGCTTGAACGTGTATTTTGAGTGTGTGTCTGCCCCTAGGACATCAATCCGAGAGCAGCTCTATTCCAGGTCAGCTCGAGGGGTCTTATACCTTGGTTACATCTTGGATGTCATGTGAACATGACGGTACGGAGGCACATGGCTGCCGTGTCCCATCTCACTGCTCAGAGGCTCAGCCGTGGCCAAGAGCCGTGGCAGCCCTTGGAGGGCTTTCCATGCCTGCCAGCACGCGGCTTGGCGGTCAGGGCCCTTGACTCACTGGCTTCCTCTGTTTCTCTAATCAACCTTCCTTGCTGAGTCTGGGGGAGCAGCAATGTATGACTGCCTTTAACCATCAGACTCAGTCTCTAAAATCCCGAGGCCACAAAAACCTTCAGGGGACTTTGAACAGGGGAGTAACAACAGAGTATCTGGGGGGAGAATCAAACGGAGGCAGAGACGTGGCTAAGCTTCCGTATTTCCTTCAGCCATTCTGAGGTGATGGAGGAGTTAGCAGGCCAGGCGATCACCCCCTCCCAGATCACCTCCTTCTAGTGGCCACGTGGTGCCTGGAAGTGTGCATGGTGCTCTGGGGCCGGAAGATGAGTGTGCTTTGGGCGAGTAACAATTACTCAATGAAACCTTGATAGTCCAGAGATGTCACCTAGGCAGCTATTACAATAGTGACAGTAGAAAGAGCCCTGGACTTGAGTTGGGAGATGGCACCTAAACCCTATTAATCTTCCTCCTGTGAGTCATGTGACCAGGGTTGTCACTTAACCTGAGTCTTAGTATCTTTGTCAGTAAGATAGAGATGATAATTGTACCAGTCTCATAAGTTCCTGTGAAATTTAATGAGGGAAAAAAAAAAAAACCCACTCTGGACAGCTCAACCAGTACAGAAAGCTAGGGGGCTACTGCTAATTTCTTTAGGACTCAGTCCCAGTCACCTTACGTCTAATAAGCCTTTCCTGGTTCCCATCCTGGAGGGTGCAGTGTTTTCCATGCTCACCGTACCGTATTGTACTGGTCTCTTTCCTCTCTGCCTCTGTCATTAGACTATAAGCTCCTCAAGGACGAGACTGAGTTTTCTATCTCTTTCTAATCATTACCTAGACAGTGCCTGGTATATATGGCAAGTGTGCAGAAGTTTGTCAAATAACCAACAAAAGAGTGCCTACATTGCTTACTACTCCTATAAGAATGGAAGATGAGTTTAATTTGCCAAAAAAAAAAAAAAAAAGGTTGGCTCATAGTGATTCTCTGAATTCTCACAAGCAACTATTTATCAACTCCCTTTAGACTTTTTCCAAAAATCAACATGAACGTTATTGATCATCTCTCCTAGAATTCTCATCTCCTCATTTTTGGAAAATATGGACAGCACTGAGCTTTGCCATTTTCTGTCACCTCTTCAATTCTTTGGGATTTCTCATCAAAGATAAAAAGCAGGATATGTGCTTTCAAAAAAAGATGGAATATATACATCCTTTAGTGGGTTAGAGACTTGTTACTTGGGGATGAATTTCCCTTGTAATGTTACTTGTCTTCTTTTTCCAGCCTTAAGATGTTTATACTCTCTGGGAAGGATGTACGCGCGGGAAGCTTGATATCTTGCATTCCCTCTGATGTTTATTAACCTTGCTCGGTCTTCCTCGGTCACTTGACTGAGGTCACTTGACCCTCTGGATTCCTCCAGCTTTGAACACAGCTTTCAAAACCCTCCCGGTTTTAGAATTTTATTAGCCTCAACTCCTCTTGAGGTTTAGCTTTCTTGAAGCATCTCTTAAATGTAAATGCCATTCTTTTGTAGCGTCCCATACATCCCTTTTGAAAACTCAAATTCACTGGGGAGCACAGTTTTGAGTTGAACTGATCTAAACCCTACAAAAGGCCCAATCACATCCCTGTGAGATGTGATGTGCGGTCCTTGCATCTTAGAATGATTCCCCATCCATCCATACGAAGAAAGAAAATTCCATACCATTCTGTTGGTGAAGTTACTGAACTTCTCAACCAATATCTGCTTGATCATGTCCGGGTCAGAGATAACGATAAACATCTGACGACCAAGATAGTACCTGGGAGGAATAAGAAAATCACTTTAAAATGTGTTGTATTTATCTGCCTTCTTCTCCTTTCCAAAAAGAATTCACAGTGGCTTAGAATGAAGGATAAAAGATAAATAGGAGGTAAAGGTGTGGAGAAGATGAGGAAATGCATGGCTGAGCTTGAGGAAGAGCAGAGCTGTGATGATCTAACGCCAACTTTCATTCCACAAACATCTATGGAATCCTGCTACACCTACCTGTGAAGAAGCTCAAGAGATACTTATGACACTAATGACGAAATGGAGGAGAGGCTTCGCCAGTCAGTGGTGGTGGTGAATTCCCACAGGAAGCTGCGCTTAAGGACGTGTTATGTTTATTAAAGTGCTGGGGCTCAAAAGTGCTGGGGCACAAAAGCGTGCGGACCCGGTCACAGCCTCCAAGGGTCTCACAGTCTGGTGGCAGTGACAGGTAATCACCATATACTGTGACATCTGGCAAGCATGGGTGACATTGGAGACACACCCAACTCAACCCCTGGAGAAGAGAGAATGAAGTCTTCCTAGAGGTGGTGCTTCCTAAAGTGAGTTCTGAGAGATGAGCGAGAGTTACTGCAGGAAGGTGGGTGGCGAAGGTGAGCGAGGGTGTACCGGGCAGACGCATCCGTTGTGCAGTTTTCCAGGGACAAGACTGCTTGGAGGAACTACGTGTGCTTGGCTACCAACTGTATAAAGCAAACGAGAGTGATGACAAGTGGGCCCACTGCATAATGCCACGTTTTTAGTACTGTATATGGAATTATATTTTCAGGATGTAATGTGATCACTGGCACATCCAGCTCAGATCAGTAAGGAACAAAGTCACACGACATGAAAGGAGCAAAGTTTACTTTGATTTCTTAGTTACTTAAAACTTCTCATGAGCTAAAAGTGTCTTTAATGTTTCAACTCTTCCCCTTCTCACTAACCAGGGGAAAAAAACATTTGTCTGGCACATGTCAGGCACCCAGAAATATTCATCTGAGGGATCGTATTTCCCAAAATGGTTAGAGAAACCTCTGGGACACAGGAATTCAACAGATGTGGTAGGAGGAAGAATACTAACTAGTTTTTAAAAATTGGTTTTAGCCAAGAAGACCAAAAATAACCCAATAAGGCCATAAACCAATGCTTTTGTAAACTTTATGGGGCGTGTCATGGAATTTTTTGAGAATCTAGTGAAAGCTGTGGACATTCTCCTAAGAAAAATGGACATTCACAGCATTTTCAGATAAAATTTGAGGGGTTCTTGGACCCTTGAAGCCCACTCTAGAGCAATGCTTCTCAAACTTAAAATGTCACCTGGGTTTGAAGAAAGAATGGCTGAAAATGTCTCCAATTTGGCAAAAGGCAAAAACTTACAGATTCAAGAAGCTGAGTGAACCCCAGTAGGAGGAACCCAGAGAAATTCACGCCAAGACACATCATAACTACACTTCTGAAAACTAAAAAATAGAAAAAATCTTGAAAGCAGCCAGAGAAAAAATAACATATTATTTACAGGGAACACCAATGAAAGGAGAGCAGGTTTCTCCTCAGAAACCATGGAGGCCAGAAGGAATTGACACATTTTTCAAATGCTGAAAGAAGAAAACCGTCCACCACAAGTTCTACATCTGGTGAAAATATCCTTCAGGAAAGGTGAGAAAATAATATTTTCAGATGAAGGAAAACTAAGATAATTTGTCACAAACAGACTTACCCTTCGAGAGTGGCTAAAGGGGACTTCTCTGATGGTGCAGTGGTTAAGAATCTGCCTGCCAATGCAGGGGACACAGGTTTGCTGCCCGGTCCGGGAAGATCTCACATGCTGCAGAGCAACTAAGCCTGCGCACCACAACTATTGAGCCCACGCGCCGCAACTACTGAAGCCTGCGCACTTAGAGCCCGTGCTCCGCAACGAGAGAAGCTACTGCCATGAGAAGCCCACACACCGCAACGAAGAGTAGCCCCCGCTCGCCGCCACTAGAGAAAGCCGCGCGCAGCAACGAAGACCCAATGCAGCCAAAAAGAAAACAACAAACCCCGCCCCCCCGCCAAAACCAAAAAGAATGGCTAAAGGAAGTTCTCCAAATAGAAGGAAAATGATAACAGAAGAAATCTTGGAACTTCAGAAAGGAAAGGAAAGAACAATGGAGTGGGTAAACAATTATGTTTCTTAAATTTGATGATTGAAGCAAAAATTATAACACCATCTGATATGGTGTTCAATATATTTAGAGAAAATACTTAAGATAATTATATTTTAAAACTAAGAGGATAAAGGGATCAAAATGAAAATAAGTTTTCCTCACATTACTCAGAGTGGTAAAGCATTGATACCAGTAGATAGTGATAAATTAAGCATGTACATTTATGTAACCACTAAGAAAATTATGCTATAAAAAGTGATATACAAAAAGATGTTTTGGAATAAGTCATGATAGAATTTTTTAAAAATTTGGCCAATACATTGGCCAAAAATGAACCTCACACCTTATATAAAAAATCAACTCAAAATGGATCACGAGCTTAAATGTAAAACAAAACTTTTAGAAAAATTAGGACAAAATCTTTGGGATCTAGGACTAGGCAAACAGTTTTTAGACTTGACACCAAAAGTGCAATCCATAAGAGACATAAATCAATAAATTGGATGTCATAAAAAAATGCTCTTTGGGGCTTCCCTGGTGGCGCAGTGGTTGAGAGTCCGCCTGCCGATGCAGGGGACGCGGGTTCGTGCCCCGGTCCGGGAAGATCCCACGTGCCGCGGAGCGGCTGGGCCCGTGAGCCATGGCCGCTGAGCCTGCGCGTCCGGAGCCTGTGCTCCGCAACGGGAGAGGCCACGACAGTGAGAGGCCCGCATACCGCAAAAAAAAAAAAAAAAAAAAAATGCTCTTTGAAACCTGCTAAGAAGATGAAAAGACAGTCAACAGATTGGAATAAAATATTTGCTAACCATACATCTGACAAAGGACTCACATCTAGAATAGATGAAGAACTTTCAAAACTCGACAGTTAAAAAACAAAAAATCCAGTTAAAAAATGGGCAAAAGACATGAACAAACATTTCACTGAAAAGGATACATGGATGCCAAGTAAGCACATGAAAAGATGTTCAACACCATTCGGCCATTAAAGAAATGCAAATTAAAACCACAATGAGATCTCACTATACATCTCTCAAAATGGCTAAAACTTTTTAAAAATAGCATTAAATGCTAATGAGCATGTGGAGAAACTGAATCATTCATACATTGCTGACACGAACATATAACATTACAGTCACTTTGGAAAATGGTTTCGCAGTTGCTTATAAAACTGAACACGTATTTACCATATGACCCAGCGATAGTGCTCTTGGGCATTTGTCCTAGAGGAATGAAAACTTCTGTTCTCATAAAACATGCACATGAACATTCATAGCACCTTTATTAGTAATAAACAAAAACTGAAAACAGCTCAAATGTTCTTCAGCTGGTGATGGTAAAACAAACTGTGATACATCTATACAGTGGAATACTATGTAGCAATTAAAAAAACTCAAGCTATTGAAGCATGCAATGATTTGGATAGATCTCAAGGGAATTGTGTGTGAAAAAAGCCAGTCTAGAAAGGTTGCATATTATATGATTTCATTTATATAACATTTTTGAAGTAACAAAATTATAGAGATTGGGAAGACATTAGTAGGTTCCAAAGGATAGGGATGTGTGTGTGTGTGTGTGTGTGTGTGTGTGTGTGTGTGTGTGTGTGTGTGTGTGTGGTGTGTGATGGGGTGGTGTGGCTATAAAAGGTAAAACTAGAGAGCCTTGTGGCGACGGAACAGTTTTGTATCTTAGCTGTGCGGTGGCGGTTACACAAACCTACACGTGATAAAACTGCATAGAACTCTACACACACACACAGACACACACATACACAAGTGCATGTAAATCTGATAAAATCTGAATAGGTATTATGGTTTGTACCAATGTCAATTTCCTGGTTTTGATAATGTACTATAGTTATGCAAGAGGTTACCATTGGGGGCAACTGGGTAAATGGTACACAGGATCCCTTTGTACTTTCTTTGCAACTTCCTGTAAATCTATAATTATCTCAAAATTTTTAAATGGTTATTTTTTTAAGATTGATTTATTATTTATTTATTTTATTTATTTTTGGCTGCGTCGGGTCTTAGTTGCGGCACACAGTATCTTTCATTGTAGCGCACGGGCTTCTCTCTAGTTGTGGCGTGTGGGTCTTCTCTGATTGTGGCGTGTGGGTCTTCTCTAGTTGGGGCACACAGGCTCCAGGGCACGGGGCTCTGTAGTTTGTGGCACGCGGGCTCTCTCGTTGAGGTGCGCGGGCTCAGTAGTTGTGGCGCACAGGCTTAGTTGCCCTGCAGCACGTGGGATCTTAGTTCCCTGACCAGGGATCCAACCCGCGTCCCCTGCATTGTAAAGCATATTCTTTACCACTGGACCACCAGGGAAGCCCCCCAAATTTAAAGTGTATAAAAGTCACCTGGGAGCTTACTAAACTATAGAGTCACAGCTCTGTTCCTCACTGGAGCAGATATAGTAGGCCTGGGAGGGGCCTAGGAATCTGCATTTTAACAGGCTCTCCAGATTCTGATGCAAGATGACTACTCCCACATTTCAAGAAACACTGTCCTAGGGCAGTTGTTTTCAGCCTCAGCCACTGATCAAAAACACCTGCCAAGCATTCAGAAAATAATGATGTCTGGACCTAGCCAGACCTACCTGACCAGAATCTCTGGGGTGGGACCGAGTCCCCTCTAAATTTAATAAGCTCTCCAGGAGATTCTGGTTGATTGACAGTAACCAGACTGGGGGACCCACAAACCCCATGTTAAAAACCCTGCTTTATATTTAACTCAAATTCACACCCATTCTCATTGCCTTAAATTCTTAGATCTAAAAGGAAACATTTACATTGGGATGCACACATACTTTGGTAATATATTTGTATTGATTTAGTTATTACCAAGAAAATTTTTTTTTGTTTTTCAAAAAGAACAAAATAATACTTCTACATTCAAATGAAAGTTGTCCTTCCAAGTAGGCACCTTGGGAGTCTTTGTGTTTTTTTCTAGTAATATTGCTAATGCTAAAAACAATTTTGTCACAATTTCTTTAGAATTGCTTCAGAGCTGGTTTATGAACCTCCTGAGAAAACTGGCCCCATTTTACATGTAAATTGTGTCATCTTGTGAATTTATATTTACACAAATACTCTTCTGCAATTTGAGGAGCTCCTGGAAAGATCTTGAACAGAGAAACATGCAAATGAAGTTTGTTTTTCCTTTTGGGTGCCTGGACGGCTCCACTGTTTTTGTCTGCCCAGCCCTCCTTGAAGAAGCACCCTCTCCCATTCCATGCAGTGCTGGAGGAGCTTGTCCCTCTGGTCACAAGGATGGACTCAACATCCAGGCATGGCCGATCATGGTATCTCATCTCCTTGGCAACGGTGACTGGTCCACAGGGTGGACACACATGACTGGGTCAGGGCCAGTCAGAATCCTTCACTGGATGTATATACATGGAAACTACATGAGGAAAGCTCTGTTTTTTCTCCTAGAGATGCTAAACTGGGAATATATGAATCCAGAGCTGTTGGTGGCCATCTTTTACCACATGGTGAGAACTGTCTGCAGAAAGCTCTAACAGGGACAAGCAAAAAGTTAAGACAAACATGGAGAATGTCAAGGACGTACAAATTCCAGGTCAAGGTCTGCTTCCTGTAGTCTTCCTTGCATCCTCCAAGCTTAAGTTAGCTTGTGCTTTTAAGTTCGTTTGAGCTGAGTTTCTATCATTTGTAATGCAGAAGTCCTAACTAATATGGTGCCCCTTTTCCTTCTCAACCTTCTGGAATACCTATGCCATTCTGCCTCTCAAAACGTTACTTCCCCACGAGGGTCTGATCTCAGTTTCATACACTGGTGTGAATGTATGGCCGCGTCTTACTGCCTCCTGAGGTGGGTTGGGATACTGCAAAGGCACATGGGCTAGGGCCTGGGAGTCAGGATCCAGGATCATCCAGCTCTGGTACTCAGTCAGACAACCGTCGTCGGCAGACTCTGGAAATGCCCTGCGTTTCAGCTTCCTCGCCTCTGAAATATGGGAGTAGACCTAGGCAATCTCCGCAGTTTGCTCTATCTTTAAATCCTCTAATTCTTATGAATTAAAAAGGACATTGAATTATGGTCTTTGAATTTTAAGTCTACTCTCTATAGGGCGTGAAAGAACATCCTGTATCAGTGAAGTATTTGAATGGCTTGAGGACCCTTCTCAGAACCTTTGGGGAAACCACGATCATTAGTGTTTATTGAGTGCTTACTACCTACCAGGCCTTGTTCTAAGTGTCCTGGCCTGTAGGATCTCATTGAATCCTCATAGAAAATGGACGGGGTAGTTATCATACCCACTTATCAGAATAAGAAGCTGAGAATTAGAGACATTAAGAAGTTGCCCAAGACAGGAATTTGATCCCAGTCTGACGGCTGCCAAAGCTTGGGCCCCTGGCCGCGACCTTGCCACCCATCTGCACCAGAGACACGCTTCCCCGGGCCAGCCTCGGTGGGACAGCCCCAGTGCTGAGGAGGTGTGCAAGCAGCCAGGCTTCCAGCTGCGCAGACTGTGTCTTTTAAAGGTGGAAATCCAGAGCAGCTTCTGGTTTAAATAACCCCAGCCCAATTGTGAAGGTAACTTCTTGCTTCCCGCTAATTTAAATGTATGCATAGTCACTTTGGGGGGCAAAAAGTTCTTAGCCAGTTATGCATTGATACTTATGTAGGTACATAAGCATGTCCTTACTCAACTCTGAAGCACCTGGTGGAAGAGAAGATTCAGGCAAATCAGTGAAGTATTGTGCAGACAAACGCAACTCTTGTTTGACTTGTTTAATTAGCCGTTTTCTTTTTTTTTTTTTTTTAGCTGGCCAGTCAGTTTGACCAAACTAGTTCACAGCCGCCTTCTGGGACTCGAGGTTGGTGCACTGCTGCCCTTAGTCTGTGCGCTGCCTGGCCCTGTTCCGGAAGGCCTGCCCCCATCAGGGGTGGCCGAGCTCTAAAGGCTGGGGATCAGGAGGTACCTATAGGCACCAGCATGAAAGGATGTCCAAGTCACACAGCTGAATGGAAAAGCACATTGTGAAACAGTACATACAGTTGTGGAAATAAATAATAGCCTATCTGACAGTTCATTCAACAAGCGTTTATTGAGCACGTACTCTGTGTCAGGCAATAGGCTCAGGCGATATCTCTGGAAGAACTCTAGAGTAAGATATATTAGCTAACTGTGCATGTATCTGGATCAGGAAATCGTGGCGGACTTCTACTTTTCATGTTGTGCATCTCTTTAATGTTCCAGTGGTTTACAATGAGTGCTTTCGTGATAAGAAAAGGAAAGAAAAAAGACTTTTGTCATTGGATCGGCCCCACTGAGTCTTTCAGGAGTCGAGGTGGGTGTTGGCAGTGGTGCAGCTGCCAGGACTTGGGTTCAAGGCCCTGCCCTGTGATTTAACAGCTGTGTCACCTTGAGCGAACCACAACCTTCCTGAGCCAATTTCCTTGACGAAAGAGGCTGTTATGAGGGTCAGATGAGAAACATGAGAATGCACTGTCCACAGTAGGGTTTTAGGCAAATGCCGGTCATGAGGTCATGATAACCTCCCCGTGAGGAGTGAAGGCCCCTGTTCCCGGGGAGGGGGGCTGCACCCGGCTGGTGCCACTTTGTAGGGGATGAAGAAGCTGGGTGAGAAGTGCCCCCAGGAGATCGGGTGACATGCCGCTCCTTTCCCTCGCTTTAGCAGAAGCAATCTGAATGTGCTTCCAGAGACTTCTGCTTTCCAGGTGGGGGCTGAAGGATTGATGAGGGTCTCTAGCAACTCTGACAGCTGCTACACAGCGAGCAACTGATGAATCCTTGCCTCGGTGACAGGGCTGTGTCCCAGCAGGTGGAGGATGCTAATAGGGTAACTGCTGTCCTGCCCTTAAGCCTGACCTCTGGCTTGGACTGTAGACACAGAAGTGGTGGGCAGCTCAGCGGGGAAGGGTGAGTGTTGACTGCTGGAGATCACGGGGTGAGCGTCAGAGACTCTCAACCTCCAAAACGTTCAGAGGGAGCTAAGCAGGCGTTCAGTGCTGGGAGCGCCGGGCGTCTGGCTTTCACAGGAGCGGGCCCTCGGCTGGGCAGCACTCAGTGCTGCGGAGAGAGCACGGTCCCCGCAGTCCTGCGGGTCTGTCCCTGCCCGGCTCGGTGGAGCACACTGCCCTTTCTCATTAGCCACCTGATCTGTCATTAGACCAAGGCAGTCTTGAGTTAGCCAAGAGGCGGAGCCCATTCCAGCTGCCAGGGACACTTTTCTGGAGGAGCCAGTGACAGTCATAGGTGTGCATTTCCTGCCCAGGGAAGCCTCAGGGCGCTCATGCCTGGGGACTGACCCTGACCTCACAGAGCCCTGCAGAGCCTGATGGACTGAGTCAGCCCTTCGCCTCTCTGCGGTACCCGGGGCCTGGTCGGCTCCCTTTTCCTGCCCTCAGATACTGGTGGAGTCTCTGGTCCTTCACTTCCTGGATGGACTTTCTCAGATTTATGCCTCCATCACTCTGGCTGGTTTTCCTGACCTGCTGCTTGTCTACACGTGGGCCCTGACTCAGTTACAGAGGGCTTTGCAAAATGCGAGTCTGACTGCATCACTTCTTACTTCACACCCTTCAGTGGTTTGTCTCCATCAAGGCCTCTGGGAGTCTTTAGCACGTTGTATCACTGCAACGTCCTTCACAACCCAGCCCCCGCCTTGCTTTTTGGCCTCATCCCTCCCTATTTCCCACCACCCCAAAGCCGGTACTGATGATCAACCTGATTTACTGGACCTCTCCATCACCTCCCCCACCCATTGGGGCCTTTGCACATGCTGTTCCCCTGCCTCCCTGGAACAGCCCTCCTTCTTTTTATCTTGCCAGGTTAACTCCTACTGCAACAGCGAGAGGCCCGCGTACCAAAAAAAAAAAAAAAAGTCCAACTTCTTGACTGTAACAAGGAGCTCTGCAGGACCTCTCTCCCTGTCCCACTCCCCTTCCACCAAGGTTTCCAAACCTTCTCAATTCATGGTACCTTTAGTGACTCAGTAACTTTTCATGCCCCCTGCAAGGCCCAAAGAAGTACCCAACAGTCTCATTTTTAAGCAGTTATGCCCAAACAACTTAATAAATATTCATGTTGTAACAACGTAGTAGACGTTTGAGAAAAGAATGCGCATACATTGAAAGTAGTTCTCACCATGACCAACAGATGTCGCTGTGTTCCCCGTGATATCCCAGGAAGCCCCTGTGAATTCCCTATGGCACCTTTGGGGGCCTTAGTGCACAGTTTGGGAACTACAGCCATACAGTGTTGCTGTGAAACAGTTATTTGTGGTTCCCCACACTTGCACTATTTCTCTATGGTTCCATTTGAAGTCCTGGTCTCCATCTTGTCTGGAAAACCTTTCTGACAGTCGGGTCACCTGTCCCTTCTTCTGCGGACTCTTCTCAGCCCCTTTGCTTCCCGCAGTTCCCATAGTACCTTGTCCATTCCTCTATTGATTTGCATCTCAGTGTTTTATTTCTTAACAGGCTCCTTACTACTCTGTGAGTTCTTTGAGGACAAAGCACTGTCTTATTTTTCCTTTCATCCCCAAGAAGCTGGCAGAGTGCCTCGTACCAATGAGTAAATGGGAAGATGATTCTGTGACTGCCTTTCTAGTTCTGAGAAATCACTTCTTGTCCTCCTGGTTTCCCAATTCCTGCCACTGGCAGATCTGAAGCCAGACTTGAACCTTGTGTCTCTTTGCTCATCTTTATCTTGCATTCCCAAAGTCACTGGTCTCTGTCCCTTCTGAAACGTGTGGGCCACTCTCTCTCCTTCTCTTCTACCAACTGACAGGGGCATCACCTGCATGTCTGCCCTACTGGCTTCTTCACCTGGGCGCCTACCTTGGTGGCTGTCTTAGGTCTGCCTATGCATGGAGTCACCGTTGGGAGCTGGGCCCCCATTGCAACCCAAGGGCTCTGCCAAAGATCTCGTTTGAACCAAAGTTTCCATGACGTGGTGGGCCGAGTTGTGCTACTCAGATCCCACTCCCGCAGAGACTGTGGTCGGCAGAGAGCCTCCAGCTTCCCTCCAGGGTCACCTAACGGCAACCGGTCGATCCATCTGTGTCTCCATTTCCAGCTGTCAACTTCCCCGCCTCCCACCATTCCCACCCCAAAGTCCTTCTCCAACTGTTCTTACTGGGTAGACCGTTCTTCTCTCTTCCTCTTCATCTCCCCGTTATTCAAGTCTGTGCTCGACTACTTCCTCCTCCTGGAAGGCTTCTCTGCCTTCACTGGCCCATGATTCTGCCCAATTTGTGGCTTCAGGTTGTCTGCTCGACATGGCATATTCAGTCACTCGTTACCTGGCATTCTTGTGCAACGTGGACCAGGTCTGTGTTTTTCTTCTAGATTAGATGCCAGATTTCTTCCGGAAAAGAGACATGAGTGATACTTTTGGGGAAAGGGAGGGGCGGTATCTCCCACCACCATCAGCTCAGTGTTATACACACAGTGGAGGTCAAAATAGCTGTTGAGTGGACGCTGTCTGGTGTGAGGCCCGCAGCGCGTTCTCCCAGATGTGGGGGAACCGTCTCGTCTGTCTTTGTGCCATTGGAAGACACAGACACAGACTGACGTGAGTGTGGGAGAGGTCATAAAGAGGGGGAGGAGTGCACAGCCCTCCCAGGAGGAGTGGGGACCTGATGGTAGAACGAGCTTTGCATTTGGAGTTAGAACTGGGTGACTTGGGGCAAGTCCCTTGAGTCTCGGGGTCACAGTCTCTACACCCGGTGGACTTCCGAGGTGTTGGGTAGGAAACAGGTCTCAGCGCTCTTCTTTAAGGACCTTCTAGGCTACTGCTGGGGGTGTGCTTGCTTGGTCCCTGGGTGGGTTTCTAAGTAGTGAGAACAGGGGATTAATGAGGACTTGGGTCTGAGTTCACATAAGCCGGCCTGGAGGAGCTTTTTCATCCACAAGACGAAGGGCCCTTCTAGCCCTGCCATGGCCACCTCGAGCTCCAGGCAAGCTCTCTCCCAAACAGAGCTATGGCTAAACGAGGGAACTGGGCAGCAAGGGGGAAAATTATCTGAGACGAACCTATAATGATAAACCTCTCTACTCTATTGGATATACCTGCCCATTTAATTTATTCAGTTAATAAAACTTATTCCCCAGAGGGGGACAGGCAGAGGTAAGCTACAAACCAATCTGCCTGCATGACTATGGATATATATGTAGATCTCATAACAATAAAAAAAGAGTAATTAAGAGATGTATTGAAGTGTATAGAAATCCCGAAGGACACTGACGATTCCAGTTCCAGTTACTGTCCTTGGCGCAAATGGAATTCAATAGGGAACAGACAAATAAAAAGAAAGAAAACACAGATTCAGAACAGATGTTAGGCAAGCAATTTTTTTCACAGTAAGAATCATAAACATGAAGAACTTTGCCTATAAGGCAAAATTGTTCATGCAAACAGCATCAAGCTACTAAATAAATAGTCAGATGGCACTGCAGGGAAGGAGAAACATTAAAATAGTCATTTGGCTGTCCCAGAATATTTGTGCCCACACGGTTATGCCCAGGCATTAGATTCTCAGGCATCAGAGAGAGCTCTGTGTGTGTGTGTACGTGTGCGTGTGCGTGTGTGTGTCCTATCACACAGAATATGTGCAGGACATATATTTGTGTGAGAGTACGTAGCAAAATCTCCCCTCCCCCAATGATATGTGGACTCAGTATGAACTGAGGGGCTTGGCAAAAGCTAGAATCAGTTCTGAAAAGACACTGTGACCAGGAACCCCAGGCCGTCAGAGGAATGTGCTGTCCTGGGCTAGGTATAATTAGAAAGCCCAGATGTGGAACTCTCGAGAATGGAGAATTTAATGGCCGAAGAATTTTAGACGCAGTTGGAGAGAAACAAGAGGCGGGGGGATAATTAAAGTACAGATCATAGTATTTTAGAAATAGAAGGAAGCTTCAAGATGATCATTCTAGCCCAATGCCCCCATTTCATAGCTAGGAAAATAGAGATCCAAAGAGGTGAGATGCCTGGGTGGGCAGTGCCTGACTCTGCCTAGAGTAGCCTCATAGCCAGGAGGAGGCATGAAAGGCCAGAGAAATGCCTCCCCAATTTTTCTGAGTACCCACGTACAGGAACTGGGGAAGTTCACCCCAGAGCTGGCTAGGGACGGGCTCCTGCTGTGAGCTCTGCCCCGGGATGGCAGGTGGCTGCAAGAGGGCCTTTCAGAGCCCGCCCTGGTGGGCTGAGGCATCATGGCCAGGATCCCTGCTCCCTGGGCGGGCTGTGCTCATGGAGAGCACTGATAGTTCCTTTAGTCTCACATGAGACCTGGGAGGTAGGCAGGCGCTCAGGTATTTTTAAAGGCGAAGATGGTGGTTAAGTCACTCGTTCTAGTCCCACAGCTGGGAAGAGCTGAGCTCAGACCAGACCCAGCTCTGCCTCCGAATCCAGTGCTCTTTCTGGCATCCTAGGCAGACCCCTAAGAGTTAGGCTAGAGGAGAGGGTGGCCCCTGGGGAGGGATACCAATGGTCTGAGTGAGTGCGGCCCAGCCAGTGCGTCATAAGAGCCTGCCCTTCACCTTACCCTGTATATCCAAGATGGCCTGACATGGTAGTAAGTCAATTTTGTACTGTTATGGGCTAACTCCTGGATTGATGGAGCGTAGGTCACTGATGGGGAGAGATTACAGACTCTTCTACCCAAAGCCTTGATTTTAGGACAAGAGACCTCCCCCAAGTCCTTTCGTTATGTCCCAGAGAAATAATACAAATGACCAAAATCAGCAACATAACTAGACCTTCCTGTTTGAGGTTTTCTTGGGGACAAATTTGTTCTGAAAGGCTTGTGCTCAGAGGAGATTCCTTTGGTTATTCAGCAGATAGTTCCTGAGCACTTTTTGCATGTCAGACTCTGTTCTAGGCCCTGGGAATATCCCAGCAAATAAGAGACAGAGTACCTGTCCTCATGGAGTTTGTGCTCTAGCAGGACAGCAGTACAGTAGACAGTACGTGACGTGTTGTTAGGGCTGGAGTCCAAAAGCAGGAGTTCGGGGAGTGTCCAAGGAACAACAATAAGGGACAGTGGGACAGAAAAAGGCTTTGGATTAACAAGGAGAACCCACATAGCCCCGTGCTCGCCTCTTACTGATCACGTGTCATTCTCGTCTTAAAGGCACTGATGTTTCTATATAAACTGAAGCTCATGCAGTCAGCCCAGGTAAACTCGAAAGGTTATTGGGATGGTAGTGAAAGGACAAGACTCAGACAGAGCACTGGAAACCTGCTATGGAGTAATAATTTACTACGTAAGTGGCCCCAGGGAACAAAGATATCTCTCTCTTACCGTCATAAAAGCAGGACACACAGCACGCACAGGGCCAGAAAGGGCCCAGAAAAGGATGTCCACTGCGGCGTTGTTTGTTGGACGCCACTGGGTGTCCCCCCTCCTGGGAAACTGGGTGGGTAAGCCGGGTGGAGAATTGCTGCAGTGATAGGCGGTAGCCAGAGGCAACAGACTCCATGGGAGTACAGCATCGTGATGGAGATTCAAAGCATAGCACTAAGTGAAAAAAACTAAAGGATAGAATGAGCTATGTGACACTACCATTGGTGTAAGCTAAAGAAAACATACATGAGACCGTATTACCCAGTTTGCAAGAATTTGCACCAAAAAAATACACATTAAGCACAATGGAACAATGGAATGGTTGTCTTCTGGGGATAGAAGGGGAGAGGAAAAGGTGTGGGGCTAAAAGGGAATCAATAAACACGCAGAACATGTGGCAGTGTGTCCCCAGTTCTCCACAGCACCACAGAATAAACACACATACACCCACACAACCTTGAAAGGGAGGTGATTAATAATTACTGGTGGCAACACTGATAATTTACAATGGTGAAGTAAACTCTTCTTATCGATGCCTGTTTTCAATGTGGAATTCTTTAGGAGTAAAATGCTACCGCTTATTAGATCAGTGTTTTCTCTCAATGCCCGTTCTCCATATTCTAGTCTAGTCCCAAGAGATATTCCAGCAAGCAAAAAAAAAAAAAAAAAAAAGTCTGTGGTCAAATAAACACACTACATACTAAATTTCTCACTTGGAGATTTTCCATGCACATTATTATGTGAACAGTTCTGAGAAGTCCTGCAATAAAGAGACCTGTGTTCCTTTGACTAGCCCAGTGTTTCCAGCAATTGGCCAAGGGGAACTCCTCACTTTATTTCCACGTAACAATTATTATTCTCAATGGAAATGGTCCAAAGAACACACTGTGGGAAATGCCACTGAAGGATGAGAGGCGGAAGATTCCAGATTCCAAGCGTGGGCTGGGACTCACCCCCTCTCCACTCCTTCCCAGTGTGGCCAGGTAATCCTTCGAGTGCTTTGTTCCCAAGCCAACTTGGACCCAATGTCGCAGTTGTAGCTACAACTTATGGTGGCAAGGATGGAGCTGTCTCTCCCTCTGCCATGTTCCATCTCCTCATGATGGTGGGAATGACCGTTTTGTCTCTAGAATTCAAAGCCAACCTCAGTGACTAACGTTGACTAGTCGTCTTTATCCTTATCATCAGTGACTAGTTCAATTCTGCTGTACAGCACATTTCCTTTATAAAAGTCTCCCTCTCTTTTCCTTCTGTTTCTGATGATCCAAATCACTGTCATCACTCACCTGGGCTGTTAGAGTGGTTGCTTGTTCGTCTTTTATAGATTCCATCCTCCCCCTTCATCCCTCGCCTTGCCCTTCTCTATTCTGTGCATCTGCACAATAACCCACTTCCTTAGCACCATTCCTTAGGTCCATCTCCTCTCCTGCCACTGCAGAGAGGTTGTCCTCACACTTTCCTAGCATATCGTCAGCCTCTATAGTCTCCCTTTCAATATTTCAGCCAAAACTTCTAAACTTTTTCTCAAGCTTATGTGCCTGGGTCCACGGGCCACCTGCCAGCTCTCCTTTACCTGGATAGCATGGAATTAGCTAGCCTCTCAGTGAGAACGCACGCTGTGTCCTGGGGGGACCGGGGGGATTCAGTATGTCTCCTCCAGCAAAGGGCCACAAAGCTGGAACACAGGCCTTGAAAACGGTGAAAAGACTGAGTGAAAGAAACACAGAGAGGGAAAACTCATAAGCCACAAATGACAAGGACATGATCTTGACAAGTTACTTTAGGTAGGAAGCCCGGAGATTGAAGGGCTGGTGCCAGGGAGAGAAGTGTGGGCCCAGTGAACAAGAAAGAGTCCCAGACAGAGAAGGCTAAATTTATATGAGACACAAAGGCCACAGTGACCTGGTGGGAAAGAGGAAACTTGGAGGGGGCTGAAAGCAGAATCGAAAAGCAAACACATAAATTGTAAAGGGCCTGGCAGAGAGGAGTGAGATAAGGCGAGAAAGGGCTCTGGGTAAGGACTACTGGGAATTTATTAAAACGAACTGAATTTATGGTACAGTACAAGCATTTGTTGATAACAGGGCTAGTCTGGTAAAGAATGTGCTCACTGGCTTGTAGTCAACAGGAAGTTGGGGCCAGATCACGGGGGCCTTGCATTCTGATCAGAAACGTGTCACTCACACTGACCAGTTAGGTACCGGAGCACAGGGAGAAGTTTATATTTCTTCTAGAGTTCACTTGTGAGGTTTGAAGGCAAGAAGTAATGGCCACTCAGTCACTGTCAAAAGGAACAATAAAGCATTGCAACTCCAAATGCAGTTGCTACAGAAAACAGTATGGCAGTTCCTCAAACAATTAAACATTGAATTAACATATGATCCAGCAATTCCACTTCTGGATATATTCAACAGATCTAAAAAAAAAAAAAAAACGGAAAGGGAGGTATTGAAGAGAGATTTGTACACTGGTGTTCATAGCAGCGTTGTTCACAATAGCCAAAAGGTGGAAGCAACCCAAGTGTCCATCGACAGATTAATGGACAAACAAAATGTGGTATATACGTACAATAGAATATTATACAACCCTAGAAGGGAAGAAAATTCTGATTCATGCTCCATGGATGAGCCCTGAGGACATCATGCCGAGTGAAATGAGCCAGTCGCAAATGGGCAAATACTGTACAATTCCACCAGTATGAGGTACCTAGACTAGTCAAATTCACAGAGACGGAAAGTAGAATGGTAGTTGCCCGGGGCTAGGGAAAGGGGGGAATGGGGAGTTATTGTTTAATGGGTATAGAGTTTCCATTTTTCAAGATGAAAAGAGCTCTGGAGCTGAATGTTGGTCATGGTTGCACAACAATGTGAACGTACTTCACGCCACTGAACTATACGTTGAAAAATGTCTAGGATGAGCAATGTTATGTCGTTTGTGCTTTAACACAAGAAAACAAAGTCCTCCAGCCAAAAGTTCTTCATGCCATCCTCAACATCTGGAGGTGGCTAGGAAGCAGAGGACCCATCCATCCCACGGCCGTGGGTCACAGAGTGCCTCTTGCTGACCATGTTGTAGAAGCACGAAGCCCCATTCCGATTGCTGAGATGAAATCTTTATTCTGTGGGTGTCAGTTGTGAGCGCTCAGGCCCTGAAGCCTGGTGCTCGTTAACAAGTATGGACTGGAGGAGGGAGGAACTCAGGATTCTAAGCATCCGTTCAGGGTTGGAGATAAAGCATTACAGCGGGCCCCCAGCCTAAGGAGGATAAAGAGCTGAGGCTTCTTGCTCATGCGGTGGTCTGGAGAACCCAAACTCTAGCAGAGAAGTCTAAGATTTGGGGGAATCAGTTAAGAATCTTCGGGCTGGAGTCTTTCGGAAGGATCCAGGGGCCGTGTCCATCATAAGAAACGCCCTGTGGTCTGGCAGTGAGATGGAGAGGAGAACCTGAAGAGTTACAGACAACTTTCAAAGGCAAATGGAAAGTCCACTGAAGAACTGCCTCTCTGGTGGGTCATATGCCCCAGGTACTATGTTAGCAATGGAGAAGATAGAGGGGGACAAACTAGGGAGGGCTTGGATTCCCTTCCCCCGGGGGTCCAGTTGTGAAGGGCAGTAGTTTCGATTAATACCTGGATGCCCACTTCCCCCGTAGTCTGAGTAGCATCAGTAGGTGCCAGTGGGTGTTGTACCACAACAGACCACACTTCCCACGTCCACCTACCATGCGGGGACAGGCCATCCACCAGCCGTGCACTCAGGGCAAAGGTTAGTAAGTTCTGCTTTAAGCAGAGGCAAAAATGGAATCATCTGCTAACAGTGCCTCCTTAGTGGTTAATGTGGGGAGCCTGGGGAATATGTCAGAGAGTCAAGCCTTTTAAAACAGGCCAATAAACTGAGAGCCTCACCCAGAATGGAAAAGTTGATATAGTGGGTTGCAAAATTCTTGCAGCTTGTGGGCGAGATGGGGGAGAGGTTGTTAGGGGCATGGTCTTGAGATGCGAAAAATAATCAAGGCACTTATTTTTTTTAATTTATTTTATCTTATTTATTTTTGGCTGCGTTGGGTCTTTGTTGCTGCACATGGGCTTTCTCCAGCCGCAGCGAGTGGGGGCCACTCCCCACTATGGTGCTCGGGCCTCTCATTGCGGTGGCCTCTCCCGTTGCGGAGCACGGGCTCCAGGCATGCGGGCTTCAGTAGTTGTGGCCCGCGGGCTCAGTAGTTGTGGCTTACGGGCTCTAGAGCGCAGGCTCAGTAGTTGTGGCGCACGAGCCTAGATGCTCCACGACATGTGGGATCCTCCTGGACCAGGGCTCGAACCCGTGTCCCCTGCATCGGCAGGCGGATCCCCAACCACTGCGCCACCAGGGAAGCCCCTAAGGCACTTATTTGAGTAGTTAGATTTCTATGATCTGCCCCAGGTATGTAGGCATCATAAAACTTGGCAGTGCCTTGCTGGGAATTACTGCATGTGCACAGCTGCAGAAATGTTACACATAAGACTGACCAGGAAGAATTGGAAAGCATAGTAAACAACCCAAACTCTGAAAGATTTAAGGGTCCTGAGGAAGAACGGAGAACATGTTCCATTTTAAAGATAAACTTTGATTACTCACACTTTAGTAGAATTTCAAATGTTTGTGTGATGGTGTATGACTTTTTTTTTGTTTGAAAGTTTACACTGTGTATCTAAAGTGATTTAGTTTAGACATGTATTGCTGTCGCCTTTTGCCCTATGTGAGGAACACAATTTAAAACTTTTTTAATAATTCAAGGGTTCTGAGAACTTGTTTGGGAAAAGTTTTTCTGCTCACAAAATAGTGATCAAAGAGGAACTTTAAGCTTCATGGGAATTGGGAATTTGTTGCTTCTTTGAATTTAGCAAAGATTTTTTTTTAATTACGAAATCAAAGATGGTTCGTCATTCATCTTGTTGAATAGAATGGGAAAGCTATTTGCATTCTCAGTTAATTAGGGTTAAGAGCCATAAGAATTGGGTAAATGTGTGCAATTTTGGAGATTATCTATGCAAAAGAGTTCTTGACAGAAGATATATGCGTAGTGCCATTTGTTCTCTGGACCTACTTCCAGATGGGAGAACGCCTTGGCAAATGCCACAGTGATTCATGACTATGTTACATAACTCTATTTTGCATTCTGGGTTGAACAACTTGGATCTGTTGCAGGTACAATACAATTAAATATGAAATTCATTATTCGAAAATATTAACTAGAAACAGCTTTTACGCAATTGTAATTTGAGATGTCCTATTGTTTGGGAACACATCTGTGCAGGGCTGTCATTTGGGGGGATAAAGAGGTTGTTGATACCAGATTTGATTGTCCCTGATGGAGCATGAACCCCCTTCCACTTTGAACCTGATATACTGGTGGATTTTGGAAACACACGTCAAGGAATGCAAAACTGAAGATCTGTGGCTGCCTTCCCAGCTGGGTGCTCATCCCCCACCCCCAGTCCAGCTGCCCCTAGAGGTGGACCAGTCCCTAGCATCCTCGGCCTCGTTCTGTCCCAGCCAGGATGGACCTTTTGTCCCCAGCTGATAACAGGGATTGGGGCTGGTTTCTGAGTCCTGGGCCCCACATCATGCTCTCACTCTTAGGACTGGGTATCTGCACATGACTTTTTCCCCAGGCTCCTCCCACTGAGGTCCTGCTTATTCTCCTGCCAGACTCTCTTCTCAGGACCCAGATCACCCCCTAGTTGTGCCCTAATGTCCACTGACAGGCCTTCTTTTTTTTTTTTTTTTTTTTTTTTTTTGCGGTACGCGGGCCTCTCACTGTTGTGGCCTCTCCCATTGCGGAGCACAGGCTCCGGACGCGCAGGCTCAGCGGCCATGGCTCACGGGCCCAGCCGCTCCGCGGCACGCGGGATCCTCCCAGACCGAGGCACGAACCCGTGTCCCCCGCATCAGCAGGTGGACTGTCAACCACTGCGCCACCAGGGAAGCCCGACAGGCCTTCTTGATTCCTGCTTTAGTGGACTCCTGACCACCATCCAGCCAACACCTTCTCTGTGGGCAATTTTCTCCTGGACCGTCCAGTGATTACTAGAATGGGGAGTTGTCAATTTCTTCCCCTTTCAATGCTGTGCTTTGCTCATCAGCGGGAACCTGCTCTGTCAGCACACACAGCCTGGTCGGGTTTCCATGCCCAGACATCCCAGGGAATGGGGTGATTTCCGGTCCCTAAGCCATTCCCTCCTGCCGCCCCCCCTCTTGGAAGTAAGCCATCCACTGGGCACACCTAGCTAAGATAGGGCATCCACATAATTACTTACTTAGACATTTACAATCAATGCAGAAATCTTAGGGAGAGATGTTTTATATTGTCAACTAATATGTTTTGATAAGGTTTTTAGCTTGAAAGATTCTGGTAATGCTTCAACTTATGATTTTAAAGAAGAAGGAATGACTATCGAGCAGCAAGGTCTCTGCCCAGGTCCACGTAGTGCAAAAGCCCCATCCCTGGAGGAATAGTGTTTCATCTTAGATTCTACTGCAGCTGACAAAATCTCTTTTGTCAGAAATTTCTCAGAATCTTAAACCACACTGGAGCAAAACCAGGGGCTTATAAAATTTTTCTAATGTAGACTTTTGGAGTTGAGTCACCTAGTTTTGAACTGGAAAGGATGTCAGATATCATCTAGACCTTTGCTTTTCAAATTGCTCACCTTGACTCACCAGTGGTTATGAAACCAATTTTGTGGGTCGTGACCAGCTTGTATGTGTTTTGTTTTTTCATGAAATAGAGTAGAATAGAACAGAGTAGGAGAATAGAATAGATCCAAGTGGATCTTATATAGTAAAAGATATTTAATAAAACTTTTATTTCAGGTGTGTGTGTACGGGATCATAATGTAAAATATATTATTTACTGAGGCTTATAATTAAACAAAGTCACTGATCTAGTTCAAGGCCCCTCGTTTTATATCTGAGAAAACTGAGGTTCCAAGAGGGGAGGTGACTGGCCCAAATCCATTAAGCTAACAGGTGGTAGATAGAAAGAGAGTCGGAGCTGAAGGTTAAACCCCAGTTTTCTATTGTAAGTTGGCATGCTCCATTTGACGTTATTCTACCCCAACAAGAGGAATTAAATATAGGCTCTTGGTCTTTAGGAGAGTGGGTCACAAAAACTTGGACAGCAGTAGTCACTAAAATATGCAGCAACCGTCACCTGCAGGTAGAGTAAAGATGGGGGGCAAGAAAGTGGTGTGAAATAAGGGGTAAAGGAGGAGGTCAGAAGGCCAGAAAAATGGGTACTCTTCAGAAGGGTCTTTGGATGAAGACAAGGAAGAAGCCTTCAACCATAAGGAAGAAGGACGCTTTGTAGTAATGAGTCTATTAAAGTTTCATTTGAGAAAACTGGGGCCCTAATAGAATTCTTCTTACTCTTTTTGGTCTAAATCGCCTAGTTGTCTGAGGACAATTGTTCTTTCGATAATTCTACCTGTTGGGCTCTGCATTTGGATCGGTGATAACAGTCAAATATATTCCTGCTGGCAACTTTCATCCTATTCTCAATGGCCTCCTAGAAAACAAATCAGCCCATTTTGTCAGGGTATTTGCTCTTATAAAGTAATGTGCCCCCTAAAGTACAGTAACGCTTTAATAAACACTCCCTTAAAAATGTATCCTAAGGGGCTGAGTGTTAGTGATTGATCTATATTGACCAGTGAGACTATAGATATTTAACTCACTGAAATGATTCTCAATAATTATGACATAGGGACCATCAGGTGTCATATTCATTTTGGTTTCAGACTCAAATGACTTGAAGCTAGTGATCCTAAGCTTTGCTTTCAACACTCATAAAAGATTCCGCTTTTACCAAGCTAGGGGACCCCAATATTGCCCCCAGTCTAGCGTTATGGCCAGAAATGTGAGGATAATTTAGGATTTCTGTACCTCATTCCACAGTTTCAAGGGTACTGTGTTTTCTCAGTGATCATGGTGTGTTTTCATTTTCATCAATTCCTCTGAAAACGGAGTCGCGTTTTTAGGTCACTCAGTAAGTGAGTCTCATTCTGAGGCGTGCACTCCCTATTAGCAGAAACTTAAACGTTTGACTTCTGCGCATTGTCTGGGAGGCAATTTTGCAACTGTGGCTTCACTTCAACCTAAGATTTCTGCCTTGCTTCAACATCTATGATTCTATGGAGCTCAGTCCAGTTTAAAGACGAGAACCACCTCCCCATATCTGCTGCCCAGTGTGAGTCTGAATACTTGTATTTTTTCCAACAAATCGGCCATAGTTCCCCCCCACCCATCCTCTCCCTCATTTTCAAGTCCAGCATATTCAGATGCCTCAGTGTCTTCTAAAGCAAAGAGCAGTCACGTGACACAGGGTGCAACAGGCTGAGTCCTTTCAGTTCCCAGAGTTCTGGATCTATGGAAGTAGGCCAGCAAACCTCCCATGTGTTGATGACAGAGACATTTGACTGCATTAAAGTAAACCATCTCTATGTGGCTCTTCAACCTCATCTAAATAGTACACAAGCACGATGGTGAAGAGCGCTTACGTGAGAAGTTTTCACACCTTAGTCAGTTCCGGAGCACACGCTCTCCTCCTGGAATGGAATCTTAAATGAGCCTAAAAAAAATGTCTGAACGATCCTACTGTTATCTTTGCTGATGCCACATGTTTTTCCGTATGTATCCCAAAGTCCTCAGCTTCCTCATTGCCTGGTGACAAGGTGTTATTAGTTCATACGTGCTGGGTAGTTAAATAAAACATGGTGCTAAGAACCTCCAAGTTGGAGGCATATGAGACACATCTACCTCCTGTGGGCGTGAACTTTGGGTCTAAGTGCCGGGTCCTTTATGCTAAAATCTTCTTTATATTTGCTAAATTGATTTTTTTTTTTTAAGTGCAGAGACCTAAGGTTCCCTGGGAGATAGACTGCTTTAGATTCTGATACTTACAAAGATGTTCTTAGAATACTCTGTTGCTGCTAGGTATAAGAAGGTGCAATAGGTACCAAACGAGAGTATTCAGCATGACACTAGCCTATGGTCAAGCAGAAGAATGGAGCAGAGAAGTCAGAAATACATATAGGAACCAGTAAATGATACAAATGACATTTTAAATCAGTTGGGAAAGGATGCATTTCCAGAAGGAACGCCACCATCTGGAAACAATGAGGGTGGATCCCTACTTCCATCCTTACCCTCAAATAAATACCTGGTGGATCAAATATCTAAATTTTAAAATGAAATAAAGAATACTAGAAAAAAATGGAAGTTTAAAAATATATATCCTTAGTGGAGAAAACCTTACTGGGTAAGATACAAAATGTAGACACCATTAAAATAGGTTAAATTCAACAATACAAAAACAAATGTTTTCTGATTGGAAGAGATACACAATAAACAAAGTCAAAGACGTGATAAAAAGGAGAGAATGTTTGCAACATATATTAAACATAAAGGGCTATTTTTTTTAACGGTGAATTATTACTGTATATTGACTGAAGCAGGTTGGTAACATTGCAAGTCTTTTAAAAACCCATTTTATTAAAGTATAATACACTTATATACAGAAAAGAATCATATACATTATTGAAAAGTGTACCGATCATGAATTTTCACAAACTGAACATTCCCATCAGCAGCTAAATGAAGAAGCAGAAGATTTCCAGTGACCCAGACCCCTCGTGAAGAGCTATTTTCTTTCATAAATAAAGAGCTTCTACAAATAAATTAGGAAAAGATCAATAACCCAATAGAAAAGTGGCAAAGGATTCTTCAGAAATTTTAAACCTATGAAAAGATGCTCAAACTTTCTCATAATTAGAGAAATGCTAGTTAAAACTACCATCAAATGGTAAAGATTTAAAATTGTGACCACACATTTTTAATGTGTGAGGAAACCAGGTGCCTTCATATGCTTATTTATGGGAGTGTAAATTGCTCCCTAGTGAGAGCAATTTAGCTATATTTACCAAAATAAAAATGTAGATAATCTTTGACCTGATAATTCCATTTCGAGGAATTTATCCTACAGACAGCCTTACACAAGATAGTAATGATGTATACACAAGAATATTCACTGCTGTATTGTTTATAAAAGCAAAAAGCATTCATCAACTGAGAACTTGTTTTTAAAATTAGCATACATCCATACAGTGGAATCTTTAAAAAAATAGAACAGCATTTAATAAGAATGAGTGTGTTGAAACGGAACAGTTTCCCCAATATCATTAATGAACAAAGCAAGGTGGAGAACTACATCTATCATATATTATTCATTTGAGTAGTCAGAAATTGATAGCAGAGTTTGCTTCTGGGGAGAACTGGCTGAGGGTCCGAGGTGGGAGTCCATTTTACTTTTTTTCTGTGTCTTTGTACTTTATGAATTACGTGCAATGTGTATGTTTATCTACTTACAACCTGATGTTCTAATGGGAGTTTATAAGATTATTCAACAAATCTGGCTTGATGAAGGGATGGATACAGGAATCAAATGGAGGGGCATGGGTGATGGATACCAGGAAGCATGGAAGTCAAATTCAACAAGACGGAACTGAGGGTCTACTAGAAATCAAGATGAAAGCGATGCGGGAGGCAAAAAGAAATGGGGATGAGGCTAAATAAAAGAATAACTGCAGAGCTACCACTTACAGCAGAGATGAGATAAGGGGAAAAGGGGCTTTGGATAGGAGCCTTTAGGAGTTGCACGTGAGCTGAACTTAGGCTGCTGTGTATGTATTTCTAAGTAATTCACGGTAACAGCACAATAAACGCTTGTCATCCACTGGCTTACAAAGTCAGTCACGAATTGGAGGGAACATAATCTCTATCCTGTTTACACTCAATCCCAAATGTATGATGATTATGTTGATACTATTCTTTTAGGGTTTGGGAAGGAATATAAATCCAGTTTGGGGCTCAATCTCAGACTGAAGGAGTTAACAAGTAATCATTAATTGAAGGTTATCTAAAGCAGTAAAGCCTTTCTTTCTTCATAATATGTTGCCAGGGGTACATTAGTCCCCCCCTTACCTGCAGTTTTGCTTTCCCTGGTTTCAGTTACCTGTGGTCAACTGTGGTCCAAAAACATTAAGTGGAAAATTCCAGAAATAAACACTTCATAAGTGTTCAATGGTTAAGTGTTAAAATGTTCTCAGCAGTGTGATAAAACTCCACTCGCCGAGGATGTGAATCATCCCTTTGTCCAGCATAGCCCGCCCACCCATTGGTCACTTAGGAGCCAAATCAGTTTCCAGATCGACTGTCGTGGTATCTCAGTGCTTGTGTTCAAGTAGCCCTTATTTTACTTAATAACAGCCCTACGGTACAAGAGTAATGATGCTGACAATTTGGATATGCCAAAGAGAAGCTATAAAGTGTTTTCTTTCCGTGAAAAGGTGGAAGTTCTCCACTGAATAAGGAAAGAAAATAATCTTGTGCGGAGGTTGCCAAGATCTACAGTAAGAACGCATCTTCCGTCCATGAAATTGTGAAGAAGGAGAAAGAAATTTCTGCTCGTTTTGCTGCCACACCACAAACCGTAAAAGATACGGCCACAGTGCCTGATAAGTGCTTAGTTAAGATGGAAAGGCATTAAATTTGTACAGTAAGGTATTCTGAGAGAGAGAGAGACCACATTCACATAACTCTTATTACCATATATTGTTATAATGGTTCCATTACTGTTGTTGTTAATCCTTACTGTGCCTAATTTATCAATTAAACTTTATCATTGGTATGTATGTACAGGAAAAGCATGATTTACATAGGGTTCAATACTATCTGCGGTTTCGGGCATCCACTGGGGGTCTTGGGACATACCCCTCGAGGGTAAGGGAGGGGGCTACTGAGCTAACGTGCAGTTCAAGAGCGTTCTGATCATGAATTGTGAAGAAAAGTTGTATAGGTGTGCATGCCAGCCCTCCTGCTTTACAGTCAAGTTCAAAGGAGCCAGAGACAATGTGCATAGTTCTATTTGCACAGGGCCTGGCAAAGAAGGCAGCATAATTAGACACTGGGTGAAGACACTGGATTCTCAGTGGTGGTCACGGTGATGGTAACGAGCATTGGTGCTGTCAACCCCTCTCAGCAGAAGGCTTCTCCAGCACTACCTTCCTCAAAGCAGGAAAGGGAAAAGGGGAAGAAGCAGGTTTCCAGTTTGGGGACCCAAACTCTGACTGAGTTGCTATGGTGACAACAGATAATAAGCATAAATAATCATCAGGTTTGGTTTTCAGGTACAGAGTAAAGAGAAGACCCTCTCTGCCCATATTTTCTCCCAACATATGGTACTGCCCTGTCATCTAAGGACACATGCATCTCTGTACGGCATCAACTGCATGGGGTTTCACTTGTCAAATGATGAATCAATCTACTATTTCAATTTTAAGGGGACTAATATGGGATCAGTGATGTTTCCTAATGACAGAAGGAGTCTAAAAGTTAAGACAATTCAAACCAAATCGTTTCCTAAAAGAAGGATCTTTCATTGATCATGGTTCATGCTTGCCATTCCCAGTCAGTGAAACCATTTTGTTCAAATTTAAGCAGTAACAAAATCATTTTTAGGGCTAGAAAGGACCTTAAATATAGACTAGTTCAACCCTTTCATCTGAAGAGGTGAGCATACTGAGTCTCACCCAGGTTACAGAGCTCAAACAGGGCTTTACCCCACCACTGCAGTGCCTCTCAATGCAGCAGTGGACACATTGAAAAAGAAGTTAGCGTTTTAAGTAAGCCTCATCATTTTTTCTAAGGCAGAAAAAGTTGATAGCTTTGTATGAAGAAATTATGCCATCACCTTTCATTGTTTTCCCTTTTTACCAGAGTTGATACTGCAATTTCTCTCTCTACAACCTCACTTGAAACCATTCTCTATGATTTAAGTTTTCTTGAAACGAAAAGGGTACCTTGTGCTAAAGTTGGGGGTGAAAGTTGATTGGACATCCTGTTGTCAAGGAAATCAGTTGTTTCTCTCTCTCTCTCTCTCTCTCTCTCTCACACACACACACACACACACATACACACACACACACACACACACACACACACCACCACCACCACCACCACTACCACCACCACCACTACTACCACCACCACCATCATCACCACCACACAATCCACCAGTTAATACAGTGCAATTTAAACTCTTCATCTGACATTTAAAAATTATTTTAAAATACCCAAGGGCTGTACTCTGAAAATCTGTACAGAAGTACTCCAGGGAGGTAATTCCTAGAACTCAAACTCAGGAAGGCCTTTATCTAGTTCTGGGGAAGCCACCGTCCTTCTGAGTCAGTGCTGTGTCTCAGAAATGTATGAGACAGTCTCCAAGGTCAATGTCAAGTCAACTGCAGAATGAGACTGTTGGAAAGATAAGTTCTTGAGTACCTCTTATGCTTAAAGCAGGAAGCTATGAACTAAAAAAAAAGTAAGTAAAGACCGAGCTAAAAGGGGTCTTAGAGAGTGAGGTGGAGCTCCCTATTACTAAAAATATGCACCATCTCCCACTCTTCCTTTAGAGGAATACATCTCCCTGCTCCATCAGTGTCAGGCTTGGCCAAGTAACTTGCTTTGGACTCACTGCACGTGGAGTGTGCTTTCTGCCTTGACTTCGGGTTTGGCCAATAGAATGTTAGCAGAAACTTAAAATGTTCTTGCATTTGGGGGCTTGCTCTCTTGACCCTTTGCCTTCACCGTGAGAAGAGCCTGCCCTGGCTTGCCTGCCATCCCAAGGAGGATGAAACAAGTGTGTGGAGCACAGCTGCCCCAGCTGGGCCTGGCCTAGATGAGCCACCTCCCTAGCTGAACCTGCAGAAGCACCAGGAAGCCCAGCTGAGCTTCCCAGCCAGGCGAGCTTAGATCAGCCAATTCCAGCCAACCCTTAGGCACATGATCAATCATAACTTATTGTGTTTAAATCACTGCATTTTGGAGTAGTTTGTTATCCAGGAATAACAAACTAATCAGAGACCATCCAGTAGAATATCTTCATGTGCTACCTTTGCAGCGTTACATAGTAAATTAAAGAGAGATAGCAAACTGAGGAGAACTTGGCCAAAACCATGGATCTCCTGGCATTTCCACAAAGAATACAAGTGAATCCCTTTTGAAAATCAACACTGGGGGAGCAGGCGTCATGTCGTGTGGATAGAAGGGCTCACAAACCACTGGACCCCGTTAGGATATACAGTAGGGACACCACAGAATTTCGCTGCACCTAAAAAAGTTATCAGAGACCTGAAAATCTGGAAAAGAACTACCAAAAATCATCCATCCAGTAGCTGAGGGAAAACGTCTAGGACTCCAGTGTGGAAGGATGTGTGCTGAGAATCAATATGATTCAAGTCTGTTCAGTCTTGAATAGGGTAAATGGTCTGATCGTGGGTTTGTTTGTCAGATTCTCGAATTTTCTTTTTAAAGAAGCATACTCTGAAGCATAAAGGGGGAAAATACGGGAAAAATCAGGGGAAGTCCTATATTCCTTGATGTGGCTGAGAATTAGGGTGACCACGTGACCCAGTATATCCAGGTCAGTCTTTGTTAGTTTCTGCCGTTGTCCTGGGGTAATTGGGAATCTCATCCCCTTTGACTTTCAGATGTGTACTGTGTCGGATAACAGATTATATGGCCATATAGCTGACAGCATATTTTACAGGTCCAAGTAAGGTTTAGATAAGTTCGTGGGGAAAGACTTGCCATGGGTTGTCAAGGCGAATTAGACTGAGGTGCGGACGGCCATTGTGTCCTTTGCAGCACACCTTTGGCACAGCGGCGAGAGATGGTCAGGGCACCCAGGGCCTGACTCAGATGGTCAGGGTTTAGAGGCTGGGAAGTGGTGCTCTTCAGGCTAGCACCGTGCACACTGGGGACCCCTGGGGTCTTCTCTAGGAGCCCTGTCTATACTGCTGGGCACTCGCTTTGTGGATCCTCAGAAGTTATAAACACATGCCACATTCCCATTCTTGTCCTTCCTTCCATATCAATTTAACACACACAAATCAAAATATATGGTAGAAGAATGGAGTTTCCCTCTTACCCACTCAGAGGTCCGTATTGCTTTCTGAGCTCCATCTGGCTTTCCCAGAAACCCTGCAGCAAACAGAGCACTGTAGTAAGAATCAGATGAACCATATTTCAAATATTCAAACTTATTCAGAAAGAAAGTCTGGAATAGTGAGAACACAGTTACATAAACAATAAAAAATAATTGAAGTTATATTGTTTTCAAGTATTTTGGAGTATTAGAATAAACTAGTTGCGTGATGGGCTTCCCTGGTGGCACAGTGGTTGAGAGTCCGCCTGCCGATGCAGGGGACACGGGTTCATGCTCTGGTCTGGGAAGATCCCACATGCCACGGAGCAGCTGGGCCCGTGAGCCATGGCCGCTGAGCCTGCGCGTCCGGAGCCTATGCTCCACAATGGGAGAGGCCACAACAGTGAGAGGCCCGCGTACAGCAAAACAAAACAAAACAAAACAAAAAACACTAGTTGCATGAAAAAACAATACTGCCAAGAGAAAGTCTCAGTCAGCTCTGCTTTAATGGACAGAAGAGATCATCTGTACTTATCCTGTTTTTGTATAATTGATGCTAAAATATTTGAAAATTTTTTGCTTTCTCAACTATGTTCACATTCTCCTCTGCCATTTGGTTTATATTATTATTATTGGGGGCGAAACCTCTTTTCACAGCCACTATATGCGTAAACGTCTGCTGAGTGTACCCAAATTATCACAAATTCTGAATTCTGATCCAAGTTAAATTTTAACTAAAATCAACGTATTCAAAGCATAAGAACCTTAGAGCGACTTTATATATTAGACACACTTTGGGGTGGGAAAGGAGGATTCCTGGAGATATACACGGGGTGGAGTAGGGGTAGAGGGTCAGAAAATGCTAGACCCATTGTGCTGTAGGGGTGGAGTATGTGTGTAGATATACACAGGGGGATGGTGTGGGTGAAGGCTTGGAGATGGCTGGATCCATCGTGTTGTGGGAAAGAAGTAAACATGAAAATATTCTCAGGTTGGGATGGAGCCAGTGGACAGGAAAACGCTCTAGACTTGTGCTGTGGGAATGGAGTGGTCAGGCAGATGTACGACGTGTGGGTGCGAGTAGAGAGTTGGGGGGTAGAAGAGGTGGATGCTCTTAATGGGAATCCGTCCCAGGCTCATTAAATCTAGCTACGCCGTCTAAGCTTGCCGTCTATCAAAGAAAGCTCATGTGACTATGGAAACGGTCAGTGAAATAACTGTGTTCTAGCAAGAACTTGGCAGGGTTTGCAGCTACAAGGATGACGAGCAGAAAGGGAGCATATGTGGAAATTATCCAGAGGCAGGGCACAGTGTTCTTGTCACATCGACGGGGATACAGCTTTCCTCAAAATGCTGAGACTAAATTAATTACTTGACTGAAGGCAACTGATCATTTCCCCCCAGAAATATGTGACATTTGTTTGCTTTAATTTCCTATCTGGTCTGTTGTTCTGTTTTGGTACTTAGAAATGTCTTCACACTTGCTCCAAGGAGCTCATGGGGAGCCTTGATGAGATGCTGTTTGTGGGCTGAAAGTTGTGGCCTGGCCACCCCTGAGCTAGAGAGGAGAGAAGGAGGTGTTTAAAAAGAACGCTGGGAAGAGAGAAACAGCAATGAAGAGTGGAAAGGGGTGTTGGACTGAGAAAGGGACAGAAAGGAACAGAAGAGAAACTGAGATGGGAAGGAAAAAGGACAGAAATAGTCTATGTTATTTTCTATCTAACGCCAAGGGCCAGCCTTTCCGCGGGCAGGGGTGGGGAACTCCTAAAGAGATCTTCAGGGGATATTATCAGGATTGGCCCCAATTTCATACTTCCTGCCTTTGTTTGGCTTAGTGGCTCTTCACATGCAGGATCTGTAGGCTCCTGATGTCGGGTCTGGTGGCAGCACCCCCAGGAGTTAGCAGAATAAATCATCTGGCTTCTGAGAAAACCCAACGTAAGAAAAAAAAATAACCTCCGAAGATAGAGTCCTGGGCCCCTATCTCCAAATGCCCTCTGGCATTTCCACTTCCATGTTACTTTGGCAAATCAAAGGTACCTCCTTAAACCAGCCAACCTCCCGACCTTTGATTTTTGTCAACTCACGGCCATTCTCCCTTGAATCCTCCACACCTAATTTGCCACGAGGGTTACTAATTTTGCCCCCGCTGTTCTTCTCTTTCACTCTCATCTCCACCCGGGCCAAGCCCTCACCACTTCACATCCAGACAGACCTCAACAGCAGTTGGATTCTACAGACCTGACCTAAATCCTCCCCCTTGCAGAGAAATCTTCCTCTTTGGTGTCCCCCTCCCCACTTCTATGCACCAGTGATGGAACACGCACAGTTCTTCACTTGCCTTTCTGGACTGTCAGTGATCTAGCCTGTCTCTCTGTCTCTCTGTCTCTGTCTCTGTCTCTCTCTCTCTCTCTCTCACACACACACACACACAGTGGTGTTCCCTAGCACTCCCCAATCTCCTCTTTCTAGTCCAGGCTGCTTCCCAAGCTGCGCCCTCTTTCTCACATGGTGCAATCACACACGTCATTGCTCCCCACCTGGTGTGTGTGTTCTTGTCTTTGTGTCTATCGCTCCTGCAGATTCCCTCCTCCAGGAAGTCCTCCAGGATGACTCTAGCCCTGACGGAACTCTCTCTCCTCTGAAGGACAACCGCAGCTACCATCTCTACCACCCATGCTAGCGCTAGGGCACGGGCAACTTCTACTTCCTCCACATTCCAGGGCCTGGCACACCTTAGACACTCATTAATTGGGTTTTTGGATGAATGAATGGATACCAGGACTCAGTATGTATTGACGAGTGATCAGTGAGGGATCATTCTCATCACATAAGAATTGATGCAAGCAGAGGAAGGCTCATTCCGTGGCGCTTTCGCACATAGACCTCCCTGGGTGTGGGCGACCTAGACGAGAGCAATGCTTTGTGGGTAAAGCTGCACTGGGCTCAGAGCATCTTATGCCGAAAGACAGTGGAAGGCAGCCCTTACCTGGCGGAAAAATGTCAAGTTTCCGATAAAAGGAGAAGCCTTGGGATGTCTGATGCCCAACTTCTCTAGTCTCGAAAATGCTGATGTGGAGTACCTGAAGGGAAAAGCACATTTTAAAAACCAAGACACAGGTTTGCAGTCACACTTCTGGCCCTGTTAGAAATCAGAATTATTGAATTCACTAGAAGTAAGGGTAGAGAAAGTTTCCAGTTGACAGCATCTAAGGACTGAAGAGGTGGAGGCCTAGAGGTGAGGGAGTGGCATGAATAGAGCTCAGTAAACTCCTCCTGATAACAAGCTTGAGATCAAGTCATCCTCAGATCTCTTAGCTGGAAGTCCGCTTAGAGGTGATGTAGCCCAAATGACCCTTCCCCACCTACAATTTCCATCAGTAACTTTTTTTTAAATTTAATTAATTAATTTATTTAATTTAGGCTGCGCCGAGTCTTAGTTGAGGTGTGCGGGATCTTCCTTGCGGCATGCGAACTCTTAGCTGAGGCATGTGTGCGGGATCTAGTTCCCCCACCAGGGATCGAACCTGGGCCCCCTGCATTGGGAGCGCGGAGTCTTACCCACTGGACCACCAGGGAAGTCCCAGTAAAATTTTTTTTAAACTGCACCTTGGGAATTCCCTGGCAGTCCAGTGATTAGGACTCTGCAATTTTATTGCCTAGGGTCCGGGTTCGATCCCTGGTTGGGGAACTAAGATCCCACAAGCCGGGCAGCGTGGGCATCCCCCCACCAAAAAAAAAAAACCAACCAAACTGCACCTCTCCCCACTTCAGCTGCTCGGCCTTTAAATCTACCACGAACAATTGTCTTACAAGGCAAAGCAAAAAAAGTAACAATGGCAAAAATCAGTTCCCTGTGCAAATATGTGGTTTTCCTTGGTCAAAACTGACCCCTGGACATATCCCTCATCCCATTCCATGGCCTAATAGAGAAAAATAAAAAATAGGGATGGAAGGGACACACCATGGAGACAAGACCTCATCACCAAGCACTTACAAACTCTTTATGTCTGTTTTCATGGCCTGAAACCATATGGGAAGCATATTTTCCTTACCCCAAATCAGGAAACGTGGCCCGACAGATTTCTGTGCCACTTTCCAGGAGAAAGCGGCAGTCTGAGGAGTGCAGTGTGGCTGTCAAAACACTGGAATTACTAGGATATTTCAACAGTTTATGGGAACAGAGGGATAACATAGTGAAAGTCAGAATTGGCTTAGAAAAACCTGGACATATGGCTGTAATCCCTAATCAGCCAGCCAATTAGGTCAAAAGTTCAGCTAGTTCAGAAAAATTAATGAGTCAGACTGGGTGTTTAGCATCATGCAAAGATTAGCCAAATCTCAATTTAAGAGCAAGGAAAAATATGGAGAATATTCATATAGCCAGACTTCAAAGGAGTACTGGCACTTAAAAAACCCCACTGCTCTAAGACTCACGGATCATTAGAAAGATGGAATGTCTGCTGTAGACTCGGACCTTCCACTTTGCTGCCTGCTGTCCAATAAGGACCACTTAAAATAAGAACATTGCAATGAATACTCAAATAATCAGGGAAATGACAACAGGTTAACTGTTTTGTGTTATTCTGAGCAAAGCATCTACCTTTAAAATGGCTACAGGGAGAGCCAAGCCAGGGCAGAAAGGGAAAGCGGGCTCTCCTCCCAGTTTTCCCGAGCAAGGTTTCCACCATATTAGCTGCATTATTGGGTTTGAATGAATCCCCAGGACATCACATTCAAGTCCACGTTCAAGTGTAATTACAAACCACACTCAAGGGCCATGTGTGAATTACATGGATTAGTCATGCCAACATTCCTCTTCATTAGTGTGTATGCCAAAGGTTGACAGCAGAGTGTGTAAAAGTGATTCAAGTAGACTATGATGTTTTAAATAACCCCCTTCACGTGTAAGAGGAAAGAGCAGAGGAGACTTACCAGTCCACTTAACACTCCCTTCAAAATCCTCAAATCTGGTTTCTAGTTCATTTTTTCATCAGTTTTTGTGAATTATTTTCTAAATGTAATCTCTAATGGGTAGAAAGAAATATGTCGATCTTGGGCCACGTAATTACATCTTAATTTTGTAATTAGATGTCTTGATTGTCTAATTAAAGGACAAGAAGTCTGTGCCTAATTACACATGCTAATTATCATGCAAGCCCATGCCCTAATTATGTAACTCCACTTACAAAAATACCACTGTGTGTCTCTGCACAAAATTCAGACATTTCCAAGCATATGGCATCAGCAGAGAATGTTCTGGACACAACCATAAACTTCAGTTTGCAGCCTGGAGTCAAGTATAGAACTTAAGCGTCTTCAGCTCGGAATTTGCCAAATGTTGCCATCAGTAACTAGAGGCCTTGAACTAAAATCTGCAGGGAGAGATCACTGTCTCCAGACTTCTGAGCAAAATTGCAAAGTGGGTTCCATTTGCTCCCACTTCCTTCTCTGCATCCATGTTTCATATTCTCTGGTCCCAGGCTCCGCTCTGTCTCAACAGGCTCCTAAACCAGAATCCACGGACTTAAGGAGTTAGGGGTTGAATTGTGTCAACCCCCCCGCCGCACCCCCGTAAAATAAGTTGAAGTCCTAACTCCCAGTATCTCAGAATATTACCTTATTTGGAGATAGGGTGGCTGCAAATGTAATTAAAGATGAGGTCATACTGAAGTAGAGTGGACCCCTAATCCATTACGGCTGATGTCCTCATAAGAGGATGCCATGTGAAACATGGAGACACAGGGAGAATGCCATGTGATGACAGAGGCAGAGATTGGAGTTACATGGCTGCAAGTCAGGAAACGCCAAAGATTGTCAGTAAACCACTGGAAGCTAGGAAGAGACAAGGAAGGATTGTTCCCTACAGATTTCAGTGGGAACATCGTCCTGCAAAAACCTTGATTTCAGACTTCTGCCTTCCAGAACTGTGAGACAACAAACTCTGGTATTTTCAGCCCAGTTTGTGTTACTTTGTTATGGCAGCTCTAGGAAACTGGTACACCAGGAACACCCATGAATGAGTTTTAGAGAGTCAATGAAAAAGTAATTTTTTTAAATGTCTCCTGTTACCCTAAAAATTATCATTGTGGGGAGCTTCCCTGGTGGCACAGTGGTTAAGAATCCGCCTGCCAATGCAGGAGACACGGGTTTGAGCCCCAGGCCGGGAGGATCCCACATGCCGTGGAGCAGCTGAGCCCATACGCTGCAACTGCTGAGCCTGTGCTCTAGAGTCCGTGTGCCTGGAGCCCGTGCCCCGCAGCAGGAGAGGCCACCACAGTGAGAAGCCCACGCACGACAACGAAGAATAGCCCCTGCTCACCGCGACTGGAGAAAGCCCGCGCGCAGCAACGAAGACCCAACACAGCCAAAAATAAATAAATAAATTTATGATTTTTTAAAATTGTCATTGTGAAAGAAATTTTTTATGTCAAATTGGGCCATTAAGTCCTGAGCCATCAAAAACGTGCTGGTGGCCAGGGATGCTAGTAAATCAGGTAATAGGCAGATATCATGCAGCCACCATTTCTCAGGGCTGGAAACCATCTAGCGATTTTTAGAATAGCTTCTCTTTGATGGGAACTAATGCAAGTGTATTCCACAATTATGAACATGAACATCTATCATTGTTTACGTTAAGGATACTTAAGTTGGAAAATGCCAATGGAAAGGATATGTAGTAGCTTCAGACAGCATCCTTTGGTTTCACTTCTACAACCAAAGTAGTCAGTTATCCCTATAGGATACAAATCCTGCAGTACCAGTGGTGCTCCTTCTACTGTCCATTCTCAAAATAAATGGAACCACATGGGATCATTTTCAACATAAGAAATTCCCCAATACTTTGTCTTCCCCAAGACAAAGCCCTTTCTTGATGCATTCAACAAGAGTGGTCAGCCCATCGCTTAGCCCAAGAAGCCACTCATGATAAATTGGGGGACATTTTGATAAATTGTGTATTAAAGAGATGAGCTGATTGAGGTTGGAGCCAAAGTAGAAAAGAGTCAAACAATGGCTTGTCCTCCAAGAGTCCCTCATTGTGTCTCTTAAGCAGCGGCCATAGAGGAGGAGTTGGTTTCTCTCTTGTGTGCTTCTGAGAACAGCTAGCTCCTCGGCCCATTCATTATGTCTTCACAATCCCTATCAAAGAATGTCTACTTAGTGAGCTGCTTTTGGAAATTTCAGTGGCTATTTATATTTTTGAAATGGTGAAAGATTCTTTTGGCAAATATCAATTTTCCTGGGATAAAAATCACGGTGTTCCAGGAAGAGGTAAAGCCCGGGGGTGCGAGGTAACCCACCTGTCCCAACTTTGAAGAAGAGAAGCCCTTTGTCATGGTTACTCTACGCTTGGTGACATGCACGACCATTAAAGGCTTTGCCAGCAATTCCATAAAAGGTTGTGACCACATCAGAAACTTTATTAGACAAGGGCTTACATTTTTGCCTCTTCAAAAGACTTTAAGACATGGGAGCCGAAGATGAGGTTTGCTAGCTTTCCAGAAAATGAATCTTGAAATGCTTGACAGAAATTTGAGCAAAAAAATCTAGAAATATTAGGGAGAAAGCCTACCCTCATTTTATTATAATTATAGTTTTTTCTGAGTATATTTTTTATATATCTGAGATCCTGTTCTCTATAATTTTTTTCTGTTTCTCTATATTTCCACTTTTTCCATTTACCATAAGGAAAAAAATCTCCATGTTATGAATCCTTTATGAATATTATTTTTATGGCTATATATTCCTCTTGTGGACATATCATAATTTACTAAACTATTTTTATTGTTACATATTTAGGGTGTTTTCAGTTTCTTGGTTAATTTAAGTTATGCCACAACAATAAACATCTCTATGCGTCAAGCTTTTCTGGCACTTTACACAGGAAGCTTATCCAGATCTGAAATCCCTGAGTCACTGGTTTTAAACACTGGCGTGCAACGCCAAACTGCTTTCCAGAGAGTTTGTCCCAGTTAGTCTCAGTGTCAGTGTATCCATTTCACCAAACACTCTCATAAAGTTTTTCCAAATTTTGTAGACACATCAGTATATCTCGATGTCTGCATTTTTTTTCATTCCTAGAGAGAGAGAGAACATTTTTTGCCATCCCTTGTCCTCCAACTTAAAAAATATTTCCCAGCTTTGAAATTACTCTTTCTTTTCCCCCTTTATTCCCACCACAGTTTATCTAGGTGGCAGGCAGAATTGTGCTACACCAATTGGTTAAAAAATTAGTTGGGGGCTTCCCTGGTGGCGCAGTGGTTGAGAGTCCGCCTGCCGATGCAGGGGACACGGGTTCGTGCCCCGGTCCGGGAAGATCTCACATGCCGCGGAGCGGCTGGGCCTGTGAGCCATGGCCACTGAGCCTGCGCGTCCGGAGCCTGTGCTCCGCAACGGGAGAGGCCGCAACCGTGAGAGGCCCCAGTACCGCAAAAAAAAAAAAAAAAAATTAGTTGGGAAATGAGCAGTCATCAATAGGTGACTGTGAGTTGACTCCAAGCACACATTTGGGCAGGGAGAGGAAGATTAGCAGATGAATTCTGAACAGACTTTGTTTAGAAAATAACTAGCTAGTCTTGTTAGTTGACTTTAAGTTCTGTTTCCTTCCTCCTTGCCCCATTCTTCCCCTACAATGACAATTAAAGAAACTATATAGAAATTGCTTCAGTCATGCCTCAAGACAGGAGTTCTTGGAAACAGTTTCCATATGAGGTCTTCTCAGTTCCCCTTTTAGCACCTCATCTTTCTTTTCACATCCTCATCTTCATGTTCAGTGCCCTCTCTTGACATTGCTCTCAGGGCTGGAAACCATCTAGTGTACATTCATTCATGTGTCAGTTAGTAGCAGTTAAGTTAGCTCCTAAGATATAACCTGCAAACCAGAAAGTTCATTAACTAATTTATATAAGAGTAGGTGTCCTTTTCCAGGAGCAAGAAACTGATGTATCTACTCAGAGCACCTCCTTTTCAGGTATTTGAGAAGCCAAATCAATCATCAGAGGATGATGTGTTAAGCCAGTTCTACAGTAGGAGGTGGCCCATCAGAACAGATAAGTCATTGGGACCCTGGGAAAAATAATCTTGCCCCACAGCTGAGTGCACCTCTATAAAGGGTTGGCAAAGAGACAGTGTGCTTGCTGCACCACCCCCTCTCTGCCCAATGATTTATAATGCTGCCTCCATCATACACCTCCGTAGGACAGGTGCTTGAGTCTATTCTGATCCATTTGTCTGACTTATGCTAATGCCTCACTATTATAACTCTATTACACCTTTTTATGTAGAGAGTATATAGTGTAGAGAAAGTATATCTTACTTTCTCATATTAATTTTAGAATTAGTCTAGTTTGATGAAAAATCCTGTTGGAATTTTTATTGGAATTGCATTAAATTTATAAATTAGTACCAATGTTATTACAACACTGAGTCTTCTCATCTGTGTATATGTTATATCTCTCCATTGATTCATTCTCTGTCTTAGTAACGTTTTGTAATTTTATGCACAGAGTATCTTTTTGCTGTTTACATATATTGGTTATTTTTATTGCTCATGTGTAGGAACACCATTTGGTTTTTTATGCCCATCTTGTAATCATGAGCCTGCTAAACTTTCTTATTAGTTCTTCTGGTTTACATGTGGATTCTCTTTGATATCTTATGCTGACAATTCTATTTTATGCAAATAATATCAGTTTGTTCTCCTTTTTTTTCTAATCCTTTTGTCTCACTTTTCATTTTCTTTTCTTATCACATTGGCTGTGACCTTGAGTACAGTGTTTAAAAGATACAGTAAGAGAGAACATCTTTTTCTTATTTCTGACTCTATGTGGATATATCTAATGTTTTAAAATTAAGTATAAGATTTTACTGTAGATTTTTAACAGATATCCCTCATTGGGTTAAGGACATTTCTTCCATTCCTAGTTTTCTGGGAAAAGTTTTCCTTGATTAGTCTTTCTATAGGTTTGTCTATTTAATCTTTTCAAAACACCAACTTTTTACTTTTGTTGATCGTTTCTAGTTTTCTCTCTTTTGCTGTTGTCTAGTTCATTATTTTATGCTCATTTTTTATTATGATCTTCCTACTATTTTCTTTGGGTTTACTCTTTATTTTGTGTGTGGGTGTGTATGTGTTTTCTTTTAGCTTCTTTTTTTAAAATATAAATTTATTTATTTATTTTTGCTGGGCGCGGGCTTTCTCTAGCTGTGGCGAGCAGGAGCTACTCTTCATGGCAGTGTGTGGGCTTCTCATTACAGTGGTTTCTCTTGTTGTGGAGCACGGGCTCTAGGTGTGCGGGCTTCAGTAGTTGTGGCATGTGGGCTCAGTAGTTATAGCTCGCAGGCTCTAGGGTGCAGGCTCAGTAGTTGTGGCGCATGGGCTTAGTTGCTCCGCAGCATGTAGGATCTTCCTGGACCAGGGCTTGAACCCATGTCCCCTGCATTGGCAGGCAGATTCTTAACCACTGTGCCACCAGGGAAGTCCCTCCTTTAGCTTCTTAACATTTTGGCTCACTTATTTTCAGTATTATTTTGTTTTTAATAAATGCTTTTAAGGATATAAATCTCCCTCTTATTACCTCTTTAGCTGCATCCCACACATTTTGAAATGTAGTACTTTAGTTGTCTGATAGTTTCATTCTAATAGGAGACTTCTGAATATAAAATGTGCTGTAAGATGCACACAAGCAAAACTCAGTGGGACGGATATTTTGGAGTTGAAAGACTTTCCCATTGTTTTTCAATTCTGTCCATCCCTATCCATGAAATTAAGTAACAGTCGTTTATAATTTGTTCCCAAAGACCCAGAAAAGGAGACTTCTTATAATCTTCACTCCTCTGGGGAAGAAAAGGAGGACTACTGTGCAGTTCTTTCCCCAGTAGGAACCACAAAAACAGTCATTGTAGTTAGTAGTCTGACAACAACTTTGTCACAGCACAAGAAAAATACACTTACATAGACAAAGAGAGGTATATGATTATTATTATAATTTATAATAATTTTTAATCTTTCTTAAGTACCAGGGACGGTGCCAAGAACTTTTTATACATTGTCTTGTATGAGCCTGCCAACAATTATATAGAGGTAGAAATAAATATTCTTCTCATATTACTGATTAGGAAATTAATACTTAAGGAGATTAATTAGTGTGCCCAAGGTGGCAGTGCTGCTAAGTGATTGAGTCAGAGTTGTCACATTTCAAACAGGTGCCGTATGAACTCCACTAACCCGTTTCTTTCTGTCCTCTAAGCTAAGATGTTGTTGGTAAGCCACTGCATGAGAACATGGCAGAGAATATACTGAGAACAAAGGCAGGTTTCTTAGAAACCAAAGGTATAATAATAACAGATACTAATTAGCTGATGACCATGATGAGAGAGAAAGAGAGCCTTTGTCTTTCTAAAGCCAATGGCTTCACTTCTGCTTTTACTCAGAATTCTCAACTGTTTCTTCTTTCTGTTGCATCAATTTCTCCCTCTCTACTGGATCACTGCTATCAGCATACAAACATATTCTAGTGTCTTCCATCCACAGAAAAAAGCAAACTACTTTGATTCCAGCCATTGCCTTAGTTTTCTTTTTTCTTCCCAGTAAAATCCCTTAAAAGCATTATCTAGACATGTTCTCTTCCCTTCTATAGCCATAGTCTCTTCGTCTTCCCAGGTAAGCTTCCGTACCTACCACTTCACCAGCACTGCCCTTGTCAAAGTCAGCCATGGTTTTGATCTTGTCCATCCAGTAATTTCTTGCCAGTTTTTTTTTCTTATTTACTAGCTTCTCAGCAGCATTTCGACACAGATGAACATTTCCTTCTTCCTGAGACATTCTCTCTTCTTGGCTTCATGACATCACTCCTCAGGGGCTGATCTTCAGAGGCGTCTTTTCTGGCTCCTTTCCTTCTATTAGTCCCATCACTTTCAACACCATCTATATGTCAGTAACTTCCACATTTCTATCTCTAGCTCCATTCTCTCCACTGAGCTCGTCTTTATCCAGACACCACCTTGGCTGCACCCTTTTGTTGTGTGTTAGGCATTTTAAACTTAACATACCTAAATCGGAACCCAATTTTCCCCCTAAAGTTCTCTCTCCTCTTTCATCTCTGTATCACTGTTACAACCACAACCCACCAATTGCTCAAGCCAGAAACCTTTGAGACATGGTAGAGTGTGTAATTATTTAAAATATGACAATCCCTCCCAGTTGGAGGATTATACATCTCTACCCTGTTTACATAAGGCTGATCACGTGACTTTCTTTGGCCAACTGAGCATGAAAAGACACCATGTGCGCTATGTCCAAGCAGAAGCTTTGAGAGCAACACATGATGAGCCATTTGTCCTTTTCCCTCTGCCATGAGGCCAGTAGTCTCCCAGATGAGAGCTCTTCCCGAAGCCTGGGTTCTGCAATGAAGATGATGATGAGCAAAGAAGGAAGTGGTCCATGATAGACATTTAGCGTGACCAAGAAATAAATATTTGGGCTTCCCTGGTGGCGCAGTGGTTGAGAGTCCGCCTGCCGATGCAGGGGACGCGGGTTCGTGCCCCGGTTCGGGAGGATCCCACATGCCGCGGAGCGGCTGGGCCCGTGAGCCATGGCCACTGAGCCTGCGCGTCCGGAGCCTGTGCTCCGCAACAGGAGAGGCCACAGTGGTGGGAGGCCCACATACCGCAAAAATAAATAAATAAATAAATAAATATTTGTTGATGTAAATCACTGAGATTTGTTGAGGACATGAAGGGCGTCAGTTATTACCCAGGCAGAACTTATTTGAAGCTGGCTGATATTAGACATGCTTAATTCTTCTCTTTTATTTTTCATACTTTACATAGGATCTGTCAGCAAATACTTTCAGCTCCGTCTTCAAATTAGCTCTGTCTCCATATCTGCCCACTTCTCTCCATCTCTTCTACTTCTATCCTGGTACAAGCCCATAAGGAGGGTTCTTTGCTAGTATCTTGCATATGCATTTATCCACTGATCCATCACATTTGCTTCTGGGAATTTATTCTACACATATATGTGAACATAAATATGTACAGGGGTATTTATTTTAGTGTGTTTATAACAGCAGAAGAGTGGGAATAGCCTACATGCCCATCTGCTTGGGACTGTTTAAATAAATTATGATGCATCCATTCATAGTATACTATGCAACGAAGATGGAAAGCCATCAAGATACAGTATTACATGAAAATAGTAAGATGCAGAAAATTGAGTTTAGTATGTTTCCATTTATGTAAAAAAAATGGGGATACAAAAATAACTATTTGTATAAGCTTGTACGTTTATTTAAAAGATCTCTATAAGTCTAAATAAGAAGTTAATTGCAGAGGTTACCAATTGTACAGATGGAACTGTGGGGATGAGGATGAGGCAGGAAGGAGATGTTTAGTTTGATGTTTTAGTACAGAAATGCAAAAGTAGGCAAAACAGTAAAATGAATTCCCAGGTACCTACCACTCTCTTTAACAATTATCAACTTGTGACCAATCTCGTCTCAGCTTTACTCCCCCCGACCTCATGCCCAGATTTTTCTGAAGCAAATCCATGACATCAAATCATTCCAACTGTAAATATTTCCGTACCCTTTACTAAAATATAAGGACTCTTTCAAAAAATAACCACAGTATCATTATCACAATTCAAAATAAAAATAGTTCCTTGGTATCCTCAAATATCTAGTCAGTGTTTAAATTTCCCCGATTGTCTCACAACTTTTCTTTACAGTATGTTTGTTGAGTGAGGATCTAAATAAGGGCCATATGTTCGTAATTGGGTCAGATGCCTCTGAAGTATTTTTAAGTCTCTAAATTCTCCTTCCAGTCCCACCCCACCCGCATTTTTCCCTATGCATTTTTACACAACAAAACCAGGTGGTGTCTCGTAGGGTTTCCCGCAGTCTGAATTCTGCTGGTTGCTTCCCATGGTGTAGATTAACCCGTTCTGCAGTCCTAGTAGCTGAATCTAAACCATTGGCTCCCGAATTTGTCTGAAGCTGGAGGAGCTTCACAAACTTCTGATGCCTGTGTCCCATCCGCCCCATGCCCCCCTCACGCCCCACCCCCAGGTGCTGACTTCACTGCCTAAGGTGTGACTTGGGCCTTAGCAGCTTAAAAAGATCCTCAGGTGTTTCCAGTGTTCAACCAAGTTTGAAAACCACGGATCCAGAGGCTTTTTCTGCAAGACTTCTCCACAGGAGGTTCACAATCTACTTGTCTCTTTTATTATGAACTTAGCAGCTGTGAGGATTACCACCTAAATCTATTCATTCACCAGGGGCTGCAAAGTAGTGATATTTCTTCATTTATTAGCTGGAATAATTCTGAATTTACCCTCCTCTGCTAAGAACAGTTCACATAAGAAAAGTAGGATCAATGCTTGATTCTTTCCTTTTAGTGTTCGTTTTCAAAATAATGAGTTGATTCCTTAACATCTTACATTGGGTGCACATGCTATTTTTGTATCATTACGAACTCATCAATTTAAACATACTTGATGTGTTTTGATCCATTGCAATGGTTATTTTTTTCATCAGATTGTGCCATCTTTGGATAGTGGGAGCATGTGTAAGTTTGTTCCCGAGTACTTTTTGGGAGAACAGCTTCCCCACTCTCTGAAATGACAAGTTGTTCCAGGTACATCTTGTACGTTTCTTGCCCCAGACCTGAATCAGCCATCATCCCGAGAAACTCTGTTTCCTTTTAGTGGAAAATGATATCTAGGGACCGTAACAGAAAGAAGATTTCCACTGTATTTCTTGGTAATACTTCATGATATCATGTTTGAGATTTCAGCCATGTGGATGCCTATTCAAAAACTTTAATAGATTTTGAAACTTGTGAATTGAATCCTTTGTAATTAGAATTATTTTGAATGTATTAGTGGTACATTACATAACAGATCAATATGGTGAATCCTATCAGAAAGTTAAGGAATTGTTTCAGTAAATTAATCTTTCCCAACTGCATTCGTTTCCTACTGTTGCTCTAACAAATAACCCCACACTTGGTGGTTTAAAATAACACAATGTATTATTTGACAGTTCTGGGGGCCAAAAGTCCGAGATCAGTCTCACTAGTCTGAAGTTGAGGTGTCGGCAGGGCTGGTCCTTTCTGGAGACTCCAGGAGAGTATCCATTGTTTGCATCCTCAGCTTACGGCCATATCACTGCAATGTCTCCTGCTTCCAGGGATCACATCAACTCCTCTGACTCTGACTCGTACTGTCTCCCTCTTATAAGGACCCTTGTGGTTACACTTAGGGTCCACCCAGGTAATTCAGGCTACTCTCCCCATCTCAAGACCCTTAACCACATCTTCAGAGTCCCTTTTGCCATATAAAGTGGAATTCACAGGTCCTGAAGATTAGGGTGTTTGGAGGCTATCATTCAGCTACCGCACCAGCTTGTACTGTGTATAGACGCTGACTGTATTTTGGAGTGTGTTTGAAAAGAAGTGTCTGAGGTGAAGACCGTGAGGTTATCAGGGCTTCCTGTTTAGAGAGAACTGATGACCCAGCTGCAGAGGGGTGGGTAGCAGCCCCGCCCAGAGCTCGCAAGGCACTCGGCCTCTGCCTCAGGCGCCCCCGAACCAGGCTTCAGGGGCCCTACCACCTAACCAGCAGACAGATAAGTATTTTACAGAAAAGCCTACACTTTAAAAACAATAAAGTCACCCCATTGTTGGTTACTATAGTGCATAGAGTTAACTAACTTTTCCTTTTTTTTTTTTTTTTTTTTGCGACCCGCGGGCCTCTCACTGTTGTGGCCTCTCCCGTTGCGGAGCACAGGCTCCGGACGCGCAGGCTCAGTGGCCATGGCTCATGGGCCCAGCCGCTCCGCGGCACGTGGGATCTTCCCGGACAGGGGAACGAACCCACGTCCCCTGCATCGGCAGGCGGACCCTCAACCACTGCGCCACCAGGGAAGCCCTAACTTTTCCATTTTTGTCCCAACTTTTCAGTCAGTTGAGTCAATAAATCTCAATTGGCGTTAAGAGGTTAATCTTCTAAATTCAGTCATTTGTACAACGTCTTTACAGTTTTTGCCATATCTGCAAATCACCTAGGCTAGCACTTGCTTCCAACTTCCTTTCAAATAAACTTAAATAAAAGGAAACTTTATGTCATGACCATAAATGAAAACCATTACCACTTCCATAAAGAAAAACTAACAGTAAAGGGCTTCCCTGGTGGCACAGTGGTTGAGAGGCCGCCTGCTGATGCAGGGGACACGGCTTCGTGCCCCGGTCCGGGAAGATCCCACATGCCGCGGAGCGGCTGGGCCCGTGAGCCATGGCTGCTGAGCCTGCGCGTCCGGAGCCTGTGCTCCAAAACGGGAGAGGCCACAACAGTGAGAGGCCCGCGTACCGCAAAAAAAACAAAAAACAAAAAAACAAAAGAAAAACTAACAGTAAAAATAAACACTTTACAATGGAAAATTTTAAAGCCCGGGAAATCCCTAGAATGATCCCACTGGCCACGCACGGACGGTCCAGAAGGGCACTTCCAGGAAGACGGGGCTCTCGAGGCTGGTCCAAATAGGCCACATTTTAAAATGTGCTCTGTTTAGGTTGCCCTGGCTCAGCTTGTAGTCTAACACCGCGTCCAGAGAACGATGAAGAAAGCTCAGTCCTTTTTCAGAGTACACGTGGAGAATCAGTTCTAATGAACCTTGTTGTCCTGTATTTCATTTCTCAGAACCTAAGAGAGCTGCTCTGCATTTGACATTGGATTTATTCCAAACTATGACAGCAGTTTACCCTCAGGAAGGGGAATAGTCCTGGGAATGCCATCCTTCGTCACTGTTAGGGCTAATGGTAACCGACGTGTTACAGGTGACGTGTTACAAGGATCATCAGGTGGACACGCGTGTCTCCTACAAGCCAGGCATGTGCTGGGCGCCAGGGAAGCTGCAGGAACATGGCACTTACAGCCTAGGAGACCCGACACACGTTCAATGGCTAATGCCAAGCAGTCAATTAAGCATTTACATTATGATCCTTGCAGCAAAGAAGCATCATGTGTCAGGGGATGTGCCTGCTGAAGTGTGTTTTGATCACTTAAGAGCACTTCCTCTGTCCAACCATTGGATGGTACATATTTGTTGAACTGGAAAAAAAAATGGCAAATGGTCCTTATACTTATTATTTTCCCCCAAGGCTAGTTTTCAAAAAACAGGGACCTCCAAAGCAGGCCAATTTCCAAAAGTCCATTAAACTGAGGATAGAGGTGTGAAAGCTGGCACAGTAAAGAAGAACTGTGTCACCCATAGCCGGTGAAGGTGCTGGAAGAGGCTGCTGCTTTGAGGGGGTGGTGTCCCAGGAGGTCCCTGAGAAGAGCGAGCTCTGGGGGTTCCTGTGGAGGAAGCGCTGGGCACCTGCCTTAACACTGAGTGAGCTCTGCTTTCTAAGGTGCGCCTCCCGGTGCCCAGCCCGACCCAAGAAAACTAGCTGACACCTTCTAGGACCGAAGGCAGCAAGTGGCGCAGGAGACGCAAGAGGGAGGGGATATGGGGATATGTGTATACGTATAGCTGATTCACTTTGTTATACAGCAGAAACTAACACACCATTGTAAAGCAACTATACTTCAATAAAGACGTAAAAAAAAAAAAAAAAAAGAAGGGAGAGGACCTCAGCCCTGCCTCTGCCTTAGTTCCCCATTTCTCTGCCACTTCTCACGGAAGCGTCTGGAAGCCGCCTTGCCCTTTCGTGCCAGTGAGAATTAAAGGAGAAGAATGATGAAGATAGCACAGAAAGTAGTTTCACGATACAAATACACACGTGACTCGTCTTTCTATTTTAAAAATAGAGCAGTTGAATTATGTGACAAGACCAGTGAGGTGTCTGATATTTATGAAACACTTCTAGAATTTTTTTTTTAAGTATTGGTTATTTGACTGAATTTAACTAGACTGAGTTCCCCCTTCCGCCCACAAGAAAAACCAATGACATATATAAATGCAGCAAAAAATCTTCCCCAAAACCTCTCTTCTAGGTGGGGAGAGGGAAAAAAAAGTCATAGCTTAGTGCATTAAAAAATATATTTATATTGGGATTGATATAGATATGCTATTGATACTACGTATAAAATAGATAACTAATGAGAACCTACTGTACAGCACAGGGAACTCTACTCGGTGCTCTGTGGTGACCTGAATGGGAAGGAACTCCAAAAAGGAGGGGATATATGTACACGTATAGCTGATTCACTTTGCTGTACAGTAGAAATTAACACAACGTTGTAAAGCAACTATACTCCAATAAAAATTAAATGAGAAAAAAATATTTATAGTAAATATTTTTAAAATAAAATATATTTTAATTTATTATAATATATTTAAATGTATAACTTTAATTTTATATGTTTATATATTTTAAAATGAAAACCTGCTTCTTTTATTTAGGCCTTGAATTCCTTATGTGTCAGGGGACTGTCAGCTCGGACGTAGCATCCTACAGAAGCCCCGGCCTCCTCCCACTTGTCCCAGAAGCTGGAGGATTTGGCTCTTGTGAGGGACGAAGCAAGCCAAAGAATTTCTTACCAACTCCCTTGAAGCAAGAACTTTGCTTCTGTGAACGCTTCTGTGTTCCCGCAACGCTGAGTCCTGTAGCCCTGCCCAGGAGCATGAGGTTCTTATCCGAGAACCACGGGCAGCTTCTGGGTTTTAGAGACTCAAGTCGCCCAAGATGCATTTTTGCGGAGATGGACAAATAACTAGGTCGTCCCAGATCAGCAGGAACATCGCCGCGAGACGCTTTAAAAGACTCTCACCCCTCCCTGACAGGTAAGGGTCCAGGCCAGAGCCTGAGTTCCTTTCTATCTTTTCATCTGCCGATTAGTAGACTGGGCCTCACTGGTAATCGTGCTCTCAGGGTAATGGCTTGTTTAAGTAATTGACGATGTTTGTTCTCACCGGGGAATCTTAGCACATCAAAAGATGTTGAGAAAGCCAAAACTCACCTAGAGTCTGAGTTAATCACTTTGTCAAGCACAACAAAGGCTGTCTCGCTTTGCTAATAATCCCAAATGAGGTAGCAACCCTCAGTTCAATAAGGAAACGATGGTGTCTTTAATTAATGTTTTAAAGAGCTCTGACTCGCTTTTTCACTCCCTTTATTTTTCTGAGAATGTTGGGAAACGTGTGCAGAGCTGATATCTTCCAAACTTCTCAAGTGCAGGAAAGGCGGGAGACCTTCCCTGAAGTTCATGGGAAGGGATCTGCGGCCTTTAGTGGAGCACAAGGTCAGTGCGTGTGGCTGTACCTAGCTCCGAGGAAGTTCATCCCGGCGTGTGCCTCCACGTGAGCCCTAGTACTTCCCCCTGCTCCGGGCTTGGCCCCCCGAACACGGCCCTCCTTCCCCCGCGTCGCTGCCTCAGCCTTTCTGGACGGCACCTCAGAACCCAGCTGCCCTCCAGCTGCCTTTCTGATCCCAGTTGTCTCTCGTAAGGCTCTTCCCAAGCGGCTGAAGCTTCGCCAGCCTCCCGACAGGCCCTCACCCCCTTGCGTCCCCTCCCTCGCCTCCCAGAGCCCCAGGCTGGATCACGCAGGCAGGTCAGAGCCCTGGGGCCTGCGTGTCCAGAATGGAAGGCTGGACTTGGTGATGTGTCGGTCTGAGCCCAGCTGCACAGTCTTTAAAAGGACTTGGACAACCTTAAGGCTACTTGGAAAGCCAATGAGTAGATGGGGGGATGGGGTCTGGAAGTGGCTCATCTCAGGTCAGCAATACTTAGAGAGTGTGGGTACCGTACAAAGGGTAAGACACATCTGACCCCCAGAGACTGCATCCTATGGAAAACAAATGGGCCATGGGGAGGTTTCCCTTGGACTTGGGGAAGCCCTGATAACTGCCGTCCGTGTACTTCTTATCTTACCTAATAACTCCCCATGGTTTCTAAACTGTGCCTTTTTTTTTTTTTTTTTTTTTTTTGGCGGTACGCGGGCCTCTCACTGTTGCGGCCTCTCCCACTGTGGAGCACAGGCTCCGGACCCGCAGGCTCAGCAGCCATGGCTCACGGGCCCAGCCGCTCCGCGGCACGTGGGATCTTTCTGGGCCGGGGCACGAACCCGTGTCCCCTGCATTGGCAGGTGGACTCTCAACCACTGCGCCACCAGGGAAGCCCAACTGTGCCATTTTTGACTCTTCCCATCAAACCTCATCTGCAGTCAATCACCAGGTACCGTCAATTCTACCTTCAAACCACTTCTCTAGTGAGTTCTCCTTACTTCTGACTGGCACTGCCCTATTTCAGGCCATCATTGTCTGTCCCTTGGGCATGGACTCAATAGAGTCCTGGATTGGCCTCCCAGTCTCCAGTTTCTTCCCTCATCCACCAATCTGCCATCCGTGCTAGTGCCAGAAGCATCTTGCTCACATGCACATCTGATCATGTTGTGGACCGGTTCAGAATTCTTCATTGGCTACCTGTCACTTTTAGACCAACGCTAAACTCCTTTATTTGGCGCATAAGACCTTTGATGATCTGGCCCCAGCCCAACTGCTCAGCCTCACTCCAGGTGATCTCTGTCCTCAAGCAGTCTTTCATGACCTGGACATTGCTAGTTATACCGACTTGTTTCACCCTTCCAGGCTCTTACCCGTGCTCTTCTCCAGGGCCAGGATTAAGGTGACACAAGAGAGGCATCTAGGATGCAAAATTTAAGGAGGCACTCACTCCCAGGGAAGTGCAGGTGCTGACCCTGTTCCTACACGACCCTGAGAGTGAGTGCCTCCTTAAATCTCGTGTCCCAGGTGCCTGCTTACCTCACCCTGCTCCCAGCACACTCTTCTCTGCCTGGTGTACCCAGCCTTTTTCTTTACCTGGCAAATCCTGAATTCAAGTCTCTGCTTGAGGGATGCCTCCTCCAGGAGCCCACCCAAGATTATCCTGGGCACAAAGAGACATTCTCCTTGGCCACCGGCTCCTTCATGGTAGGGGGATTGCAGACAAAGAACAGGAGAACTTGGTGTATTGTTTGTAGGAATATAATCCTGCCTAACCTCATTATTTACTGTACCTGGTTCTGCGTCCATCATGTGGGCTTAGTCATCTGTAGTTAATCCTTTTGTTTTTATGAAGTCCTTAAAGAACCCTTTAGATGTTGTGAAAGGGAGACATCTGCCTTGAGTGAACCCCAGAAGACAATTACATTTGAGCCCAGCGAGGGCAGAGGGGGCTACTTTTGCCTCTGTATCCTGCATAATAATAGCGAACAGTTACAGACTATTTCCCAGGGGCCAGGAGCTGTTCTAAGTGCTTCACACATTAACTCATTTACTCCTCTCCACACTCTGTGTGGGAGGTGCTATTATGATCATCTTGGTTTTGCAGCTGGGAAAACTGAGGCTCAGAGAGATTAAGTCACTCGCCCAAGGCTGTCCAGCTAGTAAGTAGAGGAGCTGACATTCCAACCCAGGCTGTCTGGCTCTGAGTCTGTGCCCTTAGCTAGTAGCCTCTGTGTCTCTTGTTTTACATTTGCAGAGCAGCAAATTGCCTAGAACTCGACCAGTCTACAAGATCGAGGGTGTGGGAAGCTTTGCTCACTTCTGTGGAGTAAGGACTCTGATGCCCCTGTGAAAAGACAGTTGCCATTCACGGGACTCTATTATCCCCTGGGATCAAATAACTGATCAGATTTGCCACTGAGTCAATGGGGCCCCAAGACTTGAAACAAGGACAGGTCAATTTAAAGGGGAAACCTGGCCTGTGCAAAGAGTAAAGGAACTGTTTTTTCGCCTGTTGAGTCTCAATATCCCTGAGTAGCCACGGGGAGGGTAAGGAGCATTAAGTACCTGTACTAGGTGCACCGGATGACTCTAAATTCTCTTGTAACTAGCCTGGTAAGCATTCAGAAAACATTTGCCAGTTGGATTTGACGTACATCTTCATAAACCCAGCCAATATTTCCAACTTTCTATTGCACTGTGACCTGCCCAATAGCCTGGAACAGGCCTAGGAAATCCCATTCTGCCTCCCAGCTTGGCAGATAACTTAAAGAACTTAGGCAGTCAAAATAACAAAAGAATATGGTGAGTGTTTCAAAAATTATAATCCCATCGCATTTTGTTTGTTACCGTAATCTCCATATCTCTGTGTTGACCTAATTCTTGGCAAATTCACTCATTGGCCTTTGATGACCCCATAGCTACAGCGGTCAACTGAAGGTCCAACTGGAAATTGTGTAAAACAAGGTCTCCAGTCTAAGGTCACCAAGATCTCAGTGACTTTTGCTCAGTGATGTGGTTGGTTGTGGCTCTCACCCCCCTGGGCTCTGGACCAGATGTGCAGACCCACAGAACCTGCCTGACCATCTGCATGTCTGACCCATCTGGGTTTGGCCTCTTGCCTGCCTCCTGTGTTTTATAATGTCTCCCATTACAGTCCCTGGTCCCAGTCCTGGCTCATCCTGGCCATTCCTTTCTCATCGCCTGTATTGGTTATCTAGGGCTGTGTAACAAATTACCCCCATCTCCTAAGTGGCTTTAAACAACAATCATTTGTCATCTCACATGGTTTTCAAGGGTCAGGAATCTGGGAGGGTGTTTCCTGGGAGGTTTGTGGATGAGGGTTTCTCATGAGGATACTGTCAAGCTGTCAACTGAGGCTGCAGTGATCTAAAGCTTGCCTGGGCTTAGAGAATCACATTCACGCCCACTTATGTAGCTGTTGGCAGGCTTCACCATATGGGCCCTCCATAGGGCTGCTCAACATGGCAGCTGGTTTCCCCCTAAACAAGCAACCCAAGGCAGAGAGAGAGCCCGCGGAGCGGCTGGGCCCGTGAGCCATGGCCGCTAAGCCTGCACATCCAGAGCCTGTGCTCTGCAACGGGAGAGGCTACAACAGTGAGAGGCCCACATACCGCAAAAAAAAAAAAAAAAAAAAAAAAGTGATACACTGTCACCTCTGCTGTATTCTGTTGGTCACCCGACTGACTCTGGAACAGTGCAGGAGGGGACTAAGCAAAGGTGTGAATCCTAGGGGACAAGGATCATTAGGGACCATCCCTATGCCCCAGCATGAACAAATTTGATTAAAGTACATTCTTCTTCCAAAGTTTCACCTTGGGTTTTTCCAGATGGTTACTAAAACTTATGAAGTCTATAAGCTGTTTCTTCCTATGATGAGTTGCAGTTGTGCCAATCTTCATTCCGTAAAGTTGTTTTTAGTGCCTACTCTGTGCCAGATGCCATGGTACATCCCCAAGGGAATAGATATCTACTTGACTCTTACTGGAAAAGTAAAATCAGGGAAACTTCAAACTGAGGTGGAAACCATATGGCTGATAATAGCAGCTAACATTTATTAAGCATGTGCTATGGGCCAGGCATTGTACCAAGCACTTTATAAACATGGTGGCCTTTAATCTCCACCAACATCCTTGTTATGTCCATTATACAGATGGGGAAACTGAGACATAGAGACCATCCCCAGTGTCTGACACACTGGTCAGTGGCCAGCCCGCAGCCCAGGCCTGGTCTCTCTGACTGAACAGCCTGAGCCTCTAGCCAGGCCTTCGACCGGTCTGTCCTGGCTCAGCAAGGCTCATGAGGGGAAGGAGACTGCAGTCATCTTCTAGGGCTGCTGTAACAGTACCACAAACTGGGGGCTTACAACGACAGGAATTTACTCTTTCACAATTCTGGAGACCGGAAGTCTGATATCACGATGTTGGCCAGGCCAAGCTCACTCAGAGCCTCCAAGGGAAGACCCTCCCTTGCTCTTCCTAGCTTCCGGCGTTTGCCAGCAGTCCTTGGAGCTCCTGTGCAGATACATCATTCCAATCTCGGCCTCCATCCTCCCATGATGTTCTCCTTGTGTGTCTGTGTCCTCACAACATCTTCACTCTGTGTCTCTCTGTGTCCAAATTCCCTCTTATAAGGACATCAGTCCTGGATTAGGACTCACTCTAATTCGGCATGAACAACTTGGTTGCCCCTAAGAACACACTATTTCCAATTAAGGCCACATTCGGAGGTGCCAAGTGACCATGAATCTGGGGGTGGGAGGACACTACTTAACCCAGTACGAAGACCATCAGAGCTGTCACCAGCCATGGGAAAGGCCAACACCTGGGTATGTGGATGGGGACAGGTCCCTGTGGTCAGAGGAGGCAACATGGAAAGAAACTGACTCTAATGAAAGAAAACGCTAATTCAAATACATTTTTCCTTGGCTCACTTTGAACGTTGGGCTTTGGGTTTGTTTGTTTGTTTGTGGGGATTTTTGTATATTGAGGCGTGTATTTTTTGGTATTTATTATTAGTATGCTAACTAATCTATATTTTAGTTGTTTCAGTCAGCATATCCTTTTTAGAGCAAAAAAGGAAATGAAAGTTTATGGCTGATTTTGGATTGCAAGAGCACATCACTACTGAGATTCACCAGCAGCTTCCTAGAGGAGAATGTAATTTGTATCTTTCAGAGCTCAAGCTCAGTTCACTGTGTCTAACAGGGCTTGTGATGCTGGCCCACACCCTTTCTCCTTTCAGCCACTAGCCAGCACCAAGGGGTAGTTTCTGGAAGGGCAAGCGACCATCCTAAAACATATTTTTTCTTTAATAACTCAGTAGGGCCCCAGCACCCGTGAGAATACTTATAGTAATTCTGGAGCAATTTATGTTTCCAGCCATAGCTGTGTCTTGGTATAACAGCATACATACATGTATTGCCAAGTATAGAACAATGAATTTGTCCCAAATGATACAGCTCACAGTCTATGAGGATATTCCCTGCTTGTTGTATTTCAGGGTATGGTGAACACACTAGACTCTCCGCTTTCAGGCTTCCTCTGGTCTTTCTGGACTTGAGAAATGTTTTCCCTCAATCCTGCTTTTCCAGACTAGAATTGGATCCTTTATGTGGCAGCTGCTCTCTTCCCTACCCCATCCCTGAATCAATATTTACTCTTCTCAGGGTATGTTGTACCTCCATCATTGGTCAGTTCTTGATCTCTACCTCTTATTCATCTAGATATTCCTGGGTTCACCCCCAGGCTCAGCCTAGGTCCAGGCTGAGCCCCTACACTGAGCTCACAACCCTGCTTTAGCCCTCTTGGTGCTAGTTCCTCACTTCACAGCCAAGACCCACTGTGACTCACCATCTCGTTGCCTCAGCTGGCAAACGTCCCATCAATGTCTGTTCTTTTTTCAGAGATCATTGTTGTCATTTATGATAAAAATCCAGACTTCCATTAGCTTTACGTTTTTGTTTTGTTTGCTCTTTGTTTGTTTTTATCTTTGTTTCCTCTTTTGTTTTGTCTAGTCACTCATGGCCTCTTGCTCTTTTGTCAGAGATCACAACCCACATGTGCAATCTTCAAGCATGTGGTAGATTGAACCATTCCTCCCAACTCTTCATGCCCTCCCTTTATCAAAATTCGACATCATCAGCCTTTGTGCTATGACTTTGAAGTACCTCCCACTACAATGGAGTCTTCTTCCCCAACCCATTAATGTTAGGCTTGGGCATGTGGCTTGCTTTAACCAAAGGAATATGGGCAAAATTGACATTAACCCACTTTAAGGCTGAGCCCTCAAGAGACATTGCTTATTTCCTGTTGCGTTTCTTGCATCCCTGTGATCTATCAGGAGCAGAACTTTCCTGAAGTATCCTCTTCAGCCTACACCCCGTCACAAACCCATGTGGAGCAGATCTGAACCCCACCCAAGCCTGGAACAGAACTACCCCAGCCAACACACAGACCATGAGAAAAATAAATGTTGTCGTTTGCCAGTGAGTTTGGGGTGGTTTCTTACACAGTGTTATTTCAGCAGTAACTGACCAATACAGGGCAATTCACTTCTCTAGACCTTCATTTCCTTATCTGTAAAATGAGGCCATTGGACTATATTCGAGGTGCTCAGCCTTTTCTCTACCCCTACACAACTGAGGGCCCTGCAGTAAACCCAACAGTAAGAGACTAAGCATATCAGAGTCAAATACTGCAAAGCACTCAAGAAAGAGAAGGATTGGGAAATGCGAATTCTGTTTAGGAACCAGGGACTCACTGGTGGCCTTGGAGAGAGTCGTTTTGGTGGGCAATGGAGCAGAAGCCCCATTGTAGGGCTGAGGGTGAATGGGAACTGAGAAAGCGAGCAAGCGTGGGGTCTTGACTGGGAAGGGAAGGATGAGATGCAGTCGTGGCAGGGGTGGAGCATGTAGTCAGAGAAGAGGTGCCTGTTGGTCGGCTGACTCACTTGTATGTTTTAAGACGGGAGAGAACTGAACCTGCAAAGAAACGTTTACGGTGTCATAATAAAGGGATGACGAAGTAAGGGGCTTGGACAAGAGTGCGCAGGAAACCAGAGGTCTGGTCTGTGAGAGAGAAGAGAGTGAGAACTTCCCAGGATTTATTTACTGATTTGCTATGCATCGTTTGCACTTCAAGTTCTCAAACCCAAGGGCGAGGCAAGTGTCAACCAGTGAAACAAAGGCTATTCTTCTTTCCCAGTCACTTCTAAACCTGCTGCAATCTGGCGTCTATTCTTACCACCTCCAACATCACCTAAAACTTCTTAGTTGCTAAATCCAATAGGTATTTTTTAAACCCCATCTTACTTGTTCAAGACCAAAAGCTACCTTATGGTATAAGCTCAAGATCGTTCAAAATGAGGCCACGTGTTTGACACGTGGCTCTCTTCACTGTTCACTTCAGTGCAGTCTTGGGGATCATGTGAGAAATCCAAACGGTATTTGAAAATGAGAAAATAAAAACCACGATCTACCTACCTAGCACCTATGCGATTATTGTGGAGTCCAAACCTGCAGTTAATAATGGGGTAACAATAGCTAACACTTACTGAACGTTAACCGTGCCCAGCACTGCTCCGAGTTTAATCCTTCCAGCACGCTGTGAGGTGAGCACTGTTATTATCCCTACTTAAAACTGGGTGAACTGAGGTACAGCGACCTTAAAAACTTCCTTAAGGTCACGAAGCTATCCAGGACTTGAACCCAGGCAATCAGGTTCCAAAGCCCAAGCTCTGGACCATTACACATGTGGGGAAAGGCAGCCAAGAGTGAAGTGGTTTTAGTGTGTTTTTTAAAGGCGGTGTTGATGAACTAACGTCGGCTAACGTGCTTGGGAATAGTTTATTTTCTTAAATGGGTTCAGCAGTCACCTTTGCACTAAGATGTTGTTTAGCAAGCCTTCCCTCATAAACCATGCAGAGATGAACTTCAACCCACAGCCCAGTCTTGCCTGAATTATAAAGATGAAATTTTTATTGAGATTCAGAGTTCAATTCAGTGAAATTTTGTTTTATAACATGTAGAGGTGGCAGCTGGCTGCAGTGACATGCATCCAGAAATAAATGGAAATTCTCTATGAGGATATTCATAGCAGCAAAGAACCGCTAACATGAGTTTGTGTCTTTATATGCCAAGCGTGTGCCACACGAAATCCTATACACCGTCCCTCTTAATTCAGCTTCGGTCAACAAATCATCGAATGCCTATTACCCAGCAGAAGTGTACAGGCACAGTGCTAGGCACCTCAGGGGAAAGCTGGGTAAGACCCAGTTCTGCTCACCTTCTAATAGGGGAGCCAGGGAAGTGGTACGAGAGAGAGAGAAGGTACCGGCTACGGTAGGGCCAAGACCACAGGAGATGCAGGGCTCTCGCCGGAATGAAGGGGTGCAGAGCACCCCAGGAGAGGGAAGGAAATTGAGGGCAAACAGTGTGGCGTGGGGAGAACTGGAGAGCAAGGGGCCAGGTGAGGAGGTGACCACGCGGAAGTGGATGGGACCAGGTCAGAGAGGGCCTCCCGCGCCAGCCAGGGAGACCGGTTCCCCAGGCGGGGAGGGCCACGGGAGGGTTTTCTGAAGCAGCGGTGAGATTCTGGTGTGTTCTTCCGGCTGCAGAGTTGGAGGACAAATTTGAGGGGCACAAGACACGAGGTAGGGAAATCAGCTGGGTGTCTATTTCCAGCCAAGGGACGCTCTTGAAATCCTGAACTACAGAGTAGAAGAGCAGAAAGAGGGGAAAGAAGGATTCAGACACCGCTTAGGAAACAAGACTGGGCTAACTGGGAGGGGTGAGGGAGAGCTGGCCTGGGGGGCTGGGTGGAAAGGATGCCGTATGCTGAGAGCCAGGGACCGTCAGCCCTCTCTTATCAGTGAGGAAACTGGCAAGGATGGAGTGACTTGCCCAAGGTGCATCTGCCCTCAACTGGAAAGGTCTTGCTGATTTCCACAGTGCCGTTTCTCCTAAGAACTTCCCAGTTATGTCCCTTATATCATGAGACGATGCTAGCAATTTTGGTCACTCTCTGTGTACAGACAGTGTTGAAACCATTAAATGTATAACTGACTGTGCTTTACAACGCTCACAGCCTGGGCTTCCCGGATGCCTATTGATTTGCGAAGATAGGAAGGGGGTACGTGAGACATTTTCAACACTGCAAAGAGCCTAAATGTAAATCGTGCCTTTATTGACAATAAGATTGTGCAGGTTAACTAAAATGTCAAGTTTCTTTGCTTCGGAGCAGAATTATAACCTGGTACCCTAATGCTGGTTCTCTCATTGATCACTGTTCTCATCGGCAGAGCTTCCATCGGCTTGTCTTTGAATAATTAAAATGGGAAAATAAATCATTCATTACTTAAATATACATCGTTGTTTGGACAATAGAACACAGAACCTATGGGGAAATAATATAAACAGTAGATGTTGGTGAAGAGTTTAGATAGCGGTGCTTGGAACTGTGGGGATCAGCAGTTAATGAAACAGTGAAGAAGGAAGTATTTGCCCTTTGATGCCTCTGCTGGGGGCTGGATGCGTCCCCTTCCCTACACTGTGGTCAGGACGCCCCGCTCACACACCAAGTGTTCTGTGCTCCCCGCATACCTCATCTTCTAAATGGCTGTGTCCTGCATTCTATCCCATCCCTTCCTTTTGCATCAGAGCCTTGCCCTTTGATTTCTAACGTGACCGTTACTTTATGTATCTGAGTTCATGGGCATGTGGTCCATAGCCCATCAACGAGGTAGACCCAGCACATAGCCTGGAAAGCCTTCAGCATTCAATGAGGGTATGAACTAAGAAGGAATTTATTTACTCTTTCAATGACCCGCACGCAAAGCATTCTGCCAGATGTTGAGAACATGGTGGCACTAGTGTGCCAGTCAGAGGGAGACTAGCTTGCACGCACACGTGACGGCAGTCGTTTGGAAGCAGCGCCGTGATTGTGATCATTAACGTTTACTGAGCAGCTACTATGCACAAGGCACTCACCGTCTTAAGATGCAGCCCCTGCCCTCAGGGCCTTATCATCAGGCTAGGAAATAGGACACAGGCATGAACAATAGAATAATACAGTGTGTGCCAAGGGACAGCAGGCACTGCTGGAGTTCAAAGGAGGCCAGGCTCTTGAGGGCTGGCCTGGCTAAGGAGACGTTCAGGAAGAGCAATGTTTGGACAAGGTTTTGAGGGGTGGGTGGGATTTCATTTACACAGAGAGGGGAGGGCATTCGGGCAGCAGGAGTCTGTGATGTGCAGGCAGAGTGTGGAGAGAAGGGGTGGAGGAAGGAGACTCGGGGAGGATTTCAGGTCACCTTCCAGCTCAGAGGGCAGAGGCAGCTGCTGGGTTGGGTGCCCGGAGCTGGCTCTCTCTGGGGTGTTCTGGGCAGGGCTCGGGAAATGGGGTTGTGGTTGAAGCCACTCTTGGTAGAGGTTGGCCTCGCTGTCATCCTCTGACACGATTTTCCCAGAAAACTTGGAGCAAAAAAAGCCATCTGTTTCTGGGACCATATTCAGGAATTTCCATCTGCTGAAGCGAAACCTAAGAAACACACCTTCGCAAGGCCACCCGGAGGTTTAGGATGGCCCTGCAGGGTAGCCCCGTACCAGGCTCTGCCTGGGGGCCGAAAGACACCTGAGATGGCGGGGGTCTCCCCTCTCAGATGACGCCCCTCCCCCACCCCCAGGACATCGTGCAGCATCACAGATTTCTGGCAAACCAGGGACAAGGTGGCGCTTAATAATTGAAGTGCCCATCACAGCAGCGCGAGACCTGCCCCCTGTCCCTGCTCTCCCCAAAGTCTCGCTCCCTTGTTGAGACGTACGTCATTTTTACAAACAGAAACAAGTCCTTGCCACGCTGTTCAGGTTCCCAAAGATGAGGCCCTTGCCCTCAGTGGCAGATGACAGCCAATTTGGTAGGTTGTTATCATGGTACTCAGGGGTGGAGGGGAGGGTCCGTTCAGTGGCTTTATTTCTGGAAGAACCACTGTCCTCCCAGGAGAGTAGCACCAAGCACTGACTCAAGCAGCTCAGTAAGGCACCGCCGTAAATCCGACGGTCTGCTTTGTTTATAGAATGAATGAGATTCTCCTTTCATCTCTGACCAAAGAGTCGATGCTACCAATTCCACAAGCCTGAATTCCTTACAAGATAAGAAGAGGTATAACCATAAGGGTTAAGATTATTGCTGCTGTTTTCTTTAAAACAAAGCTAAACTAAGAGCAACTCATAGGTCCAATGAGTGTGGCCTGACAGAATCCCCCGGCTTCCAGAAATGCCTCATAAACTTCTCAGTAAAGAACAACAAGTTTTATTGTCTTATAATCATATTTTGTTTTGGATTAAAAATAATATTACCCTGTCTGATCACTTAGCTGCCAAAATTTGGGCTGTTTTTAAAAAATCAATCCGTTCTCAACAAAGACGATGATTTGTTGCCTTGAGGGCGGTCAAAAAACCGCATTCACACACCAAGGACGGTTCCCAAAGAAAAGTGCTAAGAATGTGTTTTCTGATATGGCATATCTGCAGCAAGGGTATTAGCCTATCAGGAAACTGCCTTGGAAGGTCATAAAATTCATTTGGCTGTATAAGTTCTGGTATGTATGCTAAAATAATCAGTCACCTTACTTTATAATCACAACTCGTACTCTCGTTCTGGAAAATCAATAAAGTGAGAAGAAGGCTGGGGATATTGTGTATAGCTATTTAAAAGAGAGAAAACAAAAAATAATACTCTGTGAAAATGGCCCTCAAGGAAACACAGACCGAGTTTTCATAAGGGGCTCAATTTTATCTACAAGCTCATCACTGAATTATTAAACTGAAGTACCCATAATAGCCTAGACAAAAGCACAAAAAATAAAAAAGGCAAACAGCGTTCATCCTTCTCTACATGCTCTGGGACACTGGAAATTATCCACGGCCTTTAAAATGTATTTCTAAAATGCATCTATTATTCACACTCTGAATGGTCTGTTCCACCAAATGTTACAAACCCCAATGTTGCCTTCACCTGTGATACTTGCCCACCTAAAATGTCCACCCTCCTCTGCTAATCCTTCCCTGCGTTTCAAGACCTAGACCAAGACCTTTCTGCTTTCCAAAGCCACCTGTGACTGGCTGGAGACCCAGAAAGGCTGAAGGATTGGGGCTGGAAGGCGAGAAGCAAGAATCGTGTACGAGAGGGCTTCCCTGGTGGCGCGGTGGTTGAGAGTCCGCCTGCCGATGCAGGGGGCGTGGGTTCGTGCCCCGGTCCGGGAGGATCCCGCGCGCCGCGGAGCGGCTGGGCCCGTGAGCCATGGCCGCTGAGCCTGCGCGTCCGGAGCCCGTGCTCCGCGGTGGGACAGGCTATAGCAGTGAGAGGCCCGAGTACGGCAAAAAAAAAAAAAAAAAAAAAATCATGCACGAAGCTAAAAGGCCCCCAAAAGCCACTTCCGGAGAGTATTTCCCGGCTCCTGGGACACTCAGCACCATAGGAACTGCCACTGAGGAAGAGTAGGGGGCCCAGGCAGGAGAGGGAGCAGTCACTAGTGGACCCATTGGGTCTTATCTGACTTCTTTTTCACCACCAGCAGCTGCAGCTGCCTTCAGGACAGACCAGCCCAAGCAAGACCATCAACAGATGAAGCAGTCATGGAGTAAATCTAGAAGGTACTGGGTGGCCTTTCATTTTGTTCAGTGTTTCCTTTGCTGTGCAGAAATTTTTAGTTTGACACAGTCCCACTGACTTATTTGTGCTTTTGTTGCCTGTGCTTTCAGTGTCGAAAACACCAAAACATCATTGCCGAGACCAATGTCGTGGGGCTTTTGCTCTGGTTTCTTCTAGGATTTTTACAGTTTCAGGTCTTACATTTAAGTTGTTAATCCAATTTGAGTTTTTTGTTTGTTTATGGTATAAGATAAGGGTCCAATTTCATTACTTTACATATGATTATCTAGTTTTCCCAACATCATTTATTGAAGAGACTATCCTTTCCCCATTGTGTATTTTTGAATCTTTTGTCAAAAATTAATTGACCGTTTGTTTCTGGATGTTTTATTCTGTTCCATTGATCTATGTGTCTGTTTTTATTCCAGAATCAAACTGTTTTTTTGTTTTGTTTTGTTTTGCGGTACGCGGGCCTCTCACTGCTGTGGCCTCTTCCGTTGTGAAGCACAGGCTCCGGACGTGCAGGCTCAGCAGCCATGGCTCACAGGCCCAGCCGCTACGCAGCATGTGGGATCTTCCCGGACCGGGGTACGAACCCGTGTCCCCTACATTGGCAGGCAGACTCTCAACCACTGTGCCACCAGGGAAGCCCAAAACCATACTGTTTTGACTACTATAGCTTTGTAATATAGTTTGAAATCAGGAATTGTGATGGGGAATTTCCTGGCTGTCCAGTGGTTAGGACTCTGTGCTTCCACTGCAGGGGGGCACAGGTTTGATCCCTGGTCAGGAACTAATATCCCACAAGCTGCGCGGCCCAAAAAAAAAAAAAAGGAATTGCAATGCCTCCACATTTGTTGTTCTTTCTCAGGATTGCTTTGACGATTCAGAGTCTTTTGTGGATCCATACAAATTTTAGGATTTTTTTCTATTTCTGTGGAAAATGTCATTGGAATTTTGATAGGGGTTACATTGACTCTGTAGATCACTTTGGGTAGTATGAACATTTTAACAATATTAATTCTTCCCATGCATAAACACAGGATATCTTTCCATGTACTTTGCAACTTTTTCCATTTTTTTCATGTGTCGTACAATTTTCAGTGCGTAGATCTTTTACCTCCTTAGTTAAATTTATCCTTAAGTAGTTTATTCTCTTTGATGCTATTGTAAATGGGATTGATTTCTTTTTCAGATAATCTGTTGTTAGTACGTAGGAGTACAACTGATTTTTTATGTTGATTTTCTATCCTGCAACTTTAATGAATTCATTAATTAGTTCTAACAGTTTTTTTTGTGAGTCCTTAGGATTTTGCATATATAAGATCATATGCTCTGCAAACAGAGGTATTTTTACTTCTTCCTTTCCCATTTGGATGCCCATTATTTCCTTTTCTTGTCTAATTGCTCTGGCTAGGACTTCTGGCATTATGCTGAATAAAAGCGACAAGAGTGAGCATTCTTGTCTTGTTACTGATCTTAGAGAGAAAACTTTCAGCTTCTCACTGTTGATTATGGTGTTAGCTGTGAGTTTGTCATATACTATGGCCTTTATCATTGTTGAGGTACATTCCTTCTATACCAAGTTTGTTGAGAGTGTTTATCATGAAAGGAAGTTGAATTTTGTCAAATGCTTTTTCTGCATGTATTGAGATAGTTATAGGAGTTTTTATTCTTCATTCTGTTAATGTGGTGTATCATGTTTATTGATTTGTATATGTTGAACCATCTTGCATCCCAGAGAGCAGTGGTTTCTTTTAAATGTGGCCTGTGATTAGATCTAGATCTGTGGCCTGTGATTAGATCTAGATCTGTGGCCTGTGATTAGATCTAGACCTGTGTAGGTCTAGAATTAGAATCCAGTTTTTCCACATGTAAAGGAAGCTCTCTGAGAAAGAAACTTCCAAGTACAGGGATGGACTTTTTCATTGTAGTCTTAAGTCTTAATAATCACCATTCACAATTTAATTTAACCTGGTCTTAGAATGAGACTAGATCAGAACACTAACTTACCCTGATTCCTATTTTAATGTCCATTTGATTTATACCTCTGGGTCTCAGGCTCCTGAGATTTAAATGCAGCTTGGCGTTGAAAGCCCTTCCACCTTCCCAAGACAACTCTTCTCAGTTTCCACCATATTTATATATTTAATTGCTTTGACTGTTTAGTTACTTAATGCAACAACCACGGTTTACTTTTCTCACTGCTTCATCAGCCAAGAAGCTCCCTGATTACCCCAAACTCCCCTGTACATTCCACTTTGCTGTAGAAATAGTTAGCTTACAGTCTCAAGACCTCTATGCCCAAAGCATAAAACTGCTTTCCTCTTCAGCACTAGAGAGGAGCATTCCCTGTTCTTTTTAGTAAAATTTCTCTTTTTTTGCTCAATAATTGATATTCATTTAAAAAAAGAATATGGAAGATACAGAAAGACTAAAGGAAGAAAAAAATCACCCATAATCCCACCATTGGAAGAAAACCACTATTAATATCGGGGCTATTTCTTTATATTCTTTCTCTCTTTTTTTGTTTTTTTTCTGGGTACATGAATTTTTTTATTGCAATATAATTCACACGTCATAAAATTCATCCTTTTATTAAAGTATGTGATTCAGTGGTTTTAGGACATTCACAGAGTTGTGCAACCATCACCATCGTCTAATTTCAGAACATTTTCATCAGCCCCAAAAGAAACTCCATACCTGTCAGCAGTCACTTCCTTCTCCCCTCCTCCAGCCCCTGGCAACCACTAATCTACTTTCTGTCTGTATGGATGGGGCAGATGTATTTGTACATAATTATATAGGGAGTCCTTACACTCTTTCTTAATAAAGAGACCCTCATCTTACCAAAAGCTGCCAGTTCGTAGGTACACTTGAAAGTTTAAATACACTATACTTAAGATTGCCTCTACCACTATTCAACTCACACAACTTATTTCTTGTACATCAAATCTCTTCCAGAAGTCAGCATTTCCAACAATTTTATACAGAAAAAATGAGTTTAAAAAATGTTTTATCACGAGGCTAGATCACCTTCGCATGTGCTTCATGTGCTTCTAGCTAATGTATTCTACATACCAGCTCATCTCCAGCCCCAGTGGAACAGCCGTGATCTCCTCAGACCCCAGTGCACACAGCTCAGCCTCATAACTGTCACTTTAAGTGACTGTCATCAAAAAATTGTGTCAAATGCAGTTTGGGGAAAACTATCAAAATATACTATGCCTATGTTATATTAGTCTCTTTTTAGATGAAGTTGACTCTTTCGTCTTCTTTCTAAATTCACACAACACTTAATAATTAAGAAGTGTTTATTAAGTACATGCCATGGTCTTGCTGTACAAGGTGAGTGGAGATTCAAAAACAGTGCACTTGTAACTATTAGAAACGTGGACACCAAGTTGATCCAAACTGAAAACACAATAGGCTTTCAGGAAAAGGGTGATGCACGTGGGCAGAAGAATTAGATTTGTATTGAGCTGTGATGCCTAAGAGAAGAACCAGCAAGAAAATATCGGTGGATGGGAATTCCCTGGCAGTGCAGTGGTTCACTGTCCAGGATTGGCCCAGGTTCAATCCCTGGTCAGGGAACTAAGATCCTGCAAGCTGCATGGTGTGGCCAAAAAAAAAAAAAAAGAAAGAAAGAAAGAAAAATGCCAGGGGAGAGTCTAGCCAACATTTATTAGGCACCAACTGCATGCAAGGGTGGTGGTGGAGATGAGAGTGATGAGGAAAACAACAGTGAGTGGGACTTCTCAGTGTCTTGGGCAAACAGGAGAAGCTTCCCTGAGGAGGTGCCCCTGAGCTCCTTGAAGGAAAGAGAGGAGGAAGGGGATCCCAAGCATGGAGACCAGCAAGGGCAGAGGCACAGACACCTGCAGCAACGTGACTGTTCACAGAACTGCCAGGCCCACAGGTTGGGGTCAGAGCCTGGTGGATGAAGCCGCTGAGTCAGGAACCAAACCCTACGTCCCGGGTGCTGGGCTGATGAATGTACTTCTTCACTTTACCCGCATTCAGCCAGATGCTAGAAGAACATCTGAGTCATGGACAGAAGTTTCCAGAACTGCAATGAGATACAGGACCTCTGTCCTGCCTTGAAAGAACTCCTAGGCTCGTTGAGCAGACAACGTTCGTTGTCTGCTCGTTGAGCAGACTCTTGTTACCTTTCCAGAGTCAAGGCTCTCATTGCACACTTGCCTGCTCCAATGGCAGGGGGAACTCTTAAAGGAAAGACTAAGGAGTTTAAACGTTAAGGACAGCACCCTCCACAAGATCTCCTCGGGGGCCACATGGCTGTGAGGGTCTCTCCACCCCCAGCTCTCCCAGGGTGCCCCTCTGTCTCCCACATGCACCCTGTCGAGAAAATGAAGCTGGAGGGAGGGCCTGCCGCATTCAAGCTGATGTCTGTTGCTCAGAGGCTCCCTGGAGTCTTGCCTGGAAGAGGAGGGTTGAGAGCCCAAGGATGGTGACCTTGAGCTGATCAAGGGCTAGACCCAGGAGCACCAGAGCCACGGCCACGGCCATGGCTACTCCCTCCTGCTGCCTCCTTCTCTTCGGCGTTCTCCTCAACAGACACCGAGCTCACCCAGAACCTCCACGTCTCCCCAACCTTGGGCATCTGACCCAGACCTCCTGTTTTCTGACCTTGTACCAGGGCCTCACGCCATGCCTGGCACACATGAACAAATCCATAAATATTTTTGCAAGAACCAGTAGAAGTTGGCCCTCGCTTCCTATTCACCATCTCTGCTTCATGCATCTCTCTCATGTCTGTGTCTTTGACCCAGGTTATGAGCATGGCCCCAGAACAGATTACAAATGCACAACTGCCTTGCTGAATGGTATGGCGTTATTGGCCGTGACTCTGATCTACGCTGATTAGAAACACCCAGTTACAGCCAACTTATCAGTCAGGACACATGCCTTTTTCCGTGACCAGAGCAACAGTAATGTATGCAATTCACTCATCCATTCATCAGACGTTTATCGAGGTCGTACTGTATATCAGGCACTGAGCTGGAAGTCAAGACTACGGAAATTAAAAAGACCCAATAAAGACAGAAACAGAAGCGCAGTGAAGTGTGCAATAGAAACGATGCTGCGAGACCACCTGGAGGCCTCAGGTTGGACACACTTTGAGAATCACAATCAGAGCACAACTGTCAATGAGAAATTAATATTAATAAGCATATTAATGAGAAATTTTAAATATACCTAAAGCACTGAAGACTTATTTTCCTGTGCGTTTAGGTTCTATAAATGATAGTTAATGATAGTGGCCGACATCTACTGAGCACCTGCTACGTGTCAGGCACTGCGCTAAGTGCATCTCCTCTCTGAGCAGAAGCTGAGGTGGATGAATGGAGTTGGGGGGGAGAGGGGGTACCACTTGCTCCTGGGTTTGCATGTGGCTGGTTTCAAGGCAAGATAAGCCACACTGAGAAAAGTTCAAAAGATAATTAAACCAGTTAGAAAGCAAAACAGCACTGGGACTGAAGCTGGGTTTCAGAGCCAATTTCCAAGAGGTAATTTCATCATCCTAGAACATCAGACGTGAATTCCATTTTCAGCTATGCAAATTCCAAAAGAATAATACCTCACATTTGCATAATGCTTGATGCTTTTCAAAGTACTTTCCCAGTTATTAATCTAGAGGAAGCTTTATTACTACCGGAGACATAAATTGAAATTCTGTTCAAACTGAAGTTCTCCATTATTTTTTCCACTTTCCCCTCAAAAACCAGAGCCGCCTAAATGCAGGTGCTTTTGATGGAGTGGGTAACTTTAATAAGTTTTGCCGACAGGGTGAATATGCACAAATAGAACATATTGTGGGACCTTCCATCCAGCCTTCGATCAAGCCAGACTTCAGAAAGCCTCCTGTTGAATTAACTAAGTCATGGGAGGTTACTCCCAGTTTAAATTTGAGATTCCCCCAGGGTCTCAGACTTTGTGGCACTGCACACACTGCGTTCGTTGGAATCCATTTCCTTCCATCAAATATTAGAAAATGAGGAAATTAGTTCCACCACTTTGCCCTTAAACCTACAGAAATCCCTGTCAATGACATTCTACGAAGTGGCCCACGTTGCCAGACAGCTCCTATATCTTTTTTTGTTTTTAATGTCATCAGACCCAAGAGGCTGCATCTGCTGTAAATGCAACCTGGGGAGAGGAGCTTAGAAAAACGAGGTGAGAAGATAGGATGGGGGTGCAAGGAGCTACTTCTCCCCAAACCTTTCCAATTTGTTGCTTTTTCCATCTCTTTCGAACTTAATTACGTGTAGCGTTCTCAGCCACTGAATCACCAGTCTTTCCTGACACCTCCATCTCGTGCATTTGAGCAAAAGATTAACCTGGCTGTTTGCTTTCAATTCTGAAGCTGTGTTAATACTCAACTCCCTCTAGATTAGAGGGGAAGAAAAACACACTCCCACATACCCCACCCCGGCTCCAGCAGGGCTCCACGGCTGCTATTCCTGTGACAACGTCACAGTCATTGGAACATGCTGGCTGCACTTACCACTTCAGGAGAACCAAGAGGACCACTGACAGGGCTACCATCACCATGGGGCCACTGGCTTCCAGTCTGAGGAACCGCAAGACTTCCATTGTTCCTCAGAGACCCTAGAGGGGTGGTCCTCCAGAGGAAAGGGTGGGGCTGGTCCCCCTGCAGTTACAGGAACCACGATCTGCAGATGAAAGATTTAGGCAACCAAGAAAACATCACATCAAGTGGGTCCCTGAAATGTGCTCTTTCTCAGAAGTGTCTTCTTATAAAGAGGAAGGAAGAGGAGGGAAAAACAAAGGGTTTCAGTGTAAGGCAGTGAATCAGCAACTTTATTTTCTTGATGACTGTACGGTCAATAAACATTTACATTAACTTCCCCGGGAAGCAGCAGCAGAACTGGTTCCCTGTTTGCTGGGAAAGAAAATGGTTGCAACCATAGATTTCTGCTGTGACAAGTAGTCCTTAAAGAAAGACCCCTCGGGCTTCCCTGGTGGCACAGTGGTTGAGAGTCTGCCTGCCAATGCAGGGGACGCGGCTTCGTGCCCCGGTCCGGGAAGATCCCACGTGCCGCGGAGCGGCTGGGCCCGTGAGCCATGGCCGCTGAGCCTGCGCATCCGGAGCCTGTGCTCCGCAACGGGAGAGGCCACAACAGTGAGAGGCCCGCGTACCGCAAAAAAAAAAAAAAAAAAATTAAAAAAAAAAAAAGATAAAGGCTCTAAGGTGGGGAAGAAGTCCCCGCGTTGTAGGAACCTGAGACAGTCCAGTGGGCCAGCTGGAGGAGCAACTGGGGGAGGTGGAGACATCGACAGAGAGCAGACAGCTCAGGACCACTGTGAGAAGCCTGGGCTTCATTTGATGTGCAACTTAGCAGTTTAGTGTGGTCGTATTTCTTCTCCTTTTTTTTTTCTTTTATAAATTTATTTATTTATTTATTTGTGGCTGCGTTGGGTCTTCGTTGCTGCACGCGGGCTTTCTCTAGCTGCGGCAAGCAGGGGCTACTCTTCGTTTCAGTGCATGGGCTTCTCATTGCAGTGGCTTCTCTTGTTGCGGAGCATGGGCTCCAGGCGCGCGGGCTTCAGTAGTTGTGGCTCGCAAGCTCTAGAGCGCAGGCTCAGTAGTTGTGGCTCACGGGCTTAGTTGCTCTGCGGGATGTGGGATCTTCCCGGACCAGGGCTTGAACCCATGTCCCCTGTATTGGCAGGCAGATTCTTAACCACTGTGCCACCAGGGAAGTTCAATGTGGTCGTATTTCTGTTTGTTAGAGTTGTTCTGGCTCCATGTGAAGAATTCATTGAAGGAAAAGTAAGAAGGCACTTGGAAGACTATTTCGTTCATCCCGAGATGAGGCTGCTCACACTAGAATAGGGATGGGAGGCAGAAAGAAGTAGAGGAATTAGAAATCTATTCTGGGATTGACTCTGCAGAATTTCCTGGTGGATTGGCTGCAGAAGGGAGGGGAAGGAGGTGGCACGTCTGACCCCCCAGGTTCCTGACTTGAGGGAGCACCATTCACTGAGATGAGGAAGGCTGGGGAAAGGTGTGGTATTGTTGGGAAGATCAAAAGCTGGGTTTTGCAGAAACAGACTCACAGACATAGAGAACAGACTTGTGGTTGCCAGGGGGGAGGGGGAGAGGGAGAGGGATGGACCGGGAGTTTGAAGTTGGTAGATGCAAACTATTACATTTAGAATGGATAAACAGCAAGGTCCTAATATATAGCACAGGGAACTATATTCAATATCCTGTGATAAATCATAATGGAAAAGAATACAAAAAAAAGTGTGTATGTGTATAAATGAGTCACTTTCTTGTACAGCAGAGATTGGTACAACATTGTAAATCAACTACACTTCGATTTAAAAAAAAGAAAACATCAAAAGAAGAAAAAAAAATTGGGAAGAGTGAAAAATGTTCAACAGTAGGGACAAAGTGATATTAATTATGATGTATCTACTTCAAGGGCTATGATACCAAAGGCCAATGGCAACATAAACAACTCAAATTATAATCACAAATAAAAAAATAGAAAAAAATGCTATGTGCATAAAAGTTGAATTTTGGTCCTGTTAAGTTTGAGATGCCTGGGATACATCAGAGTGGAGCTGTCAAGTCACAGAGGAATCTCAGCTGGAAATGTAAGTAATAATAATGAATAATGACAATACCATTTATGAAGTACTTACTATGTGCGAGTTACTATTCTAAGAACATCCAGATATGTTAGCTCATTTAATCTTCATAAACCACTCTATGAAGTAACGCTTATTATTAACCCTATTTTAGAGAAGTAGAAACTGAGGCATGGGATGTATGACTCTAAAGCCCATACTCTTAATCAAAAGGTTATATTCAAACGTAGAAGGCACCAATCGGCAAATGGTAGTTAAAGCCAGAGGCCTAGATGAGCCACAAATAAGGGAGTGAACCACACAAGTACCAAGCACCTTCCAAGCACCTTCCCCTTTCTCTAACCGTTTGCCCTGACTCCCTATTTTGCATCTCTACTTAGATGTCCCCCAACAGCTCCATCACATCTGGACCAGTGCCCCATACTCCAGCTCAGCCCTTTAGGACTTCCTGTCCTCTCTCCATATTCCATGTCTCTTTTGTCCCATATGATCAGTACCATACTGAGATGTTAACGGATCTGTGTGTCCTCCTCACAAAACCAAGCAGTGCTTCCACAAGGGCCGTCAGAAATATGGTGCTTTCAGCCACGGGCACCACTGTGTGGGATGTGGGAGGATCAAGAGCTGGCGTGGTGCATCATGGCCACAGATTCAGAGAGTTGGAAGAACCTCGGATATTACTTAGACCAATGTCTGTAACAGAAAGATGCTCAGGAAAAGAAATGAAGGTTCCAAGGTGAAATGAAAGTGAGAAATGCTGGTGTGAGCATTGATACGTAAGTTTATTTACTCAAGACCTCTCGGAAACTTGAACCTGCCGATGTGCATGGGAACTCTCCGAGAGGGGGGTGCAGAGAACAGCATTCCCCAAGTGCATTCGACCACAGAATCCCTCTTAAGGGACATTTATGACCAGTCCAGATGTTGTGCTTTTAGGAAAGTGGTTGGAAAGTCTGTTGACCAAGCCCATGGTGACCTCTTATTTACAGAGGGGCAAACAAAAACCCAGAAAGGGAAAGTGATGGTACAAAGTCCCACAGCTGCCTGGTGATAGAGCCCAGGGCCCTCATCTTCCTTTTCAGGATCTGCATCTAGAATGTACTCCTCCCGTCCCGCCGCAGACCTGTGGGCCTAGCACAGGCCCTGCCTGCTTCACGGAGACGGCTTTGATGCTGGCCACCAGCTCAGAGATGTCCTAAGGGGTGACCACCTCCCCTAGTGACATCAATTTCGCACATTCACTCCTCCGACTAATATTGTTGGAACCCTTTTTGTGTGATTTGTGATTTGTGGAAGCTGTAAATGCCGTGGAGAGATAATCACCCCCATTCTACACTCGCCTCAGAGCAGAGATAATACTCAGTGAATTGTGGACAGTAAGTGAACTGGGATGGAGTGGAAGGGTCAAATATGAGAGGTTTTAAGGCTTTTCATCAGGAGAATAATGTGATTAAGGATGTATCACAATTTCGGTATCTGTGACACAATGCAGGGACACGCTGGTTGGGATTTTTCCAGGATGGGAGCAGACTGTTGCCATGATATTTACCATAATTAAATATTAGTCCTTTATTCTCTGGATTTTTTTTTATAAATTTATTTATTTTAATTTTTGGCTGCATTGAGTCTTCGTTGCAGTGCGTGGGCTTCTCATTGCAGTGGCTTCTCTTGCTGTGGAGCACGGGCTGTAGACGCGTGGGCTTCAGTAGTTGTGGCACACAGGCTCAGTAGTTGTGGCTCGTGGGCTCTAAAGCGCAGGCTCAGTAGTTGTGGCGCATGGGCTTAGTTGCTCTGCGGCATGTGGGATCTTCCCGGACCAGGGCTCGAAACTGTGTCCCCTGCATTGGCAGGTGGCTTCTCAACCACTGGTCCACCAGGGAAGAAAATATCTCTGGATATTTTCTTTTCAATATATATCTATTAAAAAAACCAACTCTACAGAACTGTATAGGAAATAGCCTATAATCCCAACTCCCAGAGACAAACCCTTAGCATGCAGTTAGCATATGCCCTCTCCTATCTTTTTCTATGCATATGCAAGCACAGGTGTATTTTTAGTTTTTATGAAAACAAGATCATCATATCCATGCCATCTACAACTGGCCTTTTCATTCTCCGTATGGCGAATATCTTTCCATGTTCATACCCAGAGATATACATCATTTGCTTCTCGGGATTCCCCTGTTGGATGTGTTGTAATTCATGTAGCCCATCCTCTGTTGAATGACATTCAAGCTGTTTGCAAGTTTTCCCAACGACAAATGAGGCTTCAGCGAACATCCTTACGCATATCACTGTGGCCTTGCTTGAGTATAGCCCAAGCAACATTCTCAAAAGTGGGATTTCAGAAATGCAAGTAGGTGCTACCCTCTGCAGAGACAGTCAGCTTCCCTCCCCCGAGCTGTGTACTGAGGTTTTCCCTGCTCCATGGGACACTCCACAGAGCTTACCCTTCTGTCTCAACCCACTCCAAGTCTAGCTCTTTTTTCTCCTACTTCCAGGCAGACGCCTCCCCCAGAGTTGAGTCAACTGTTTTGACTTAAGTCTCGTGTTTCTTTTTAAAGCTTTCACTCCATAAATTCTGTGGTATTTCCTCCATGTTCCCTGTGTTTAAAAACTGCCTGTGCGGATGCTTTCCTCCTCTGCGGAAGCTTCCCACCTGGCCTGCACGAAGCCCCACGTCTCTGACGAGATTTGAGGCCTCAGAGCGTGTTCCCTCTGCCCTGCAGGACCCCGAGGGAAAGGACAACAGTGTTTCCTCAGCACTGTAGACGGTCAAGGAATATTGACCTATAACCTTGTTTCAGCCTCATAGCAACCCTGGCCAGTAGGTGAGCAGGACTTTTCATTCCTGGGTTCCAAGTGGGAAAAAAGAGTTCAGAGATGTTACAAGACTGTCGGAAATCGTACATTTCATAAATCCTAGAGGCCGACGAACTCAAACCCTAATCTTCTGGCTTTAAACCCAATGGTTTATCCACTAAAGCTAAAGCCACATCTTGGTTTAAATATTCATAGTTCACCCAGCAGCCCACAGTTGTGACGTAGCTTGTTTCCGCTTCTGGGATGCAGAGCTGCTGCAGCTAAGGAAGACAAAGTGATGGTGCAGGCCTGCCGGCTGCTTTATCTCCACGGAGAAGCTACTGGCGCCCCTTTGGAAGATGGGAAACCTCAGCTAGCCCCAGTGCAGCCCAGTCTCCTCAACGTCATCCAGTATCTTAGGGACTCCCTGTCCAGTTTCTGAGAACAGGGGTCGGATTCAGAGGCTCCTCCACTCTTCATTCCATCAGTTAGCACACACGCATTGGACAGTCAGTAGGCACTTGGCACCAGGAGTGGAATCCCAACGTATAAGGCCTCACGTTCCAGGTGTTGCTTCCAAGGAACTCAGCTTCCAGGATAGGGAAGCAGACTGGTAAACACCTACATGCTGTTAGTGTTACAGGAACTGTGACATAAATAGACAGGGCACAGAGGGGGCAAAAATAGGAGGAAGGAGACTTTTAAAGGCTTTGAACAGATGACATCTGAGCTTAGACTGGACCAATGACCATGCAGATGAGAGTAGGACAGATGTGCTTGGGAGAGGGCGCACGTCTAGGGCTTGCCTGAGGGCATCGGACGCTGGGGGTGAGTGGAGGGGACAGATACTCAGAGGCCAGGTCAGGCAAGGCAGTGTGGGCCACACACTTTATCCTAGGAAGCCAGGGTAGGACCAAAAATTGAGTGCAACATGACTGGATTTTTAGGAATACTCCTTAGAAGGCAGATTGGGTGGGTTACAGCTGAGATGGGAGACCAGCGAAGAGGCACTGGTCTAGGTAAGAGAGGATGGTCTGAATGAAATAGTAGATGTGGAAATGGGGAAGAGAGGACTGGGAGGGCAGAATCAAGAGTATTTGGTTATTGGGCGTGGTGGTAAAGGATTGCTGAAGATAACTCCCCAATTTCTGGCTCCTTGGATGGAGCCCATATGGTGCCGTACAACACAATAAGGACTTGGGGGAAGGAATGAGTGGAGGGAAGTGACTGTGACTTCAGTGGTGAGCAAGCGGAGCACGAGGCCCCTGGTGGCCACACAGGTCAGGACGCGCCGGAGGACTCCAGACCCTGGAGCGGTCAGGAGAGAAACCTGAACTAGAGAAGGAGTTTTATTTTCGTAGTGGGTCACAGAAAGAACAGTAACGAGAGCAGCCTTGCAGGGGAGGGGCCAAGAGGGGCCTGAAAAGAGGTGGAGGAAGGATGATCTGGGAGACAGCAGCAGAACCAGCAGAGGGACCCTATTTTAGTGCTTAAAGATACAGCCTTTTGTTTTCAAAAGTCCTGGATTCAAATCCAACCGCTTCAGCTCTCTAGCTTGGATGCTCTTGGGAGGCTGCTTAACCTTTTGGAGCCTGTTTCTCATTTGCGAAGTGGGGATAACTGTACATACTTCCCAGGGCTGTTGTGAGGAAAACAAGGTACCGTGGAGATGCTTCGTGGAGCCCTGACACGTGGGAAGCACTCGTACACATGGTCTGCGATTGTTTCCACCAAAGCCACGGGGGGACTGTTGAAAGAAATAGGAAATGGCCACAGGTGTGAATGTTACAGAAAAACCAGGTGAGGTGCTTACCGAAGTACCTTCGGATTCAGCAATTTTGATCATTACCACCACTCCCAGGATGGCTTTGGTGGAGTGGTGGGTGTAGAGACAGAACTAGAGAAAAGCAAATTTGAAAAGGACTGACTCACACTTCTCTGTCCATCTCTGTGGCCCCATGGCTGAGACGTGGGGGAAGACACAGGTTTGGACCAGCTAGCGTAGAATTTCCAGGTGCCATTCTTTGTGTGACCCACGTGAAATCAGAACATCTCCTGCATTAGGGCACGGCCGCCATCTGTGTGTGTCTCCCTCCTGAGATAAGGACAGAACTATCTCTTCTCTTCAAGGTTGCTATGGAGACATGGATGGGTTTGTAAACAGTTTAAAGGTCTACATCAAATTTTGATTTTGTATTGGTTATGAGAGCAGGGACCATATTTTCTGTATCATTATACAGCCACGCTGCCTGTCACATTGCAATCTCATACACTGACTTGGCTTTAAATTAACACCCATAGGCTGATCCCTCTCCAATCTATTCTCTCCAGCCCAGTTCTCATTCCTGAGCTTCAGACTAATATATCCAGCCGCCCACTGGACCTCTTCTCACAGGTATCCTGCAGATGCTACAGACTCGCAGTGTCTAGAACTGGCCTCATCAGCACAGCCTCCTTCCTCCATTAACCTCGTCCTTGTCCCGAGTTCCTCATCTTAGTGAATTGTACCTCCTTCCCCCCAGCGCCCAAGTCAGGAATTTGGGCTCATCCTTGCCTCTTCCTTCTCTCCCAGCCCCTCCCCACCTCCACATTCATTAATCACCAAACCCTATTGGTCCTGCCTACTGAGTCTCTCCCATTTCTCACTACTACTCCCTTTATCCATTCATTCTTTCATTCATTCCACTTCATTTCACTCGCTCAATAAATATACCGGCATCTACTCAGTGTTAGCTACTGTTCTAGGCAGAGGGGCAGCAAACAAGCTAGGTTTCTGATCTCAGAGAGCTTGTTTCTGGAGATGCACCCAAATGGCAGCATTATGATCTCTCACTAGATTGCAACTGTCTCTTAGCAGCCTCCCTGCCTCTCGTTCATTCATCAACATTTATTTGCTGAGTTTGCGCTCGGTGCCTGGCACTGTGCTGGGGGTGCCTGAAAAATGCAGAGGAGACCAGCTTGCCTGGGAGGCACTGGGCAAGGGAAATGTGAGACTGGATGGTGGAGGAGGGGAGGTGGGGGTCAGAGCACCTAAGACCTGGTGGGCTATGTGCAAAATGTACTACTTCCTTCCCAAAGGAAGGGGGAGCCATTGAAGGAAGGGCTTTAAGCAGGAGAGTGACGTGATGCTATTTACGCCAACTGTATCTCAACTGGTCTCATTATTAAAATGAGTATGGAGCTCATCAGATAGTAGTCTAAGCTCCACATGTCAACATCGCCCAGGTCCCCAGTCACACAGTGGGGTTGTTGAGGCAGTGCCACCACCCGGACCTTGGCTGTGGGCGTCATTGAGAGGCAGGATCCGGACTTGTCGACCACAGGCTGCTCTTGATATTGCTAATCAGACATGGCCCATCCCATTTCCTTCACATCGCAGCCTGTCAATATGTGTCACCCATGATCTCAGCTTGTCTGATATTCGCACTTTCTAAATTGTCATCGAATCTCTCGAGGCACTGCTCGTGGCAGAGTGTGGCTACATGTGGACAATCAGGCATCCTCTGCTTGTGAAGCGGAGAGTCAGCAGATGGCTTGACTGCCTTAAGGCAAGTCTTGGAGCTGCCTTAAGGCAAGCTAGTGTCTGGAACAGCCATTTTTCACCTCTTAGCCACAGGGGGTGGGGCAGGCATGGTGGAGACAGACGACATGCCCAGAAAGAAGAATCCAGCATCCGCAGGGTTTTGACAGCAGACTGCAATCAGTTCAGGGATCAGGGAGAAAGTGGATCTAGCCTCCACAATGATGGAGTGCTGACATCTGACCAAGTTTTCCCAACCCCTTCCAGGAGGCTGAGCCTACCTCCCGAGCCCCAGCTGCTAGCTGGGGTCCTGCTCTAAATTCACTGCCAGAGCCAGCCTGCAGTTCCATGAGACCATTGGTGCCATCCATCCACGTGTGATGCTCATCTAGACCCAACTAGACAAGACTTGTCCACCCAACTAGACCCTCTTAGACTGTAGGGCTGCTTGAATCAAGCCTCAGGTCTCCACATGCCAGTGGACAATGTGAGCCAAAAACATTTGCTCTGTCTGAAGAAGTCAACCTTGTACCTTGAACATTTTGTCAAGCCTCTGCTTCTACTGGTCCCAGCTCCCTCCCTGTCTGCACTGGTCTGTGTACTGAAGTCCCAGCTTGCCTTGTACCTGTGCCTGCCTGAGTTATGACAAGCCCTGTGTCATCTTATATCCTCACCCTCCTATAACAGGCCAGACTCCTTCCTGTGCATTTTCAGGACCCAGGCTAGATGTCACCTCCTCAAGGAAGTCCTCCAGGACCACCCATGATGATGACTTCTGTGTCCTGCTAAAGCACCCCAAGCTTTCTCCACTGAGGTTGCCTGACTAATTGCATGTCTACCCTCTAGATGTAAATGTTTTGAGAAGAGAGACCTTTTCTGATTCAACAATGTATTTTCAGCAGCCAGGAGAAAGCCTGTCTGTCACTCAATAGGTATTCACGGAATGTTTGTTGAATGAATAAATGCACTTCTGCCTGTGTTTCAGGTAGTAACCACCAGATGGCAATAGTGTTCTTTGGGTCATGAAGGTACGTGGTCATGCTCTTTCTGCAAGAACACCTGAAAATCAACTGAGATTTGTTCCCATAATCCAAGCACTTGGTTAATTTTCTATAAAATATATCAGTTTATTGGAAAAAACCCACAAAATCATTTCTAAAGCTAGACTTTATAATAAAGATATAAAAAAGGAAAGGAAGAGATACAGAGAAAGCACCGTTGAGTCCTTGAGTCCTTCGTACCATTCTCCACTTGATCTAAGTATGGGACTATTTATCAAGACCCAAGAGTATCCATTTGGACTCCTAAGCATTTGAAGTTTCTGCAGCCAGCCGGACACCCTTGTGGCTGCCTGTACCTGTTCCGGGTTCACTGGCTCTAATTTGACTTGCTTATCTTATCAGGGTTTTACCAGTAGACCAGTTTGGCTGGAGCAGAGGGTTCACGAAGAAGGCTAGGAGATAAGGTTGGAGCCGTAGGGAGGGGCCGGCGGGAGGAGGCCTCTGGGTACCAGGATGAGTGTGAACTTTACCCTGCACGCAACAGAGATTCTTGTGGCGTGTGCACGTGCGGGCGTGCGTGCACACGTGTGTGTGTGTGTGTGTGTGTGTGTGTGTGTGTGAGTGAAAAGGCGGTGGAATGGGGAGGGAGGGAGGGACATGTACCAGATGGTGTTGAGAAGGATGGACGGGGGGCAAGGGAGACCACTGGGAGATTGCTGCGGTGACCTGGTGAGTAGAGCTGAGGCAGGAGACAAGTGGAGAACAGGGCTGGTGGACACCTGGGTGGGTTCAGGAGATGCTCCATAGGCAGAACACCTGGAGGATTCGACGACGGATTGGGAAGGAGAGCGAGAGAAGAGAGCCTGGGCAAGAGCCCCACCTTTGATTAGAGCCTGACTTGGTGCAAATTAGAAAAAGGCATGGCTTCCCCAGGAGACTTTACTTCCGCCTGCTGGACAATTGTCTCGTCTAGCAAGCTCCCGGGTGACCAGCACCCCTGGACTCAGTTATTCCGTGCCCGCCACGCTCCACAGCAGCCCTGCGAGGCACACTCCAAGGTTCCCAGCCTGGATGAAGGAGACATGGGTGGCGTTTCTGAAAGAAATGGGGAAGATGGAGGGTGGGCCGTTTTTAAGGGAAGGAGCATCTCGAGTTTCCTATGTCTCTAGTGCAGCAGTTCTCAAACTTGAGTGGACGTCAGACATACGTGGGAGGGCTTTTAAAACACAGACGACCGGGCCTCCCCTCCCCCCATCACTTTCCGATTCTGTAGGGCTGGGCTGGGGTCTGAGAATTTGCATTTCTATCAAATTCCCAGGTGACGCTGCTGCTGCTGGTCTGGGACGGGCTCTTTGAGAATAGAGCTTTTGGCCCCTAGCTCTGCGTTAAAAGCACCACGGGAGATTTTCTTTCATGCTAAAGTCAGAGCCCTACCCAAACCACCAGAATCCCATCCCGCTGGAAGAACTCTCCCAGAGGGTTTTCCGTCCACCTACACAGTAGATTCAGACAGCACCTCTGGGGACACCGCAGGTCTGAAGTGCTGCTGTATTTGAGCGGCAGCGTATTAGCAATTCTTTGGTTTTCGTTTATGAATTTCCCCCATTTTGTCTCTAATGCCCTCCTTTTTCCCTCAGGAAAGGCCTCAGCTTTCCCTCTTTCCCTGACAGGTGTACTAAACTGGCCGGAATTGCCCAATCCTCCCTAAGGATCAACGTGAACTATTTCAAACTAGGTTCTTTCACAATGAACACTTGTCACTTTGTTTTTCCTAGCTCTTATTCCAGGAATTTCTATTCTGCATTTCCTGTGGGTGGGTCATGCCTGCTCACCTGCTTAGTAGGTGCTACCTCTCCCCCTCCTGCCTGCTACTACGTGACCTCCTCCTGCCACAGCCCTGGTTTCACCCCACTCTTTGGATGACATCTGTCTTCTCTCCCAGTAGGACTATTTGCGGCTCTGCGGGAGCTAAGAGAAGATCTGTGTCCTTTCTCTCAATATGCTAGTGGGAAGATGGAGGAACAGAAGGTGTGTGTGGGATAGAAGTAAATATGGGTCTGAAATTCCACATAATTACATAATAGAGAGGTATTGCCAAGGTAAATTAATAAGAAAACAGTTGGATGCTGTTTACCAACAAAACCAATTTGGGGTGTGTTAGTCTCTGCTTTTTCTTTGTCGAATGAGCCACGAATTAGCAGAATGCACATCAGAAGAGGCACCCTCTTCGTGGAGTGACCGAATTATCCTGCCTGCTTGGTCAGGCTACCTAGCAGCTAGGAGAATTGCCTGGGCGCTGCATGGGAACCTCTCTGCCCACGGGCTTCTTTGCTGAACATCTTCCCATCTGTCTGTCTCCTTTTCATGCATGCCCTGTCCTCCCATCTGTCCTGCTCCCTCTGCTACTTTCACAGCCACGGAAGGGCAAGGCCAGGTTCTCATCTCAAACCCACAATCCTAACGTCTGCCTGAAACTCACAGCCCATTACATGAAACACCTGGATGGCAACACTGAGATTCAAGTCACACTAATTGTCAGTATCATGAAGACACCTCTCCTTCTCCCAACAAGTTATGTGAATTGGCCAAGCCAGTTTGAATTTGAGACAGGACTTGGGCTCCAAGCTGAGGTCAGGAGAGCCAAGCATGGCATCGTCCGTTAGGAAACACTCTGGAACACCCATGAGGTGAGAGGCTCAGGGACAGGGGCTGGGAGAGGAGGGTGGATGAGGAAAATGCCTGGGGAGCTCGCCGCTCGGTGACCCAGGATGTCAGACCCCAGTCAAGACCACAGGAGGCAGTGTCTGTGTGAGGACTCCAGGTCAGATCTCTTTTGGGCATGAATCACCATCTTTGGAAAAGTCTGGAAAATCACAATCTTTGGAAAACCAAACGGAGACTCCAGGCACCTAGTCTAACCTTCCACCTTCATAGCATCCCTGGAAGCTGTTGGTCTCTGCTTGAATTCCCCCAATTCTAGGGAACTCGGTTCCGGCAAAGCCACCCTTCTCTTGTTACACAGCTTCAGAACCTGCGTCTAACTTCCCCACCTGTACTAGGACTCCACATCTGTTCTTTTATCGGATAGTGACAACCATCCTGGGGTTTAGGCAGGGCCAGAGAGTGCCCGCTTGACCAAGCAGGTATTTTCCAGCTTGGTCAGGTTCAGTGAACTTTGGCAAAGGCAAGACTAGAAATTGGGCCATGTGCCCCCTGGCCCGACAGTGCTTTCATCACACGGCTCCGCCATCATGTTGAGAGCAGTTGGAGTCCAGCTTCCTGAATCTGACGTGAACCCACCATCCAACCTTCCCAGCAAACCTGAGGGAGAACGTGAGAGCTGGAGCGCTGTGCTTCAGGCTTTCCTCTCCACGGAGAACAGACCGATTGCCCAGGCCGTGGCCCGAGTGGATGGAGAAGGGAGCTGAGGGAAGGAAGGAAGCCTGCTCTTCACAATGCTACCGAGAGATGGACTCAGAGACTACTTTCCTCTTAGAGGATTCGTCTGTAGTGAAGGGTTGCCGTGTTCCATCCAGGGCAGGCAGGGAGGAGTGGTGGTGCGGGGGGAGGGAGGCATTCAAGCCACACGAACAATCCAGTAGAAACACTATCCACAGGGGGCTGGACAGAGAGATGGAAGCTGGACCACACCGACAGACCGGGGGCGAAGACTTTGCTACCGGAGAAGAGAGAGAGCATAGGACCTGGAGGCTCCCACTTTGCCCTCGCCTCCTGCATCCCAGCTACCTTCGAGACTGGGTCCCAAATGTCATAACTCCCCATCTTGAAAACTTTTCCAGAAGCTCTAAGCAGTCCAGTGAGCAGTAAATTTTCCTCAGCCCCTTCAGCAGAAGCATTTTTTCTTGGCGGCCAGCCCCATGGTGGTGTGGAATGACTTACGCAAGAGGGGAACGATAAGATGCCTCCAAGGTGGGTGGTCAAACATATCCCAAAAGGACATCATTGGCCCAATGCTGGAAGGTGTCCAGAATACCACATATTGGAAGGACTGGATATGAAAATCCATGCCTTGTCCTCCAACAAAATGGCTCCTCCTCAGAAGATTAACCGAGTGACCCATCACGTTCTCTGCAGACGTTCAAAGCACTTTGGCTGAAGTAGGATGTCCATTTTTCATGGGAAGCTGATCAGGTGCCATGTTACTCGTGCAGGAGCATTGAGGGTCTCCATCCTTTCCCCCAAAGAAAGGGAGTGGGAATGTGGAGAAATGTTATATTCTACTTCCACTCCTTTTGTGACCCGCCTCCTCATTTTGAAACCTGTCTCTAAGAACAGTGCTGTCTTTACTGAGACCTGATCCACAGAATGCAACACAGGGCAAAAAGACATGTTTTTGCATGTACTTACGGAGAAAACAAAGGAAATTTTCTTCCTTATGTTTTGTCTGAAGTTCTTAAAAATCTAGCTTGAATATGTATTACTTTTGAAATGGAAAAAAAAATCTTCTAGAAAAACTTCTGATTTGGGCTGCAAGCATCTGATAGGAGGATAACTTCATGGAAGGTGTTTATTCCATCTGAGTCTGAGAAGCTCACCCTGGCAGCGTGGGGTCCATATCACCTCCCTGTGCTCGTGCATATTTGCTCAGTAGGAATTCAGCCTTGGCCACAAAGTGTACAACATTTCAACCTAATTATCTTTGCTTCAGAAAGAGCTTCCATCTAGCCTTTTATGGTGTGATGGAAAAAGAGAGCTCTTTTAACATTCCTATACACTGTGGCTTTTCAAGGATGGTGATTAGAAATACACATAAGATACTGAATTTCCACCTGTGGAAGACAATTCTGTGGCAGGAATTCCAGTTGTGTCAAGGTCAGCACTTGAGAACCTTGACTTTGGGGGCTGGAAGCCACTGAGCCCCAGACTTATGACCATTCCCATGTCTCAACCACCTGTTCTTGGCACGTTCCTGTAATTTACGAGATGCAATTGCTCTAAAGGGTACAGGCCAGGAAGTGCAGGATTGAAATATTCCACCTGGCCAGACACTGTTGTGTGGACTAACTTAAGGCTTTGCTCATTTTAGAGAGGATATTTCTCATTCATGATAGAGAACTTTCCCTGCCATCTGAAGTATTATAAAGCAGTCAGTCCTGCTTGAAATGCTCAGAAAATGTCCCTTACCAAAGGTCATTTGCTGTTTCCATCTTCAGGGTTAACTACTCCTGTGGTTCTTGTCAGAGTGAAAAAGTCCTTTTCCTTTTTTCTTCTTTCCCTTATTTTTTTCTTTTAACAATTACTTCTCGAGTCTATAGACCACGCCTAGATTTTCCTTCTGGAGGTGAGTTCCATAGTTCCAAGAGCCTCGATCATGCCAGGGGATCACGTCTAGTCCAGAATCATCAATAACAGAGAGATTCAGTCTCCTAAGATGCTGGTCTTTTCAAAGACTGGCGAAAAGAGCCTGCCCATGCCATTCTGTCCTCCTCTGATGGGGCTCATTCGGCTGCCGGACAAGCTGTGGGGCACAGCTCTCTTTTGACACATCCATTCAGAACAGGCACCACTGTCACCTGCGACCTACCTTTTGCTCGTGAATCTTAGACTCTTTGGAAACATCTGTCCACCACAGATGGGACTCATTATCCAAGGTGACAAAGAGTGACGTATGTGCAGAGTATATATAGATTTGTGCCCCTCATAGGCAAGAAATAATGTTTCACCTGTGAAAGGAGATATTAAGAAATCTCAATATCCTTTAGGCTGAATCCAGTCGAAAAGCTTGTTCTTTCAAATTCTACTTACTTGCATTAGAGTTAAATCTGAGTGAGCTCAGTCCTTTGATTTTGCTTTTCAGACTGATGTGTGTGTGTGTATAGACAGAATCGTAAAGGCACCAAACTTTTCTTTAGGGAGACAGTGAAATCGACATAGGTTTCAGAAACACCTAATTCCTTGAAGTGGACCCAGACTAACTGGTGTAGTTCGGGTATGGGTGGTAGCGTTGGTTTTGATTGCTGTTATGATTTGCTTTTAAATATTTATTTGTGAAGTATAAGTCTTGCTAAGATTGAAATCTGTTAGGGAGAAGTGACTCCTGCTTTTGCTGCTGCTTAATGGAACTGTTGAATCTTCTTGGAAAACAGAAAGATTCCTTTATATAAACAAGTCATTCTAGTGAAGTATAAAATCACAATTCTAGAAAACGCACTGCTACCCCTCCTCAGGCTGCAGCTACGTTCTACAGATGTGTCACTCTAGATTACAGTCTCTGTGTTTAATCAGCTACAAAAAATATGCATGACTCTAAAAATGCTGAGAAATTAGAGTCTATCTCATTAAAATGACAAACATTTGGTTGAAAAACTGAAAAAAATATCATCAATACCATCGGGACATTTACAGATTCCTTTTCCGTTGATCCATCCCCGTGGCTAATACGCTACCTGTTAACGTAAAAATGCTCAGTCCCTGTTCCATTCTGTCTTCCTGGTGGACTGGTCTGATTTTCTGTCAGAATGAGGGTTTAGAATGTTAATCTTCATTCAGTAAAAAACGACTAAATCTGAGCTTTGAAGTCTGCAGAACATCAAACGTGTACAAGTGCTTTGAATGACCACTTTCCCACAAGTGATGAATTTGCACCCTATAGACATGAGCTGTGATGGGCAAGGGCATGGGGACCCCATGTCTGGGGACTTGTTGGGAGAGCACACCCTCTCCTACCTCTAATGTATGTGGGTAAACTATTCTTACCTGTAAATGTTCTAGTCCACTCGGTCAGCTAATCCAATCAACAAGCATTGTTTTCACTGAGACCTGGAACACTGTTCCATCTGCAGCCAAAGACCCTTCCCATAGTAGATGGGAAGGGATATGGATGAGGATAGGATGGTACCAATAGGAAAGGCATCATCAATTATTTAAACGATAGGTTACTGAGTGTCTAGTACGTATCAGGCACTGTACTGGGATTACAGACACAGCCTCTGCCCTTGAGATGCTCACGGACTAGGAGGGGAGACGGGTGTATAAATAGACTCAATGTGGAAAGAACAATGATGGAGACAAAAAAGAGGCACGTTGGGCTTCCCTGGTGGCGCAGTGGTTGAGAGTCCGCCTGCCGATGCAGGGGACACGGGTTCGTGCCCCGGTCTGGGAAGATCCCACATGCGGCAGAGCGGCTGGGCCCATGGGCCATGGCCGCTGAGCCTGCGCGTCCGGAGCCTGTGCTCCGCGGCAGGAGAGGCCACAACAGTGAGAGGCCCGTGTACCAAAAAAAAAAAAAAAAAAAAGAGGCACGTTCCCAGCGTGAGCAGAGCTGACTCCTAATAACCCTTGACCAGATGTCAGTGGGGCAGAGGGATCTCTGGGAAAGGGGTCAGTGGTGCCCTGGAGCTGGTTCGAACCAGCTCACGAGGACCGATCGTTAAATGTTCAGTCTTGCAAGCTGGTTGTGAAACGTGATCATTATTAACATTTAAATTATATTCTTTTACAATTAAATAAATCACATTAAAAGCAAAGGTAACAAATACTAGAAATATATTACTCCCTAATTATTTTCCTACATTTTACTATTATCTATGCCTTGAGGTTTTTTAGGGCTATTGTTAAGTATATGGTGGAAATACTGTCTAATGGTTGCTACTTTTCCCAACTTCACGTCATGTTAGTTTGTTTTTTTTTTTAATATTTACTGATGTATTTATTTTTGGCTGCATTGGGTCTTAGTTGCAGCATGTGGGATCTTTTCTTTGCAGCACGTGGGCTTCTCTCTAGTTGCGGCGCGAGGGCTTAGTTGCCCCACGGCATGTGGGATCTTAGTTCCCCGACCAAGGATTGAACCCTTGTCCCCTGCATTGGAAGACGGATTCTTAACCACTGGACCACCAGGAAAGTCCCACGTCATGTTAGTCTGAAATCTGCCATGGTGGTAGTATTTACACCAGAAGAGTCACAAATGCTATAGATCAGGGATGATTTCCTCCCCAGAAGGCCATTTACCAGCAGGCAAGGACAAGGCCACAGAGATAAAGTCCTCCAAGCTGTGCAGAGATCTGCGAACAGAACGCAGCAGGGAGCAGGGATCGAGAGGCCAAATCCCCCGTGACCTTGCAGGCCACCTTGAGGAGCTGGGGCTGGAGGCTTCAAAGGACGTTAGGAGGGGGTGATCACCCTCGCACAAGTGGGGAGTGTTGTCTGGCTGGAGGCCGGCCGAACTAGAGCCTACTGCGCTAGACGGACTCGCTCACCGTGCAGGACGCACATTCTGTGAGAAAAGGTGACTAGTGCAGCTTCCAACATGCTGAGTTTGCGATGTCTGGTCTTTGAGAACGGGGGCAGATTATCCAGCAGACAACTGGCTGTTTAAAGGAAGCTTCAGAGGCATCCGGGCTGGGGCCCTTGGCTGGACACCCTCGACGTGGGGATAATAGTGAAAGCTTTAGGGCGTGTGAGCTCACCAAGGAGAGTGTCTAGAGTGGAAAGATGAGCAGGCAGAGGATGCAGCAAAGGGGAGAAGCAAGGTGCAGATGGAAAAGGAGTGTAGGGAGAGGCTCAGCCGGAGAATCTCTTTTGAGAACCAAGCATAATGGAAGGCAAAGGAGAAGAGTGTCTCAATAAGTAGGAGAGGGACTTCCCTGGTGGCACAGTAGTTACGAATCCGCCTGCCAATGCAGGGGACACGGGTTCGATCCCTGGTCTGGGAAGATCCCACATGCCGTGGAGCAACTAAGCCCGTGAGCCACAACTACTGAGCCTGTGCTCTAGAGCCCGTGAGCCACAGCTACTGAAGCCCGCATGCCACAACTACTGAAGCCCACATGCCTAGAGCCCGTGCTCTGCAACAAGAGAAGCCACTGCAATGAGAAGCCCACGCACCACAATGAAGAGTAGCCTCTGCTTGCTGCAACTAGAGAAAGTCCGCATGCAGCAACGAAGACCCAACACAGCCAAAAAAAAAAATTAAGTAAATAAATAAAAAAATAAAGATTCAATTAACATGCCAAAAAAAAAAGCAGGAGAGAGGGAGAAAAGGAAGAAGGAGGGGGCAACCTGGAAAGAGGGGAGCAGAACACAGGCAGTCAACCCCCAGCCCCAGAAACCACTGAGAGGACCCCCAGATTCTTTTAAATAAAAAGAAGGAAATCTTGCTTCCTGCCAGAGAAGCACTAAAATCTTCTATGTAATTGTCCCAAAAAAATCTAGGGATTTGTTCTACATATTAAGGCAAAGGGGAACCAAAATGAGAAGGAAGACCTAAAATTAGACTCACCAGAAAGTGATGTGTGTCAGCAGATGGCACGGGACAGACCCTCCTGGTGCTGGAGCTGAGTTACGGTGTCAGGGAGAAGCCGCTAGAGAAGGACACATCCTTCTACCCCATGACCAGCAGCATTTGTGTCCCAGGCCCAGGAATGAGGCTTGGCCACCCCAAAAGGGAAGCCCTTGGGCGGCTGGGCTCCTTCCAGTGTGGCAGGGACCCTCCCTAAATCCATCTGAGAAAGTGTACCTGGTGATTTCAACCAACACTGCTGGAGGATGTGACCACAGGTTGACCCATGAGCTGGGCCGGGGCAATGGGAGGCTCCTTACCACCTCCTCTGTCCTTGGAATGTTTTGTCCACTGTTCCCACACTAAGAGCTGTTTCAAGGATGCAGCCTTGAGACAGTAAGGTGTTGTTGAAACCATCTGGACTGAAGATGTAAATGAGCCCCGTTAAGGCTTCTCTATAAACTTGAGATTGTGGTGGGCTGGTGTGGAGACGTACTCGTCCTGCAGAGCCCAAGACAAGCCTTGCGGGTAAGCTCCTTTGTTTATTCACCCCGCTACCTACCAATCTGCTTCTTTCTTCAGTCTCTCTTTGCCTTCCATGTACCAGAAACAACAGACACAGGAGAGAAACAGGCATAAATGAAGAAAATATACAGAAGAGAGGCAATATAAAATAAAAGTTAAGCACATGGATTCCTGAACCAAACTCTTTGGGTTTGAATCCTGGTTCTACTAATTATTTGCTTGGATAATTTACTTCACTGAGCCTCAGTTTCCTCATCTATAAAAGGGAGATAATGATGGAATACACCTCATGGAGTTATTGTGAGGATTAAATAAGGAAATACAGGTGAATGTCGAGAACAAGTCCTGGTATATAGTTGGAGCTATCAATGATTATGATTGCCTGAACTCAGGTGTGGTGACTGTGGAGACGCAAAGGGGGAGATGAGTGAACGCACTGGGGGGAAATCTGCAGGGCTTGGTGATGGATGGTTTAAGGGAGAAAGGGAGGAGTACAGGATGATCCACAAGTTTCTGGCGTGAAACCTCGCTCCCCACTGGAGAAGATGCCGTTGGGGGGTGCCCAGAATTGAGCAGATAAGACATATAATGAGTTGGTGGGGCAGGCTAGGCTTGCGGCCAGGGCAACTGGGAAAACTCCTGGGCTCTGAGATCGGATCCAGATGAAAGCAGTGATGAGAAAGTTGTTCTAGGACGTGTGTGCTGTGAATAAAAGGAGTGGAGAGGGAGGCCAGTAAATTAGGACCTGGGCTTAATTCAGGGCAGTGAGAATGGTGAGGAGGGACTGAGAGGTTTTGAAGAAATATTTAGCAGCCCACGGAGATAAAGAAGAGAGAATCAAAGGTGCAATGAGAGATGAATGGTGCCAATGTTCCAGAAAAGGACAGGTGGAGAGATGAGGCTACTGCTTTTTTTTTTTTATAAATTTATTTATTTTATTTTATTTATTTTTGGCTGCTTTGGGTCTTTGTTGCTGTGTGAGGACTTTCTCTAGTTGTGGCAAGCGGAGCCTACTCTTCATTGCGGTGCGTAGGCTTCTCATTACGGTAGCTTCTCTTGCTGCGGTGCATGGGCTCTAGGCATGCGGGCTTCAGTAGTTGTGGCACGCAGGCTCAGTAGTTGTGGCTCGCGGGCTCTGGAGCACAACCTCAGTAGTTGTGGTGCACGGTCTTAGTTGTTCCGTGGCATGTGGGATCTTCCCGGACCAGGGATTGAACCCACGTCCCCTGCATTGGCAGGCGGATTCTTAACCACTGTGCCACCAGGGAAGTCCAAGGCTGTTCCTGATAATGTTTTTGAATGACGACAGGGCTCTCAGAGAGAAATGTCCACTAGACAATAGATAGAGTTACAGAATTGGAACTAGGATCTAAGGTCCAGACTGGTTGCCAAATGAGCTGCATGCTAGGTAATTGAGGGTGATTCTGTCTTTCACATGTGGATTCACAATCTCCCCAAAACGAGAATATAGCAACACACACTTAACATTCAACTGGCATTCACTAGTCAAACTGCACTCAACATACCTAATCTTTGAAAATTCAGAAGTATCCTTTAGGTTCTTGACATGCTTCAGGGTTACCATTAGGAACATTAATTATGGTTGGTCTGAAACAACTTTATTTGAAAGAGAACTACCATGGTTTGGGGAAATGTCCTCTTTGAACCTCAATATATGAAATGTACAAAGACACTGATCTCCCACTTTGAGGGTTCCTATTCTCACACCTCTCAAAATTTACAGATTCTTTTTCAGTGTTAGAACAACTGACTAACATTTTATTTTCTGCCTTTGCTTTCCCCACATATCTCAGAAGCCATATGGTAGGCAGCTAATAACGTGGTTTGCAGACCAATATACCTGGCTGCCCCTGTTCACAGCACACGGAAAACTTGGCCCACCCTCTCGGTCTCCCTGGTCTCTCCCTGGTTTTCCTCCCCTGCTGACAATTCCCTTCTCCCCCTCTGCTAGCTTCCATTTCTTATCTTCCTCCCCTTTAATGCCTTTTTCTCTTCCTGCTTCAGCAACTTCTTCCTTTCCCTCTGGCTCACTTGTCTTCTCAGTTTGCCTGCTCATCCATCTTCTTCCCTTCAGAGCTCAGAGATTCAGAACAGCACTTGCTGGAATCGCATTGTCTGAGCAATGACTGCCCTCCCTGACTTCTGTCTGTTAAAAAAAAAAAAAAAAAAAAAACCCTCATCATCCAGGCTTCATGACCGCCTGGATTCCAGATAAACTAAGATTTATTGTGTGTATACAATGGCGACCCCAGGCTATACACTTTAAATGCACGTCACGAATGATTGAGAAGAGTTGAAGCAAGTAGTCTCTTTGTTTTATCTGGAAAACATTATTTTTATAATTATTGAAGAAGATAATAAGCAGAATCAAATTAATGCTTCACACGGCCAGAGCCGTGGTTGAGGTCAAAAGAGTCACTGAGAGGGCATCGTGGCCCTTCTTGGAAAGCTTGACTACTGTGTCCACTGTATCCTCCGTTGTGAGTGGCCCTAGGGGACTGCAGAGCGACCCACTGACCATGTGGGAGCCTTCATTTGCTGACCCTTGACTTAACTCTTCTCTCTTTCCCTCCATTCCCCCCAAGGCCAAACAGCAAACAAGAAGGTCAAGAGCTGGGAGATTTGTTTGCAATAGAAAAGGATGGCCAAGGAGAGGGAAAAAACTTTCGTAATGGATGACTTTCTACCCAACCAGCTGAATCACTACATGCTTAACTTTATTTGTTAAGATGGACAGAATACTAGGACTTTGGCATGGTTCATTCCATCAATTCGAGCTTTTAAAAAACCAAACAAGATGATACTATGTAGGAATCAATGTGGGGTAAATGGCTAATACTGTGGCCAACATCCTTGTCTGACCTCAGAATAATCAATTCAGGCGTAAACAGCCTCGGGGGAGAAGTTTCCTGGGTCAGTCACCCCTAACTATGTTCCTTCAAAATTGAGAACAAGACACTGAATTTGGCCCTTTACTTGCTAAACTGATGTTCTGTGGTTCCAAATATTCATTTTGTTCCAGATAGATACGACTTTTCCTCAAAGCTCCTGTTAGGAATAGAGAGACAGACCAAGAGAAAAGAACTCTTTTAAATAACTACCATGTCTTGGTGGGGTTTCTTTCTGCTTATGTCTAAGACTCACTAGTTATAAGCTAATAGTATTTTTCACATTGAAATTTGTGTGTTAAATGTTGAATTTTTCATTGACATTAGGATTGGGCTGAATCTATATCATGAGAACCCATCTTACTAATTCGGTTAGTTCATTGAAAAATCCTGGATATTGTGTCGACATGATGTCAAGCAACAAGTTTAACTGAGTTTAACATCAATAGATACAACCTTTGAAAACCTCAAATACACGCATTGCATTAGGAGTTGCCTATTCTTTATTCCAATAGTCATTAGAGGCTACGGTCAAAATCTGAAACTCTTTCTTAAAAAAAATTAATAGACTTTATTTTTAGGACAGTTTTAGAAGTTTAGAAATTTTACAGATAAATAAGCAGAAAATGCAGAGAGTTCCCATTATTATCCCCTCCCCAGTTTCCTCTATTATTAACATCTTACCTTAGTGTAGTACGTTGTACAATTGACAAGCCAATATTGATCCATTATTATAAACTAAAGTCCACAGTTTATACTGGGGTTCACCCTTTGTGTTTGTACGTTCTGTGGGTTTTGACAAATGTGCAGTGACGTGTATCCACCATTATAGGATCAGACAGAGTAGACTCACTGCCCTAAAAATCCCCTGTGCTCTACTTTTTCATCCCTCCCTCCCCCTGTATCCCTGGAAACCACTCATCTATTTAATGTCTCCATAGGCTTGCCTACTCGAGAATGTCATATAGTTGGAATTATATAGCATGTGGCCTTTTCAGACTGGCTTCTTTCATTTAGCATTTAAGGTTCTTGCATGTTTTTCTGTGGCTTGATATCTCATTTGGTTTAATCACTGGATGATATTCCATTGTATGGATGTACCACAGTTTGTTTATCCATTCTGTTTTGTATTATTATATACCTCCCATGGGCTCTATATTCTACCTAGTTCTAAGAGGGTTACCAAAAATTTCTAAAATAGCTTTATTTTCAAGTTTAGTCTAATTATGACAGTAAGACATACGTTAGACAAAATAATATAAAAGTATATTTGAAAGCATTGAAGTATATGGTTTGTACCAAACAAATGTGTTCTATAAAGTGATGTTTTCAGAGAAACATGAGTCTCTTGAAATTAGGAACATTTTTTGTGTATATGTGTTCATCAGATTCTCAAAGGGATACGTTACACCTCCTCCCAATAGTAAGAAGCATTGCAGAGATCAGGAGGGTGCAAATAATCACCACTGGCACTTATAGATGGAGAGGAGCTTGTGAAGGTGGTAGGGCTTGATCTAAAAACTGAAGGGTGATGGTAGGACCTGGTTTGGTGGAGCAAGCAGCATATAGCAAGAGAGAAGTAGAAAAGCCAGATGGGGCTGCGAAATAGGGAGGAAGAATAGATCTACTTTGACCTGGGAAGGGATGAGAAGTAAGATTGGCTAAGAAAGAGAAGTCCTTCAAAGTCCAGGAGTTACTTGATTTGGGATTATAAGCTGTAAAAGGTCGTGTTCACCCCAAATAGAAAGTGTCCCATGCCAACTGTTAGTTGGCACACAACACACACGCGAGATATCCAGAAGAATACAGCTTCCTGGCTCCCTTTGCCACATCTGTGGGGAGAAATTCCCCTGTAGAAGGGCTTTAGATTAGCAAGTCCATATGAAACCATGAACCCTGATCAGGAAGGAAGGGTAGAGGGGAAAGGAGGGATGTTTCCCTTCTGATAAGTCAGCTTCATTTCAGAACTTGACTCTGAAAAACTTTGCTCATTTTCACCTCTACAGCATGGATGAGAAAATGCTCCGCAAACTGTAAAGCACTTTTAAATGTTCCCGCTATCATGCTGTCCCATCTCGTGTGAAATGTTTCCTTTTCTTCTCTGATTTCTAAATCAAATCTATCCCTAAATGTTTGGCTCAAAATTTAAGCTTTTCTTGACTATTTCAGCAGACTGCGATCTTTCCATCCCTTAAAAGTCAATAGAATTTACAATATGAATCTTTCATCTGGCCAGTATCACATACCGCCTGGATATTATTTGTTCATTTCTTCTGGGTTTCTGTTTTGTCTTGCACTACAAGCTTGTGAGACAGAGGCGTTCACTGATGTATGCCACGCACTAAAACAGTGTCTGGCACATAGTAGGTGTTCAATAAATACTTTAAAAATGTACCAATGACTAATAGGATACCCGCAGGAATGCTTTATGCTATTTTTCTTCCTCAAGAAGTGTTAACTTATGCCATCCACCTGGTAGATAACCATTCGATTACATATGTAGAAACTGGTGATCTGATCTGAACATCTTGCCTAGTCAGCCATGAATTAGGCAGGCCGCAGGCAAACAGCCCACATGACCCTTCTTGGTGTTTACTGTTTTGCCTTATTTCTTATCTATGGTCTCTTCTCTGAGCCTCAAATAATACCAAATGACGCTTACAAATTAAAAAGTGCATTTTCCAAGACATCTCTTTTGGAGGAGAGGAGTGACAGTAATCCTTTCTCTCTTCCCTCATTCATCCTTTGCCGCAGACTTGACCTAGTAGTCAAAGCCCTGGCTCAGAGCAAACTCGGCTCCTATGACTGTGTAAGTAGATGAGGTGCCTGAGCCCTCTCACTGCCTCACATCCCTGGTGGCTGAAGAGGACCAGCTAACCATTCATCCAACTTTGTTTCATGGAATTCCTGAAGGATAACCGCCTACATGGCCATCACTGTTTTAATTTGTTTGTTTTGTCAATAAACTATACGTAGATGCTGGGCTAAGTTCTCTAGTAAATTGACCTAAAAGAGAGCGTCTTCAACCTCTGGGAACTGCGGAGAGAATAAAGACGAGAGTGGGTGATAACACAGGCCAGAAACCAACCACCAAACAGATCATGGGTGAGGCTGGCTGGCTCTTTGGCCTCATAGGGGCTGTATCTCTGCAGAATCTTGCGGAGCCGTGGTCCAGGTCTCAGCCTTGTGGTTTTGGTAACTCTGTTTTTTCAGTTTACCAAACAGTCATCAGGATCTGAGGAGTTGATGCTTTCTAACCAAACCACAGACTAGCTTTGTTTTTTCTCCCAAATCACAGCACGAGTGTATTAGAGTGAGAGATCTACGGTCCAAATATTTAGGTCCAGGGCACTTACCTTCTGATATACACAAAACTGGTAAATGACATTTCTAAAGAAGAGATAGCTTGCTAAGCATGGAATCGGAGTCTTGGGCTGCACTTGCTGTGGAGAATAGCATAGCCTGATACACACACCAGCCGTGCCTGGCTTTGGAAACTGCCTTCCCAGGGGAAAGAATATTATAATGTGGAGATACACAGACACATTCTTCCTCTTCACTTCTTTTTTCTAAATTTCATGAGAACTACCACCCATTTACATATGTCATTATAAAATGCATCTTTGTTTAGCATCTTTCAATCATACTTTAAATTGTTTTAATTCCAAAGTATGCAATCATTGCAAGAGATGGAACAAAAAACCCACTCCAGAAATGAGTAAAGAAAAAGTTAATAATCTCACATCTCCATTCCTGACCCTTGTCATCCTAGATGTGGAAAGCCTGGGGTTAGCAGCCTTCTGCACCTTTCACCAGGATCTTACTAAGACACACAGCACAGTTCGGGATTTCCAAATTCTTTCTATACACGTGGGCTTGTATGAGGCACCTTACTCTGAAACTTACTCTTCTCACTCGATATGTTGATGAATATAACTCAAACATGTTATCTTTTGGTAGCTGCATCATATCCTCTGGTTTGGGGAGATTTGCCCAATGTCCTGCTTCAGTCGAGTCTAGTCTTTGGCCACTCCAATTACAATAAAGTATTAAATAATAAATTGTTAAATACTTCTGTGCCTGTATTGTTAGATATTGATATTTTTGCTTCTGTAAACTGGATTCCCCAAATTGGGAATGCCTTTTTTAAAGAAATGGTAGTTCCAGTTCTATAAGCTGTTTTTCATGAATTGCAGTGAATTTCATTGACCATTTCTTAATGACACAAAGAGAAGGACCTTATTTTTATCAGAAAAATCTATTTCCTCATTACGTGAAGGGGCTGTTAAACAACCCCGTGGGGTATGGATTCTCATAAGACTTCTGCCACTTTGAGGGAAAGTCCCTGATTTAAGCATTTTGCCCTTTTCATAGCATCTGAGAATGTCTGAGCTGGCCTAGCCCAGTGGGCACTTAATAAATATTCACTGAGTGTTGAATACATGAAGGTCATCTGGTTCAAGTTTCTCATTTCACAGATGGGGCAATCGAAGGCTAGAGGGCTAAGTGAGGCACAGTTAAGGTGAAAGGGAGGGAGAAGTCCGAGCAATCTAAGTTGCAAAGCAATTCAGGAGCTTGGAGTAGGGAGGAGAGGACTTTGGGAGGTGGCTGCCATGTGTACGGGGTACACACATGCAAAGGTCAAGACGCAAGAAGACTTACAGAGTTTGTGCATTTAGAAGATAATTCTTTTCTGAAGTTTTCTTGAGTGACAGCAGCCAGGGATTAAATTTACCTTTCTTACTGCGATGATTTCTTGAGGCTGAACCTATGTTTCTTTGAACATGACCCAGTGCAGAACTGGGCCCTTGGCGGTTCAGGGATTGTATGGTCTTCCTGTAACTTGCTCTCCTTCTCTTGGAGAAGATCCGTTTCCCAGCCCACTCTTGTTAGGTAGAGCCACGTGACTGAGTTGTAGCCCTTGGAGTGAAGATGGAAGACAGGGACGCCACCCCTAGGCCTGGCCCACGAAAACCTCCCATTGGGACCCCCCATTCTCTCCTGTCTGCCAGCTGGAAGCACAGGGCTCTGAGGTCCCACCCAGCAGTGGGGGAAGCCTCAGTCCCTGCATCACTGCACGAAAGGTCACCTGCTGAACACCCACTCTGGGATGTTAGGAGAAATCAACTTCCATTGTGTTAGACCATCGTTAGCTTTGATCTGTTACAGCAGGTGTGTGACGGAACCGAGGCCGTGGCTTCCACTGTACGTATTAGGGTTTCGGTTTGTTGTTTGTTTGGGTTTTTTAAAATGAATAACCAGATATGAAATCCAGAACCTGTCTCAATCAATAGCGCCATCATTGTTACCCATTCTCTTAACATCCACTAACTCATCCAAATTTCATATAGAGACCTAAACCTCCCACCTTATCCATGAGAATGAATGCACAGGAGCAAGGGGAAAAATGGTCTGACATTAAAGATTTTCCTTACTACCACGTAACTTAGTTTAGTTTGATCACAGTGCAAACTTGATTTCTTTTCTCCGGAAGTTTAAGGAATCATTTCTCTTTTGGAGTACTTTGTGTCAATTGCTCTTGCCCGATAGGTTTTGCTGTCTTGACAGGAGGGGAGATTTTCTAAATAATTATTTCAGTTTTTCTTGCTTTAAAAGTAGGATAAAAGATGAATAGAAAACAGTTGGGGATGAAAAAGAAAGGAGGATGAAAGGAAATTAACAGGACTTGAATCGTTCCAGTTGTCAAAAATCATCAGCCTGCTGGTAGTAGTAGTAGTAGTAGAAGTGGGGCACGTTTGAATACTTCATTCAACCGTGAAACCCAAAGGATCCCCCTGGTCCCTACTTGCATTTTAAATTAAAGCTCCACTGACTCTGTAGCTAAGACAAATTATTTAGTAAGCCTAAGATCTTGATGCAGCTGTTTGGGATAGAATGATTGCCACGTGGTCACAGGTATGTGGGATAAAGGGGAAGTTACTGTAGAGAGATATGTACACTTGATGATGAAGAGGAAATAAATGATGGAACATATAAACAGATGCCTTGGCATTTCACCCGTGGGCCTAACTAACCATACTGTTCAGATTACGAAGCAACAGTTAAAGCTCAGTGTCGGTCGAAGGAGGAATTGACCTAGAACTACACATACAGACCTAAAAATACTCTAGAAAAAAATACTCTTACAGGATGCAGTGAGCTGAGACCATAGTAAAAAGATCATCAAATCCTAGTCACTCGGGTGGCCATTTCGTTAATAAAGAGATACTAAAAGTATAGGCATTTTCTGTAATTTCTCAAATTATTACAAAGCAGACCGAAAGGTGAGTCTGTATGTCTGGGGTGTGGGTGTGCTGAACCCGGTCAGAGTGACACACCCTCACCCCAAGGACCACCATTCAGCATATAGGCAGGTGTCATGCAGAGAGAGCTGGGGAGAGGGGTTAAGTCTTCTTTTGAGAATAGTTTACAAGGTAGGATTGACCTGGACTCAAAACCTTATAGCTTTTGTTTCCCAGCCCTTCCTTTCCGTCTTTCACTCTCTACCAACTTGGACTCCTGCTGGAAAATATTCAGTGCTTCTCCATTGCTTGTAGAAATAGAGTCGAACATCTCTGCTTGGCACTAAAGGCTATCCTCAGTGCAGGCCCAATCTAACTGTCTACATGTGTGCTGTATTCAGTCTTGCCTAACCTCTGTCCCCTGTTGGGCAGGGCACTCTCCATTCGATGCACTACGTTCATCCCTCCATTCTCAACCCTGAGCCTTTTCTCCCCACTTCTCCTCTTCTCTCCAGTCCAATCCTACGGTGCTCTGGGCACAGCTCAGCATTCTAAGGCGCCCCCCCCCCAATAGGTCTGGCTGCCCCTTTTCCAAGGGCAGGTGCACAGGACCATGTGCTTGGCTTGATGCTCTGCTGACACTGTCCTGAAATTCGCAATAATTTCTGAACCAGGGGCTCACATTTTCAACTTGCCCTGGGCTCCACAAATTATGTCACCAGGCCTGTGGGTGGGAACTATTTGTGGGGACAACTCCAACACATGACCTTGTGTTTTTATTTAATTAAAGTGAAGACAAAGCTTTCACACCCCCAGAGCACTTTATGTGTACAAAACAATTTTACGCGCATCACCTCATCTAAACCACCAGGCAAGTCCGGGGCCTGAGGAGACCGAGTTCCAGCAGCAGCTGTGGGGCTTCAGGCATTTCTGAATTGATGTGAAGCATTTTGGGGTTTTCCTTTTAATTTATGTTCATATTTTCCAGCTCCTCTTTCTCTGTAATGGTTGTAATAATAAAAGTTCAGAGTAGCCTGCATGTTCCCCGCTCTGGTGTGGCTTAACTGCCTCCTGTACGAGTCTCCTTTAGCTGCTGTAACAAAGTACCACAGACTCCGTGGCTTAAACACCAGAAATGTATTGCCTCATAGTTCTAGAAGCAAGAGGTCTGACATCAAGGTGTCTACAGGCCATGTTCCCTCTGAAACCTGGAGGGGATACTTCCTTGCCTTTTCCTAGCTTCCGGTGGTTCTCTGGCAATCTTCGGCATTCCTTCGCTCATGGATGTACCCCTCCAATTTGCTGTCTCCACATGGCCTTCTCCCTGTGTCTCTACCTTCACACGGCCATCTTCTTCTAAGGACACTAGTTATATTGGAGTAGAGCCCACACTACTGCACTATGACCTTATCTTAATTGAACTAATTACATCTGCAATGGCCCAATTTCCAAATAAGCTCACATTCTGAGGTATTGATGGTTAGGACTTCCATATGTCTTTTTTTTTTGGTGGGGGACACAATTTAACCCATAACACTCCCCCTTCCTCCCCATACGACTAGTCATTAAGGCCTATAGATTCCAGCTCTGGAATGTCTCTTTTTTTTTTTTTTTTTTTGCGGTACGCGGGCCTCTCACTGTTGTGGCCTGTACCATTGCGGAGCACAGGCTCCGACGCGCAGGTTCAGCGGCCATGGCGCACGGGCCCAGCCGCTCCACCGCATGTGGGATCTTCCCAGACCGGGGCACGAACCTGTGTCCCCTGCATCGGCAGGTGGACTCTCAACCACTGCGCCACCAGGGAAGCCCTGGAGTTTACATTTTAATTAGGAGAATCAGACAGTAAAAAATGAACTTAAAAATAAGTAAATAATATATGTTAGAAAGTAATAAAAATACTCTGCAGAAAGATAGCAGAATAGGATAAGGGCAGGGATTCTTATCTTGGAGTTCCATACCCACAAGGGGTTCATGGATACAATTCAGAGGATCTGTGAACTTAGATGGGGAAAAAAAGTAACTTCTTTATTTTCATGAACCTTAAATCTTCAAATCTGACTGTAGGCAGCCAACCACAGGAGTAATTGCAGTACCTGTGATTTTGTCACCAATGGAAGCCACAGGTATTTTTATATCATATTGACAGTTGTTATGGGTAACTTGAACTATTTTTCATATTCATCACTACTTTGTAACTATTGCGCCTTCAGTTAGGTCTTGTTATTTAATGTATCAATAAAGAAACATATATTTAATAATTGTATCTCAATGTAATTAGATTCTTTGGTAACCTTATGTATTTTTTTAATACATCTAAAAGCATTTCTCTAAGAAGGGGTACCTAGGCTCCACCAGACTTCCAGGGAGTTCATGGAACAAAATAGTTTAAGGGGCTTCCCTGGTGGCGCAGGGGTTGAGAATCCGCCTGCCGATGCAGGGGACACGGGTTCGTGCCCCAGTCCGGGAAGATCCCACATGCAGCGGAGCGGCTGGGCCCGTGAGCCATGGCCGCTGGAGCCTGTGCTCCGCAACGGGAGAGGCCGCAACAGTGAGAGGCCCGCGTACTGCAAAAAAAAAAAAAAAAAAAAAAAAGTTTGAGAACACTGGGTAAGGGAAATGCGGTTCAGTGAAGGACAGCGGGGGTTGGGGGACAAGGTGGGCAGGGTTGGTCTCATACCTAATGCCCTGTTGAGCCCGTTTCTAGCACATGCTCTCCAGGCATGGCCTGGGTTTGCCCAAAGTTCAGACTCAGGTGCCCAGTGATGTATTCTTGTTATTCACCAGCCTATTTTCCTGAAGAAAGAACTCTGACCCCTCCCTGCTGCTCACCACCTTCCCCTCTCAGTGGTTATTTAACACAGAATTTAACGTTCAGGAGTTAGAATCAGCAAAACAGTGTTGAAAGAACACAAGGAAATTTAAGAATATTAAAAAGAAATCTTACTTTTCGTTTTTGTTCTGCCTTCTATTGAAACATCCAACTCAACCAGACAAGCTAGCTCAAATCAGCCAGGCAGTATATGTCTCCTCAAGAAAAGATAAGCAAATCAGCAGTTTCTGAATGTTGATTAAGTGTATCACCCACAGCAAACAGAAGATACTGCCATATTTCAAAAGAAATTCTTTAAAAATTCAAATTTATCTCACGCGTACAGTGAAAGTCCTCAGAATTCTATGACAAAAGAACCTTTTTTTTTTTTTTTTAAACAAAAAAAAAAAACTAGAGCTTCCCTGGTGGCGCAGTGGTTGAGAGTCCGCCTGCCGATGCAGGGGACACGGGTTCGTGCCCCGGTCCGGGAAGATCCCACATGCCGCGGAGCGGCTGGGCCATGGCCACTTAGCCTGCATGTCCGGAGCCTGTGCTCCACAGCAGGAGAGGCCACAACAGTGAGAGGCCCACGTACCGCAAAAAAAAAAAAAAAAAAGACCTCACTCCTCTCACTTAACAAGATGCTTGGAAATTAGTGGTTCCAAGTCAGTTCATCTCCAAGATGTCAGGACTCTGGGGTAGCACCTAATCCTAGAGAAAATCACGCAGCCTCTTGAAGGATTAGGTCTTCCCCTTCTGAGTTCCATCCTTTAAACTCTTAGCTTCTCATACCAGTGGCTGCCCCAGACCAGTGGCTGTTGAACTTCCCTGTTATAACTGTATTCTCTCGGGGGTGAATTTAAAATGCAGATTTCCAGGCACTACCCTCAGAGATTCCTGAGTCAGTAGGTTTGGGATTCCCCCCGAGGAATCTGCATCTTTAGAAAGCCCCTGTGTGGTTTTGATGCGGGTGACCCAAGGACCACACTTTGAGAAACACCACCATGTATATATAACCTCTCCCTGTGTGATCTCCCTGCTCCCATGGGATTAGCCACCCATGATATACTGATGACTCAAAAATTTTTTTAGCCCCCAGCCCCCTACACCCACATGGCAACTGAGCATTCCTATCTGAATATCTCATAGGAACCTTAAACTCAACAGTTCAAAATTGAACTCATTTTCTCCCCACACCTGGCACATATAGACTATGTACCCAAATTCGTTGACTTGGCATCCCTCCCTGACCACTGCTCTTTGTGTTTAGCAGTATTCAGACTTCTTACGGATCCTGGACACACATGCCTTTCTACATACCGTCCCCAAGCCAGAATTCATGCTGCTGGGCACAGACGCCCATCTACCCCCGTCCTATAAACACACTCCTTGCCATTTGTCTCTCTGTGCCAGCTTTTGACCATGTGCATCTTTTAATTGTTGTACTCACCATACTGTATTGTACACTTTACCTGGTAGTTTTGAACTGGAGCTCCTTGAAAAGGGGTTCTGTGGCTTATTCCCTTTTTACTCCCAGCTCCTGCTATAGACTCTAACACATAGTAAGCAATCACTGAACATTTGATGAATGGAATTTCTTGGTGAAAAGAAAGAAAGGGAAAGAAAGAAAGAAAAAGGAAAGAAAGAAAGAAAGGGAGGGAGGGAGGAAGGGAGGAAAGAAAGAAAGAAAGAAAGACAGAAAAAGAAAGGAAGGAAGGAAGACAGGAAGAGAAAGGGAGAGAGAGTGAAAGGGAGAGAGAGAGAGAGAGAGAGAAATGAAGGAAGAAAGAAAGAAAGGAAGGAAGAAAGGGAGAGAGAAGGAATGACCAGGAGAATTGAAGGGAAATTTTATAAGTGCATTTTTATGAAAAGGGAGGGGATTGATTCAAGAACAATGAAGGGATTAACAGCATCTAACTAATGTGTTTCTAGAGATCAACCAGGGGAGGAGCTGGAAAAGGGCACTGGATTTGGCATCGAAGAGCTCACGGCAACATCAGAGCAAAGAGCCAGCCCTGACAGCCCTCTGCCATTCCAGTCAATCTCCCTCTGGGGGTTGCCACATAGGGGCAGGCTCTTTCATGCCGGGGGAGGAGACTTTACGATACAAACTGTGCACAGCACAGAAATGCTCAATCCCACTGATTAATCACTGAGCTAGGTTTAACTTGACTTAACCGGACCCTCGGGCTTTTCAAAGAGCTCTTCCTGTGTCTGCCCTCCTTTCTGCATCCACTCTTGAGCTAGAGGCTTCTCTCTGTGCCATGTCTGCCTAGTTTATCCAAGTTCAGCCTGGACCGCATGTCAGGCAAACCAAGCTATTACCCATCTTCCCTCATCACAGAAATTTCCCTGCAGGGCTGGATTGCTTCTTTTTCTCCTGCAGATCCACCCTAATCTGCCATTCCTGAAACCTCCAACAAAATCACCCTATCTTCTGTGTGTCTTCATCACAGCTTGTTTTACATTCACGGGCTGATTGTGGTTTGGGGTTTTTTGTGAGTTGGTTTTTTTCTATAACTCTTTTCTGCCGAATGCCATTCCTGCCTCTCTTTACCTTTCCCGTATCCCCGTTCAGGTGTCTGATCGTTTTTCTTCTAGGAGCAGAAGCAGAAAATGAATGGTTTCCCTATTCCCCTGATTTTGCTGGTGTAATTCCTCCAAGGCTGCCATTTCCACAAACAGATTCCCTTCACCCTGCCAAGCCTCACTCTACCCTTTGCCCTTAAAGCCATAGCTCCTGTTTTTCCTGATTTGAATGCAGTGTCCAGCCTTTCACATCCTCTGTGGTATAATGCCCTGCCCCTGAAGCTTTTGTTTAAGGAGTCCTGTAGTTATTAAACACCAGTTCCACGCAAAATGTATCATTTCAGACGATCGAAGGTTTAAAGCAGAAATAGGAAGTAATTTCTTAAGAATAAGTAAAACAAATATAGGCCTGCATTGTGACTTGTTAAGAAACAGAATCATAATAAAGGGGAAAGGAGAGAGAGAAGAAATAATGTGTGGAAGAGGTAGAAAGATACAGAGGAAAAAAAGATGAGACAGATACATTGTCAAAGAGAGAGGAGGGCTTCCCTGGTGGCGCAGTGGTTGAGAGTCCGCCTGCCGATGCAGGGGACACAGGTTCGTGCCCCAGTCCGGGAAGATCCCACATGCCGCGGAGCGGCTGGGCCCGTGAGCCATGGCCGCTGAGCCTGCGCGTCTGGAGCCTGTGCTCCACAACGGGAGAGGCCACAACGGTGAGAGGCCCGCGTACTGCAAAAAAAAAGAGAGAGAGAGAGAGAGGAAAACACACAAAGAGCAAAACGCCAAAAAAGAGGTGAGATCTGGAAAGATGAATCCTGAAAAGTGAACTGCCTCCCGCTGGCCACATCCTCAAAGACAAAGCCACAGCCTCCGACCCAGAAATAAGGCCCAGGAAGGCAAATGAGGGCAACACACACCAAGTCTGAATGAGGTGCAACCTGCAGGGGCTGCAGACGGTGAGCACCCTGAGAGTGAGAACAAGACATGCACACCTGAATGTGTACATCACGGAGAAAAATCTCTCCATCTTGTGGCCTTGAGGATAACAATATCCTTTGAGGATAACAATATGGTGTTGAGGATAACAAAATGGTGTGCATTTTCACAACTGCAGGCATAAATGAAGAAAAGACCCTTTGTCACTTGTCCTGTGAGCAAAATGAACTTGAAACGAGGTCCAAGCTCCCCCATGTTTACTCTACTGATCCCTGAGAAAGATATTACTCATGCCATTTGGTAGAAAGCAGATTTAGAAGAGGTAACTGCTGTAGGTGGTTACTAAATCCTTTCCAGTTCTCTTGCCTTTATTATGTTTCTCGTAGCATACCGAAGTTAGTCTATCGGCAACCTAGAGTTCTATGTAGTGTAAAATACTGGATTTGTTAAGTGAGCTAATATTTGTAAACATCTTAGAACACTGTCTAGGTGCTAATGTGTTTATTAAACAAATAAAATACAATGCATACTATCTCTAAGCCAAATGGGCTAGCTCCTGGGCCCATCTCATGTCTCACCCCGGGACTTTGGTCGTGCTCTGGGTCTGGAATGCTCTCTAGTGCCCTCTTCTGGCGCCTCCCTGACCCTCCTCCCTTCCTCCCATCTCCCCCTGTCAAACACTACGCATTCTTTGGAGGCTGAATTTAAGAACCCTACATGTGCCCCATAATTAGTCTCACTAAAGGCACTAATGTAACTCTTGTTGCTCAGTCCTTTGGATGCACCCCACACGCGTCTTGTGTGACCCCTGATTAGCACGCAGCCCTGCTGACCTCACCTCCCTTTGCAATGGTCTCTGCCCTAGGATGTCAAGGGACCATCCGTGCAGGTTTTCCTCCTCCTTCCCTGCTCTCTCCTGTTCTTTTCCCTCTTCCCATCTTTCAAATACTGGTGCCCCCCGGGACTCCGTCTCAGATTCTCTCCCTTCCTGCTCTCCCGCTCTCCCTCAGTGGAGTTTCGCTGTTGGGTTTATATCCCCCTCTCACCTGACTGCTGTCACTGGAGGGAAGGGAGACAGGCAAGCAGATTCAATCTGTCAAATCATGAAAACGTATCTAAATTCATTTAAATAACATTTCCCATCTATACGATGCCAAGTGTGCTAGCTCAGCTGAACGTTTTCTACTGAAGTTGTGCGTCACATGGGTCGGCTTTGGGCACGGTGATCTGAAGAGCAGGTGGGCGGGGCTTGTCTGTTGGGTTCCATCTTCCTCTTCTTTCATGGGACTCCATTTCCACACCCAAGACGGTTCTTGCGGTACGCGGGCCTATCGCTGTTGTGGCCTCTCCCGTTGCGGAGCACAGGCTCCGGACGCGCAGGCTCAGCGGCCATGGCTCACGGGCCCAGCCGCTCCGCGGCATGTGGGATCTTCCCGGACCGGAGCACGAACCCGTGTCCCCCGCATCGGCAGGCGGACTCTCAACCACTGCGCCACCAGGGAAGCCCTCAAGATGTTTTCAGTTGACACAAATGATCTTTCTTCATTTTAATTTGCCTTCTAGTGGGATATATTAGTTTGCTTGGGCTGCCGTACCACAAACCGTGTGGCTTTACAACCAAAATTAATTTTGTCACAGTGCTGGAGTCTCTGAGATCCAAGTGTAGACAGAGTTGGTTTCTTCTAAGTCCTCTTTGCTTGGCTTGCAGGGGGCCTCCTTCTCCCTGTGTCTTCATGTGGTCTTTCCTCTGGTGTCTCTGTCTTAATTCTCTTTTTATAAGGACCCCAGCTATATTGGATTAACGCCCACCCGAATGACCTCCTTTTAACTTAATTACCTCTTTAAAGAGCCCCATCTCCAAATACAGTCACATTCTGAGGTACCAGCAGTTAGGGTTTCAACATATGAATTTTGGGAGGACAGAGGAGGTATTCCAGAGAGTGAGACTGCCTAGAGTCACTCATGGCTACACAGCAGCGGGGACGAAGTTAGAGACAGCTACTACACATGAATCAGTGCAAGACCTGAGCCGAGGGACATCCAAACAAGTATGCCATGGACCTTGCCCCAAGATGCTGCCAACCCAGTTGTGGGGACAGGGTGCCAATACAGAAAAGGAGAGTCAGCCATCTAGACTGGAGTATGCCGAGCCCAACAGAGTGTGTGTGACGGGCAGGAGAAAGAGAAGATAAAAAATCAGTTAGATTGGGACTGTACGAAATAAGTTACACCGAGTTCTTGGTGTTGTGCTTGACACAAGGGAGCATGCTATAAATGATAGCTATTATTCATCAAACAAATATTTTTGCAGTACCTACCATGTGTCAGGCAGCGTGCTCATTGCTGGAGGTACAACATCAACCAAGATGGTCTCTGCCCCCACTGAGCTTAACATTTTAGAGATGCATTATCCAATAAGGTAGCCACTAGCCATATGTTGGCTATTAAAATCAATTAAAATGAAAAATTCAGTTCCTCAGTCATACCAGCCACATTTAATGCACTCCAGAGCCACAAATGGTTACATTCCCAGCACTGCATAAAATTCTATTAGATAGTGCTGGAAAGGGGACGAGAGATTATACCTGTATGGTAAAGGTCATGATAGAGACTTATAGGTACAAGGGAAGAATATTATTATTATTACTATTCTCATTATAATCAAGATGCAGAAACTGAAGATCAGAGAGGTTAAATAATTTGATCAAGTTCACACAGCTACTAAGTGGAAGAGCTGGGATCAGAATCAGGTCTGTCTTAATCTCATGCTGCCTCAGGCCATTTTGTGGAGGAAATGAGTCAGGCACAGGTGGAATCTGGTTAAAGAGAGAAGATGGAGAAGGCATCCTCGGTGGGAAAGCAGCAGCTTGGACAAAGGCACAAAGGCACAGCTGGGCAAGGTTGGGAGAGGACCACGAGTAAACCAGTCTGGCTGGAGAGGCAGGGACTTGCTGAACTCATGTGCTTAGAAAGGTAAGTCGGAGCCTGCCTGCCTTGATTCAGAGCCAAGGAGCTAGGAAACTCAGCCCTATGTGCACAGGTTGACTCCTTGAAGGTTGTTAGCAGGAGCCTGGCATAGTCAAAACTGTATGTTTTGAAGGTAGAAGTGCTCAGGGTGAACTGGGCTGAGGACCAGTAAAGGATGGCAGGGGGATAGAAAAAAGGGAATGAATGAATGGTACGAAGCAAAGAACACCAGAGTGGGAGCCAAGAGCTTAACCCTAAGATTGACTGATTGATTGATTTCTGTTTTCTCCCTTTTAAAAAAAAAATTTTATTGGAGTATAGTTGCTTTACAATGTTGTGTTAGTTTCTACTGTACGGCAAAGTGAATCAGCTATATGTATACATACATCTCCTCGTTTTTCATTTCCTTCCCATTTAGGTCACCGCAGAGCATTGAGTAGAGTTCCTACTGTGCTATACAGTAGGTTCTCATTCGTTTTCTATTTTATACATAGTATCAATAGTGTATATATGTCAATCCCAATCTCCCAATTCATCCCACCCCACCCCTTCCCCCTTGGTATCCATATGTTTGTTCTCTATGTCTGTGTCTCTATTTCTGCTTTGTAAATAAGATTGTCTACACCAATTTTTTCAGATTCCACATATATGCATTAATATACGATATTTGTTTTTCCTCTTTCTTACTTCACTCTGTATGACAGTCTCTAAGTCCATCCACATCTCTACAAATGACCCAATTTCGTTCCTTTTTACGGCTGAGTAATATTCCATTGTATATACGTACTGCATCTTCTTTATCCATTCCTCTGTCAATGGACATTTAGGTTGCTTCTGTGTCTTGGCTATCGTAAATAGCGCTGCAATGAACACTGGGGTGCATATATCTTTTTGGACTATGGCTTTCTCCAGATATATGCCCAGGAGTGGGATTGCTGGATCATATGGTAGTTCTATTTTTAGTTTATTAAGGAATCTCCATACTGAACTCTAAGATTTAATACTGTGTTAACACTGGGCAATATACTTCATTTCCCTGGGCCTCATCTTTTCAATTCTAAAAGGGCATGGCTGGCCCACATGATCTCTGAGACCCCCTTTAGCAATGGTAATCTAGGATTCTGCAAATGTGAGTGACATTAGGCTAAGAGAAGCCGTGTAAAGTGTAGCACTGAATATAGGGGCAAGGAAGACAGCAGGGTCAAAGGCCATCCTGAGACAAAGGGGGAATGATGTGCTACTAACAAAACTAGGTAAGTGTGTGAAAGGGCTTGTCTTTGGGTTTTTTTTTGGGGGGGGGTGGTGGTGACAGGGTATGGAGGTTGGAAAGGATAAGAGGTAGTGGGAAAATAATGGGTTTGTTCATTATTTTATATTCCCCAAATACAGATTTCAAACTTTTGACCTATGACCCACAGCAGGAAATACAACTTGTATCCTGGTCCAGCACAGTTGTTCAGTATATATAACTGAAACAAAAGGTTTATGAAATAAACGGGTACTCTTACTAAGGGCAATGGGTCTAATCTTTTCTATTCTAGTACACTTCATTTTTTAAAAAAGCTGCTTGCCATCCACTGAATATCTTTTATGATCAATCTATGTGTCACTAAGAGGAGGCCCCAGTCTTCTTAAGTTGGGGGCGACGGCAGGGCATCCCATCACAGAATCCAAGAAGAAGCTGCAGCAGTGAACTGGCGAGGCTTCGGGCTGGGGAGGGTCTGGAGCGTGTTTAGTTGAAGCCCTGTTCGGAGAGAGCGTTGAGGCAGGTGGAGGGAACCACCCGTCCAGGTTATGGGGGTTGCGGGGGTGCCCTCAGGACACCGTAGGCGTGAGGACCGGGCGGAAACCTGATTCCCGCAGGAATCCAGCGACCACCCGGGGGCTGCATTTCTTAAGCGTGCTCGGAATGGCTTCTGCATCTCTGACCTCATTTGGATTTCAAAAGCTCCTCCGCTTACTCATCCTCCCCGCGAGGACGGCGTGCGCCCACTCCTCCATTCATTCATCGCACACCGATCTCAGGGAGCGCCAACCAGGTGCGAGAAGGGCGAGCCGCTGCCGGCCGGGGCTCCCCTTCTGGTCTGTTCCCCCTCCCGCCCAGCTCGCGCGCACACACAAAGTTCTGGCTGCTACCCCTGCGGACCGGCTCCCCTTTGCCAATCAGAGCTGAAGCGTGTGCACACCGGACCGCGCCGAGCCTCCCTGGCCTCGCCGAGCCTCCCTGGCCTCGCCCGCTCCTGCCCTAGGCTCGGCCTTCCCCGCCTCGCATCCGTGCCATCGGCGCTCGATTGCGCGCGGAATCCGCTCTCCGGGCTCGCTCGCTCGCTCGCTCGCGCTCGGCCGCCGCTCCCGCCCCCGTCCCCCGCCCCTCCCCCGGCTCCTCCCGCCCCTCCTCCGCCTCCCGTGCAACTTTTGCCGAAGCCCCCACACACAGCCATGCTGAGCTGAGCCCCGGCCGGGGACTGGCCGCGCGCTGCCCGCCCCGGCTCCCGCCCCACCGCGGACCCGCTCGGGGGCCGCGGCCGCTCGGCCCTCGGCCTCGGCCGCTGCGCCCGTCCGCCCGGCTGCCCCGGAGCCCCGCGCAGGGCCCGGGCCGCGGCGGCGGCGGCGGCAGCGGCGGCGGCGCCCGGCCCCCTCCCCCGGCGCCGGCCAAGTGAGGCGGTGATGCGGGCGCTGGCGGCCCCGGCTGCGCGGAGAGCGGAGACACAGGCTCAAGATGGCAGATTCCGACTGAGGCTGGGGGGGCCGAGCTCGCGCGCCGCGTTCCCTTCTCCGTTGCCATGAATCGCGGACACCCCGGCCCCGATGGCCCCCGTGTACGAAGGTAAGCGGCGCCGGCCCGCCGACCCCGCTCGCCCCGCGCCGCCTAGCCGCCGCGGCCCCCGCAGCTTTGTTCTGCCCGCCGCCCCTCGCCGGGCAGCCCCCGGGCCCGCAGCCCCCGGGCGCCCGGCCTCCGCGCCCCACCCCCGGGGCTCGAACCGGCTGCCCGCCCCCTCCACGCCGCCCCCACCCTCGCCCAGCGAACGGCCGGGATCCGGAATCGAACAGATCTTATTTCCAGGGTGGAGAAAGAGGCGGTGGGGGGGGGGGGGCGGGTGTTGGTGGGTGCGAGGGTGGGCTCCTGGCCGAAGAAAAGAAATTAGGAGGGGGCGCCGGGGAAAAGACAGACCCATGACGGTGCTCTTTATTTATTTGGAATAAATAAAGGTGATACGGTGTAGCTTTCCTCCTCCCCCCTCCCCCAAAGAAAATTACCTTTAAGAGGATGTGCTTTCCACTCTCTGTCCTCGCAGCTCCCTTCCCATTTCCCTCCACTCCCACCCCACGCTCCTTTATTCTTCGCGAGCCTCTGATTTTGGGGGGCTGTCGGGTCGGAATGTACGGGGCTAGGTGATGAGAGGGGGTCGGGAGGAAAAGTCCATTTCAGACCCAGGCAGAACAATGCAGTAGGCTAAAATCTCCCCGCATTAGCGTGTGTAAGGGGAAAATGTAGTTTAGGTTTTCAAGTCGGGGAGGCAGCCAAGACGTCTGTTCGTCTCGATCGGTCTGGGTAAACCTGCGTCGTGCACCTTCACCTGGCGTCGGGTCCTTTTTCTGATCTGTCTTTAGGAAGAAAGAAAGGAACGGAAGGGCACGAGCGCTACGTTTTCCCCTGCACTCCCTCTCTCTTTCGTTTCTCTTCAGTCAGTTCTGTCAGCTTCCAGGCAGAAATCAAACTGAAATCAACTAAGTTTTTACACTTCGGTGTGTTTTTTGTGTGCTTGTAGTAGGAGGAATTTTGAACCAAAGGGTGCCTGATTTTTTTCAGTCATTTTCATCGTGAAAATGTTTTCTCGTGCAATCACTGAAGTAGCAGCCTTTACATACTTTTAGCGTCAGTCCATCCGGCTTTCTTTCGGTTTTGTTCAGATATTCTGTGGATGAAATAGCAAATGAGAGGGGCAGGGGTTTGTGGGGGAACAGAGAGGAGGGGCGAGGAGATTTTAATCCTCTGTAAATCCGGAGAGCTGTCCTGGCGAGTGAGACAGGGAACGCATTAATAGTTTTATCTCTGTTATAAAGGCAGATTAAAAAAAAACTTATCTGAAAAGAAAATCTGTTATTAGTTCCAGGGCTCCAAATGAATTAGGTTTCTGGGTGGAATAAAGTTACCAGTCAGGTCCTGGATAACGAGGCTGTAAATAACCTATGGACTGTAAATATTTTTTTTTCAGACTCTCTTAGAAACAAAGGGGCCTGTTTAGAAGGCAACAGAGAGATGTTATTCCAGGGGCTTTCCTCTTTGATTCTGAAGAACACAAGGTCCATTTAACCATTCAGCAAAACAAAACGAAATTTCTGATCACTCCACCACGCAGAAAAGAGCGAGCCGGTGGCTCTGTGAACCCGCTAGGAGGACCCAGTCGGGCGTTCATTGTTTGTCTGTGTCTCTGGGAGGGGGCTACAGTCAATGCTTCCACTGTCTGTGGAGTGTTAAAATGAAACAATTTTCTCTTTATTAAGTACCTCTTTTGAGACTCCCTCTGCTGGACACTCCGGGTGAGCACTGGAGAAGGAACTTGGCATTGAATTGAGAACTATAGTAAAGGGCTGCTTTCCCTTTTCACAAGGGGCTGGGTGTGTGGGTTGGGATGTATTTAGTCAACTTTGTGGAAAGCCATCCTGGGAACTGTGCTGTTCTCCTCCCTTGCATTCTAAATCCATATGGAATGTAGGCCATACCCCTGAGGCCAAGACTTGGCACTCCTGTTTTTCCAACAGTGCTCTTCTAGTGCATGACACCAGATAAAGACCTCTGGGTGTGTAAGATGTTGTGGTGTAAGAATCATCACCGATCTCAAAGGTCTCAGGACCTCACTTTTTAAATTTGCAAGCCTGCTGTCTGTGTCCCAGGTGACCTGCCTGGTCCCCCCTGTCCACCCTGGGTTTCCCTCAGTCTTGTCTGTGTGCTCTCTTAATTATTCCTGTGCTTTGTGCCCTTTGATTCTGAGACAGTTTCTGCATACCTTTGTCATTCTTCTAGTCTTCTCACCCCTCCGCAAGCAGTCCCAGCTTCACTCTGCACAAGCTTAGGTCTGGGTCTTTTTCGAAAGAGACTTGGTCATGCTCTAAAACAGACAGGTGCCCTCTATAATCAGGCATTGTATTGCGGAACCCACATTTCCGTCCTGCTATGAGTGCCTCTAAGACTCCAGTGACCTCCTTTTTCCCTCCTTGGTGACGTCTGCTTGATTTAGCGAACCTGATTTTTACCGTATCCCCATCAGAGCACATGGACACCTTGTGTGTATCCTGAAGGAGCAGGGCTTTTCCTGTGGAATTCTCCAAGAAGAGTGATTTCTAATAGTTTTTAAGCTACTGAAAGATTGAACATGGGGTTCTCAGGAGAAGGATAATGACAGGTGAGGCATTTCAGCTGGAATTCAGGGGTGTACTCATTTGTTTAAATGGGGTGCAGTTGCCCCAAGCTGGAATTTGGTGTGAAGACCTGAGTGCATTAGTGGAGCATTCTGAGCTGCCAGGTTTTTAGAGAGAAATGCTCTGTTGGAAACAGGGTATGTTTGATAATACAAATTAATGGGTAGGAAAGTATAATCCGTCTTCTGTGACTTGCTTTTAAGGATAGGTTTATAAATAGCACATTAGTTTTCAGTGGCTTGTTACTGATCAAGTTAAACTTCTTTAAAAAGGTTTATTTTCTTTAGAAGGTTAAACATTCGCCTTGCAATTATGTTTACTCCATCAACTTGCTTAGCAAGGCTTTTTCCAATATGTAGTGCAAAGGCCAACCACAAAGGTCTATAGTGCCATAGGTTCTGAATTAGAGGACCCTAAATCCCACGTTAATTGTGTTCCACTGTCCCTGGGCTGTGCCATGTCCACTAGTGTTGGCTTATCAGTCAGAGTTCCCAAAACTGTAGCGCTGAAGTCTATCATCAGATGGGCCTGAAGACACCTACCAAGAAGTGGATTCTGAATCATCTTCCATTAAAAGAATTTGATGACACCTGTTCAAAAATATCTTTTCCTGTGTTTATGTTTTATATTTTTAAAATGAGGAAGTATAAATATTGTTTTCATTCTTACCACATTTGAGGAGTGAATCAAGGCTCATTAATTTTATCCCTGATCCTGGACAGTGTGGTACGATACTTGAATCAGAGAAACCTGGGGGTTTGAATCTAGCTATATGGCTTTGGGGCGTGTTACCTAACTTCTCTGAGCTTTGTTTTTTAAAGCCTGTTCGATTGTGCCAGGGCTCCATTAGAAGCGAGTACAGGTAAAGCGCTTGGCTGTAATAGGCATTTTCTCAGTGCGTGTTAAATCCCTCTAGCTTTTGAGCTGCTTACAGGCATGATGACTCCAGGGAAAGAATAACCCACAAATAGTTTAGAAAACCAATAGTAGCAACATTCCAATTATTGATCTCCTGCTATTCCTTTTCCAGTTTGGGCACCAGCAACAATAAACCCCCTATGGCCACAGAAGAAAGAGCCTTTTTGGACCCCCTCTGTGACTTTTCTAGATTCTTTATTCCCGCTGAGCTTCTGCTGGTTTCAGGTAGAGGATTTCTCTTCTCTAGTGGCACATTCTATGCCACTTTAAAAATGAGGCAACAAGCCGTTAGAACAGAGTTTCAGGGGCTGCAGCTGTGCCTCTGGGAAAGTATCCCAAAGTATGAAAGATAATCTTTGCCCTTAATCAGGATCCATTCGTAACCCAGGCAGCAGCCCAGGAGAGGGAGCGCCCAGAGGTGGCTTCCCTACCAAGGGCTCCTCAGAGGGGAGGCACCCGCCCCACCATGAGCCAGGCTCTGGATCAGTGCACCAAACATAATTTTCCTATAGAAGAAAATTTGGTGCTTTATGCAAGTTGCAGATGCTCATATTCTTCGTATTTTATTTTTATTTATTTATTATTATTATTTTATTTTATTTATTTATTGGCTGCGTTGGGTCTTCGTTGCTGCGCGCGGGCTTTCTCTAGTTGCGGTGAGTGGGGGCTACTCTTTGTTGCTGCGCGCGGGCTTCTCATTGCAGAGGCTTCTCTTGTTGCGGAGCGCGGGCTCTAGGTGCGCCGGCTTCAGTAGCTGTGGCACGCAGGCTCTAGAACTCAGGCTCAGTAGTTGTGGCGCACAGGTTCGGTAGTTGTGGCCCGCGGGTTCAGTAGTTGTGGCTCGTAGGCTCTAGAGCGCGGGCTCAGTAGTTGTGGCGCACAGGCTTAGTTGCTCTGCGGCATGTGGGATCTTCCCGGACCAGGGCTCGAACCCGTGTCCCCTGCATTGGCAGGCAGATTCTTAACCACTGCGCCACCAGGGAGGTCCCTGTGTTTTATTTTTTATGTTTCTTTATTTCTCTCTTCCTTCCTCCCGTAGAGACCAATCTTAAAGGAACCGCCTTTGAGGTGTATATGGAACAAAGTAGTGACGATCAGGAGGGTATGATACATGAACATTTTTTATTGTTCTCTGAACATGTCATTTGCCGATGCTTTCTGGTGGTCTTACGATGACAATCCAAGCTCTCCGGGTTGCTATCAAAGGCGAGGTTCAGAATAATGCCAGCAGATGTCATATAACCTCTGATGGAGTGTGAACTTGAAAGGCCCAAACTCATAATAGTTCCATTTTGTATGGCAGTACCCTGTTGGGGGTGGGGGAGGGATTGGAGGTAGAGAAAGAAAATGGAAAACCTGGAATATAGAAAGGTCTTTTTTTTCCTCTAAAAGAAACCAAGGTGCCTGAAGTTAATGGCAGTAATTGCGACTTAGACCCCACTTAATTTGTGGCATACGCTCTACCCACATTGACTCGCTTGTCCTCCTAACAGCCACAAAATAGGCACCGTCACACCCACTTTACAGGCAGGGCATGTCTTTAAAACATCCATTTCACAAACGTTTATGCAGGGTCCCTGTCCTCGAGTTCAGGGTGCATGGGAAGTGAAAGTCAAAACTAAACATGAGCTCACCGGACCGTGGTCTGACTCAAGATGGAATGCCTTTAATGTGTGTGTGTGCGTGCACGCACCCTCGCATCGGTTCTTAATTCTTACGTGCTCATGTTTCTTGAGTTATAAAGGGAAGACCCCACTTCTCTATTTTCTCTTGAAATATTTTCTTTATTTGGAATCAAAAAAGTATTTCTGAATGTAGAAAATAGCTATTACAAATTTCCTTAGAAATATCCCTGGAAATTACCATCTCTCATTTGCAGAAGAGTCCATCTTCCTCTTTCATTACTTACATCTTATATCTTTGTAAACACATTACACTTCTGATTTGCACATGCTGCTCAGAGACTTTCTGGTTTTGGCATTTGGCGTTACCGGCTCCGTTGCCAGTGGACCCATTCATCTTACGTGGCTGTCGGAGAATTAATTCCTGGCTTTGCTGCCTGGCTGAGATCTTTAATTCTAGGTAGTTTTGTGGTACTTATTGGTGGGGATATAGATCGGGTGGTCACTCAGCAGATCCCTCAGGGAAGGAAGTTGTAGAAAAAGAAAACCTAGCTCCACCTGTTGGGAGCGTGGAGCCCAGAGCAGGAAAGGACCTTGGGAGAATTTAGTCTGAGAAACAGAATGCAGCTGACATAAGTCATTAAAAAAAAAAAGTTGAACTACTCTCAAAAGAAGAGGAGAGAGTGCACAGAAGAATCTTGACGATTTGGTGTAATATTAGGTGTAATTCGTCCAGGTTTAGAAAGGACAGTTAGTCAAATTCTTTAGAGGTTCTGAGTCAGCGAAAGCCATACCTGTTTTTCCAGGTTCTCTACGAGTAAGTGAGGTGTTCATGAGAGTGGCTACAAGTCAGACTTGCAGCCCGTATTCCTCCATCTTTGGTCTAGAGCCAATGGAAAAGGCAAAAGATACGATGGGCAAAGCCATTCAACTTGTGATTTTCTGATGGGTAACTTTGCCATTAAAAAGTAAGCTAGTGAAATAGTTGCCAATAAAAAAAAAGCAGCAGACCTTTTTTTTAACATCTTTATTGGGGTATAATTGCTTTACAATGAATGGTGTGTTAGTTTCTGCTTTGTAACAAAGTGAATCAGTGACACATATACATATGTCCCCATATCTCTTCCCTCTTTCGTCTCCCTCCCTCCCATCCTCCCTATCCTACCCTCTAGGTGGTCACAAAGCACCGAGCTCATCTCCCTGTGCTATGCTGCTGCTTCCCACTAGCTGTCTATTTTACATTTGGTAGTGTATATATGTCCATGCCACTGTCTCACTTTGTCCCAGCTTACCCTTCCCCCTCCCCGTATCCTCAAGTCCATTCTCTAGTTGGTCTGTGTCTTTATTCCCATCTTGCCCCCAGGTTCTTCATGACCATTTTTTTTTTAGATTCCATATATATGTGTTAGCATACGGTATTTGTTTTTCTCTTTCTGACTTCACTCTGTATGACAGACTCTAGGTCCATCCAACTCACTACAAATAGTTCAACTTCGTTTCTTTTTATGGCTAATATTCCATTGTATATATGTGTCACATCTTCTTTATCCATTCATCTTTCAATGGACACTTAGGTTGCTTCCACGTCCTGTATTGTAAATAGAGCTGCAATGAACATTTTGGTACATGACTCTTTTTGAATTATGGTTTTCTCAGGGTATATGCCCAGTAGTGGGATTGCTGGATCATATGGTAGTTCTATTTTTAGTTTTTTAAGGAACCTCCATACTGTTCTCCATAGTGGCCGTATCAATTTACATTCCCACCAACAGTGCAAGAGGGTCCCCTTTTCTCCACACCCTCTCCAGCATTTATTGTTTGTAGATTTTTTGATGATGGCCATTCTGACCGGTGTGAGGTGATACCTCATTGTAGCTTTGATTTGCATTTCTCTAATGATTAGTGATGTTGAGCATCCTTTCATGTGTCTGTTGGCAATCTGTATATCTTCTTTGGAGAAATGTCTATTTAGGTCTTCTGCCCATTTTTGGGTTGGGTTGTTTTTTTTGATATTGAGCTGCATGAGCTGCTTGTAAATTTTGGAGATTAATCCTTTGTCAGTTGCTTCATTTGCAAATATTTTCTCCCATTCTGAGGGTTGTCTTTTCGTCTTGTTTATGGTTTCCTTAGCAGCAAACCTGTAAAACTGCAAAATAGTTTTGTGGTTTTACAGCCACTTATTTCTAAACACGGCATTTAAGAGATTTGTAGTGTTTTTGAAAGTGGTCTGTTTTAGCAATTCTTGCCTAACTTATTTTGCTCTAGTAGGTTCTGATTAATTAAATGCCACCGTGTTTAAGTAGAATTAAGATTGATTGACTCTTGCATGTGCTAATGCTGTAGACTTTATAAAACCTTCATTGTCACAGAAAGAATGCAGTTTAATATATGAATGGACAAGAGCATTTCCCCCAGGTTGTACTGTCCATCCTCAGTGAAAGATCACTGTAGAACCTGCCATAACATTGGGTTATGACACTTTGGATTCACAGAGTTACAGATTGCATTCTGATGAAATAAGGTTTTTCTCCCCGTATATTTTTACCATTTTCCTCTAGATCAGTATTACCCTTTTGATTCAACCTATAGAATGGTTATTCACAATATAAAATCATTTTCCAAGGGCTCATCATAAGAAAAGTGATCCATCATGCCAGTTCTGTATAGAACTTCTAGTTTCACGACATTAAGGAAGCAAATTTTAATGATATGTGTGTCTGGAATCCTTTTAAAAGTCACATGGTAAGGCAGTTTGGAAAACTCTGGTTCATTGCTTGTTATGGAAGTTTGATCTTCTTTCCCCAATGAAGAATTTACAGAGCTCTGACAAAAAGCAGCGTGTAAGTTCTTAAAATTGTGCAGAAAGGCAGCAAGTTACACCCTCCTGAGTTCTGTGTCACTGCACCGACTCAACCAGAATCCAGGCTGATAGCAGGAGCTTCTGCAGGAAAGTGAATTTCAGGGGAACTCGTCATGGGGGCAGGGATCGGGGGCACACACCCCTGAGGCAGGTACATTTGAAGCTCCAGCACACTGTGATCACTGTTATTCATTAAGGATGACCTGCGCCATCAGGAAAAGATTAATCAATATTCATTATGTTCTGTTAACTGAGACTGGGAGTTTCTCTAATGTATTACAGAAATGTTTCCATAAGAAAATGGTTAAAATAAAGAAACTCTTTCATTTAATTATACCATGACTTACTCCCCAAAAAGGATTTAAGGCCTCTTAAAGGGTTAAGTTACTGGAAGAGGGAAAATTAATTTATATAGATCAATTCTGTGGATCGGCCTATTTCCAAAGATGTCGGATAAGTGAGGTTTTCCTATCCAGAGCGACAGCAGAAGCAGTCAAAGCTCTTGTGCTGGTGTAACCAGGTGAACAAGCAGAGTGCATAATGGAATTCATTTGCAAGGTCATTTTTGCTTGGCTGGAGTGGTAAGCACAAAATAGACCAGCAGCCGAGAACGGTAAGCGTTTGGGATCAGTTGTTGAAAGGCTTAAAACGGGTTCTAATTCGAGAGACATTTTGTGGTGTGGAAAAGGGGACCAATATAATCAAAATGATACTTGAACAAGGTAATTTTTTTCCTGGCCTGGATGTAATAGAGGGGATGAGGCAGCAGAGGGTGAGCCACGTGGTGCGGGGGGGGGGGGGGGGGGGCGGGGGGGGGAGGCGAGCTCCCCGTGGTGATGGAGCTGGGCTGTTGCTGAGGTCACACAAGAGAGCGTGGCAGAGCACTTAGCCGCATGCCTAATCCGGGCATTCAGTAAATATTTGCTCCTTTCCAGTTTCCTCCTCACCCCTCATGGCCGTGATCTAGGACCAGGGAAGCTTGCTGGTGTTAGCAGCACCATGATACTTAGAGTCTGCCCACTATATCCACAGCTTGCACATCCATGGAGTCAACCAACCATAGATTGAACATATTTGGGGAAAAAATCCAGAAAGTTCCAAAAAGCAAAGCTTGAATTTGCTGTGCACCCGTCAGCTATCTCCATAGCGTTCACATTGTATTCGGTATTACAAGTAATCTGGAGATGATTTACAGTAAACAAGCAGATACGTGTAGGTTATGCGCAAATACTGCACCGTCTTATGTAAAGGGCTTGAGCATACTAGGCACTTGGTATCCACAGCGGTCCTGGAACCAGCACTCCTCAGATACCAAAGGACGACCGATTCTGTTTTTCTAGAGACTCTCTTCTCTTGGTAGGCTCTCTTATTCTACCCTGGGATCACAGTATCTCAGGATCTTACTGGGTCAGTCTTCACACACTCGTATCAACCTTTGACACTGGAGGAAACTGAGGCCCAGAGCACTGAAGAGGCTGCCTCAACATTGCCTTGAGAGTCGCTCCGGCCGTGGGCGCAGAAACTCCAGGACAGTGACCACTGAGTGAGGCTTCACTGGGCCACACTGCCGGCGGGAGCTCCATGGTGTGCTTCCCACGAGGCTGTCACAGCCGCGAACCTTCTCCCAGACCTGGGGGAGGTCCTGGGCTTGGTCCTCCTGGGTGCCCTGCCGCCCACGGTACCTCCCCGAGCCCATCCCTGGGGGGCTATTTCCCACTGTCCCGAGCAAAGCAAGGCCACATGCCGTCAGCTCTGGTTTTTAAAGAGTCTTCTGTTAGGAAGTTGTTCCTTATGTTACCCTGAGAATGTTCGCAGCTTGTCACCACAAACTACTTATTAACAACAGCAACAAAAAAATCACAGAAGAGAAATCGGTACAATTGTGATGAGTTTCACAGAACCTCAGAGCACTTTTCAGTCATTAAGTGGCTTTAAAAAAAAAAAAATGCTGGGACTTCCCTGGCGGTCCTGGGGTTAAGACTCCACGCTTTCACTGCAGAGGGACCAGGTTCGATCCCTGTTTGGAAAACTAAGATCCCACAAGCTGCGCTGCACGGCCAAAAATAAAAATTAATTTAAAAAAAAGCTAATTTCCCAAGGTAGAGCTTCGAGTCATTCTTTCTCTTTGATGTGACCAAAACTTGAACCCCATCCCTGTTGTCAGGCATGCCATTCTGACCCCACAGAGGATCCTGTTGGGGTCCCTTCCGTCTTGCGCCTCCCACCTCCCTTGGAAGCTCTTCCATCCCAGTGAGTAACCCTTCATAGTATTTGAACACACAGACTTTCACACGAAGGGATGGCTTGACTTGACATTGCTGAATCCCAGGGTGACGGTGCAGGGCAGCCTGCAGCCCACTGGTTCCTGGTTTGTGTGTCCAACCTACGACCACCTCCACCTCCCCGCGGACCTAGGGGTGCCTCCTGGCCACCTGCTCGGCCCCTGTGTGCACCCCACAGGCCCTGCCTGGGGAAGGCCTACAAGTGGGTGCGAGGCCTCTTTGACGGGGATTACCAGGGTCCCAGGGATCCGGAACATGGTCCAGAAAAGGACAGGGGCCCAGCTGGTGACCCTGGGGACACCTCTCCCCTTGGGGAGGGGTGTGGCTGGGGTCTTGAAAGTATGGGGTTCAGGGCTGGAGACCCTGTTGCCCTGTTCTCAGGGCAGTGCTGGTAAGGGGACTTCTTGCTCTACAAACTTGGGCAACAAAGGCAACTCAAAGTGTTTCCTGTTGATACAAGTCATGGCTGGTGATTGCTTCACTGGGTGCTCTGCTCCTTTCTTTCCCTCCTCGGCCTTGATGTTGCGCTCACAGTTGCTTCATAAAGCGTGGTTGATGAAAGTGCCCATTTCCCGTTGCTGCCTAAGGAAAGCTCGGGAACCAGTATGTTGTTCCCACAGTGAAACTTGACAGAGAGCCTAGTCAGTCCAGCAGCTCTTCCGTTTTGTCTGTTTCAGCCATTGACATTCACTGCCTCTCCTACTTCTGTCCTCCCTTGACATCCTCTCACCTCTCTGCTTCCACCTACTTATTATTCCCCACTCACCTACCCACAGCGAGCCAGGCTTCTTACCTGCCTGCTGATCGTTTGACTTTGTGTATCTTGGCTGTGTCTCTGCCTTGTTATAGGTGTAGGTGTCAGGGTCCAAGTGCAGGTACGCTGGGGCTCACTTTTTGGAGTATTTGTGTAGGGAGCTGTTTTGGAGAAGTGCTTCTCCAGCTTTGGAAACCGTCAGTCACCAGGAGGGCTTGTTAAAACAAATCGCTGGGCACCACGCTCAGAGTTTCTGTTTCAGTAGGTCTGGGGTGGGGCTTGAGAATTTGCATTTCTAATCGAGAGTCCCTATTTTAGAGGAATGCATTCAGAATGAGAAATCAGTGCATATTTAAAATCAGATGGTAGATGCTTTGATGAAAACTTTCCCTGGGCATGTGGGAGTCGCAGACCTGGCCAGGGTATTATTTGCTGTACTGCTCTTGGCGGCTGAGACGGCCTCCAGCCTCCAGCCTTTCTGCCTCAGCTCCGGGAGAGACGAGGCCCCATCTCCTCCAGGGCCCGTCCATGCAGGGGCTACTTTCTCTTGTTCTCTCTCCAGAGCCGGCCAGTCTGTAGTTCATCCAGTTTGGCACTGGGGCCTCAGAGTAGAATGGGCAGATATCATTCTCACAGTAATAATATATTATTATTAATCAACATAAAGAGCTCTGTGATTGTCTCCATTTACGGAAGAGGAAATCGAGGCTTAGAGATATTAAAGAACCTGTCCAAAGTCTCATAAGCTAGGCCTTGAGCCCTCCTGATGCCAGAGCCTGCTCTTGTCTTGACCGGCCTGCCGGCCCTCCAGCTCCGCACGGGGCAGTTGGAGTGGTCGGTGCAACTTGCGGCACGGAGAGCCACGATTAACTCGAGTAGGAAGGATCCGGGATCCTTCGCGGAGCAGGGCAGCCACGGCGGGGGTTGGTGGTGCTGGAGCGTTGATGTCGCAGACACACATCCGCCCACCCCACGCTCACCCCCGCTCTGCTGTCCCATCCGCCTCCTCTCCATCCGTTAGGGACAAACGAGATGGTGAGTGTAAAGCGCTTAGTCCGGGAGCTGGCATGTAGGAGGGTATATAGTAAGGGGCAGCCACGCCATGAACCCATTTGAGCAGCTAAACCAGAAATCTGAGAATAATCTTCCTGAGACCTCGAAGAAAAAAAGTTATGAAAAGGTGGTAACAGCTAATACTTATCAAGCCCTTGGTATTGCCAGTTCTGTTCTAAGGTTTCAGTTATATTAATTCATTGAATCCTGTAGTAATGCTGCAGGGTAGGTTCTGCCCAGCAGTGTTAACACTGCGGAGGCACTGGAAGGTTCCGCCGCTCACAGGCAGCTGAGCTGAGGTTGCCCCCCGGCAGCCTGGATCCAGAGCTCCCACCCCTGCCCACCCAGGCTCTAGCTGCAAAGGGGAAAGTCTTCCCAATCCCTTCCTCGATAAGAGAGTGAAATTGGTAAATACGCTGGTTCTGCTCCCAATGTAAAATGTTCTTTGTTTCAATCAGAATCTGAATAAATGTTTTAAAATTTGAGAAACTGATTTCTGTTGGTATTCTTGAAAGATAAGGTGGCCGGCGTAGAACAGTCAGGTCTGAAAGATAAGAGCAGCGGAAGGGCCAGTTCTGCCATGTGTCAAAGCAAACCATAAAGGTTCAGATTTGGCGCGGAACTTGACAGACCCGTCGGTGGGCAGAGTAGGTGTGCCAGTGTTAAGATCCTGTTGTCTGTGAGCATTTAATAGATGATGAAGAAGGCTCCACGAAGCGGTGGGGCACGAAAACCTGATTTAACAAATGGGAATGGGACCACGTGATAGCAATTTGAAAAATCGCAACGGGTATTGTTACCTCATAACATTATACCAAGATAAATTCTATGTGATTAAAATGTTAAATTCAACAAAAGTCTGCCGAGCACATTAAGTATGCCAGGGACTGTTCTAGGTGCCAGAGGTGCAGCAGTGAACAAAACAGATGCACACCCCTCCCCGGAAGCAGCCTGCATTTTAATGGATAAAGGTAAATTTATCAATGGATTTAAAAAATCCGTTTTTTAAGAAAGCTTGAAGGAAACAGAAGTGGATATTTATTAAACCTCTGGAGGGGTTGAAGTTTCTAAGCTTAGAATCTGTTGAAGGAATCGCAGAGGAGAATATCGGTGGTTTTATTAGTGTAGCATTCCCCAAATGTAAGGTTGTTTCTGGTTTTTCTATCATGAATCATTTCTCAGTGTCGTTCAGTGTAACATTAAGGGGTGTCTGAATTTTAGGATCGGTTCTTCAAAAAAGCATTGCTAGGTCAAGGGGTATGAACATTTATCCAGTTCTAGTTATAGACCACTGGATTAGTTTCCTCCCCTAAGTGTTTTTATATTAAACAAATCAAACCACCTAGATAAAGACTGAAATTCACCTGCCTGTTGATTCAGGAAGGCACAGAGTCCCTCCTGCCCGGGGCTCGGGTGGGGGCACACACCATTGCCAAGGGCTTTCAAACACCATCGTCTCTGTATGTCAGTGACTCCCAAAGCTGTGCCTTTACCTAGACTTCTTTTCTGAGCTCCGAAGTCATAAAGCCAGCAATCTACACGACACCTCTATTTGGATGTCTCACAAGCATCTCAAACTGAACTTGTACGAAGAAAAAAATCTTGGTCAACCACCTGAAATATGTGCTTCTCCCAGAAATCTTTATTTCCATAAATGGCATCTCCTTCCACCCAGTCGTTCACATCAGAAACCTGAGTGTCATCCTCGACTTCGTTTCACTTCATATTTAATCCATCACTGAATTTTATTGATTTTTGCTTCCCAAATATAGCCATTCTTGTTGTTCGCTATTAGTTATGTTCTATAAAGTCACCGCAGAGGCTGGATTAGGGATGATGGACCACCACTCCTAGGATTAGTTTCCTGCCAGCCTCTGCTCATATTTTCACCAACTGATCAGTACATAACCTTGTTTCATGTGTGTTTTTGTTTAAAGACACCTTATTTAATATATATCGTTGATTGATGAGCATTGAATCACAGCCCACAGCACTGTAACTCATGCCCGAATGAAGCTTACCTAACATGCATTTTTCTATGAGACACATCACAGCTTCCTTGCACTTAGGAACACTAGACAGTCCTTCATCACTGTGCTTGGGGGTCATTTAAAAATCCCCAGCAAAAAGTACCCAAAAATGTGAAAAACGTGGTACGAAATAGACCACGGAAAGTAAGCTTGCTTATAGTATAAGAGCTGAAGCAAGAAGGCAGAGCCTGACCTCTTTTGACCTCAATTGGGAACACAGGCATCAGGCTTCATGCAGCCCAGGTTGTTCCTGGCAGTGTGCGCGTGCCCAGGGATGACTGTGAAAGCACCTGCTGAGGACTGGTTTTGAAGTTACAAATAAATTTTAGCAAGGTGGTGAATTCGCAGATACGGAATCCACAAATAAATACGATCTGCTTCGTATGGTGAACCTGTTTCTCTCTCCACTGCCATCCGCTAGTCCATCGGTCAGCAGGCATTCTGTACAGGGCCACACAGTAGATATTTTAGGCTTTGCAGGCCAAATGGTCTCTGTCACAGCCACTCAGTTCTGCTGTGGTAGTGAAGGCAGCTGTAGACCAGACGTAAATGAGTAGGTGGGGCTGTGTTCCAGTAAAGCTTTACTTACACAAACAGGCTTTGGGCTGAATTCGGCCTTCAGGCTGTAGTTTGGACGCTTGCAGCCTAGTCTAACCCACCTCTGTATCTCGTCTGCACTACCTGCCTGACCTGTCCCCACCCCGCCCCCCATCCATTCTTGAGCCTCCAGCCGATTTCCATGTGGATTTTAAGTGTAACAGATCTGATCACTCTCCTACTTCAGATGGCCAACCGCCTTCCATCACACTTCTAGTAAAATCCCAAATCCTGAGTAACACAGCGACAGCACGGCCCCTGCTGATTTCTGCAATCTCACTTTAGGTCAGTCTTCCCCTTTGTCCCCTTCGTGACTGTCCCTTGCTGCTTCCTGCTTCAGCACCTTTGCACACAGTCTCCCTGCTTGGAATGCTTGTCTGCCCTCTGCCTGGCCAGCACCTGCTCACTCTGCAGTCACAACTGAAATGTCACTTCCTCCTGTAAATTAGATGCCCCTGTTCTGGTCGCAGAGCACGCCGCTCTTTTCCCTCGTGACACTTAGAGTGTTCGGGTGCCTGTGTGTTCGCGTGTCTTTGTTTTCCACCTGCCTGCCCCATTGGACTGCAGGCTCCGGGAAGATGGGCCGAGTCTGTCATTTCTGTCTTCTCTGCTCGTGTCACCTTCACATGCATTGTAGACACTTTCCAAGACTTGTTAACTCAGCACATGATTGTACAGCACAGTTTTGTTCGTACAGATCTTTGTATGATGCTGCAATATAGAAACCTGCAGAAGTCACCCTTTCAGAGCCTCTAGTATATCATCTCAGTTTGAGAGTGATGATTAAAGCGAAAAGAAATCCTGATAAGTGAGTTTGTAAATGGGTGTGAATGTGTCTTTATTGTCAGAGGGTGATTCTGCCATCAGGTACACCTAGTCCAGGGCTTTCTCCCTGGGACTTGAGTGCTGTGTTCAGTCCTGCTGGTCTCCCTTTTCTCGTAAAGATTTTTTTGAACTTTGCTGGTAACGTTTTTTCACACAGGGAAGTGGAGGTGAAGCGTGCTTGAGGAGCCATTTAGGTACCCCTTTTAAAAACTGACTTTCGTTTCTTATCTCAAACCATCACCTCATCCCTCTGAGACCTTAACTGGTATTAGTTTTTTCCTACAGCATTGCCATCATCTGGGGAAGAAAATCTTTGATTTGTCAGAGAATCATCCAAGTAACAAAGCTCCAAATTGAAGAACATCCCAAGAATCCTGCGTGCTCTCGGTGGACAGACCACTTAGCATATTTTAGGAAGGTCATGCATCATTTCTTAGATGGTCTTTTGTAGATTAGCAGTGATGAAAAAGCCTTATTTAACTACTTTTATTTTTTCAAGAGATGTATTATAGAAACACCACTTGTGCATTACAAAAATTAGAAGATAAAGGCAAGCAAAACATACACACACCCTTTCTCTTTCCTTTCTCCAGAGATTACCACTGTTATCCTTGTAGGTCTTTTTCTGTGCATGTATATGTACGCATACTTTTTTCTTTAACCCCAAAATGGTGTAGTACTGTTTTGTAATCTGCTTTTTTCAGTGAACAATTTACAGCCTTTATTTCAGTCAACTTTATTTCCTTTAGTTCCTTGTCCATATTCAGATTTCCATTATTGGCCTTCAAATGTCCTTTGAAGCCAGTTTGTCGAAATCAATATCTAATCAAGGACCACACACTGCATCTGTTTGTAACTTTCTTTTCATCTCCCAACCTGGCAGTCTCTCTCTAAAGAAATAGGCCAGTTGCCCATAGAAGCTGTCACCTTCTAGATGTGTGGGGCTGCTTCCTTAGGGTGGTGCCGAGCTCGATTTCTTCATCTCCTTTATTTCCTGTGTCTTAGGGGCTCAGTGAATTCAGGTTCATCATTTTGGGCTAGAATACCCCAGAGTTGATTCTGGGCGCTTGCTTCACCTTCCAGGGACCCACTATTAGTGAAGCTCAGATTGACCCCTGGCTGAGGGTTATGGCAGCCCGAACCCTTCCCTGTCCAGTTCCATTTTCCCCCTTGAGACCAAAAGGTGATCTGTGAGGTATAACTTTGGCATACAGACCATGTACTGAACGGTTTTAGCACCAAATGATAATTCTTGCCTGGACTCATACATTTCATTAGGTTTTGTAAAATGATGTTTTCCTAATTCTTAAATAAAGTAGAGCTTTTCCTCTTCAACTGGGGCCAACTGGTTCCCCCGAAATAATAGTTCTTACTGGAAAAGCAGGATCTTTGCTAATACTCACCCTTTAATGATTAATTTTCAAATTAAGGAGTTGCATAGTAGCCATTTCAAATAGTGAGAAATGAGTTTTTTCTGCCTTTTCTTTTTTATCATTAAGTAGTCGTGGATTTTTATTGATTTGGTATGTTTTGATCGTTAATCTTTTTGTTACAACTTTAGGCAGTGAGACCCCCGCACCTAGCTCCTGTGACCTCTTGACAGGACCTCACAATTGTGAAAAGCTTTCTTGCTAAATGGTGCAAAGGCCCCAGGCTCATCTTGGACTTTGTACTGGTATTGGACAATGGTGTTAGAGACCACGATCTGGGCATTAGGGGTGGTTATTACTACAGAGGTGACTTTTTTCTAGAGAGTTTCAGTGGACAGAGCTAGAAAGTACATGTTGTTAAAAACTAAGAGTTCAGACACATGTTTAGTTTAGTTTTAATTACCTTGTGCATTCGCTTACTTTCCTCAATTTTATCATCGTAACTCCTTTCTTTTCTATAAAAAAATCTTTATTTCTTCTATAACCTATAAATATAAGAATAAAGTTTCAAAACACCAACATTTATATTATTACAGATGCTGAAACTACAGAAGAAACTTTAACACATCTTTGTAATTATGTCTTCTCTTTAGCATGCATCCAACTAAGGATGTACGGTTGACCCTTGAACAGTGCAGGGGTTAGGGGGACCAGCCTACACCACCTGCACAGTCACAAATTCACATACAGCTTTTGACTTCCCAGAGCTTAACTACTAATAGCCTGCTGTTGACTGGAGGCCTTACCAACAATATAAACAGTTGATTAACACACATTTTGTATGTTACATGCATATCTGCATATATCTTATGCATTTATGACGTACCTTTTTCTTGATTTTTTTTTTTGTGTGTGGATATTTCTAGGGCTACACAGTTCATCTGCAGGTTTTTTCAAATTATTGCAAATCTCTAAAAAAAAAAAAAATTCCAGTATGTTCACTGAAAAAAATCAGTGTATAAGTGGACCCACGTAGGTCAAACCTGTGTTGTTCAAGGGTCAACTGTATAATTAAAAGCTGCATTCTAAAATCTCTAAAAATAAATTCTTCTTCAGGGTGACTGTGTCACCAGTTTGACATATGGTTAGGTTCATATCTTTCAGCTTCTTTTCAGTTTAAGAAATTTTTTAATTTAGCTTTTTTTGAGAGAGGTGATGCGTTTATATGACCGCAACGTCAAAACTACACCAATGTTAAACATAGATGACAGGTATATGGGAATTTGTTAAGTTATTCTTTCTACATTTCTTTTTTGTTTGAAAGTTAAAATAATTAACCTTAAACCATATAGGGACTTACCTGGTGGCGCAGTGGTTAAGAATCTGCCTGCCAATGCAGGGGACAGGGGTTTGAGCCCTGGTCCAGGAAGATCCCACATGCCATGGAGCAACTAAGCTCATGCGCCACAACTACTGAACCTGCGCTCTAGAGTCCACGAGCCACAACTAGTGAGCCCGCGTGCCACAACTACTGAAGCCCGCGCGCCTAGAGCCCGTGCTCTGCAACAAGAGAAGCCACCACAATGAGAAGCCTGCGCACCGCAATGAAGAGTAGTCCCCGCTCACCGCAACTAGAGAAAGCCCGTGGCCGCAGCTAGAGAAAGTCCGTGGCCGCAGCTAGCCGTGGCCACAACTAGAGAAAGCCCACGTGCAGCAATGAAGACCCAACGCAGCCAAAAAGAAATTAATTAATTAATTTTTAAAAATTTATAAATTTAAACCATATAGAAAGATATACACAATGAAGTCTTTACTTTGTTCCCTCATAGATAGCCATTTTTATTAGTGTCTTGACCCTTTGAGTCATTCATTTTGCATGTTCAAATTGTGTGTGTGTGTGTGTGTGTGTGTGTGTACACTCTTACTTATACAAAAGGTAGCATACCTTATATATTGTTCTACATCTTAACTTTTTCTCTTAACAATATATTCTGGAGCTCTCTCTATAGTAGTACTTAGAGATTATCCTCAGGCTTTTTTACAGCCACAGAGCACCTATTTTGTTGACATACCAGGTTTATGGAACATGAACATAATCTTGGATTGTACCCAATCCTCTGCTATTTGTAAACCATCTGTGTTTTGTCACCTTATAAACATGTAATTTCATACTCATGCAGGTGCATCTGTAGGATAAAATCCTGTAAGTGGGATTGTATGGTCAAAGGGTAAATACATCTGTAACTTTTAAAAGGTATTGACAAATTCCTCCAGTTAGGATTTGTACCATGTTTCACTAGAACAAGCATTCTACGAATGTGCCTGTTTCCCTAGAGCAGAACCCATAGAATCTGTTGGGAAACTTTTGTATTTTTGCTGGTAGGTGAGAAATGGTATTTCAAAGTAGTTTTCATTTATATTTCTTTTATTATAAGTGAGGTTGAGCATCTTTTCATTTGTTCAAATGTCATTTGATATTTATTTTATGCAAACTGTGTTTTGAACTTATTATATGTTTTCCTACTATGTTGTTGGTCTTTTTCTTCTTCATTTCTAAGGACTCTTTATATATTCTTTGTGATATGAGTGGCAAATATTTTTTCCCAGTTGGTCATATATGTTTTTTGTATGTGTGTATTTATTTATTTATTTTGAATTTTTGAATTTTATTTTATTTATTTATTTATACAGCAGGTTCTTATTAGTCATCAGTTTTATACACATCAGTGTATACATGTCAATCCCAATCACCCAATTCATCACACACACACACACACACACACACACACACACACTGCTTTCCCCCTGTGGTGTCCATACGTTTGTTTTCTACATTTGTGTCTCAATTTCTGCCCTGCAAACCGGTTCATCTGTACCATTTTTCTAGGTTCCACATATATGCGTTAATATATGATATTTGTTTTTCTTTTTCTGACTTACTTCACTCTGTATGAAAGTGTCTAGATCCATCCACGTCTCAACAAATGACCCAATTTCGTTCCTTTTTATGGTTGAGTAATATTCCATTGTATATATGTACCACATCTTCTTTATCCGTTCATCTGTCAATGGGCATTAAGGTTGCTTCCATGACCTGGCTATTGTATATAGTGCTGCAATGAACATTGTGGTGCATGTGTCTTTTTGAATTATGGTTTTCTCTGGGTATATGCCCAGTAGTGGGATTGCTGGATCATATGGTAATTCTATTTTTAGTTTTTTAAGGAATCTCCTTACTATTCTACATAGTGGCTGTATCAGTTTACATTCCCACCAACAGTGCAAGAGGGTTCCCTTTTCTCCACACCCTCTCCAGCATTTGTTGTTTGTAGATTTTCTGATGATGTCCATTCTAACTGGTGTGAGGTGATACCTCATTGTAGTTTTGATTTGCATTTCTCTAATAATTAGTGATGTTGAGTAGCTTTTCATGTGCTTCTTGGCCATCTGTATGTCTTCTTTGGAGAAATGTCTATTTAGGTCTTCTGCCTGTTTTTGGATTGGGTTGTTTGTTTTTTTAATATTGAGCTGCATGAGCTGTTTATATATTTTGGAGATTAATCCTTTGTTGATTCGTTTGCAGATATTTTCTCCCATTCTGAGGGTTGTCTTTTTGTCTTGTTTATGGTTTCCTTTGCTGTGCAAAAGCTTTGAAGTTTCATTAGGTCCCATTTGTTTATTTTTGTTTTTATTTCCATTACTCTAGGAGGTAGATCAAAAAAGATCTTGCTGTGATTTATGTCAAAGAGTGTTCTTCCTATGTTTTCCTATAAGAGTTTTATAGTGTCTGGTCTTACATTTAGGGCTCTAATCCATTTTGAGTTTATTTTTGTGTATGGTGTTAGAGAGTGTTCTAACTTCATTCTTTTACATGTAGCTGTCCAGTTTTCCCAGCACCACTTATTGAAGAGACTGTCTTTTATCCATTTTATATCCTTGGCTCCTTTGTCATAGATTAGTTGACCATAGGTGCATGGGTTTATCTCTGGGCTTTCTATCTTGTTCCATTGATCTATGTTTCTGTTTTTTTGCCAGTACTATATTGTCTTGATTACTGTAGCTTTGTAGTATAGTCTGAAGTCAGGGAGTCTGGTTCCTCCAGCTCCGTTTTTTTCCCTCAAGACAGCTTTGGCTATTCGGGGTCTTTTGTGTCTCCATACAGATTTTAAGATTTTTTGTTCTAGTTCCGTAAAAAAATGCCATTGGTACTTTGATAGGGATTGCATTGAATCTGTAGATTGCTTTGGGTAGTATAGTCACTTTCACAGTATTGATTCTTCCAGTCCAAGAACATGGTATATCTCTCCATCTGTTGGTATCATCTTTAATTTCTTTCATCGGTGTCTTACAGTTGTCTGCATACAGGTCTTTTGTCTCCCTAGGTAGGTATATTCCTAGGTATTTTATTCTTTTTGTTGCAATGGTAAATGGTAGTGTTTCTTTAATTTCTCTTTCAGATTTTTCATCATTAGTGTATAGGAATGCAAGAGATTTCTGTGCATTAATTTTGTATCCTGCAACTTTACCAGATTCATTGATTAGCTCTAGTAGTCTTCTGGTGGCATCTGTAGGATTCTCTATGTATAGTATCATGTCATCTGCAAACAGTGACAATTTTACTTCTTCTTTTCCAATTTGTATTCCTTTTATTTCTTTTTCTTCTCTGATTGCTGTGGCTAGGACTTCCAAAACTATGTTGAATAATAGTGGTGAGAGTGGACATCCTTGTCTTGTTCCTGGTATTAGAGGAAATGCTTTCAGTTTTTCACCATTGAGAATGATGTTTGCTGTGGGTTTGTCGTATATGGCCTTTATTATGTTGAGATAGGTTCTCTCTATGCCCACTTTCTGGAGAGTTTTTATCATAAAAGGGTGTTGAATTTTGTTGAAAGCTTTTTCTGCATCTATTGAGATGATCATATGGTTTTTATTCTTCAGTTTGTTAGTATGGTGTATCACATTGATTGATTTGAGTATATTGAAGAATCCTTGCATCCCTGGGCTAAATCCCACTTGATCATGGTGTATGATCCTTTTAATGTGTTGTTGGATTCTGTTTGCTAGTATTTTGTTGCGGATTTTTGTGTCTATATTCATCAGTGATATTGGTCTGTAATTTTCTTTTTTTGTAGTATTTTTGTCTGGTTTTGGTGTCAGGGTGATGGTGGCCTCATAGAATGAGTTTGGGAGTGTTCTTTCCTCTGCAATCTTTTGGAAGAGTTTGAGAGGGTTGGCTGTTAGCTCTTCTCTAAATGTTTGATAGAATTCACCTGTGAAGCCATCTGGTCCTGGACTTTTGTTTGTTGGAAGATTTTGAATCACAGTTTCAATTTCATTACTTGTGATTGGTCTGTTCATATTTTCTGTTTCTTCCTGACTGAGTCTTGGAAGGTTATACCTTTCTAAGAATTTGTCCATTTCTTCCAGGTTGTCCATTTTATTGGCATACAGTTGCTTGTAGTAGTCTCTTAGGATGCTTTGTATTTCTGCGGTGTCTGCTGTAACTTCTTTTTCAATTCTAATTTTATTGATTTGAGTCCTCTCCCTCTTTTTCTTGATGAGTCTGCCTAATGGTTTATCAATTTTGTTTATCTTCTCAAAGAACCAGCTTTTAGTTTTTATTGATCTTTGCTATTGTTTTCTTTGTTTCTATTTCATCTATTTCTGCTCTGATCTTTATGATTTCTTTCTTTCTGCTAACTTTGGGTTTTGTTTGTTCTTCTTTCTCTAGTTCCTTTAAGTGTAAGGTTAGGTTGTTTATTTGAGATTTTTCTTGTTTCTTGAGGTAGGCTTGTATAGCTATAAACTTCCCTCTTAGAACTGCTTTTGCTGCATCCCATAGGTTTTGGATCATCGTGTTTTCATTGTCATTTGTCTCTAGATATTTTTTGAGTTCCTCTTCGATTTCTTCAGTGACCTCTTGGTTATTTAGTAACGTATTGTTTAGCCTCCATGTGTTTGTGTTTTTTACGTTTTTTCCCCTGTGATTCATTTCTGTCTCATAGCGTTGTGGTCAGAAGAGATGCCTGATATGATTTCAGTTTTCTTAAATTTACTGAGGCTTGATTTGTGACCCAAGATGTGATCTATCCTGGAGAATGTTTCATGTGCACTTGAGAAGAAAGTGTAATCTACTGGTTTTGGATGGAATGTCCTATAAATATCAATTAAATTTATCTGGTCTATTATGTCATTTAAAGCTGTGGTTCCTTATTAAATTTCTGTTTGGATGATCTGTCCATTGGTGTAAGTGAGGTGTTAAAGTTCCCCACTATTATTGTGTTACTGTCGATTCCTCTTTTATAGCTATTAGCAGTTGCCTTATGTATTGAGGTGCTCCTGTGTTGGGTGCACATATATTTATAATTGTTAAATCTTCTTGGATTAGTCCCTTGATCATTATGTAGTGTCCTTCCTTGTCTCTTGTAATATTCTTTATTTTAAAGTCTATTTTATCTGTTATGATTATTGGTACTCCAGCTTTCTTTTGATTTCCATTTGCATGGAATATCTTTTTCCATCCCCTCATTTTCAGTCTGTATGCGTCCCTAGGTCTGAAGTGGGTCTCTTGTAGACAGCATATAGATGGGTCTTGTTTTTGTATCCATTCAGCAAGCCTCTGTCTTTTGGTTGGAGCATTTAATCCATTCACGTTTAAGGTAATTATCGATATGTATGTTCCTATGACCATTTTCTTAATTGTTTTGGGTTAGTTTTTGTAGGTCTTTTTCTTTTCTTGTGTTTCCCACCTAGAGATGTTCCTTTAACATTTGCTGTAGAGCTAGTTTGGTGGTGCTGAATTCTCTTAGCTTTTGCTTGTCTGTAAAGCTTTTGATTTCTCCATCGAATCTGAATGAGATCCTTGCTGGGTAGAGCAATCTTGGTTTTAGGTTCTTCCCTTTCATCACTTTAAGTATATCATGCCACTCCCTTCTGGCTTGTAGAGTTTCTGCTGAGAAATCAGCCGTTAACCTTATGGGAGTTCCCTTGTATGTTATTTGTTGTTTTTCCCTTGCAGCTTTCAATAATTTTTCTTTGTCTTCAATTTTTGCCAGTTTGATTACTATGTGTCTTGGCATGTTTCTCCTTGGGTTTATCCTGTATGGGACTCTCTGCACTTCCTGGATTTGAGTGGCTATTTCCTTTCCCATGTTAGGGAAGTTTTCGACTATAATCTCTTCAAGTATTTTCTCGGGTCCTTTCTCTCCCTCTTCTTCTTCTAGGACCCCTGTAATGTGAATGTTGTTGTGTTTAATGTTGTCCCAGAGGTCTCTTAGGCTCTCTTCATTTCTTTTCATTCTTTTTCTTTATTCTGTTCTGCAGCAGTGAATTCCATCATTCTGTCTTCCAGGTCACTTATCCTTTCTCTGCCTCAGTTATTCTGCTATTGATCCCTTCTAGTGTATTTTTCATTTCAATTATTGTATTGTTCATCTGTGTTTGTTTGTTCTTTAATTCTTCTAGGTCTTTGTTAAACATTTCTTGCACATTCTCGATCTTTGCCTCCATTCTTTTTCCGAGGTCCTGGATCATCTTCACTATCATTATTCTGAATTCTTTTTCTGGAAGGTTGCCTATCTCCACTTCATTTAGTTTTTTTTCTGGAGTTTTGTCTTGTTCCTTCATCTGGTACATAGCCCTCTGCCTTTTCATCTTGTCTTTCTGTGAATGTGGTTTTTGTTCCACAGGCTGCAGGATTGTAGTTCTTCTTGCTTGGTCATATATGTTTTGATTCACTGATGGTGGTGTCTTTTGCCCTTCAAAAGTCTTTTTAATTTTATGTAATCACTTTTACCTTTTTGTTTATGGCTTCTATATTTTGAGTCAGAGTTATAAAGACATGTCCTATGTCAGGTTTTAAGTTCCCTCTGGTATTTCTGTAATTTTATTTTTCCACTTACATCTTGGTTCCTTTGGTGTTTATACTTGGGCATGTTCTGAGATTTTGGTGCCAACTTTATATTTTTCCAATATTTAGTTGTCCAGACACTATTTATTAAAAAGTTTATATTTTTTCCACAGTATCATGATGTCTACTTTATCATATATTAAATTCCTGTAGGCCCAGGGGTCTGTTTCCAGATTCTGTATTTTTCCACTGGTCGATCTGTTGTTAATTATTGAGGTTTATATTGTCTTTTAATATCTGAAAGGACTAGTTCTCCCTCATTGCTATTTCTTTTCAGAGTTTTCCTGGCTATTCCCCCTGTTTGTTTTTCCATATGAACTTTGGAATCAGCATGTCTTGTTTTCAGAAGAAATCTGTTGGTATTTCCATTGGGATCACATTAAATTTATAAATTGCTCAGGGGGTATTAACATCTTTACAAGGTGTTGAGTCTTGTTGAGTGTTATCTAAGATCATGTTTTCTTTCCATGTGTTCTTTTTTGTGTGTGTACTTTAGTAATGTTTAAAGTTTACTCTATATAGTTTATATATATCTTAAGTTTATGCTTATAGTTTTTCATTGTCTTCTAATTGGTTGTTGTTTGCATGTATGAAGAGTGTTGATTTTCGTATATATTTTTAGCAGCCTTATTGAGTTGTAATTCACTATTTAAATGGTACAGTTCAGTGGTTTTTAGGATATACACAGCATTGTGCAGTCATCACCCCTATCTAATTTTATAACATTTTCCTCACCCCAAAAAGAAACTCTGTGCCCATTAGTAGTTATTCCCCAGTCCCATCTTCCCCTCATTCCTTGGAGACCACTAATGTATTAATACTTTCTGTTATGGAATTTCATATAGATGAAATCATACAACACATGGTCTTTTGCAACTGGCTTCTTTCATTTAGCGTAACGTTTTCAAGTTCTTCCATGTTGTAGCCTGTGTCCATCTTTTTTTTATCATAGCCATCCTTGTGGATGTGAAGTGGTATCTCATTGTGGCTTTGATTTGCTGATTTCTTTATGTATTTAGTTTGCTTTTGCCGCCACCCACTCTAGTGAGACTTCATGAGGGCAGGGAGTGGGCTTTCAGCTCTAAAGCCCCAATGCCTAAATAATGCCTGGCAAATATTTGGTGCAACTAGATGCTTATTGAATGAATGATTGGATCTATTATATTTCTAGACCACCTCTACTTTTTAAAATTACTGTGTGGTTTAGCACACATAAATTAATTATTTTACCATAGGCAGAATGTAATTAGAGAGTGGGGTTTTTTTTCCCACTAGGAGAGAAAGTCATGTGTTATATCCAACAGCCCTGTAAAAACAATTTTGTGTGATACATGGTTTGTGACGGCCAATGCTACCTTCTCTTACATTAGAATGAATGACTGACAGTTGCTGGAACATGTCTAGGAGATTCGTTATCTTTGCAGGAGGATGATTTTAAGCCCTAGATTCTATTGTTGTTGGAGACTCCTAGGTAAGATACATAAGATAAACATGAGAAATTAGGTAAAGGTGTTCTGAGCCTGGGAACAGGGAGTTTTGAGTGAGATAGATCAGCTCGGGTATATTTAAGAAGTCCTAAGTTTACCGGGGGGCTGTGTTCCGGAATTTCTTTTATAAGGTGGTTGTGTGGACACAAATCACATTTAACAATAGAAAAAAGTGGTGTTAGTTAAGATCAGGGTCTCAAGCAAGCCTTGAAGAACATTAAAAAGTACGTGGCTGATGCACGGCTGGGGGCAGGGCGTATGTGGGAAATCCCCATGCTTTCTGCTCAATTTTTCTGTGAACCTAAAACTGCTGTAAAAAATAAAGTATAATAAAAATTTTGAAAAAATAGCATAGCTGAAATACATATATTTTGTAGGAAAAGGGAAATAATTTAATGCCAGAAAAATAAGATTGAATAAGAAATTATTTCTCTTTAATGTCAGTGTATGAAGAAAGATATTTTAATTACAGAAATAGGTGAGCTCTTGTGTGTGTGTGTGTGTGTGTGTTTGCAGGAGACTTTTGATCACCGTCCAAGGGTTTAGAGGCTGACAATACTGAATTTTTATATTGCTCCAATTTTGTTCAAAAGATGTGACTTTTAACAAGATTATTACCCTCATATTATTATCAGGCATGTTTGGGTTGAGGGTAGGAGAAAGAGAGAGATTGATAAATTCACTGATTCCTTCATTTAGATAGATTTTCCTGAAGTACCTGAACCTGAGGAACAGGGATGGTAGAATATTGTTCTAAAGCATCTGCATTTGCTGTAAGAAAAGATTCGTCTGAAAGGCACTAATTGAGAATTGAAATGTACGAGATAGAAGCCGGATCTGAAGGGCAGATGGATCAAAAAAGGTAGCTGTGGACCCACCTGGAACCAGTGGTTTGAGGAGCTACAGGGAGCAGAGTTAATCAGACTGTCAGGAAGAACGTTTTAATGCCCAGATCTGTCTACAAACGGACAGTCCTGGGGATCAGAGCCTCCTTTCGTGCTGGAGGTGTTCAAGGTGAGCGCCTTTTGATGGAACTGCTGTGGAATAGGATCCAGTGTAAGATGGACAGCTGGGCTAGGGGACCTTTAAAATTCCTTCCGAGAGAGAAGGTATAGTCCTGAGATACAGGACTGTAGAGAGAAGGTATACACTCCTGATAGGAGGGAATGTGTCTGAAGTGTGTGGGTCCAGCTCTTCTCATGACCTCCACCAAACCTGATGCATCGGTTCTCTTCTCCACCAGCGCACATGAAGCTTCAGCTGGGCGTCTCATTGACCCAAAGCCAGGCACCTCCCGTTCACGCTCCTTCTATCAGGAGAGACTTAGGTTAAGTAACTATTTCTCTTTAAATGGTTCTGAAATGAAAGGACAGGGCCTGGTGTGCCGTGTCCTCTTTCCAGCCCTCAGTTCAGGCCTGGCCTGCAGCTCTTGCCCACTTTCTAAGGGTGTAGACGCAGAGATAACCAGGACGCGACCCTGAACTGGAGCAAGGAGCACGGCCCTGAGCGGTTCTGGCTCCGGCATGGCGCCCGCCTCTGAAGTCCAGTTGAAGCCCAGCAGCCCGGGCTGCTGCCCTCCTGCTCCTTGGTTATTCAGTGCAACCTTTAGTCTAGGAAAAGTGCCAGTCTTCCTTTCCAAGAATCATATCTCCCTAAATGGGGCAATCTGCTTTAAATGCCTTCTCGGCTGGCGCCTTCCCCATCCCACGATTGGCACAATTAAAGCAACAGTTTCACCTTTTTAACTGCCTGTACTGTGCTAGATTGGGTGGGTTGCTGTGGGCCGTGTGTGTGTGTGTGTGTGTGTGTGTGTGTGTGTTCCTGCCTGCCCGTGCGTACATGCCCGTGTGCACCAACACGTCATCCTTCTACCCTCAAAATGGTCATTTTCAGGAGTGCTAAGAGCCACAGATAAGCCCTGCATTTGCATTTTCCCTATTGTGCTCAACCTAAAAAAACGTTTTTTTAAAGCAGGCTGGCTACTGTGTTGCACAAGTCTTTCTGTATCTCGCTGGGAAGACCTTCTGCTGAGCTCAGAGATACCCTTCTCTCTGCATGGTCCCAAGTTGGAATTTGCTCTGTCACTCATGACATTGGGCATCTTTCTCCGGTCTCTCCCCTTTCTCGTCCTGCACTCGCCGTTCACCGTCCGAGAGAGTTGGGGCTGCTCTCAGCACGATGTGAAGAAGCCTCCTGTGGTTGCTCTGGGTTCTCTCTGATTCCCAGTTCAGCTAACAAGCCGACCCCTGTTCAGCTGAGCTCTTTTGGAACCTGGTTTCTATTACCTGCCACTCGGCTTGAACCAGAGGCTTCTATCAGGGCGTGCCGGTGACTGCTTTGCTACCCTCTGTGCCATGAAGGCAGCCAGTTATTTGCCAGCACTTCACCCTCAGAAGTCAACTTTTCAGCACCATTTGAGGCCCACTGGGTGTAGAGTCCTGTGTTAAGTGGTTCAGCTGGGAACGGAAGACACCACCTTACCTTCTGGGTCACCTGAAGAGGGACAGAAGAACCTTGGGGCAGACGCCCACCTGTGCTCTCCCAGTAACGTAGATGGAGACACCCTCTTGTGGGACATGGACTTGGAGTTGACTTCCTGGTCGTGGGGGACAAACCTGTACTCACCCCTGCCTTGTTCGTCGCCTAGGTCCCCTTGTGATTAAATCAGCTGTGCGGACGTTCAGCCTGTAGCAGTGGCATTGGACTCATGTTGTAAGTTAAGTAATTTTCAGCCTGGCAAGTCTGGCGAAGTAAAACCCCTCGCATTTCAGCCGAGCAGGTGTGGCCAGTACCCCACGTGTTTCAGCAGAGTTTACTGTTTTGTTTTGGTTTTTTCTGCCGGAAGGAAATACAGGTTAGTGAGAAGTAGGATTTGCTTTGCAGAAGATGACTTTGGAGAATCATTTCCTCCAAAGCAAAAGCCTAAAGGTGTGAGCACTGGGGCTATTGGATGTAGTGATCCTGACCCCAAGGAGTTAGCTTTGAGTGCCTTCAGGAAGATTTCTGGCTTTTCGGTGGTTCAGAAGGGCAGTGTGGATGTGGTTTGGTGCAGAAGGGAGAGAGGTGAGTGTGGAAGTGAAATTCACATGCAGACTCCACACCAGGGGAAGGGCAGGGAGGGTCTGGCAGTGGGGATTACTGGATTACTGGAATATATAGGAATGTTACTTTGTTGTGCTGTGTGCAAGGCCATCTGGGGAGTGGGGAAGAGCTGTGTGATGCACTACATCTCAGGTGTCTCTGGGGCAGCAGTATGGCATCCTCGGGACTGCTAGAGGAGCAAAGACTCAGGGTGGGAAGCGACTGACACCTGGGGGCAGAGGACGCAGGGCGATGGCGAGGAAGGAGACACAGCCCCTGCCCAACCAAAGGAAGACGCATCTGTGTGCAGGAGGGGGCGGGCGCGTGGGTGGGTTGGAGAACATTTAAAATATTGGAATGTTTCCGAGCGTGTGTGTGTGTTGCCCACGGGTGTCTGGTGTGGAAAAGATAGAAAAGGCAGCGTTACTGGTGACCTGAGAGCAGTTGATTTAAACGTGGGGGCAGTGGTACCTGGTCCAGAGAACGCACAGAGTGTACTTCCCAGGGGGGTACTAAGTTCCCCTGGCCTCCGCCATCCCTTTCCTCCGTTTTCCTTTTGTGGAAGAGCGAGAGCCGTTCCTCTGTTAGTGGTGGGGAATTTGGTGCTTGTGTAGAGATCCTGAAAGCGCTGATCAGAGGTGACCCTTTAGGGCTCCCGCGGTTCCAGGGAGAATCTGGAGAGCTGCGTTTGGAGCAGCGTCCTCAGGAGTGTCGCAATCCTTAGGGCGTCCACCTCCTTGAGCCTTTTGTCGTTTCTCACTCATTCCGGTATCTCCCAGCGGGTGTGCGTTAGTATCCAGCACTTGGTGGTGGTAAAAATTAGTATGTGTGGTTGGCCCAGGAGAAATGCATGTTTGTTCATCCATTCACCGGCCCATCCATCTGTCTGTGATTCTAGCCGCACTGATAAGCCACTCATCAAACAAGGAGCCTTCCCCATGGCCCCCAGCTGTCCTCCTCTCCCTTCTTACAGGTAGAACCAGGTGTGTTCCTGATCCCTGACTGGCAGGCACAGGAAATGGTCAGCTTAGACTCATCAGGATTGGATTCTGAGTCACGAGGGGGAAAGTGGGAGGTGGTTGGCAGTGGTGACAGTTGGGGGCATGGGGGTGGTGACGTCTGAACCAGATCCGGGCTTTGCCAGAGGAAAAAGTGGAAGTGTTAGGAAGTGTCTTCCTTGTTAGGAAGGCAACTTACAGTGTCTGCTTCAACATGTTGATTTTTTTTAATGTTTTGTTCTGATTGTGTCACTTGTTTTTCTTAACTAAAGCATTCTCTAAATTTGGCTATACTTACTATGGTAATTATTTCAATTGAATTCTATCCAATTAATTATTTATACCTCATCTTGATCTGTAAATTCTGATTGGTTTTATAGTATAATAAAAACACAGACTATAATAACCCATACAATACAAAAAAGAATTTAAGAACAGGACCAGGAAAAATGCAAATCAATATAGAAGTTCAAAGCCAGGAGGAAAAAAGAATCCCAGATGTGCCAACAATGAGACCCCTGCATTGCTTTAGCTGAGCCTCCCATTGTCTCTGAGCTTCATAGGATCAAAGAGAAGTGGTCACTTCAGTAATTCTTGCTGCCAGACAAGGAAGACATACCACGTCCTCAAGAGAAGCAAAGAGTTTTTTGTCTTTTAAACTCAATTTTGCACGTGAACTTTTATCTGGGACGAACTGAGTGGTATCACATCGGGATGTTCCACATCCCCACAGCAGACAGACAGCTGAGCTCTTACGGCTCTTTCTCACGTCAGTCCTCTTCGGAAGTGCGAGGCATAACATCAGAATGCGACTCAGCAAGTGGAATTCTAGCCTTCCGGTGTGGTGTGATGCAGTGCCCAGAACAACCAGTGGAAATGCTGGTCTGGGTGTCCATCAGACAGTCTTTACAACCATTACTTCTTTTAACTGGGGTGTGTGTGTGTGTGTGTGTGTGTGCGCGCGTGCGTGCGTGTGTGCGTGTATGAATAGGTATGTATGTATACGTGTGTGTGTATACATATATAAAGTACTATATATATATATATATGAAGAGATAGTTTGAAGTTATATTCCATTGCCTACCATGTTGTTTTCTAGCTCACTGATTGAGGCTTTAGGAATCGACCTTGTAAGGTTGACATCTTTTGTAGAAATTAAGGATTCTATTTGAAACACTCACGGAGGAGAGTTCTATTTTTGTAAATAGGATAATTGGGTGGAAAACTGTGCTAATATCTATCTTTATTTAACCACTCCCAAGGAAGAAGCCAAGCAGTTAAAACCATGAGGTTATAACCAAGAAACTACCATTCACCCAGGGTCAGTGTCATCTGTATACAGGCTGAGTAGTTAAAAAGAGTGGGGACGTCAAGAGCCATACCACGCAGTCTCATCCTGTTATCTCAAGTGTGTGAATGAAGGGTGGGAATGAGTAGGGAGACTGAAGCAGGCTGTGCGTGGCGGGGGTGGGGGGAGAGTGTGCAGAGACACCACCCCTAAGTGCCAGGAGTGTTCTGTAGTGAGTAGGAGGTTACAGAGGAGGGAGGGTTTGGGGAAGTGGCAAATGAGATGATAATTGTGTCCTGAGAGAGGTGACATTTATTCTCACTGACTTGGATGATCTCTTACCCTTGTGCAGGTGTGAGGAGTGGTGGGTGGCAGCACGGCATGGATTGTTAACACAGTGTGTTCAGTACCACGGCAGAGAGTAGGGGTGGGATGCAGAAGGAACGAGCATTTATAGAGCGCCCACTGTGTACCAGACCTATCATGAAATGGTTAGGGGCATGGCTTTGCCATCAGAGAGACCTACCTCTAGGCTCTTAAGTCTAAGTTTGCTCATTCAAAAATGGGGATAACGGCGGCACCTTACCCCACAGACCGGTTGGGAGGCATCATGAATACATCGCCTGTGTTCAGTAAAAGTCATTATTAGAATGATGGCCATCAGCAGGTCTTTCTCAACATAATATGAGGTGGGTCTCATGCTCCCCCTTTTACAGATGGCTAAACTGAGGCTTAAGGAGGTAATTACCTTGGCCAAGATCTTTCATCTCATAAGTATTGAGGCTGGGATTCAAACCAGGTTTTCTAGCACTAAAGCCTGTTGTTTTTCTCTGCTCCAGGCTGTCCGGATTTGTAGATAACCCTCTTGTATCTTGTAACTCAGATGTGTGGGCTGTGAACCAAAGTCCCTTTCTGGGTCCATGTGCTGGTGGATGGCTTTCTGTCCTTTATGATCACATTTGATAAGCTCAGACAGTGATTTGTATGATGATTGTGAAAAGGAGCACTATGTTAAGGAGTCTGAGGGAGGAGAGATTTTTCTCCATCTGTGTTTGTCATGCTACCTGGAGATCATACCTGTACAGTGAGGTGGCTTGATTGAATGAACGTGGAGGGACTTCCCAGCACTGATTTTAGGACCGTGACAGTTGTGACAGTTTTCCTCTAGCACTTCTGGCAAAGTCCAGGTTTTGGTTTTTGCTTTTGGACCTTATTAAATCTAGTATAATGAGCTTGAATTGCCTTGATGGATAATGGAAACAGTGTTACGTAGTATGAGCTTCTGCCTGGGTTGCCACCTGCTCCCACAAAGCTCAGTGGCCAAGTAGCTCCTTATGGATTGTCTCATGTTAATAGAATAATGGAAAACAGGTAGTGTGCCAGGAGGAGTGCTTCTCCTTGGAGGCTTGAGGGCCCATCATGGGTTGAATTGTGTCCGCCTTCAAGTTCATATGTTGAAGTCTTAGCCTCCAGTACCTCAGAATGTAACTTCATTTGGATATAGGATCACAGCAGATGTAATTAATATAAGTTCATACTGGAACGGAAGGACCCTAATCCTATATGACTGGTATCCTTGTAAAAAGGGGGAGATTTGGACACAGACTTGCACGCAGGTACTTCGCGTGAACATAAAGGCAGAGATCGGGGTGACGCATGTACAATCCAAGGAACACCAAAGGTTTCCAGAAACCACCAGAAGCTAGGAGGGGGGCCTGGGACAGATTCTTTCTCAGAGACTCAGAAGGAACCAGCCCTGCTGACACCTTGATCTTGAACATGGAGTCTAGATGATAAATTTCTGTTGTCTTAAGCCACCCAGTTTCTGGCACTGTGTCCCAGCAGCTCTAGCGAGCTAATACAGGGCCCATGGAGAAATAGTGAGTTATAAACTCCAGCAGAGGAATGAGAATCACTCACGTGCTTTGGTTAATGTTTCCATCGGAGAGTGGGAGCTGGATGTAAGGCTCTGAGGTCGGGAGGTAGAAAGAAGAGAAGCACAGACAAGCAGACCACCTTCTGAAGAATGTGAGTGTTTGTTGTATGAGGGACATTGCTCTGAGGTGACCTTTTGCCTTGCTGGGTTTTTTTTTTTTTAAGGAAAGCAATTTGTCCATTAGGGTTGGAAATATATTTTCTTCAAGACCACAAGGTGATGGTTTTAAAAAAAATCCACCTCTAAGTTTAAATTTCACTGTGTAGAACTACTTTGTCTAAAGAACTTTCTGTACCGATGATAGTGTTACAGACCCACAGCGTCCAGCCTGGCAGCCACGTGCTGCACGTGTAGCTGCTTGGCGCTTGAAATGTGGCCAGCGTGGCTAAGGAACTGAATTTTTAATTTTTAAAATTTTAATTTAAGTTTCCACTCGTGGCTAGTGAACAGTTGGACGGTGCGGATCCAGAACATAAGGGCAGCGGCGGGAAAGGACCCAGAGGAGAAGACTGAGGTGTGGGCTCTTTACTGAGGTTCAGGGGACGGTTGGGTTAACGGGTCACCGTGGCTGGTGCCCCCGAGCGTGGCCTTGTCCTCAGCTGACGGAGCACTGGTGGCAATAAAAGTGAAGTAATGCAAGCTGACGTTTCTAGGTGCTTTGCTAAAAAGATGCTTAATACAGGGCTTCTTTTTGGAGCCCAAATCATCTTAGACGGTTCAGTACTCAGTAGAGAGGCGGGGCAGATGAACGAACAGGAGAGGAGGGGTCCAGACGGGCCGAGAAGTTGCTTTCAGGTTGTGTGTGCTGACCCTCGACCTGTCCTGAGGGACCCATCGTCGCAGATTAGGAAGCCAAGACAAGGTTAGACCACCTTGTCTGACGGCAGAAGGTTGCGCCCGGAGTATTTTGTGCTTGATTTGCTGTGCGCAAATGCCCAGGAGGAGCTCCTGGAGCCCAGCCCCCCCTCACCACCCGTCTGCACTGACAGCCGCCGCGTGGAGCGTGTGGCCAGAGGATGCTGGTTTGGAGAGAGTGCAGGTGGGAGGTTTCAGAACCTAAAATGGAACCAGAGCCGGGTGTTCTCAGATGCAGTTTCACACCGAACAGGAACGGGTCCCCACGCCTGTGTTGGCCAGCCCTGGACAAATGACTGTTGTCCTTGCTCACCACTGGCTTTGGCTCGGGGCCCCGTATAATTTAAAAATTGCTCCTTTTTCCAACTCTGCTTAGCTCTCATTTTGATTTCACAGAGAAGCAAATGGTTCATCAAGTCTTGTGATTTTTCTAAACCCTGAGTCAAAGGAGGGGCGTCATGCGGAGACGCTTTATGTCAGGATGGTGCCTGCCTCTTGCCCTGCCCCCTTCACTCCAGCAGACTGGACTCTTAACAGTGTAGGGGCTGTCGTGGAAGGAAGGGGCGGACTCTCCTGACTGAGCAGTGAGCGGGTGGGCATTCAGTCGGAATGTCTGGGCCTTAGAGGGCAGGGGTTTTCGTTTGAGAAGAGGTTAGGGAGAGAAACGGGGTTGAGGGAAACCTGTTTGTCAACAGCACATTCGGTAGCTTGTACCATGTGGACGGCCTTATGCTGCGGGGCTTGGGGGCAGCAGTAAGTAGTGATAGCTCGTCGTGGCTCACGCGCACACAGACAGTGTGACAGTGCCCACTGAACACACGCTCGCTCTTCGCCAAGAACTCATCAACTCATTGCAGACGAGATTAAACAAAGCAACAAAAGAGATCAAGGGATGCAAGGTAAGATGTGATGAGCACCGTCAGCGAGACACAAAGAAAAAACCCTGAGGTCCCAAACGACCAGGGATGCTTGATTCGATCTGGTCTTTGAAGGATGGCCTTGATTCGGACGGGCGGTGGGGAGCCCGAGGTTGCTCCAGGCGGTGGTGCACGAGGCTCGGCTGGGGACAGTGGGTGTCTCCTTTGGTCCAGCTGGTGCAAGTTATAGGTCACAGGTTTTTCCATTTGAATGTAATGATTTGACTGTAGTAGCCATCAGCAAATGGAGAGTTCAGGGGGACCACACTGAAATAGTTAATAATTTACAGGTTCAGTCAGTGGCCCCGCTGTCTTGGTGTGCCTTTCCGTTCCAGCAGAATACACGCAAAGAGTGGCATCTGCTCTGCTCTTCCCGGCTCTGTTTTTTATTTAATAACCTCTCTGTGACCTATTCATGTGAGGTCACCCATCTCCTCTTTTTCTGTATTTCAGTTGTCTTGGCCGCCACTTGCTGTGAAGGACTCAGCTAGTTGTGGATGGGGTTGGCCTCTCAATTCAGTGAACATTTATTGAGTCTGGGACAGGGCTTGCGGTGAGCACACGCGGGCGGAGGTGGACTCTAGTGCCCAGTGGATGGGGGACGTAGAGCCAGGGGACCCCAGGCAAGCCCCAGGGGTGTGTGAAAGGCAAGCAGCGTATTTAGCTTGGGCCACAGGGAGAATGGTGATGACAGTATAGTCATGGGAGAAAGGGAAAACAGAAGAAGAGCAGGTTTGTGGGATGGAGAACAGGGCTGTGAGCTTGATTTGGGACATTTTAACTTTGAGACAGGACATCCCCATGGAGCCATTAAGCAGGCATCGAAAAGACCCCCAACTTAGAGTATTCGAGATCCCATGATTGCAGCGGCGATTCCTTTGGCTTCAGCTTTCCTCCCCTTCCCTTCTCAAGTGGTTCCCCTGAGTGTCACTTCAGACTGGGGGGGAGGACGTTTCTTAAGTCTCCAGTGCTTTATCCTCACATTAAATGCTAAATCCAGAACTCCCTGTCCCTGCTAAGTAGTTCAAAAGCTCCGAGGGATCCTTGGAACAGTTGCACCCTAGTGGGACTTTTCAGAGCACTCCTGGGGTTGGGAGAGAAATTTCAGGGTAACCGTAGAATAGTGTTGAGCTATAACCGGCTTGAGTGATCTTCTGGCTGGGATACGGGTGTGAGGCCAGCATGTTTGAAGGTTGCTGAATACCTGTTGACCTGTGTGCCCCAACTGGGTGAACTCCATCTACCTTTTCATTCCTGGCTAATTGCAGCGAACAGTACGCCAGCTCGTCTTCTGTAAAAGGAGAGGGGTGAACGTTCCACCGGCCTTGCCGCCTTGGTTGGGCAGGTCAGTTGACTGCCTTGAAGCTCTACTTATTCATCTGTAAAATGAAGGGACTTGGCAAGATGCCCCGTAATGTGACTTCCAGCACTAGCATTTTATGTCGGTCAGTGATTCTTTGTCCGGGGAGTGCTATTTTTTCCATAGGAACCGTTCTGCAGTTGCCAGTTAGCTTATCATCTTGGCAAGAAGCAGCATGATGAGGTGGCCAGAATGTGGCCTCTGGAGCCAGGGACCCCAGTTTAGACCCCGTCACCCCGTCACCCGGCCGGCTGGGCCCTTCTTGGCAATTAGCTCTTCCTCGCCAGTCCTCAAGTCTCCTCACCTGCAAAAAGTGAATGATAACACACATTTCAGCTTCACTGGGTGTCAGTATGTGTCAGGCATTTACCCTTGTGCGTGGTTTTCAGCTTTATTGAGATGTAATTCACATACCAGAAGGCTTATCCTTTTGAAATACAACTCAGTTCTTAGTATGTCCACAGAGTTGTGCATTGATCACTACTCTCTGATTCCGGAACATGTTCCTCACCCCCAGAAAGAAATCCCAGACGCATTAGCAGTCGCTCCCCATCCTCCCTTTCCCCTAGTCCTTGGCAACAGCTCATCTGCCTTCTGTCTCTATGGATCTGCCCGTCCTGGACATTTCATATGAATGGAGTTCTAGAACATGTGGGCTTTTGTGTCTGCCTTCTTTTGCTTAGCATAATGTTTTCACATTGTGTTCACGTTGTAGCAAGTATCAACACTTCACTCCTTTTTATTGCCAAGCAGTAGTCCATTGTGCCGATGCACCATATTTTGGTTGTCCATTGATCACTTGGTGGACATGGGGTTGTTTCCACTTCCTGGCTATTATGAGTGATGCCGTGAACACTGGTATACAAGCTTTTGTGTGGACATGTGTTTTCCCTTCTCTAGGTATCTCACTGTGGTTTCTATTTGCGTTTCTCTAACAACTCATTATGATGAGCGTTGTTCAAGAGCTCCTTGGCCATTTGTGTGTCTCCTTTAGAAAAGTGTCTACTCAGATTCTTTGCTCGTTAAAATAATTGAGTTATTTGTCTTTTCATTGTGCAGTTGTAAGACTTCTCAATATATTTTAGATACTGTGCCTGGCTTTTAAATAGTCATGCAGGGCTTCCCTGGTGGCGCAGTGGTGGAGAGTCTGCCTGCCGATGCAGGGGACACGGGTTCGTGCCCCGGTCTGGGAAGATCCTACATGCCGCGGAGTGGCTGGGCCCGTGAGCCATGGCCGCTGAGCCTGCGCGTCCGGAGCCTGTGCTCCGCAACGGGAGAGGCCACAACAGTGAGAGGGCTGTGTACCGCAAAAATAAATAAATAAAAGAAAATAAATAGGCACGCCGTCAACGTTAATCGCTCCTACCAGGTTTCTCACAGAAATCTGTAACCTTTTAGGTGACGTCGAGAACTAACTGCCCAGATACTGGATGCCCAGTATCCTGAGCCCTAATGCCTGCCCTTATGTCTTGTCACGAGCTCTTCTAAGCACAAAGCTCTCATCGTAGAGCCCACATTTGGAACCTAGAACAGCAGGGATAGCGAGGGTCTGGAAGGGAGCTCTGGCAGAATCTGTAGGGCAGTGGCTATTTCTAAGTCTTGGTTTTCCTCTAGATGGAGAACTTAGGGGGTAATTGTACAGCTTTTTTAGCTGCTGCAGCACCAGGGTATCCTCCATCCTGCCCTCATGCTGTGGGCACCTGGATGTCGGGGCTGAAGACCACATGGAGGTACACCTGAGAACATCCTCTTCCTTCCACAGTGCCGCTGCCACGATGAGTAACGTATTTTCCAAGAGTGATCTGACAATTTTAAGTCATATATAAAAATGTCCCGGGACGTCCCTGGTGGCCCAGTGGTTAAGAATCCACCTGCCAATGCAGGGGACACCAGTTTGATCCCTGGTCTGGGAAGATCCCACATGCCCCGGAGCAACTAAGCCCGTGAGCCACAACTACTGAGCCTGCTCTCTAGAGCCCGCGAGCCACAGCTACTGAACCCACACGTTGCAACTACTGAAGGCTGCATGCCTAGAGCCCGTGCTCCGCAACAAGAGAAGCCACTGCAATGAGAAGCCTGCGCACTGCACTGAAGAGTAGCCCCCTCTCACCACAACTAGAGAAAGCCCACACACAGCAACGAAGACCCAGCGCAGCCAAAAAATTAAAAAAAAAAAAAGTCCCAAGGAAAATCATGGGTTTATTTTAAGGAGAAGGGAGTTTTATGGGGAACCCTTGAAGCTACCAAGAGGACCTGGAAATTATTCTGTGTTCTGAGAACTGTACTCAGCATCCCCGAGACAAGTCCTGTACTTGCTGCCCCTTTGCCTTTGCAGCCATCATCCTCTCTCTCCATCCCCCCAACCTGACATGTATAACCGTCCCTTTTCTGCCAGTTCAAATCCAGGTCATCCCTCAAGGCCCAGGGGGGTTTCCTGCCCCTCCCAGAAGCCTCTCGGGGCCTCTATAGTTGGGGCCCCTTCTCCCTGCACAGCGGGGGAAGGGAGCCTCCAGAGGAGTGAAGGCGTTGGCAGTCTGGCCTGGGCTGTCCTCTAAGAGAGCCAGCGCCACCAGTTTGTGAAACTGCCGAACCACACGTCTGCCCTGACAACTTAGCCTTTCCTTCAGTGTGGATTTGAAGTGTCGTGGACAGACATTATCGATTCCTCCTCTTAAGTCAGTCAGGACAGTTTCAAATCTCTTTAATGCCCAGCAAATTTGCTTTGGAGGCCAAAGCCAGTCCAGTTGCATTTGGATGATGGCTACTTATTTTTAAAGGGTAGGAGGTCCCTCCAGACATGCGTGTCCATTATTGTGCAGCCATCTCTGTCTCCTTTTGCTTCTCTGATGAACACTTGGACCTGCCTCTACCTGGCTGCCATCTTCTTGATGTCACAGAAAAGCACATTCTACACTCAGAAAGTGTGTCATCTACTTGGAAGGGTAAGATAAATCAGATAATTATTGACTGTTAGAGCTAGAAGATTCCTTGGAGATTATCCAATCCAGTATTTTCCAATCTCCCATCTTGACCAAAAACCATTAAATGCTTTATGTGGAAAAGAAAAAGTTTCCCTTCGATAAATAACTTTGGGCTGTGGAGCATATTGTGTGGCCCTCTTGGAGGTTCACAGTGTGCACTGGTGCATTAAAGTCTCTGAGAAGTCCTGCAGTAAAGACAACAGCTTAATTTGATTTAACCCAGCCTTTCTTAAACTGTTTTGGTCTCAAATTTTGTTCTTTTTTTTCATAACAGATATTAACAGTTCCCAGGTCACGAAGCACACTTTGGGAAATGTTGCCTTGTTCACATACGAGGAAACCTGCATTCAGAAATATTAAGTGACTTGCTCAAAGTTAACACAAAGCCAGACTTGAAGCCAACCTTTCTAGCTCCTACTCCATTGCTCTTTTTACGAATAGTAACCATGTCATGCTCGAAAGGGGGTGTATGATGTTTAACACGTTGTCACTTATGTTATTAATGAAAAGCACACAGGCTTTAGGGTATAGTGACATGCATGTGAACCCTGGCTCTGTCCTTTTGCTAGCTTATGACCTTTGTCAGCTAAGCCTGTGAGTCTGAGTCTCTTTCTTCTTCTGTAAAGAGAGGGGAACGGTAACGGCCTCACAGGGTTGGTGTGAGGATGAGGTGAGATAGTAATGTAAAGCTCGAGTCTGTGTTCATATTGGTTTCCTCAGACTTTTCTCCTTAGATCAGGTGTAGGACCCATTTATCTATGATTTTAAAAGGCTAGGCATATTATAGACATCAAGAAATTAATAATGGTGATCATAATGGATATTTATTGAATGCTGACTTAAAGAGTGAAGGCATATGGGATAGGAGTAATTACCTATGGAAATTCAGAGCTGTATTGAACTGCTAACTATTCATGGAATTGAGGGGAAACTGATGGAGGGGTGGACTAGAACATGTAGATTGCGTGGGACCTGGTGGGCAGACTCTGTCCAAGTAGGAGCCATTCAGGATCTCAAGCCACCTGCCTTCCCTTTTTCCATCCCCACAACACAAAAATGTGGTTGAGGTATCTTTTAAAATAGATAGCAGGGACTTCCCTGGTGGCGCAGTGGTTAAGAATCCGCCGGCCAATGCAGGGGACACGGGTTCGAGCCCTGGTCCGGGAAGATCCCACATGCCGCAGAGCAGCTAAGCCCGTGCGCCACAACTACTGAGCCTGTGCTCTAGAGCCCATGAGCCACAACTGCTGAAGCCCGCACGCCACAACTACTGAAGCCCACGCACCTAGAGCCCGTGCTCCGCAACAAGAGAAGCCACCGCAATGAGAAGCCTGCTCACCACGACGAAGAGTAGCCCCCACTCGCTGCAACTAGAGAAAGCCCACACAGCAACAAAGACCCAACGCAGCCAAAATAAATAAATTAATTAATTAATCAATTAATAAAATAAATTCGGTAGCCGTTTTCCTTTGGAATACCATTTATTTAAAACATTTGGCAACAAAGTTTGTCCAAGGTGGGAAAGGTAAAGGACAAGTGACACGTTGCAAGAGAATGAGACGGGGCAGGGCCCGGAGTTCAGGATGGCAGAAGGGACCCAGGGGCTCCCCGGAGCTGTGACGGAGCCACAGAAATCATCCTCACCTCAGCAGCTGGTGTGGCTCAAGACTTGCTGGTGTGGCTTCGGAATTTGCACTCTGCCTAGGAATTTAGTCCGGTGCCCTAACATGAGGCTCAGGCATTTGTCTGCCACCAGCCTGGGGGGGCCACAGGCCTGTTACTGAGCCGCCAGTTGCATCGGTGGGGGCCTGGCTGCTTTCCTGGGCTTCTGTCTTAGCCCTCACCCTGGAATGTATCAGGACTAACAGGTCCCGAAGGCCCTGTCTCTTTGACATCGCCCCCCCCACCCGCCCCGTCTGATTGCTCTCTGGATCCCTCGTGGCCCTCGCTCTCTTCAAGTCTTTCTCTCTGCCAGTTCCTCAGTGGGCGGTTTTAGGAGCTCAGTCTGCGGGCGACAGTAAATCTCTCTCCCTGGGCTTTGACCGGTAGCAAGACAGCCTCGCCATGGTGAGGGGACCGGCGGAGAGAGTGCCAGCTTGCGTCCTGCTGCAGCTGCTCTATGCACAGAGAGCCTCTTCATCTGGCACCAGCGCGAGACGTGCCAGCCTCGCCTCCCATGCCAGGTGCTGGCTCGGCCTCTGGACGGTACGAGGCTAAGCGTGCTGCTGGCACCGAGCGAGTCACAGCTTCTCTAATTTATTTACCTCGAATCAAACAAACCCGGACTCCTGCTTTGAATGGAGACTGTGCTGTTTCACAGGATGACAGAGGGCAGCCGTGTCTGTGGAATTGCCTTCCGTGGGCTTTCACCGGGACCGCTGTCCGCCATGAGGCTCGGGGACTTCGGAGTCCACTTTGGAAAACAGTGTGGCAGTTCCTCAAAAGGCTAAACCTGGAGTTACCACACGACCCAGCAGTTCCACTCCCAGGTCTACACCCAAGAGAACTGTGGATGTGTCTCCACACAGACGCTTGCACCTGAGTTCTCAGCAGCATTGTTCATAAATATAGCCAGAAAGTAGAAACAACCCACATGTCCACCAGCTGATGAATGGATAAATGAATGTGCCGTATCCGTTCAATGGAACATTTGGCAGCAAAAAGGAGTGAAACGCTGATACATGCTACAACATGGACGAACTTTTAAAAATCAGGTGAAGAGAAAGAAACCAGACACAGAAGGCCACATATTGTGTGATACTATTTATATGAATTATCCAAGATAGGTAAATCCAGGGAGACAGAAAGTAGATTGGCTGCTAGCGGGGACTGGGGGAGAGGGAACTGGAGGGACTGCTAAGTGTGTAGGATTTCTGTTGAGGGGGCGAAACCGTTTTGGGACTCGATAGTGATGATGATCGCCCAACTCTGAATATACTCCAGACCACTGAACTGTATGTTTTAAAAGGATGACTTTATGGTACGTGAATTATAGGTCACTAAAGCTGTTATTTAAAACACTGCTCTGAACTTGTCACTGCAGTCAAGTCTTCTGTGGACATAGACGTATAGGCTAGGAACCCCGCGCAAAGAGAGGAGAAGCCCTGATCCTGCCGCTGGGGAGAAGCACCAGGTGGTGGGTGCGGATGAGCCATGCTGTGAGGACACTGCGAGTGTCGTCTGGGATCCACAACAGCTGTTCAGAATTTTGGGATGCCCTGAACTTCCTGGTTCCAGCCCCCTACCTGAAAATAAGTTCCAGTTGGACCCTGTTAGATTTCCGTGATTAATGAATAAATGTTCACCCTCCTATACTGAAAAAACATTTTATTTGGAAATAATTGTAAACTTACTGAAAATTTGCAAAAATAAAAATAATACAAAGAATGGCTCCATACCTTCACCCAGGTTCACCGGTTATCATTTTGCACCATTTGCTTTATCATTTGCATTCACTCGCGTGCTCCCTCCCTCTCACTTCTACTCTGTTGTCGCACGTGTGTGTGTACGTACATATCTAGATATACATAAATGCTGCTTTTTCTGAGTGATTTGAGCGTAAGTTATAAATGTCATGGCCCCTGATTTCTGCACCATCCAATACGGTAGCCATTAGCCGCAAAGGACCATTTAAATTAAAAGTAAATAAAATGTAAAAGTCAGTTCCTCGGTCATACCAGCCACACTTTCAAGTGTTCAGTAGCCGCCTGTGGTTAGTGGCTACTGTGTGGGACAGAAGGAGTTACGGGCATTTCCAGCATCGCGCAGAGTTTGAGTGGACAGCACTGGCTCCCCCGCCCTCCCCGCGTGTGTTCTGTGTCCTGAGAACAGGACGCCATGCGGTTCCTGACTCAGGAGGACTTAGCCCTGATTCAGAACTCCCACGTAGCCCGCGGTTCATACTCCAGTTTTGTCAGGTGACCCAGTGATGTTCTCATTCCTTTCGGAATGAGGTCTTCAGTCTTGTTTGTGGCCCACATCCGCTTGACTTGTGCTCGGGGGAAGCATGTGGACTATGATAGATGGTTAAGCTTTGAGTCGGGGGTTCCTTCGCTGTGGCCCTTCTTTTCGCAAACTTGAACCCTTTCTCCAAGTCATGTGCTGGGGCCGGCTCGCGTTCCCTTAGCTCAAGAGTGACTTGGTGTCTTCGTCACTGGCTGAATAACTCAAGGTGCAGCTCCCCACCTCAACCCCCCATTCTGCACTGACATTTGGTATCTGAGCAGGTGCGGCTCTGCCCTTAAAGCGGCAGGAAAGATTTCCTGTGAGAAGAAGGAAAGCGGCCTCCCCGGCAACCACGGTCTTTTGCTTTGTTCTGATAACTTTTCCCAAATTTTAGCCTGCAACCAAAGAAAGACTCATCTTCTTGCCCTTCATTTTCTGTGTTGTGGCTGAGTGGTGATCCCATGGCTCTGAATCGCTTTGCGGGGCCCAAGACTAATGGGGCGCGGCACCTTCCTGCCTGGACTCCTCGTGGAGTGGAGGCCAGATGGTCACAGCCCGGGCTGCCCAGCCCACATTCCCAGGTGCTACCAACCCTGGCCCATTGTCAGCTCACTTTCCTCCAGTCCAGGGGAAAATGGACTGTGGTGATTTTCAACCATACTTTGGACAAAATGCAGGGAAGACAAAGAAATTGCAGAGTGGTTTCTAGTTCTGAGCTAACTGGTGTTAGAGCTTTTCCTCCAAGGAATTCCTGGTGACTTCCTGGAATTTTACTGCAGGGGTAAGTATGGAAAGCAGATTCCTGGGCTGCTGACCTTACTTCCATAGGGCACTACCCCCATGACTCTTAACATATGGAGGGGAGTGAAAGCTGGGAAACAAGAAATCCACAGGCTTATTCCTTTACCTTTCTTATATTTCCATTTGCCCCTTAGAATGTATTCTCATACCTTCTCCCACCTTTTATTTTGATTCAGCATTTCTTAGAAGAATATTTAGCAAACTAAGAGTCACTGAAGAACTCGGTGGGAATCTTATATGAGCCATATAGCTTGAGCCGAGAAAGAAAGAAGAAATGGATTCATGCAGAGAGAGTGGAAATGGAGCTGAAAGCTTCATTTTCTGCTTAACTAAAAAAGAATGCAAAGGGCTTGAGTGGCAGGGCCAAGACCACACGGCGTCAGCTGAGGGCCATGAGGTGCAGCGTGAGCAGTGCAGTTTCTGCCCTTCGCCGCCTTTTGAGAGCTGCCTTAGAACGAACTTGCAACACCGGGTCCCCTCAGCCCCTTTGGAGGAGTAAACAGGGCGCATTTGATGCTGGTGAAGGAGCCAGAGCACTTCCGCTGCCTCTGGCCATCAGCAGGAGAGCACACATTCGGATGCTCTCCACTCACATCTTCTGTGTAATATGAGGTGCCCTAACTGGCCGAGTTGTTCTGATCGATCCATGGGCTTCTATAAGGGTTTCCGTGTGTTCTCACTCAGGGCCGTAGGTGCCCAAGCCTAAGGACTACGATTCTGTGTTCTCTGAGAGTGTTCCCAGCTTCAGCTGAGGCCAGCGTCACAAGTCAGTAACTCGTAGGCCCAGCCTAAGCGCTGATTAGTTTCAGGCCACCTCTGGCTTGCGAGATCCACGCACCGAGAATCGGGCAGGCTGGGGGTTAGGGGGGCAGTCTTTGCCAGTGAGTGCCTCTTGCATTCTGCTGTCTGGGTTCCCCGGGGGAGCACTGCAGCCACCCGGTCCCTGGTGTGTCTGAGCTCTTTCTGGCAGCAGAGTCGCCGTGCCCCGTGAGCCCCTTTGTTCCCAGGGCCCACCGCCCAGCCGGCCTGGCCGTGCACACCACGCCGTGCCTCCCTCTGCCACGCCAAGAAAGGGACCAGCCTTCCCCTCGATCTGTCACCATGACCTACACGATATCCCAGACTCCTCTCGTGCCCTCACTTCCCCTTTAGTTGCCGGTCTTTAGTTGCCCCTTCGCCTCCTGTCTGTGACCTTGCTTTAGTTCCCATTGATGCCAGGATCTTTCCTCCAGGATCTTCTCTCCCAGATGCACCTCCAAGGTGAGCAGGTTACCTCTGGGCTTCTGCCACGAGTCCATTTTCCATCCAGAAGCCCTGCTAATCCTATCCTCTCCCCGCCCCCACCAAACACCCCTGCGACTCCTCACCACCTCCCGGATACAGGCGAAGCCTGGCGCCAAAGGCCCTCTGCATCTGACTCCAGTCTTTCCAAGTTCATTTGCAGTCTCTCTGCAGGAGCCCTCACTGCAGTCAGACCCTTTCTGTTTCCTTGTGTTCCCTTTAAACGGCTTCCGTCCTGCTTTAAGTTATCTTATTTTTATGTTGTACCTGCAAACTACCCCAGGTCCTGTGGGGAGTACATGGCTTATAAAACTTACATAAAACCAGGTCTCGGGCTTCCCAGGTGGTGCAGTGGTTAAGAATCCGCCTGCCAATGCAGGGAACACGAGTTTGAGCCCTGGTCCGGGAAAATCCCACATGCCGCGGAACAGCTAAGCCCGTGCGCCACAACTCCTGAACCTGCGCTCTAGAGCCCATGAGCCACAACTACTGAGCCCACGTGCCACAACTACTGAAGCCCATGCATCTAGAGCCTGTGCTCCGCAACAAGACACTGCGATGAGAAGCCCTCGCACCACAGTGAAGGGTAGCCCCCGCTCGCCGCAACTAGAGAAAGCCCGTGCGCAGCAACGAAGACCCAACGCAGCCAAAAATAAAGAAAAAATAAGTAAAATAAATAAAAATTAATTAATTAAAAAACAGGTCTCATCTTATTCCCTAAGCGCACTGTGTGTCCCCTGGCCTCTGTGCTTCATTTGCCCCCTTCTTCCTCTTGGGGTGCTCTCCTGTGCCCCACTCTCCCTCTGACCGCTGCAGTCAGTCGGTAACCGTTACGCCTGCCTTATATGATCAGTTATCCTTTCCCATGTCACCCATCTCGTCTTGTTGGTCTCTTGAAAAGCAGTGGTACTGTTTTTCACGATGCCTGTAGCCTTCCTCCAGCACTTTGGGTGGTGCTTGGGCATAGCAGGCTCTCAGCCGGTATTTCTGGGTGACCACCACAGCCTCTAGAATCCTCAGCTTGGCAGATTGGGCAATGTGACTTCATAAATTTGTCAAGGATTATGACGTTGAGAAGGACGGATTCTTACTAACCGATGTTATAGAACAGGGGTCCCCAACCCCTGGGCCATGGACCGCTACCGGTCTGTGACCTGTTAGGAACTGGGCCGCACAGCAGGTGGTGAGCAGCGGGCGAGCGAAGCTTCATCTGTATTTACAGCCGCTCCCCATCGCTCGCATTTCCGCCTGAGCTCCACCTCCTGTCAGCATTATGGTGAGTTGCATAATTATTTCATTACATATTACAATGTAATAATAATAAACGTAAAGTGCGCAATAAATGTAAGGTGCTTGAATCATCCCAAAACAATCTCCTGCCCCTCCTTCCCCCCCTGCCCCCCCCCCCGCATCCGTGGAAGAATTGTCTTCCACGAAACCAGACCCTGGTGCCAAGTTGGGACCGCTGTTACGGAAGATGATTAATCTGAATTATTTAAAGAAAGATAACCCTAGACATGCGTATACAAGGGCATTTCCTCCTTTCTGTTAGAAATCAGAGATTACTTTACTAAGCACAGAACTTGAGCAGAGCGCATTATGTGCTTTTATGGATACCTGTAAATTATGAAAACATTCTCTGCTTCAGGGATATTTCTCTCTAAAGAACCCCTATCTGGCATCTAGGTTCAAATACCTTCTTTCCCCGCTAAACAGTGAGAAATGTCAGACTCTTTTTTTTACAGACTTCGCTGAGACAGCTATCACTTATCATTGTAACATCAGCCCTCTTTATTTTGGTATGTTCGGCGTGTTTGGCATAGTTCCCAAATTTATATATATTCTGGTTATTTATATTTTAGGTTCATCATTTCTGAGTCACAAATAAGATGGCATCTTAAATCCTGGTTTGTAATTTTTGAGAATTCCTTCTTTTAGGATCTGCAGATCTCTATTTATAAGACAGTACAGCGTAACACCCCTACTAGGGGAATGACAGATGCTGTGCCTCAATTCTAGGCGGCTCAATCCAAAATCCCATATAAGTAAGGAGTCCAGAATAGTGTTTGTTCTGCCATTAATGAATCAGTGGTACCCTGGGTGTGTGAGAAATGCTATTTTTAAACCCATTGGTGACTTCAGTGATAAAGAGGGTACAGCCTGTGCCTTGCCAGGCTTGTGAGCTTCCCATGAGTAATACTCATGGTTATTATGACGTCAGAACTTGACTGTTCTTTACCAGGAACATAACCGTTGCATCATGCAACTGGGGACAGGGTGTGAAAAGTCCATTTTTCCCAGAGAACACAGCAGCGGCACAGGGCATCAGCTGGTTCTCCCACGAGGGCACGTAAGCCTAAATTCTGTAGTGCCAAACTCCTGTTTGGGTTTGGAGAGCAGCTTCCCATTTTGGTCACTGCAGAGTCATTTGCCTCAAAGTTTCCAAACCAAACAAGAAGCATTTGTGATGGGTGATCTTATACCTTCCACTTGCTCAGGAAAGTTATTGGGTGGGGCTTAATGCATGTACACCTGAAGTCACTAATAGCTGTGAGGGTCAGAGCTGTTCCACCATTTGACCCACTGATCTCAGGAAGCATTTTCACAAAGCGCAGAAGTGATGCTAAAATATGGAAGCTAGGGACTGAACTATTTAATATTTTTTAAGTTGTCTCTAAAATATGTGTGCTCTGATTTTGGTGGGTGAGGATGCCGCACGAGCGTCAAAAGGTAATTACAATCAACCTCATTAATTCAGGCTCATTAGGGATAGGAGCATTAAGGAAGGTTACAGGGCTGGCTAGGATGGGCTAAGTTATACTGCGGCAGCAAATACCCCCCGCATTTCAGGGACTTAAAATAACAAAGGTTTGCTCCACCATCTTGCTGCCTGTCCCCCTTGAGTCAGCTGGGGTCTCCGCTCCTTCTAACCCTCATTCCATCCTTCCACCCACCCTGGGATCATCTCTGGTTACGTTCGCAAGGAGAAGTGGGACCAAATAGGCAAATTGCACACTGGCTGTAAAAAGCTTCTGCCCAGAGACGACACTTGTCACTTCCTTTTTATTAGCCAAGTTTAACCATATGGCCAAGACTAATTCCAAGTTACTTGGCTTTAGCCACTCGAGTTATAACAGGGATTTTCAAAATGCAGGGCTCAGAACAATTTATTGGGATGTAGAAGAAAATATTAGAATATGTGTATTTTATCTCATCCTTTTAAATTCTCTATTTTTGTGTTTTTTAATAAACATAAGAGTAAAGTAGAACATATATAATTTATTAAACATAATTCTCACATGTATTAGGGTCTTCAGTCTTTTTACTGATTGTCGATCAGAAATGCTTAGGTCATAGTTTATACAGTAGATACAAATGTGCAATGAGTACACTGTGCATAGAAACTGGGTCCTGTTTATGACCAGGAGTAGTGCTTTTCTTTTTAGTTTTTTAAAATTGAAGTATAGTTGGTTTACAGTGTTTCAGGTGTACAGCAGAGTGATTCAGTTATACAAAAATATGTATATATATTTATGTATTTTTCAGATTCTTTTCCATTGTAGGTTATTACAAGATATTGAATATAGTTCCCTGTGCTATACAGTAGGTCCTTGTTTATCCATTTTGTATATAGTAGAGTGCAGGAGTTGTGCTTTTGATTAAAATGTTACACAGAAAAGAAGGACATACGTTTTTAAGGTAAAGTACGTAAAATATAGAGTCTGTATCTGAATCTTCTGAATCCCTCCAAGTTTCCCCGGTGTCCTCTTCAGAATCGTTGGAAGTTGCTTCCTCCTGTCCAAACCTGCCTTCCCTCTAGGAACAGCATTTGAGATAAGTGACAAATGAGCTCTTGTCCCATTTCATTGTCTTTTCTGTCTTTCCTCGTCCGGTCATTCAGAAATAGGGTACCGAGGCCCTCGTCCAGCCAGGCGTGGTGCTGAGGGGACCCCTGGTACCCTGTGAACTTGGTTCATCTCAGGCAGCCGGCGTGTTGGCCGTGCTGCTTGTTAGATGGGCCTCGGCGAGCCAGCTGACCTCCCCCTCCCCCTCTGTCACCGGACACTTACGTAGAGCTCACTCTGGACCAGGCACTGCTCTAAGTGCATGATAGACACTGACTCATTCCCTTCATACCAGGACCCTGTGAGATACTGTCTCCATTTCAGAGAGGAGGAAGCTGGGGTGCCGAGGCTGCATCACTTGCTGAGACTCGCAGCTGGCAAGGGGCAGAGCCCACATCTGACACAGTGGCTGGGAACTCAGAAACGATCTGAATTGAGCCCTTGGAACACAAACCATTGTTAAGTTGGGACCAGCTATGTCACCAGCTGCCATCCTCTGTGCCCCAGAGCAGGACACGTGAGAGCTTTCTGACGCCTTCACTGTGCTCCGGGGGTGGGAAGCAAGACCTGGTATCATCAGAGTGGGCACCTCCCCTCAGGCCGTGTGCCACTGGCCAGCACTGTGGGGTTGCTGGGTCACAGCAACACCAGGACTGGTTTGATGACAGTGACTCACAGCATAAAAATGTCCTCGCAGCGGCCCAAAGAGCCCGCTTTAATTTGCGCGGCTTAGAACGGGCTGTTGGTTGTCCTGCCAAGGGATCCCTGTGCCAGCTGGTTTTTATATCTGCAACATCCACACACAGATACATGCCTAAATATTGTGAATAATACCATGCAGCATTTTTCTTGTGCTAGATAGTTTACAAAACACATCGCAGTGTTCCTTTATTATTCTGCATGTGCTCACAGTACCATTTCACTTGCATTCTGTGTTCTCCCTTCCCATCTTGTATTTCTTTTTCCTTTTCCTCTTCCCCAACCTTACTCCCTTCCAGCATCCCAGCCTGCTTTTCCCCCATCCCTCCGGTTTTTCTTTATGTCTTTCCGCCCCCCTTCCTCCCTTTACACCATCGGGCGGCGTTTCCTCTACCTTTTCCCAAATTGATTGCTAGTTGAGTTTCATCAGACGTCAGTTAAAGGCAAACTGAGAGTAATGAAAAAATTCTCCGAGGAGCAAAGGAGCTGTAACGTAGAGTTACTGTTGTAAACAGCAGTCACCATTTAAATCAAGTAGGAAGGATTATATTACCGTGCTTTTAAGAGGAGGGATGAAAGAATATTGTCTTTGAAGAGAACCCAGGAAAAAGAGGTCTGTGCACTTGGCCTCATGGGCATCCCTGGGTCTGTATGACATCTTCACAAAGCTTTCTTTGCAGGTAGGTAGCAGCCCCCGAGAGAAATGTTCAAAGAAATACATAAACATGAGTGCAAGAGGCAGCGACAGGTGTTGCACTGAAGGCAGGACGCAGATGGTGGTCTCTTGTCCTGGTTTGTCTGTACAATAGCAAGAAGCTGAGGTTTAGAGAGGGCAGGTCCAAGGAAGTGCTGGCCGGGACTCCTTAACTGTTGCCATAGCCGGTGAGAACAGACTGAACTTTTCTGTGCCTTCCAGAGGAGTCACATGTTGATCACGAAGAACAAACATACTTGCATAAAGAGAAGAGGTGTTTAGCAACCCCCTTCCGGGCCTCGGAATTCAGATGGGGGCGTGTAAGGCTAGGATGCTTCTCCTGTCTATCAAGCGAGAGGCTGAGAAGACAGGCTGTCAGGGCAGACTGCTGTTCGGCCAGCGTGACTCTGCAGTTGTTATAAATACTTTATCGTAGCTTGAGTACAAACATGTTTTCTCAATGAAATATATCCTGAATTACATCCCAGAGAGTATAGTTTCCTAGGGCTACTATAATCAAGTACCACAAACCGGGTGACCTAAAACAACAGATATTTATTCTCTCAGTTTTGGAGCCTGTAAGTCTGAAACCAAAGTGTTAGCAGGGCCATGCTCCGGCTGAGACTCAGGGCAGAACCCTTCCTCGCCTGTTCCCTAGCTTCTGGTGACCCCCAGCCATCCTCAGCGTTCCTTGGCTTTTGCAGCTACATCACTCCAGGCTCTGTCTCTGTCCTGATGAGGCATTCTCTCTGTGTGTCTGTGTCCTTTCTCCTTTTCTTATAAGGACGCCAGTCATATTGGATTAGAACTCACACTACGGCCTCATCTTACCTTGATGACACCTGCAAAGATTCTAGTTCCAAATAAGGTCACATTCACAGGTGCTAGGGGTTAGGACTCCAACATACCTCTTGAGGGGTCACTTCTTAATAGAATTTACCCAGAGTAACAGAGTAATAGATTTATATAATTTGTTGGTGTAAAAGAAAGTTGACAGTGGCTCAATAATAAGAACACCAAAATGGAAAAGAGTAAAGTAGGTTTTCAATTCCGATTCTGAGCGCGCCAAACATTGCTGAAGGAGAAGCTAATTAAATTCACAAGACAAATTAGTTGTGGGCTGGGCATAGGATGGGTAAGGTTAAATAAAACACATAATTTGGTAAGAGGAATTTAAGAATAACAACTTCTTTTTTGCCTAAAAGAGAAAACAAGCCTGCCAGATTTTTAGTCTTGATTTGGACCTTATCAGCCATTTCTGAAGGGTAGAAAAATTCAATCTGAGGCTTACCCTAGCATCGCCAGACACGTAGCTAACCCCTCAGTACCTGCCCCCGCCGCAGCTCACCGCTTTCTTGAGGTATTCAGTCCGGGGACACAGTGCTTTTGTAAAGATTTGTTGTGACTCAAACACCTGAAAATTAATGCTGCTGAGACTTTGACTGCCTCATTTAGAACATTTCAGGGACAATGTGAGCAGCCTGCTAGATCTTTGAAAAATGTGTATTTAAATGAAATTCTGGGTTAAACCCAGAAGTATAGCTGATTTTGTTTTTCCGGTTTGTGGGTGTGTTACCTTTTTCATCCCACCAGATGTGTTTAAATGTTCTCTTCTTGAGATCCTCAGTTGGAAAGAAGATGCAAAGTTGAAAAATGTAAGCCTCTACCACCTTTGGACTAAAAGGACAACATGGGTAGCAGAAGGGAAGTAGAGTGTGTCTGAGAGAAGACCCATCCGAGGCTCTATTAAGGCGAGAGTGGCCCTGAAGAAGGAAAGTTCCTCGTCCTCGCCCAGCCCTCACCTGATTTGCCTCTTGAGCGTACTCATGTCTCCTTCAGAAATGTTTGGAGCACTCAGAATCTGAGCTAGAAACTTAGTTTACTTTCCCATTTTGGTATTATTAATATGTGACTTTCAATTCGCTTTTATACCAGAATGACTACAATTATTCCTCGATATACATTGCAGAGACATTCCTGCATGGCCTTTTCCGGAAGCACTGCATAAGTAACATAAACTTATGCAGAATTTAATTTGAAATAATCACTTCGCTTTTGCTTGTATCATATTTGACTAACTGAAATCCCCTCCTGGGTCCATTGAGGCAAGATATAGGGAAATTACAACATGGAATGTCTTATCTCCAAGGAGGGAAAAACAGAGAGAGTTCTTTTAAAATATGGCAATATATCCTGAGAAGGTTATGCGTTAGTAAAATGCATTCGGTTTCCTTAAACCTTCCGTTAAGGGTTGAATTGTCTCCCTAACCGCCTTGCCTGTAAAAACACATGTTTAACTCTTAACTCCATTACCTCAGAATGTGACCTTATTTGAGGAAGGGTCTTTACAGAGGTAGTCAAGTTACAGATCATTAGGGTGGGCCCTAATCCTATATGATTGGTGTCCTTAAAAAGGGGAAATGTGGACCTAGAGACATGCACAAAGGGAAGACAGCCCCCTGCAAACCGTGGAGAGGCCTGGAGCAGATCCTTTCCCTCAGGGTCCTCAGAAGGAACCAATCCCTGCCAACACCCTTCCAGCCTCCAGAACTGCAAGACAACGAATTTCTGTTGTTTAAGCCCCTCAGTCTGTGGTGGTGTGTTATGGCCATCCTAGCAAATACATACACCTATGTTGAGAAGTATTTTTTTTAAATAATTAACGTTCTTAATTAATGCAATTATTGCTTGAAAACAGAGTTTTTGAGGGTTTTTTTATACACTTGTTTTCCTTTCATTGATTCTCCAGTTTCCTGGAGAAAGAAACTGAAGAGCATGTTTGTTTTATCGGTATCATTCTTTTTTTTCACCAGAATTTTCTTGGATTGGTCATGTTTAGATTGCTTATGAACACTTGGCAACATGGCCTCTAGAGAATCAATTTATAGAGCCTACAGTTACTTACCCACTGCAGTGAAAGGCCGGCACATCCATAGTGCTTTATGGCTTAGTCCCAGGCAACGAGGCAGAGTCACAGGAAGGGGAATTTGAGAGAGGCTTGACTCTGTTATAGGTGAAGTTAGCGACTTTCAGAAAGAGAAAGTAAGTCTGAACGTGGATAAGGGCTGATTTGGACAAATAATGAGCCAGTAGGTAGATAGATATGTGGAGAATTTGCAAATGGTAGGAAAAGGATGTTTTCTCAACTGGAGAAACAAAGCTTATGGTAGAATTTGCAGATTCAAGGAAGATGACGTAAAAGATTTTGAAAGTCCTTAAGAGAATCATATTTCTTGGGAAAGCAAGGGGCATAATATGATGCACTTGGTTCTCTTCCCAGGGGAGTGCCACTTCTTTCTCTCCTCCTGACCCTGTGGGAAAAGGGGGCTGGTGGCTTATTCCTAGCCAGGCCCAGTAGCGCTTTCTCTGTTTTCATTCTCCTGGATCAATCCCTTAATTGTTTTTTGGGTTTTTTTTGCTTTTGCTTTTTCATCGTTTTATACTTGACTTCTTCACTGTGACTCATACTGTCCTCCTCATACTGTTTGACAACGTCTGTGCCCCCAAGGATTACTTTATTTGCCATCTGCTCTACTTTCTACACCAATTCTCCTGGGAAACAGCTTTACCCACATGGATTCCATTTTCATCTAGTTGTTGTTGGCAGCCCTCAGGTCAACGACCCCTCGCCCATTCTCCCATCCTGGTTTTTCTGTTGGTACATATAGAACGTCGTCTCCTCTCTGTTGTTACTAATGCCTTCAGTGAAACCTCTCCAAAATCGAGCTCTTCCTTGGGACTTCCCTGGTGGCGCAGTGGTTAAGAATCTGCCTGCCAGTGCAGGGGACACGGGTTCGAGCCCTGGTCCAGGAAGATCCCACATGCTGCAGAGCAGCTAAGCCCGTGCACCACAACTACTGAGCCCGCGTACCACAACTACTGAAGCCCACACGCCTAGAGCCTGTCCTCTGCAACAAGAGAAGCTACCGCAATGAGAAGCCCGCACAGCGCAACGAAGTGTAGCCCCCGCTTGCCGCAACTAGAGAAAGCCCGCGTGCAGTAACGAAGACCCAACGCAGCCAAAAATAAATGTTAATAAGTTAATAAATAAATAAATTAATTTTTTAAAAATCGAGCTCTTCCAGCTCACTTGGCTCTCATCTTCAGCAACACCGTTCCTTTCCCAGTCTCTTTGGGATGTGACCCTTTGATTTCGGTCTTTTTCCCTTTCCATATTTTTGTCACTGTCCTACTGGTATTTGTTTAGCCATATTTTTGACCTTACCCCTTTGTCCTTGGTCTTATGCATGGATTGGTCCAGGGTCACCTTGCCCTCTCCCCGCTCTGATTCATCCTGTGCAAGCTTAGCCCATCTTATTGATTTCCATTGTCTTTTCAAAATGGTTTATCTTCATTCAGGATTCAGCTCAGCAAATGAGTACTAGATGCTTGATTGTCAATGACCAGCGGCTCCTGACACTGTAACTTTGGTAAATTAAGCACTTCCCCGCCTCAGAGTTTCAGTATGAATAGCTGAACAGTGAAGGTTTCAACTTGGATCTCTTGTCAGTGCTTGTAATTCATCGTGTTCAAAACCCATTCCATTATCCCATCCCCCAAGAGAAACAACACTTTAAGACCACCTCCCATCTTCCGTGTCACCATCTGTGGAACCCCCGCTCCTTTCAGGCCCCCAGACATATTCGATTGCTCCCTCGCCTTTGCCCTTGCGTCCCGTCTGTCAGTGCGTCTTGCCTCTCTTCTCCGCACCGTCTTATGTTTCTGCTCCTTCCTTTCCTTTTTCTCAGGCAGGGTCCTCAGTGCAGGTCCCCATTACCTCCCCCCTGGACTGCTAGGACAGCCCAGGTCAGCTCACCCAAGACCGGTGAAGTTTACCTCTTTCAGGAGGTAAATTTATTTTATTTGAACAGTTTTGAGTGGTTGTATTTCCCAGATGTCATAATAACCAGAGGATAGAGAAATGCAGGTGACTTGGGAGTGCTGTCGTGGGGTCCATTGTGTTACCAGGTGGCGTGCGGTCGGCGTGCCCCGTACCTTAGATCAGTCTCCTCTCACACACCAGCTTTCATCTTGCCTTGGCTGTTTTGCTACCTGTCTCCTTATCTGGTGCTTTAACTCCGAGACCCTAAAGCATGAAGAAGAAGGGTTAACAGCACAGATTTGGTAGTCAGGCAGACCTTAGTTCAAATCCCAGCTCTGCTGGTAGTAGCAAAGTGAGCTTGGACAAACTGTGTCATCTCCCTGCACTCCACTTACCCATCTGTAAAACGGGAAATGCACCTGACCTTACGGTTGTGGGGTGTGTGCACCTGGAGTCTGACACAGAGAGCAAACCCAGTAACGATAGCCACTCTACGACTTGTTAATGGAGTGTTAGATGACAGTCAGTATAAAGTGAGTGGCTTTAGTGGTAGGGCTTCACACCAGCCTTTTCAGTATTTAAAAATTACTTCTAGAAGATTGAAAGTGCCAGGAGAGGACAATTCTGGGTAAGTAGGCTGTTGGTGCCCACAGTGTAGACTGGTAGTTGCGTTGGGGGTGAGCATTTGTTAATGTATTAAATGCTCCTAAGTTGTTGTCTCCAAGCAAAGCTTCAGCTTCCTGAGGGCAGAGACCACAGTGCTGGCTGCAAGCCCCCAACACCCAGTTAGCAGGAGCTGGAACACTGTCCTTGTGCCCTTCAAAAGATATTAACATCTTTCTAGTCGCAGCTCAAGTCTTACTTACCTCCCCTGTAAACCCTTGCCTAACCACAGCCCATAGTGATTCCTGCCTCTGAACTCCTGTTGCATTTACTTCGGCAAGTTGCTTACGTTGCCCAGAATTGCCAGTTGTCCTTTTTACTTTGCACTGAACTTGGCGCCCCCATGAGATTTTAAGCTCCTTTAGCGCAGTGCCGATGTCTTAGGTGTCTTGCGCTTCCTTTTGTCCCCAGCTCCAGTCTTTTTATATAGAGGGCCCTTGATGGGATCAGTAGTATCGTGATTGTCGTTATTGATAAAGAATGCTGTAGAGCTTGTGGTTGATCCTAAACTGCTCTGGTGGAATATACTACTCATTTAACATTACACAGCTAGCAGGTAAATAGACGTTGATGGAAAATGATAGACAAGCCCCACAGACATTTAGTATACACTGTTCTGGAAATGTATTATTTAGAAATGGGCTAACCTGAAATTATCTTTGTTACTACTTGTGAAATATATAAACTTGACAAGCAGGATTACTGTCATTAAAATTTATGAATATTGTTACCTATATCAGTGAAGAAAACTTTTCTATTACTGTTCAACCCCCTGAGGCATCCAATTATGGTAATCAGCGATTATACAGATTAACCCTTTTTAGGCGTTTTTAATGTCCATTCAGATGCGTATTTCTAACATTCGTATATTTTTTGAAATATTCTGTAATGTTACTGTACCTTATGTGCATAATGTGATATGCAAGAGAGATCTAGCAGTCAGCTGGGTACAAAAAAAAGAAAGATCTGTAGCTTCTCTCAGATACTTACTATTCGGTAGAAGTGTGTGGCCAAAGGACTACAGGAAGTGGGGAAGTTGGCACCTCCTAAACTAAGGTATTCTTTTTCTTTTTTTGGTCGTACTGTGCAGCTTGCCAGGGTCTTAGTTCCCCGGCCAGGGATGGAACCCATGCCCACAGTAATGGAAGCTTGGAGCCCTAACCACTGGACTGCCAAGTGAATTCCCAAACTAAGGTGTTCATGATTCTGTTCTCTTTAATAATATAACTGGATTCTGAGTGGTGATCTACAACACCAAAATTAAACTTTACATACTGATAAAAATGGTGCCACTGTTTCGCTTATAGTTCCTTCTCTCGAGCTTTGATAAGAGTCCAGTGAAATTGAATTCAGCTTAATTATTTTTTTAATCATAGTTGAACCCTCACTCATCCCTGTAGTATAGGCAGAGTCTGATCTTCCAGTAGATAATTTTGGGGTGGTGAAATGGAAAGGAAATGTACTCTGATGTGAAGCAACTTTTCAGTTCATCTAATTGTGAAATATAAAATTATGAAGAAACTAGGCAAATACGTGGAAAAAATGAACTAAATGAGCCAATCCTTTAACAAATGACCTTTTAAAAATTCTTGTGACTTAAGAGCTCAGGAAGATCATGAAGATTTTTAACTATCCTTTTTTTTTTAAGGTGGAAAAAATTATTCTTAACCCTAGAAAAATAAATTTCTCTTTAAACTATTAAGACAAAGTGGCACATAGAATTACCCAGATTTGAACTTCTGGGGTCAAGGTCTGGTTTTTCCACTTCTTATGGGAGCCTCAACCCATCACTTGACTTCCTAGTTTTCAAACTAGGACCCTTGTAAGAATGAAAGTGGAGAGGATGCTCTTACTAATTCATTTGGAATAACAGGGGTAATTCTGGACTGTCCCAAAGTCGGATGCACGTTTACCCTGTTCGTAAAACATCCTGCCCAGAGCCTGGTCCTTACTGGGTGCTCAGGATTTTAGAATCTGGAGAATCATGAGACTCCTGAGTAATAGGGTTTGAATTCAAGTGTGACAGCATTTGATGGACGTAAATGGCAGCTCTAATAAAGAGTAGAAGGCAAATGTTTTAAAAATATTATTTTGAAATGCAGACTTCCGTGCATATCTTTTTAAAAATGCAAAATGAGCATGTGAATAAAATGGCTAAAAGAGGATCCAGTGCTTTCACTGCCTTTAGCAGTGTCAGAAATGCACCCTAGGTGGCTGGGACCTGGATTTGTTTGGGGCATGAAAGAAGCAGTCTTTCATCTTTGTGGTAATAAGAAATGACTTATTACAAGTAATGGAGTTTAATTCTGCTAACTATAGGATGTATTTTAGTGCCTATTTTATAGGGGCTGTATTTCATTTGCCATATGCAAGGAAGGACATATTACAGTTGTGTAGTACAAGTTGACTTAAATTTTAATAAATTAGTTTTTAAATGCTTTTTACTGGTCACTTTTATAACATCTGCATAAACTTGTATCAGTAACATTAAAAAGCATGCAGGGCCCTGATGAATATCTAATATTCAATGCTTATAATTTCGACCTTCTTATGAGACAGATGGTAACAGCGATGTGCCTTTTAGAAAGTTTAGTTCTAAATTGTGGTGACTCACTGCTTTCACATGAGTGACAATGCGGTAGTCCTGTCAGGAGTTATTTTGGGAGGCTACTCGGGCTTTTGTGGAACAGTCTGGGTCTCGTGGCCCCCTCTAGGGAGCAGGTATGAGTTTTGCAGATTTATCTCACAGTGATTTCCCTGGTGCCTCACTCCCCATGGGCTCAAAACCTGCCCTCACGCCCATATGGTAAGAGCCTCCCAGTCTCCCAAGGAAGGTGGAGAAAAATTCACTTCCTCTTCCAAGAACCAAATAGGAAGGGCAGAGATGACTTAAAACGTGATTGAAATGGTGACGTAGGATCAAACTGAAAATGCCCGTTAAACCCCCTGCCTTTTCTGAGAAGAAAATTGACAGATAAGGAGGGCAGCAGGCCTTGAAGAGCACAAAGGTCAACACAGAAAGAAATGAGAGGAAACAGCTCTTCCTAGAGTGGAAAACATAAAGGCCCTTGCCTTCCTCGGCCCCAGCCTTGGGGATCTGAATAAATAGAATGCAAAGGGTGTGGGCTGGGATTCTCCACGAATCAGGAGTACTTGTTCCAGAAAAATAATCTCAAGGAGAAATGTTTGGCAATAAGTTTGGTTATTCCTGTAGGATTGTTTTGAGACTAAGCTACGCAACTATCAGCAACGGTTTATCACTTATAAGATAGTTTAGAGATTTAAAAATAAGTAACAGTAGTAGTAATAATAATAATTGCTCTTATTATTATTGAAGACTTTCTTTACCTATATTTTCTTTGAGCAGTTTGCTTCACAGAGCAAAATGACCCCTGCTACAGAATAAAGGTAATAAGACTGTAATGGCAAACTTCCAGCTCTAAGATAAATAAGTTCTGGGATGTTAACGTACAGCCTGTGACTGTAGTCAACAACTGGGTATTGTGTACTTGAAAGCTGCTAAGAGAGTAGATCTTAAATGTTCTCACCACACACACACACAAAAGGTAATTAGGTGATGGAGGTGGTAACTAACCTTATTATGATCATCGTTTTGCACCATATTTTCGTATCAAATCATCACGTTGTACACGTTAAACTGCCACGATTTTATGTGTGTTATATCTCAGTCAAGCTGGAGGGGGAAATAAGGCTGTATCGGGAATTGCTAATCTACTTCTTAGAATAGTGGCTGCTGACCTTATAAAGGAGCAGCAGTGGCCACACCAGGCCAGGCCAGAGTCTGCAGCAGGCGGTGCGGCGAAGGGTGTCTCTAGCCATGCAGGTCTCCTCTCTGATCCCGCGAATGTCACCAGAGGTACCCAGTGACAATTTCCACAATTTTATGACCCTTGGCTGTCATCCCAGTAGCAAATAAGTCATAAGCCATTCTCTTCCCCTCTGTAAAATTCCACTGCTACACCCTGGCCTTTCCACCAAGATTTTTCTGGAACAGTGAAAACAGAGAATAGAGCTACATCTCCTTTACGTAACATCAGCATATTTCTTCGGCCACCTCTGACCCCTCGCTGCCCCCCTCCCTGTCCTCCTGCCACAAAGCACTGAGGATGGAGCAGTGAGGGGCAAGCTCGATACCAAAGAATAAAGGAAATGCTTATTGCTTTGCCCCTTCAGTGGATACGTTACTAAAAGCTGAGGGATTGGTCATTTCTATGTTGTATAAAATATCTAGAACAATGTGGTTATTTAATACTGATAAATATAGAAAAGCTATTTTCTGTGTTATTATAGAATTAAGGGGAGATTGACTTGAACAAAAAGTACCATAGGAAGAAACAGGTAAAGTGTGAATTCTGAATGAGCAAGCCAAAATAGTCTTTGTCAGGCAGAAGGCTGTCTACAGAAGTATAGTCATGTTACACAAGTAGATGTTGGAGTTCAGGAACCAAACAAGAAAGGAAGCTTCTGTCAGATCTATGGGATCAGGGTCAAGGTAGGGTTCAGAGCAGGTGCTGGGTGTTAGACAGGTTGAGGTTGCTGCTGGGAAGTGAGAGCACATCCGGGATGAAGTATAGACAGAACATGACTGCTGACCCCAGGACAGGAGCTGCCTGGACTCTGCCTTAGTTTGGGTGGAAAAGTATTGGCAGGTTTTTCTTTATTCTCCAGAGTGAGGCCAGGTTCCATAGGTGCTTGTGACTGGTAATTGCTGTATAGCTAGAAAACTAAGCTCTCCTTGAAGCCTGATCGGTTAGAGTGCTTTATTCCATCAACTGAGTGCCTCCCATATGTAACAAACCCGGCTTAATGCTGGGGGAGAAAAGAAGTATAACCTGTGGCTCGCGCCTTCCCAATATAGCCTGGTTACGGAAACATGACTTAAACGTATAAAAAGTTATATAGCACAAAAGATAAGTAATTCAGTTCAAGACAAGAGATTCTGCAAGGCAGAAATGCAGTTTGTGGGCAAATGGGCAGTGCACATGGTAAGTGCCTTAGGAATGGAGAGTTGGGAATATCAGTGTAGGTTGGAGTTGTCTGGGAAGAGGAGGCATCTGAATTGTCTTATCTTTGGATAAGCTGAGAGAAGAGGTGAAGGCATGTCGGATGGGGGAATTGTGTAAGAGCATGGAGGTAGGAACTGTAAGAGACAGTCTAGAAACAGTGAGTAGAACAGCTTAATTAAAATTGAGGGTTCAGGAAGGTTAATAGTTGGAGGTGAAGCCAACAAAGCAGTTGAAATACAAATGTGAAGGTGTTAAGAGTCCTCAAATTTACCTTCTAGACACTAAGGAATCATTGAAAGTTTCTGGACAGAGACGTGACATGCTTAGAAATGTTCTAGGAAGAGAATCTGGTGGCTGAATGTGGGCAAATTAGAGGAAGAAAGAGTGTTCAGGTAGACCAGATGTCTGTGCTTGCTTTTGTCTACTGGAGAGTGATAAATGCTTTAACTATGGAAGAGGCAGCAAGAACAGAAACAAAGAGATGGTTACAAGAGACATTTTGAAGGACAGAGAAATGAGACTCCAAATCTTCTTGTCTATGGAGGCAAAGAAGAATCCTCAAAGGTTTGGAACCAAGTGACTAGAAGAATATTTTATGAACAGCCATGCAGACATTATCATGGAGGGTGAAATGGCTAGATTTTTAGGAAAAGGTAAGGAGTTCATCTTTGGAAGATCATCCTTGATTTTGTAGCAGGAGGCAGAAATACGTCACTGGAAGGCACAAGGGAGCATTTCGCCTGTGATGAACGTGTCGGGGTCGCCTGCATAGAGGTGACAGCTTCGATCCAGAGAGAACAGAGTCCAAACATTGGAGACGCCCACATTTTAAAGGAGGAAGAGGAAGAGGAACCAGCCAGCACACAATGTGCAGTCAGACGCGGGATAGGGAGGTTACAGATTCACACAGCACAGATAAGAGCATCAAGAAGGAAGTCGTGGTCAGCAGTATCAGATTGGTCAGTTGCCGAGAGGTCAAAGGGATTAGAGGCTGAAAAAAGGCCATGGGATTAGGCAATTAGGAAGTCGTTTACCTTTAAGAACAGAGTCCTGTAGTGTGTGTATGTGTGTGGGGAGATGGATTAAGGAGTGAGGCCTTGAAGAAAAGGGAGCATAAACCATTGATTACAGGTGAGAAGAAGGGAAGTATCAAAAAGGAAGAATACGGCTGTTACTCCTCTTACCTTCCAAGTTGGGAGTTGCCATGTGCAGATGTGAAGGCAGAAGAGAAAGATTGTCACTGATTCTTTTGGCAAAACTTTATTAAGTACCTACTAAGGACTTGGATCCAATCAACAGGGAGAAGTTGAAAGCCATCAGAGTGGACAGCGGAGGGAGCATAGCATTCAAGAGAAAATGAGAGAGGCTGAATCGTGAGAATAGGGGGAACTTCTAGTGTTGGAACAGAGAGACACCTCTTACTCTGAGACCAGAAAGATGGAAGAGAGGATGGATGCAAATTCAGGAGTGTTTTGAAATGAAGAGAATAAAGGTGGACAGCAAAGCTGCTGGCCTCAGGCTTCTGGACAAAGTGGAAGATGGGTTGTTGCTGAGAGAGAGGGTGGACTAGGGTGATGGGTGACGAGGAGAGAAGGAAAATGTTAAATAACCACCCTAGGTAATGCTACGGGGTCAGAGAGACACGAACACTGGGATCGCTAAACACCAACGGTGCTTGATGGAAACCCCACTTTCCTTATGCTTTTATAGGAAATGTTTCTCGACTGCAGCTTGGAAGACGGGCAGTGTTTCTGCTTTTACCTGTGAGGGCTTATCCTTCCTCATCTCCTTGTTGCTTCTCCTTAATTAATTTTTACGAATTTTTGTTTGTTTCCACTATCACCATAATCATAAGTTGTGCAGCCATTCCAGAGTTATGGTCTTACAGATTTCTGAGGTTATCTAAATTGTGGGTGAGGTTTTGATATGAAATAGTATTACTTTCTAGATAAATTTATTGATAGATAAATTTAGCAGGAGCGCTGAGTGAACAGAGCCCATGAATTGTGCTGCCCACTCCTCCCCTCCAAAACAAAGCTGATCAAATGATTTCAGACTATCTAAATGAAAACATCAGACCACCTGTTGGTCGATTCAACCCTGCAGAATCATTTAAGGTGACTGAGATGCCAGGGGGTCATTATGGTTCATCCAGAAGCCAGCAGATCACGAGTGGCTCTGTGCTCGGACCTGTATGGAAGCTGTTTCCTCACGTGAGTAAGCCTGACAGTCTTAGGGCCTGTGACAGAGGGGAGCTGGCCACGTGAGACACCTAAGTATGTGACAGCTGGGCCACCTGATACAGTCTTCAGTTTTAATAGGATTGCAGCCCAGTGAGAACTGAGGAAGAATTTGTTTCTATCACAAACAATATTTATTTTAAAAAAACGACATAATGAACTAAGTTCTGGTATTCTAATCGTGTTTCTGAGTCTTGAATGTATTCCCACCCTGCAAGTCTCCCACCCTCCTGATGGTGGCGGGCAGAACACTGGAACCCCTGGAGCCCACAGACTGAGTGACGAGCCGGTGCTTCTGGGTGGAATAGATTCACTTTTCCGACGTTGTTTCGAAGTGAGAAGACAGTATACTCTAGGACCCATGCTGCCGGTCCGAACTGCAGTGGCTCTGTCGCGTTCATTCGTGTAAGGGTGACTAAGATATTTCTTTTCGCCTTTCTCTTTCTCACAGGTATGGCCTCACATGTGCAAGTTTTCTCCCCTCACACCCTTCAATCAAGTGCCTTCTGTAGCGTGAAGAAACTGAAAGTAGAGCCGAGTTCCAACTGGGACATGACCGGGTACGGCTCCCACAGCAAAGTGTATGGCCAGAACAAGAACGCGCCACCATCCCAGCCAGCCGCCACGACCGTCAGCGCCTCCCTGCCCATCCCAAACCCCAGCCTACCGTACGAGCAGACCATCATCTTCCCAGGAAGCACTGGGCACATCGTCGTGACATCAGCAGGTAGCACTTCCGTCACCGGGCCAGTCCTCGGCGGACCGCACAACCTCATGCGTCGCAGCACTGTGAGCCTTCTTGATACCTACCAAAAATGCGGACTCAAGCGGAAGAGTGAGGAGATCGAGAACACGAGCAGCGTGCAGATCATCGAAGAGCATCCACCCATGATTCCGAATAACGCGAGTGGGGCCACTGTAGCCACTGCCACCACCTCGACTGCCACTTCCAAAAACAGTGGCTCCAACAGCGAGGGGGATTATCAGCTGGTCCAGCATGAGGTGCTGTGCTCCATGACCAACACTTACGAGGTCTTAGAGTTCCTGGGCCGAGGGACGTTTGGGCAAGTGGTCAAGTGCTGGAAACGGGGCACCAATGAGATTGTGGCCATCAAGATCCTGAAGAACCACCCGTCATACGCCCGCCAAGGTCAGATCGAAGTGAGCATCCTGGCCCGCCTGAGCACAGAGAGCGCCGACGACTTCAACTTCGTCCGTGCCTACGAGTGCTTCCAGCACAAGAATCACACGTGCTTGGTCTTTGAGATGCTGGAGCAGAACCTCTATGACTTTCTGAAGCAGAACAAGTTCAGCCCCTTGCCCCTCAAATACATTCGCCCGGTCCTCCAGCAGGTTGCCACAGCCCTGATGAAGCTAAAAAGCCTAGGTCTCATCCATGCGGACCTCAAACCAGAAAACATCATGCTGGTGGATCCATCTAGACAACCGTACAGAGTCAAGGTCATCGACTTTGGTTCAGCCAGTCACGTGTCCAAGGCTGTGTGCTCCACCTACCTGCAGTCCAGGTATTACAGGTAAGGCCGTTTGCCCCGAGACAGGAGATGCTGAATGCCCAGCGGCATTCCCGGAGCACGTGCAGTGTTGGTCGCTGCCTGGGAGGTAAGATTGCTGCCCTCAAGTGATCACGATTTAGTCGGGAAATTAGGACATGTGCACATTGAAATGATGATTAGAAGCCACGTAAGAATGGAGCCGAGTAAGATTCTTGGCGTAGAGGTTCAGAGTTGGGAGGGATTCCTGGGGGCTGTGGGCAAAGAGCAAAGGCATGGTCGGGGAGTCAGGTTGTCACGGACGGGTGGAATCCAGACATGGGTGAAGGAGCGAGAGAGACACGCATTATGATCCCTCTGGCAAGGGTGCGCAAGACTCGCACTGCAGACCGGGAGGACGCCCGCCTGGCAGAGCAGAGGATCCGTGGGTGGTGGAAAATCTGATTGCAGGGATAGGTTGGGACCAGGATGGTGGGGTCTTAGATACCAGGTGAAGGGGTTGCAACTGTGTCCATAAACGTGGAGCAAGTGCCGAAACATTTGGACGACAGAGGGTGGGTGATAGGATGAAAGTGATGCTCTGAGAAGATGACTCTGTGCCCGTGTGGGAAGGGGATGGGAGGAGGGGGGGTCTGTAGCCTAGGGACCAGTCAGCATGCTCCGGTGGTGGGAGAACTTTGGGCTCAGGAAGATGAAGGATTGTAGCACCCTTGGTTGGAAAGTGTGACGCTTTCATTCCTTCACTCGTTCAACAAGGATTTATTTCACTTCTAACGTGAGCCAGGCACAGTGCTGGGGACCGGGACACAGCCAGGAGGGCAGAGGCAAGGCCCATCTGGGGTCACCAGCCCATCCGAGGGATAGCCAGTGCCTTGGCCAGCTCCCCGCCGCCGTTGTCACTCTACACTTGGGGGTGCCAGTTCAGCAGGCCAGGCCGCTCCATCCTAGGTCTTGGCCTGAATTTAGGGTGAACTGCAGCAAAGTCAAGGCTGCTTGGGCTTTTATTATTTTGTTAACTTGATGCCGTTTAATGGACGATACCGGCTTTATTCATGTTTTCTAAAACTTGAGCTGAGCAACTTGTAAAAGTCTGTGGCATACTGCTTCCCACCCTGGCTCCATGTCAAAAGCACCGGTGGGTGGAGCGGGCTTTAGAAAATAACCTGATTTAGGTCCCAGTCCCCGCAAACTGAATCATCGACATCTCTGGGGGTGGCGTCCTATATGGGTGTTTGTCACAGCTCTCCTGGGGCTCCCAGTGCGCAGCCAGGGTTAGGAATCGCGGCTCTGGTGGGACCCAGATGAGAGCACTGGCTCTGGGGTCAGGAAAGCCTCAACCCTCCACTCGCTGAGCTGTGCGACTGGGCTGGTTGCCTCGTTTCTCTAACCCCTTCGTTCCTGACCCATAACCTGGGCGAGTCCGGGCAGCAGCCGTGTTGGGGCTGTTGGATGGCGGAGCCGGGACGCAGCTGGGTTCTTGGCTCCGTATCTGGCGTGTGGTCAGTGCACAGGGCTTGGATGGAAATGGGAAGCGAGTGAGTCTGTTCTGGGGAGATGGCGATGGGCTGTGTCTGAGGGCATGTTGAACGGTCTGGTGAAAGTGGAAGTTGGCGAGATACGAAGCTAAAACTCCCATGAGAAGATGGGGCTGACAACACATTTAAGAGGTTGACACGTGGGCAGCAGACCCAGGATCCCACGGCTCCTCCGTGACCGAGCCCTGCTGGCCCGACCCCCGAGTGAGCACGTGCTTTCCCCACACCTCCTTCCCGGCCACGGAGAAAGGCGGGGAATGTGCTTGAGCCGCGTCAGCACAGCTGGCCCGTCACGCGTTCTGAGGCACACCCGTCCCCCCCACGCCTTGTTTGCCGATTTGCTCACCCCTCCGGCCGGCCGGCTTTGTCACAGGTGCCCTCGCCCGGCCCTCAGCCCGTGGGTCTCTGTCCTTGACCTCGTACCCCTTCCCCTGGGAGGTCTGTGGCCACAGGCCACACGTCCACACTGCCCCCTCACCTCCCTCATCTCAGTCCCGAATTACACAAGTCTCTAGGCCCCTCCACCCGTGCTGTCCTCCCCCTGCCGCCTGCCCTGAGCATCCAGGAGGAGCCTCGCATCTGCGTTCCTGCTGGGCTCCGGGTGGGGTGGATCTGTACTGCTCACCCGGTTCCTCTCCGCTCACCAGCTTCTTAGACGCCTGCGGTTTGCTGTCAGGCCCGCAGCCCCAGAGCCAGGCAGAGGGGGAGGCTGTGAGCCCAGGGCTGTGGCCACCGAGGAAGGGGAGCCTGGGCCTGAAGGTGGAGGGAGCAGGCCCTGCGGACCCCCGGGAGAGGGTGAAGGAGGACGCTGGCCAGGGGCCGGAACAACAGGCGTGCTCTCTACAAAGTGCCCTTCTCTGAACGCAAGCTCTGGGTGGTACCATCTGGGGTCAGCAGCCCATCCGAGGGATAGCCAGTGCCTTGGCCAGCTCCCCGCCGCCGTTGTCACTCTACACTTGGGGGTGCCAGTTCAGCAGGCCAGGCCGCTCCATCCTAGGTCTTGGCCTGAATTTAGGGTGAACTGCAGCAAAGTCAAGGCTGCTTGGGCTTTTATTATTTTGTTAACTTGATGCCGTTTAATGGACGATACCGGCTTTATTCATGTTTTCTAAAACTTGAGCCGAGCAACTTGTAAAAAGGCTTTTAAAAATTCTATTTAAAAGGCAATGCAGGGGCTTCCCTGGTGGCGCCGTGGTTGAGAGTCCACCTGCCGATGCAGGGGACGCGGGTTCATGCCCCGGTCCGGGAAGATCCCACATGCCGCGGAGCGGCTGGGCCCGTGAGCCATGGCCACTGAGCCTGCGCGTCCGGAGCCTGTGCTCCACAACGGGAGAGGCCACAACAGTGAGAGACCCGCGTACCGCAAAAAAAAAAAAAAAAAGAAAGAAAAAAGGCAATGCATACTTATAGCCAAACTTGATGCACTGGGTAAGCTGACTTTGGGACTCTTGGCCTCGCTCGTGTTCTCACCTTCCTGTGCCCACGTGACGTGTGGCACCCCTCTCGCAGCAGACAGACTCTCCAGGCTTCCTGTGCTTTCGTGTCGGCCCCGGTGCCCGGGGACCGGGGACCCCAGCGCAGGAGCTCTGGGCGGCAGGAGAAACCGCTCCACCGGGTATGGAAGGCTCGTGTGCCGAGAGTCCAGGGCTCTCCTTAGCCCCCCTCTCCGTCTTCCACTTGCAGCCCCGGTGCCCCCATTTGCCTTGCAAGGCCCTCCCTCTGGTTGTGTTGTGACCCCTTTCTTTAGACCTCCTGTGACTGTTGCATAAATTTCTGAGCAGGACCTCTTCCTCCTGTGGTCGCTTTGACCAAAAAAGGCGAGAGTCCTTCGGGTCCTCCTGGTGGCCGCCTGTGCCCAGCTCTGCTTTAGGGGCACCGTCAACATGAAGCCAGCCCAGGGTTTCTGCCTGAAGTGACGCTTCATCTCTAAATTGGTCACAGCGTCCTGTTCCTCCCCCGGGGCTCGTCTGAACCCCGGAGTAGTTTGCTACCACACAGCAGTTTGAGGGTTTGAGGACAGCCTCCAGCCCGGTCGGCATCAATCCTTGCTCTGGGACAGCCAGCTCCCGGCCACATTGGTCCAGTCGATTTTCCTGATTGTGTTGCCTCTTACGGGGGAGAGGAGGTGGGTGGAGAAGGCTCCTCAGTGGTCCGTTGTTATCTGAGAAGGTCGGTGTTCTCAGCTGCGTCGTGAGAGACTGTGTTTGAGCCACCTGGAGTACAGGAGTCATCACCCTTCGACAGGGCCTGGGTCCCCCGGGCCCCCTGTATCTGAGCTGGGCCGTCATCCCCTGGCGACGTCACTTTCAAAGAGGAGGACATTTAACGTCCTGCCCTGTTTTTAAGTGGACAGTATTAAATGTCTCAGCCCACCGTCGTCCCCGCCTAGTGATGTGGAAACAGTCTGATATAAAGAGATGTTCCTGTCCTCGTGGGGCCGGGGTGGGGGGATGTACCTGGAAAAGTAGGTGTGTCTCGGGGAGCAAACGGTTTCCCCCGGCTATTAGGCGCGTGCTTGGTCGAGGCCGGGCATATTGCCGTAGGTATCCTGTGAAGCAAGCCTGACCATGTGTTTTTCAGGAAACAAAGGCTGCTTTTTTCATTGTTTAACCCTGATGCGTGGGTAGCTCCTTCCAACCTGACCTTCCAACTTGAAGGTCAGTAACCTAGTTAAACCATCCAACCACGCTGGTCACAGGCTTTATTGTGCATAAGAATCACTTGGAGAGCGTGTTAAGAACATACTACCGCCACGGCCCTGCCCCAGACCCACTGCACCCCGGTCTCCAGAGGGGTGTCCCTGGAGAAAGTCCTCGCCCTGCACACACCCCAAGACTCGCCACGGGGAATCAGAGGTGAGCTTGTGCAGGTGGTTGGAGGCCCACTGAGAGAGAAAGGGGTCCTTAATGGTGTCTCCTTTGAAGAGTTCACACCCTAAGGGATGGAACTGAAGCAGATCCTGTGCACTTCTGTGAACGTACCTTGGAAGTCCCTGCCGTTTCCCTACAGCAGCCCTGCCTTATCCTCCAGGTTACGTTCCAAGACCCCCAGTGGATGTCCCTGAAACTGAGGATAGTACCGAACCCTATGTACACTGTGTTTTTTCCCATATGCATAGGAAATTTACAAATTAGACACAGTAAGAGATTAACATTGGTAACTAATAATACAATAGAACAGTTACAAGAATATACTGTAATAAAAGTTATGTGAATGTGGTGTCTCTCTCAGAACATCTTATTGTACAGATTCAGTGCCTTTTCCATCCTAACCAAGCCCTATCACACACTGTGGCCGTAACTTGCAGTTTGAGGCGCGACAGCAAAACTAGCATGAATTTATTTTTTCCTTCTTCACAATTTAACGGATAGAAGATTCATTCTTACCGTAGATCTTAGCAACCTCAGCATACTTTCTTTTTCTTTCCTTATTAAATGGAGAACTTTCACCTTTTCACTTAAAGGGAGCACTTTCCAGGCTTCTCTTTGGAGTATCTGAATTGCCAGCATCAGTGTTCTTGCCAGTTGGGGCCATTATTAAGTAAAATGAGGGCTACTCGAACACAAGCACCACGCTGCCACAGTCAGTCTGATCACCGAGCGGGCCACTAGGAGACCAATGGGCAGGGCGTGTCGGCCAAAGGGAAGAGTCCCGTCCTGCGTGGGATAGAACGGGACTTTGTGAGACTTTATCACGCTCCTCAGAACAGCAGGCAGTTTAAAACTTAAGAATGGTTTGTTTCTGGAATTTTTCACTTAATATTTTTGGATCGCGGCTGACTGTGATTAAGGGGGGACCACTGCATTTGATTCTACATTGATGCCAGTTAGTTTTTTGGAGCAAGCAATAAATTGATGCTGGGGTATTTCCGCTGTGAGTGTGACCAGCAAACTGAAAACAAGACTAAATATTAAGCTCTACTCAGGAAAAACAAACGGAAAGCCCTGCCATTCAGGCAGGAGATAGAGATTAAAATGTGTGGATTTTTTTGTTTCTGCTCCGGTTATTCAAAATACTCTTGTCTAGACTTAATTTGAAACACTTAAGACCATTACCAGGACCAAAGAAAAAGGGTGGGGCGTGCATAAAAATTTAGGACATGAAGAAAAGGCCAGTAATCTACTCTTTCAGAATAATGTAACCTTTTTTGTCTGGTTCTTTTGGTTTCAGACACTGTCTTCAAATTGATTCCATGGTGGTTTTAGGTGAGGGGGAGATAAATTTTAATTCAGTTCAATTCATCAAACATTCATTGGGTGCCTACTGTGTGTCCTGCGATGTACTGACGGGTAGGAGATAAGGCGCAAGATGTCTAATCTGGAGGAGTTTATGGTTTCTCTGAGGAGATTAAGAGACACAAATTGCCTAGAGTGTATTTCTGATACTTTGATATTACAAATGTTTGATCACTCAGCAGATATTCATTGAGACTCTAGGGAACCCGTGATGAGAAAAACCAGTTAAAGAGATTCAAAGCCAGTGAAAGATTTTGCGAGATGGGTTAATAGGGAGGGTTTTTATTATATTTTTTATTTTTTTTACATCTTTATTGGAGTATAATTGCTTGACAATGGTGTGTTAGTTTCTGCTTTATAACAAGGTGAATCAGTTATACATATACATATGTTCCCATATCTCTTCCCCCTTGTGTCTCCCTCCCTCAATAGGGAGGGTTTTTAGAGAGCAAGCTGTATTGAAGTACTCTTGAGGTCCATCTTAAAGGAAATGTGAGATGGGGGTGGGAGGAGCCTGAGAGGCATGGAGATTGGAATTAATAAGGGAAGATGGGGGGAGGGGCGATGACAGTGACACCTGCAAGGAGTTGAAGGCTTGGGCTGGCAAGTAAGGGTTAGGTGAGGGAGGCCTGACCGTGGAGAATTTTGATGGAGGCTTGAGGGGCTTGGACTTAACAAAGGAGTAATTCAGTGAAGTTAAGGATATTAGTGAAGTTAATCAATTGAAATGGGGGCAAAAAGTTGGGGAGCACCCAGAGGCTAGGAGACAATAGTAGTTATTCATAAATAAAGGGAAGAGGCCCTAGATTATAATGGGGATCCTCTCCCCATCCCCCGTCAGTAGCCAGTATAAATGTGAACACTTTTAATGCTTTTAAATTCTGGTACTGTGATTGCAGAGTTGGCTAAGAGGGAATAGGTTTTGTTCGTTTGTTTGTTTTGCTGTCTTTTGTTTATGGACTTTGCTTTCCCTAAGGCACAGTTGTGAAGCTCTGGCCTCCAGAACCGGGTTTCAAGTCCCACCACTGGTATCAAGTAATAGCCTCTGGAAGGAGAGTTAAGAGACCTTAGCTCCAGTCCTGGCCCCGTCCATCCCCAGCTGACTGTGTTCCACTGAGTCAGTATATTGGTAGAATGTCAACTGTGAGGCATCCACAGCCCCGCATCTGGATCTCATTATGACCGGGGCCTGTGCTCAGTCCATGGCCAGGGGACAGTGTTCTCTCCTGTGGGCTGACCTTGGCCTCATTGGCTCAAACTGGGGACCCTCCATCATCTCCCCATCAGCAGGGAACACGGCATCTTCCAAAATATCTTTCGCTAAGTCGCTTCAAAAAGGGGGCATAGGGCTTCCCTGGTGGCCCAGTGGCTGAGAGTCCGCCTGCCGATGCAGGGGACACGGGTTCGTGCCCCGGTCCGGGAGGATCCCACATGCCGCAGAGCGTCTGGGCCGGTGAGCCATGGCTGCTGAGCCTGCACCTCCGGAGCCTGTGCTCCGCAACGGGAGAGGCCACAACAGTGAGAGGCCCGCGTACCGCAAAAAAATAAAAAGGGGGGGGGGCATAACTTAATAAAGTCATAAAAATAGTTTCCAAAATTGCATAGCTTGTGCAGATTCCTGACTAGAAGTTAGGTTTGATTGAAAAGAAGAGCTCTGAAAGCATCTGCATTGCAGGCATTAGCTTTTTAAGTTAATTTGTGTTTTATTACTAGTAGATACAACAGGAAAGGCTTCTAGTTTACCCTTGAGAATATTGAGTGAAATATTCAACCCACTGACAGTCTCATTCACCCAGATGAGGGAGGTGGTTATAAATATGTAAAAGCTTTTAGAGTTGCAGTGTCTTTTCTGAGGAGAAGTAATCAATAAGCTATCTGGGCTATTAGGTTATCTTTAGTTTTCCCTTACTTGTCTCTAGGACCTTGAGTTGTGTGGTGAAATAATTTGAAATCGAATTTTTTTTTTTTAAGTATGAAATAATTAAAGGGAGAACGTCTCTGTGTATTTGAGTGTATCTCTGCCCTGGTGTTCCAGTCCCGCCTACACACATGCACGTGCACAGTCACACGAATAAACACAGATAACACAATATAAGCCCATGCATGACATATGCACAGCTAGGTGTGCTTGCAGGCACCTTGGTGACAGAAGCTAAGGCAAAGATGCTGATGTACATAGATGCCACATGGAGGGAGACACACGCCACAGACATGCGTATACATGCAGGGACACACACACAAGTTCAAAGACATTGAAAAACCATGCACATTCACAGACCACATGAACCAACCAGAGCGACCCCAGAGCAAGGGCCCAGGTGCAGAAGCAGTGTTGATGCCCCAGAAACTTGGCCCAGTTTCCTGCCTTGCTGCAGAATTGCCATCTACATGTCCCCAGACCTGAGGACAGGAGGGCTGGAACCACTCTTGAGCTCAAGGTATAAACCAGTTGTTTTCAAAGGGTGATCCAAGGACCCTCCTGCCGAAGTATCACCCAGGTGCTTGTTAAAAATGGAGATTCCTGGGTTGCAAAAGAAATCTAAGGAACAGGCTCTCTGGGGGGTGGAGCCGGATGACAGATTTAAGCAAGCTCTAGGGTGAACTCTTTTTTTAAGCCACTGTATTGAGGTATGATTGACATACAGAAAGCTGTACGTATTTACTGTGTACAGCTTGGTGAGTTTGGAGGTAAAGCCATCCCCACAGTTTATGCCTTAAAGAGATCCATCGCCTCCAGGAGTTTCTTCCTGCTTTAGTTATTTATTTACAGTTTTAAAATTATTGTTTTGTCCTTTAAGAACTGTTGCCAGAGGTGGCTTGGATCCCAGAGTCGGTTGTCCCACAGAGGGGGTTGCCACCTGACCTGTCAAAATGGGAGAAGTGGGGTGCCGTGGGCAACCTGGCACGGGGCTGTTGCCCTTTCACCTGGGTGGCTGAGAGCCCCGCCGTGGGGCCCAGTTGTTAGATTCCTTGTGGTCCAACCCCTTACGCCTCAATGGTGGTGACAGTGAAGATCCAAAAATCATTGGTGCATGCGACAGGAGGGGTTACCGGGTGGACTGGTGAACTGCCAGGTGGGTGGTTGGGAGGGGAAGCAGAGGGACAGAGGAGACATGAACACACGTGACTTTTTGCATAATTTGCAGTCGACGGAGCACTTACTGCTTAGTAGCTACTGAACTCTCCCTGTAGCCACAGCTGGGTTTGGAGCTATAATCCTCACTTATGCATCGAACAAGTAATTTTTTGAATTCCGAAGATGTGCCAGACACTGTGCTTTGTGCTGGGGTTTCAAGAAACGAGTAGGAGTGCCCTCAGCTATGCAGCTCTGCCCCCGAATCTGTCATGGAATGAGCTGTCCCTGGGGAGCCAGCGGTGGGCGTGCCAGGCTCCGCTGTCCTCGTCTACCCCGGTGTAGACATCTCTCCTTAAGCCAAGAAGGCAGAGCATGTTGCCTTTGAATCGCTCTGCCCAGTCTCCCTGGGCCGCTTGTATTATATGTTCCGAGTCCTGAGTGCCCTCCCCAGTGAAGGGGCCCCCTCCCCCCTGCCCTTGGCCTCCCCTGGCTGCGGGTCTCTGCATCACAGCTGGGACAGATCGGGCCAGCCTTTCCCCACCGCCTCACCAGCTCCCCAGAGGAGGAGGGAGCGCCCAGCCACAGCCTCGCCAGGGCAGCTCGAGCCCGGCGTTCCCTTTCGTCCTTGGCACCATCGGCCTCTGGCTCCCCGGGTCTTAAAGCCAGGTGGAGGAGCAGGGCTCTTGGTGACGAGTACTGGGCTGTGGCCCTCGTTCCTGGAAAGAGATGGAGATGGTGACATTGTAGAAGCGGTTGTCATAGGTGAGGTGTCCCCAAAGCATAGCCTGAGGCAGGGCTTGGGTGCAGCATGTCTGTTTGGGAGAAAACCTCAGGAAGCAGGAGGAAGGGAATGGGGTGGGGGGATACCGGGAGGAGTTAGGGGGTGGCTCCTGCTGTAGGCCTCAAGGACTGTGCCCCAGGAGCGGGGAGGCTGGGGCTCTGGGCCCTTTGAGACCGAGGGCCCTCAAGGGTATTGACTCCCCTGTGCCTTTGTTTGGGCCGAGCTTGTTCGAGGACTGGGTGGGTTTGAGGAGACTCAGGGGAGACTGCGAAGCAGAACAGACCACGTGACTGTGGCCAAGATCAGTGGGAACGTGACATGAGCCCAGAAGGACCCAAAGTGTGAGCACCAGCCCTGTGCTCGGGGATCCGCTCTGTCCTCCCCACCGATGACCTGTGTGCCATTTTTAAATGGAAAGGGAATAGAGGGGAAGTGCCTTTGTAGGCAAGTTTAAGTATTGCAGTCTAAGAATTCAGAGTTGAACTCCACATTTTGGTTTTGGGGAGAGTTGGGAGATCTGAATGAAACGCTAAAAAAAAAAAAAAATCTTGCCTCCACCGCACTCTCCTTCTTTATCTGGCCAGCCTGCCCACTAGAGGTGGGAGATGGAGGCTGTGTCTGAGAGAGGAGACACCTGAGCAGGGGGAGGTGCCTGAAGCCTGAGTTTGTCAGAACCGTGGGGCGATGTGGAGGCGGGTTACTGTCTGCCGCGTTCTCTCTGCTGGTGCGTGTAGCTGTTGTGTGTTCCCCAAGGCGCCTTTGTTGAATGAGCGAGTGACTAACTGGCCAAATGAATGGATGAACGGATGGACGGATGGACGGATGGATGGATGGATGGATGGATGGATGGATGGATGGATGGATGGATGGTATCAGTGGCCTCATGTTTATAGCTCAACTCACACTGTCACAGCAGAAACACCCACGTGCCCAGCTTCTTGTAGTCCTTCCTACAGTCCTTTCACTGTTGCTCTAAACCTCGGGCCCATGGCATCCAGCATCTCCAAACCCTGGATCATACAGGCCCCCTTTATCAGCCTTCTGGGGAGCAGACATCTCACCAAAAATGTTCGTTCCGTCAACCTGTGAGATTTCAATTTAAAACCTGAAGACAGCTGACTCAGCTTTTAACAGATTAGTTCCCTGAAATCAGCCAATATCTGTCATGTCCCATTACACCTTGACAGAAAATTAGAAATGACTTCCCAGTATGAAGAAAGGGCCGAGCCCAGCAAGACCTGACTAGGGAACCTTGCACGTGTGGAGACAGCCCTGTCCTCTGGGCCGCTAACCCCTTCTCTGCTTTTCTGTTTCTGAGATGTTACGGACATGCTAGTCGTGTGCCCTGGAACTTTGTCTTCATACGTAGGAACTGAATGAGCAAAGATCTCCCGCAGAGGATAAAGTTCCTGACACATGACTCAGCGTGTTCCTGGCACGAGGCAAGCACTCAGCCCATGTTTGCTGCTATAATACTTTTATTGCCACTACTGTTATCATCATTATCATTATTCTTATCGTCATCACTCTATTGGCAGAGATCTGGATTTGAATTCCGGATCTGCTGCTTTATAGCTGTGTGACCTCAGGCAAGTTCCCAAACCTCTCTGAGGCTCATTGTTCTTTCTCTTATGAGGGAAGTAGGACAGCAGTTCCTGAGGTTGTTCTAAGGACTAAACGAGATGGCTGTGGTGCGTGCTCACCTGTGTGCACCTCGCCTCTGCTGTAAGTAACCATCACGCTCTCCCCTGGGCCCCCTTCCCGGTGTGTGTGCCTCTGGCTTAGCTTTTATTTTATTTGGCCTGGTATCATTGTAGGCTATCGACATCCCCAGTATTCCCGAGCTCCTTGGGATCACGTGTCGTTTCTTTTTCATCTCCGTGGACACGTGGAGGCGCAGCACGTACTTCACATCCAGTAGGCGCTAACGGAGTACGTTTGGTGGTTTCCTCTGGTGTCAGGAAGGGACAGTGTCCAGTGCGATGGTGAAGGGGTTAGCGTTTGAGGAGAGGAACAACATCTCTTCCCCTGAGTCAGGAGGGAGACACGGGTGCAGCATTCTTGACTGGAGGGCACGGGCCCGGCACTCTCCTGCCGCTGCTCGTGTACCTGCAGTGAAGCTATGAATCCTGCGCTTGGGCTGGGCACACAAGCTTCACGGCAGTGGGGAGCGGGCACGGGAAGCCTCAGGAGGTTACATCGCATTTGCCACCTGCCGTGCTTCCCATATCCACTGTCCGTCTCCGCCGACATCAGAAGGATCCAGGAGCCAAGACTGGAGTGATGGGCAGGACTCTGCTCACGGACTCCCTGAAGGTGTGCGTGCATGTGCGTGCGTGTGTATGAATGTGTGTTGGTATGTACTATACGTGTGGTGTGTGTGTTGGGTGTGTGAATGTGTTAGTCTGTGTTGTATATGTGAGATGTGTTGGTGTCTGGGGGGGTTGTGTTGGCTGTGTGTGTTGTACACGTGGGGTGTGTGCCTTGTATGTGTGGCATATATGTTAGTGTGTATTGTATATGTGATGTATGTTGCTCCATGGGGAGAGTGTGGGTGTGCGAGTTCAGTGGCAGCAGGTAGGCTGGTCCCTAGGGTTCCCCATACTTGGAGCCCCTTCTGATCCTGCTTCGTGTGACTGGGGAAGTGTACTCTCCAGTCACAACCTTATTTATGTCATTATTGACTATAAAAATCAAGGTTGTTTGGCCAGAACATGAGGGATCAACTGTTGGTGCCGCCTCTTTGTCATCCACTGACCACCAGTGAAGGCTTTCTATTCCTCTTCTCTTTGTAAATTAGAACTTATATTGGCAAATAAAAATAAACTAAATGTGAACCCCCAGAACAGAGATAGCTCTGGCACTGAGAGTCAGATGTTCTCACTGTGAAAGGTGAACATTCACCCCGACGAGCGGCCGGGAGGTCTTCGGGAGATGGTACTGCTCTGTGTCCTGACTGTCGTGGTGGTAACAGGCTAAAACTCCTAGAACTTACATCCGAAAATTTAAAAATTCCAAGTGAAAATTTACCCTTAAAGATCTCGAAGAAACTGTCGGTAATATTAAACCCTTCAACTTTATCTTGCCTAGTTTTTCTTCCTGTTTTTGTTGTGTTGTGTTTGGGTAAAAGAGATACCTTTGTTCATCCTGTAACAGGATGGCCAGCAGGGAAACAATCATTTCTGGAAACTGCTGGGCCAGGGAACTATGAAAACAACTCTGGGGAATAAACAGCTGTTGATGACGGAAGCATTTCTCTCCCACAGTTTCTTTACTTTACATCTGCCGTTTCATGTATAGGTCATGGACTTGCCCTCTAAAAGTGAAGGACAGTGACTACTAGAAACAGAGAAGTGAGGGACTGTTACCCCTGAAATGCCGGAGTCCGGGAGGAAAATGAAGTCTTTGTGGAACTTGGTCATCCAGCCTTACTGTGCCTACAGCGCCCTGCCCTTGGCTCTTACATTATCATGGCCATGGCCAGCAAACCCAGGTGTGAAACAACATCGTTTTCGATAAAATAGCTTTCCTAAAACCAGCTTTTCCCAACGGCAGGCCTCTCATCTGTGGGGACATTCATGCTTATTACAGAGAAGTGGCTGGTTTTGTAGGAAAGGTCTTTTATCCCCTCGAAAGAGAGGCCACCTGCGTGCCATCTTGGATGCAATGGGTTCTGTTGTCTGCATTCTGAGTGATGGGCCTTGGAGAGGGGCTCCTGTCCCCAGCAGTGATCCCAGGCGTGATGAGGCCAGTTCCCAAGAGCACCGCCTGGGCCACGCACCCCAGTAACTGGGCCGTGACCCAAGGCCACATGCTGGGCACAGAGCCACGTTCTTTCCGTTCCCTCCCCACTGACAGGAACTTTTCACTTGTTTCCTTGGAAGAAACGAGCCCGCAGCATGTAAATGTCGTTGCATGGTGTCCTCTGCAGCTCAGAGCGGCCGGTTGAAGACGGGGGTTTTCTGTGACCCTCCTGGCAATGAGGTCCGTGCGTTTGCAGATCTGAGCTCGTGGCCACCCCACCCCTGTTTCCCGTGCCCCGTGATGCCACCCAGGCTGCTCTCTACATTAGTTCCGAGGAGAACTGGGGCCTCCTTCCTTGCTCTTCCACGTGCCCGTTTCCTTCTCGGAAGACAGCCCCTTCTCCCTCCAGCTCCCTCCTTGATTCCATGTTGCCTGCTCTGGCTCCCACATCCCAGTTCCCAGCCCGGAATTCGGAGTCCTGTTCCAAGGCCCCAGCCTTACGCTCAGCACCCGTGTGAGCCCACAGTGTTCCCAGGATGCCTCCCCTGCCTGCCGCTGCACCCAGGCCCCAGAACCCAGCCCCATCCGGCTCCTGTGGTGGAGCCCAAGTGCCAGATGTGCCACAGCCAGAAATGGGTTCTTCCTCCGGAGACATTCGGACGTTGTATAATCTGGCATGTTATGCACTTCCTGGGGCCAGAGTCTGGCTCTTAGACCCTGTGAAAGAACCAGGGCTGATGTTGTGAACCCACTTTACAGTGACCTGAAATGACCAGCCACCACTGGCGTCGTCGAGGGAGGTGACGCGGAGACAGAGACCCGGGTCTCAGTGTCCCACCAACCATGTGACTCAGGTGAATCTCCTAACCTCCCTGACGTGCCGTCTCCTTAGCTGGGCCAGTGACGTAACACACCAGGGCCGTGGGCACCTTGATGGTCTATGTGAGTTCACCCCGCTGTACTTAGCCTCACGTAGCCCCTCCGAGCCTTGGGCATAGCGGAGACTGTAAATAGGTTACTATTTCTAACCATGCCCAGCCTTTCCCTTCTATCCTGCCTTTTCCTTTTTCTTCTCTTCCTCTACCTGTGTCCCCAGGGTTCTCCCACGCTAATCCAGGTGGACACAGCAGTGGTGGGACGTCTCCAGGCACTGAGGCACCACCATACGTAGACTCCAGGGACACAGTTAAGCGAGAGCTTGGTTCTTAGAAGGTTGCCAGTTAATTGCTTTGCTGCCCCCGCAAGAAATGTATTCATGTGTGGCTCTCAATTTGGGGCCATGTGGACCCAAATGAGGTTTCTGCTGGTGCAGACAGAAACAGTAAGATTGAAGATAGATTTTTCTCTGAAAATGAGCCATTAGAATATTTTTTCTAGCTTTTCCTGTTAATATTCTGTGTCATGGTTTGTATAGAAGGACCCATATCCTCATCTCGGTGCTTTACAAGCTCTCTTCAGCGGGTGATGATGTCAGATACCTGTGTGCATAACACTGCAGATGCTGTGGGTACCGCGCCGCCCCCCCCCCCCACCTTTGGGGAATGTGCCGCAGCTCTTGCGGAAAGAGCATCTCTTAGGAACACACCCATTTGACGAAAGTCTCAGGAACACGAAGCCACCAAAGAAATCTGCAGAAGTGCCGAGTGGGGCAGACCCTGTCGGAGGGGGGAATTAACCGTTTGTATTTGCCTGGGTCTTTGGTTACGAAGGTGACTCGCATTTTCTGTGTTCCAGGAACTTTATGTGACCGTTACCATAACTCCGAGGGTAGCTCGGGCAGCGACGTTGTCCCCGTCTCACTGTGCGGTCATTGTCTTGTCGGGGGTCACCCACGTGTTAGTGACCAGCCCCACGAGTGCAGCCTGCGTGTCCCACTCTGTCCAGGCCATTCCTGCCCTGGTGGAGGGCCCCGGGCCAAGACACCTAGAACAACGTCAGATGCAGAGGCACAGCCTCTAGCTCCCGTGCACAGGCCCGGGCCGCACGCAGGCCCAGGAATGTGTTTGGTCTGAGCAGGCTCCCGTCCGCCCTCCTGCCCTCCCCACCCTCATACAGACTGGCGGCCTGTCCTCTGGAGGCGGGGGGCGCGGAGTCGTGATTCGTTTTCCCGTCACGTTGGGAGTCCGTGCTTGGTTCCGCATGGACACTGGGATTTGCATACTGCTTGGTTTTGTTTGTTGCTCCCACCCTGTCCCGGTGGTAGCGAAAGGTGGTGTCCTTGACTCGAAGAAACAGACGGCATCTACGCCCGCTCGGAAATGAACGAGTCGGGGTGGGAGAGCCCATGGGGCAGGCGCGCGGCCACAGTGCGCACGCGCGTCCTCTGGGGCGTGCTACAGCCCCGCACCTCGCCCCTCGGTGCGTTCGGGGACCAGTCAGCCTCAGCCCAAGAGCTTACCCCCCAAAATGTAAACAGGATGGATGCAGACAACGGCAGTGCCAGGTAGAGAGCAGTTGATCTGTCAGCTCGCTGAAGTTCAAGTGCTGCGGGCTTCTGCGCTGCGGAGCACCGCGCCCGGACGTGGGGCGCAGCGACCCGCACTCCAGGCCCTGCCCGGCCCTCGCACGGCAGGGTGTGCCCGAGTGTCACACTGACCTGCGCTTCGATGAAGCGTCCCTCCGCACAGAAATTTAACTTCTTGCTGTGGAAGGAAGGCACACGCAGCCTAGTAGCGGTGGAGGTGTCCAGGCACTGCAGGGGAAGCGGGGAGGGACCTTGTACATCCTCATGTGATCCCTCCTTCCATCTCGCAAGCCAGACTCACCACACTTAAAATACTTACAGTTTTGCCCGCACGGCGTGAGAATTGCTGGGTTTGTTTTGCCACAGAAATTGAACATTTCTAATGAAACACGACAACGTCGCCTTTCTTAGCAGGTGGGAGGGGCGTTCTTCTGCAGGAGATTTGGTCCCTGCCGCCCTTGGGAAATGAGGTAGGGCTCTGTGCTGGCGAGGCAGGTTGAGGATCCCAGCTCTTCGTTTCCTTCTCAGGACGCTTGCTGCCCAGGCTACCCTGAAGTAACAGCGCAGAGCACCCCTCAGTCCATAAGGCGGCCATTGGATGGAAGCCAGGGGTTATTGTGTTTCTTATTTATTATACCCGTCCTTCAGGGTCTTACTCAGGCTTCATTTCTCTATTCATCTTTCTTTGGCCACTTTGCTCTCCGTGCATCTCTCCCTCGTCTGCTATAAATTCTTGTTGCATTTAAAAATGCCTCCTTGCATTCGATGGAACTTCTGGACTTAGATTTGTTTTGTAATTGTGTCCTGAGTGTTAGTCCTGGGCAACTAGCTAGATTGTAAATGTCCTGTGTGTCCGTTCTGGTGATTAACATATTCTCCATACTTGATGGGGGGGGGTGAGGGGGTGCTGAGGATTAGAGATTTCACAAGGACTGTTAAAGGAAAGCTGTAACATAAATCCCCTAAGCCTTTCATGAGCTGCAAAGGTCAGCATTAATAAAAAATCATTTCAGGAATTTTTTTTCATAAATTAGATATGTTTAAAAGAACTTTTTCAGGAACCTTCATACATTCCTGGTGGGTATGTAAAATGGTGCAGCCACTATGGAAAAGTTCGGCCGTTCCTCAGATTTTTAAATGTAAAATTACCAGATGATGCTCACAGTTCCACTCCAAAGGAATTAAAAACAGGTACTCAGACAAATACTTGTACATCCATAGCAGCATTATTCACAATAAACCGAAGGTGGAAACCACCCAGATGTCCAGCAGTGGATGAATGTGGTATATCCCTACGACGGAATATTAGTCAGCTATGAAGAGGAAGGAACTTCCGACAACCCTGCCACATGGGTGTACATCCAAAACACCGTGCTCAGTGCAAGGAGCCAGGCACAAGAGGCCTCATGTTGTGTGATTCTTTTTATATGAACAGGACAGATAAACCCGTAAAGACATAATGCAGGTTGGTGGTTGACAGGGCAGGGAGCGGGGAGGAATGGGTGAAACTGCTGAAAGGGCAAGAGGGTTTTCTTTGGAGTGATGGAAATGTTTTGGAAATGGGCAGAGGTAGTGGTCACACAGTATTGTAAATATACTAAATACCGCAGAATGGTAAATTTTATGTTATGTGAATTTCATCTCAATAAATTACTTTTTAAAAAGAAAAAAAAAACTTTTTCAGGCTAAAAAGTTGGAGTGGGATGTGATTTTACTGGGACCTGAGATTTAGGCCCTTTTTGGTTTATTTGTACCTGGGACCCAGCATTGTTAAAAATGCCAGCTTGAATGTGAGTAGCTTTGAGAACTGTATTTGTGCGGTAACTATGGAGCTGACTTTAAAATCCTTACAAAAGCAGATTTTTTAGGGTCATTTCTACTTTCCTGGTACTAGGCTGAAACACTAAAGAACGTTTTGTTTTGTTTTGTTTTTTCCTTGACTCGGGAAGAAAAGGAAGAGCTTTATCTTCACTCTCTTTGAGGGCCCCAGGCACCAAGTGTGCAAAAGTGCAGGTTGGTGCTGTTCTGAGGAACACGATCTCACCTACAGAGCAGGTGCAGTGAGGATGGTGAGCCGGGGGTGGCTCTCGCTCTCTCCCTCTGTCTTATAAGGGAGACTAATCTTGGTCTAAAAAAAAAAAAAAAAAACACCTTTGTTTATGACAGTTTTAGTATTCTTAAAGTATATGGTATTGCTGGGTTTAGAGCAGGCAAACCTGAAATAAAATTCTAGTTCTGCAACTTACTATGTCCTTGGGCAGCTTATTTAACCTTCCTAATCCCTACATTTGGGACAACAACACTGTTTTAGAAAAGTGTGAGGATTAAATGAAATCCACACATGCAAGGCCTGGCCCGTGGAAATGCGCGGAGATGTCAACCTCTCTGAAGAAGAAAATGCCGAGAGTCCCCTGGAGAGTGTGGACCCCAGGGAGACGCAAGTACTTTTCTTTCATGCTTGCCTCCCCCTGGCCCTTTCTGCTCTTCCTTACATCTGTGCCCGTTGTGTGTCACACCCTTTCTTGGCCCTGCCATTTAGAGGATGTACAAAGTACCTGGGTTTTGTTTTCACATTAACTGTCTTCCCTAATCAGTAAAGACTCTGCGTTTCACCCTCCCCCACCCCTGGATTGCCACGTAGATAATTAGATTTTATTCTCACAGGCCTTTAGGTGGAAAAGGAATTTGCATATTACCCCATGTATATTTACATATTTGCTTTTTTCCCCCTACTCTCCATAAAACCAACCAAAGTTCCACCAACATGATCTTATTGACGGCTTTCCAGGTACCTGCTCCTTGCCTTGGTGTCTGCTGGTCTGCAAGGCACTTTCCCCTTCTGGCCAGTTCTCCCAGAACTGTTGTAAACATTCATAATGTGTCTGCTCTTCTCCAAGTCTTGACTTAGAGCTTTTCGTTCCCCCTTCATTCAGGAAACGTTTATAGGATACCTGTCACAAGCCAGGCAGTGTGCCACGATGAATCAGAAGTAGACCCCTCTCGCAAGGAGAACCCAGCAAGGAAAATTAGAAATCGCTGTGATCAAAGTTAAGTGTCTTAAGTGGGATAAGATTTCATTAAACTCTATTTTTACAGCCATTTTATTCCCCAGTCACGCTTCCCCATGATTTGGGGTGATTTGTCCAAACCATCTTTTATGGGGGATACTTAGTGACTCTGTACATCTCCCTTCCCTACAGTTTTCTCTTGAGTGTACATTCTTTGTCCTCTTGGAAGTTTGTACTGGTTGTAACAAACTTTCCGTCCTGTAAATTGTCCAGTAGACGAGCTCTGATTTGTTCTGGTTCTTTGCTTACCTCTGGCCCCCTTGGAAAACTTTCTAACGTCCTCATGCTCAGCTAGATCCATTTCTGTGTCGTGCGTACAGAAGTTTTCCTCCTGGTAGCACTGACGTCAGGTAACTGGGTTGACGTCATCAGTCCCATTTCACGGATGGGGTGGCCCCAGGAGGTGGTGTGGTGAACCCCCCAAGGCCACCCAGCTGGCCGGTGATGAAAGGTGGCTTCTGACCTCTCGATGGCTGTGCAGTTATATTTAGGCCTCACCCTTGGCTCTGGAGCTGCCCACTGTGATGGTCCCTTTGACGACAAGGACCGCTGTTCCTGGACCTCCGCCTCTAATGCTAGAACACATGTGGCTGCTGGCCCACCAGTGGGAGACAGTGTGAATATTCATAAACTGTATGTCACTTTTATTACTTTTTCCTTGGGTTTTCGTGGAGATGGTGTTGGTGAGGGAAGCCCATGTGCTGAGCTGAAGATGGGCATTTTGTTTTCTTGACAAAATGGCGAAGTCGTGGCCAGAAGAGGGCATGTTGAGGAGCAGCTAGCCAGGAGAAGCTGGCTTCTAAAATGGGGTGACCCTGGGAATTTTTTTGTGTGTGTGGTACACGGGCCTCTCACTGCTGTGCCCTCTCCCGTTGCGGAGCACAGGCTCCGGACCTGCAGGCTCAGCGGCCATGGCTCACGGGCCCAGCTGCTCCATGGCATGTGGGATCCTCCCTGACCGGGGCACGAACCTGTGTCCCCTGCATCGGCAGGCGGACTCTCAGCCACTGCGCCACCATTATATTGTGACCATCATCTGAGGCAGAAAAGTACCATCGTTCAGCAGTTTTGCAGGGAATTTCTAATGTGGCCGCGGCAGCATCTCGCCCCATAAGTGATTCCCAGGCACTTGCCCCGGGTTGACATGGGACCATCGCCCTCCTCCCAGCCCTCCTCCCCCACCTTCCTCCGCTCATCAGCATCCTTCCACCAACTCAAAGCAGACACTGCTTCCCCCATCCCTCAAGTTTCACCATCTTTCTCTGTTCTCGTGTGACCTTGGACAGCACTGGAATGTACAGGAGTGATCGGGCTGGCAGGTGACGGTAGTCTTGTCCAGACCGCTGAACCCTGGTCCGTGGCCCTTTGAGACTCAGGTAGACCAGGACGGTGTGCCCACGTGTCTCCAGAGACAGGAGGTGGTTCTGCACTGGAAGAATGTGCCTTTGGTCCTGCCCTGTGGGGGGGGACACCCCACGGAGCTCCGAGCCGAGTGTGGCTGGGATGTCACGGTCAGTCCACATTATCTCTGTGGTGGAGAGGAGGGTGTTGCTCGCTGGGCTGGGTGACAAAACCTCACTCTTGCCCTACATCTGGTGTCTGGTGGCACTGTGAGTGCATGTGTGTCTGGGCAGGACAAACTGTGTGAGAGTTGTGAGGGCACGGATTTTACTGAATACATCTCTTTCATGAGTCAGGAAAATGAAGTGAATTTCTGCTAACTCGAAGTTAAATAGTCTGTGTCAGCCAGGTCAAAAGAGAAACTTGAGAAACCCAAAGTACTGAGTTGTGCAGAGCACCTAGACTTAACCATTCTTGATTATTTACTGAATAGGAAAAAAAGTATGTTTCTGCTTTTTCAATTCCAGATTTTTTTTTCTCAGTTTAGAACGAATTATTGCAAGGAAAGACTGCACTTTTTTTTTAAAAATAATTTATTTATTTTAGGCTGCGTTGGGTCTTCGTTGGTGTGCGCGGGCCTTCTCTAGTTGTGGAGGGTGTGGGCTACTTACTGTTCGTTGCAGTGCGCATGCTTATTGTGGTGGCTTCTCTTGTTGCGGAGCACGGGCTCTAGGCTCACGGGCTTCAGTAGTTGTGGCACACGGGCTCAGTAGTCGTGGCACACGGGCTTAGTTGCTCCGCGGCATGTGGGATCTTCCCGGACCAGGGTTTGAACCCGTGTCTCCTGCACTGGCAGGCAGATTCTTAACCACTGCGCCACCAGGGAAGTCCCAAGATTGCACTTTTTATGCACATAAAAGTTGCTTGTTTTTTGGTTGGATTATCACTCCTTTCATGTATTCAGTTTGCAGCAAGTATTCATTAAATGCTTACTGCATGCTGCATACTGTGTTTTAATGCTCTAATGAATGTAGACTTTTTTCAGAAATACTCACACGAGTCACACAATACTGAAGACTAAAGAATATCCTGTGTGTATAAGTTTTCCAGGTGACTGAAACTTACCCATTTCAACACCATACTTAAAAATGTTTTCATTTTTCTGGACAGAAATCTAACAAGAAGACATCAAAGCACCCACTGCCATCTGATATGGAGTAGAAGACAAAGGGGGAAAGGCTCTGACATTGAATAAGCACCTGCTAAAGGCCAGGGGCCTACATTTAATTCTCATGACAACCGTTATTATCCCCATTTAGTAGATGAGAAAATTGAGTTTCAGGAAACCAATGGCCAGTGTCACAAGGCTAGTGACTAGGGCTGCTGGGATTGGGACCGAGTGTCAGACTCCCAAACACAGCTTCCTCCCACCAAAGGGTGCTCTCCCCTCAGCTGAGCCTTTTCTGAATCCCTCAGGGTTGTCATTATGATGTGATGAAATGTGCTCAACTACAGAGATGCACTTATGTATTCTATGTAGGTGTTTCATCCTCTTTGCTCCAGAGTTAAAAGGCTCCTGTTAGCTATATTCATTGAGTTCTTAAGATAATAACTAGAGCTGCCATTTATTAAGTGCCCATTATGTGCTGGAAACTTTACGTATATTATCTCTTTTCTGCACAACTCTTGCAGCTAGTTATTATCGCCGTTTTATAGATGAGGAAACAGGCTCAGAGAGGTTAAGAAAATTGCCCGTGATTGTGTAACCACTGAGCCATAGAGCTCCCAGGGTTCAATCATCTCCGCTCACTGCTGTCAGTGTGCCGAGCCCTCCCCGCTTCCAGTGTGATGTTCTAATCCGTTCATGACTGCAGAGTCGAGTAGCCACCTTGTTAAAGGTAATGAAAAAATACTGACGCAGGAACCAAAGGACCTGGATTCTGGCCTCAAGGCTGGACATGTGACCTTGAGCAAGTCATTAACTCCTGGGATTTCAGAGCTGGAGGCCCATAGTTTCTGCTTCCCTGCCTGGGCCTTGGTCACAAATGTAGGAGGACTCTCTGTGCTCCCCCCACATAGTGTGTGTTCACTAGTTATGTTTGGCACAGGTGCACAGGACTTTTTTTTTTTTTTGAGGCATACAGACGTTCTTGTGATGAATATATTGAAGAGCATTACTTGGCTGTCGTAGCTTTTTGGCATTTTGTATTATCTCAGTTGGAAGATAGTAAGAAAAGTACAATTACTATCACGTGGCTCTTACTGCCCCCCCCACCCCCATTTTGCAGAAAAGGACAGAGTTCTCCTTAATGTCTGGGGCCACAGTCCCCACCACGGGGAGAGTACCCACCCTGTACCCCTTAGCAGGTCTGCTGTGCATGTCCAGGATGGGGAACATTGCAGGGGACACCGAGCCAGCCCCATGGCTCTGCCCTTGCCCAGTGGCGTTTGTGTGAAGCAGGCTCTTGGGGAGGGCCTGATCCCCTCGCCATGCGGCACGCAGGAGCCTCAGGTGTAGACTCCAGGACACCTGTCTGTGGGGCTCTGAGGCCTTTTGGAGTTCACTTCCAGTTTCTGGATTATATTCTAGGTCGTCGTTGAAGCCAAATACATGAGCTCCAAATGTTACTACATTTATGTATCTCAACTAAAAAGAAAATACTGTTTCAGATACTTTATGGTTAGAGATTGCATCAGACTAGCATTGCTCTGAGCACTAGTTATTTTTTTTTTTTAAAAAGTAGATTTTATGCATGTCGGTACAGTAAATACCTTTTACCTTTAAGTTTTATTTTTGAATAAAGAATTTTCTGGAAACTTCTCTTTTTATACAACCGGGTTGTGATAGTTTCAGTACCTTCCCTGAAAGGAGAAATAAGTGTAACACATACATATTTCTATTCCAAAGAATATCTGGATTTCTTTTATAGGACACAGTTCTTAATTTATTGCTTATTTTTAATATATAAATATAATTGTATACTTTACAGAGCACGACCTTGTGTACGATTCCCTTTACTCATCAGAACAACTCCGTTTCATCATCCCCACTTACACACGTGGAAGCTGAGAACCTACCTTGCCCCAGGACACAGAGCCAGAAAGGAGGCAAGCCAGCAGTCCCCAGCCCCAGCCTGCTGCCCCGACACCCAGGCTTTCATTTTAGTCCAGTTTCTCATGCATAAATTGTGTTCCACACAGTGGTGCCAGGTCAGAGTTACATGATTCCAAGCAACATATTACTATGAGGGGCGAAATAAATCTCTAAAGAGCAAGCCCCAGTTACATTGGATATCTAGTGTGTTGTCTTATAAAAAGAGAACATTAAGTTCGTTGGCACTCCCTCCGCAGACCTGGACGCTGAAGTTTGTTAATGCTGATGGTAAAGGGCTCATCCGAGTGCTAAATGACCAACAACTGCCGTGTTGCTGGATGCCCAGTTTTATCAGCAGCGGTGCCAGATGTTTGCACGATAGAAACTATAGAACTGTAGGGGCTCTGCAGCTCACCCCATATATATCCAATACTGGACGGTGATAGCAAGGAGGGGAATTTGCTTTTGTCTGAAGAGAACCTTTCCCACAGAGTCCCAGCACCGGGGCGCCAAAAGCCATCTGACGATTATGTAATCCCACCTCCTTCCGTGTAGGTCCCACTCAGCACATTTACGTCTAACACATACTAGGTTTAGGTTTAGGGTTCAGGCCCCCGGCCAGGGGCTGAATAGGAGTAGCTGGAAGGCCTGCGTGGCTGAGTTTGGCCGGGATCAGACCCCAGGTTGGGAGGGGGCTCGGTATCCATCAAGGGCCTGAGTGCGTGGTGGGACCGCAGCCCGGCTCCCTGACGCCGTGTCCTGTGCTCATGACACTAAACACAGGCAGGCGTTTCCGCGGTGGTGTGGTCCCTGCTCCTTTAACCGGCCAACATGTGCTCTGTGGTGCTCCAGAGGCCCGCCGGGCACGCCTCCTCCCAACACTGCCCTGCGGCCCCTTTGGAATCTGTCGTCTCTGCTGCTTCCTGTCCTCGGGTCCCTGACATTGGGCCCCCGTGTGCCCCTGCGTCCTGGGCCGCCTTTGTCTCTGACCCCATCAGGGAAGCTCTGTGTCTCTCAGGGTTATTGACTCATTTGTCCTGACCCTTTCCTCCTCCTCCTCTTTTTTTGATTTCAAGTTAGGTACCTCTAGACCCCAGTTAGTCTCTAGCAAAGTTCAAGCCATGACATTGGAGTTCTGAGCCACGTGGTTCAGTGGAAGTCAGGCATCACCCTCAGACCACCCTTGGACCAGCGGGACGTGGGGGCCAGGCAGGCATGGGCAGGTTTGTAGAGGGGGAGCTCCGGTCTGGGCTCATTAGGTGGGAGCATTTCTGAACAGCTCCCCTGTAGCAGGCAGAGTACTGGGCACCTTCAACAGTTCCGCGAATACATGTAAATGACGTTGTATGGAAATGATTTGGGACCGTTTCACAGGCAATATTTATTTTCATTCCAGAATGGATAGCAAGTTGATTCTTCTCATAAGAGAAGATGGGACATAGATAACTTCAAGGTGATGCACTTGTACTGGCTAAACCTTAATCATGAGAACTTCAGGGTTGTACATGAACTTCACTGTGATGATTGGATTAGGCAGCCCCATTAACACTAGCAAATGGGACCACTTCTCTCTGATTGCCTGGGCCCGACTTGATCAGTGTTCACCCGTAGCAGAGCAGGCCTCCCTGACAGAAGTCCCTTATTTCCCCAGCTCTTGGGGAGGAGACCACAGGGTCCATGGCTGCATTCACACCCTGGGCAAATTTGGCACTCAAAAGGCACCTCCTGGCTATGACAGGATTAATCTTTAGCTATTGCTCTGAGTCACCAACTGGCAATTATGTTTTTTTCATTTTGAGAATTTCTCTTCATATGCCTTGCGAATACTGGGGTCTGACTTGCAATGATACCTGAAGACATGAGCTTAATAAAACTAGAAGCAAAAGTATAAGTATACATATATATATTTTTTAAAGAAGATGTTGAGGGTAGGAGTTTATTAATTAATTTATTTCATTTTTGCTGTGTTGGGTCTTCGTTTCTGTGCGAGGGCTTTCTCTAGTTGTGGCAAGCGGGGGCCACTCTTCATCGCGGTGCACGGGCCTCTCACTATCGCGGCTTCTCTTGTTGCAGAGCACAGGCTCCAGATGTGCAGGCTCAGTAGTTGTGGCTCACGGGCCTGGTTGCTCCGCGGCATGTGGGATCCTCCCAGACCAGGGCTCGAACCCATGTCCCCTGCATTAGCAGGCAGATTCTCAACCACTGCACCACCAGGGAAGCCCTTGTATAAGTATATTTTAATACACGAAAGCTACTGAAAGTACCCCAAAGTCTTGTGTGTTAACGGTCCTTTTCACCAACTTTTTTTTCAGGTTCTATACTGGTAACATTAAATATACACATAAGCAGAACTCACCTTGTAGTGAACGTTAATATTTTTAAGTTGGTTCTCCGGGTCTGGGTTGGATAGGAGGTAAGAAGAGGGAAAATGATTGTACATGGAAATTCATCTCTGATGTTAAAAAAAATAGTAGTCAACGGAGACATACAAGTGATAGACAAATATTATCTCGTACCACATTATTCAGGGAAACATCTGATGCCAAAATTGTAGGCTGTAGTAGAAAATAAGTAGAAGACCAGCCCTCTGAGATATGTACCTGTAGCTGGGAGCAGACCCCCCAGCAATAGCCCTTGGAAGAGACCCCGACGGCAGCCATCAGCTCCCACCTTCTGGTTCTTGACATCTGACCCAGACTCTAGAGGTGGGAGAGTAAGAAGCCAGTTCTCCCAGACCTTCCTGGGTCTTCCAGTCTCGGGCTGCCCTCCACTGCTTCTGACATTCAGAGGTCAGGTTATCACTTACTCGACACTCCCAGTTGGCGGCAGTGGCCAGAGAGGAGCCGGAGAGGATGAACGTGGAGAAGTCTGAGGAACCTGTAGAGCCAGGAGAGCACCCGGAGGATGAGCGTCGTCCGTGCCAGACCCACATGGCCGAGCAGGAGCAAGACCTCCCCGGGCCGGGTCCGGTCAGGCTTCAGGGAGAGCAGGAGGGACTCAGCGTGCGCGGGTGCGCACACGTGGTGGGCGCTGGACTTGTCCCTGCAGGCCCAGTGGGACGTTTGTGTCTGTCTGCCAGCCTTGGCAGCACCTGGCAGTGGGTTGGGCTGACAGGAACCCGTGTTGCTAGAGAACAAGGCCAGACTTACCCGCGGGTGTGCTCAAACTCAGCTGTTCAGAGCGTGGCTAGGAAGGGCCCTAGCTGGGTTCTTCTCAGAGATCTTTGCCTCTCTGTGGGAAATCTTGTTTCATCTCGTATCTAGATTGTTCTCTCATCCACCCATCCATCCACCAGCCCCCAAACTGCCTCAGAATATTATTGAGCACAAAGCTGGGCTGTTTTGGCCAGAATTTTGTTTAGTTTGGAGCAGGGGGGATTGATAATGAGACCCACTCCGTACGTACTGCTTGATGTCTGCAAGTTTAGGAATCCAAGGAACTAGTATTTCCTCCCCAGTGCTGGCCTCCTGGTCCTGGCAAGAGTGCCTGGTGGCGGACCTGACACACGGAAGGGGGGATTGAGACAAAGCTTCGAGATAACTTAGCGCCCACACTCTTTGTTAAAATTAAAACCGAAATTCTTAAATAACGTCAGATGTTCTGTGTTCAGCCCATTTGTCTGTTTTCTTCACCACTGTGCTTCATATCCCAAGCACCTAACAACGCCTGGCACGTTATAAAAATTCAATAAATATGTTGTCGAACGTCACAAATTAATTTTTTTAAGTGGTAGGCATTTAGAGTTTTGAAAAATACATAAAATTCCATCACTGACCACTTGTCTTTAATCCTTATCATTGACACTTGATTAAACCCTAGATGAGTGGATATGCCTTTAGACACCCGCTCCATCTTCTGTGGAATGGCCCCAGGGCTTTGGATGTCCTGGCCTCAGCAGCTGTCTTAGGCAGCGGCTCTTTCCCCCCTCCTTTACACGGAGCCCTGTTTCACCTCGTGATGGGTACCCGTGGCCTAGTAAAGGAATTGTTTCATAGGCCAGATGGCCGTAGTTTGCTTTCCTACTGGAGAGGAGGGAAGAACTTTTCTCTTTATATATTTATTCATTTTTAAATTTTAAACTTCCCACCCCAGCTGTTTAGTAGTATTATCTGAGTTTTGTAAGAGCCAAAGTTGCGTTATAATTATTGATATTTCCTTTGCAGAGGCTCTAACTCAGGATCTGTTGTAAACTTGTCTCAAGAGGGCTGTTTGTTTGGATTTTGAAAGAACACATATATTTTACTATAGAACATTCTTTTTTTAAGTGTTAGCCAAAGTGTCACATTTTTAAATAGAGGTAAACCTGAGTTTCTTTACGGTCATTCTTGATACTCACCAGGTTGCCATGCCCCAGCCTGCACCAGGTGGAGAACCAGGTGGAGCCCAGCCCAGGGCGGGTCCAGAGAAGATCTACCCTCATTCCTTAAAGTTTCCCAACCACTAACCTTGGCATTAATTCAGAAACAAGAATACTTTCTACTGAGGTCTTGAAATGATACTGTATCAGTGACATGGATGATTGAAAATGTTTACAACGTTTACATATTTAAAAACATTTAAAAATAATCTTCGTGGACTTACCCGGTGGTTCAGTGGTTAAGAATCCACCTGCCAATGCAGGGGACACGGGCTCGAGCCCTGATCCAGGAAGATCCCACATGCCGCAGAGCAACTAAGCCCGTGGGCCACAACTTACTGAGCCTGCGCTCCACAACTGCTGAAACCCGTGCGCCTACAACCCGTGCTCCGCAACAAGAGAAGCCACAGTGATGAGAAGCCTGCACACCGCAACAAAGAGTAGCCCCCCGCTCGCCACAACTAGAGAAAGCCCACACGCAGCAATGAAGACCCAATGTAGCCAAAAATAAATAAATAAATTCTAAAAATAATCTTTGTAGGGAATTCCCTGGCACTCCAGTGGATAGGACTCGGCACTTTCACTGCAGGCGTCCCGGGTTCATTCCCTGGTTGGGAACTAAGAATCCTGCAAGCTGTGCTGCACGGCCAAAAATAATAATAATAATAATCTTTGTGCACCCATGTTCATAGCAGTATAATTCACAATAGCCAAAAGGGGGAAGCAACCCAAGTGTCCATAGACGGATGAATAGACAAACAAAATGTGATAAACGTATACAACGGAATATTATTCAGCCTTAAAAAGGAAAGAAATTTTGACACGTGCTACAACATGGATGAATCTTGAGGACATTACACTAAGTGTAATAAGCCAGGACAAATATTGTATGATTCCTCTTATATGAGGCACTAAGAGTAGCCAAATTCCTACAGACAGAAAGAATGGTGGTTGCCAGGGACAGGGAAAAGGGGAGGGTGGGGTGTTATTATTTAATGGACACAGAGTTTCAGGTTTACAAGATGAAAAGAGTTCTGGAAATGGCTGGTGATGGTGATTGCACAACAGTGTGAAAGTAGCTAATGTCACTTGCCTTACACTAAAAAATATACATGCATGCATGTTTATGTGTGTGGGGTAGATGGATACAAAAAATATACATGCATGCATGTTTGTGTGTGTGGGGTAGATGGATACAAAAATATACATGCATGCATGTTTGTGTGTGTGGGGGGTAGATGGATACAAAAAATATACATGCATGCATGTTTGTGTGTGTGGGGGGTAGATGGATACAAAAAATATACATGCATGCATGTTTATGTGTGTGGATAGATAGATAGATATCCGTCCTCAGATTCTGAGCCTATTAAATATTTCACAACCATTCTCTAAAGCATCTACAGCCTTCAAAATCACAGGAGGGGAAAAAAAAATCTATCTGTGTTTGTTGTGAGCAGCCCAGGAGAGTCCCATGTAGAAAGAAACCGAGGCCTCCAGCCAACAGCCAGAGTGACTGAGGCTTCCTGCCAGTAGCCATGTAGGTGAGCTTAGAAGCAGATCAGCTTAATCCCAGCCTCATGAGACACCCTGAACCAAACCACACAGCTAAGCCGCTACTGTATCTCTGACCTATGGCAACTATGAGATAATGACTGTTATTTTAAGCCACTGAGTTTTGTGGTGATTTGTCACCTGCAACAGTAGCCAGTGCAATGTCTTACAGTATTTTTATCTCGATACATGTAGCATATGCGTGTATAGGAAACACATGAGCGTGATGTGCTCATAGTGGTCGTTGTCCAGACCCTGCGTTTGAAAGCCGGGCCCCCCTGGGAAATGCTCCATATCACACGAACAGCAAGGTTTTGTTCAGTAATTAGCGAGTGACCTTATTGAAGGGATGGTGCGTGAGTGGTGAACATGCTTCGTCTCTAAGGGGGGAGGTGCATTCTCCATCCACCACCAGAAAGTCTCGTCCTGCTGCTGTGTTGCTCCCTGGGGGCCTGGACCTCTCCTCCCACCTGCTCCCCATCCGGGGCCTCTACTGTCCTGCAGATGCAGATGGGGGACAAGGGCCGGAGGGGTCTGAGGAGAGTCTTTGGAAAGCACACAACTCAGAGTGGGGAGCTGGGGCCGGCAGGCAGACTCCTGACTTCAGTCGTCTGGCACGCTTCTGCCCCTTCCATCAGAAGAAGGAGGAACTTGGGTTCTCGGTGCAGTACTTTGGGAAGGTTGCTGTTCACCCTGAGCCTAAGATTTACTCTTAGGTACATTTGAATCAGCCGTAGACATGCACGGAGCATTCGCCGTGTACAAGCCAGGGTGCCTATCGAGGACTGTTCATGCCTGTGCGGGCCGAGGTTGAGCACATTCATTACTGCCCTGCGCCCCAGGCGGACCCAGAGGAGGGTGGGTGATGAGGGAAAGCGTCCCGTCAGAGGTGGCATCCAAGCTGGGCCTTAAGGAACCAAGAAGTGTCACCTCCGTCCTCGGCGGCTGGATAGAGCCCTCCGTCCGGACCCTGTGCTGCACATGCATGTACACTACTCAAGTGTGAGCTGCTTTTTTTTTGTTTTTTGGGTTGTTTTTTTTTTTGCGGTACGCGGGCCTCTCACTGCTGCGGCCTCTCCCGTTGCCGAGCACAGGCTCCGGACGCGCAGGCTCAGCGGCCATGGCTCATGGGCCCAGCCGCTCCACGGCATGTGGGATCTTCCCGGACCGGGGCACGAACCCATGTCCCCTGCATCGGCAGGCGGACTCTCAACCACTGCGCCACCAGGGAAGCCCAAGTGTGAGTTTCTTGAGGAAACTCGGCTCGAGATGCGTGTTATTTAGTGTCTCTGGTACCAGGCGCAATGCTTGACTTACTGTAGGCCTCAGGGGATCTTTATGAATGAATGAACAGATGAAAAAGGGAGTGAGTGAATGGACGTGGTGGTGATTGATGAGACTGGCAAGGTAACTTGGACTGAATTATCAGGGGCTGGGATGCCATGAATATTGAGCTAGTAATTGGCAGTCAAGCATGTTTTCCTTCTAGGGTGGAATGAGCAGCACCAAGGAAAGTTGGAAGCTGGGGCAGTGGCCACATCGGTGTGTTACCATGAGCCCAGCATCACCCTGGGTCTGTACCAAAAGTGGCACAAGCTGTGGGCCAGCAACAGACGTGGCAAATTAAGGGAAGGAACGAGACTTGAAGAATGCAGTTGTGATTCCTGAGCTAGAAAGAACAAAGCCCACTCAGGCTGGCACAACTCCCACTCCACAGGGAGGCTGTCCTGCGAGCGAGGCCCCGGGTCACTGGGCAAAGACCTGTGGGGGGATTCTGGCTCGGAGAACTTGAGGCCTTCCACCCCCCGGGGCGGTGGGTGCTGCAGTGGACACGGCTTGGCCAACGGAGAGTCCAGGCTGCATTCTGAGACTTTTCTTAAAGAAAACCTTTTGTTCCTGGGGTACCGGGACATGTCACGTGAGAATCTTTAAATGCGCTGCCTGGTGGGGGCTGCGGCATCCTTCATTTTCATTTAGAGCAAACAGCTTAATTTGGGTTCACAGAAAATGTGACGTTTTTCCTACGTGGCGTTTAGCAATCGCTGGAGATAATTTTCCATGGTCGCCTCTTGATCGTCCAGGCTGAAGGGAGGAGGAGATGGGAGGGTGGGTGGAGCATTGCGGCTCAGTGTGTAAAACGGCAGATCATCCAGACATGGGCTGTGGAAGTGGATTTGTGCTTCTGTTTATATAGAGGGGTTGTACCTGGCGTTCTGAAAATTCACCACAAACTTTTGAAATCAACTTTTAATAAGGACAACTCAGAAGGGCCCAAAAAGCAGGGTTTCTACCTCCCTCCTCCCCATTCGCCCCCATCCTGTCCCCGGTCCTCACGTCGGATAGCAGCCGGCTTGCGTTATCAAAACAAGCCAAGAAAGAGAACGATTAAAAGCCAAAGTCCGAGAAAACATCGCAAGTTTAGTTTGCAAGTTGGTTATGGGATGTGGCAGTGAAGACATTGACCCAGTTAAAACTTCAGAGGCCCGCACTTAATGGCCTCTCCTGTGCGTTTATATTAGGAGAGGTGTGTTACCAGCTCCCCGAAGTGCATAGTCTACCCGAAATAGAGACTGAAGAGTGGCTTTATCATATAGTGAGTCAACGTCAGCCAGGACAAGGATGAATATAGCATCATGATATCCTCCATGGGAAATTCACGAGCAGGTACCCCGGGACAGGGGGTGCTGTGTAACCCAGGGGCCCTGTGGTCTAAGCAGGGTCCTCGTGACAGGCGGGAGACACAGCCCGTGGAAACGGCCTTAAAAGGACACGCAGAGCCACCATCGGTGGCTGTCCTCTGAGCTTTATCAGGTGCCACGTTCTGAGCCGGGGTGTGGGGGGGCTGTGCCCTTCTGTCCTGGCTGGGAAGTTCAGCAAGCATATTTAAACATACACATACCCACAGATGGAGAAAGATTCTGTCTTCTGAAGACTCATGGCCAATCTTAACATCAAGTTAAAAATGGTTTGCCACATTTGAGGCATTCTTCAAGCCAGTTTGGGGTACGGACTCTGATAATTCTGTTACTGGGGGCGTTCAGTACCCATGCCTGTCACGCTCTATACTTTTCAAAACAACCCCTTGCCGCCACAAAAGCCTTCATACAGCAGCGTCCCCAAAACACCCACGGCGGCACCCTGTGAGGCAGGATTTTAAGTCAGCAACATAAACTCAATATTGGGTACCTGAGCCAGAGGCTGCTCCCTCCCAAGTGCCCCAGGTCAGGGCTCTCCTTCTGAAGGCCCCATGCCCACCAGCGCTGTCAGGGCAGCAGCTAAGCTGGGGTGTAAATCAGGTTCCCAGCTGGGGGGAGGCTTTGCGGAGTCGGTCCTTGGGAAGCAGTCTGGATCCAACACAAACAGCCCTGGGGCAGAGAGGACCTTCCCTGGGACCTGCATCCAGAGTGGTTTGAAAATACAAGACTTAAAGAGTCTTGGGGAGGGGGAGGGGTGTTTTTCAGAGATCAGTTTGCCTTAGAAAATTCTGTGTTCACCCCTGCTTTCCAGCCTACATACCCTGTACACACGGTCCCTCGGCATCATCTGCAGAGAACTTTGCACCGCCAGGGTTCTGGCTTTGGGGACCGAGAGAGACTAATGGCTGTCTCAAAATGTTTCTTGATAAAGGCGTCCTAGGTGTTAAATATTTACTTTAAGCGGAAGGTTCTATTTCTGAGAGGTTAAAGAACAAATGTAATTTCACGCAGAGCCTTTTACTAGTCAGGGTATGAATGTCTTGAGGCTTTTTTTTTTTTTTTTGGCTCTGCAGCAGCCGGCTAACAAAGTACATTCCTGAGATGAGCTGACAAGAGTGCAGAAATGAAGAAATAAACAAAAAGCCATGTTAATTTCAAGCTTCAGTAGGAATACAAAAAGAAACATTAACATTTGCTGAATGACAAATACCGAAACGGCTAGGAATGTTTAATGCTTCTAGTGAGGTTTTGTAAGCTCTCACGGAATTTTCTCCCAGTCGAGTATAGCACATTTATAACTGGCAGTGCCCCGTGAAGGTGTTTTGATAGGCGATTTAGTTTAAAGGTGGTCCCTCCAAGCACATGGCGTTCCTAATACGATTCCATAGCCCCATTTCCACTTCTCTAATCTACTCGGAGTGGCCACGTCTCCTCAGGGTAATCTTCGCAAGTGCATGTCCACAGAATAAGAGTCACTTCGCCAGCTAGAAGGATGGTCACAGAGCTGTCGTGTTGTTGTTGTTTGACAGATACGTAAAAAAATACGTACGTCAGCCTCCAGCTCCTACTTATTTCCGGTTTCTTTTATGGTCCTGTTCTTTGGAAATCGGTCCCCTCACCTTAACATTGTATTATATTTATTGAAAAATATTAAAGTTCTAAAATTTTTTATTATTTTTTAAAAATTTATTAAAACTCTTTTCAGCCTCACTGAGATATAATTGACGTATAGCATTGCTTAAATCTGAGGTGCACAATGGGTTCGATACACCTTTTTTTAATTCAGCTGTATTGGAGTATAGTTGATTTACACTGTTGTGTTAGTTTCTGCTGTACAGCAAAGTGAATCAGCTATACATGTACACATATCCACTCTTTTTTAGGTTCTTTTCCCATATACGTCATTACAGAATATTAAGTAGAGTTCCCTGTGCTATACAGTAGTTTCTTATTTAAAGTTCTAAAATTTGTATGCATGTGTCAGGTAGACATGAGGCACTATTAATTTAAATTTTAATTCACTTTATTAACTGTTTTTTGAGTACCCACTGTGTGCACGGAACCATGTGAGGTGTCTTCTCCGGAGGGGCCTCAACTCCAGGGTGTAGATGCGGAAGCGCGAGGTGTTTCGTTGTAGAGAGCAGGTGCCGTGGCAGGTCAGAGGCAGGGGAGCTTCATCCGGGTCCTCCATGCTGTTGAGATCATCCTCACCTGTCTGTCACCCCTACTAGACTCTAACGCTCCCATGCGGGACCAGCCTTCCACTCTGTATACCTGGCGCTGAGCACACAGTGGGCAGCCCACAAATGTCTGCTGAAGGGGCTGGTTGGGGGAGCAGACGGGTGTAACGGTGGAGGGGCCTTTGAGGCAGGCAGAAGAGCGTGTGGGATGTTGACAGCCAGTAATGAGTGTGAGGGGACTCCGTGGAAGGAGGTTGGTCTCTTGGCTGGAAGGCCCAAGGGGGACGGCCAAGGGCTCAGCATGGCTGGGCCCAGCCTTGGGATGTCTACAGAAGGGTCAGCAAACCACGGCCCACAAGGCAGCCCCGTCCACTCATTGCCAGGTGTCTGTGGCTACTCTTACGCCAGGCCGGCCAAGGTGAATAGTTGCAACAGTGTGGCCTGAGAGCCAGAATTATTTATCACCTGTCCGTTTGCAGAAGGAGATTGCTGGCCTCTACTCAGACGAAGGAACCAGGATGAATACAGTTACCTTAGGACCATATTAATTTAGGGTGACAGCCTGTACTTGGTCCTCCAGAGCAGGGGACTGACCTGATGGGACGTGTAGTTTGGGAACGTTGCTGTGGGAGTGATTCATACTGGGGAAGGAACTGGGTGTAGGAAAACCACCGAGGAGGAGCGTAGCGCAGCCATCTGTTGAGGCATCATTGAAGGAAGTAGGTTGTTTTGAGTCTCAGCAGAGAGTTGGCTTGTCACACTTTGTCCCTGGACTGGAAACCCTTGCCCTCTCCTAGCTCTTAGCACTAGTTTGAGGGTCCACCTCAAAGCTCCTTCCAAAAAACTCAAGTCAGCCCCACCCAGCTGGCCAGGCCCTGACTTTTCGTGTTGTTTGTTGGTAGGTGTGTGTCCCGCCTCACAAGCTGTCCATACCCTGGGGCCAGGGACTTCAGCCCGCCACACCTCTCTCAGTGGTTAGCTAGTATTTTTAACATAGCTACAGTCACTTTGAAATGTTTGGTGATGATACAGTCACTGAGCAGGATGTGTTGCTGGAGAAAACGTACCCTACCTCGTTCCATAAATTAGTCAGAACGCACCAGGCTAATAAGTGTAGGAGCGAGCATCTGTCCGTCGGATGAACCAACACCCATCTGAGAAAGCAGTTAAACCCACGTCAGTCATTTTGGTACAATAAAACTAAAATTAGACACAGCACAAATACAGAAAAGATGAGAGCACTTAACCCAGGGTTAGTTTTAAGACTGATAGAGGCAGACGCTTAAGGCATCTGGATTCCAAGGACAGTTCAGTTCGATGGTTCTTACAGAGAAGAGCCTGGCTGGACGGAGGGAAGGTGATGGCCAGGGCTGGAGTCCCAAGTTCATATCCAGCACCTCTTTCTCGTCTTGACCCTAAGCCCTGTCAAGGGTATGAAAAGCGAAAGTTTTAGACATACAAATCCAGTTTTACTTAGTAATATTCATTAATGACTGGAATCAAGGGAGAATCTCCTACTTAATGAAGTAATTAATTTGCTCTGGTAATTGAGGTTGGAAACAGAAGACTAATTGATTAGTATGATTACCGTGTTCCTTTTTCTTCCTCTCGTGGAAAGGAGCAGCATTCCGTCCATGCCAGGTTTGCTACTCGGGGCCAGACTAGGCCAGTCTGCCTGAGATCTGCTTTTACTGTTCTGTTCGAGCCGGTCTGGCTCCCCTCTCTGTGCCCCTGTTCCTACTTTATCCCCAGACGAAGGCCCTCTCTCTACCGCGTTCCCTGCAACACCTTCCTTGCTCAGGCTCCGCTCACACCTCGCTCCCTGGATGGATTCGGGCTGTCTTGTCCTTACGGATCTCTCCTTTGTTTAAGTCACCATTTTACCTAATCAACACCAAGCAGTTTCTCGTTTAATTTTTCTTGCTGCTTTCTATGTGGATAACGGAAGAGGATTAAAAGATGAAAAACAAAAATCTCCCCTCACTTTGCATAGTGTGAAATCTGACCTCACTGAACCCATAAGCCGCCTTCAGCACAGCTCTGAGGGACGGAAGAGAGGGTGTCGGGGAAGACGCCTTATAAACTGTGAAGAGCCACACACATTTTGGTTATCGGCATCACTGTCATTTTTGGCTATATATAGCTTCTTTACTACGTTTATACTGAAGATCCCAAAACCGAAAGACAGCAGGTGTTTGAACACCACCCTCTATGAATGGGCTTTACCCGGTGCCAGACAGTGTGCCGGAGATAAACATTTTAAAAATAGACTTCTTTAGGGTACCTACTGCCCTTGCAGGTAGAAGGACAGCAAAGACCCACTTGAAACAGTGAGAGGGAATTCGAATGCAAACACCTGGGGCCACAGCCCGGCCAGCATCTCCACCCGACCCCAGCCCGCCCAGAGCCTCACACAGGTAGCCGCACAGACCTCAGTCCCCAGGGGCTCCCGCATTTCATCTTATAAAAAGAAGCAGACAATGCTGGGCTGCTGCTCGGGGAGGGGGGATTTGGCAGTGTGCTCAGAGCACTGGTGGCTGCCTGACTTTTCCTCTGTGAGGGAGAGAGAGAACTGACAGAATATGAATGAGAGCGAGAGTACATCACTGTCAAGGTCAGGAGACTGCCACCACTCCCTTCGTTTGCTGCCAGCCAACATGCTCCTTCTGTTTCTTCCCGACTGACACTCTTTTCAGTCTCAGCGTTGTCAGCTCATCCTTTGCCCAATCTTCACCTCTACCCAGGCCTCGGAGCAGGTGGGGTGACTCTGTAGGTCTCTAATGTCATTTACTGGCCATCCTCTCCCCCAACCTCCCCTCTCCCTCCTTTTTTTTTCCATAAAAATGTTCTAACCACTGCTTTTCTAATCACCACTGTTCTAACCACTAGGACTTTCTGTTCTAGACAGATTTATGGCTGTTAAAATATTTGTCTTAATTGTTGCAGGTGGTAATTTTGCCTTCTAGGCTTTGTTCCAACTTGCGTTATTGTTTTTGCAAGGAGGATACTGAATACGTTATAAAATACTAAATCATACCATGTCTGAGGATAGTAAAAGTGTGAATTCTTTATAACTATGATAGGAGTTAAAGATGAGGTAGTCATGTGGAGGACAACCCACAATGACTAAATAAATCATGATTCTGGTTTAATGATCTTAATTGACCCCAGAATTAATAAAAATGTTACTTTTAAGTCCTTATGTTCTGAAGTCAGGACTTGAACTGACCTTTCTCCAGTAATTGACTAGTTGATATGACATATTTAAAACTTTCCCAGTTATTCTTATAAGCCTGACTAGTCTTCCATATCAAAGATATTGTGTAATTTCATGCCAGCTTAAATAAATGTAACATATTTTCAAATCACTAAGTCAACAGCTAATCAACTCTGTTAACATTCCGTGTGTTATATGAGGTAAAATGTAAATTCCATGAGGGCAGGGAGGTTTGCAGTGGGTGTGTCTGTTTTATTCACTGTATTATCTCTAGCATCTAAAACAGTGCCCAGCATGCATTGTGATCACTAGATTAAATATTGAATGAACGAATTAATGAACAAATGAATGAGCTGTAGACAAACTATAAGAAATTAATAAAAATTGTTTTACAAAAATCCAGAACAAGGTATTATAATGTTAAAATTCAAATGTGTCATTTTAAACTAGATCTATAAATACAAGCATACCCTGATTTATTGCGCTTCACAGATATTACAGTTTTTACAAATTGAAGGTTTGTGACAACCCTGCATTGTCAGATAATGGTTAGCATTTTTTAGCAATAAAGTACTTTTCTTAAGCACAATAGGCCCACAGTATCATGTAAAAATAACTTTTATATACACTGGGAAACGAAAAATTCGTGTGACTCACTTTATTGCTGTGTTCTGGAACCAAACCTGAAATATCTCTGAGGTCTGCCTACAGTGAACAAATGGGAATAATTAAAATAGTCTGCGTTGCCCATCTGAACTGTAACACTCAAAGCTCAGAGTCTGGCAAAGCCCGTTTCTAATAAATACATTGAAGTCACTTCATTACAACTTTACTCACAACTGAAAGCACTGTAATGGAGTCCAATCCATGTGGGCACACAGATCGTATAAATAGTTCTCAATCGGCTTTGACTTTCTGATCTGCATTCAACACTTTTTTTTTTAACATCTTTATTGGAGTATAATTGCTTTACAATGGTGTGTTAGTTTCTGCTTTATAACAGTGAATCAGCTATACATATACATATCTCCTCCCTCTTGCGTCTCCCTCCCACCCTCCCTATCCCACCCCTCTAGGTGGTCACAAAGCACCGAGCTGATCTCCCTGTGCTATGCGGCTGCTTCCCACTAGCTATCTGTTTTACATTTGGTAGTGTATATATGTCCATGCCACTCTCTCACTTCGTCCCAGCTTACCCTTCCCCCTCCCCATGTCCTCAAGTCCATTCTCTACGTCTGCATCTTTATTATCTTTATTTTTTTTTAGATTCCATATATATGTGTTAGCATACAGTATTTTTTTTCTCTTTCTGACTTACTTCAGTCTGTACGACAGACTCTAGGTCCATCCACCTCACTACAAATAACTCAATTTCGTTTCTTTTTATGGCTGAGTAATATTCCATTGTATATATGTGCCACATCTTCTTTATCCAGTCATCTGTCGATGGACACTTAGGTTGCTTCCACGTCCTGGCTATTGTAAATATAGCTACAATGAACATTTTGGTACATGACTCTTTTTGAATTATGGTTTTCTCAGGGTATATGCCCAGTAGTGGGATTGCTGGGTCGTATGGTAGTTCTCTTTTTTCGTTTTTTAAGGAACCTCCATACTGTTCTCCATAGTGGCTGTATCAATTTTAGAGACTGGCATAAAGATGGGTGCAGAGTAATCACAATATTAGAGAAAACGTCACATTCGCAGTTCTTTTCAAGTCTATAAATACAAAGTTAACCAGTGTGGTTTTCTATAAACCTGTCTTGGGTATAATTACTGTTTCTTTTAGTTATTCTACCTTTCACTCTTACAGTCTTCTATTGTGTTTGACGTGCCAATTTCACTTCACCAAATTCCAGTTGTAATACTTCGTTTTCAAGTATTATGAAAATACCTTAATGTCCTTTCTGTCACAAATTACTCCTTTGGTTCACTGTTTCAAATTGTGGGTTTTAAGAATGTTGCTTTTCAAGTTATCATCAAAGCTGGAAGATACTTAAACTTGGCTGAAAGCAATCCGATCTGAATATCAGGAGTGAGAGGTGCAGCTCCCCCTCCACTGCCGGCTACGGGAATGATCAGGAATTACATCGTGTCCCTCCTGCCACCTGAGAGTCCAGAATCTTAATCAGGGTGCAGACCTGGGGGGACCCTTTGACTCTGCACCCCTCCACCAGTTGTGCGGGGAGAGGTGTCCACTGAAGGAAGAACAGCTTCTTGCATGACTTCTGAACCTTCTCAGGCCGGCTTCTCAAACCCATCATGAGAGTTGAAATTAGCGTTTACCGTATCAGTTCTCACTTGCCCAATGTCTGAAAGCAATTTGAGGGTAATTTAAACCAAATCTTTTAGTAGAGCTAGTAAAAAATACATTTAACCTGTTAATTGTGCCACGTCTTGCTCTGTCTTGGAATCTCCATAAATAGAAGATGAAAATGATGGGCATTGCAAGACATAAATAAAGCTTAGTGATCCCAGTTTAAGATTCAGCCAGGTACGCCTGTGCCTAGCTGTTGTGCTGACCTCATTGCCGTATGACTGCCGTCAATAGCTCTTTATATTTCATCAGTTTCCTCTAAAAGCCACACTAGCACATTTATAATGTTTGTAGACTATTTTTTTCCATCCTAGTTGATGTAGTTTCACATTATTGAAGTCTTTTTTGAGATATAATCTATTTGGTTATCCTAGGCTTTAGTGCTTTTCTACTTCATCACTTAGTTTTTGTGTGTGTGTGACTGTGGTAGTATCGTTGCTCGTGAAACAATTCGGTGGCACCTAGGAATTTCCCATTGCGTTTACGTGGTTTCAGGTCATCCCTCCACTTGCCATATATCATCTGTGTAAGAACCATACTCATCAGATAATTTATGGAGAACCTTTTATAGTCTTGTTTTCTCATTCACAAATGAGTCTTGAAAAGCTGGATTTAAGAAGACAATTTTTAAGATCTTTCCCTGTTACAAAAGAAAAAAATGGGCTTATGAATGGTACCGCTGTCTTTAATTATGTGAAGTCAGTGTAGCTATCCCCCCTGCCAGATCACCAGCTCCTCAAAGTGAGAGATCGGGGCTTCTGTTTATGGTTCATCCTTTTAAATGACTGAACAGCAGGCTGAGTACACAGTGACCCACTGGCCTAGGGGATAGACTGTGGCCTCCTGAGTGGGAGGAGGGCTCTGAGATTCTTCCAGAAAGGTCACTCCCTAGTCAGAATGATAAACCTCCATTTTTTAAAGTAGTTGTTAGCTAAAGGGATTAATTAACCCAAAGGAAGGGATTTTAAGGCCATGTTCTTGGTTTTGTTTTTGATAAGAAAATTGAATTGGCCCTTCTGTAAATTCTACACCTCGCATTAGAAAGCACAGGTTAAGTTGATCCTGCCACTTCGTGAATTCTTCCATGGTCCGTTATTTTCAAAATATCTTGACAGTTGAAAGGCATATAGACAAAAGCCAATCAGTGTAAATAGTTACATTTAGAGGAATAAAGGATAGTCATCAGTCCTTTTTTACTTCACCGTTTTTAACCACTTGGATTCAAAGCTGGATTTTGTCTCAACGAAATAGAACAGCTAATATCCAATCAAATGTGCAATTTTAACGTTAGCCAGACAGTCCTAGAAAATCTGAATTAACATTTGTAATTTTAATCACAAAATTAATGGCATTAAACTCTAATAGAATTGATTTCATTTATTAATTTCTTCTAGTCAATCTAGAAGAAATAAATGTGATAAAGCACACTTATCAGTGCTTTACGTGAGTGATGTCTCACCAGACACCAGTTAAATAAAAAGTAAATCATGTCTGTTTCCCACAACATGTAGCATTAATCAGACTTACTTGGTTAATAGTAAGTTATCTAACTGTTGTTGCATAAGATAGTGTTAATTTTGATTTATGCGTAAATAAATGCTCTCTTCTGTCTTACCTAAAAGATAACCCAGGTAAAATAGAAAGCATTCACAACTTATTACATATGAAACCAGATTGTTCTGTGTGTAAAGGAGATTAACCAATATGTTTTGTACATTGTACAAATGTACAAACTTTTTCCAGGATATATGGCTTTTTTGGTGAGAGCTTTCCCTTTGTTATTGTTTTTCTTATTACAAAAGCCAGCAAGTCAATGCCGTTTCTGAAATGGCAGTCACTATTTTAGGACCCTGCAGCAGTGACCCAACACAAGAGGTAGATCAAAAATTATAAAATTGAATTTAAAACTATATGTTTGTACAATCCTACTAAAGATCAACTTGGCAAATTATAACAGCAGCCATAAATATATTTATATCCTTTCATCCGATAATCTCATTCCTTAAAATTACAAATAATTGATTTTTAAAAGCTGTATGCATATATATAATTATCCAACTATTTTTTCTAAAAATTGAATATTAGAGACAACAGAATCGGCAAATGAGCAATGAAGAATAAAAGTTTGAAAATGGAATATTAATAGTTGGGTGGAGTCTGGGTTATAAGTATAAAGATCAAAAGTATACAAGAGTAATTACAAACTATCAGTGACGAAAGAAAGCAAAATTGTACGTGGACTGTGATTACGACTATATAAAAAATTGTAAGTGAAAAACTTTTGTGTTAGAGTGGCAATACAGATGTTTTGTTTTTTTATTATTATTATTTTTTTGCGGTACACGGGCCTCTCACTGCTGTGGCCTCTCCCGTTGCGGAGCACAGGCTCCGGACGCGCAGGCTCAGCGGCCATGGCTCACGGGCCCAGCCGCTCCAAGGCATGTGGGATCCTCCTGGAGCCATGTCCCCTGCATCAGCAGGTGGACTCTCAACCACTGCGCCACCAGTGAAGCCCCCAGATTTTTTTTTAATGTAGTTTTTTAATATTGTTACAAGGTTGTTGAATACACTTTCTAGCATGTTTTTGTTCCGTACCACTTTAAGGAGGAATTGAAAGGATCAGTCAAAATGACTGCAGGTCATAGCATGAAAAATAAGGTGTCTCATGGTGCCATTTAGCAAATGACTGTGTCTGTTTGTGGCGCCCGCAAAGAATGGCTGCACTTTCTGGGAGTCCGTTACCAACCCCCAGAGAGTCACACAGTGGGACAGTTCCTTCTGGAGTGTCTTATCTGTCTAGTTAAAACTTCAAGGAAGAACACGATATTTGCCAGTCCATAAAATGACATGGACTGACCTTTGACTTTTAACAGGGAAGCCCTGACTTACTGATTTTAAAGAGCTTACAGTCTCGTTGGAAACAGAACAACTGAGGAACGTTCTCAAAGCTCAAAATGAACAGGTCTCACCATGAGCATTTGCACTGAAACCCCAGTCCTGGGTGATCCTCAGATGAGCAGCAGGGTCAGGTTAGCTGAGCCCTGGGTGTCCCAGCTGGGGTGACTATATATGTAAGAGAAAGTTAAGTACCAGGTACTAATTTAACAGGGGATGAGTTTGGTAACGTAGTGAGAATAAAGAGCAGTTGTAGATTTCTGGAAAGTGGGTAATGGAATAATAATTGTGACTAGGGCGTGAATTGATTGATGAATGTGGCCAGGGGCTGAAGACAGGAGTCCAGGCAGAAGAGCTGGGTCAGTGCCTGCATAGCTTGGGTGTCTCCTGAGAAAATGGGGGAAGACACAGCAACGTTAGATCTTTTACAGAAAAGGAATCTGCTGGGTTTCATAAAGTATTGAATGTGAGATAAGAAGAAGGAAGGGTAACCAAGGGAAAGGAATTTTAAGCATTTGGAAACCGTTGTTGTGTTGGTGTTGATGACAGGCTGGGGACAGAGTACCTATAATAAGACAGAAGAGGGATTCCGAGCTGCTTGTATGGTGTGTTGTCTCCATCCAGTATCAGTAGAATGTTCATTTGGACAATTAAGGTATAGAATTCAGGAGCAGTTAGGAGCAGAGATTAGATTTGTCAGTCTTGTGTGCTTTGGACGAGTGTGCACTCAGAAGGAAAACGCAGTTGAAAGTCAAGGGGAGGATTAAGTCGGTGGTGGAGAGGGGAAAAGGGCCAGCAGAGAAATAGGGCCGTAGTGTGGCCTCAGACCCACATCACTGCCGCCGCAGAGACCCCCAGAGGGGACGCTCCGTGGCCTCCGCAGGAATGTTCTAACACAGCAGCGCAGACAGAAGCCATGCTGTAGGGATGAGGGAGAGAGTTTTCAGGGGAAAAAACTTATTGGAGTAGTTGAGAAAGGAGGACAAGAAAAACGCAGATGACAGGGGAAAAAGGAAGATGAAAGCAGGGTGATGACTACCGTGAGGGTTTTTTCAGTTAGGAGAAGCCTGGGTGTTTAGGCATGAAGTGGGGGTGGCAGTGAAGCCAGTGACCAAGTGTGAGGAGGCACAGTCCCCATGGGAGCAGCCTCTTGGAGGGAGGCCCAGGTACCACTTCCTTCTGCTGGTGACAGTTGCTGGACGGAGCGCGCTCAAAACAAAGGTGGGCTTGAGGGGAGCTGGAGATAAGAGTGTAGGAGGTTTCTGGGCTAGTTACTTCTTATCAGTTACTCTGTCGCTAGTTTCCAGGGTTGGAAGGTGGAAAGTGCTAGTCTCTCAAAGTCAAATTGTACCCCAGAGTCTAACTGAATTTAGCTTTCACATGTTTTCTGTTTGTTTGTTTCTAATGTCTCATGAACCCAGTTTTACCTGTAGCTGTTATTTAAAGTTTGGCCCCTAATGCTTATAAATAGCACTATTTAAAGCTAAATGAAGCCCCTCTCCATGCACAGTTAACTCTAAGGTTTTCACCCTCTAGCTGAGGGTACTAGTGATACCACCGGCAGCCAACAGGCGTGTGGCTCTTTCTACAGAACTTGCTCTATAGTCTGGTGTCTGAGCCTCGGGCAGTTGAGGAGCCCATGGACTGTGTCACCCAGCTCTGTGGCAGCACAGTCACTCAGGCCCAGGCCCTGGGGCCCTCCAGCTACACGTGCTGCTGCATCTCTGGGTGTAAACTCCCTTCTAAATCTAAAGGGAGAGCTCGGCCTGGTGGTCTCCAGTCCAGTCTTCCAGGTTGTAAAGGCCATTATTCTATGACTCCACAGCTGTAAACATTCAAATGAATAGTATATAAAGAAGGCAAAGGTCAGTGAGGAACAGAATTGAGAGGAAAGCTTCATGGAGGAAGGGGCTTGAGGTGCACCTTGAAGAGTAGGAAGGAATGAGCAGGGCAGAAGGCAGGGAGAGTTTACGGGCTGAGGGTGGTGGAAGCAGGACTTAGTGTAGCCAGCAGTGGACAGACGAGAGGCACCAGACATAGAGCCGAAGATGGGCGGTGGCCAGGTCGGGTGGCGGGGCCAGGAGCGTCTTGAACACGGGGCGACATAAAGAAAGTGGCGTTTCAGGAAGCTTGGTTTGGCTGTAACACACAAGAGAGTGAGCTAGAGAGATCTGTGGGAACCTGGGTGAGAACCCGGGTGGTAAACCTGTTGTTAATTCCCAGGAAGATTCTAAAAGGGGTTAATTGGCAAGTGGTTTATGAGCAGCTATGGAACCATCATAAGGTCCCCGTTATTTTCTTCGTAACACTTCTGGAGGGATAGATCTGCAGGGGAGTGGGGTGGATCATAGGCAAATCCTTACCTTTATATAGTGCTTTTCTGCTAAAAGTACCTCCTAGATTTCAGCTCAGCATTTGACAGGTGTTTGAAACTCTAGGAGCAAGATGAAGAAATATGGACTGGACAGTGGTAGAGTTGGTGGATTTTAGCTGGTGGGAGGAACACACTCAAAGATCATGGGTTAAAGAATCGTTCAGTGTAGAAGGAGGTCTTTTACAGCTGCTGCAGAATTCTGTCAAAGTGAGTGAATTGGATGAAGACATAAAAGGCTTGTTTATCAAGTTTGTGGGTAACACAGACTGTGGAAGAATAACTACGTTACTGGAAAATTGGAAAAGATCTCAGTAGGACAGAAGCACGAGCCAAGCTCACCATATAACATTTAGTAAGAATAATATAGTCATAGCATATGGTGTTTTTAAAAATCAATTGATGGAAGAAACCTGAATTAGTTGTGGAATATATTAAAAGACTTTGGGATGCAGGGTTGGCCGGGTTGGGGGGCTTTGGGAAAGACAGTTGTGTAAGGATGAGTCGTTGGTATAGGATGGCTATCAAAAGAGTTAATGCAACCTTAGGACAGAGTAAGAAAAACGTAGTATTTAGAACAAGGGAGATGATAGGCATATGATTCTCATTGAATCATATTTGGGTCATGTTACATACAGAACATTTTCTTTTCATTTTATTGTGGGGGGCCAGTTTTACTTTTGATGTGAAGGGTGGTGATTGAAGAACCTGAGGATGTTTGTTTAGTAAGGAGAAGAAACACCTCCAGGTTTATGGTAACTGTCTAAATATGTAGAGGGCTGCCATGTTGAAGACACCACCCCAGACAGGTAGATTTATCCTGCACTCTTCCACTGGGCACACCTAGGGGATTCTAGGGTGAGCAGATTGGGACTCAGTGAGCAGCTCATCAGTGGAGGATTAGACGGAGCTTTGATGAAGAGTTGTCAGGGATTCTGCAGAAGAGACTCTTATTGGTTTCTAATGTGTTATCCAGTGTCTAATGTGTTACCCAGTATCTAATGTCTAAACTCCATGGTTTCTAATGTGTTATCCAGTGGTGTGCTGGTGGCTTATACCAGCTTTCAGGGGCTAGTGGTTAAATAATCAGGAATTTTGCAAGCCAGGAGTTCAACTGTTGGTGGCTAGAAGTCAGCCATGGGGGCAGTCTTTACACCACAGAAGTCCACAAATATTACAGATGACCTGCTCCACCCCCACCCAGTGCCAGCGTACCAGCACACCCCGGGATTGTCCCAAATAGAGTGTTAGGGGCTTCCCTGGTGGCTCAGTGGATAAGAATCTGCCTGCCAACGCAGGGGACACGGGTTCAAGCCCTGGTCCGGGAAGATTCCACATGCCGCGGAGCAACTAAGCCTGTGCGCCACAACTACTGAGCCTGCACTCTAGAGCCCGAGAGCCACAACTACTGAGCCATGTGCCACAATTACTGAGCCTGCACTCTAGATCCCGAGAGCCACAACTACTGAGCCCATGTGCCACAACTACTGAGCCTACGTGCTCTAGAGCCCACGAGCCACAACTACTGAAAACCGTGTGCCTAGAGCCCGTGCTCCACAAGAGAAGCCACCACAATGAGAAGCCCAAGCACCACAACGAAGAGTAGCCCCCGTGAGCAGCAACAAAGATCTAATGCAGCCAAAGATAAATAAATAAATAAATAAATTTTTTAATCAAAAAAAAAGAGTGTCTGTTAGAAGCTATGAGCCTGTGGAATGTGAGACAGCAAATCGGAGAAGGGAACGTCCACGTTTATGTTCTTTGGACTATTCAGATTCTGTTTCCTTCCATTGTACACAGCTCCCCTTGTTGGTGCTCAAGCCACTTCCTATCTCCTGCCAAGATCTGAGGGCTGGGAGTTTCTCTGTCACCGGATCTGCCAGGGAAACTCAGATACCTTCTGTTTCTTGGAATAATTCTTTCCTTGTTAAGTATCTAGACTGGCTAGCCCTGGGCACGAGGCAGCCTGACTCCGTTCTCAGCACCGGCCTACAGAACTGTGAGTCCCAAATGAGTTCAGCCATCGAAACAGGATTTGGAAACACCTGGGCTGTGGAGGACAAGTGATCACAGGTGCAAGGTCCAACTCACCAGTGTAAAAAGCCCTGGAGGCCATATGGCAACAGCAGACCTCAGATCAGCCTCTGTCCCCATGGCCTGTGGGCAGAGAGCAAACAATGATTTTAATTCTGTTTCTCTGATTTCTTTTTTCAGAAAGGATTTGAAGAAAGTCTGAATCGTGTGTAAGGGAAAAGCACATGTCCTGTGGTAGACATGACAGCAAAGTCAGCTGTGGTCACGCAAATAATACTTATTTGAGTGTGTTCTGAAGTTCTAAGTCAGAAAATTGTGTTTACTTTTCTCATATGTCTACGATGTCCCACTTGAAGCCCCCAATGCTTTTCTTTTTCCCCCAATGCTGCCTTCTCCCCACTCCCGCCCGTTATTGGTTCCCCAGGAGACAGACAGTAGCACCCAGGAATGGTTAGGCTGTACACGGGGGATGGCCCTTCCAGGAACGTTCATATGGCCAGCCAGTGAATGGCTTGTATTTGATAAAAAGTTTTCTTGCCAAAGAAAACTATGCAAAGGTGATTTTTGAGCTGTGGAGCAAGCTACTCTGAATCTCAATATCCAAATTATAAATAAGGGGGCTTCCCTGGTGGCGCAGTGGTTGAGAGTCCGCCTGCCGATGCAGGGGACGCGGGTTCGTGCCCCGGTCCGGGAAGATCCCACATGCCGCAGAGCGACTGGGTCCGTGAGCCATGGCCGCTGAGCCTGCGCGTCCAGAGCCTGTGCTCTGCAACAGGAGAGGCCGCAACAGTGAAAGGCCCGCGTACCTCAAAAAAAAAAAAAATTATAAATAAGGGAGTTGAAGTATAGGGGTTGCTTTTATCATTCAGTAATGTGTTGTGAAGCTGTAAAGAGGTCTGTTTTAGAAGTGACAAAACCAGTGACGATGAGCTGTATCCCCGAATGGAGATGGAGTGTGAAGAGGGGTCAGAGAGAACTGAATAAAGGAATAAAGGCAAGACAGGAAGGGCAGGAAAGAGATGGAATGCAGCTGTAGCACCACAAGGTTACAGGCTAGGGACCCACCCTTAGAAAGGTGTAGGCCAAGGACAGGGAATAAAGAGAAGATGGGTTCCTACGGGTTCCTACTTCAGAAGCTGTAGGATGACAGGAGGTGGTGACTTGATGATCATTTTAACCGCAGGCCGGGCCTGGGACCCTAGGAGCCCAGGGAAGAGCGTCACTCTAGACTTAGAGAAGCCACAGCCTGGGCTCGGAGCTCTGCCGAGCCCTGGGCTCAGGGCCTGGAGAACTTTGCAAAAGGATGGACTTGAAAAGGATTGTTTAAGACTTGCAATAAGTACAGAAAGAACTGAATGCCGTGCAGTTGTGCCCGTGAAAATCTTCAGCTGAGTGAAATGCATACCTGAGTGCAGAGTAGAGAGTTTGGTTTGAATGGCCTGATTGTGATGCAAGTCAGGGAGAAGGTGAGGAAAAGGGATGCTCCCTGGAGAGACGTAGGGCAGCGAGGGAAATGTGGACACAGGGGTATAGAAAATCGACTGAGTTCCTTAAGGCGGTGCTCCTGAGTAAAGAAAGTCCCTCCTGCCCCCTTGCCCTTGGTGGCAGCAAAGAAACAGGGGCCCTATTGGTTTTGGTCGACCACGTGCTGCTGGCCTCACTGAGAAACACATCCACTGGTCGGCATCTCACCTTCTCCAGCCAGGGCTTCAGGGCAGAATGAAGCCCTGCCGCCCTAGACATCCACTGTGTGTAGAGTCAGTTTCTCGGGCTTCCCTGGTGGCGCAGTGGTTGAGAGTCCGCCTGCCGACGCAGGGGACACAGGTTCGTGCCCCGGTCCGGGAGGATCCCACATGCCGCGGAGCAGCTGGGCCCGTGAGCCATGGCCACTGAGCCTGCGCGTCCGGAGCCTGTGCTCCGCAACGGGAGAGGCCACAACAGTGAGAGGCCCTCGTACCGCCAAAAAACAAACAAACAAAAAACCATCAGGTATTTTAGCAACCTACTGGGGTTCTGCCTAAAGAGGACTGCAGAAAGCAGCTGGCCTCATGGGCACTGGGGATTGGGAATGTACAAAACAAGGTCTTACCCACCTTTGAAGCATTTCCCAACTTTGCTGTACCCATCAGAACCCCAACTGTCCCCTCTCTTTACCCAAAATGAAGTCTTTTATTAGTAAACCAAATCTATGCTTCCAAAGGCTCACCCCTGTCAAAACTTTTAGTATTGGTTTCTAGTCGTGTTGCCATTAGTTAGTTTCTATGAAGAAAATTTTGTTTTTGCCTTCCCATTTTCTCATGGAAATTATTCCATGAAAATAACTTCGTGGGATTGAAAATTCTTGTCTCATCATCCCATAACAGCTTTGTCATTTCTATGGTGTCCATTGAATAATTGAGTGAGTGAGTGAACTAAGCTTACGATTAACAGTCTTTCACGCATATTGACACTCTGTTGACCTTTACCCCAATATATAAGGTGACCAGGTAGGAATTATTCTTAGCATCTTACATTTGAGAAAACTTAGGCTCATAACAATTAAGAGACTCAACCAGGAAAACAAAGTACGTACATGGCAAAGTTGGGTGTAGAACCCAGGTCTCCCGATCCCTGATCCAGAACTTTTAAAGGGAGTCTAGAAGAATGATGGCCAGGTGCATGGTGTGAGACAAATGTAGGTGTAGGACAACCAGTTGTGTCTTGGTGAGCACCTAGTGTATAACACTGGGTCCTCTGATGTGGGTGTCCAGGAAAAGAAGATGCCATGGTTTCCCATCAAGAAGCTAACAGCTTAATTGGAGGGATCAAACTGCCACACCTAGAAACAATTAGGTTTAATGGAAGGTGAGTGAAGGGAAAGAAGAAAGTTCTGGAATGCACCAAAAAAGTTCCTGGGGGAAGAAATGAAACTGAATCTTGGGCAGAGATAGGACTGCATAACCATACACCAACAAGAGCGAGGGTCTAGCAAGCAGGGCATTCTGGCCAGGGGTCATCTGGGTGCAGGCAGAACGTGCAGGTCTTGTCATATCTAGAGATGAGCTAAAGGTGAGGTCTGAAAGCTCCACAGAGGTCAGGCCCGAGAGTTTGGACCAGTAAAGTGAAAAATTGAGTAGATGAGGTCTGAAGGGACATTTGGGTCAACTCGACCCACTGTAAACAGCGTGATCATGAGCTGTGATGGCAAAGCAAACATTGTCTAACAGAAGGCTTGGGGCTGATGTAATGCCTCCTGTGGAGAGACCGTGGCAAGGGGGGCAGAGAGCAGTCTGGGGCTCCTGATGGGGCAGAGCCTGGGTGAGGCCTGGAGGGACGGCCAATAAAGGGGGTGGAGCTGAACCCCAAGGATGTTTCAGATTTGAATCGGAGAGGGGAAGGCATTTCAGGTGGAGAAGGCAACACACACAAAAGTGTGGAGTAAGAAGGGAAGATTCTGGCCTGAAAGAAGAAGTTATGAATTGAACAGAGAGAGACAGGATGGGATAAAGAGACGGGAATGGCTGCTCAGGGGCTGGGAGGCAATTCGAATTTGGATTGCATGTGATAAGCAAATTGGTTCTGGAGGAAGGAAGTTGGTATGATGAAAGCGGTTCTGGGAAAACAAGTCTGGCAGCATCTTAGATGGGATTGGAAGGGAGAAAGATTAGAGGCAAACCAGCCAGGAGACTCTGTCAGAAATCTGGATAAAGCCACGGGGGTCGTGGCACTGAGAAGGAAGAGGAAAAGGTGACTGAGGAACAAAGAAAGCAGAAACTTGCGATTTAAGGGAAGATGCCATGGGCAGAGATGACCTGAGGGTCCTAATTTTGGAAATGAAAAAATAATGGTTCTACTGGGATCAATGGGGTGGTCTGGAAAGGAACCCCATTTCGAAGGGGGAAGGTGATAGTTCAGTTTGAGGCATCCGAATAGAGATACTTCCGTCTTTGAGAATATGGACCTAGAGGCCGCGAGGTTGGGGCCGGGATGCACCTGTCTGACGGCCAGTGCCTGACAGTGAACAACAGTGGACCAGTCCCACAGGAGGGGATGGGGGTCCAGAGTGACGAAGAGAGAGAAGGAAGAGGAGGCAGCAAAGGAAAGAGAAGAGCGATGGGAGAAATCCGTGGAGAGCCGGCAAAGCACATGCTAAATCTAAATGGACTTGGAAAGAGTTGAAGGTTATCAGGGTCTGTTATCAAAGACAGGGGAGGCTAAGGGCGGGAACTGAGGAGAAGGCCAGCGGGTCTGCGCAGAGGGAAGTCAGGGCTGGTATGAGAGCAGTCTCCCTAGTTTCCTTAGGGTGGGCCTCCCCTGAAATTATCTGCCGGGCTCCAGACTCCCTGCCCCCAGCCTTCTCAGCTGACTGGTTCTCTGGGGGCCTGTCAGGAGAATGCGCTTGCTCTAAAATCTTAATCATAAGCTATTAATAGTTATGTTTCTAAACTACAGATCTAATGATACGTCTTAAATTGGATGGGTGAGTTACCTGGGCAGAGGAGGAAGGTCGTGTGGGCTCTAGGTCGGTGGGGAGAAGAGGGACGTGCTGAAGAAAGGGACGGCGGCGCAGGCAGCACTGCTAACAAGGAAGAAGAAGGGGCTTCCCTGGCGGTCCAGTGGTTAAGACCCCGAGCTTCCACCGCAGGGGGCGCAGGTTCCATCCCTGGTCCGGGAACTAAGATCCCACGTGCGTTGCAGCACGGCCAAAAGCGAAAAGTAAAAAAAAAAAAAAAAAAAAAAGAAGAGAAGAGAAGGGAAAGGAGAAAAGAAAGAGGGAGCAAGCACGTCTGAACCCGAAGCAAAAACTTTGCAGCCTGGGATGAGGTGCAGTGGCTACAGCAGGAGACAGACGGCTCTGCAGGTCCCTCCTTCCTGCATCTCCGGGAGCCCAGGAACTGGCCGCCACCTCCAGCGGAAGGCCTCTCCCACCTCGTCTCCCCACGAAGCTCTGCTAACCTCCTCTGCACTGCGGCTTACAGCTTAACTGATGGTACATCTTCCCTTTGTTCCAAAGGGAAGATTGACGTTTGCTTCTCGATCATAAATTGCTTCATTTGCTCTTGCCTTCTCAGTACTTCCGTCCGCTGTTTCCCTGGTTTGCATTTATCGTGAAGGTGTTCCCTCAACTAAGCGTGGTTGTTGCCGTTGACTCTGCACTTTGTGGGCACCTGGAATTCAGTCACTTGCTCACAGCCCTCAGTTCTAGCCTTAGACCCTCATTCCCAGGGACGCTTTCTGATCGGAGTGGGTTCCCTCCGCAGTCATACAGCCCTTCATGCAAATGCGTGATCTTCCACTGCTCCGTGTTGCCTGTGCCTGTGGAACTGCGTGTGTTCAGAAGGAAAGCAGAATTGAATCCTAGAACCATGATGTTGGCGAGGACTTGAGAAATCACCCCATCCCGGCTCCCGCTCACAAGGAACCCTTTCAACAGCTTTTGTTTAACTTATTAAATAAATAGCTTTTCTCTTGATTTAAACTGTTCCCAAAATAAATATTGGGTGGGTGATCCAAGGAGTGGTTTGAGAGTTGATATTACCAGGATTATCGAGACGGGCGTGCTTTTTGCAAAAACAGAACTTTGCTGAATTTGTAAGAAGCGGAGTCTCGCTTGCTGCCATGCCCTCCGTGGAGACAGTGCTGGTGCTGTCATGGGGTGGGGGGCGGAGGGGGCCAGATGACAGGCTCAATGAAGCCCTAGTCCAGAACAGACCCACCCCTTCCTAAATGCGCGAAGCAGCTCCAGAGATGTTGCGAACGATGTTTACCTTGAAGAGCAGCATTCGTGCAGCAGCCGCTTTTCTGTGTCCCGTACCATTAAGCCCACGTGAACACGGGCCCCGTCAGGTCTCTGCGCCGTTGGGACCCCGTTTCGCCTCTTTGTCACCCAACATGCTGGGCTGCACGTGCGTAAAACCGTCTCGGGTTGTTACAGACGCGGACTTTGGGGCGGGGGGAGCGTGGTTTGCTTCTTCCCTCCCCACCTTTGAGAGGGAAGAAACACTGCCCAGATGGAAAAGCCTCGCTAACGCGACAGAAAACTTGGCAATGTGCATCACGCGGGGCGGGGGGTCCTGGGCTGTGCTCCCCGAGGCCACGTGTCTCACTTCCTTTGTCACTTCTCAGCTCTCAGTGGCATCTCCAACAGGAGACCTTGGCCTCCTTCCAAGGTCGGTGTGTCAGGCGTTTACGGTATGTGCTAGGAGCCTGGGAGTCCCGTCAGATCTCTAATCCCACCATCCATCTTACAGCGTTTAATAAGTCTCAGTACCACCTTTTCCAGTTACTCATATTTAGAGACAAACACCCTTGTGTCTGTACTTTCTGAGTAAAGGAATCAAAGAATAGCTTATTGTCTTACCTCAGGGCCGGGGCCCCAGAAAGGCAGAGTTCGTGTTTGCTGCCCTGGTGTCTTTTGCCCATTACTCATGCCGGCCTAGCCCATCATGTCCCTTGCTTGTTCTCTTGGACATTCCTTGTGTTCTCCTGCCTCTGCGCCTTCGCTTATAGTTTTCCAATCTGCAGGCCCTCTGCCTTCTCTGGACCCTCTAAAGTCAGCTGAAAGTCTACCCATCCCTAGCAGTCATAGTTAAATCCTACCTTCCTGTGTCCTTCCCAGCCTGGAGTGAGTCACTGAAGTCCACTAGAGTGTAAGCCCCGTGAGGGCGAGACCACCTTTTTTGTTTATTGGCAATTACTAAGCGCCCAGGACAGAGCAGATGCTCAGTAAGTTTTGTTGAGTGAAAGACAGTGATTGCTCTCTGTAAACTTGGTGGCCATCTGACATATATCCCTTCTGTCTGTATTCATCCTTCTCTGCATGTCCACCAGATGCTAAGCTTCTTGAGAACAGAATCCATGACTTTGTATCACCCTGTAGCAGGGTCTGGAACACACTAGGAGCTCAGTAAATACTGATGATTGCATTTACGACGTAATCACTCAGTAATGTTCCCTGAGCGTGGGGCGGGGTAGGGGTGGGGAAGCAGGCAGAGTGTCTTTCTCTTGCTCTTATATAAAACCAACCTGAGCAGCTTTCTAAACCAGTCCAAGGGCCCCTGTCCTCCCACCCAGCACTTGAGTGTTTAAGAAGGACATTCTTAAGAGCACGATGTTGTTAACATTGCATTCCTCGTCCGGTAAATTAGCGAAGGACTGTATAGAATTGTTCAAGAATCAGTTATCCAGGGGTTGGCTAGTTAATTCCTGAGTAAGCCACTCTGAAAACTGATTATAATCCTATTTCAAATGGAGAGTTGGGCGAGGGCCAACAAAGGGTATATTATTGTATCTTGTAGGAGGGAAGAATCCGGCAGATAGTCACTGAGTTATGGCGCCAGAGCCTTCCTTTCTTCTGTTATTGTAAATTATTGTTATAGTAGAAAGCCAGGTCAGCAGAGTGAGACTCCAGCATCACACTTCCTCTCAGCTGAGGTCTTATATAATGGAGACTTTCATAAACACACACTGTATACACTTCACGTGGGATCCTTTTAAAGTTCATGCTGTTCAGTGTAAAGTGTAATAATTGTTTTATATTCCTTCTAAGTTCTAAAGTGTCCCTTGCTTCTGGGGTAGCTGTTGACTAAACCTTCTTTGTTTAATCAAAGAAAACTAGTTTTCTACCACTCAAAAGTCCCCAGGATATAGCTAAAAACAATCATCTTGCTTAGCTACCCCATTTGTCTTGCCTCTCGCCTCTTTCTTAAGGGCTGCAAACCCACATGCCTGTAGGGCCAGGCGGGGAAAGTCAGCGAAAGTCAGCGAGCAGGGAGGGCACAGCAGGGGGCACACCTGGGCGCCATTTAAGGGGGCAGCGCTACTTGGCCCAGGCTGATGGCTGCCAAGCACAGACATGTAGCCCCGAGTTGGCAAAGCTTTGGATTTTCAAGAGAAGCTGGAAATCCAGATTTTTAGGAGATTTCACTCGATTTCTAAATGTTAATAACTAATTCCAAAAAAAATTTTTAACTCTTTACAGGCCAAACAGTTTTTGTGTCTGTGTCAGATGCTTCCTATGGGGATAGCAGTTTGCAACCTTTGCTCTATCCCTCAGGCCTTCCTGCCTTTGGGCACTTGAAAGTCCTTCTTGGGCATCACTTTCATCGTGCCACTTACCTTTTTAAGAGGGTGATCGGGGCTTCCCTGGTGGCGCAGTGGTTGAGAGTCCGCCTGCCAATGCAGGGGACACGGGTTCGTGCCCCGGTCCGGGAAGATCCCACATGCCGCGGAGCGGCTGGGCCCGTGAGCCATGGCCGCTGAGCCTGCGCGTCTGGAGCCTGTGCTCCGCAACGGGAGAGGCCACAGCAGTGAGAGGCCCGCATACCGCAAAAAAAAAAAAAAAAAAGGAGGGTGATCGTTGATTGACATCCAGAGTGTCTGTCCCTGCAGGGAAGGGACCAGGTGGAGCGTCAGGTACAGCATTGGGCACCAGGTGGATGCTCAGCTGAGGCTTGTCAGATGAACAAGTCTCAAGCTGCTTTTGCGTGCTCCCTCCTCTCTTAGAGGTGTGGTCACACGTGGATGTTAGTTATTTACCGCTGCGTAACACATGACCTCACAATTCATTGGCTTAAAACAACAATAAACATGTATTTCACAGTGTCTGTAGGCCTGGAATTTGGGAGCAACTTGGCTGGACAGTTCTGCTCACGTTCTCTCGCAAGGTTGCAGTCCAGTTCTCAGCTGGGGCTGCAGTCGTCTGAGGACTTGCCTGGGCTGGAGGATCTTCCACGGTGGCTCTTTGTCATGGCTGGCAAGCTGGTGCTGGTGTGTGGCAGGAAGCCTCAGTTCCTTGCTGTGTGGGTCTCTCCGTAAGACTGCTTGAGCGTCCTCACAACGTGGCCGCTGGCTTCTCCCAGAGTGAGTGATCCAAGAGAGAGCAAGGTGGCAGCTGCAACATCTTTATAACCTAGTCTCAGAAGTCACATGTTATCATTTCTGCAGTATTCTGTGGGTTACACACATCTGCCCTGTTCATGTGGGAGGGGATTCACTGTTGAATACCAGGAGGTAAGGATCACTAGGGGCCATCTTGGAAGCTGTCTGTCACAGCCGTGCTCACAGTAGTCACTAAATCCTTTTTAAACAAATGATCAAACACTGAGAGTAGTGTTTGATCTCCCAAAAAAACCTAAGGGAATAATATTTATGTCCTAGTGATTTGTCCCTAATATTCATCTCATTTACTACTGTGTTCTTGAGATCAACCTCAGAAATTAAATATCCTGTTTTCATAGCCCATCTTAAAACTGTCATCCCTGAATGTGTCAAAAATCACTTTTTAAAAGTAGATTTAAAAATTCTACCTGTATCACCTCTTAGAGTGATAGACTCAGGTGTACCATTTGCTTTTCAAGGGAGCCCTTTCAATTATTGCCTCCCTCTGTCTGCTTCGTGGGCTTTCCTTGTTCTCGTGTTCTCTCGGTTGCCGGAGGTGACACTTCTTTACTGAGCCTAACGGTGTTTTTAAGATATGAAAGGAAAATCCCCAAGAAGTAGTGTCCTGAACAAAGAATAGTACCCTCTTTGATATATTAATAGCATTTGTGAAGACAAATAGCCCCCTGAGATTCCCTGGGGCCCTCTGAATTGGTAGGAGAGGGGTGCCAGTTATCAGAGGGTCAGACAGAGAGAGGGGTGACCTCAGTTCCTGCCACAGGATCTATTTCAGGTACCCCCTGTGCAACTCCCCACCCCGACTCCAACCGCAGGACCAAGTGGGAGCTGCTACTGCTTCCAAACATACACACACACACACACACACACATGCGCGCGCGCGCGCAGAGTCTCTGTCTCTCTGCACCTTTCCTCTGTGGGAGCTGCTGCTACTTCCAAACATAGACACACACACATGCTGCACCTTGCCTTTGCCTCCTTTAAGACCACCCTAAATACTCATTTTAACCATATTTCTCCTGAATACAAATGTTCAGGGGAAGGAAAAGTGCCCCACTGTGATTTCCCCTAGGAAAATCCCCGCTGGTAGCTAGTGCTTATTTGTTCAATAAACAAAACCTTACGCTAGGAACTGAAGGGGAGCACAAGGCGAGTCCACGCGTGCGCACTGTGCGCGGGGCTCAGGGGCGTGGAGGGGGCAGCGTTTGCCTGCGCACCTGGGGGAGGGGCCTACTCCGCCCCGCCCCGTCCCAGCCACTCTGCCTTAGCAGTGGTCACCGAGAAGGGTGCTGCTAAATGGAAATGACATGCATAATTCATAAGGCCGTGATGGCGTGCCATCTGTGGAAAGCGGGGTGGTAGTTACAGAATCGAGAAATGAGGCTGCAGGCGGTAAGTAACCTTTATAGGTCAGAGGCTGCTGTCATAGATGGCCTGCATTGTTCTCTTTCTGACCTTTTTCTGAACTTCCCCTTAGAAGAACAGAGGAAATGCAGTTCTGCCTTTTCCCATATTGTTTTTGAATAATACCTTCAGATGCCAGCTTTTAGCGTTTGCGTTCTTCCATTTGGGGTTTTGCTTTCCTGACCCGCCCCCCCTCCCCCGCTTCGGGTCCCCCCTACTCCATCCCCGCCCCGCCCCGTGCTTTGCAGCTTCCCATAGTAAAATCTAGTCACTACTTCATCCCGGTATTAATGATAAATACAGAGGCTACACATGTGTTTGTCCATACTGAACACTGTGTACAGGGAAAAAATACCCCTGCAGCATCCTTTCCCCACCTCTGCCCCCTGCCTTTCCCTCCCAAAGCTGGCTCCCCCAGCCAAGCAAGACAGGCCTGCGAGTGGCCCTCGGGGATAATGCAGATGGGCCGGTGAGAAATGTGTGGGACGGCCTCTCAGTAGGAGGGATGACGGAACCGATGATGCACCTGAAGCCCCAGCTTGCAGAATAGACTCATTTTCACCAGTTGTTAAGGTGCATATGCAGGAATGAGACTCATCTAAACTACTGAGGCAATCACAGAGGAAAAAAAAAACATAACTAGGCTGGGGAATGTGTGCCATTATTTCTTTCATCAACCTTTCCTCTCTGCAACCCGAAATACTCGGTGTTGTACACTCCACACTTCCTCCACTGGTATTGATTTCCTGGTCTGAACTGTGAGTCCCCGGCAATGGCCCGTAACTTTGGGCTCTATGATCATCTGAAGCCTATGAGCCTCTGTAAAGTCAGGGGACCCCAGAAGAGAGAGGAAGGAAGACATCTGTTTGATTTTCACGCAAGTAAGCATCGTTAAAGAGTCAGGCAGAATTGTTCCACTTAGCCTCAAAGTTGAATCTAGAGTTGAATCTTTGGGGTATTTGGTGTTGTTTTGTTTCTTGAAAAACAGACCCTTTTTGAGGCTGAATGAAAAGGAACTAGACAGTTCTGTGTCAGAGGCTTTCAAACCGGAGGGGACGGAATTTGGTTAGTTCCATTTAGTTGGTTAATACTGATTGAACACCTGCTGTGTGCAGAGCACCACCGGGCTGCACGGCAGCTCAGCACTTCCGTAGGAGGCAAATATAGGCTCTCTCTTCTCAAGGAACTTTTGATCTCATGGGGGAATCCAGGACAAGCCTAAATGTGTACGTACAAAACCCTGCTTACACAGCTGACACTCTACAGAGGCGAGTGTGACAAGCAGCCTCTCGGTTACTTTAAATGATTTTTCAAAATTTTTATTCTTTGGCCAAAAAAAAAACCCCAAAAAACTGAGCTCTTCATACCAAGGATGACTGCCGTTCTTTCAAACATCCATTTAATTGCTTGTGGTTTTTTTAGTTGTATTTTTTAAAATCTCCCTGGCTGCCTCTTCTCTTCCCATCTCCATTTGCTATTCCTTTCCTCAATTCCAGATAAATAGTTTCTTCTTTTCTGCCACCATTCCTCTGCTGACGTATCTTTTAAGGATACAAACTTCCCGTGTCAAGCTTCTCCCACTAAAAATAAATAAAGCTTTATGGGTTTCTCTTCGGATTTCTCCATGGAAATCCCCACTGTCAGAGAAGTACCAGAAAGGGCTTGCTTGTTCCCTACCCCTTCTCTTTCCTTAAACAGAAACACATCCATCCATAAATACATAAACAACAAATAGCAGGAGGTCCCCGTGTTTACTTCTTTCTCAGACCATCACTTCCGTGCAGCACGCATCTGTATGTTGAGCGTTAACTACATCTTGCGTGGGGCTTGTGGTAGGAAAAAGAGTGAGCCCGGCGCTTCTCCCGGCCTGTGAGTCTGAAGCGTGACTGTCCATATCTGTGGAGAGCTCACCCCACAGCACCTGTGCCAGGTGTACGGATGGATAATGAACAATCCACTGCCTCGAGATGCCTCCAGTCCAGCTGAGAAGCCGCCAAAAGAGTTTTCTCGTTTTAAGAAATAATTATCAGGGCAGGGATGAGTGAAAGCCAGAATCGGCAGGAGACAGATGTGGGACACAGAATAGAGAGAGCCTCAGGGCAGAGCTCTGGAGGAAGCAGGATTCGAGTTGGAAACCTTGCGGTCCAGAGGAGTGCTTTCCAAGGAGGCAGACTGGGGGTGGCAGTGGAGGAGGCGGAGGATGCCTGAGGGTGTCCAGGGCGTTCTGCCCTGTTTTCTCTCGTGCTCCCAGCAGGTCAGGTCCTCCCTCCCTCTCGAGTCCTTTCTTCCCTTCCTTTCACGCCCCCTCTTGAGCCCCAGCTGATTGGTGTGCAGCGCCCTGATTCCACACGCGGGTTAGCTCACTCGGCTGGAGTGGGGTTCGGTGCTCGAGAGAACAAAGTGAACATTTTCATCTCTTTTGCTGAAGGCTGCTCCATTCCAGAGGCAAGATCCAAGAGTCTCATCCCTTGGATTACAAAGAAGCCTCCTTGTTATGATGAGAAAAACAGTTTCTGGACAGATGAGCAGTGGTATCCTCGTCTGCAAGGACAGCCGCCTCCCCTTCCGCCGACAGAAACGTCTTCCGGGCTCTAGTCTGCAGTGTGCTGTGGACCTGTAGCCGTGAGGTCCCGGGCTGTCCCCCGTGGGCTCTGTCCCTCAGTCCCGCAGGAGCTGAAGGTCCAGGGGCCTCTCAGAGGGTGTGTCCGCTGCTCTCCGGCAGCCCCTGATATCAGCTGCAAAGAGCCAGCTTCGTTTTTCCTCCGTGGCACAAGCAAGCACAAGAAAGCAAGCTTGAGTTTCGTTCTGTTTTGTTTTCCAGTTCCTTTAGGAAGAGGTGAATATTGGAAGGTTTTACCTAAATCAGCTGCCCTTGGTTGGAGACCTGGGATGTATGCCCACTTTGTTTGGCAAAACTCTCCCGTCCTGACTCCTGCCGGAACCGACAGCCAGCCGCCATGGGTGTGGCCTCCTTGAACTGACCGTGGCGGGTCCTAACAGACCGTGGTTAAGTCCACTCTGCAGCATGTCCTGCTGTAGAATTGGGTGAAGGATGTGTCCTCAGTCCTCTTCTGCCCGCCTGGTCTCCTGGCAAAGCCAGAACGGTGTGCACGTCCCTAAGGGAGCAAAGCCAGCCTCGCCTTCCCCTGCTCACGCCTGTCCGCTTGGAGACGGGACGCATCCTGCACCTTGTGGGCCAGAACCTATTCAGTCGGCCAGGATGGCCCCTGACTTCAGTCGAAAACTTGCTTAGGTAGCATATTAGCTGGCTTTGGCCCTTCTTTCTCTGTAACTCTATACGAACAGCGCAGTATCGGGAGGGAAGCCTCCTCTTAGGAAATGGGAATATCCCTGCGGCTGCAGGGGAAATTCACCCCCCAGCGTGTGTTCAGCATCTTCACTCAGTGGATTCCTTTTCCTGTCTCAGGTTTCGGCGCCCGCTCTCTCCATTGGTAGTTCTCCAGTCAGTGACGCCAAATGCATCTCCCTCCCAGAGAAGGAACAGGTTTCTGTCTTCAGGCCTTGTCTTCCTTACCCCCATCCATCAGCCGTAAAGACGCCTCGTGATTTAGCCCCACGAGCCACAGGACCAGCTGGTGCTGTAGGAAAGGAAATAACCTGAGGATGAGCCTTGTCTTCGGTACCGTTCACTTGCTGAGAGCTGGGCGCTCAGGGGCCTCTATGCAGGGCAGGCCCAGGGACCCCCGGGAGGACAGCATCCTGATTCTCCAGCCTTGTGCTGGTTCAACCCTTCCCCCCGACAAACGTTTCTGAGTACTCACTACAGAGCCAGTCGAAGCTAAATGTTAACCAATGGGAAGTTTTACATTTAAATGGATAATTTGCACATAGGTAAGTAATAGTACCTTCTTAGTGAGCTTTGAATTCACTAACTCAAAGGTGTGAAGGAGGCCCGCCTGCCTTCCTTCCCGGCCTGATGTCCCACTTTCACTCCGCTGGGGGTGACACGTCACCACTCTGAATAAAGTGGCTGCATCTACACCTGGTCCAGGGGAATTGAAATTCCAGATTCCCTCCTAGCGCAGAGAAAAGAGGAGTGGCCTCGGGAAGACAAGGGTGACAGTGTGACAACATGGGTCAGGCCTTCCCGGTATCAGCATGCTTCCCAGGGAAGCCCTAAACGCACGGTTTTAACCCTCAGCTTCAGTCAGCAGACTAGCAGCAAAGCAGAAGAAACAGTCAACCAAAGGAACTAACAGGAACGTCTGAGGCTTTGTCTCCTTCCTCTCCCTCAGCCGGCCGCCCCGGGCCTTTGTGCTGAGCCCGTTACTCCAAAGCCGGGAGAAGGCAGAGCCCGGTGAAGGCGTGCGGTCTGCACCTCGATGTACGTCACCACTGCGTGCGGACAGGGGACAGTGTACGGGAGGGGCTTTGTGATGCCAACCGCGTCTCTCTACCCGGCTGGGAGTGACACCGGGCGTTGCCTTCTGATAAGTCATGGAGCTATATGTCTTTGCTCTGTGCACTTCTTGGTATGTGTGTTATCTTTCACAATCAAAGTTTTTTTTTTTTTTTAACGTTATAAGAACCTGGAGCAGGACATGTGTAACATGAATCATTATGTGTAGATAGTGCTGAAACCTGAGATTCCATTTCCCTGGCTGACAGGTGCTTCCACAGACATTTACTGAGCATGTTCTTTGGCCAAAAGTATGAGTATAAAACCTGGTAATAGGGCTTCCCTGGTGGCGCAGTGGTTGAGAGTCCACCTGCCGATGCAGGGGACGCGGGTTCGTGCCCCGGTCTGGGAAGATCCCACATGCCGCAGAGCGGCTGGGCCCATGAGCCATGGCCACTGAGCCTGCGCGTCCGGAGCCTGTGCTCCGCAAAGGGAGAAGCCACGACAGTGAGAGGCCCATGTACCGCAAAAAAAAAAAAACAAAAAAAACCTCTGATAACATTATAGTCCTTTGGGGTGTTGGAAAGCAAGATCCAGGTTTGTCCAGCAATCCTTGGCTTCGTGGTAAACGCCCCAGAGACCAGACTGGGAGATACAGGGCTTGGGAAGGGCCGAGTAGACACAGTACAGTGATACGTGTCAAGAGGATAAGGAAGGCCAGGGCAGTGTGCATGTCTTTGAAATGACCCATTGTGGAGTCCAAGTCGTTTTTCCTGTGAACATTTCTTACTGAGGTTTACAAGGAATTAGAGGCTGACATCAGCTTATCCTCCAGATTCCTGGGAACTGGTTTCCAGCTCACACCAGCATCATTTAGAAGCCTTTGGAGATTTTAGTCACTTGAGTTCTAGATCCAACCTTTTTTTCTGGTATATAATCAAGAAGGTTAGATTTTGGCCCTGCACTTTGCAGCGTTGAAGTAGTGCTGGGAACCAAGGGTCGGCACAGGGGTGGGCGATGGGAGTGGAGAGATACATACGTTTCTTTAGGGCACACCAGGAAAGTCTTCTTCCGAGCCAGGATGTTCATTGCCAATCCAAATCCAAAAAACTTCCACTCTGAGTGTAACATTGTACTGAAAATGGTCAGTTGAATCAAGGAAGCTCGCTTCCTTTGGGAGGCTGTCCCAGTGTGGCGTGAGAGTGGCGTCAACACCACAGCCAAACCCACAGTCATCCGAAGTTGATTATATATTTATATATATATATAAAATCACCTTTTCCGTGTGGATGTGATACTTCGTTCTGATGTCTTGAGCATTTCTGTTGGTGAGAGCTGGAGATATTCAATTACAGCAGAATCACCAGTGAGGGTGTTGAATCCTCATCAGCTCACACACAGTTTTATGGATATCAACAGTGGCCCCAAGCTAGAACTTCTAGAACCTCTCTGCAACAATTTTGTTGCCTATGTAACATCACGCTGGGACCACCACAGGCACAAGTAGGGTGTCTTTCCTGGCTTTCCTTCTAGAGTCAGAGCCATGGCACCGTCAGATGACATGCCGTCCTCAGCTTATTACAGGGCTGAAATACTCTTCTGTGGGGTGTGTCTGGAGCTCTTAGGGCGCACAGTGTTTGGCTAGGCCGTTGGTAATAAGGACAGTCTCCGTATTACCTTGGCTCAGTGCAGGCTCACACAACAAGGGGGCTCCTGGTCAACCACACCCTGTGTTTTGTCCCTGGAGCTCCATCTCTGAGTCCCTTTGTCTTTCACCTCATCTTTCTAGCACCCCAAAGACAGAGCTGTTTCTTTCACATCTCCTGTTCACCAAGGAAGCTGTGTCTTTTTCAAAATCAAGTCCCAGGTTGACCTTAGATTAGCCAGGCCTCTGTTGCTATGTTGATCTCCACTTGGACCTTTCTGGATCCCCCAGACATGGTATGAACCCATGCTGTCTTCCATGCAGATCCTTTGGGCTTTGGGGTCCAATTTCTCTAAAATAGCCTCCTCGTAGCCCTCAGATTTCTGCCATTTCTCGGGCCCTGTGTTGCTCTGATGTAATCCTTTGCCTTCTACTCCGGGTCACCAGCTCAAATAGTGGCTCTGAGAGCATGTCAGCATTTCCAAGTCTCCTTATTTTTGTGGTGGAAACATAAGATTTAACAACCCATCTGAAATACAGTTTTACATTTTGATTGCTTCTGCCCTAGCCATACCGAGGTTACTTTCAATCTACATATATTTGTGGGAACAGGCTTTTTTCACTGCAGTTCAGTTCAAGTACACCTTATAATATCAGTGAGTATAAAATACCATGGGCTAACAAAGTGTCTTGCTTCCAAGGAGTTCAAACTGCCTTATAATTCTACCGACCATAATTTATCTTCACAAGCTGCTGTAGAGGCAAGAAAAAAAAAAAAGGCAAGATTAATAATCACATTTTATAGATGGTGAAATAAAAACTTGGAGAAATTGAGTAACATTTTTCCAGAAATGCACAGTTCTTCCTGTGCTCTCTGATTAGTGTTGCAGATTTATTGCCCAAGTTGGGAGTGGCCGTGAACCTTGCACTTGTTTTATTAGTGTGCTGTGTGGTTGATGGAGACATGGACTTGACCGGGGGGAGGTTGGGTGAGGAAGAGACTGTACCGTGAAAGGCAATGCAGACTCAGAGCTGTGCTTCCCGGTAGGAGGAAGGGGGTGGGCTGCGGATGGGCAGTTTTCTTTCTAAAGCTAAATGGTAGTGACTTAGTTGTTGGCCATATTAATCTTTGTACCTTTTTCATATAAATAAATGAAGCAAAAATGTTTAATGCGTATGCTTCAATATACTTAAACAGTTTTCCTAACGTCTCAACTTCTAAGGAGGAAATGGACCTTAAAAATGAGGGAAAGGGATGCTCTTTATTTAACTGCTGTCACGTGGACTTAGACACGTTATAGACAAGTGATGTGCCATCTGTTGATTGCCTGCTCCGTGCCAGGCCCTGTGCTAGGTGCTTCCTGTGATGCTGTTTCGTTTCATCCTCCTACCAACGTCAGGAGATCGGTATACAGCCGCACCTAATGGCACTGGATTATTCTACCTGTGAACATGGGATCTTGCGTGTTTCCTCTCAACTCGGGTGGTGTCCACACCTCTGTTGGGGGTCATTCCCCTATAGGGTCACAGGATCTGGACATCTGGGAATGCCTTATCAGCCATGTACACTGTCAGGAGAGCCAATGGAGTGAAATATCGAAGCTTAACCATTGGTGTGTCGCAAATGACAGTTGTCCATTCTCTTTCTGTAGAAAAGTAGAATTTTCCACGTCTTACTATGGGAATGTTGGAAAGGAACAGTCTCTCTCTTTCTTAGGTGCAAATTTTGTCTGACACTTCATGTATGTTTAAAGTATTTTTGATGTTCCAAAATAGCACCGAAGAGCCTCTGTAAGATGATTCCACGGGCTGGTGAGTGAAGGATGAGCAGGACCTGGGCGATTCTGGGCCCAGAGGGAAAGGCCATTTCCCAAGCCAGCCATCCTACCTGCTGCGGAGCCGAACGGAGAACAGAAATGGCCCCCGTGCAAGAAGCTGGAATGTGATTTTTTTTTTTTTTTAAGCATGTAAACTTTGAAGCGGAAAGGCCAAGTAGTCTGTATTTTGTCATAGGAGGTGTTGCCAAGGAGAAGGCGCCAGCTTCAGGGAAAATTGGCACCCGCTGAGGGTGTGGGGTTGAGACAGAAAGACGCACCCCTTCTACAGATGTATAGTGAGCACCGACGTGCCCCAGGCGCTGTGCTAGGCACTGGAGGTACAGCAGCGACATGGCCGAGAAGCCAGGGAGGGACGTGCACTCACCCTGCCCTGTACCTGGAGGCCACCCCACCTGTCCACTCCTCCTGAGAAGCGCCCTGGGCTTTGCCTCTCCTCCCCGCAGTACCCCCTCTTTCGTGTGCCGGGCGCGCGTTTTGTGTTAGCCGAAGGCCCGCAGTTGCCTCTGACTAGATGGTGAACTCCTAGAGGAGACACAGGGTCTGGCTTCCGATCTTCAGCACCCAGCATGGTGCCTGGCATATAGTAGGTGCTCAGGAAAACGGCAGTTGAATTGTTCCGCTAAGTGAGTGAATGATTGACGCTAAATTCTGGCATGGACTAACCCTTGGTAAGAATGGTTTCTTCTTCACTGAAGGATAAGCGCACCTTCGCAGCCATCGAACGTGCTTCAGGTGTGCTAAACAAAAAGAAACAGATTTTAGACTTGACTGTGAACATCCAGGAGCTCAGAGCCTTATGGACCAACAGAACAGGGGCCAGGCATCTGCCAGGCCACAGCAGAAGGGTCTTCATTCCCCCACGGATTACTGAGGGGCTGGAGAAGGGCCTTCCTTACCCGAGGGCTGGTGGCCTGGCTTTGAGCAGATTATTATGGAGCAACTGCTGTGTGCCAGACTGAGGATCGAAACGCACGAGACAGGGCTTCCCTGGTGGCGCAGTGGTTGAGAGTCCGCCTGCCGATGCAGGGGACACGGGTTCGTGCCCCGGTCCGGGAAGATCCCACATGCCGTGGAGCGGCTGGGCCCGTGAGCCATGGCCGCTGAGCCTGCGCGTCCGGAGCCTGTGCTCCGCAACGGGAGAGGCCACAGCAGTGAGAGGCCCGCGTATCGCAAAAAAAAAAAAAAAAAAAAAACACACAAGTCACAGACTCTGCCCTTGGGAAGGTTTAGTAGAGGGCAGACACACGGACATATATCTACAATAGTAGGTGGTCAGTTAATATTTATTGGACCGATCTGGTGGTTCGTGTCGATATGTTCATCACGTGGTCCACCAGCACAGAAAACAGGGTGTGTTTGAGTGAGGAAGGAGGGGGGGAGGGGACAGGCTGTATCAGAAATATGACCAATGTGTCGTGCATGCAGAGAAAAGGACACAGCCTTTGAATGAGGGGGAGTTTCGGGGTAAATTGGAAGAGGTTGAAATCCAAGGCAGGAGACCAGTAGGGAGTTACAAGGGAGGCCTGGATTGCATGGGGCACCAGCAAGCCCGCAGCGGTGGAGCTGAGAGGGTTATGGCTTCAAGAGGAAGGTGAGAAGGGATGGGCCTCTGCAGCCCTGTGGTCCTGACCCTGTATTCTCCTGGTGCCACCTCCGGCCCCCCCACTACCTTCGCTGGCTTTTTTGCTGTAATTCGTTCGTGAGCCACCTACAGGTCCTCTGTCCCTCGGTGCCAGCCCCGCTGTGGGTGCCGTGCTCGGCTGAGCGGGGCCGCATGCCCACGCCTATCTCTGGGCCTCCACTCCTGCAGGTCCCGCCCGCACAGAGGCCCGCTCTTTCCCGGGCGAAAGCCTCGTGCCCAGGCTTCCATCCTTTGTGAAGGTTTGCGCCTTCCATCCTCCTTTGTTTTGTGCTGCCTTAGAACTTTCCATCTGAATCACGTAATTTAGCACTTCCTTATATTTAATAAAGCTTTATTCAGTCAACAAATCCTTACTGATTGAGTGGCTACTGAATACCAGGCACTGTGCTGCCCTTGTGGGCTGAGCAGGGGAGACAGACAGTAAGCAGGTTATTGGGCAAGTGCTGTAAAGTGACATTTATGGCACTGTAGACAGAGACTCACTGGTGCCGAGGGACGCCTGTCTGTGGCGGTGACGTTTAGGCTGAGGTTTGACGGATGAGAAGGAAGCCACCACCTGAGAGCCAGCGGAGAGAGAGCATCTGAGGCAGAAGCGACGACACTGCATGAAGGCTCTGGGTCCAGAAACTGAGAGGCGAAGCTCGTTAGTCTGGAGCTTATTGAACTTGGGCAGTGCCGAGCTGGGCAGGGCCCGGCCCAGGAGGTCTCCATGGGCCTGGAGGGCATGGAGACCTCATTCTAAGTGTGGCAGGGAGCCTCTGAAGGGCTTCAGGCCGAGGGACGTGTGACCTGTTCAGCCAGTAGAGACGGGACTGGAGGAAGGGGTGACGAAGTGGAAAGACCAGATAGGAAGCTCCAGGTGAGATGGGTGGCCAGGGCCAGAGCAGTGGCAGTGGAAATGGAGAATCAGGGGCCAATTTGAGAGGTACTTCGGAGCTGCCATATTGATGGATTGGGTGGTGAGGATGGAGAGGGAGAGAGAGGAATCAAAGGTCAATTCCAGGTTTCCAACATGAGTAACAGCGGGGTGGGGTGGTAATTCCATTTAGTGAAACAAGGACAGAGGGAGGAATTATTTGCGGGGGCGGGGGGCGCGGAATGCAGAAGAGAAGAGTTCCCTTTCAAACGTAGTAAGTTTCAGATGATTGTGAGATATTCCGGTGGAGATGCCAGGCCATCAGAAACATAAAGCTGGGGCTTCCCCGGTGGCGCAATGGTTGAGAGTCCGCTTGGGAGTCTGCCTGCTGATGCAGGGCACGCGGGTTCGTGCCCCGGTCTGGGAAGATCCCACATGCCGCGGAGCGGCTGGGCCCGTGAGCCATGGCCACTGAGCCTGCGCGTCTGGAGCCTGTGCTCCGCAACGGGAGAGGCCACGACAGTGAGAGGCCCGCGTATTGCAAAAAAAAAAAAGAAAGAAAAGAAATATAAAGCTGGAGCTGAGAAAAGTCCAAGATGGAGATAGACATTTGGAAATACACAAAATGGGATTTAAACCTGTAAGAATGGACACAATGACTCTCTCAGTTTCCTAGCGCTGCAGAAACAAGTACCACAAAATGCATGACTCAGGATACCAGATATTTATTCTCTCACAGTTCTGGAAGCTAGGAGTCCAAAATCAAGGTGGCAGCAAGGCTGTGCTTCCTCTGAAGCCTCCAGGGGAGGATCCTTCCCGCCTTTTCTAGTTTCTGCTGGCTCCTGGCACTCCTTGGCTTGCAGCATCATCACTCCAACCTCTGCCTGCATCTTCACATGGCCATCTTCCCTCTGCGTCTGTGTCCAAACTTCCCTCTTCTTCTAAGGACACCAGTCACATTGGATTAAGGATCCACCCTACCCCGGGATGACATCATCTTAACTAATCTGTAACGACCGCGTTCCCAGAGAAGGGCACATTTTGAGGTAGCAAGGGGTTAGGACTTCAACATGTCTTTGGGGGACACAATTCAACCCATAAGAATTACCTAGAAAAACAATGAAAAGAGAGAAGAGAAGGGGTCCTACGGCTTTGCCATCAGGTAGCAGTTGGATAAAGGAAGACAAGCCATGAGCCAGAGGGGCAGGACAAATGCGGCAGTGCGTGGTGTTGTGAAAACCAAGACTGCGTGTTTCAAAACAAGACAGAACGGTCAACTGCGTGGAAGAAATGCGGCTCTCGGGTTCCAGAGCTTACAAGCTGACCAGGGGACGTGACGTGGTTCCTGCTGGTCTCGGCGAGCTCTGCAATTGAGTGGAGCGGAGGGGAAAGTTCAGTTAGAGGAGGGAGGGAAGATGCGTGAGGCAAAGCAGTAGAAGCTGCCGGAGATAACTCTTAAGAGATTCAGCTTTCGAAGGAGAACAGAGAATTAAGGCAACAGCTGCGGGAGCTGAAGGGATTAGGAGAGGTTTGGTTTTGGGTTTGATGTGTTTTGTCCTTGCGTTCTGCTTGATTTTTTTTTTTTTTTTGTGGTACGCGGGCCTCTCACTGTTGTGGCCTCTCCCGTTGCGGAGCACAGGCTCCGGACGCGCAGGCTCAGTGGCCATGGCCCACGGGCCCAGCCGCTCCGTGGCATGTGGGATCCTCCCGGACCGGGGCACGAACCCGCGTCCCCTGCATCGGCAGGCGGACTCTCAACCACTGCGCCACCAGGGAAGCCCTGCTTGATTTTTTAAAACGGGAGATGCTGGAGCGAGTTTGTGTGTTTGGATTAGCTCTGTTTTCATATCTGTGTGTGTGTGTGTGTGTGTGTGTGTGTGTTGTGTACGTTTTGTGCTCGACCTCATTTGACGTGTGCTTTAGTGCTGCCTTCCCAGCATTGGGGCCCAATGGACAGGGCTACGCCCTCTGTTTCTTTTGTCTCCCGGCCGCCCTACCTGACGCTCAAGCATTTGTTCACTATGGTCACGGCAAGAGAAATCCTCTGCTGTAGACGTCACGGTACCACGAATCGCCGCCGTTTCCTTTTCCGATGGAGAATGGACTGAACAATTTTCACAGGCCCTGTCCGTGTAACGTCAGCCGACAGAGTCCACGTCTAGTGTTTCTCTCCAAAGAACGTTGCTGGAGCGCCCTTTGCGTGACAGTCTTACTTGTTGGATTCTGCTAGGCAGAGCATCAGGGAACAGAATCTGGGAGATGGGTTTCCAGAGGTTCCCAGTGACCTGCTTAGGGGCATGAGGACCAGTTGATTAACCTGATCAGAAGGGCAGCCCCATGGTCACATCCAGAGATTCCCCATGGAACAGCAGCTGCCTGTTCCTAAGACCCAACCTGGAGACTGGAGTGTCCAGGCTGCAAAGGGCAAGGGGACGGGTCACAGGAAGAGGGGCCCGAGGTGCCGCGATGCTTGATCCTGAGGCAGCAGCGGCTGCCACAGGAGGGGCTTCTCAGGACCAGACCAGAATGCCTCTCCCAGGGAGAGGAGGCAGGTGGACACATCTGACTCTAGACAGAGGGGGCAGAAAGCAAAGCAGGTTCTGACACACATGTAGGAAAAGCACGTTGTTCTCTCTGTAATGTTCTTTTCAAATATTCCCTTCTTTCCTAAAAGATGTGTTTTTTAAAATAAACCAAAACCACCTCTGAAGAGATTGCATTACCAGAGGCAACCTGCAATAATTTGGTCGGTTACACACAATGATCGGGGGGCTCCGGAAGCCCTGGTGTGGGGCAGCAGCGCTGGACACAGTGACCTAGGCCAGTTGTGGGATCGGAGGCCCCATGACACAGGACAGTCCAGCAGTGATGTGTCATAAAACCACCCCCAGCGTCCCCAGGGCATCAGTGCCAGAGGGCGAGAGCAGCCTCCCGTATTCACACGGACCGTCAGCTACTAGGCTTGGAGGAGAAAAAGACGAAAGACAGGGCCAAGTGCCAGGCAAACCCTGGCAGCTGAAGCTGCCCAGCCGTGAGGGGATGGGCACAGGGCAGACCCGTCAAGCAGCAGCTCGCTCCCCCCGCCCTCCGCAGCAACTCCCTTCTCCCGAGCCTGGGGAGACCCAGCCTTGGGCTTCAGGACAGGCACTCTTGCCTCCCAGATCGTGACTGTGGAGCTCTGGAAGCACTGGCGGCAGTGCTGACTCTCCAGCTCCAAGGAAGTGAAGAAACTCCTTTTTACACCTGAAAAGTCAAAAGACTGGGTAGCAAGACACTTTGGTTCTTGTTTTGTTTTTTTTTTTCAGTACCATGATGTAGAGAAAAAGAAGATTCGCAATGAGAGCAAATTTAAAGGAGCAGGTGGGGAGATGCTTTTTAAGCAGGGAAAATTCAGCTTGAAGCTCCAAGTGGAGGTGTCTCTGACGCCCCCTCCCTTGCCACCCCCCGCCTCTCGTGCTAGCTGGGCGAAGATAACGCAGGCAGAGAAAGGTCTCCCCGCTCCCTGCACTCCGCTCCAGGCTGCTGAAAGGGTGGAGAGTAGCATCTTCCTGTATGGCTTAATCAAGGGGACAGTTGAGAGAGAAAACAGAAGTTGGGCTAATGTATCAGCAGAGTGCCTCGAGCCACGTTTTTTTAAAAAACATAAACTGGGTTCGTATCTCATACTCTGAATGTGGTTTTCTCCAAAATGTACCCTTAGCAATCATGACCAATTCCTAGAAAAGAAGAGGTACTCTGTGGTCTTTGGTTTTGATTACCAACTGCATGTGAAATTTTCTCTTTGAGTTTAGGTGATTTCCTTCAGAAGTTCCAGCATGTAACCTGGTTTATCACGTGAAGGAACGTAATTTCTACAGTTAGGAAAGGGTTTACGATGGAATTCTGATCGATACCCAAACTAGGCATCGCGAACAGAGTTCTAGAATGGTCATAGTGGAGAACTTTTCAGAAGCTAATGAAAAACAACAGTGTTTCCTTGGGAAAGTGATACAAACTCCTAAGGATTGTTCGCATAAACAGATATTGCATGTAATCCCATTCTGGGTGGAGGCCACTTGTTTTATATGTATTACTGAGAACAGAATACCTGTACTTAAGAATTCCTTTGTAAAAACTGGGCACTCTAAAGGTTAGTTTCCCGAGTTTTCAGCTACAAAACATAATTCCCCAAGTGTCTCTGAAATGATACTCGGCTCATCTGGCTGGAGTGTGTTGGTAATGAAGTCAATAGCTGTGGTTCCCTGGGGGTCTGTCTAGAGCCACAGACCTACCCTTCTTCCCGGCCAGTCATTCAGCCAGGCTCCCTGCTGATGGGCAGGGCCAAGTCAAAGGGTGGAGGGGTCATTTCAGTCCAGCTCAAGAATGACAGGCCCTTCAGGGGGTCAATAATGGTAGCCTGGGTTTGAAAGACTGGATTTTATGTAGAATTCATGTAGAAATACCTGCCTGCATTTCCAAATTGCTGATGATTTTTTTTCCATTCTTCCTTTCCAGGGCCCCTGAGATCATCCTTGGTTTACCATTTTGTGAGGCAATTGATATGTGGTCCCTGGGCTGCGTCATTGCAGAGCTCTTCCTGGGCTGGCCGCTGTATCCAGGAGCTTCAGAGTACGACCAGGTGGGTCCGGAGAGCACAGGTGTGCACAGCAAGGCCTCATTCTTCATCTGGATTGGCACCTCATTTATAACCCGACGTACAGATGGGGCTACGCGGTGTTACACTGTCTCCCAAACCTTGCTTCCTTTCGCCTCGCTTTTCTTTCTTTATTCCTCTTTCTTTCCCCTTTTCCTTTGATTACTTCTCTCTCTCCCTATAAAATGGTTGTTCTTCTCCAAGACACTAGAGCCGTCAGTGTACCACATGTATGATGACGGGAAAAGCCCTGACCTCGTTCTCATCTTTTCTTGCAGATTCGGTATATTTCACAAACACAGGGTTTGCCAGCAGAATATTTATTAAGCGCAGGAACAAAGACAACTAGGTTTTTCAACCGTGACACAGACTCGCCATATCCTCTGTGGAGGCTGAAGGTAGGAAGAGCGTCCCCTCCAACACCCGGCACGCAGGGAAGAAGGTCCCATCAGTGGGGAGCCTTTGACAGCGGCGCGTTGGTCCTGGACCTGATTGTGATTCGGCCACGGGGGAGGCGCGACTGTGGTTGATACATGGTGTGGATGTTCAGAAATCTGAATGTTCAGAAAGCACCACTTGGGCTTCCCTGGTGGCGCAGTGGTTGGGAGTCTGCCTGCCGGTGCAGGGGACACGGGTTCGTGCCCCGGTCCGGGAAGATCCCACATGCCGCGGAGCGGCTGGGCCCGTGAGCCATGGCCGCTGAGCCTGCGCGTCCGGAGCCTGTGCTCCGCAACGGGAGAGGCCACAACAGTGAGAGGCCCGTGTACCAAAAAACACCACTTTGTTTGACCTGCTGCCTTTTGCGGCTCAAACTCTGATCTCTAAACTCCTGAGATTTAATCCAGTGAATCTTAATGACCTGTCTGGTTGGTTACTAGACAGAGAAATGAACCACCCCCTGCCCTCAAGGAGCTCCCAGTCCAGAGGGAGCCTGAACCTGTGTGGCAAGCCCTGCCTCCCCGCCGTGACCAGCGCTCTGTTCCCGGCAGGAACAGAGCGTGGGAGGCCGGAGGAGGGAGCCTTTAATCTCGCTGTGGCAGAGGGTCGGGGAGGAGCATTCGAGCCGGGCCCCGAAGGATGAAGAGGGCCTTCCAGGCAGGGAAGCAGGCTAAGCCACACAGCATACGAAGGCCCCGGGGAGGGGTCTGCTGGTCCTGGCCGGCAGGTGGTGGAGCGCACCATTGCACACCGTAAACTCTGGTGCTTTGACTTTAACAGAAACGTATTTTGCTTTCACTTTGATCTGTGCCTAGTAATTAAAATTAATGTTTTTTTCCTGGGAAGGAGAAAATAATACAAGTCTTAAGTGTGTTTTGTGTTCATTTTAGGTGTTTCTTTTTTTTGCAAGAGTGTGGGTGGGTGTTTTTTTTTGACAGAAACCACACTATATTCTAATACATTTAAAGATAATGTGTGGCCAATGGTGGCAAAAGACTTTGAAAAGAGATCTGGAAGCTAAACAAGGATCCTAGGCTATTGACGGGAGGCTGGCGTTTGGCACCTGTGAGTGTGAGCAGCTCAAGGTCAGGTCCGGTGAAAAAGAGTCCCGGTGGGGAGAGGCCGAGGCCGGGCAGGGGCAGGGTTCACTTCTACATCTTAGTTAAGAGCCTCAGGCCCACTTGGCCAGCTGTTCCCAGATCGAAGCCTGGATCGTAGCAGCTCCAGGTGTGCTGTCCTTGAGCGAGATCTGAAGGATTAATTACCTGTGATCCATGAATGAGTGCCAAAATCCATAGTAATTGGAAACAGCAGCTTCCTAGACTGAGGCCAGTTCGGGAGCTGGGTGTGTGCACCCCGGGCCCAGGCGGAGGGGACACACAGAACAGACTCCGGAGCCAGCTGCCATCACTGGCCCTGGGACCTTGGCAGGCCCCTCAAGCTTTCTGTTCCTGTTTCTGCCTCTGGAAAATGGGCTGGCAGCTGCCCTCCCTAAGATGGTCGTGAAGGGCGTTACATGAGTTCACGTGCTTTAGAATAGCGCCTGGCACATAGGGAGAGCTCTACGTATACGAGTTTGATACATTAAATTAACATTTTAAAGCAAGTGGAAAAAGGGCTTCTGCTTTTCCACATATGGAACCTGACCTTATTCCTTAAACTTAGGGGAGAATGTAGGTCTATCAGGGTTGTGGCGTATCTTGCTCATCTGGGGATCCTCCAGACGTGACTCAAAGCAGGCCCCCAACAGGTGTTCATGGGAAGGAAGGAAGGAAGGAGGAGGGATGAGTTAGTGTGGAGGCTAAAGAGAGGAAGGCATTCGTACGCAGGCCACTTTAAGAAGAATCCTAGTCTCCTTCTCCGAAGGGTGGGAGAAGACCCTCTGGGAGAAGCAGAAGCTGGCAGGTTTGAGTCACAGTGACTAGGAAATAATTCATATTACCAATGGGCTTTTGCCTCTCTTGACCAGACACCAGATGACCATGAAGCAGAGACGGGGATTAAGTCAAAAGAAGCAAGGAAGTACATTTTCAACTGTTTAGATGATATGGCCCAGGTAAGCTCTGTGGGTGAGTATGCAGTGTTAGCCCTTTAAAAACCAAGCACAGCAAGACTTCTGCGAGAGCAATTAATGTAGGATGGTGGGTAGAAATCCACATTACTCAACTGTGGTGGTTGACTTTGACCTTAAACAATGATATGCCAGCCTTAGGAAGAATACCATTGGATTTGTGGAACATTTTTAAAACCTTACACCAGGACTTCCCTGGTGGCGCAGTGGTTGAGAATCCGCCTGCCAATGCAGGGGACACGGGTTCAAGCCCTGGTCTGGGAGGATCCCACATGCCGCAGAGCAGCTAAGCCCAGCGCCACAACTACTGAGCCTGTGCTCTAGAGTTCGCGAGCCACAACTACTGAGCCCATGTGCCACAACTACTGAAGCCCTCGCGCCTAGAACCCATGCTCCGCAACAAGAGAAGCCGCCACAATGAGAAGCATGAGAAGCCCGCGCACTGCAATGAAGAGTAGCCCCTGCTCACCACAACTAGACAAAGCCTGTGTGCAGCAACGAAGACCCGACGCAGCCAAAAATAAAAAAATTAAAAAAACCTTACACCAGCTTTTTAAAAATGGCTTCAGTTTATTGGTTTCCAATTGTAAAATTGTACTGGACAATCTTACTGATGTCTTCACGAGAAGAATTCAAGCCCATTAGTACATTTGAGTTTAATGCCCATGATTAGTTCCCTAGGGCTACCTTAACAAGGGGCCATAAACTGGGTGACTTAAGACAACAACATTTATTCTCTCGCAGTTCTGGAGGCTGGAAGTTTGAAATCACAGTACCAACAACCCATGTTCCCTCTGCAGGCTCTAGGAAAAGACTGTCCGTGCCTTTCTCCTAGCTTCTGGCGGCCCCTGGCAATCCCCGGTTTCCCTTGACTTGTATCTGCATCCGGCCAGTCTCTGCCTCCTTCTTCATGTGGTCTTCATCCCTGTGTTCCCTCTTGTCTCTGTGTCCAAATCTCCCTTCTTTCTCTTATAAAGACGGCAGTCATTGGATTTATGGCCCACTCTACTCCAGTATGACTTTAACTTGGTTCCATCTGCAGAGACCCTATTTCACAGGTACCGGGGATTAGGAGTCACATCTTCTGCGAGAACACAGTTCAGCCCACTGCACTCAGTCTCTCTCAGCTCACTGGAGGGACCACAGCCTCTCACCTTTGTACCCAGAGAAAATTCTAGAACGTCAGCTATTTTTAGGGTAGAAACTAGTCTGAAATCAGGGCAACCCAAAGTGAGTTTTTCTTCAAAGCAATGAGAAATAAAGCTACAGACCAATAAAGACTTAGCACACCTCTTATGGAAGAGAAGTGTAACCAAAAATCATGATTCTGAGTAAAGTATACTTGTCAGTTGATTAGAAGCTTAGATTGCCTGAGAAAACCGAAATCGCCTTCCCGCGCACGTCTTGGAAAATATAGAAAGCACCACAAAACAAGGCTTTTAAAGGCCATCCTAGTATAAGCTTTTGCTCTTGGAAGAAAAATCCTGTGTTCAGATGTCCTGCCTGCCTTGGCCAGAGGTGATCCCAGCGAACCCAGGGACTTGAATAATTCGGGCCCTAGTTCAGGACCTGCAAGAGGACTGACACACCGTAGGGGTGGGAAGAGGGTGCTGAGGCCCCAGCATCTCCCTCGGAAGGTTAAATAAATAAACCTTTTTGCGTCTTATTTTTTACCGCTTGGTTGTAATTATTGTTTTTTTTAACTGTGGGGAAATACATGTAGCATAACTTTTATCATTTAAACCATTTGTAAGTGTACCGTTCAGTAGTATTCCGTGCACTCACATTGTCACGCACTCCGTCTCCAGGACTCTCTTCATCCTGTGGTTCTTTGCAGTGAGGCGTGATGTGAGGTGTATTTCCGCCTAAGTGATGAACAGGAGCCGGGTACCCCCGGCACGTTTATACATTTGCAGGTGCCGGCAGTGGCCTCTCCCTTCCCAGCGTGCCCTCCCTCTGTCTCTCCTGCAGAGAGAACAGCCGCGTCCGGTGGGCAGTGATGTCCCGAGGCAGCACCTCCCACGGGGCAGACACAGCCTTCCGGGGGTTGGGAAGGGGTGACCGAGAGATTAGGATGGAGCTGCAGGGCGCAAACTAAGAGGCGTCAGGGGGAGGGAGGCCGCGCGGGCTCTTGGTAACCTGTCGCCGCTTGCTTTCAGGTGAACATGACGACGGATTTGGAAGGGAGTGACATGTTGGTGGAAAAGGCGGACCGGCGGGAGTTCATCGACCTGTTGAAGAAGATGCTGACCATAGACGCTGATAAGAGAATCACTCCGATCGAGACCCTGAACCACCCCTTTGTCACCATGACACACTTACTCGACTTTCCCCACAGCACACAGTAGGTGTCCCATGCGACGCTTTATTCCAGGGCTGGGCAGACTTTTTCCCGAAATCCCCAGATAGTAAATAATTGAGGCTTTGCGTCCATACGGTCCCTGTCACAGCGGCTCAGCGCTGCCATTAGAGCTGAAGGCAGTTGTGGACGATACATAAGCCGATGAGGGAGGCTGTGTTCCGGTAAAACTATTCATCAAAGCAGGTGGTGGCCACATTGGGACCCTGGGCCGAAGTTTTCTTGACACCAAAGAGGGGGAACAGTGGGGCGTGAGAGGGCACGAGGCCGGGTGGGCCGGACCCTGGGGGTCTGTGCACGAAGCGAGGTGCTCAGAATGGCAGCGTCTGTGACGCAAAGCCACGTGCGAGGGCAGAGGTCACGAGTGGACTCAGTCCAGTGTGGATCTGGGTGTGTTCTTTCGTTCATTCATTCATTCGCTGTGCGGTGTGCTATGCCAGGGGCTGCAGTATGTGGGGAGTAAAGCAGATGGGACCCCTGCCCGCTGGAGCTTACAATCTATAGGAGAGAGGAAGGTACTAAACCAGCGGTCCCCACATATCCAGGATGCTATCAGGGGACACATAGGACGGGAGAGCATGTAACAAGGGGGCCTTGCTTGGGGCATGGCGGGGAAGACCCGAGGACAGGACCGCCAAAGGAGAGGGAGGTGCCTGGTGGAAGGGCCTTCGAGAGCGGAAGGGGCGTTGCCGCATGGAGACTCCAACACGGGCAGGACCGGCCCTGGAGCTGAAGGACGGGGAGAGATGAGGCCCCAGGATAAGCCAGGGGCGGGCCTTCCGTGTTACAGATTTCAGCCTTTCTTCTAAGAGCAACGGGAAGTCATTAAAGGCTTGATGGCAGAGGAATGGCTGGTGAGAGTTGTGTTTAACAGAGATCTGTCTGCTGTCGCTTGGTCAAGTCAAATAAGCTTGGAAAAAAATGCCCATCAGATTTGGCAACTTGGAAGTTGTTGGTAACTAGTGAGAGCTGTTTCAGTGGATGGTAGAAGCAGAAACCAGTTTAGCAGGTTGAAAGATTGAGAGGTGAAGAAATAGATAGTACCCTTTTCAAGAAGGAAGGCTGGGAAAGGGGAGGGAAAAAATAGAGGGGTGACTAGGGAAGGCCCCAGGGTGGGGTTTCTTTTCATATGGAAGAGACTTGAGCAATTTAAGATGCTGATGGGTAGTGTCTGGTAGTAAGAGCTTAGAGATAAAGGATGCTCAGAAGATGTTTCCCGAAAGTTCAGGTAGTGGGAGGAGGCAGAGTAAATGGAACAGAGAAATAGAGCAGAACCATTGAGCGTGGAGGTTGGACATGAATAGCGCGGCTGTAACTGAGCTTCCCAGGTGAAGGCATGGAGAGACGTGGAGGGATGGAGGTAGCTGGGTCCGTCAGGTGGAGTGTTGCCGGGCTGCTAAGAGAAAAAGGTTGACACGGAGATAGGCGTTGGCAATGGAGCAACTGAAATCCAAAGTGATGGCTGTGGGAGGCTTAGCCAGAAGAGAAAGGAAGGGAAGATGGGAGGGGTCCAAAGAGACTGAGTGGTCTGATCAGCTCAGAGATCGTTTAGTATAGTAATAGTCGAATAAGCCAGATGGGTAGAAAATGTGACCGGATGGGAGGCTTGAATTTCTAGGCTTGAATCTGGGGGATGCGAAGCAGTTTCCGGTTGGACAGTCTAAGGAATGGGTGGCTGGAATTGACCGCAGGTCACTGGAGGTGAGAAGGAACTAAGAAGCCAGGATGTCTGACGAGGAGTCAGGGTGACCTCTGAAGTCTCCCAGGTGGGCAGGACTGAGCTAGTGGCCCAGGCCTCGGCGAAATGAGGAGGAAAGACAAGACATGAGGTTGTGCGGCCTGAGCGTGGGAGGGGGTAGTAGGAGGCACCATAACAAAGGACCACTGAGTGGCTGCGTGTCTTAAACAGCAGACATTTATTTTCTCATCGTTTTAGAAGCCCAAGATCTAGGTGTTTGGCAGAGTTGCTTTTTCTGTGGCCTCTCTCCTTGGCTTACCCATGGCTGTCTTCTGCCTGTGTCTTCACATGGCCTTCCTTTTTTGCATGTCTGTGTCCTAATTTCCTCCTCCTTCTGAGGAATTGGATTAGGGCCCACCCTAATGACCTCGTTTTACCTCTTTAAAGATCCCATCTCCAAAGTCAGTCACGTTCTTAAGTACGGGGGGATTAGAACTTTAACTTAATGTGAATTAGGGGAGCACAGTTCAGCCTATAACAGAGAGTAACGAGAGATAGCACTTCAACGCCTCGACCCCGAGGCGCTTGGGATGTGAAAGCATAAACAGTCACCTCCCTGGGTGTCTGCTGGGAGAAGCAGGGTGCTCGAGAGAGCAGCAGATTGTAGATAGGGTCAGGAGGGAGAGGGAATACACGGGAAGAGGCCGCGGATCAGAGACAGCTGCAGGTCATCGTGGGCCCTGCCGTGGCCACAATCAGATGGGGCTGCTTAAGGCTGGATTTGACCTTAACCAGCATATGAGAAAGGATGGTGTGGCACCTACCATGGACGGTGCTTCCTCAGTTTTAGGTCTGTTCCTTACTAGCTGTTGTCGAGCAAGTCAAATTTTATTGCAACGACCAGACACTGCCTCTAGTTTAGAAGCACGTTTGAAACAACCAAACTCCTGTATAAAGAAGGCACTTGGACCCATCCCTTGCAAACTCTCATTACGGGATTTGTCCTTTTTCTGGGTGTGGTAGGGGTAAGTCAAGGGGCGTCAGTCTATACCACAAAAGAAAGGCAAACCTGGTGATTTACTGGATGGGGCCCCCTAAGATCAGTCTTTGCGTATTCGGGGTGAAGTGGGATGACTGAGAAACAGCTACAGATTGGAGATGGAGGGGTGCTGACTAGCGGGCTCCCGTTAGCATCTGCACCAAGTCAGTGAGACAGTCCCCTGCATAAAGTTGGGGGCTTGGTTGAATGACCTCAGGGTTCTGTCTGTCCCTGGGTTCTGTAAGGCAACAGATATAGGGTGCTTCACTGTGGTGGATGAAGACCAAGCGTGGAATCCATGGGCATCAGCTTCCAATTCAGAACTTGGTGTGAGACCAAGAGAAGAACTGACAACTTAGATTTCGGAAAATAAGCCTCGGAAGGAAAGAAGGGTCTTTGCGCATACCCAGGCTTACCCGAGAGTAGGCCTGATCCCCAGGTAACCCTAGAACTTGTTGGGCAGACCGTGGAGAACTCTGGGGCTAGAAGAAACCTCCAGGCCACCCCACCGCCCTGCTAGAGACCCCACCTCTGGGGCTCGGCCAGGGTTACCCCAGCATCCAGATTAACAGGTGAAAGAGACTCCACTCATTTCTCCACGCCAGGATTCTAGTGCACAGATTCCTTAAAAACCACTCTCAGAATGAACCCAACGTGAAAGTGCTTTCCTCTAACTGAAACTAAAAACTCAGACCGTTTCAGCTAGAAGATTCTGAGTCTAAAAGCTTTGTGTTGAATTGTCAGAAAACCGTTGATGCATTAACTACAGTCCAAAAAGAACACAAAATCTATTGTTTGATTCCTTCAGCCTCCATGTGAAAGCACTTAGCAGTGGGCTTGACACTTCGTAGATGCTCAAAACATGTTGGCCTTACCAGCATTAGTAATGGTGTTTCTAGCTCTTGGTTACTGGAGAATACGTTTTCCTTCCTCTCCAGGGCTGTCAGTCAGTAAATGTTTATTTAGTGTGCATTGTGTAGCCAATGTAAGTAGTCATTAACTCAGAAAGAATGTCTAAGTCAGTTCAGAACATCTTTCATGGAGAGGATGTTTTGGGATAGCCCACAAGCACCTGCTTGGCCCAGAATATAACTTACCTATAGTATGTGGAAACAGTATGCATCTGTAATCTTAAAATAGTAGAATTTTATATTGTTATTAAACTATTTATACTTAAAAATAAGTATTTTAAATTGAAATTTAATATTCATTGTCTTGAATATTACCATTTGAGGAAAATTAAGTTTAATTAGAGGAAGACACAAGTGAATGAAAAACAATGTATAAAGTCTAAAGGACACTATATGGTGGATTTTCAAAAGTTTGGTCAGGGCCACTCGTGGCTTTCCTTGTCCTTGATGCTGGTGTCAGCAACACTTCTATACTTGACTTTCGTAATTAGAGTTTTGTTTTGATTCACAAATGCAATGGAGGAAGAAAAAGAGGAAGAGAAAGTTTACTTCATGTAACTGGGCAAGAATTAGAAAACTGAAAGGCAGAATGAAGGAAGGTAAAGAGAATGTACATGTGTATGTGAAGACTGCCAGTGATTAGCTCTTGATCTTGACAAATTACCCATCCTCTGTCTGCTTCAGCCTTACTCATAAGATAGGGCCAATGGTCGTATCTCTTCCCCTCGTGGTTGCTGTAGGACTGAATGAGACAGTGCTTGCAAACAACTACCACCACAGTGTCAGTAAAGTTAGCCACTAGCAGTAATCATTAAGATCATTGTTCTCATTCCATACACAATCCAGGGAGGAACAAGCGTGGCACGAGGTCCTGGTACTGGGTTGGCTAGTTCCTTGGCTGACCCCTAGATGGCGCTGGTGCCCTAGACTAGCTGGAAAGGGTGAGCGCAAGGAAGGTGGAGGCAGGTCATCAACTGCTGTTCAACGCTCCCAATCAGAGAACTTATACGTTTGTTTATGCGCCAGAAACCACCTTGAAAGCTGAGAATGAGCAGTGAAGGTGCAGGCAGATCAGCAGCATGAGGAAGTGCAGTGAGAGCCCAGAGGTCTGTTGTGCTGGTGGAGAACCTTTACCCACCAGGATGGGGAGAAGAGGTAGTGAGACAATGGGGGGATTCATCTAAGTACCGCCGACTCTTGCAAATGCAGGCGCTGCATGAGAAATCCAGGAAATTGAGACCTACCGTGAAGTGTCCCGGTTGTTTTGTTTATTAGATTAACTGTTCTCTCTCCATTTTCTCCCCTGGATTCCACCTTACCTTCTTGTCCTTCCCTAATGCCTCTGTCTCTGCCTTTTGCGTGAACAGCGTCAAATCATGTTTCCAGAACATGGAGATTTGCAAGCGTCGGGTGAACATGTACGACACGGTAAACCAGAGCAAAACCCCTTTCATCACACACGTGGCCCCCAGCACATCCACCAACCTGACCATGACCTTCAACAACCAGCTGAACACCGTCCACAACCAGGTGAGTGGGGAGCGGAGGGGAAGGCAGGCGGGGCTGATAGTGTGAGCGACAGGAATTGTACTTTCCCACCAAACCGAGTCAGGAGACAAAACTCCTCCAATATCACGTACAACAGACAAAATCCCTCTGCTGCCACGTTCAACTCTGTAAGAAAGTGTGTGTTCCCAAGGTTATTTCCTTTGAGAATCCCAGGCACTTTTTGTATTGACTACTGGCTCATCGAAAGGTCCCAGAAATGACTCACTAAGGGAGTTACTTCTGAGATGGTACCTCTTACTGCTCTCCTGTCTTGATGTGGGAATAAGGTAAAGGAGATGCTGTGATCCTTTTATGACCGATATCTGCCTGATAAAGAATTCTAGAACTGGAAGGGATGCTGGCGGTCACCCAGCTCAGGCCCTTGCTCCTGGTGTCCACACTGCTGGGTCCACATGGTCTCCTTTCAAGAAAGATAAAACCTGTCCTTTTCCAGTTCTTGGGGAGAATCAATTCATCAATCTTGTCACCAGAATTCCAGCAGTTAGAACTAAAAAGGGACCGGGAAACTGAGGTTTTCTTCCTGCAGCTTTCCAACCTTTTGCAGAAAATTAGCAGAATCTAACACCTAATACACTGCTCGAAATATGGATGACACCCAGGAAATAGTTACTGAATGAATAATCCCCAAGTCCTCACTCAGGCTGCCTCTGGCATCTAAGAGACTTTTACTTTTATTCCCACCAACCAGCCTTACCAGTTCCACCAAATAAATGTCCCTAGATTTTTTTCAGTCTTAATATCAATCTCTAATGACAACAGCACACCTCTGTGTGTGTGTGTGTGTGTGTGTGTGTGTGTGTACACACACACACCCCACCCCATAGGAAAGGACTGTATATGTTCTAATCCTGAAGTGTAAATACTCTGTCGGGCCATCTACTCTTTTCCGACAGGTCCCCTACTCCCACGGAAGAGTCATTGACCCTGTTTTCCAGGCCATTCCTGGCATGGTGTGTTGCTAAGGCCCAGCTTTACTTCCCAGCCTGTCCTCTCCTTCTGCCTAAACTCTAGTAGGAGAGGCTGCCTGGAATCTGCTGCCCCCTGGGGGCCCTTGGTGTTCTTACAATTCTCCTTAGTGGGAAGAGCTAATGTTCTCTACAGCCTGGAGTCCAAAATAATAAACGTTCCCACCCAGTGCCTAGCTCAGTCCTCAGGCTAAGGCGGCCACAGCCAGTCGGTGAACTCCTTGCCAAAATATCACCGTGGTTTTGGTCTTCATCACCAGAGCCCCATCACAGTGAGTGGACTGTCTTGCTGGTGCCGTAAGCAGGAAGAGTAGAAGATACGTTGCAATGGGAAGGTTGGCCCAACTGTGAGGAAGGAGGGCCAGACCAAGATGCATATACAGTATTCGTTAGGCAACAATTGGAGATTTTTGAGCAGGGTGGTGACATGCACAAAGTAGTCTTTTGGAAAGAATGTTCTAGCCTCTGTGTCCAAAACGAATTGGAAGAGAGGAAGCAGAGGCCAGAGCATCACTAGTCAGGGCCTTACAGGTCCCAGGCACCAGGACAGGCCTCAGCTAAGGAAGTAGTGATTAAAAAGAGGGTTCTGGGGACGTTTCGAAGGAAGGAGCAGCAGTACCAGCGACTGGCCAGAAGGGGGAGTAGTTGAGCGCCAGCATGGGAACTGGAGGAGATTGGTGCTAGTGCCCTGAAGAGGGAAGCCCGGAGGCAGGAAGATGTGAGGAGGGTCTGGTCTCTGGTGTGTAGAGTGCAAGCAGGTGGTGGGAAGTGTGTATGTGGGGAAGCCTCCGGGAGAGGTGAGGCCATGGAGAGAACAAAGAGGAAACACAAGTCGTGCCATCAGTAGCAACACAGATGCTGGCCCAATACAGACGACTGTATATAAAACAGATAAACAACAAGGACCTACTGTATAGCACAGGGAACTATATTCAATACCTTTTAGTAACCTATAATGGAAAAGAATATGAAAAAGAATACACACACACACACACACACACACATACACATATATATGTAACTGAATCACTTTGCTGTGCACCAGAACTAACACAGCATTGTAAATGAACTATACTTCAATAAAACATAAAAAAATTAGATTGGCCCAAAAGTTCGTTCAGCTTCGTAAGATCTTATGGAAAAAGTTCATAAGATCTTACGGAAAACCCAAACGAACGTTTTGGCCAACCCAATAAAAGATGCTGGCCCACACGTGTCACACGTGCATCCCCAGTCACACTACCTGGAGGCCAATTGTGTGGTGCTGCAAAAACAGACACTTATTGTTACATAATATCTTAAAATCTAAACATGGGCGCCAAATAATTTAGTGATTACTTTCAAATTCGTTTGCTTTGCACTGAAATTCAGCATCAAATATAAGTATAAAAATCATGTAAAATGAGACTTTATCCTTTTTATCAGATTTGACACACATGCATACCCTTCTTGAAATCCTGATTTTGTATGTGTCCACGATATCCTTGTGGCTCTTTCCCTCCTTACTTTTTTAGTGCTTGTAACCTCTAGTGGCAAAACCTCTTATAAAGGTTGAATCTGAAGCCATAGGTAACTCCACCTATCTTGCTAAAGGCTCAGCATGAAGAAGACTAAGATGGGGTGAAACTGGAGAATTCTCAGTTTAGAATTTCTTTTCCTTCCTTGCGTGGCTTTGCTTCACATGGAATTTCAATCTCAAATGCTGTCTCTTTCTGGAAGAGAAAGGAAAGAGGACATAACTTCAGTATCTATCTAACCCATCTCCATTTAAGTTCTCTTGACCCCCTGGCATCTTTCCTCCCTGCCTTCCAGCTTTAGTAGTTGAACGCCAGCATGAGAAGGCACCGAATTCCAACAAGTAACCCCAGTCTCATCATGTCCCTCTCCGTCTCTATTTCTGCAGCGTATTTCTTTACAGTAACGGTGCTCTGCAAACATCTCAGGGCATCTGTAAACAGTGCTGCCCTTAGACCTGAGAAAAAGGGCCCCCTGCCTGGGCCCTCCCCAGGTATGTGTGCTTCCATGCCAAGCTCTGGGTACCTGGCACCCCAGGCTTGGTTTCATCCTCCCCAGTATGGACTGTACCACCAAGTCCAAATACATGCACCCAAAGGCCCTCAAGTTGTGGGACAGAGCTGGGACAGGGAGAGAAGGCAGGCAGGCATTCAGCTCCACGTTCCAGTGGCCAAGCCAAGGAATCCAAGAGGGATTCAAACTCAAACCCAGTCTTCCAGGTGGTTATGAAAGTGTACGTGTCCAGGTGGAAGGGCAGAACGTAAGTCCTTTAGCCAAGTTTTAACTTTGCAGTGTTTAGACATGATATGCAGGCGTCCACTTGCACTTGCAGGCCCCATAAATGTTAGGAACAGGCCTGGATGTAAGCACCGCAGGTGGTCCTGTGTCTCATGGGGCTGCAGGTGCCTGCTTTTCCCTGAGACTTTCCAACTATATTTCCACTCCCCTCTGTTTTTGCTTTTTTGCTCTTGGTTTTCGTTTGTTTGTTTGCTCTTCTTTGAGTTCATTTATTTGATTTAGATTCGTGTCTCCCAACATGCCACCTCCCTCATTTTTTATTTGTGTTTATTTTTGTTTAATCCCCACCATTCCTTTAGGCTCCCACCTCCACCAGTGCCACTCTTTCCTTAGCCAATCCTGAAGTCTCCATACTAAACTACCAATCTGCACTCTACCAGCCCTCAGCGGCATCCATGGCTGCGGTGGCCCAGCGGAGCATGCCCCTGCAGACGGGAGCGGCCCAGATCTGCGCCCGGCCCGACCCCTTCCAGCAAGCGCTCATCGTGTGTCCACCCGGCTTCCAAGGTAAGGCTGAGTGGACACAGCCTCTCACCTGCTTCCAAGAAGACCACCTCTGGGGCGCCAGCCCCCAAACTCTTCTGTCCTGCTAAAGCCCTCTTCATTTCTTTTGCTGAGAGCCCTGGCACCACTGAACTTGAGGGCCCCCATACTGCGGCGGCCAGCCTAGAAACAGTGGGACTTACGTTTCGGCACCAAGTCAGCGCCTTGTTATTCTCATCACCTGCCAGTGGTTTCGGCCCAGGCCCAGCTGCTGTCTGTAAATCAGCGCATTGTGTGTGTTCCCATTGTTATGCTGATGTCAGCTCTTGCGTTTCCTCACATGGAATATCCTGTGTGGCTTATCTGTAAAAAATTGCCGATCTCCGACAGCCAACTAGTCCCAGTTCTTGTGAAGAATATAAATCTGTCTGGAAAGCATTTCCTGGACACCACCCCCCAACCACGTGCCCACCAGGTGATCCTTTGGCCATGCACCCCGGCCTCTTCTCCTGAAAACTCTAAGCTGGAGTTGTCTGCTTGGTTACAGTTTACACAGAAAGCTCAAGAATTTGTCTCTGAAACCCTCCTGGTGTAAGTCTACGCGGTTCAGTCTGAATCAGTGCAATTCCAGCCGCCTCACTCCTCCCCCAAGGCCTGGCTTTGACATACGCAGATATATCTTCATGTCAAAAGCAGTTGTTTTCCTGCTGTAATTTGCCAACGTAACTGTTCCACTTTTGGCTTTAAAGATTCCTTAATCTTTCAAAGACCTAGTCTTTGAAAACATTCAAGGCTGTTTTCGTGGTTCTTTTAAATTTTAAGTTAGAGGGAATTCCCTGGCGGTCCAGTGGTTAGGACTCCACGCTTTCACTGCCAAGGGCCCGGGTTCAGTCCCTGGTCGGGGAAGTAAGATCCCGCAAGCCATGTGGCATGGCCAAAAGAAAAAAAAAATTTTTTTTTTTTAAAGTTAGAAACTAAAGGGGAGACTTCCAAAGGACCAGGCGGTACCTAGTGCCAAGGGAAGCTGAGAGCTGACACAGCGGGCTAGGAAGGTTCTCCTCGTCCAGCTGTTTCCAGTCACTTAGCCCTTTTCCCCCTTGCCCGTTGTCTGGACTAGGATTGCAGGCCTCTCCCTCTAAGCATGCTGGCTACTCTGTGAGAATGGAGAACGCGGTTCCCATCGTCACTCAAGCCCCAGGAGCTCAGCCTCTTCAGATCCAACCAGGTCTGCTTGCCCAGGTAATTCTTTCTTTATTATTACTGGTATTACCATGATCCATGTTAATGTTGTTCACAAAAGAGCTATATCTTCGCTAATTCCCTCCCTGGCAATGAGTTAGATGCTTGAAATCATTAGAATATATCAGTAATATTCTGAATGATGCCCAGGTGAATTACCTTCCTAAGTATCTAGCTTACAATTACAAGAAGAAATTTAGACACAGGGAGAGTCTGGGGAAATTATCATTGTATCTTTGTAATGCAAATTAATATGGGAGACCTAGGGTTTAATCCTAACTCTCTGTGACCCAAGGCAAGTCAGTTAGCATTTCTTCCTTGTAAAATTGAAATTATTTTTTTAAAGCCAAAAAGAGCCTTGGAGATTATCTCTTTGTTTTATAGTTGAAAACCAGGATCACAGAAGCTTTGGGATGGAACCTTCCTTATCTGTTCACACAGGTACTCTGACAGATTCTTAGAATGAAATCACAGAGGTGAAACTGGTTGAAAATATGTAAAGTGTTGTGGAAATTTTAGGTAACCATAGTGGTGTAATGATAATAGTAATCAATCCTTAATGTCACTTGAACCTTAATAACAAATATATCCTCATTATGCCAGGCACTTTACAGTTGTTATTGATTTAATCCCCACAACATAGTAAGGTATTTGTCTCCTTTTGACAAATAGGGGAAATGAAGCACAAGCACTGGCTCAAAGTCACACGGCAATTAGGTGGCAGAACCAGAACAGAAACCCAAGACACCAGCATCTGTATTTTTACCACCATGCTGTACTGTTTCTGTTGTTGGGCGTCAAGGACAGCTTGACCAAAATGTCGTTAGTTTAGAGGCACTTTTGTTTTTAAATAAAGTTGGTTCCCAAAGACACTTACTTATGGTATCTTTTGTTGAATAGAGGTTTGGGGTTTTAATTTTAATATAGTCAAATTGCATAGGTCTATTTTGGACTCACTCTATGCTATTCCATTGTCCTCTCCAATATCCTATTGTCTTAACTATTATGGCTTTAATATATGTCTGGTATCTGGTCAGAAAAGCCCTGCTCCTATATTGTTCTTCAAAATTTCGCTGTCTATTCTTATCCCTTCGCTTTTCCATGGGAATTTTATCATCACCTTTACATAAGAATTTTGGTTCCAAAACAAGCCAAAACAAAACCCAAAACCCTGGTTTGTATTTATTGGACTTGCATTGGATTTATATTTACTTTTAGGAAAATTGACATCCTTATAATATTAAGTCATCCCTGAACATGGTATAACTGTATATAAATTACCTTTTATTCCTTTCAATAAAGTTTTCTTTTGTTAGAATAATTCCTAAACATTTTCCAGTTTTGTTATTAATAACTTTTTTAACTGTATGTTCTAATTATTTGTCTTTGGTTCATAGGAATGTAACTGATTTTTCTTTATTGAGTTCGTTATCTAGCAATCCTTCCAAACTCTGATTAGTTCTGATTGTTTCTGTGAATTCCCTTGGATTTTCTATGTAGACTATCTTTTCATTTACAAATGATACAGTTTTGTTTCTTCCTTTACAATCTCTATAACTTTTATTTATTGTTCTTATATCACTGTGCTGACAGCCCCTCCAAAACAACGTTTAATAACAGTGTTAATATTGAGCATCCTTAACTTGAACCTAACTTTAAAGGAAATTCTTCTAGCTGCTTGCCATTAGGGATTTTGTTTACTCTGAAGAGTTGATAGGGACGCTTCATCAAGTTTGCTAATTTTTTTAATGAATTAATATTAAATTGCATCAAATGTTCTTTCTTCATCTATTGAAGTGCTCCTGTGTTTTTGTTCCTTTATCTGTTAATGTACCAAGTTACTTAATAGATTTTGTCATGTTAAACTATCCCTGTATGTCCAGGGTGAACTTTATTTAATCATGATGTGCTTGATGTGTTTGTATGCTTTTCAATCCTGGATAGTTTGCAAACACTATAGCTAGTATTTTTGCATCTATGTTCATAAGTGAGAAGCGGCATGAATTTCTCTTTCTTGTAGAATCTTTATCTGCTTTGGGCATCGAGATTACACCAATCTCGTAAGATATGCTGGATATTATTACCTCTTCTTCTGTTTTCTGGAACAGCTTGTTTGAGATTGATATTAGCCATTCTTCATCTCTTTGTTCTTATGTCCAAACTGAGACTGCAAATGACCACTAACACCAGCTTCTGATGGCACAGAAAGCTGTGACTTGCTGCAAGTTTGTAAACAGAGAACCTTCAGCGTATAAAGCACACCTTCTACTCCTTCCTCTGTCTCTGGTCCTCCTAGCTCCCTTTTGTTTGCAGTAGGAGTGGCTGGGCCTGTGAGCCATGGTCGCTGAGCCTGCGCATCAAGGACATGGTAGACCAAAGTGCCTTGACATGCAGAGACGCCTAAGAGAGATTAAGTTTAAAAAAAAAAAAAAAAAGTCCTGTCCTATCTAGCATCACTGTGTGTCTTTTTGTTTATTGGTTGCTTTTGATTTTTCTGTCACTCAATTCATGCCAATATGTTAGCCTATTAAGGTCGAGCTTTCCTAGGTTTTTGGGTTTTTTCTCTTTTTGGCTACGTTGGATCTTTGTTGCTGCGCACAAGCTTTCTCTTGCTGCACACAGGCTTTCTCTAGTTGCAGTGAGCGGGGGCTACTCTTCATTGCAGTGCGTGTGCTTCTCATTGCGGTGGCTTCTCTTGTTGTGGAGCATGGGCTCTAGGCGTTCGGGCTCAGTAGTTGTAGCTCGCGGGCTCTAGAGCACAGGCTCAGTAGTCGTGGCGCACGGGCTTAGTTGCTCTGCGGCATGTGAGATCTTCCCGGACGAGGGCTCGAACCCGTGTCCCCTGCCTTGGCAGGCGATTCTTAACCACTGCGCCACCAGGGACGTCCTCTCCTAGGTATTGTTTAATGGTCCCTTCAAAGGACGAAAATAAGCTAACTTCTAAAACTAGTAGGGCAGCTATAAAAAAAAAAGAAAAAAAGCAATAATTAAACACGTAAGCTGACGCCTTCATTTTTCTTGGGATAAACTTCTAGGTATCAGGCACTCCAAAGGCACTCCAAAGATTATTACTTTAAATATATCCCAAAATTCTGCGTATTTCTTTTTATCTAAATAGTTATACTTTTTCCAGGAGTTTATCTGTGAAAGTTTAGAGAGTCTTTTAAATCCATCCCTCATGTTAGCTTTGTTTGCTCTGCCCTTTTCTGCCCCACCTCCCAGCAGCATCACATGTCCCTCAAAGGGAAACACTCTCTCTGGGGCACCCCAAAGATGTGTTCATGGAAGAAGAGGGTGTAATCACACCCTCTCATTTCAGTGACACGAGGGTGACATGGATTGCCTTACCAGTAATGCTTTTTTGATACCACCTAAAAGGAACTGTCACCTCTGTCCTTCCAAGCCCCAGGCCAGAGCTGGCATCTTGACCACCATCAGAAACTATGAATGAGTAGGTAAAGGTAGAGAGATGGGAAGTACAGTTCTTGATTGATGCAGTATTGAATTTATCTCACGTTTCAAATGGCAGATCCCAGACCCGCTTTGACCCTTCAGAGCCCCCAGGATATGGCGATTTCTGGTTGCCAGATCCTTGTAGACTCTGCCCTGCCATGAAGAAGTTTTGTGCATTCTTCTAGCCAATCAGCGTGTACCACCTGAACCCCTTTAAATGTTTCCCTAAGGATAAACCACTGGCTTGGACTCTTTAAACTGTTAAAATACAAAACTTCGATGCTTCTCAAAACCTTCTCTGGTTACTTTCAGCCAGTCTGTCCAGCCATTCTGTCTTGCCGTCTGTGTCAGTCTTGCTTGGTGCCTGATATTGTTAATGAATAAGGAAGACTCTCTCATACCACTTTTATGCAGTTACCACCAACACCTGATCCTGAACAGGGCCAGCACTGTTATGTATCATCTCCATAAAAAGAGGTAGGAGTTTGGCTGAGAGCGCGGGCTCTAGAGTTTGACTGCCCGTGTCCAGGTGCCAGCCCCGCCACTTACTGGCTGTATCACTTTGGGGAAGTTATTTTTGAATTTAAGTTTAATTAATTATTATCATCGATAGTGTATCATTATTTTCAGCTGAGCCTCATAATATACTATGATTCCATTTCTTTTCCTGTACAGCGTGTTGTTCCGGGAATTAATGATTGTCTCATCTTTTCATTGGGTTTCCTCTGTGTCTATTATTATGCAGCCCCAAACTCTTCCCGAGTTCTAAAAGGCTTGTGTGTTTGATGTGTTGATGTGTTTGAGCACATTGAGAAGTTCAGTGGTAGTTATTTTTCTCTCTTCTGAAATCTTTTAAGACTCTCCCTGTCTACAGTGGTCTGAGATTTCATGACTGCATGTTTCCTTGTGAGTCTTTTAGAATACATTGTCCTGGACAACCTATTTGCCCTTTTTACCTGGAGAATTTTCTTTTATTTTTGCCTTTGTTAACTTCTTCCCTTCCATTTTCTCTGTTCCCTCTTTGCAGAATTCTTATTAGGTGCTGGTGTTTTGAAGTGATCTAATGATTTTCATATCTCCCCCCGACCCGCCCACCTTTTTGTCTCTATATATTCGATCTATGCTACTTCCGAATATTTTCTCAACTCTATGGAATCGTTCATTTCTGTTGTCATAGGTCTCATTTCCAAGAGTCTTTCTCGTTCTCTGAATATAGATATATCTTCTTATACATGATCTTGTTTCATGGAGATATATAGATAGATTTTTTTTACCTCTATGAGGACATTAATTACATATTTTTTTGAAATTTTCTTCTGATTCCTACACTGTTGTTGTTTCCTCTGAGTTTCATGTTTTTGTTTTAGTCTCTTTCATCTTAGAAGCTTCCTTTAAAATCTGGTGAGCCCTGGCTGTTCATTCATATCTAAGACTGAAGCACTGAAATAACTGGAGAGCTTCAGGGGCAGGGCGGTGGACTTCTCCATAGCTGAACGTGGGCTTCTGTATAGACCAGTAAGGAGTGAGCTCAGCATTTTCATTGGCAGATCCCCTCTTGTCAAATGTATCTATACTTTTTTCTCTTGGAATAGTCAGTTTCCCTAGAGAGAATGCTCCAGGCTCCTGCTTTGAGACTGGGGAGGCCGGGTAATAATTCTACATACCAGGGATCTGGGGGTGAAGGCATCTCATAGTTTAATATACAGACTTGTCCTTAGATTCCTTCAGTCTGTGAACTCAGTAATCGCCCTTCTGGTTAACAGCTTCTAAAATTTTGTTAACTGTTATTGTCACTTCCTGTTCTCTTTGTCCTAGGGATCTATATATTTTGTTCATTCCTTCACTGTCATTTTAGTTGAGCTTAAAGAGGGAGAGCAGTAAATGTATGTTTAATTTACCATATTTCCAGGCAAGCTATGTAACTTCTCTGTGTTTCAGTTTACTCATCTGAGAAAAGGGAGGGGAAAACAGTCCCTGCCTCACAGGATTGGTCTTAAGAGCAAGTCAGAAAATCTATTTATGGTCTTAGTTCTATGCTTGGCACACAGTATGCATCCAGAAATATCAGCGCTAACCTTATAAATTATAAGGTAGTAATAAATTATAGAAATATCTGATGAAGTGTTGTCTGAAATGAGCTGAACACACCAATCAGTGATAGAGGTACAAAAATATCTCCCTCTGAAGTAAAATGTTAATATTCATTTTAGGGAAATAGGGAAAAAATAATGTCCTTAGCTTGATGTCAAGATGTATTATTTTAAAATGACATTAGTCAAAGCATATGCTTTTTATGAGATCTGAAATAAGTTCCAGACAAAATCAGTAGAAATCTTACTGCCAGTGAAACTGTTATTCATTTAAGCTTTTGAGCTCATAACTGTTTCAATTAAATTATTTTTCTGCTCACCGTGTTTGAATTCAGTAAACCTGAAATACAGTTAAGTATAGTTACTCGCCTTGGTAGAACTGCTTCCTTCGTTTCATCAACAGACATTTATTAAGCATTTACTGTTTTATCTGTGGTCCCTGAGCTTTCTGCCTCTATCAAAAAAGATCAATAAGCAAACAGGCAATATCGACAAGGTATAAGAGATTTCATTGGGTCTCATCTGCCACAGAGATGACAGGATAGACCTGGTGAGCGATCCACTCAGGTCTAAACTGCGGCTATATCATTTTATACACATCACTGCTTATTAAGCCTTGACTCAAATTTGTAATCCACTTCCAGAAGTGCTTGTTTGTACGTGTGAGCCAAAACACACATATTAAACACACGCACAGTTTGTGGAGCACTACATTATATTAATTACCCAGTGTCAGTCATCTCCATCCCAATGGCAAGAGAGATATAACTAAGATCCCAAATCTTTTAAGTCCTTGATCTGCCCAAGAGGAATTTACCTTAGTGGTGTTCCTTCAAGTGTCCAGCTTTGGACAGCTGTGTTCATTGTGAATCATTTAATAACCAAAGGCAAGCAGAATAGTGACTGAAGATGCAGAGAGCTCAAAACACAACACACGCACGTGCACGCACACGTGTAAGTCTGTTCAAGGAGGAATCAAGAAAGTTCGTTTTAGACTTCTTAGAAAACGCTTAATATTTACGAAGAATCAAGCTGCGACTCCCCCACTGTCTCATTTTTGCTTTGAGGAAAAGTCAAGGTAATTCTCAGGTAAGCTTGAGGTCCCAGCTAAGGATTGTACGTCACACTCGCCTGCCCTCAGTTGCAGGCAAGTATCGGATACTTGGTGATCCCAGAATTATGTTAACTTAGATTCAGAAGGTAACACAAGTTGGACCTCTAGATTCTAGCTGATAAACACAAGGCAAAATATTAAATAAAGGATACTAGACAGAAAACTTCTTGAGGGCAAGAAGTTACCCTTGTATGGCCCAATTCAACTACCTCAATCTCTCGCACGTAATTCTGTGACAGAATAAATCAATAAATGAACTCTTGGAAATTTTAAGCTTTGTTCATTAGAGCAAATTATAAATAAATCATTCTTCAATGTGAATGAATTGCTTCCATACAGTTCTTTGCCCCTATCCTTATTATCTTCTGTTGACGTCCCATGTGCTAATTTTATCTCCCCTGGATTTTGAGGCCGAAGAGCAGGTCTCCACTTTCACACCTATCACAGGGTCGAGCACAACTCTGGGCACAGAATAAGTGCTTGACTCATGCAGATTGATTTTATGACTAACAGACATGGTGACAGCAAACGTCCTCTGTCCTACAGCAGGCCTGGCCAAGTGGGACCCAGCAGATCCTGCTTCCCCCGGCGTGGCAGCAGCTGACTGGGGTGGCCACGCACACGTCGGTGCAGCACGCGACTGTGATTCCCGAGACCATGGCCGGCACCCAGCAGTTGGCGGACTGGAGGTAAGCGAGGCAGCAGGCATGTCTGGGATGGGAGGCACGTCTACCACTGACCCAGAGAGCTGCCGGGCTGGCCTGTACCAGAATCCCCTGCTTTTTAAATTAAAAAGATTATTAGGTGGAATAGACTACAGTGTAATGAGAGGTTATTTTTAAATAAATGTGTACCAGGACACTAGAAAATCAGCTTCATTACATTATGGTCAGTTGTCGTTTTCAACCCAAAATTCAGTTCCATTATTTGATCACCAGTGTAATTCACCAGACTTGGCATGGGACGATTTTTTGGTTGTTTCTCAGAATTAAATTCCACTCCCAGAAAACAAAGATTTGTCACCAGCGAAAGGATGCGGAAGAGAGTCCCCGGGGCTCCTATGCAATTCCGGAAAGTGTTCTCGAGGTGTTCTGAGACGCGAGCACACTGGAGTCATCGCAGACCTCCCAGGGGGAGGCTTGACAGAAAGGGCTTTATTGGGATGATAAACTCTGGTGTGTTTGCTGAGTGTGTCTCTTCAGTTGATAGTCATATCTTCGAGATCCAAGTGCACTTTCCGCAGACCCCAGAGGCAACCAGCTGACAGCCACCAGCATGCCACACCCCCTGCATCTGTTTCCAGAGCCCCCCACCCCATCCCGCTCGCCAGCTTCATCACTGACACGTCGCTCCGTTGTTTTTATGGCCACTTTCCACTTTTCCTTGTACCTGCCACCCACCCCACGCCAACACCACCAACATGCCCCGCTGCACCAGTGCAGAACCAAATGGCAGCCCCCAAGTTGTCCCCAGCTTCCCGTGGCCCCCTGCACTGTCTCTCTTTCAGCCCAAACAGCAGGGCAGGTCGCACCCCTCACCCTCTTGACAGCCTCCATACCAGCCATGGAGCCTCCTGACAGCTCCTTTTCCGACCTGAAAGGCTACTGTGAATGAAGAGCTCTGGACAAAAGGTCGAGAGGTGGAGAGACAGGCCCCCAGTCCAGCCTCAACTGCAGCTTCCTCTGTTCTGCCAGTTAATTTTCTAATTACTAATGTACTAATTCTAATTTAATTTAGTAAGAAGAAGAGAGGAACACGGGCTGCTTATCACAGCCCCATTCACTTCCCACTGACAGCACCCTCCCTACATCTCCCCCCACTCATTGGCAGCATTTTCAAACCAGGTAAAACTGGGGTCATGTCTGGCCCTGCAGGACCTGGGAAAAGCTACTTAACCTGTGTGAGCCTTGGTGCTTCTTCAGTAAAGCGGGGACATTCGTCTATTCATAGGATCGTTGGGAGGTTTAAATTTAAGATAAAGAAACAAAGCACTTGACTGAATTTAACCTACCCTACCAGCGCCTGGTACATGACAGGCAGTAAATAGATCTGTTATCTGCCCTTGCCCCGTTCCCACTGGTTCATGCTCAGCAAGACCACCTTCCCTCTTCAGCTCATTAGGAACAGCAACCAAGTGGAAAGCTGTTTGACCAGTTGTGTTTTTCTCCTCACCCCTTCTTCTCCTAAAAGACCACACGTATGCTGTACTCCTTCTTTCCTTTGTCTTTCAGCATTTATAGCTCATTGAATTTCAACAATACTCACTCACTCATGCATATCTTCTTATCCCTCATCCCTCCTCATCTCTGATCTGGTGACCACAGAAGACACCTAAAGCCAACACAGTTTCTTTTCAGTCTCTTCTCCATTTCATGTGTGGTCCAAAGAATGTCTGTGATCATGGCTAATAAACAAAAGAGAAATACCAGTGCTAGACAGGTATCAAAGGAAAAAGAGTGCCATGTCTGTAGATGAAATAGCAACAAAGTAAAGAAGCTACAACATCAGTTTCTAAAGTTCATGGAAATGTCCAAAAGTGTCTCCCTACTTCTTTTTTTCCTATTCATCTTTCTCCCTAAGTTTCAAAGATAAATTTCATAATATTTTAAAAATTCAGATGAATTCTATACCTTTTCATTTTATTATGTATTAAATGGGTTTTTATGGGCAATTCTCTTAATTCATCACTACTCTTATTTCTGTGGGAAAACAAGCCTTTGAGCGCCACACAACCCAGATCCCATATAACCCATTTTCAGGATAATGGCTGGCAGTGTTTCTTATCAGCATGTGTCTGACGTTAGTAATTTTCACTTAGTACCAAACTCTATGCATGTCTAGTCAACCTTCAGTTAATCTAATTGTTCATTCAGGAAGCGTGTAACTCATTAATCAGCTGCTACACACCCGAGCATTGTGCTGGCCGCTGAGAAAATTCTAAAGTGTTAACACTTCCGAACGCCAGAAACATACGGCGCCCAGTCTTCGAAGTTTGTTTTCCACATAAACTACAATATCCTCCCTTATAAAGTGGTATTACTAAGATATCCTGCCTCCCTCACAGAGTGGAATCACCCAGTGAAGGCACTTGGTAAATTCTAAAATAAAATACACAGCACAGTCACCTGTTCAGGGACCTGAAAAGCTGGAGGGAATATTTATTTTCTCTCCCCAGAACTTAAGCTGAGTCTGCCTACTTGGCATTCTCCCCGCTTGAAATGCCCTCTTTCTCACTCACCTAGTTGTGTCCCTACCACTTGAATGTAACTGCACCAGGGAAGCTTACCTGTTGAAGTCACCGGGGGTGGCTCCCCCCTTCAACAACTCTCCGGGTAGTGAGAGACCCACCTTTTGGTTTTAGTTTGGCTTTTAATTGGGGAGGGAACTTTATCTTATAAACGAGCTCTGTTTCTATAAAACCAGTAAAGAGCCTGTTTTCCCATCTTTCTTTTAGGAACACGCATGCTCACGGCAGCCATTACAATCCCATCATGCAGCAGCCGGCGCTATTGACTGGTCATGTGACCCTTCCAGCAGCTCAACCCTTAAATGTGGGCGTGGCCCACGTGATGCGGCAGCAACCTACCAGCACCACTTCCTCCCGGAAGAGTAAGCAGCACCAGTCCTCTGCGAGGTAGGTGGTGAAAGAGTCTATCCGTGTAGGAAGGAGACCTCGAGGAGCTTGGAAGTTAAAGACCTGGATCCCTGGAGTGGGACAGGAAGTGGCCGGTAGAATTTGCTAGACCATGTGGGGAGCACTAGGGTTTGAAAGAGGCACTCATTCTGAGGTCTGAATGCTGACCCTGCCAGCACCCAAAGGTTGGGGGCCTGGGACCACAGTGTTCAGTGTCTGGGCCTTGAGCGGTTCTCCACTTCTCTAGAAAACACTCAGGCTGACCTCTGAAGTTGCATTTTCAAAACCATAATAACTTTATTTAAAAGTAGTAGAGGGAATTCCCCGGCAGTCCAGTGGTTAGGACTTGGCGCTTTCACTGCCATGGCCGCCCTGTCAATCCCTGGTCCGGGAACTAAGATCCGGCTTCCGGTGCAGCCAAAGAAAAAAAGAAAGGTAGTACAGAAATGTGCTTTCTCTGAAATCTAAGGTCAGAAATTTAACTCATTTAGCTACTTGCTTAAATATAAGCAGTAACTTCGGTTAATCCTAGACACTAACCAGCAGAACAATAATCTTTCCCATTTCCTTTAAATCCAGTTTCATCTCCATGAACTCTTAAAAATCAAGATTGACAAAGGTCATGTGCTGTTTAATTCCATTGATAAGGTATTTTGGAAAAGGTTAAACTATAGGGACAGAGATCAGATCAGGAGCTGCCAGGGACTAGGGTTGGAGAGGAGAGGATTGACAAGGAAAGAGCATAAGGGAATTTTTCAAGGTGATGACAGAGTTCTATATCTGGATCGTGACGGGGGTTACCTGACTGTACATCTGTCAGAACTCATCAAACATTTCAAAAGGATGTCTTCCACCGTACGTAAATACCTCAAGAGACCTGACTTAAAAAATAGAGATTTCCAAAAAAAATCTTTTTTTTAATTTTTTAAAAATTAGAGATTTCCGAACAAACAAGAAAATCAAGATTGTGTGGGTGCAGAATTTTTCCTGCATCTCTCTCCAGTGGCACTGGCTGGGAGGTACGTAATTGCTTATTTGGAATAGGCTAATCAAGAGAAGTCTAGTATAGGAAATGTCTAGTGAATTTTGGTTTTCTACTTCCTTGTATAGGAAGTTGCCAGAAATTAGGCCCGCCCTTTTTCATTCTTTTTCACTTGAAAACGAATCCAAGAGCTGACTTCCTTAAGTTGTCATCCTTCCCGAACAAGATTCTTATTTGGATGTTTCTGACAACTTAGGGAAATTCACGTCAGATCAGTGGCAGGCTTCCAGAATGCTTTTGCGTGGCAGCCCTGTGACAGCACACCTGTGTCTTTGTTAGATTGGGTGGCAACAGAAGCCACCGTCTCGATCCTCACGTGCTGTCATGCTCACCCTGGTAGGTGGTCGCCAGAACCCTGGTCTGGCCGGTAGGTGGGGTTTAGCCTCCTTGTAGCTCACCTTGGCCAGGTAAGGGCAGGAAGAACCGTTGGCCTCTGACCTGCTGGCAAGTCCCTCTTTCTTGCCTCCTCACCACCCAGCTGCCTTCAGGAAGGCTCATTGCCAGTGCATTTCAAGATCAGTATGACTATAGTGAAAATTAGGTGTTTTCCTATTTTTAAGACCAGTGCCTTAGGCATTAACAGTTGGGAAGACCAGAAGGCTTTCCCCTGTCAGGTAGTGCCATCAGGCGTACTCTTCTTTAACAACACCAAATGGACTGTATTTTAACTGCTCGAGTAGTGAAAACATAATCTCAAAATTGTAACGTATTAGTAATAACAAATACATAGTTCTGTGGTAAGTACAAAGAATGGAACAATCTTATCAGTAACACTTCTTATTACGAGCCCCCCAAAAGGAACAAGCAACATATCTGATATCAACTAAATAGAAAATTAAATAGATCTGCCTTTATGGAATTATTTTCATCTTTATTGCCATCCCTTTAGCTAGAAGATGCTAGAATCTCTAAGGACATATCACAGTCTTAAGTTTCATCATAGGCTGGCTTTGATCTCACTGTACAGATATGACCAAGGTCAGCAAGGGTTGATGGGGAGGGGAAAAGGTAAGGTATTTTTTTCTCCAAAGTTACCAGAAACTACATTGGCTGATTTGATAAGTAATTTTGAGTTGATCAAAATCAAGATTAAAGGTCCCTTTTTAAGTATACCTTTTCCTCTTGCATTTTTCCTGATTTTTCATTGCAACTGAAACAGACTGGTAAGGTTCCTGTGATGCCCATGTGTCAAAATCCAAAAAAATCGTTCTTTGAAAAATTATACCCACACAGATACTTTTATGGTCATGTCCATAAAAGGAGGAAGAAGGGAAAGCTAAACTTTAACATTAGATCCTTTAGATCCAGGAACTCTTAGGAAGTGAGTGTTTTAGTTTAATCAGTGGTAAACCAGCCATTAGCAAGGAAACTAAAGCTTTCTGTGCAGATACCTTTTCTTCCACCTCTCAAACAAGAGCTAAATACATTGGGGAGGATGACCAGCTTGAGCTCAGGGAGTTGGGCCTTGACCCTGAAGACAGGGGGCCGCACTGGGGCAGACACCCCTGAAGTCCTGGGCGTTACGTCTGCCCCCACAAGACCAGCCCAGTCCTGGGTCACAGCCCTGTGCCCTCTCCTGAGAGCCCTGACTACTCCCTTTGTCCCGCTGGGGGCGGGTGCAGGGGGCCAGGCCAGAGCCCAGAGAAGACCAGGCTGCTGCCCCCGTCTGTGTCGCAGCTAACTGGAAGAGAGAGCTCCACGGGCAGCCGCTTCTGCGGTCACATTAGGTCTGAGTGCCCTGGTCCTCTACCTGTTTACGGAGACTTGGCAAAGCTGGTGTTTGGCAAAGCTGGTGTTTCTAGACAGTTGAGCCCCTCGGAAGGAGCTGCCGGGTCTGACCCTCTCCGTGAGCGTGTGTGGCTTTGTCGTTCCAGAAACGTCTCCACCTGTGAGGTGTCCTCCTCTCAGGCCGTCAGCTCCCCGCAGCGGTCCAAGCGTGTCAAGGAGAACACGCCTCCGCGCTGCGCCCTGGTGCACAGCAGCCCGGCCTGCAGCTCCTCCGTCACGTGCGGCTGGGGCGACGGGGCCTCCAGCACCACCAGGGAGCGGCAGCGGCAGACGATAGTCATTCCTGACACCCCCAGCCCCACGGTCAGCGTCATCACCATCAGCAGCGACACAGATGAAGAGGAGGAGCAGAAGCATGCCCCCGCCAGGTGAGGCTGTGCCACCTTCAGACTCCAGGAAGGAGCGGAGTTGCGTTTCCGTCTCGCACGGAGACAGTTATGGTGGATCTGGACCACCTTGCATCGTCCAGCATGATGACCCCTCTCTCCCGGCCCCTGAATTTTGGCTTTGCCGTGTCCTGGAGCCCTAAGGTGATTTCAAGGGAATGTCAAACAGATTTTCCATAATTGTTGAAAGCCGAAATGATTTTGAGTCACTTTGGTCTTAAAAAATAGTCACAGGCCCTTTACACTTGGGGGACGTGAGGCCATAAAAATCAGGCACACGGTGCCAGTGTATTTCGAGCCTCGTGCGCTAAAAATCTCTGCCTCGGGCTATTGAATTTATTCCTAGCTGGTCAGGCTGTTTCTCTAACACTGCCTTGGCTCTCTCAGAATTTGAGGTAATTGCCCAATTAATCAGAAAGTTTCCTGTGTCTGATTAACCCCGTCTATTGAACTGCCAGTTGGCTCTTCACCCAGAGAGCATTACTGTTTATTCCAAAGCAGTAAGAACTCATTTCACTCTCTATATGCTTCCTGGGAAGAGGGAAGAAATATTTATTATATTTGCGAGACTGTTCACCCTAGTGCCAGAGCCTCTTCTCTACACTTTCCAGCCAGACTGCAACGGAGTGCGGTGTGAGCTTGGGCTGTCTGATGGTCCCCTGGAACTTGCCTCTCTGAACGGTTGGTCCCCTGGCCTTCAGCACCCCTGGGCCTCGGGACCTTGTAGATCCAAAGTCTCACAGTCCCAACCTGCTGGCTCCTCCCTTTGGGACCCAGGACCTGGGAAGGGAGGCCTGCCCCACGCTGCCAGTCGGCGCACATCCCATGACCTGATGTGAAGCTTAACATTCACAGTTAGGCCCGAATTACTAATTCCTGATTGGATACAATGTCCCTGATTATAATCACAGACCCTTTTTATTAGATAATAAATTCCTACACTTAAAATCATGACAAGATATGCAGATAGACTGATTCAGACATTCTCACTACAGCTATTTCCTCCTGCATGGGGCATCCCGTTCCCATCTTTATAATGAACTCAGTGTCTTATCTTCTCAAGATAGGGCTAGTGTATCTTTCATTCCACTATCCTCTTTAGTGGCCCAGCCTAGGCTTCAGTGTGTCTCAGAGAAGCATATCGTGGAGCATTTCTGGTCCCAGCATTGGGCCAGGCGCTAGAGGGGCCACGGGGCCGGGGGGATGGGGCTCAGTGCTCATTCCCAGGCTGCCTGTTCCAGAACTGGGCTCAGTTTCCTTTTGGAGGACAGTCCCAAGTTGAGTCAATACCCCATCCTGCCCAGTGCCGCGTGCCTCGCAGGCCCTTCCCAAAGAGGAAGGCTCCTCCCGGCTCCGGCCGGCCCCCGGCCTGGAGCAGCTGGTGCACACATCTGTAGCATCAGGCACGAGAAGGACCAGAAACCTCCACAGCCCTTTGCCACAACTGGAAAAGGCGATTTTAAAATCCGACAACTGACTAGATTGGAATATCATTTTGACATTTGAATTGACACAGAATCTCGACCTCTGTGCTCCAGAGAGAATTGAATAGTGGGTCTGAGGAGAAGGAGGATGAGAGAGCCATCTCTCCACCTGTCAGGCCGCTGCCGGGGCCGTGAGCGCAAAGTGAGCCAAAGCACAGGCTGCTTCCGCAGCAGCTCCGGGGCCCAGAAAGAAGAGAACTGGGGTACTTGACAGCATGTGAGGACCTTGGTGACTTCACGAGTGAGTCAAGACGTAGGGGAGAGCAGGGAAGGAGCTGACTGCCAGGTGCATGTGTAAGCGACAACCACAGACAGCGACAGTGGGCTGCTGAGTACCAGAGCTTCATACAGTGGAAAGCGCAGGGGACGGCCTGCCTGCCCAGGGGAACGCAACGCACCAGAGAGGTTCCGCCAAATGGGGGAAGCTGCAGGCTGAGGCCAGTGCGTAATCGAGACGGGTGTCGGCAGCGCACAGTTGTGAGGGGAGGCGCACAGAATGGGATGATAGTGTTTTCTGGAGGGATCAAATGATCCTTAAAGGAATGTTTTAGGACCCAGGAAGACAGGAAAGTGTATTTGAGTCTGAGGAGGATCAAACAGAAACCAGTAGCTATTTTATTCATAGCGAACCCACCGTGTAATGTGACCACGTTAATGTGACTGCATTTTGTAATGAGAAAAGAAACGGGGAAATACGATTACTCGTTCTTAGATATCAGAATTATGGCAAACTTTTAACACAGTAAATATCTTTTGGCCCCACTGGTAAGATATTACAGTCAGAACCACAGGTGCTACATAAATAAGGTAGACAGCCTCTGTCCTCAGGAGGTTTGCAGGGTAATAAGCTCGGTAAGACGCTTGCAAATCATCATAACATGAAACAGAATGTCAGCCCCCTAGAAACTAGCAGAGGCCTGTGGAGATTCAAGGGGGAAGTAGCTTGAGGAAGTAGCAGGGGAGAGGAGGCTTTCCAAGGTCAAAGGTCCTGATGGGTGTGGACAGTGGGTAGAGGAGGTGAGACTGCAAATTCCAGCGAGATAGGTGTTGGGCGGAGCCTCAGAGGTGGGCGGAAGGGATCAAGAGCACGTGGGGCCGCTGATCAGAGAGAAGAAGCGGGAGGCAAGGAAAGAAGGGACTTCAGATTGGAAAGGGAGATTTGAGGGTCTCTCCTTAGGTGGGCGTGGCCAGCTTTGCGAGGAGCTGCTGAGGAGCTGGTGGGAAAGCATCAGTCCTGGGAAAACAAGGACGTGCCCCCAGGTGCAGCCCTCCAGCTGGAAGCTTCTCTACCTGTCAGTGCTCCAGTGTGAACCGTGGAGACTTCCCTCCTAGACCCTAACCGTTCTTGTTCCCAAACCTGATTTCTCCCAGCTGTGAGCACCTCGATTCTGATCTTCTGTGTCCCTGACCTCATTTCCTGTTTGCGGCTCACCCCCAGTGCTAGCCCTGTAACTGCCTGAAATGCCGATCGCTCCCCATCACGTGACTCAGCCTCAACACAGCAGCCAGAGAGCGGGGTGGGGGGGGTGATGCTCACAGGGGTGGTGAGCACGGACCACACGGCAGCGTCTTTTAGAGCCGACGTGAGACAAATAATGGTAAATCCACCTTTTTTAGGACTAAGCTTGTCACTAAATCTCTGGGACCAGCTGATAATTGCCTAGAATTTTCAGAAGAATGCCAAAGCAAAATTATCATTCCTGCCCCCCAGTGTGTGGCACTGTTCGTTGCCAGGTTAGGTGGACGGTCAGCAATTCCTCTTGTAAGGAGGACTCCAGAGCGTGAGGGGCAGGCTGGGGGCGAGTGAATTAGGGAGGAGGGGAGTCATAACAAACATTCCCCAGGTGTTCCCACCTGCACTTTCTGTGCATCATTCGATGGAATATACAAGGCCAGTAGTTGTAGTCCCATTTGATAGATGAGAAAACTGAGGCCCAAGAAAGATAGGTGACTCGCCCAGATTGACAAAGTTCTAAGTAGCAGAATTAGGATTCAGGTTCTGTGACATTGAGGAAATGGCAGTCTTTATTACCGGCAAAAATAATTGATTTCTCTTCAGTCATTAATTCAACACATTATAAATTGTGTCCTGTGCTTCCTCTGACCACCACCATGCCCACACCCATGGTCACACCCACCGTGTGCAGGGCACCAGGCCAGGGCAGTGGGAGAGTCCAGGGTACGTTCCCTGAGCCCTGACTGGGGCGAGGCATTGATTGGTCAGAGTGCTGGGGCTCTAGCAGCAGGCAGGGCAGAAGTCAGCTCTTCTCATTCTTCAAGATTTGAAAAAGTGAGGAGGCCAAGGAAGACCCAGCAGCCTCCTCTTTCTCGATGTTGGACGAGGGGGCCCTGTGGTCATGGCTAGAGAATTTGCCTAAAGATAGCAAACAGATATTTTTCTGGGTCCCCCAAGATTAGGAAGTAGAACCAGTCCTATTTTAAATATATTTAAATGACTTTGATCAGAGGAGCATTTGACTGTCCACACGTGCTGAATAAGCTGTCCTTTCTCCCTTGAACTTTCCTTGGAGAAAGTTTATGGGTGCACGTCTTATTATTCAGACCCTTCTGCCGACCTTGCCTTGTGCTGAAACTGTCTTTTAGAGGCCATGAGGCTGCATCATACAGTCTTCCAAAGTGTGTGACCAGAGTGGCTCATTTCAGCTGATCAATTAGAAATCATTTTGCCCAGTCTCCATTATTCGTTCATTTATCTGTTCGTTCAATTAGCTATTTCTGGTAGCCGGGGTTCATCTACTTAGGTCATCAGGGCACTGCTGTATTCTGCATCACTTTGGGAGTGTGTGACAGTCAATGTGAGGAAAATGTGAGCTTCAGTAGAAGATTGATTCATCAGGATCGCTAAGTATTTTAAACAGGGATCACTCTGAAAATGTTTACGCAAAAAAAAATGTGACCCCAAATGTTCTTTTTTACACTAAATTGAAAATCTAGAGAAATTACTATAGAAAAGGCACAGTCAGGAAGCTGATGTACTGCTGCTCAAAAGACAGCCTGAAAAATTAACATCCACTTATCAGTGGAAAAGCGCACACACCCACTTAGGCCAACATTGTGCCGTGCTAGTGGCATCAGAGTCAAGTCGAGGGAAGAAGCAAAGGACCCAACTCGCAGCGCCATCTGGAGGGCTCGTTGCTTCGCGGTGTTAAGTTACACCCCACAGATGAACAGAGGATGTTTTGTCGAGGGAACTCTACTGCATCTTTATTACAGGGTTACGTTCAAAACACCCCAGTGGGGGGCTTCCCTGGTGGCTCAGTGGTTAAGAATTCGCCTGCCAATGCAGGGGACACGGGTTCGAGCCCTGGTCTGGGAAGATCCCACATGCTGCGGAGCAACTAAGCCCGTGCACCACAACTATTGAGCCTGCTCTCTAGAGCCCACGAGCCACAACTACTGAAGCCCACGCGCCTAGAGCCCGTGCTCCGCAACAAGAGAAGCCACCGCAATGAGAAGCCCATGCACCTCAACGAAGAGTAGCCCCCGCTCACCACAACTAGAGAAAGCCTGCGCGCAGCAACGAAGACCCAACGCAGCCATAAATAAATAAATAAATCTATTTAAAAAAAAAAACACCCCAGTGGTTAAGGGGGTGCATTTTATGAAAACGCCGTGTTTTGAAGAGGAGACACTGCACCGGACTGTCCCCAGCCACCTGTCCTAACACTGCCGCACATTAACAAAGCTTTCACAGACGTGTAGCGACTTCGTGGTGTCCTCCCTGCCTTCTGCAGGGCAGAGGGTGGAGGGCAGGAGCGGGCTGGGAAGCACAGGGCAGAGCCATGCCCAGTGGATGGACCCAGCGCGATCCGGAGAGACTCGCAGGCTGGAGCGCAGGAGGTGGAGGGAGAGTGAACACCTGCTGCTGTGCGTGATGCGTGAGGACTGGGGCCACCCTTCGCTCCTTCTAGGCCCTGTTGCAGATTTCTCCAGAAGGTAGTCATGTAAAAAGTGACCGTAATGGTGACACGGATGTGTGTGTGTGTATGTTGAGAGACATACACATAGATACAAACATGTGGATAATGTAACGCGAATGTCATGTATGCACCCAATTTAAAATGTAGATTTTTTTGGTTCTCACTAATGACTTTAAATTGGAAGGCACATGATACATCGGAAGTACACTGGCCTGGTGGCATCGTCGCCTGGCCCCTCTTTTCACATGAAGGGCTGGTTAAAAGCAGTCGGCCTTGTATTTATTTATAGCTGGGTGGAGAGGGAGTGGGAACAGCATAGCGAGCCGTGCGCACGCCTGTGCAGGTGGCCGGCTTGGGAGCTGTCACCTCCATCATCCGGGACAGCTGTCCATGCGAACAACCCCATGGCCCATGCTTGGAGGAGACCACCGTCACCAGCTGTGCCCCTGGTGGAAGCAGCAGGAACAGTCTCCGTTGCCTTACGTTCTCAGTCTCGCGGGTAGGAGGGGGCTGTGTAGCTAGTGATTAAAAGGGAGTGCAGGCTCTGGACAACCCAACAGCGAAAAAAATAACAACCTAATTTAAAAGTGGGCTAAGGACTGGGACCGACGTTTCTTAAAAGAAGACACGTACGGGGCCAACAGCCATATGAAAACTGCTCCACGTTATTCGTGATCAGGGAAATGCAAACCAAAACCACGATGAGATATCACCTCACGCCTGTCGGGATGGCTATTATCGAAAAGAAAAGATAACGAGTGTTGACGAGGAGGATGTGGAGACACTGGAACTCTTGTGCGCCGTTGGTGGGAATACAAATTGGTGCAGCCGCTATGGAAAACAGTATGGAAGATCCTCAGAAAAATTAAAAATAGAGCTGCCATATGATCTAGCAGTACCACTTCTGAGTATTTATCCAAAAGAATGGAAATCAGGACCTCAAAGAGGTAGCCACTCCCATGTGGATTGCAGCATTAGTCACAATAGCCAAGATGTGGAAACAGCCTAAGTGTCCATCAGATGAATGGATAAAGAAAATGTAGCATGTGCGTACCGTGGAATACTGTTCAGCCGTAAAAAGAAGAAAATGTGCAGTATGCAAAGAACCTCTTACATGAGCTATCTAAGAGTCAAATTCACAGAATCAAAGAGCGGAATCTCAGTTGCCAGGGACTGTGGGTAGGGGGAGATGGGGAGTCACTGATCAACAGGCATACACTTCAGTTGCGATGAATAAGCTCTATAGATCTGTACAGCGTCACAGCTATAGTCATCACCACTGTATTGTATACTTAGAATTTTATGAAGGTAGATCTCATGTTGCATATTCTTACCACAATAAAATAAAAATTTTTTAAATAAATAAACTAAGACCACACTTAGTCACAAAAAGAAAAAGAAGAAGAATTCTAGCTCTTGGTTCCAACCTGACTTTGCCCCTAACCAGCTGTGTGACCTTGAACAACCAAGTGACCTAAGCTCTCCACATCTGAAGTTAGTTGTTCTTAAAATGAAAGTTGTAATATTCTTCACCTCGTAGTTTTGCTGTGAAGATTAGAGGGGATAAAACATGCAGGGGACTTTGAACAGTAGTTGTGCATTCAGTAATCGTTTCCTGTGTTTAGTAATCAATGTCATAGTAACAGAAGAGCAGTATTTTTCACATATAGCATTGATTATGGCATCAGAGGCATGAAATAAGTCATGGAAAGTTCATTGGTGGAGATGAGTTTTGACTCAGGTCTTGGAGGACGGAATTGATGGTGATTGGCAAATGGAAATCAGAAGCACATTCCAGTTAGGGTCCTACAGAGAAGGGGTCACAGATTTGTGTCTGATCTTCCAGCAGTGTTTTCTCCATTGAGGCTGATTTCTTTACTTAGCTCCTTATTTCTTTTCATCATTTTAAAATGATGAAAATCATCTCTTGCCATCACAACGCAAGGCAGTCATGAACTCTGGCAGCTTTGGTTTTTATTCGGAAGTGATGTTCTGTCGAGACCACTTAAACAAGTATCTCTCATTCTTCTCCTATCACTGTTTCTCACTTCCATTAACCAATTCATAATGGGATTGATAAGCTATCAATAATAATTAGACACTACAGTGGGATGAAGCCCAGTAGAATAGACACGTAGGAGCCAAAAGAACCCATAGTAGTAATGTCAAATGTGTGCTCATTTTTTTTTATAGTTTCTAAGTGATTAGCTTTTTTTTTTTTTTAATTTATTTTTGGCTGCATTGGGTCTTCATTGCTGCGTGCGGTCTTTCTCTAGCTGTGGCGAGCAGGGCCTACTCTTCCTTGCAGTGCACAGCCTTCTCATTGTGGTGGCTTCTCTTATTGCGGAGCACGGGCTCTAGGCGCAGGGACTTCAGTAGTTGTGGCATGTGGGCTCAGTAGTTGTGGCTCTAGAGTGCAAGCTCAGTAGTTGTGGCACACGGGCTTAGTTGGTCCGCGGCATGTGGGATCTTCCTGAACCGGGCCCGAACCCCTATCCGCTGCATTGGCAGGCGGATTCTTTTTTTTTTTTTTTGCGGTACGCGGGCCTCTCACTGTTGTGGTCTCTCCCGTTGCGGAGCAGAGGCTCCGGACGCGCAGGCTCAGCAGCCATGGCTCACGGGCCCAGCCGCTCCATGGCATGTGAGTCCTTCCCGGACCGGGGCACGAACCCGTGTCCCCTGCATCAGCAGGTGGACTCTCAACCACTGCGCCACCAGGGAAGCCCTGGCAGGCGGATTCTTAACTACTGTGCCACCAGGGAAGCCCGTGTGCTCATTTTTTAAGCTGACTCGTTTAACAATTTCTCATTTGTTCTCTAATCTGCATAGTACATCAGGTAGAGCACAGAGATTTCTAACAATAGAAGAGATTAAAAACAGAGCTATCAAATGAATTCACCTTTTCCAAACCTGTCACGTGTAAATCCAAAGAGATAGGTAGATCAGCATTAGACTGTGTTGTACCTCTCTGCTCCTTGGGCACGGGGACTGCCAGATCAGATAAAAGGGATGGGACCCATGAGGAGTTCGGAGAGGTTTTCTCCCACACTCCTTGGTGTAGATGACAAGATCCTGACATGCAGAATTCCTCAACATTTCTGTCGGGAGATGGCCCCCAATTCTGAGGGGTCATCTAGACCAAGCTGTCAGTTGTTACAAGACTTTTGCCAGAAAGCTTTCCTTCAGTGACAGGAAGCTCACTGATTCATTAAGCGGCCCCTTGTATGTTCAGATAATTCCAGTTGTCAGAGAATTCGTACTCGTATTGAGCTGAAGCTTCTCCACAATTTCTACAATTGAAGAATTCCAAATATGTCCAACTTGAATTTTATTGCGGCTTGGCCAAACTTAGTGGTGTGGGGGGGGGGGGGTGTGTTTAATTTGCTCATTTTCTAAACTATTCAGAACCTAAGGAGGATATATAGTCAGCAGGAATTGTCTGGGTCTGGGTCAACATATAAGGTACACTTACTAAAAGGATTTATTTTCTCTCCAAATTAGGAGTAAAGCGAATCCTATTTTAAGTGTCTTTAATAATAAATCTTCAAGGGACCATCACGATGGCTCCTTTAAGGCCACCCTCCCTAACGGATGTCATAGCAGGTTAGAGCTGGAGGGACATCCAGGGTCACCCCAATATCCAGGCCACTGCCCGAGGTCACACCAATAAATGGACAGCAGCACCAGGACTAGAGCACGAGCTCCCAGGACACATTTGGGAGCAGCCAGCCTCTGTTCTTCGCGTGGGGTCCGCCACCCACAGACCATGCATCTGCAGCAGAACATTTCTGCGTTTTGTGAGATGACCAGATGAGTCACTGTGTGTGTGTGTCATTTAATCAGGCAGAACTGGCTGTGACCGAAGCTGAGAGTGAAGGGCAGGACACTTGGAGCTGCATGCTCATGGCCTCCGGCGCTGACCCTGGTCCGGGGAGCGTTTTGTGATGGTGCCAGTGGGGGGGGGTTGGGAGGGTGGAGGTGGAGGGCTGGGCGTTCCTTTAACCGCGTGGCTCGCGGACCAGCTCCGTCACCCGCCCACAGAAAGCAGTTGCAGGTTTCACCTGTGCTTTTTTTTTTTAACATCTTTATTGGGGTATAATTGCTTTACAATGGTGTGTTAGTTTCTGCTTTATAACAAAGTGAATCAGTTATACATATACATATATCCCCATATCCCCTCCCTCTTGTGTCTCCCTCCCACCCTCCCTATCCCACCCCTCTAGGTGGTCACAAAGCACCGAGCTGATCTCCCTGTGCTATGCGGCTGCTTCCCACTAGCTATCTATTTTACATTTGGTAGTGTATATATGTCCATGCCACTCTCTCACTTTGTCACAGCTTACCTCTTCCCCCTCCCTGTGTCCTCAAGCCCATGCTCTAGTAGGTCTGTGTCTTTATTCCCGTCTTACCCCTAGGTTCTTCATGACTTTTCTTTTTTTCTTAGATTCCATATATATGTGTTAGCATACAGTATTTGTTTTTCTCTTTCTGACTTATTTCACTCTGTGTGACAGACTCTAGGTCCATCCACCTCACTGCATTCATTGCAGCTCTATTGACAGTAGCCAGGACGTGTCTATGCTTTTTAAGGCGGCTCTCCTTCCTCTCAGGGTTCCTCCCAGTTTCACAGCTTTCCACAATTCCTGCTGCCCTTGGGGCCCTTGTCCCTACTTTCCAGGCATGGGGCCTTTCCCTGGCGCCCCACTTTCTAGTTCTTCTGCCAGATCTCAGTCGTCCCCTCCCCAATGATACCATTTGCTTCCTTTTATATATATATATATATATATATATATATATATATATATATATATATATATATATAAATTTATTTTATTTATCTATTTTTGGCTGTGTTGGGTCTTCGTTGCTGTGCGTGGGCTTTCTCTAACTGTGGAGAGTGGGGGCTACTCTTCGTTGCGGTGCACAGGCTCCTCATTGCGGTGGCTTCTCTTGTTGCGGAGCACGGGCTCTAGGCACGCGGACTTCGGTAGTTGTGGCACGTGGGCTCAGTAGTTGTGGCGCACGAGCCCTAGAGCCACGGGCTTCAGTAGTTGCAGCACACAGTCTCAGTAGTTGCGGCTCGCGGGCTCTAGAGCGCAGGCTCAGTAGTTGTGGTGCACGGGCTTAGTTGCTCCGCGGCATGTGGGAACTTCCCAGCCCAGGGCTCAAACCCATGTCCCCTGCATTGGCAGGCGGATTCTCAATCAGTGCGCCACCAGGGAAGCCTGTTTTCTTGTTTCTGAATAAGCATATGGACTTTTAAAAACTTGAGATAGAATTTGCGTGCCATACAGTTCATCCATTTAAAGTGTACAGTTAAATGGGTTTTGGCCTATTACATTAATTTTTTAAGTTGTGGTACTACATATATAATAAAATTTGCCATTTTAACCATTTATAAGTGTACAATTCAGTGACATTAAATACATTCACAGTGTGTGCAGCCATCACCACTATTGCCAAAACTTTCCATTCACCTCAGACAGAAACTCTGTACCCATTAGGCAGTAACTCCCCAACTCGTCTTCCCTCAGCCCCCGGTAACCTCTGATCTGCATCTGTCTCTGTGAATGTGCCTATTCTAGAAACATCGTACAAGTGGAATCACACAGTGTCTGTCCTTTTGTGTCTGGCTTATTTCACTTAGTGTAATGTTTTCAAGGCTTATCCGTATTGTCGTATATATCAGAACTTTATTCATTTTATAGCTGAATAATATCCCATTGTGTGGCTGTATCCCATTTTGTTTATCCATTGATCCACTGATGGGCACTGAGGTTATTTCCACCTTTGGCTATTGTGAATAATGCTGCAGTGAACGTTAGCATGCAAGTATCTGTTAGTTTCTGCTTTCAGTTCCATTTCGTACTTAACCTAGAGCAGAATTGCTGGGTCATACGGTAACTGTTTACCTCAAACTATGTTTGAGCAACAAGCATATGGGCTTTTTGCATTTAAACTGTTATAAGTAGGAAGTGTAGTTCTTTATTAATTAAGATATATCCATTTTATCAAAGTTAGCATGAAGAACTATAAATATATGCAATCAGTTCATTCCTCACCTTCTTTTGAGTTCTTAATTATCATCTGCACAGCTCACTTGACAGTTCATCGTGGAAGTCTTTATGACATCCCTTCTCTTTAACTGATTATTTTAAAGATTTTACTGTTTAACTTGTCATGTTTTTATACAGTCCCCCACTGAGATGTTAATCTCCTCCAAGAGCGGAGACATGTATTATATTTCTTTATACAGAAATTCCCTGTAGCACCTAGCATAGATCTCTAAGATACCTAACTGATGAGTTTTAACTTCTTTCGTATCAATCTCTGGTTTATTCCTAGACTAGAAACTTTTCCAGCAAGTATGTACCTTCATAGAATTCATTTTGCCTAGAGATGTTTTTTGCAAACCTGTTTTCACCTGTTTTTAAATGAAGTAACACTAATAATAATCATGGTAGAAGCTAGCTTTTTTTTTTTATTGGAATATAGTTGCTTTACAATGTTGTGTTAGTTTCTGCCACACAGCGAAGTGAATCAGCCATATGCATACATACATCCCCTCCCTCTTGGACCTCCCTCCCGCCCCTACCCCGCCCCCATCCCACCCAACTAGGCCATCACAGAGCACCAGGCTGAGCTCCCTGTGCTATACGGCAGGTTCCCACTAGCTATCTGTTTTACATATGGTAGTGTATTTATGTCAAACCTAATCTCCCAATTCATCCCACCCTCCCCTCCCTGCCGTGTCCACACGTCTGTTCCCTACGTCTGCCTTTCTATTCCTGCCCTGCAAATAGGTTCATCTGTACCATTTTTCTAGATTCCACATATGTGTGTTAATATACGATATTTGTTTTTCTCTTTCTGACTTACTTTACTCTGTATGACAGATTCTAGGTCCATCCACATCTCTACAAGTGACCCAGTTTCATTTCTTTTTATGGCTGAGTAATATTCCATTATATATACGTGCCACATCTTCTTTATCCATTCATCTAGAAGCTAGTTTTTAGAGTATACTTACTATAAATGGTGTCATGCACCATCCAAAGCACTTTGCATGTATTTTCTCACTTCGCAAAACAAGCCTGTGGCATAGGTACTATTAATATACATCTCACCGATAAGGAGACTGAATCTCTCAGAGGTTGGACAGCTACACCACCAGCACATGCTGACGTTAGACATCTGTCTGCCAGGCGTGTGTCCTTATCCACAGACACAGTTAGGGAGGGACCCTTCTACCCTGAACCGGGGAGGACAGAATATGCAGCCCCAGAAGAATTATCTGGCCCAGATGTCAGCAGGGCAGGGTCCAGGGAGCAGGGCGTCAGGCCCCCTGCGGGCTCACTCCCAGCCCCTCAGCCTTTTGTAGGCTAGCAGCCCTGCTGTCCTCCCACTTCCTGGGGCTCGAGTTCCCTCATTTCTCTGCCGCCCTTAGTGGTGGTAGGATTGATCTTGGAATGTGGCCTGTGGCTGACTGTGTGACCTTGGGCAAGACACCTGGAGCGGGTGTTGTGGCTGCATTAGGTGCTCTATAAATACCAGCTTCTTCTCTTAGCAAAGTAGTTGCAAACTGACCGTCTTATTTAGGCAATAGATATTTCTTAAAAATAGACGATCAATATACAAAAATAGATGAAAATCCATTTTTAAAACTTTCCCAATAAGCAACAGATTCCATATTCGTCATCGCACCAGCCTCTCACTAGCTTGGAGGCAGACAGAATTGGTTCCCAAAGGAACCAAACATAAATATCTCCGGAAAAAACGTGCTGGCCCAGAGCCATCCAAAGCCAGTTCCTCCTGATACCTCCTGGTATCAGTGTATTAAGTCTCAGTTATAGGATGAAAACCAGGGATTCAGAGCCACTCCCTCACAGACTCAGCATCTCTGCCCTCACCCAGATACGGTGCCGGTCCCCCACCCCATCGTCGGCCAGGCAGAGGGGAAGCTGCAGGAGGGCCGGGCCTCTCCTGAGAAGGGGACTCAGAGGTCTTGGGTCGCTGCTGTGTGTGGGATCAGCGTGCTCAGAGCCTCACTCTCTCCCGTCCCTCTCACTGCGTCCCGGTTCCTCCTGGATGTCCTGTTCCCTCCTGCCTAAATTGGCTGGGTCTTCCAGGTCCCGAGCCTCCCGAGCTTATGTTGTTCCCTTCCCGGCGGTGTTTTTCTCCTACACCTGGGCCTCAGGTGACCTGGGTCTGGCTGGGTTCTCTGTTGGCTTTCGTGTCCCCTTCCGGTGGCTCAGAGGGCACTGCCACACAGCTCTGTGCTGCACGCACCTCCCCGGTAGGTCAGCTGAGCGCGGCTGCACAGGGGACAGCCCAGGCCTGCCCGGAAGTTTCTCTTGCCCCCATTTCCAGAAGCTTCTGTGGGCCCCCCTCCAGCCCCTTCTCCCGTCCTCACATATTCCCCCACCCCCACTGGTCAGACTGGTGACACTTGTGCCTCCCCGCTAGGGTTCTGGAGAGCAGAAGTCACATTCCCACCCCGTCTCCGGCTCTGCCTGTCCCCGCCCCTGCCCCAGAGCACAGAGAGGCTCTTCGCCGTCAGTTTGGTGTCTCCCTCCCCAGCCTCTCACAGTCCTGCTTTCTCCCCTTCCATCTCCAGCCCTGTGTCCAAGCAGAGAAAAAACGTCATCAGCTGTGTCACGGTCCACGACTCTCCCTACTCCGATTCCTCTAGCATCACCAGCCCCTACGCCGTGCAGCACCGCTCCGGGCACAGCGCCGCCACCTTCGACACCAAGGGGAACCTGGAGTCGCACTGCACCGGGAACCCCCGGACCATCATCGTGCCGCCCCTGAAAACCCAGGCCAGCGAGGCGCTGGTGGAGTGTGACAGCCTGGGGCCAGGTAATTTGGGGCCGGGGCGGCCAGGAGCATCTCTCCGGAGGCTGGTTTTCTGGTTCCCTGCTGTTCGCCATCTTGTTACGGGAGAGCTGCTAAGCCCCGGGTGGTAGTAGGTCCTCACCCAAGGATCCTGTTCAAGAAGACTCCCTGTTGTCAGCCCAGGAGGCCAGAGCTGACCTCACATCTGTCAGAAAAAGTCCTCCCTGGGATGGCCACCTCACTTCTCAGCTGTATCTCATGAATGGATGGACGGATGGGGTAGGGAGTTTGCAAAGAGTTGGCCGCCTGAGCGAAAGAAAACAAGCCTGGTTAGCCCTCAGTGTTTCCTGCTGAGAGGGGCTTGTCTTTGCTCTCACGGGACTGTCCTTCAGGAGCCATTTGTTCTGGAATGATCCCATTTGGGTGCCCCTTAGGGTTCTCACACCTGGAGGCAATGCACCATTTCAACATTCAAGAGAGTGAGAAGGAAGCCTTTCTTTTGTAATATGGGAGAAGGGTGAATGAGAGAGAAGGCGAGTAAGGGAACCGGGGGGTCCCAGGGCCGGTGCATCTGTTTAGGAAAAGATACATCTGAAAGGTGAGACTCTGGACATTGACCCCTCAAACCTCTGCTTGCCGTGCACCCTCGGGTCCTCAGGTAGCCCCGCACGTACCCCAGGTATAAAGATCGCAGCCTAAGTGCACACAGCTTGGTGTGAAGGGCTCTCCTGCTTAAATAACAGTGAAGGTCTCAAGACTGTGTTGTTGAAAACCTCAAGACCAGCCCTTTTACCCAACAGGAGGAGAAGGAAAATTCCTTTTCATCTGTAATCTAAAATCCAAAATGCTCCAAAAACCAGATTTTTAAGTTTACAGTAAAGTCAGTTGGTAAAACCTGACCTGAACTAACTAGAGGCGATTTATAGTCCCTTTGTCATATTCCTGTTTGTGTCAGAGTCATATTTGTGCCCCTTGGTGAAATGTCCCAGTATTCTGTAGCAGAAATAATCACTTTTTTTAAATTACGTGGTAGTGCACAGGGCTCCACTGGGGGTAACCTAATATATTGAATATATACCACATGACCTTCTAAAATCGGAAATTCTTGATTTCAAAAGTGTCCGACCCCAGGGATTTCAGGGAATTCCCTGGCGGTCCAGTGCCTCGGACCCTGCGCTCTCACTGCCGAGGGCCCGGGTTCGATCTCTGGTCAGGGAACTCAAATCCCACAAGCCACGCAGTGCGGCTCAAAAAAAAAAAAAAAAAAAAAAGTGACACCAGGGATTTCAGATCAGAGACTGTAGACCTACGGGAGGAGACGATGCGTGTTGTAAGTCGAGGATGCCCATGTTCCAGGACATCTCAGGGGAACTCTGTAATAGTAACGGTCCCTTTACACTTCGGGACGATGGTCTATAAGGATTGGCTCAGGGTAGACCTTACGCAGGACCTCTAGGAATTGATAAAGGCGGGGGAAAAGGTAGCTGGTGCTGAATTTCCCTTGGCCTTTTAAATACAGTGGAGGACGCACGAGGCAGCGGCCGGATCATCGCAGGCTAGACGTCTTCCAGCTCGGAACTTTGTCGGCCCGGGTGCTGGTGCCGGAATGTGGAAGGTGACAAAATTGAGAGCTACTGAAATTTTAAGACTAGTCCAACCCCCTAGTTAAGACAGGTCAGGGGACTGAGGGCCAGCTTTGTCCCACATCACGCAACAGTTTTCTGTGGGGAACCACGATGGCGAGAGGCGGGGAGGCAGCTCTGTGGAGCCCACAGGTCACGCCTTTCACGCTCCGTTGCCCGTTTCCACCATCAGCCGTCGAGCTGTGGGCCGCCCGTGGCGGTTTTGAGCACTCACCCCACTGCATTTCCACAAGGACTGCTACAGCTGAAGGGCTGAGAATCTCTCAGGGATGTTTTCAACCAAAAAAAAAAAAAAAAAGGAAGGTTATTCTCAGTAAGGCACCTAGTGCCACTGTCTCTGGGGAAGCCCATGGTATAGTTTCCTAATGGAAAGAGAGATTTATGTTCCCCTGTGAGGACACGCTGCACGGTCTTTCCAGTGACAGGCAAGGGGCAGGAAGGAACTTCATTCTGGTGCCTGTCCGCCCCCAGAACGTGGTCCTCCTCAACGCTGATATCCTCCATTAGCTCAGTCGTCCTAGGCTTGGAGAAATCAAGCAAAGCAGCCTTCCTCAGCCTCCTGGGCCCCGCTGGCCCATTTACGGCCAAGGTGAGAAGCGTTTCAGCCACCTCCGCTGGGCTGCCAGGCTTCCCTGAGCCCCCCAGGTCAGGACAGAGGCTGTGCAGGTGACGGTCCATTTTCTGTCATTGCTAATCCCCTCTGGGGGTCTCAGCTCAGGAAGATTCCCTATTTCTCATGTAGCCTCCTCGAGTCTCTTGGGTCAGTTAAGGTTCTTCTGGGAGGCAACAGAGTGAACTCTGCACTGCCTTAAGGCAAATAAGGAATTTATTGGAAGGGTGCAGGGCTGAGAGAAAGTTCAACAACTAAGTCCCAGGCAGGACAGCAACCAGAACTCCTTGGTCTGAGCCACTGGGGGCCCGACACCTGCTCTCTGAACACTGCTTCACCCTGACCCAGTGAGCCCCGGGCTTCCAGTTTCCCAGTCCCAGGAAACAGAACTTGCTGGTCCCAGCTTGGGGCAGACAGCTGTTCCTTGAGCATCGCTTTGGCCAGGGGACAGGACGCTAATAAAGACATCAACCGTAGTTAGCACAGCTGACACCTTTAAGGGCTCAACACGTGCCAGATCGATACTAAGCTTCTACGTGCATTAACTCGCGTAATCCCCACAAGGACCCTACATGTAGTCACCGTTACTTTCCCAGTTTTCCAGATAAGAAAATGGAAGCACAGAGAGGTTAACTAACTCCACCACGGCCATGCGGCTGTCCCTCCAGGGCTCACCCAGGATTGAAGCACTCTCCCACCTGCCTTGTACAGACAGGGCCACCAGGGGCCATCCGTGAACCCAGGGCTGTTGCCGGGCAGCAGATCTATGAGAGCAGCTAGGCAAGGCTTGAGCAGAGAGCTCTGTACTGTCCTCCCAGCTCCGAAATACGCCTCCGGAGCTTGACCTTCAGCACTTGCCTTCTCCGCTCCATGGTCACTTTCTCTGCAGGAGGAAATTACTATTTTAATCTCTTGGTCCCTTTCAGGACCCCCTCCCTGATTCTGGGGTCCCCTGCTCTGGCAACTTGACAAGTTCCTGTCCCACTTCCTGTGCCCGTGATGATGGTAGCCTGGCTCTGTCACACCCATTTCATCTGAAGCCCTCTAATCTCTTCACTTGCAGCCTCACGCTGTGGATCCCTTGCACTCAGAGTTTCTCCCTGAAATGTAATTACCGCAAAATGCCCAGAGAGTTGAAGTAGGAGCAGAGAGGTTCCACTCACAGCCGGGCCCAGGCAGCAGACACAGCTGGCGACGCGCTGCAGGGCAGGGAGTGTTGGATGCCTGCACGGTGGCACCATGGCTGATCGATGGGCACAACGTTCTCCTGATAGGCAGCATTTGTAGCTTTGCATCCCTCAGCCTACAGTGGGTCCTCCGAACCCCGCCCTCCACCCCCCCAGGCTTTGGAGGGCCTTTGAGAGTCTAACCAAGCTTGGCCTGAGCAGCAGACCCCCGATTCCACAATGCAGGTCAGCTGTGTCCACCAAGGCCGGGCTGGCTCCTGCTCTCCTGGGAAGCTTGTGAAGAATACGAATTCCTGGGCACCCCCGACTGGGGTGCGCTTCGGTGGGTAGGATGGGAGGGCCGCTGGGCCCCAAACCACGGTTGGATTTGGGGTCTCCGTTAGGACGCGCTGCCCCCTTCCCAGTGAGGCAGCTCTCCCTTTACTTGAGGGGGACTGTGGCCTCGGGGAGCAGAAGGCTCCCCTTGACTTCATCGTGCTCCCCGGTCTCCTGTCCCCCGGTTTCTGGTTTGCCTTCACTTTTCAGCTTTCTCTCCATCAACAATTATCAGCATTCTCTCTTGCCGGCCCCAGCCTCACGCGGCTCCTCTTTGACCCTGATCTCATCACCCTGGGGTTCGTAGCAGAATTGACCCAACCCAGTTACGTCAAGGGCCTGATCCTTACTGTGTGTGCTTCATTCGTTCTTAGCATCCTTCACACCCAAGAGCTGCCAGACTTGCCCATTTTACACTCGCGACCCCAGGGTGCCTGACTGATACCGTATTAGGCTTTTGTGTTTCCCAACGATGCTCAGCCCCGGGAAATCTGAATTCTCTGCTGAACAGCACAAGAAACAGACCTGCCTCTGAGGTCCTGTGTACGTCTTGCCGGTTCTCCCTCAGCTACCAGGGTCTCCCCTTGAACTCCCCACTCTGGGCAGCTCCCTCACACGTGAGTGGTTTTAGAGTCGGGGAGTCTGCGGAGGACAACGTAGGTTTGGGCGGATGTCCGGATTCCCTGTGCCAAAGGCTTCTTGGCAGTCACTGTGGATCACTTCCTCTTGATCTAGACAGAGCTTCAGCACAGAAACGTCTGACGTCAAGAGAGACACTGAGAGGCAGGCGAACAGTCGCACCTGATTCCGCACATCCTGTACCCGGGCGTACAGTCCTCTGCCTGTGCCCCCTGGAGACACGAGCCCCACTCTGCCAGGAGCTGGTGTTCACAGACCACTCAGCACCGAAACTGACGCGAATGGTTTCTTTAATATAAACCTCCTCGCCCTATTCATTTTATTTTGGCTGTTTCTCCCCCTGGGGCATGTAGTCCCTCTTTTGAGACTCGGTTTTCTGTACGCTGCTGCATCTGTCAGCGTGTCTCTGCATCTCGGCAGATGGCCCCCCGCTGCACCCCTGGCTGGGACACGAGGAGCTGCAGAGAGCTCTCCTTCTGTCTCTTAGACTCTCCTTATGCTTTCGGTGTCACCAGATAGTAATTCTAAAGTCCAGCAGGGTTTGCTCCCAAGCCGCAGGCCAGGTGCCAGCCCAGAGGCGGCATCGTCGCTGGGTCTGGGGCAGTGCTGCTGAATGGTGATCACCCAGTCTCGGTAAAGGGTTCTTGGAAGGCCACTTGTTGTCCCCCAAGGAGTAGGGTCTTCCGGGCAGCTGAGGGCCTGTGACGGACCTGTGACCTTTTCCTCCTCCCAACACAGTCACCACCAGTCACCACTCGTCCTCCTACAAGTCCAAGTCCTCCAGCAACGTGACCTCCACCAGCGGTCTCTCTTCAGGGAGCTCATCTGGAGCCACTGCCTACCGGCAGCAGCGACCTCTCAATCTCAGCCAGGTAAGCCCGCCCGACGGCCGCTCGCCAGGGGCGCCAGGGTGGACCCTTGCCCACCTCCCGTGGCGGCAGGAGGCGCCCCGAGTGACCACTGGTGTTCTCGTTCTGCTGTGGGTCACCTTGGGGGAGGCGGATCCCCGATTCACAGAGAGCCGGCCCAAAGCAAAATGACTCGTCTGATGCTCCGAAGTACTTAGTGACGTGGTGTCAGAGCTTAAAAATAGGCTGGCCCACGTCTTGCTATTTCGGCCCAGCAAAGGGTAAAACACTGCGTCTGGGTCCCATGGTCCGGCCATGCTGGGCCTAGCGAGTCCTTACAGTGGAGGAGGCCTCCCACAGGGACCTCACACCCAGGAAAAGAGCCGGAGGATTCGGAGAAGGTGGGTGACATTCGGGGGGAATGTGAACAAGACAGAGTCTCCACGGGCAGCGCTCAGCCTGTGTGTAGAGGGTCACTCAGGTCCGAGTTGCAAAGTGGACTGCGGGCCCTGCTTCCTTAGAAGCTCAGAGGTAAGATAAGGGGGAGTTTGCGTTGAGAAGCCCTTCGTCGGAAGCGGTGCCCCTGGCTGTAAACCGAGGCCGCGTCCGTGTCATGACTTAGGTTCTCCAGGTGAGAGAGGGCTGCTTCCTGTGTACCTGTGACCTCAGACAGCGAAGTGTCTGAGAGCCTGCAGTTTAGGGAGCAGGACTTCACGGTGAGAGAGAAAGGGGCTCCTTTCGACACTTCACAGCTGCAGGATGCCCTCGGGGGACCTACTGGCTCCCGTTCCCTTTGCGTCTGGCTCTGAGTGTCACCCAGCCCGGAGCATGGCTGGGCACGGCTTTCCTTCTCAGCCCAGGCTAATTGACACTTCGCGGGCGCGCGAGGGAGGTGTCTTCTGTTACGCCTGCCGCTCCTCTCCCTCCGCCTTCCCCCCACCCCCTCCTCCCCACCTTGCTCTCCTCCGCACTCCCTGCCTCTCCCTCCTCTCCCCCGCCCCCGCCCCTCGCGGCCTCTCCCGTGGGTGCGCATGCGTGCGCGTGTCCAGCCCTGATGACGCAGCCCTCTCCTGGTGCTTCTCCCGCTCCAGGCTCAGCAGCACATCACCGCAGATCGCACGGGGAGCCACCGACGGCAGCAGGCCTACATCACCCCCACGATGGCCCAGGCGCCATACTCCTTCCCACACAACAGCCCCAGCCACGGCACCGTGCACCCGCACCTGGCCGCCGCCGCCCACCTCCCCGCCCAGCCCCACCTCTACACCTACACGGCGCCCGCCGCCCTGGGCTCCACTGGCACCGTGGCCCACCTGGTGGCCTCCCAAGGCTCGGCGCGTCACACCGTGCAGCACGCCGCCTACCCAGCCAGCATCGTCCACCAGGTCCCCGTGAGCATGGGCCCCCGGGTCCTGCCTTCGCCCACCATACACCCGAGTCAGTATCCAGCCCAGTTCGCCCACCAGACCTACATCAGCGCCTCTCCAGCCTCCACCGTCTACACTGGATACCCACTGAGCCCTGCCAAGGTCAACCAGTACCCTTACATATAAACACTGGAAGGGGAGGGGAGGGGAGGGAGGATGGCCAGAGGGTAGGAGAGAAAGGAGGAGGGACGAGGGGGGAGCTGGGCTTTTTATACTGAAGGTGCCGCACAGAAACAATGCAAACGGGGCAGGGGAGGGGAGCAGGGGGCAGGGACGGGACACAAATGAAACTTGAACTAGGAAGTAGGAGGACTGAGAGCGGAGAAGAGAACATTTTAAAAAGGAAGGGATTTAAGGAGGGGGGGAAATCTATGCTTTTTATTTTAAAAAAGAAAAAGAAAAAAAAAGAAAACGTCAGTAACAAAAAACCACAGCTCACGAACCCATTCTGCACCAGACTGGAAAGGAGAAGAAGAGAGCCACGGAAGATTCCAGAAATTGGGGGGGGGGGGCCACCCAGTGTTTGAAGAACTTTATGAATTTTTCAAAGATTATTTTCGTATGGCGGCAAGTGGCGTTTAAGAATTTGCTGTCAGGGACACCTGATACGAGTTTTAATCTATTGGATTAAAAATCCAATAGATTTTTAATGATTGAACGTAAGACTTAGGGATTTTTCCAGAACTCTAAAGGGTCAGCAACCGTCTAGAAAGGGCAGGCCGTGGCCGGAGGAGGCTGGTATCTGGGGGCGGGTCCGGGGCTGGGGAAGCCCCGATCTGGCCCACTTGCTGGGAGCAATGGGGGCAGCCGGGCTGAAGGAGGACCCCTGGGAGAGGAGGGCGCGTTTTCTCTTTCTGAGCACTCTGGATAAATCCCTAAGCAATGATATTCCTCAAATGTCATTAATGATTTTTTTTCTTTTCTGAAGATTTCTTTTCTCTTTGAGTCCATCCCTCGTCACGTAGCGTAGGGCCCGCGGCGTCGCCGACACCCTGGTAGATGTCGCAGTCTGCACCTGTCTGTGCTACTTTGTGTTCACCCCCAACGATACCAAGAGACTATTCCTCAATGTAATTGCACAAGAAGAGCGATCTCACCTAGGCACGTGACCCGCGCTGTGGTCCAGGTGCACGCGCGGGTGCCCGCGGTGCCGCGCTCCTGTCCCCGGCACCGCCGCCGGCTCTCGCAGACTTGGTTTTACATCTTTCCCTCCTAGTGCCTTAGCGACCGGGGACGCGGTTGAGGGTTTACTTCCACGGTACTCCAAGAAGCCGGCTGAGGCGAGTCACATCATCTCAGTCCTTCTTCTGTGCTGTTGCAACATTTTACTCTGGTCTTTCCTCTTTTTTTTTTTTTTTGTTTGTTTAATTTCTATTTTATTTTAATACCTGTTGTCTTTCCTGGACTGTTTGCTAGCAGAGGGGTGTCAGGCAGCTGGCAGGGGCTAGGTGAGCCCGTGGATCTGGAGAGAGATGTGCGAGATGGATGGTGGTGGGTGAATCTGACGATGGTGATGGCTTTGGATGACTTTTACTTTGGAGACAGAGCAAGAGAGACTCCCCACCCTGTACCCTCACCCAGTTCTGCCCCCAGGGTTGGGAGGGCAGGGGCTCTGCCATTCGTTGGGGACCACAGGTCCCATCTCTGTTTTAAGAATGTTGGCCTTGCCGGGCAGCCACCTCCTTCCCGATGTAGAAGCATCAAAGGAGAGGAGCCGCCTTCAGCCTCCAGTCCTGGCACAGCCTCCCTGTTGCTGTCCGCGGGATGGAGAGGAGGCCTGGTAGCGGGCCCAGCCCCGTGTTCTCAGACTCGCGCCCCTCCCCACCCCGCCCCGCTTCACTCGCGCAACCCTGCCCCCTCTCCTCTGGTTCCACCAGCTGTGTTTTGCTCCCACCGTTTTGCCAGGTCCTTCCCCCTGTAGACAGCCATCAACCGTCGTTTGCTGCTGAATCGTTCCTCGAGTTACCCAGGCCTACCCAAGGAACGCCTTCGTTTTTGGTTTTGAGGAGTCTGGTGGGCAGAGGCTGGAGGGACATTTATGAGGGTAACCATGTAGTTCTGTACTGCACTTTGGAAAACACTCCCATGGGCAGTTCAGTTTCCAAGGAAATTTGCCCTTTGCCCTCTTTGCACCTTTGATACATTCTGAAATTTTTCTCAGGCTTTGAACACTGGTGGGGGTGAGGGCAGAGGGGTCACTCTGTCCATAGCAAATTATTCTTGAAATACGTGAATGTTGGGAAACGCTATCTGGTCATCAGTGGGACTTGAAAGGGTGGGCCTGATTGTTTGATTCTTGATGCTGAGTCCTTAACTGACCCCAAAGCCAAGTTTCCAGGGTGCAGAGAGATGGCTCTCAGTTTCGGACAGAAGTCCGTCCTCACTCTCCCTCACTTTCTGTCCTCGTTCTGTGGTCTCCCTTTACGATCGATCTACTGTGAAAGGTGTTTTTATCGTGATATCTGACCTAATTCAGTAACGAAGCCAAGCCCTTACCTTAGCTCTTAGCTGTGAAATGTGAAATAACTCTGGAAATTTCCCCTCTCCAAGCATAAATGCTACTTATCCTACAAAGAAATCGGTCCCCAGGTTGGAACCAGCCTAGTCCCAGCCTTAGGCCGGAAGGAAGGAAGGACACCATGTCCCACTCGAGGCAGGGCAGGCTCGGGCAGAGCCCCAGGTACCCAGCGGGCCCGCCGGGGAGCCATTGGCAACAGGACAAGATTCTGTCCTCGTGGTGCCACGATCAATACGTCTTTATCCGGACATGGGGAAGTGCCGTCGTTCTGAGACGACAGAAACATGGCCCGTCCAGAGAGTGAGGGGAGGAAAGTCTTTGGAGGACATGTGAGCCAGAGGGCTCCCAGAGCCGCGCCAGCCTGGGGAACCATCTCTGTTCTGGACTCTTGGCATCCGGAGGGCAGCAGTGCCCCGTCCGATCTTCCCGCGCCCAGTTACAGAAGTCTTGGCTGCAATGAGCCAGCATTTTTGCCTTATTGGGTAGCATCCTGGACCCCCTTGTACAGTTCACTTCCAGCCCTTTCTAGATCTGATCTTTTATAGGAAAAGACAACATAGCCTTCCATTTTAAAGAAAATTATTTTGTCTACTTAAGTTGGAAGTTGCTCTTTCACCTGATATTTTCTTTCCTTTTCTTCCAGATCAGGAATGAAAGTTTCGTGCTGCTCATAAAGATATTATTGTACTAATTATTTTGGTTATTACCATTGTAATTATTACCATAATCATCATTTTGATACTTTAGTTGGGGTTTTAAAATGCACATTTATTCCACGTATCTTTGTGTTTTCTCTTTAATATTTAAATTTATTTTATTATACCTGTGAATATCTGAGTAAACAGGAGGGACATGCAAATGTCTAGTTTTGTCAGACCAAAAAACAAAAAGAAGGAAAGGAAAGAGCCAGGAATTAGGAAAATGTCAAGGAAGATCCCCCACAGAACAAAAGTTTGAAGAATCGAAGCCTTTATCTCTATACAGGTCAGATTGGGCTCTGGACAACATGGTCCATGGTCACCATCAATGCTGTATTCTTCTAGATTCTCAGTGGCCTGAGAGGAGATCTGAGGAGGCATCTCATGGGCTGAACCCTTAGCCGTGGTCCTCTCCCATGTTCCCTGTGCTTCTGAAACCTGCTAAGTAGATCCCGGGCATGCCTCGCGTCTGATACTGACCTGTCAAGCAAAAAAAAAAAAAAAAAACTCCCCTCTGCCCAGAGCTGACTCAGCCCCTTTCCCAAATGTCCCCCCTTTTCCCATCAGCACACCAGGAGTATGGCTTACCTCCTTCAGTGCAGAGATAACTGACCCCTCCTAGAAGCCACTGGAGGTAAACAAGCTGATGGAAAGTGCTAGGCAGGTGGTACCTTCCCCTGGGAAACGTCAGCCTCCCTCCCTCTCACTAACCACACTGCCCACTTCCTCAGTGCCCCCCGAACCCCGGTACATGTTCTCAGCACACAATTGTAGGGACAAACTATGGAGCCAAAAAAAAGGTGGAGGGTTAATAGGAGGCCAGAGGAACACTGACAAAAGTCCAGCAGCTACTTGGACATTGCAGGCTGCTGCCCCCCTGAAATAGTTGGCTGACGGAGGGGCACAGTGGAGCCTCGAGCCAGGCCTACGGGGCTCCGACTGTGCCCCTTAGGGCACGGTGCTGTGTGCCGTGGGCTTTTTAAATCAGCTTGAGGTGCCTACACGCGACCCACCAAACCCAGAAACTGCCGGGCCCCGGGTGGGTAAAGGAAGGTCTGGAATGGCTGGCTTCACTGAAGCTAATGAAGGGAGACACCAGGCCATGCCCAGCCCAGAGCCGCTCAGCAAACATTAGCGCCCTCCCCAAGTCGCTATCTGCCTTCCTCTTCCAGCCGAGCACAGAGCTGTGGTTCCGAAGCCCCAGGAGAAGACCCCAGTGGGAGAGGCCAGCCCCTGCGTGGGCTTCCTCAGCATCTGCCCCAGCTCCCATCCTGCCCTCCAGCTCCGAGTCGCCCTGGCCAATAGGATGAATAAAAGGCTGCCCGTCCCTAAGACCCAGCTCTCACGTGGAGGAATGCAGACCTCGTCCTTATTTAGATCACAAACAACTTAGAACATCATCTGCTCTGGAATTGACTCCATCTCTCTTTACTGAGGAAACGTGGTTAAGGCTAAGAGGGAAGGTTGATAAGGACCGGGCAAGGAGAACCTCGTAACTGGAGCCTTAGGGACCGCAGGTCGATTTGCTTCTGCTCGGTGGGGTCTCGCAGACCCCTCTGGGTATTTGCACCCGTATCTCTGCGCTTAGTGCCTCTTCCGTGATGGTTTGGCTGTTTCCAAGGAGGGGGTGAGCAGGCCGATGGGTGCGAGAGTCTGAGGCTTGGTGCCGGTTAATACTGTGAAGTGGAACATGTGGTTGATGGAGTGCAGAGGGAAGAGAAGGGTTGGGGTCAACCAGCGGTTGTCTCCTGGACTGTATTTGCATTCCGGCCTTACTGGCGGTGGGTGGCTGGCGGGCTGTGGGAGCCAGCTGGCCTTGTCCTCTTCACCCTGGAAGACTCAACCCGCCCAAACACCAGATTGTGGGATGTAAGGAAGGGAAGGTGAGATCAGCCCAGCTGCTAACGGGCGGATTTCCCTTGACCAGACCTTTGGTGTTGCAAACACTCATTTTGGAACAAGCTTGCGGTGGAGGATTTGGGTTGTGTGAGTGCGTGTGAGTGAGTGGAGCAGACTTTCTTGGAAACTGGAGGAAGGAGATGAGGAGGCTTACGGAGCTATTGCTGATGGGCTGTGGTTGATGAAACGCGGTGCGCCGACGGGCTCGCCCCAGCTTTCCTCCCGGGTTCTCTGGTGCTGGGGCGGGGTAGGATGTGGGGCTCTCGCTGGCCTGTTCAGCAGCTGCTGGGACAGAAAACAGACAGAAGAGGAAAGCGAGGTGCCCCCAGGCAGCAGGGAGGGCGCGGCAGAGAGGCCGGGGCTCCTTCCGCAGGTCGCGGGCCTCGCCGGGTGCCGCTCAACGCCAGCCCAAGCAATTCTGCCAAGAAATATGCCAGCCAGGGCCACGCATGCTTCCCTCCCTTTTCTTCTCTGTCTTTTCCTTCTGGTGCGTCTTACAGATTTCAGATGGGGAAGCCTCAGAGTTGAGCAGGCCCGAGCTGTCCTAACCAAATTGGAAAGGAAAGTGAAAGTCTTCCTTTCTTTAGCCAAAGAACCCTTCTCAAAGACACCCCAGATATGGACAGAGTGGCGTTCCTCTCCCGGCAATAATGACTTTGTCAGAGATGCGATCCCATTTGTCTCCCTCTTTCGTCTCTATCCTGACTTGGAATTTTTTTTTTTTTTTTGCTTTTATTTTAAAACTGTGCTCATCTTGTAAGAGGAGTGGAGGTTCGTAACCCTAAATGCTGCTGCTGTTGGGAAACTGGAGGCACCGCACGGATCTGTGGGCTTAACTAACCTCACGTTACCTCGGGCATCAGCCAGAGCAGACCTTCTGCCAGGAGGTGCGGCCGCATCAGGGTCCGGTGCACGCTGGGGCCGGACTCGGGGTGTCAGTGCTTTGCTGCCTTAGGACGCTCACTTCTGATCTCCACAGACTGGACTCAGTGGAGAAGTGGAGACGGTGAAATGACATTTAAACGCAGTAGAAACCTTTTGGAGGCTTTCGGCGCCCTCGCTCACTAGAGCGACCCAACCTAGGAAAGGCTGCTCACATCCTTCCTGCAGCTTCCAGAAGCCCAGGAGAGCCAGCTCCAAGCCAGTTCTTCCCGTGAGACCCAGTGAGAATTTACAGAGAAGCGACCCTCCTGTGGGGCACGCTTGCTCTGGGTACCTCTACCAGCAGGGAGCTTCCTGGTGCCCCAGCTTGACTCCTGCAAGCCTTCGAGAGCCCCTAATCACAGGCCCTTGCATTAGAATGCTACGTTGACTGTCTCTTCTTGGTAAAAACTTGTCACATCCCTCCAGTGAATAAGAGCCACCATTTGCTGAGTGCTTTCAGTACTCCAGGCTCGTGCCAAGCCCCGTGTGAGCTCGTGGCGCCCTCAGATCCACGCCATTTACAACACCCCCTCCCCCATTTACAGAGGAAGGAGTTGATGAGACAGCTGACCCTCTAAGAAAGCAGCATGCGTTAAAGGAAAGAAAATACCATGGTGGCCCCAAATCCCCAAGTTCCTAGTGAAGTTTTTTGTTAATCAGACCTTTACTAAAATACGAATTGTTTCACTTCTTGAATTAGCATCAGTAAGTGGCCTCGTGTTTCTGATGGACCATCTAATGATGTTCCCATTGATTGTGTGCCGAACACTGTTCTGACAGTCGCTCACGTTTATCCCATGTCCTTCCGTCTTCATAACGACCCTATGAAATCTGCAGCACTAGTCCCCTTACAGATGAGGTAGCTGGCTTGGTGAGCTGGTAACCAGCCTAGGATCACACAGCTAGTAGGGGAGCCTAGCCCTGAACCTGGGCCTGCCCAGCTCCAGAACCGAGCTCGCAGACACCAGCCTCGGCTGTCTTCTAGGTGTGTGAGCGAAGAAAGGTCTCGAAGGAACGTTGCCCCGTGCCACCCCTGCCCCATGCGTGGAACTCAGCAGAAGGTCTGTGTGTAGAGAGAGTCCTGAATTGGATCCAAACAGCAGGGGCAGAATTAGTTTGACTTTTAGAGAAAATCTTAGGGGAGTTTCTTGATTCATAGTAGAGTTCGTTTTCTGTTCCTTTCCAGTGCACCAATTAGCTTTAGTAGTGCTGCTACAACAAACTCTTATGAGAGTGAAGGAAAAACAAGTGTTCTTTTCTTTAAAAAAGAAAATAATTTGTTTTCTTGCTTATAGTTAATTCTAGAAAGGCAATACTAAAGGTATATATTTTTTTCAAAATGCTATTTTTTACTGCACTGATAAATATGACAACTCTGGTCTCTGTAATCGATCCACTCTTCAGCTCTGGGTAGAACCAGATGCGGGATTCACACCAAATTTGTAAATACCGTATGTGGGTCTGGTGTCCAGGAACTGTTTTCTTTGTGCTTAAAAAAAAAAAAAAAAAAAAAAAAAGAAGAAGAAGAAGAAGAAGGAGAAAGACAAGATGACTTTCAGAAAGAGGAACAAAGTTTTCTTTCGAGATAGTCTTCTCAAAGAAATGGAAAGCAACAGTTGTGTAAACTGAGAAAAGCTAGCCAACTTTCAGGAGATAAGGAAGGAGAGTCTCTTGCTGAGGCATGAGATTAATAGTAACACAGAAGATTTTTACTTTGCTTGAAAGGTGGCGAGAATTTAGAAATGCTTTAGGACTAGATTTTTAATTTTTTAGAAAACTATCACCATTTGTTATGAAACATCTCCTCAGTTGTTTGGGGTGGGGTTTTCGTTTTTTTTTTACTTTAAAAACTACTTTATTGACTGGCTCCAGGCATGTTTGCCTAAATTCTTAGGTAGTTTACACAAGTTCTAGAATCTTCTAGAACTTAAATTCCATTGGAAGCAAACCCAGCTGATCAGAATTTGAGATCCTGGTTGGTTTCATTCAATAGGTATTCTGGAATTCTGACAGAACACCTAAAGATTTTTTTAAAGAAGGTTTTAGATACATTATCTTACACAAACTGTGACCTGATGGCAATAATTACCTCAAATGTGGGCATTCATCCTGGTTATAGCCTTTTTTGAAATCATGTAGCCAGCTTGATCTTGGGATTTAAAAGACTATGAACTCTGTGTGGGCTGAAAATAACGATTAATGCACACCCTGGTCATTGTTGCTTAAGTGAACTCTGAAAATAGGTAATCTTTACAACAAAAATGGAACCAAGGAAGAGATTATTCCTTGTGTTTTGTAATCAAATGTGATTTTCAAATGCACATGTTAAGTATATATGTTTTTAGCTACTGTAAAATGCTGTTAGGCTTCTAAGATATCAAGAGAGTCACATTTTAAAATGCGTGAACTAAATAATTGACTGTGGATACTTAAGCATATTTCTGGCTACGTTTTATAGTTAAAGTGTTTTATAGTTTACATGTAAACTGGTACTTTTTAAAGAAAATTTCTGTTTATAACTGACATCTTCAAACCCCAGCAATTTCGCCTCTTTAGTTGGAGGCCACGTTCCCCCAAGGCACCCCAAGGCAGGTGTGTTCTACCCATACTGTTGTGTAGCCTTCCATATTACTGGTTTCCATGGGAACATGAGAGAATGTGAAAGGATTTCCAGGTCGAGCAGGGAAGGGGTGAGTCCACAGGCCTGGGCCAGATGCGAAGATCTCGTGCCACGTTGTATCCACACTGGTCGTCAAGGCCTTCTCTTTGACATCTTGGAAGAGGCAGAGAGAACAGATACCTGGTTTGTTGATTCTGTCTTGATTTGAATGTTTAATTTATTCATCGGTCCACTGACTTCCAGTCACCGGGCAGTAGAAGACACTGGGATTCAGGTGGCCCCGAAGGTACAGCTGCTATTTCTGGGCCCCCAGCAATATTCTGATTGGCGTTTTGCAGGGGAGAGTCATACACCCCTGTGCCCATACTTATTGGTTGGGTTTTCCATCTATCTGCTGTCATTTGTTCCTTTTCTCCTTTAAAACAAAATAAGTGTAAAAGGTTGTGTTTCCTTTTCACTCTTTGTCAAACTTCGTTTTAAAGCCTAGGTCATTAGGAGGTGGGATCTAGATTTTTTGCTAGAGATTGTAAGTGCTGCTGAGTGGGGGAGGAGGGGACTGGGGACCGAGGGGCAATGGGGGTGGGGGGGAGGAGCAGTGAGATCCGTCCGAGTAGAGGTCATAATTGAGAGGGCCCATCACCATGATGCAGGAGCCAGTTTCCCTAAGAGTTTTGGTTCATTTCTTCTTTTCTCTTGTGCCACAACCTTGGTGCAGAGGACCTGCTGTGATCTGAAGGGCATTCCTTTAGCAGATAACACCTTGAAAACTGCTGAACACCTGGGACCAGGGAACGAACTGGTGGTTGTTTTTAATGCATTTGCTTTTTCGCTGTGAACTCTGTTGACAGTATGCTCTTATCACGGTTTTTGGTTAGAAATCTCATTGTAAAATATTTTTCATCTTGCCCCTCCTAATTATCCTCTGCTTTCCTCTGTTTGGTTTTTTCCCTTTGATTTAATTAACCAAATGAATTTTATGTCATGGTCTTTGGGGCTTAATCATATTTTTTAAAAATAAAGGTATAGAAATTGGCTTTTTTTTTTTTTTTTTTTAAGTAACTACGCTGTATCTGAAAAAGGACTCTGCCCTCGCTCTCTGGTTGCCTTTCAGCCAGCCTCCACACGAACATCCTGGCACTCCCTCCCCCCTTCTTGTGTTGGGTCACTGTCCCCGTGGCCACCTTGGCCTCTGCCCTGCTGTCACCACAGCCCCGTGCCCAGGCACCCAGGACTCCCGGGAAGCTCTCAAGAGCCAGGAAGAAGGACCCACTTAGACTTGTGAGTGGTGGTCTTGCCTCCCTGTTAGATGCTCGCCTGCTTGGTTGAAGGGGCAATGGATTTACTATTATTGTTATTATTGTTATTATTATTATTATTAATTATTATTTTAATAGTTTGGCTCAGGAAGAACTTGGGAGATGGAAAGTGACTTGACCACGCCCATCCTTCGTAGCTTTCTGTGACTTATGGATGGAACCTAAAGTGTCCCCACCTCACCCCACCCTCCTCCCTTCCTGCAGATATTCCTGTTCGCCGCCAGCGCGGCGCATGGTTTCTCCCCACCGTCTCACTCCCCCTGTCACCTTTCACCCTTTCACTGTTGTGTTACTGCTCATTTAAAGCTTTCTTCTGTGGCTTTCCCAGGGCACAATCATTTCTGGCCCCCAAAGCATCTCCTCATCCTCTTTCTGTGCGTTTTTTTTTAACCAAATGAAGTAGACCAGGAAGTCATACTTTGGGGCAGCAGAGTTTCCAGTCTAGTAGAATCACTGTATAGATATAGATGCTGATATATATGTTTGTGTATATATATATCAAACCAAATTTCTGATAGGAAAAGTATAGCTTTACGGATGAAGGGGGGAGAGGAGCTTTTAGAAGTCGGAGTCAGCGTTGGGTGGTGGATGGGGGGAGCCCGGGGCGGCCCAGGCTGCACCTTCGCACGTGGCCTGAGGCCGGGCGCCGGGCCCCGGCCACCACCCTGCCACAGTGGAGGCAGGTGGCCCCAAAGGGGAGCCGCTGCTCTCTGGGTCCCTAGCGACAAGGGCATAGATGAGTGAGGGGGGCAGCACATCAGAATGACCGGAATTTTCCATCCTGTTTTGCTTTGACCACATGTTATTGAGCTGCAGCCTCTGATATTATATCATGTTTCCAAAAATGGTATCCATTAGGATGGAAAGAGAACGGATCTGTAGAAATGTTTACCTTTCAACTGCCCACAAATTCAGGACACCCTGGATAGAAAGCCGCACTCCCCAGAATGAGAGCAGGGAAGAGGAGGCCCGGTGAGGCTCGGTCACCGGTCCCAGGAACGCGGTTCCTCCCCAGGGCCATCTCGCCCAGATCTTTCTCTACCAGGTCATCTCAGCTCAATTACCCTATGGAAGCCCTGGCCTGTTGTGTTCCTTCACTGTACGGTTTCTGTAATAAAAAGTATTAATCCATGTTAATCTTTGTGAAAATTATTGCGTGCAACAGTATTTTCTCGTGTACCTCTTTTTCCTATGTGAATTGTCCCTCTTTTCTTTTTTTATTTATAAATGTCTACTTTTTTAAAAAGACAAACCAATGTGTTGTAGGCCTATATGTAACCTATCCCTTAGTCTCATATTATAGGTATAAGAATGGATATTTTACTTGGCTTTAGAATGTTTTACAAGAAAAATAATTCTTAACTGATCAAGTCCTTGCTACTAAAATGCTTGTGTTTTTCATCATGACGTCGTGTGCTTCTAAATTAATGATCATTTTCGTTGTAGAAAAATGGAGTGAATTTATATTAGTCTTGGAAACTAATAATAGCATTGTAAATTTATGAGATGATTTTAACAGAAAAAAATTATAGAAGAATATAGTTATTTTAATTGTAATATTACTAACTGTAGGGTGAGAAAGGGGGGTCCCGTTGTGGTGAACTATGTTATAGCTTGTTACTTACAGTTTCTTTTTGATCATTTTTTCGGTCTCTGAGGTGAAACGAGTTATTAATTAAAATTTGTAAACTCACATATGCATATTGTATATGTGTAGAAATGTAATCACACTTTGTCTTGGAATTACATTAAACTGTTTGGAATCACTGTACACTCAGCCTGGCATGCTTGTTTATTCTAGAACCAGACCAGTTCTGAGGCTACAGAGGTTATCGTTACCAGCCACATCTTTTGTAAGTTATTTAGCCCTCCGGAGAGTATTCAATACCTCTGAACATGTTCGCAACCCACCACTGCATTTAAAATTTGCCACTATGTGTGGCGGTGGAGGGCGGGCTTTGAGGTCGTTTCACTACCTGCTCCCGGGCAGCTGGGCAGAGGGCGGGGAGCATGCTCACTGCCACTAACTCTCCCGAGCCGTTCCAACCCTCACGGCTCCCCAGCTCCATCCCTGAGGCCTAAGGCGTTGCTGTCACCTGCCATCCGAAGAGCTTCCCAAGTTCATCCCGGATCTGGGTGCGGAGCCGACATCCTTTGCACCCGGGCCTTGCCCTCTCGCGAGACTTCAGTGCCAGGCAGCCTCTAGCTCGCCGGCCTCACCACCAGGTCCTCCCCGGGACGGCCCACCGGAGCTCCACCACGGTGAGTCACCATCCCCTCTGACGGCCTTCTCACCCTTCCAACAGTTTTTGTGTGGTTTTTTTTTTTCGGTACGCGGGCCTCTCACTGTTGCGGCCTCTCCCGCTGCGGAGCACAGGCTCTGGACGCGCAGGCTCAGCGGCCACGGCTCACGGGCCCAGCCGCTCCGCGGCATGTGGGACCCTCCCGGACCGGGGCACGAACCCGTGTCCCCTGCATCGACAGAGGGGCTCTCAACCACTGCACCACCAGGGAAGCCCCAGCAGTCATTTTTTTAAACATTATTGTTATTGTGGTAAAGTCAGTACATAACATAAAATTTACCATTTTACCCACTTTAAAGTGTACTGTTAGAGGGACTTCCCTGGCAGTCCAGTGGTTAAGACTCCAAGCTCCCAATGCAGGGGACACGGGTTCCATCCCTGGTCAGGGAACTAAGATCCCGCATGCCACGGGGCACGGACAAATAAATCAATCAACTGTACTTCAATAAAAAATAAATATTTTTTTAAAAAAATTTTTAAATAAAGTGTACCGTTAGTGGCATTAATTAAATTCACAGTGTTGTGCAAACATCACCTCTAGCTCTTTCTAGAAATGTCATCATCCCAAACGGACTCTCTGTGCCCATTAAACCATAACTCCCCATTTCCCCTTCTGTTCGGCAGCCACCCTTCTACTTTCTGTCTCTGAATTTCCCTTCTCTAGCTACATCATTTAAGTGGAATCGTACAATATTTGCCCTTTTATGTATGGCTTATTTTACTCAACAGTGTTTTCAAGGTTCATCTATTTATCTTATAGCGTACCAGAATTTTATTCCTTTTTAAGTCTGATAACATTCCATTGTATGTATACACATTTTGTTTATCCATTCATCTGTTGATGGATAAGTGAGTGGTTTCCACCTTTTGGCTTCTGTGAATCATGCTGCTTGAACACTGGTGTGTAAGCATCTGTGTCCCAGCTTTCAATTCTTTAAGACATACACCTGCAAGTGGAATTGCTGGATTGTATGGTAATTCTTAACTTTTTGAGGAACTGCCAGACTTTTCCACAGCGGCTGCACCATTTTAACACTCCCAGCAACTCCAATATCCTCACCCAGCCCTCTTATCCTGGCTTCCATGGCCAGTGTTCTCGGGCCTGAGGACTGCCAGGCTCCTGGGCCTGCCTTTTCTGTGCCTCCTGGTTTCACAAGGTCCCCAACCAGCCTAAACTCCACCCATCTTCTCAGCCATACCCTCAGCTCCCTGCTACCCACTTCAACCATCTACAGCTCTGCTTCTCCACCCAGACTCCCAGAACTGCGGGAACCTCGGGCCAGCGTCTGTGCTCATCCGCTCCATCTGTGGCTACTTGGAAACCCACCACTCTCTCCACCCCCAACCCTTACCCTCCAGAGTAACCCAGAGAAATCCAGGCCACCGCAGGGCTCTCTCAACCCCTCCCCTTCCCACAAACCTGTGCCTCACACCTCTTTCTCCCTTCAGCCTCAGAGGAGTAAGGCCCTGCGCCCACCCCATCCCTTCCTGTATCCAGAGCTCTTCCTGTCAAGCATCCGCCCCCTACCTGGGATCCTCCTGCTTTTCTCACACCTGTGCCCTTCAAGAACCAGCCTGAGTCATTTTTCTGGGAAGCTTATCCTCAGGCTCCTGATGAGGTGGGTGTCCCTCGCCCAGGTTCCCAACCCCTTGTGCGTAATTCTCATTATGCCATACTGTCAACCTTTCTTTCCTGATTTTCCTTCCCCATGGAACCACAAAATCCTTGCAGGTAAGGATTTGTCTTTCATCTCTATTTCTAGGGCATCTGTTACCCTGCCGGGCAGAGTAGGAAGTCAAGAAATATTTGGATAAATAAACTACTCAGCCCGTGTTATTGTCCAATCCACCCACCTTCCCACCCTCCAAATTCCGTGTCTCCCAGAATTCAGGTAATACTAATAAACCCTAAATGCAGCCAAGGTTAAATGCAACTCAACCAAAATTCAAGTTCCATAAAAACACATGCCAAAGATTGTGACAGAATTCAGAATGCTTCCAACATACTTTTTTTTAAGTTAGAAATGCACTGCCAGGGATCACAGTCCATGGAAATGGAGGGAGAAGCAGACCCTATATTCCAAGTGAGATAAGAGCGTGTCAACAGGGGAATGCAGTGCAGCTGTGTCTAAGGATCTACCCACCAGCGTCTCCAGCAAGTTATATGAATCTAAAGTGAAAAGAGAAACGTATTGCGCTCAATATGTTCCTCCAAGCACATTCAATACTGGGGAAATTAAAAAAACAGATTCTTTCCTTGAACTGATAATGAACAGGAAGCAGAGTTCTAGACGCCCATAACAAGTGCTATTTCCCAGCAGAGCCGAGGAGCCCCTGGAGGAGGGCCAAGCCACAGATAGATGCTGCTCTCACCCGGCAGCCAGCTCGGGACTCTGCCCACTGGGGCTTTGGCCTTGGGGGGAGGTGCTCCCACGTCACCAAGCTCCCCTTGCTTTGGGGGCACGTTCTTGTGTAGTGGATGTCGTGCCCAAGAGACGGTTCCAAACAGCCAGGTGTACTACATTTTTTTGTGAGAGTCTGACTTACATGTTTTCTAACTCTTTCCTGGAATAGCTAAGCTTAAGCGAATATAAGTATAAAAGCAGAGAATACAGTAAGAGCAAAGGGTAAATGTAACACTGGTGGGGTGGGTGTCCTCATGACCTCTTCACTGTGCGCAGTCCCTCCCTTCTGCCAGTACTCAGCTTTAACGAAGGAGCCTCGGACCCTCGGACCCTCCCCCCTCCCCCCTGGCACGCTTTAGGTCCAACTTGGTCCATGCAAACGGCCTCCAATAGATCTTCCTTAGAAGATCTATGTTCCTTACACTGCCTGGCACTGCTTGAGGGTGGGAAAAAACCCACTGTTCAGCAACAACCCTAATCCTCACTCTATAGGGAAGAAACAGCCAGAAGCGAGACAGTCCTCCAGTTCTGTGAGACTGAAACGGTGCGTGATGAGTCAAATCCACTCCACCTGCCTTCACTAATCACGATCGCTTTAACGCTTGCGTGGCCTCCAAGCCGCACGTAGCCCCCAAGCCGCACGTAGCCCGAACAGCAAGATCTTTGCCCGAGTTGTTTTCCAGGAACTTGGAGCTGCAGCTGCCTCTAGTTCAGCTTAACCAGTTAAAACTGGATAGGACCGGCGATTCTCCAGCTGGGCACCTGCAGGGACCCGTAGCTTAGTTACGCCTGCGCAGAACCATGATTCCCGCACCTTTTTCCCATAACCTTTCCCCGTGCGCCCGCGCTTCACACCGCCCTGCTTCTTTATTCGTCATCCCGTGAATACCCCAAGCCCCTCGCCTTTGGGGAGGCAGGTTTGAGATCTGAGATTTTTCTCCCATATTCTCTGCTCGGCTGCCTTGCGAAGAACCCTCTTTGCTGTGAACTTCGGCGTCTCAGCGTTTTGGCTGGCTGTGCGACAGCAGGACAAGGCTGGTTTGGTAAGGAGGCCATCTAATGCCCATTCTTTTTTTTGTTTTTAAAGCAGCTTGGATACACTTTATTTTTTATTTTTGTGGCTGCGTTGGTCTTCGTTGCTGCGCGTGGGCTTTCTCTAGTTGTGGCAAGCGGGGGTGGGGGGCTACTCTTTGTTGCGGTGCGTGGGCTTCTCCCTGCGGTGGCTTCTCTTGTTGCGGAGCACGGCCTCTAGGCGTCCGGGCTTTAGTAGTTGTGGCGTGTGGGCTCAGTAGTCGTGGCACGTGGGCTTAGTAGTTGTGTCTCGCAGGCTCTAGAGCACAGGCTCTGTAGTTGTGGTGCACGGGCTTAGTTGCTCCACAGCGCGTGAGATCTTCCCAGACCAGGGATCAAACCGGTGTCCCCTGCATTGGCAGGCAGATTCTTATCCACTGCGCCACCAGGGAAGTCCTAATTCCCATTCTTAAGTGCTTTCTTTACACGCGCTGATCTGTAGATGTGGTCTCTTCTACTGAGACACTTTGCATTTGACAATACTTGTAAAACAACACTGGAGGGCAGATACCCTGTCAATAAACCACTTGATATCTGCTTCTATGTCTCTTTGTGTTCTGTTTCGATGTCTTCTTATGGCTTATTGCCATGGCTCTCAGACTCTTTATCTGCTGAAGACTAAGCCCGTGGACCAGGATGCTTATAAGCGAACAAATTACCCATTAATAAAAGCCAGAACCAGAAGGAAAAAGTGGATGCTTGGAGGAAACCCTTCTAAGGGGGAAAAGATTACCACAGGTCTTAAGATTGCACAGGCCAGTGAGTCAGTAGGAGAGAAAGCATTATCCATAGCAGAGCGATTCAGAGCATGACTTTGGAGTCAGCCATATTGGGGTTCAGTTCGAGGCTCTGTTGTTTATGACTGTAAAAGCTGGGAGATCACTTAACCTCTCAAGCCTCAGTTTTCTTATCTGTAAAATGGGGATAATGCCACATGTGGCAAGGACTGGGTGGATATTCCCCGTAGCCATTTCCTGTTCTTGCTGAGTACAGGACTAGATTATATTTCCTAGCTTTCTTTGCAGTTAAATATAGCCAGACCTGACCCCTAAAACAAAACTCACATACTTTGATCCACACTCTCTCCCCTAAATTTCTGTCCACATGTGGAAGAACTGATGAAGGACTCTGATGAAGAAGCCCAGATCACTGATGATTTAATGACCTCCTAATAAAACCACTTTGGACAAAACCACAAAAAGTAAGAAAGAACTCTTTTTATTATATTTAAGCCACTGAAATTTTAGGATTTTTTATACAGCAATTAACCTACCCTGACTAATATAGACATTAGTTCCTGAAAGTGAGGTACGGCTGTAGCAAACAGCTAAAATAAAATACATGGCGGGCTTCCCTGGTGGCACAGTGGTTGAGAGTCCGCCTGCCGATGCAGGGGACACAGGTTCATGCCTCAATCCCGGAAGTTAGCACATGCCGTGGAGCAGCTAGGCCTGTGATCCATGGCCGCTGAGCCTGCGCGTCCGGAGCCTGTGCTCCGCAACGGGAGAGGCCACAACAGTGAGAGGCCCGCGAACTGCAAAAAAAAATACATGGCATTGGTTTAGCAGCTGGACAGAGAAATAAGGAAATTGATTTCAGGCGCTGGAATCATGGTGGCCCATGTTATGCTTTAATAAAAACATTGGATACACGTGCAACTAAAAACCCTGTTCAGTCTACCAAAAAATCTAGAACTAACAAGCCAATCTGTAAGATTACAGGATAAAAGATCAGTGTACAAAAATTGATTCCATTTCCTTTAATAGAATTTTTAAAGGTTGCATTCTGGGGCTTCCCTGGTGGCGCAGTGGTTAAGAATCCGCCTGCCAATGCGGGGGACACGGGTTTGAGCCCTCGTCCGGGAAGATCCCACATGCTGCAGAGCAACTAAGCCCATGTGCCACAACTACTAAGCCTGCGCACCTAGAGCCCGTGCTCTGCAACAAGAGAAGCCACCTTAATGAGAGGCCTGTGCAGCGCAACGAAGAGTAGCCCCCGCTCGCTGCAACTAAAAAAAAGAAAGCCTGCATGCAGCAACGAAGACCCAACGCAATCAAAAATAAATAAATTTATTTATGTGTGTGTGTGTGTGTATATATATATATATATATATATATATATATATATATATAAAGGTTACATTCCATTTACAGTCATTACAAAATATTGGCTATCTTCCCCGTGTCGTAACATACATCCTTGTAGCCTATCTTACACCCAATAGATTTTACCTCCCACTCCCCTACCCCTAGGGTGCCCCTCCCCCTCCTCTCCCCACTGGTAGCCATTACCAGTGTTTGTTCTCTATATCTGTGAGTCTGCTTCTTTTTTGTTATATTCACTAGTTTGTTGTATTTAGATTCCACGTATAAGTGATATCACACAGTATTTATTTCTCTGTTTGACTTATTTCACTTAGGATAATGTGCTCCAAGTCCATCCAAGTTGCTGCAAATGACAAAATTTCGTTCTTTTTTGTGGCCATGTAATATTCCATTGCGTATATATACCACATCTTCTTTACCCATTCATCTGTTGATGGACATTTAGGTTGCTTCCATGTCTTGGCTATTGTAAATAGTGCTGCTATGAACATTGGGGTGCATTTATCTTTTCGAATTAGTGTTTTTGTTTTTGTTGGATATATACCTAACAGTGGGATTGCTGGATCATATAGTAGCTCTATTTTTAGTTTAAGGAACCTCCATGCTGTCTTCCAAAGCAGCTGCACCAGTTTACATTCTCACCAACAGTGTATGAAGGTTCCCTTTTCACCACATACTCGCCAACATTTGTTATTTGTGTTCTTTTTGAGGATAGCCATTCTGATCGGTGTGAGGTGATATCCCGTTGTGGTTTTGATTTGCATTTCCCTGATGATTAGTGATGTTAAGCACCTTTTCCTATGCCTGTTGACCATCTGCATTTACTCTTCGGAGAAATGTCTATTCAGTTATTCTGCCCATTTTTTTAATCAGGTTGTTTGGTTTTTTTGATGTTGCTATTTTGTATGAGCTGTTCATATATGTTGAATATTTATGAGCTATTTATATATGTTGGATATTAATTTCTTATTGGTCATATCATTTGCATATTTTCTCCCATTCGGTGGCTCATCTTTTTGTTTGGTTGATAGTTTCCTTTGCTGTGCAAAATATTTTAAGTTTAATTAGACCTCAGTTGTTTATTTTTTATTTCCTTTACTTTAGGAGGCGGATCCAAAAACATATTGCTGCTATTTATGTCAAAGAGTGCTCTGCCTATGTTTTTCCTCTAGGAGTTTTATAGGATCCCGTCTTACATTTAGGTCATTAATCCATTTGGAGTTTGTTTTTGTACATGGTGTTAGAGAATGTTCTAATTTCAGACTTTTACATGCAGCTGTCCAGTTTTCCCAGCACCACTTATTGAAGAGACTATCTTTTCTCCATTGTATATTCTTGCCTCTTTTGTCGTAGATTAACTGACCATATGACCATAAGTGCATAGGTTTATTTCTGGGCTCTCTATCCTGTTCCATTGATCTATGTGTCTGTTTTTGTGCCGGTACCATACTGTTTTGATTACTGTAGCTTTGTAGTATAGTCTGAAGTCAGGGAGCATGATCCCTCTAGCTCTGTTCTTCCTTCTCAAAGTTGTTTTGGCTAATTGGGGTCTTTCGTGTTTCCATATAAATTTTGAAGTTATTTGTTCTAGTTCTGTGAAAAATACCATTGGTATTTTGATAGCAACTGCATCAAATCTATAGATTGCCTTGGGCAGTATGGTCATTTTAACAATATTCATTCTTTATACTAGCAACTAACAAACTATGAAATTTAAAAAAAAGTCATCTACTACAGTAGCATTAAAAATATTTAAATAATTTAACAAAATATATGCAAAAACTCTACCCTTAAAACTTGTAAAATGTTGCTGAAATTTTTAAAAAGTTAAATGGAGAGAGCTACTTCAGTCATTGATTGGAAGAGTCAAATTGCTAAAAAGTCATAGTTCATCAAATTGATTTGTAAAATTGATCAAAAGACAAAAAACTTGAGCATTAGACCTGTGTGACAATCTCAAACAGCCTTAACTGGAGTCCTGGAAGGAGAGCAAAGAGTCGGGCAGGTGAAATATTTAGAGACAAAGGTGATGAATCTTCCAAAATTGATGAAAATCCTCAACTTTTAGAATCAAGAATCTCAGGTATCCAAGCATACAGCTGGAAGTTATTTCTCAGCCTTCCATGACTGTCCTGGCCAATGGACTGTGGATGGAATGTGTGCCACCTCCAGGCCTGGCCCCTGTCTAGTCTAGGGTAAGATAGGCTATGATCACAACAAACCCAAAACCTCAGAGGCTTTCCAGGAAGCTTCTCCCCCACACACTGACTTAGCATCCCAGGATGCTTCAGTCCTCTGGAGCCTCCAAATCAAAAAATCACGACTTGGGGGAGGGAGAATATGGAGGAGTATGCACTGGTTCTTAAATGTTTCCACCTGGAAATGACATCTGTCACTTTTCCGTGGTTAAAGCTCTGATGTCACCTGACACCTACCTTCAAACAGACCAGGAAATACAATCCTTCCATGTACCTAGAATGAGAGGAAAGGAAAAGTTCTCGATGCCTAGCGGCTACATCTACCACATTTCCTAAAACACATCCTGTGTGAGCCTCTGTGTTCAAAGACCCTGGATGGAGCAATGCTATTCCCTGTCACTGACCTGCATTAGTCTGTGGTGCAAGCCAGAAAGGGATCTTCTCTTGGGTAGGCCTCTGAAATGTGGGTATTACAAAAGCTAGCATGCTCTAAGACCCTACTCAATTTACAGCATAGTGAAACAAGATGATAATTTTTTTTAATATAATAAATGTATTTATTTTTGGCTGTGTTGGGTCTTCGTTGCTGTATGCGGGCTTTTCTCTAGTTGCGACAAGCGGGGGCTACTCTTGTTTCAGCGCGCAGGCTTCTCATTGCGATGGCTTCTCTTGTTGTGGAGCATGGGCTCTAGGCACGAGGGCTTCAGTAGTCGTGGCTCGCGTGCCCTAGAGCGCAGGCTCAGTAGTTGTGGTGCGCCGGCTTAGCTGCTCCGTGGCATGTGGGATTTTCCCGGACCAGGGCTTGAACCCGTGTCACCTGCATTGGCAGGCGGATTCTTAGCCACTGCACCACCAGGGAAGCCAAGATGATAATTTTTAAGCACTTACTATGGGCCAGGCACTTTGTATGAATGGCTGGCCCTAATAAGCTCTTAACTAGTGTTCATTGTTACTACAATTTTGTCTTAGATGTGTATGTCTTTATTCAAATGGAATCTGTGCTCTAGACTACAGGACCCTAAAGCACATTGCAAGGCAGTTGAGCATCTTATCTTTTTCTCTAAAACATCTGCAAGTTTGCATACTTTTTGTGGGCAGCTGGACTGGCAGTACAGATTTCTGAGATCAGAGACAGCATGGTGTAGAAGAAGGAGCCCTTGAACTAGGAGTCAAGATCAGTTTAGGTCAACACACGTTTATTGAGCACCTTTAGTATGTACCAGGCGCTAGAGAAAAAAGGGGCGTGAGAGTGGATCCCTGCCCTCTAGGGGCTTACACTTCTGCGTGGATGGTGGACAGGTAAACAAACAAAGCATGATACGTGCAATAATAGTATCAACAACGAATAGAGGAGCCACAAGACCTGAGATCTAGCTCTGCCACTAGATGCGTGGCTAGATGCGTGACCTTGGACGTGTTATTTAACCTCTCGTGGTCTCATGGATAGTGAGAATGGGGTCGATAATTTCTAATCCCTGAAATTCTAACATCTACAGTTCTCAAAACCCTGTGAGGTAGGCAGGGCAGGCACGATTTCTACTTTATATTAGAGGTGAAGCCTGGGGTCAGGGAGGTTGAGCACAGCAGCCTGAGCTACACATCTGCTTGTTGGTAGAGCTGGCCCCAGACTAGACTCGGGCAGGTCTTCTGAGTCAGGCAAAGTGTGTGTCCACTCCAGGCTGAGACGGGGGATCTCTGATGGGCACGGCAGGAGGTTTTCTGGATGACCCCTGTTTGAATCTCATACTTGCTCCCAGTTTGGAGTTCTTTACGGACTAAGGAAAGAGCAGTTACCTCCTCTACCTCCACCCCCTCCTGATGTAAATACACAGCAGACAGTGGGCATTTCTGAAAACCAGGTCGTCTTTCACAAACAGCACAGTGATGTTAGCATAATATCCTGGTGACCACAGGAATCTTCAGCCACCAGCCGCAGTCCCTGATGGAAACCCTCCCCGGGCCTGGTTTCCACTCGCAGCCAGCTCCTTGCCCTCGCCAGCGGGGCTCTGTGTATGATGGAGAGGATGTTCTGGAGGCGAAGGCAGCTCTCCCTCCCTCACGGCCTGGATGCTCCCTGTCACCGCCACTCAGCCCGCCCAGTATCTACGTGCTTAGGGAATGTGAGCGAGCTAACTTAACTGAAGCAAAACAAACTAAAGAGTGCATCTTGCCGGGCCTCTAAAACCATGCCACGCCCACCAAAGCCAAAAAGCCACGCCCACCAAAGCCAAAAAGACGAGCCTCTTATGATGGCCGGCCACTGCTGTCTCCCACCGTGGCAAAGAGTTTCAGAGATGACATTTGGGGGCAACCTTACTGTCATATACAACAATTTTTTTTGAGCACATGCTGTGTGTGCTACAAAGAGGCCAGTGACACATAATCCCTGCTATCCAGGGGCTTATAGTCAGATGCCAAGAGCGGTCAGATGACTTTAGAGATGAGTCACAGATGAAAACTTCCGAGAGACTCCGGAGGTGTGAGAGGAGGCTCAGTCTTAAGTGCTGGAGTTGCTGGGGTGAGGGAGTGGTCACTGAGGGCTGCCGCTATCCTGGAAGGAGTCCCAGGGAGCTCGAGCTGGACCTTGAAGGGAGAGAAGGACGGAACTCAGTATTTGCATTACCCCCTCCCTAGGGGAAATTCACCTGAAAACCATACAACGACGACGATAAAAGTGCACAGGAAAAAAATCGCCTGTGGGCACCCCACGTCCTCTCCCAAGGTGGCCCCTTCCACCCCGCCTCCCCTTCCACCACCTCCTAGGCCTGTGATGTACAGCAGTAGAGCAAGTCCCTTAACCGCCCTGAGCCTGCGTCCTCATCTGTAAGGTTGTAGGAGGGTTTACTAAGCAAACACTAGTGAAACCCACCAGCACGGCAACAAACGCTACCTCCAAGTGAGTCCTCCTGCAAAAACTAACCCCGTCCCTCCATCTTCACAAAGGACGTCTGAGGGTGACCTGGTGTGCGTGCTCCAGCCTTCTACCCGCATCCTGCCGGCTCCAGGGGCTACGCCGAGGACAGGGCTGCCGTGCGGGGTCAAATTCACCCAGGGCGCAGCCGCCCAGGCTCCCAGCCAAGCACCTTCTCAACTCCAGGGGCAAATCCTCCAAAGGGGCTGAGGAGTGGGGCTGGAGTAAGGGTGGTCCCTTGGGCCTGCCGCCAACACCTCCTCCTACGCTCCACCGAGGGGGGGCCAGCTCGAGCTCCGAAACCGGCAGAGCGTCCGGCCTCCGTGCTGCACCTGTGGCCGCCGGCCCCAACTGCACCCGACTCCGCGGCCCCGCCCACCCAGCCTGGCTCCGCCCACGTGGGAGGTGCGGGTGCCTGGTTGGTGTATAACCTTTGGAAGAATACTCAATGTTTCTGAAGTTTGGCGTGCCAGTGTTTTGTTTTGGTCTTCCTCGTCGGAACAGATAAGAGAGCTCATAAAACACCCGTGACCTTGGGTCAGAGTTCCTCTTAGCTCTACCGGACTTAAAATTGTTGTGCGGTCCCAGGGCAAGCCCAAGGCTAGAGAGCTCATCTGCCAGTGTGCCTTGAGGCAGCAGGCTGTGCATATTGAATGAGAACTAAGATCCCAGTGGCCCGGGTTCCTCGGTCCCTGCCGTCCCACACTGCTCCCTCCCCACCCACGTCGTGGCGCCCTTCTTCCCGCCGGAACCCACAGGACAGGATGAGAGCACAGCTCTAGCCCACCCCGTCCAGGACGTTTTGTCACCCGTGGCAGCATTACGTGCCTCAGGGTCTTTCTGAGAGACTTAAATGAGGTGCCATGTGGAAAGCAATGAGCCCAACTTTGAGGGGAAGATACTGGTGAGAACTGGCGTGAGGGAGAGACGCCCTCCCACTTACCACCCGGACCTCTGACCAACCCAAGCAGCAGTAGCGGCAGCTGACCACTTCCTCAATTCCAGCCCCTCAACACACTTCCCCACAGGGGCTGGGAAGGCGGTGGGCTCCCGCCACCCCTCCACAGGCCGCACTGAATTCCCTTAGCTTCTTTATTGCATACTCAGGTTCCACGCTGGCTTTCCCGTAAAGATAAAATATGAAACCACAAAATCCCCAGATTTTACTAAATACCTGGAAAGCTTTCAAAAAGCTCAACGAACCCAAGCTGACAGTTTTGTCTGAAAACTGACAGTAAAAGGACTGAGCCGAGCAGAGCAGGACCTGTTTCCCTGTGAGCCATTTTCTGAAGATGGGCCGGGACCCAGATTCACACACGCGGCTCCCACGCGGGCTGGCTGTGTCTCACCCGGCCGCAGCTTGCTCTGGGCTCCACATGTGTGCATTGGAGAGGGTGGCACCTGCAGCCCCTGTAGGCCCAGGGGAACCGCCAGCCTCCCCCCACACCCCTGTCCCCGCTTCCTCTCCAGGCAGACCAAGGGGGCACAGGAAGGGGCCCCAGCACCTGCACAAACTCTTAACTGGCCCAACATGAACATCATCTCTTCTCCGTGGCTCATCCTCCTGCTTCCTTCACCCCATCTTCCCCTAAGGCAGAATAAGCCATCCTTCAACTGGGTTCCAGAACGTTCTAGTGCTTTCCAAGCTGTTTCCTCTGCTCCCTGTGCGCTCCTTGGGGGATGAAGCTGTGGGTCCCCATGCCTAGTGTGGTGTCTGGCGCGACGTAGGAGTGGATCAATGTTTGTCATGCTGAGTTGAATAGTAATGAAGGAACCAGATGGAGCACACCCCTCAGACATCTGAGAATAACTCAGTGGCCTGGCAACATTAAACGGTGCCCTGAGGCCACAGAGTGTGTTTTTGGCCTGGCTTGCTACACATGCCGCCTGCCACACCGGTGCCTCTTGGTCATGTCCCTCCAAGGACGGGCACCCAGAGACATGCCCCTCCCCCAAGCCATGATCCTGGAACAAATGGCAGCCGACTTCTCTGGACGCCAGTCGTCTCTTTAGTCCATCAGTGACCAACACGGCAGCACCGCGGACACAGCAGGGGCCTGCCTGAGACCCCAGGCGAGGCAAGGATGGTGGATGCTGGGCCCAGGCGAGGGGGCTTCCCTTCTGGCCTCCCCAGCAACCAGGAGAGAGATGCATGGGGAGGGGGCCCGTCTGTGTGGACAGTACCGCAGCCTGTCAGCCCCCAGCCTTCCTCAGAGCACCAGGGCCTCCGGAGGAGGGAATGTTCCAGGATAGGGCCAGGGAGGGACTTGTTGGGGTGACTAAGGGTGGACTCTGAATTTGAGCGGGGGCTGTGTGCCCTTGTGGGCATGCGTGAGCGTGTCAGTGTGCATGTGTGGCTGGGGACAGATGCCTGCTGTGCTACTGACTCATGGGATTTGACTGCCGAGCCACAGGACCTGCCTGGGGCCAAGGAGACCAGGGACCAAGACTCCGGGGCCTGGGGGAGCGCCCAGGGGCAGAAGGCAACCTCCTCACTGCTTCGCTTGGAGACGAGGCTGGCAGGCCTCGGAGGCTGGCTGGAGGGCCGCCCCTGGCCTGACCCACCTCATGTATAGGCCATCTTGCTGCACACCCAGGGCCGGGTCATCAAACACTCCGTCGACACCAGCCTGGTGGGCTCCACGAAGACGCACTCCCCCGGGCCCGAGATGGGGAATCTGTGGCGGGGAGAGAAGAGACCAGGCACTCATGACCTGGCAGACGCGGCCTGTCACTGGGCAGCCCCAGAGGCCCTATGACTTGTCCTTCCCTCTGGAGCAGCCTTCCGGGACAGTCGGCCCCCACAGACCTTGCTAGCGTGGCTCCCGTCGCCTCCAGACAGTGCATCACGGCTCCAGCCCCCCGGTGATGCCCACGGGTGTTTCTGGGACGCACCCTGCACTCCTCCATCCGGCTCCGCCATTCCTGTCGGGCTCAGCTCACTCATCCCAGGAACCCGGGGCCCCGTCTAGGACCACGCTCCACACACCCACCTTCCCCACAGCGCCCTGCCTGCACCTCCTGTGTCTAGCACAGGGGGGGTTCTCCCTGCCTAACATCATCCCTTTTGAATCTCAACACTTCTTCTTCACCTCATTTGGTCACCCTGACCTGAGCCCCCTGCCAAGGCTGGAGCTGGGGTCTCATAAGAGAGGGCATCAGGAGGACCCCAAGAGGGAGAAGGGGGGCCAGGACCACCTCGATGTCAGAGAAGTGTGGCCCCAAGGCCCGCTGGTCGTCAGGTAGTCAGTGCTCTGGGGACCCCAGCCTCCAGGGCTCCCTGGGTTCCGGGAGCAGGAAGCTTCCAGAAGGGGAGAGGTGGGAGCAGCAAGGGCAAGACGTTCTCAGCAGCTCTAAGAACAGATCTGGGATGAGGGCAGGACAAGGAAAGAGAAGGAAAAAAAAAGAAAACAAGGAAGAGGCAGTGAGGACAAAGACAGGTGCAGGAGACAGGGAGAAGCCGGCACAGGGAAGGAGTTGTCACGGGCCGCAGTTCACGTCAGGTCGGCAGCTGTGCCCCCGCCCGGCTCCGCGGGCCTAGTCCTCCAGCCTTAGAGTCTACGTCAGAAGCTGAGGTTCTTACTCCCCTGTGTGTGCTGCTCTGCGTCTCCTTAATCCTAAACTGCCCCTACACCCACGACTCCTGCCACCATCGCCCCGCAAACAGTCCCTGGCTTTGCACACCCACCAACCCATCACACACTCCCCGCCATACCACGTGGGCCACACAAATAATACCACCACTGCACACACCACCAACACCCTCAATAGGTGTTTTCTCTAAGGGAACCCTCCTGGTGCCCAGGGTTCAGATCCCATTTCTCCCACAGTGACAAGGTTTAGGTGACACGTGGCCTCCCAGAACAGAGGCCCCACCTCCCACCCTCCCTTGCAGTCAGGTGTGGCCGTGAAGCTAAGTTCTGGCCAACGCAGAGGGATGTCCAGGGCATGTCCTCCCTTTCCCTGAGCCACACTGAGCCGTGCAGATGGACTGGGGAGCCCAAGATGGAAAGAGCCCGGGCCCTTTCCAGCAGCAGGAAGCTCTGTTGCCTACGTGGAGCAGGGCCACCAAACCAGGCTGGACTTTACCAGGGAGAGAGTGGTAAAGCCATTATCATGACTGCGTCTCTGTCCCACACCCCTGACCCTAGAGGTGAGTGGCTCCAGCTGGCATAAAACCAGGTTCTTCAGAAGGTGCGTCCGGGAGGCTATGGCTTCCCCGGTCTAAGCTCCTTGGCCAGAAGATGAAGCCTCAGCTCACGTGTCTGGGTCAAACGGGTCCCCGTTGACCCAGTGGAATTCGTCTCCCACTCTGCGCAGACCAATCCAGGGCTCCCTCCGTGTGAACTTGAACATGAATTCCTGCACCAAGGAAAGAGGGAAACCTCAGAGTCAGGTGCGGTCTCCTGACTGCTCACACGTGCCCAGACTAACCTCAGCTTGGAAGACTGGCTCCCAAGATGCATAGACGTGGAGAGGGTGACGCCTCACTGCATCCCAAGAGTGAGGAGCTGGGGTTACAGACACCCTGCGCTCACGTGGAGCTGCCTGCGACGGCCTCCAAGGGACCCGGGCTCTGGGAGTGCACCACTGGGCCAGGAAGCCTGGAACAGGCTCAGTGGGCCAGCATGCCTGCGTTCCTCACTTTCAGGAAGCCTGGAACTGCCTACTTGATGGGTTATCTGGGACACAGCTCAAAGCTCAGGCTGGATGTCCTTCTACCCGCATATTCCTGGGCCTTTCTCTGCCGAAAGGAGCTATCAGACTGTGTATCAGAGAAAAACGGAAGCGACTTAGATTTTCTGCTAATTTGGATTGCATGAACTGTTGCCCTCAAAACCCAAAATGGCCAAGGGACCCACTAATTGTGTTTCTTTCACATTTCTAGTGATATAACTGTGTTAAATGAGAGATCAGGCCCTGATTTGGACTAGCAGAAGAAGCCAACGCGATTTTTCATTTCACAAGTGCAGGTATAATGTGTAATGCTCACGCTTCAATACCGAGTTGAGCTCAGCAAACCGGCCTCTGGTGGACATAGTTGGCCTTGACAATAGCGGTGGAAACAAGAGCCCCTCGTGGACCTGCTCAGACCCCATGGAGCCCACCTGCACCCCCCACCCCAGGCTGTGCTCTGGAAACAGGTCACAGGGGACACCAGGTCCTTGGGGCAGGGCTGTCCCCGAAGGTCCCCGCCCCACCAGCACGCACCAGCTCCTTCTGGCTCTGGATCACTGCCAGCGCCGCCTCGTGGCCGCGACAGTACTGCCTGCCCGTGTTCCAGTCTCTCGGTTCCTCAGAAAAGAAGTAGCATTTCCTTCCGTAGAGCAGCCAGTCCTCCGGGCAGGGCGCCTCGCACTTGATGCAGCCCTTGGAAGCTGCAGGGAAGAGGGGTCAGTATCCACCAGCACAGCGGGCCTCTGTGCGGCCCCCCAGGGCCCCCCAAGCTCCCCGCCACTCCCTCCACCTGCCTCCACTTAGGTGCCCATCAGCCACATGCCTCGGGGGAGCGCCTGTCACAGTCCCTGGCAGGTAAAAGGCTGGTGGCTAAATGAGTAAGGAAGAGGAATTTGGGACGCTGCCCCAAGGGGAAGTGACAGCAGGTTAGGCCCCTGGGTTAAGCTCTCCTCTCTCTCTCCGAACTCCCCGAGGCGTGGAACCCGAGAAACTTGGACTTGGAAGGGACCTGGGGGCCATGCGTCCTCTCTCTCCAGCCAGGGTGGGAACCGTCCCGATGGGCCTGCTCTCATTGGCCACACCCTCATCAGCTAACACTGCTGAATTGCTGGAAAGATCCTTTGCAATTTTTGAGTTCCAACCTGCCTTCCCATGACCTGGAACCTGTGGGTCCAGGATCTGCCTCTGGAGTGACCCGGACAGACCTGGTCTGTCTTCCACCTCCTACTTGAAGAAGGACCCCTGCCTCCCCTCTTCCAGGATTGAACAGACACCGTCCCTTCCACAGTCCCTTGCAGGGACTCCAGAGCCTTCTCCATCCTGCCCGGCTCAGTACGGTGTGCCCACATCACCAGTGAAATGCTGCCACCAGAACAGGCTGGGACACGTCAGCTGTGGTCCACCACCCAGCAGTGATCACCGTACCCCTTCCAGCTGCTGTGGGTTTTCCAGTCTTCAGATGCTCCAGTGAGAAGAATCTGCTTATATGTGCCTATGTGCACTTTTCTGGGAAGGAGGCCCAGAACTTCCATGAGATTCTCTAAGCCTCCTTGCCAAAAGGAATTCAGCCATACTCGCCAACTATTTTCCTATGATCTCTTCCTAAGCCAGGTCTCCCCTGTCCAGAACATGTGTAAATCACATTGAAATCCAAATGCAGGATCTTGTGTTTATTTCTTCCACAGTCATCTCAATCACATTGGCTCTTTTGAGTTTCTGAAGATAAATTTTAATCTTGATTTCTTTTTCATCTGTCATATTGAGCATTCCTCTTTGAAGTGTTTCACCTGCAGATTCCGTCAGCATATTTTTTTGTTTGTTCTCATACAAGAGATTGACTAAAATGTAGACCAGGACAGAGGCAAGAACAAGTCCATGGTACTCGAGCCCCCAGGGGAGCTACCACCACACCAACACCAGTTAATTAATGGGCACTCTGGCATGCCTGCTCAATGAGCTCCAGGCCCACTTAGACCTGCTGGCCATGCATTCCCACGAGGATCTCCAGGGACTCTTGTGTTTTACCGCAATCTCAATATGCTGTGTTTACACATTGCCCTGTCCTCCCAACCTAGCAACAGAACAATTTGATTTGTAACAATTAGTCTAGGTGAACCCAGGCTCACCCCAGCGCTCGTCACATTCCTTGCTAAGTACTCACAGCTCCTTGTGTAGCCTGCATGCCCTACAGGTGAGGGTTTGGTAGGAATTGATGTTATCAGTGGATTTTCCTCCCATTTTGAGGTCTTAGGGTGCTTCTCGAAGATGAAAGACAGAGGTCTTGAAGTCACTTTGCAAACCCTTCAGAAGCCATGACGTACTTTGACTTGAATCCATTAAATGCAGCAAATCCCAGGGTCGTATAGCCTCGCCTCCCTTGCTTAGTAGCAGTTTCCCCTTTTGCATTCCTTCTTCACCCCTTTCAGTCCTACCTGCCACTACGTGTTTCTCAGGCCTCTCCCCCTTGGAATGCTCTGGTCCCTCTACCTCCTGCTCTCTAGGAAACTATTCATTCTTCAGGGGTTAGCACATGTGTTCCCCACCTCTGGGAAGCCCCCAGGCAGTAACACCTCTACCACTGGGCAGGGAAGTTGATGTCATACATTTTTAAAAATCTCCAACACTTAGCCCGGGGCCTGACACACAGCCGGGCTCAATAAATGTTTGTTGAGTGAGTGAATGAGATCTCTAAGGCCCGTAACCCAAACCGTCTCCTTCAAGAAGCATTACGTGACTAACACACACCAAGTTTGTTCTGCATTCCCGAAGCATTTTTGTGAACGTACCTAAGTTAACATCTCCACTTTCGCTGCACGGCTTAGCAAAGAGGACAGGTATAGTCGATGTGTGAATGTACTATTTTAGGCTAAAATCTCATCTAGAACCAACACTCTATTTCCTATTTGCTTTGACCCCACTGAATTGGCGGTATGTCTGGAACCTTTCTTTACCTAATTAGACATGCCCTTGACGAGGTGTGTAGGAACTGAATTGCATAAATGCTCTGACATCTATGCTCACCCAGTATGCTCATCACCACCAGGATGGCGAACAGAAGCACTGCGATGGCCCCCAGCAGGAGACGCGTGGTGGTGTCTGAGGAGAGAGAAGGGGGTTATTACCTGGCACATCCCCACCACCCATCCCCGCCTCCGGCCCCAAGTCCTGATAGTGAGAAGCTCTGGGGCTGTGTTTGAACAAGCCCTCCAGGAGACTCTGATGCCGCAGTCTGAGGTGCCGTTCTAAAGCACGGGTCTGTCCGATTCTGCGATCCCCCTGCTTAAGAACCCTCCCTCCGGGGCTACGCACTTGAACTCCTTCTGTGGCTGTCGGAATTTTCCAATCTTTCATCTCCTGCTGCTTCTCTACCTCATCCCTGGTTTCAGCCAGACGGACTCCTTGAAATACCCGAGTCCGTCCTCACAGCCCTTCAGCTGGGTCTTTGCTCCCGAATTTCTTCTCCTCCACTGCAGTCTCTTGAAATCCTGCCCCACACCCCCCATTCTCTTCGCGAAAGCTTTCCCGATCCTCTGGCTTCTCCCTTTTAAATTTATATTTATTGTTTTCACCTAAAATTTTAAGTTGATGTTTAATGAAAGAACCCTTTTAGACTTCAGACACAGGGTCTTTGAAAGGTCTTTTGTGATAAAATATACATAACATAAAAGTTGGCATCTTAACCATTTTTAAGGGTGCAATTTGTGGCATTAATTATATCCACAAGGTTGTGCACTGTGAATTTGCAAAATTCCACTGTCTATTTGCAAAATGTTTTCATTACCCCAGACAGAAACTCGGTACCAATTAAGCATTAACACCTCATTCCCACCTCCTTCCAGCCCCTGGTAACCTCTAATCTGCTTTCTGTCTCTATAAATTCACCTATTCTAGGAACCTCATGTAAGTGAAATCATACAATATCTGTCCTTTTGGGTCTGACTTCTTTCACTTAACATAATGTTTGCAAGGTTCATCCATGTCGTAGCACATCAGAATTTCATTCCTTTTTCATGGCTGAATAATATTCCATTGTATAGTTATATACATTTTGTTCATCTATCCATCCATCCATCCATTGACAGACACTTGGGCTATTTCCATCTTTTGGTTATTGTAAAGAATGCTGCTATGAACATTGGCAAATATCTGTTTGAGTCTATTTTCAATTCTTTTGGGTATATACCTAGGAGTGGAATTGCTGGATCATATAGTAATTCTACATTTAACTTTTTGAGGAACCACCAAACTGTCTTCCACTGCTGCTGCACGATTTTGCATCCTACCAGCAATGCCAACGCACAAGTGTTCTAATTTCTCCATCTCTTCACCAACACTTGTTAGTTTCCATTTTTGTTTGTTATAGCCATCCTAGTAGGTGAGAACTCCCTTTCTATTTTTAGCCATTTTTAAAACTTTTTAAAAGTTATATGTGGGGGCCTCCCTGGTGGCGCAGCGGTTGAGAGTCCGCCTGCCGATGCAGGGGACCCGGGTTCGTGCCCTGGTCCGGGAAGATCCCACATGCCGTGGAGCGGCTGGGCCCGTGAGCCGTGGCCCCTGGGCCTGCACGTCCGGAGCCTGTGCTCCCCAACGGGAGAGGCCACAGCAGTGAGAGGCCTGCATACCGCAAAAAAAAAAAAAAAAAGTTATATGTGTGTATAGATGAAAGAAGTGTCTCCACAGCCCAGTGCTGGGCTGTCCACCATTACTCACCCATGACGAGCTAGGTACCAAAATCAAGAGGAAGTATCTAGAAACTTACAGCAATTCAGCATTGCTGTGACATCCAAGTGCCTGATACTGTTTCTAGTAATTTGTCTGTATTGTACTTCACAACAAATTGGGAAAAGAAACCTGGTCCTTTATCAAGATCTGAAAAGCAACAGATCTGAAGTTAAGAAATTCTATCAGCTTCACTAGACAAACTAACAACCCAAGAACATTGCCCCTTCCACAGAGGCAACTACTTCCAACCCTTTTAGCTAATTCTTTTGGTATTTACCTCCAAATCTCTAAAAGCTTTGCGTATGTCAATACTTTTTGACTTTTCTATTTAAGACACTACTTATTAACTTCCCACAGTAATGAGGAAGATTTAATTCTCTGCATGACTGTCCCCATCCTGACCACGCACACACTACCTGCTCTCTCAACATCATAGTTTGTGTTACACTGATCATTAGGTGTTCTTTTCATAGGGCAATGTAAATGCTACTCCCAGGAAAGCTATGCAGTGTATTATGATCTCTATTTCTACACAACTTCTTGTTTCCCTGTAATTAATCATTTTCCTTTGCTTACACTTCTGTGTGCTCATCATTACAACTTCAAAACTCCTTTAAGCTGATGAGGCAAAATCAGGAATTCTACTTCACCTTTGACTCAGTCTGCACAGGCTGCGCTAACAAAAACCACAGACTGGGTGCTGAAACAACAGACACTCCTCTCTCACAATTCTGGAGGCAAGGAAGTCCAAGATCAAGGTACCAGCAGATTCCATTCTTGGTGAGGGCCCCCAGGATGGGATTAGTGCCCTTATTAGAAAAGGAAGAGCCACCAGAGAGGAGAGAGGAAGCCCTCATATCCACTTTGCCTTTGCTATTTCCTGAAGATTTTTTTCAACTTTATCTTCCCACTCTCTACTGAATCTTTTATTTCTACAATTATTTTTAACTGCTAAGGTTTTTTTGGGTTTGTTGATGCTGTTCCCTGAATACTCCCTCTTAAAACATCCTGTTCTATTTTTTTTTTTTTCTTTTGCGGTACGCGGGCCTCTCACTGTTGTGGCCTCTCCCACTGCGGAGCACAGGCTCAGCGGCCATGGCTCACGGGCCCAGCCGCTCCGCAGCATGTGGGATCTTCCCGGACCGGGGCACGAACCCGTGTCCCCTGCATCGACAGGCGGACTCTCAACCACTGCGCCACCAGGGAAGCCCCCTGTTCTTATTTTAATGATGCAAAATTTTCTCTTATCTCTCTGAGGATATTACTGATAGTTTTTTAGGGTTTTTTTGGGGGGGAGGGGGGCTCCAGAGGGGGTGGGGGAGCGGTGGGCAGAAAGTTTAATCTGTATAATCTCTGTTTTCTCCAAACTGTTTTTTTTTCCTGTTCATTTGTTTTGATCTCTAGCTTCCATGTCAGAGACTTTCCTCAGATGTCTGGAGATCCTTGGTTATTTGTTCATGATTAAGGCAGGAGGAATAGGACTTCACTGGCACCTCTGAGACAGGAAGGGGGGCTTATTAACTGTGAGGGTCGTGGCAGAGTGACGGGCTGGTCCTCAAGGCTGTTTGTTGACCTCCTGGGGTTTTTCCTCTTGGGTCAGTGTCCCTGGAGACTGCTCTTCTGTTTTCCCTCCTGGAGGGTGTAGGCTTGGCTGGGAAAAGAGGCTAGGAGGCCAACCTGAGCCCTCAATACATAAATGTCGCCTTAACTGCTTGCTCTCAAGTGTGTTGGTGTCCGGAGGCCCTCTCTCCCCAAGGCAGAGGGCTGGGGATGGGCTCACAGGGTGGGGAGAGGATTGGGGGATTTGAAGTCTTCCTAACACGTGTTCAACCAGCCCTCCTGATTTCAGCTCCCTCTTCATTCACGGCCGTGCTGACTGGTGCCCCGGTCTCTGCGCTGTGGGGTTCCTGTTTGTGACTCAGGTTGCTCCTCTGCTTCCTGAACTTTCTCAGGCCAGTGGATTCAGTGTCAGTTACACCATCGTTGATCCCTATGTGTTTGTTTGTTTGTTAAATTTATTTATTTATGTTTGGCTGCATTGGGTCTTCATTGCACCGCCAGGCTTTCTCTAGTTGTGGCGAGTGGGGGCTACTCTTCATTGCAGTGCGCGGGCTTCTCATTGCGGTGGCTTCTCTTGTTGCGGAGCACGGGCTCTAGGCGCACGGGCTTCAGTAGTTGTGGCTTGCAAGCTCTAGCGCGCAGGCTCAGTAGTTGTGGCGCACGGGCTTAGTTGCTCCGGGGCATGTGGGATCCTCCTGGACCAGGGCTCGAACCCGTGTCCCCTGCCTTGGCAGGCGGATTCTTAACCACTGCGCCACCAGGGAAGCCCCTCGTTGCTATTGTTTTGTCTCCTGTTCTTGTTATCCTTGTGACCTTTTAAAAATCCCTTTACGGTTGTATTAATGAGCTTTGGAAGAGGAAGAAAATAAACGCAGTCTGCCATCTTTACTTGCAAGTCCAACAGACATCCGGGAGTCCTTCCTATGAGCACGGTCTATACTGGCAAGTGACCAGGAGTCCAGAGGTGGGTGCCTTCCGGCACAGTAAAAACAGGCTCACGCCTGCCCTCGAGGGCTGGGCTCCTTCTGTATCTGCTGTGCTGTCCTCAGGGGCAGCTTGTTGTAAGACTAATCCCCTTGAGCTGCGTATGAATCCTGCCTTTCCCTTCTTTATTTTTTTTATTTTTTAATTCTTTTTGGCTGCACTGGGTCTTTGTTGCAGCTCGCGCAGGCTTAGTTGCGGTATGTGGGATCTTAGTTCCCCGACCAGGGATCAAACCCAGGCCCCCTGCATTGGGAGTGCAGAGTCTTAACCACTGGACCACCAGGGAAGTCCCTCCTTTCCCTTCTTTAAATGCCTCTCAATCCTCTTCTATAACCCTGGCACTGCAATAAGAGCATAGCATCGTCAGCCACTTCACGGGGGTTCAAATCCCAGCTCTGCCACTTTTTAGTGGCAAAGCTACTTAGCTTCCATTTTATTTCCTTTTCCTCGTCTTTCAAATGAAGTCATAATAGTGTCTCCCTCTTAGAATTTTATGAGCATTCAACGTATAGGCCTTAGAGCAGTGCCTGGCACGGTAAGCTCTCCCTCAGTGTTAGCAGTTACCCATGGGCTTCTCTAGGGTGAGGGCAGTGCTTTCCTTACGTTTGGGTTCCTTATAACAGGGCTCGGTCATTGCCTTGCATGTTACAGAGCACCCACTGATACTAAAGAACACAGAGGGAATCTAGCTACCCTGAATGACAATGCCCTTGGCCGTGCGGATATACACCTGCTTTCAGGGAAAGGGGAGTCTGTGCCTGTGTCTCCGGCATTGCCAGAACTGAGGACTCTCTTCATCCTCTCATGGGGATAACTGCTCTGGCTGCTGCGCTGTGGACAGAGAGAGGGTGCGCTAGAGTCTGACACGCCAAAACAATGTTGTATTAGTTTCCTAGGTTGACGTAACAAAGCACCACAAAGCAGGGGGCTTCAAACACCGGAAGTGTGTTGTCTCGCGGTTCTGGAGGCTGGAAGTCCACGATCAAGTTGTCAGCGGGGCTGTGCTCCCTCTGAGACCTGTAGGGAAATCCTTCCTTGCCTTGTCCTCGTTTGTGCTGGTTGCCTTGCCTTGTCCTCGTTCATGCTGGTTGGCTGGCAGCTGCGTCACTGCAGTCTCGGCCTTCGTTGTCACATCCTTCTCCCTGTGTGTCTCTTTGTCTTCATGTGACCACCTCTTATAAGGACACCAGTCATATTGGGTTAGGAGCCCACCCTGCTCCAGTATGCCCCCCTCTGAACTAATTACAACTGCAATGACCATATTTCCAAATAAGGGCAGATTCTGAGGTGCTGGGGAGTTAGCACTTCAACATATCTCTTTGGGGGGGATACAATTCAAGCCGTTACAAATGTCTAACTCAGCAGTCCTTCCTTCTATGCAATGGCCCTTATTAGATGGAGTTTGAGGGGGCAGTTTATTTATGTTATAAATGTATATGACTTAGCCTAGTGTTAGAAGGAACAACTGAAAAAAGCCTGGCACCCAAGCCCAGACAGATCTCCCAACACCCTCACATCCACAGTGCAAAAGAGAATCATAGCTGACGTCTCTAAGTTGCCAGGGCCACGGCCTGGAAAGCATACTCTTGACTGTCACAGACTATCAAATGCAGAGTTTGGTAATTTTTACATTTTTAAGAGGCTTTGCTAAATGCATGTGTGTGGTTTTGAGCAGGAAGTTGTGGGTTTATGTCTTATCAAGAAACTTTCAACATTAAAAATTCAGAATTGGTGAGCACTGGAAAATCTATAGCCTGAGATTTGCAGAATCACTCTGTCCCCACTCCTGTACCCCTAGGCTGCTTTTCCTCACCCTCCCTACCCCAATGCCAGAAATATTCCCGTCTCCCATCACCTCCAGTCTTTCCAGAATCCAGGCGGGAGCTCTGGATCACTTTCCCAGCCTGTCCCCCAAGGCTGAGGGTGGAAGGAAAGGTTAATATCCACAGGGAGAGGACTCAATCAGGAGAATTTCTGTTTGGCTTCCTATTTATAAAGCTAACTGTTCATCGAAGGAGAGTCTTAAAGACCTGGGCTGTAATCCCAGCTTCAGATTTAAGACGTTTTCCACGTCACTTAACCTGTGAAGAGGAAAAAGCATCTGCCGGAGGTGGCAGGGCTGTCTCAGGAGCGCGGGGAGGGGGGCTACATGCGTCAGAAGCACAATTTGATTCTCTCCAATTAGCCTCCCCAAGCCGCATGTTGGTCAGCTCAGGACAGAGTAAGAGGTTTCACATCAGAGGGCCTCGTGGCAAACCCAACGGGATTTCACGAGTGAGAGAGCAACGTGCATCCTTGGGCAAGACACTTAGCCTCTCTGAGTCTCAGTTTCCTCATATATAAGATAGGTACAACACTCACCAAGCCCCTGCAAGGGCAGATGTGAGGGTTAAACACGACAGCTATTGTGAAAGCCCCAGCACGGGGCTCGCACTTTGTAGGTACTTGATAAATATTCGGTACGTGGTGATTCAGGAGCACAGGCCCCCTGAGGGTTCAGCTTGGTCAAATCAAGAAGTCTCAAGACAGATGCTTGGCTAAGCAAGGGCTGCAAAACCCCTTGGTCCCCAGGCCTGGCAGACCCCTCATCCCATCACGGGTGTTTCTCAGGGTCTGTGGACTGTGCTCATTATAAGGACTTCAGTTTGGGGCCGGAAGTGGACTCACAGTAGGCAGACGAGCAGTCAAAGGATTTCAGTTGAGCAGTTGGTCATACACTTTCCCTGGGTTCCCTCATCAGGGATGCCGGGCTCTAGGGACTGGGGAAAGGGATCACCTGCACACAGCCTACACCCCAGCACCTTTGTCTGTGTAGCCCCGAGAGGCAGAAATCCTTATCTTGCTTAGCAGATGAAGAAACTGAGGCTCAGACAAGTTTGAAAACCTGCCAGCCCGCTGGCAGTGGAAGGATCTGGCTCAGGCTTACCCAACTCCAGAATCAGTGCTCTTTGCACTGCAGCAGGCTGCCTCAGCCCCTGTCCTGTGATTTCTGCAAGGGCAGGGATGTTCCCAGTGCCTAGAGCTGCGCTGGAACAGTGGGGCCTCCAGGAGTGTTTGTGGGAGGTGAGGAAGAGTGCGTGAATGTGGGGGGATAAGCACACGGCAGGACCCTGGAGAGCACCATCGTGGTCCGAGAGCTCCCCTCTCCCCGCAGGAGACGCGGCGCCCAGGGAACACCGAGGAGATACTCGGGACCAGTGGAGGGGAGGCCCCTGGCAGGGACACAAACTCCACATTCTAAAACTCCTGTGGAAAAGGCCCACAGGCCCCAGATGCTGAGCCCCCAAGGTCCACAGGCACCAGGGTGGGGCTGCTCCTGGTGGACCACGGGAACGAGGACAGGGGCCGGAGGTGCCACGAGACACAGAGCCAGGCCAGGCAGGGAGCCATGTCCAGACAGGCGAGACGAGGCTGGGCCACAGGTGGGCACTGAGCACAGAGTGGGCTAGACTCCACAGGGCCTGGAAGACCCAGTGTCCTGAGAGACCCCCGGGCCATTTCCTGCCGGGCGTGCGGCTTCTTCTTCAGCCTAACTTGCAGGTGGTCGGCCCAGCCATGGCTGGGAGTGGGACGCAGAAGGGGCCAAGGTCAGGATGGGAGGTAAGACGGGGGCCAGCCAGCCGGAGGCACTGAAAGAGGCCGCACCACCCCTGAAGTGGCCCCTAAGCCCTGGGGGTTAGAATGAGGTCAGGGCAGCCCCTGGAGAAATGCTTCCGCATGAGCGAGTGGAGAAATACAGGCAAGAGGCGTGAGCAACTTCAAGAAATAACTTGGGCAGGAGGGAAGCAGGGAGTCACAGGCAAATCTAACAGTGAGCCCGAAGGTACACGACAAAGAGAGGGTTTGTCCCCCTTTATTCAGCTCAGCTCTCCCCAGACCGAAGGTCCTCTGCAATGGCTGTCCCACACTGAGTTCCAACATCTTTGCCTCCTTTGTCCCAAATCACCATCCAGGTGTCCAGCTTTCCCCTCAGAGTCTGCACAGCCCCTCCTCAGGCCATCTGTGTCCCTTGGCCTACCAGCCTTTGGGCCAAATGCTGACAGAACTGTCCCCCCCTCTCCCTGCTTGGCCAGGCACCTGCCCTGGCTGGCACTGGTTATGTCCCTCCCCTGACCACGGCCCCGCCTTCCTCACTGACCTGGCCTTGCTCTGACCCCTCTGGGCCACCACCACTTCTCCAAGGGCCCCCCACTGTCTCATTCTATGCTTCAAATCTCTCAACAGCCGCTTCAGACAAAGTCCACACACTTTGGCAAGGCCTGGGTGGCCACTCACGGTCTGGGCCCTCCAGACTCCTCTCTTCTCACCGCGCCTCACCCCGATCCTGGTATTCTGGAGGTCAGTTCCCCACAAGGCACAGGCGAGTCCTCGCCACTTGAGCCCTGAACGTGTCACTCCTCGAGCCTGGTGCACCCATCTTTCTCTTTCCACACCTCCTAAGAGGTCACCTACTCCAGGAAGCCCTCCTTTTCTGACACTCCTTCCCTAATGGTTGGGTGATCCAGGTCCTGGGCTTCCCTAGTTGATGCCATCCAGGAAGGTCCTCGGCCTTTGGACTCCGGGTGTCCAGAGTACCAGCCCTCCGGGCAGCTCCAGCACCTCCCACAACGCACAAGTGGTCACACAAGTTAACTGAACTCATGAACTTGAAATCTGTCTTCCACTTTGGTGACCGCCCCCTTGGCCAGTCAGGGGTCAGGCCGTGAGCCCCTCTGACTGGAAGAGGTAGGTGGGACCCCCGACTTGCAGGGAAGGCCCTCTGGCCGATTCTCCCTCCAGGCACCACCAGCGCCCCATCCCCCAACCCCCTTCTCACGGGGCATTAGCACCGCGTCGGGGTCCATAGCTTTTGTCACTTTGCCCAAAGCACTTTCACTGCTACAGGGTCAAGCCACTCTCTCAATATGCCTATCGGGTGAGTGCCGGACAGTAACTGTCCCCCTTCACTCATAAGGAAACAGGCTCAGAGCGTGAAACCTGCTCCCAAGGTCAAAGAGGGAGTTAGCTGCAGAGACAGGGTCAAGGTTGAACTATAGGTGGTCCCCAGTTACCTGTTCCCCACCGCCCCACAATGTGTCATCTGATGCCCTGGCAATCCTCTGGGTTCCAGAGTCGCGCTCCCCGCTCTCCCCACCGGGAGACCGGCCAAGGTGACTCTGTCCCGCCTCCCGGGTCCCCGGGCCGGGGGATGGAGGGCCGCTAGGCGCTTACCCTCCAAGGCCGCCTTCCAGCTGGTGCTGCCCTCGTAGCCCGACCCCGATCGCCGCAGCAGCCCCTCGGGACCGCGGCCCTCCGCTTCGGCTGGCGAGCGCAGCCTGGGCGCGGCGGGGGCGGACGCGGGGCGGACGGCGGGGGGCGGCGGCGGCCGGGCCCGCGCGGGGGGCTCCTGGGCCGGCTCCATGCCTGTCGCTGCGCCGCGCCGCGCCCGCGCTCCTGTGCGGAGGTGCGGAGCCCGGCCCGACGCGCACTCTGCGCTCCGCGCGCCCTGCGGGCCCCCCAGGCCGGCCTCGGGTGGGCGAGGGTCGGGGCTGGCGCAGGCCGAGGCTGAGCCCGGCTCCCCGCGCCGGACCCGCTGCGCCCGGCGGCCGCCACCGCCTGGGTCCCCGCGCACCGCGCCTGCCCCGCTGAGCCGCAGCCTCCGCGCAGAGCCGGGGCGGGGGAGGAGGAGCGCGGGGAGGTGCGGCAGGGCGGGCGCAGGGAGGGAGGAGGCTCGGGGCGCGAGGGGACCCCGCAGCCCCACCCCCCGGCCTCCCGCCCCCTCGGCAGGAGTCCAGATGCTGCGGAGCCGGGAGCGCGGACCCTGGAGCCGGGAGCCCTGGCTTCTAATCCAGGTCCACCTGGCAGCCTCCTGCTTGTCCTCTGTTAAAACGGGAATCAAGTTCATGCGGCTCAAGCAAGATGAGGGGCTTTCCTCTGGGCTACCCTGGAGCCAGAGCAGAGGGGTGAGGGCTGTGTCTTCGGCCAGAATCGGCGAGCACGAGAGAGCAAAGTGCCGACGGAGCAACATTTTCAGATTCAGTTAACATTGAGCATCTAGTAAGTGCCAGGGGGCTTTACAAACATGAACTGACAACACCCCCAGTTTAGGATGAGGACCGGAATTAGAAAGGTCAAGGGCATTGCTGAAGACGGCACCGCACGAGCGCACGGTCGGCTGGTTTTCTGACTCCCAGGCCCGGGCTCCCTCGATGGTCTTCACTTGGGCACTCTTTCCGTGGCTGAACCCGGGCCACCTCCGGCTCCACGCCCAGCCCCACGTCTGCGTCGTCTCTCAGCCCATGATTCCTCATCCTCAGCCTTCCTGCTCTGTCCCCCACCGCCAGATCCAATCAGTACCGACTCCTGTGAACCGTCCCTTTCAGAGGCTCCCTTCTCACAGCCCCTCGCCAAGTACAAGTCCATTTCATCTGTCTGGCCGCAGCCTCAGTCTCCTTACGGTCTCCCTCGGCTCTTGCTTCCTCCTGTCTCAGCACCAGAGGCATCTTCCTAAAATGTGAACCTCACCAGTCCTTCAGGGCCCCCTCTACCTGTGGGCTTGGTCCAACTTCTTCTTTTTTTTTTTTTTTGCGGTACGCGGGCCTCTCACTGTTGTGACCTCTCCCGTTGCGGAGCACAGGCTCCGGACGCGCAGGCTCAGCGGCCATGGCTCACGGGCCCAGCTGCTCCGCGGCATGTGGGATCCTCCCAGACCAGGGCACGAACCCGTGTGCCCTGCATCGGCAGGCGGACTCTCAACCACTGGGCCACCAGGGAAGCCCTGGTCCAACTTCTTACAAGGCTACAAGGCCCCTCTTTCAGGCTTCATCTCCTTCTTCCCCTTCTCTGCTGGCCCCAGACACACCCAACTGTGTTCTGTCTTTCCTCCAGGCCAGGAAACATTCTCTCCCCTCTGCCTGAAATACGTTTCCTCTTGGTCCTTCTCATCCCAACCTGTAGCCCCTCACACACCAGTTTGCCCACGTAACGTCTGCTGATGCTTCAGATCACACATCCTCTAGGATGCCACATTCGTTTGGATTCGATTCGGCAGACTGTAAGAGAAGACCCCAAGAGCAAAGGCTTAGACTCGAAAGTCCAATAAAAGAAGTCTGGAGCTGGTCAGCCCAGGACTGGGCTGAGCTCCGAGGTCATCAGGACCCAGTCTTCTTCCCTTGGGCAGTGTTTTTACCACCTTCTAACACACTCCGTGTTCCTGTCTCTAGAGTTCCATCCCAGGTAAACCTGGGTCCTCCTATGTCTCCGGATACAGGCTCCTTTTCTTAGGGTTAGATCATAGGAATGAGTCCTGCCCACAAACTCAGAGGTTGGGGGGAAAAATTTTCCTTTTCCTTTAAATTAACTTAATTGTAACTTCAGGTCACCATCTGCTAAGGTGGTAGCAAATTCCGGCTCATTTTTTAAATTGAGATAAAATTCACCATTTTAACCATTCTAAAGTCTACAATTCAGTGTCTTTGAGTACATTCATAATATATTCACGACATAGTGCGACCATCATCACTATCTAATTCCAGAACATACCCTAAAGAGAAAGCTGGTCACCCCTCATCTCCCTCTCCTCCAGCCCCTGCCAACCACGAGCCTGCTTTCTGTCTCTGTGAGTTTGCCTAGCCTGGGTATTTCATATCACTGGAATCCTACACTCTGTGGCCTTCCGTGCCTGGCTTCTCTCACTTAGCACGTTTTCGAGGGGCATCTGTGTTATAGCATACGTCGGTCCTGCATTCCTTTTCATCTCGGTCTGTTTTGAAGGCTGTTGTCCTTCCTAGGTGGTATCAGAGTCCCTGAGGCTTATGAAGGAGACCCTGGCTGGCACCTGTCCTCCGAGCCGGGCAGGCCCTGCTTCCTGGCTTTCCTGGGATACGGAGTCTCTGCTGGGGCTGGGGCTCTGGGGCCAGAGCTGCCTGTCCTGGCCACCGAGCCATGTGGCGCCAGAAGGCTCTCATGGAGTAGTAGTGACCCTGCTGCCCTGGAGGAGTCCCCAGACCTCTCTGCCCTTCCCGGGCAGGGGCCCGCCCTCCTCACCTCGCCGCTTCTCCCAGGGCCCCCTCTCTCCAGGACACCCCATCACCTCTTCCGCGGCCTTAGGTTTTTAGTACAGATCAGCTTCATTTTCAGGCTACCTTGCTGTCTGCCCCACCACAATTATTAAGGCAAAGACATACAAAGCCTGGCGAATTGCTTACAGTTAGGAAATATGTAGAGAGCCAAACAAAAATTTCATGAGAATAGGTTATCCTGCTACCTGCCAGAGTGTCATGGTTGGCCCTGCCTCCCCACATGCACTGAGCAGTTCTGGAACGTTGGTGTTTACTAGACCAGGAGGGCACAGAGTTGCGAACCCGAATGTGCAGGGGCAGACATTTGAAGGAAGGAAGGAAGGAGTAAATCCTACCAGTGGGGGCTGTGGGGGACCCCCTCACTCAGGTCAGTGGGTTATTGCCAAGTGGCCATGCTGCTCCAGTGTTAACAGCGCTTCCCAGCATTTTGGTGTTTTCCAAAGGGGTTGGAAAGATGAGTTGTCATATGAAACTTCATAATTTTTAATTCTGGCAAATAATTCATATTTTAATAGAAAACTTGTATAAGCCCAAAAATAACAGCCACAGCGCGCGCGCGTGCACACACACACACACACACACACACACACACACACACACATATCTACATGATTGATTCAGCCTCTGGGCTACCAGTTGACAGTCTCTGATTTAAGGATACACTTGATGTCAGGGACCCCATGTAGCACAAGACATCACAAACCCGTAGATAAATTGTCACTGGATAAGACCCCTGAAGACAAATACCTCCTAATTAGGCAAGGGCCTCATTTGCTGGCCTGTCTCCCCGTCTGGAAGGAAACTTCCTCACTGCTTATTATGTGAGGATACGGTGTGGGTCCTCATGGTTACGAGCAGGTGCTGAACTCGGAGGATATTAGGAAAGGTATTTCCATATGGATGAGGGCTGAACCTATATGCGGGTTGTAAGTTTCTCTGCTTATTCCTTTGGAGTAGGCTGGAGAAATCACACCACCTACTCCCCATACATCAATGAAATCACCTGAGATCTGCAACCAGACTGCCTATTACTGTGGGACACCAGGAAGGTCTTAGCTCTTGGCAGTAAGAGGAGTAGGAACAGATCATTTATAACAACAAACATAAATAATTCACTTTACTGTCCGTAAGTTAATAAAGTGAAAAAATTGTGAAACCAACACAAGGAGAAGACTAAGTGCTGGTGGTAGAATATATTTTATTACATGGCTGTGTTTTGGCATAGTTTCCTTCGCAGAGTCTGTTCTTGGCTGTCTACAATCAAATTCTCATTGCCAAGTCCATGTGAGTATTGTTGTATAATTCACTGTGCTGCTTGGAGCCATGGGGTCTTCAAGGTCCTTCTTCCTTGGGTTCAGGAAGACACTGTCCTTTTTGTGGCACAGAGGAGACATCCTTCTGGTGAAGAAGTTCCTCTCCACCGGGGCGGAGCCTCCCCTCTGTCAAGTTGATGTGTATTTCTCTCTAGAGCGTGGCTCGTCTTGCTGAAATAAGTCTCCACTCCCCTGTCCCGTCCTTCTTTGTCACAGGGCCCCCAGTGATGTGATGGTGTGGTTTGTCCTCTGCTGGGTTTTGGTTTTGTTTTGTTGCGTTTTGTTTTGGTTTTGGCTTGCACAGCGCAGCTTGCGGGACCTTAGTTCCCCTGGGCGGTGAAAGCGCGGAACCCTAACCACTGGACCTCCAGGGGATTCCTAGGTCCTCGCTGGTTTCCATCAGGCCAGATGATGACTCTGAATCTTTCTCATCCTCAACCTAACCCTAATACACTCTCTATGCTGGCGACCCCAAGTAGCGCACACAAACAGATTGTTCAAGCAGAAATACTGAGGGTCGTCAAAAGACTTTGGCCAAGAGATTTTCCTATCCCAGAGCCAACTGTGAGACACGCTGAACAATGATACTGTGGCCCAGGAAATGAGCGTCAGCTCCTGGACGTGGGCACACCAAAAGAGGATTGTGGTGAGTAAATCTTCAAAGCACCGGAATAATTTTGTATGGCCAGTGGTTTCCCGAAGGTTGTTCTCCGGAAGGAGGAGAGTCCACAGAAGTTAAAGCACGTGAAAGTGAAGGGGAGGGTAGGCAAGGCAGCAGCTGCGAAATCCCCGCGGCGTGGGCTTTTCTGCATCCAGGGAGAGAGGCACCGCGCTGGTGCAGCAGGGCCTGGAGGTCACCCTGGGACTGAGGCTTTGTGAGCTGGTGTGGGTTTCTCTGACAACACGATCCACTTGGGATTTCAGGGGGCTTCCAGGCTATTTGTGTCCCAGTGCCATGGAGTAGGAACAGAACCACTGACTGCCCAGCTCACAGTCCTGACTCTGTCCCTTACTTCGTCGAGGTTTATTTGTCTAACTTCCTCCTGCCTCTGTTTTCCTCATCTGAAAATCAGCATCTACCCCAGTGGGTTGTTATGAGTAATGAGTTCATGTAGGCGAACACGTACGAGAGACACCTAAGTGTCAGTTCGCGGTACTCGCCTCCTAAGTCCCAACTTTCTCTCTTGCCGTTTTCTGCCTCTCAGCTTGTGGTCCCTGTGCTCTCGGCTTGTTGCAGAAAATTCAGCTTTTCCAACAGCGCTTGACCGGACTCTCAGCCATATTGGATTGCAGGTCACAGGCAGAAAGGGCCTCTCATGATAAAGCTGTATCTTCTTCTTTCTGTGTATGTTTTATTTTAACTTTAGTAAAAAAACACGCAACATAAAATTTACCATCTTAACCATTTTTCAGTGGCATTCAGTACATTCATTTTGTGCAGACATCACCACCATCCACCTCCTGAACTCCTTTCATCCTGCAAAACCGAAGCTCATTACCCATCAAACAACTCTCTGTTTCCATCTCCTCCCAGCCCCTGGCAACCACTGCTCTACTCTCTCTCCCTATGAATTTGACTAGTCTAGTTACCGCATATAAGTAAAATAGTGCACCTAGTCTGAGTGGCCACAATGTAATTAGTTGCTTCATTACTGGGTAATGAGAATGGCCAGCTTGCTGCCAAGAAGAGAAGGCTCTCCACCTTCCTTAACTCAGCCAATTCCATATTCCAGGGTCACTTGCCAACCCCCCTTCTTTTTTTTTTTTTTTTTTTGCTGTACACGGGCCCCTCACTGTTGTGGCCTCTCCCGTTGCGGAGCACAGGCTCCGGACGCGCAGGCTCAGCGGCCATGGCTCACGGGCCTAGCCGCTCCGCGGCATGTGGGATCCTCCCGGACTGGGGCACGAACCCGTGTGCCCTGCATCGGCAGGCAGACTCTCAACCACTGCACCACCAGAGAAGCCCCCAACCCCCCTTCTTGATGCCAGTTTCTATAGCAAGACTCTTCCTAGGGTGAGCTACAGAAAGCCCTGCCCAATTGGCTTAGGCCAAAAAGGAATCCATTGGCACATGTAACTGAAAGTTACACGTGAGCCCCAAAAGGGCTCCAGGTAGACCTAAGCCAGACTCTTACACTGTGTCATCAAGGCCAGCAGCTCTGTGTTTTGGTTCCATTCTTCTCCATTCTGCCTCCACACAATGGAACGTGCTCCAGGACCACACCTCCCCAGATGCAAGGTCAGCAGGAAAAAGAGAGCTTCTCTTCCCTAAATAATTCAGTTAAAGTCCTGGCCCTGACTGACCTTGCCCGCACCCAGGTCATGTGTCCACCCCGAACCAATCTCTGTGGTAAGGTCTGGGCCATATGTCCAAGCCTGTAGCTGAGGTCAGGGTCATCCTCACCCAAATCACAGGACTGAGAGTGGGGAAGAGACAAAGAAAATGCTACTGTCACAGGAAGAAAGGGGACAGGCTGTTAGGCAGGAAAAAACAGCAAATGTTTGCCATATAGACAGTGGAATCGTAAAGCCCTTTAAAAAGAATAAAGTAAATCAGTATTTGTTGATTTGGAGCAATCTCCAAGCTGAGTTAGAAGGAAGCAAGATGCAGAAAAGCAGCAGAGTGTGTGTCCACCTGTGGCCACCAAAGGATGCGTATGTGTTCACGTACGCGTGTGTGCTTGTACAGGCCTGAAGGTTTTTGCGAGAAAATACAAGAAACAGTTCACGGGTATTTACCTCTGTACAGCGGAACTGGGGGGCATGGGACTTCTTTTGTTTTCTGTCCTTCTGAATTTTTAGCTGAATATGTGTACATTTTCATTAAATATCAATTTACCAGGCCCCACCTTTAAGTCGTATTCAGAGCATCTGTGTTAGAATTGTTACCTCACAGGAACTGGGGAAGATCACTGGGTCTGTGGAATCTGTGGCCTGGCTGAGATTTTGACTGAGGGGCAGTGGGTCTGGGATAGCGAGGCCCCAGGGCCCCGGGCCAGGAGCTGGGCAAAGCAGAGCCACCTGTCATGTTTTCTATGTCAGGGGTAGCGGCTGGGGAGCCCTTCAGAGGGAAAGAGGAGCTTGGGACTCAGCTCTGAGAGCTCACAGCTGGGCACTGTCTTCCTTTTTCAGGAACAAAGAGAAAACTAGCATCTGGGTGGGCCTGGATTTGGGGTCCAAAGCATCTTTGGAAGGATCTCAGAGCAGCTACAAGTCCCCTCTTTGGCACCCTGGCCCCAAAGGTGCCCCCAGAAGTGCTTGATTTTACCTTGGCCGTGAACCCACTTACCATTATTTATATAAGGTGATTACCGTTTACATCTAGATATCGTGTAGCAGAAACATTCTGCAAATTGCTAAAACGTCAAATCAACTCTGCGGTATCGTTTCTAAGTGCAGGGACAGCGTCTGCCCCTGTGTGTTAAGACTTCATCACGTGCTGCGCAGGTGGCTGGGCCATCTGCTTACAACCTTCCAAAATTAGGAGCCCAGGAGACACCCCCAGACTCGTGACCCAGGAACTGCCAGCCACCTTCACAGACACCCCACTTCCCCAACCTGAAAATCAAGCCAAGAGAGATCAAAAGCTCTTCCTTCAACAAATTCTTTAACAATTATTGAGCATCAAATACACACTGGGCACATTGCTAGGTGCTGGGAATACAGAGGCCAAGGACACACCCAGCCCCGGCCCTCGGAGCTTCATGATGAGAGCCTGAGCAGCGGATGGAAGCTGAGCCGCCTGGTGAGCACACTGGCTACCAGCTCTGAGAGTGAGAGGGCAACTGTGCTCAGCATTTCCTGATGGAAGCAACCTCTGCAGGCAAGAAAAACTGTTCCTGGCCAAAAGATTGACTTCACAATGAGAATGATGTCTCAGGCATTAGCCCTCTCCCTGGAGCGTAACAGGAACCTGCAAGTGACCCAAAAAACTTGCACCAAGTCTTTGTTGTATTCACCAAATCTGACTTTGTACTTTTTTTCTAAAATGACAAAAATAAATTTTTAAAATTATGAAGTTAATACATAAGCTGTTTTCATGCAAACAATATATTAATTTTAAACTTTCGCTTGCATTTGGTATACTACATATGCTTCTAAGTACTTTTTAATATAGGTAAAATAAATATTTATGATTTTTTTTTTACAAAAGTTAATACATTCTGCACCTTGCTTCTTATGTCACATCATATAGCTCTCTTGCATTCTTTTTTAACACTTACATAGAATTCCACAGTTTGGAGATACCATGATTATTACTACTTCATTATTCTCCTAGGGATGGACATTTAAATTGTTTCTAATTTTTTAATAGCACAGGCAATGCTGCAATGAATATTCTAGCATATTTACTTTTGTGCCGTTGTACAAGTGTTTCTTTTTTTTTTTGGCTGTGTTGGGTCTTCGTTGCTGTGCACGGACCCTCTCTAGTTGCGGCGAGCGGGGGCTACTCTTTGTTGCGGTGCGTGGGCTTCTCATTGCGGTGGCTTCTCTTGTTGCGGAGCACGGGCTCTAGGCGTGCGGGCTTCAGTAGTTGTGGCATGCAGGCTCAGTAGTTGCAGCTCGTGGGCTCTAGAGCACGGGCTCAGTAGTTGTGGCTCACGGGCTTAGTTGCCCCGCAGCGTGTGGGATCTTCCCTGATCAGGGCTCGAACCCATGTCCCCTGCATTGGCAGGCAGATTCTTAACCCCTGTGCCACCAGGGAAGTCCCTGTACAAGTATTTCTATGGAAGAAGTTTCCAGAAGTGGAATTACTGGGTCAAAAGTTCTCTGAAATGGTTCAGCTTGAGTTTGAAGTGAAAATACTGTGTAAGTAAACATTCTGCAGAGCAGAGAGTTATTAAATAATGCACAAGATGAATTATTCAGAGTGATATTTAAAGCGTGCCCAAGGGTATGCTTTGTGCCTTTGGGCTGCCTTGTCAGAAATGTTCCAGTTTCCTCGTGAGGACAGGAAGTCAGCAGAGCAGGATTCCTGAGCCGGGGTCTCCCTGATCCCACTGACAGGAACGTGTGAAGGGTTTTGATGGCAGCATCAGAATTATTCACGGACTGAACGCATCAGTTGATCACACAAGAGGATGGATCACACGTGCGCATGAGGAGCCCTCAGACTCCTAAGTGCCGTTCTGAAGAGAGAACAGCATACCCAAGAGGCATTTGGGTGTGAGCACCTGTCCTCACACAGCACCTGATCCTCTTCCTGCTTAGGTAATAAGCTCCGGGTCAGTTTCTCACTTACTCAAAACTCACACTGTATATACTTGCTGTCTAAACCTCTTTTTTTTTCTTTTGGCTGTGTTGGGTCTTCGTTGCTGCGCGGGGGCTTCCTCTAGTTGCGGCAAGCGGGGGCTACTCTTCGTTGTGGCGCAAGGGGTTCTCACTACGGTGGCTTCTCGTTGCGGAGAGCAGGCTCTAGGCTCGCGGGCTCAGTAGTCATGGCACGCGGGGCTCAGTAGTCGTGGCACGTGGGCTCAGTAGTTGTGGCTTGCAAGCTCTAGAGCATGGGCTCAGTAGTTGTGGCACACGGGCTTAGTTGCTCCACAGCATGTGGGATCTTCCCAGACCAGGGCTCGAACCTGTGTCCCCTGCATTGGCAGGCGGATTCTTAACCACTGTACCACCAGGGAAGTCTCCAACATCTCTCTGATTGAATAACTTTCAACCTGAGAGAAGTGAGGGACCAAGCATCATATTTAGCCCCAAGTTCCCTGAATCTTACACAGTGCCTGGCACACAAGCGGTCTTGGCAAATGCTTCTTGTAGTATGGCGCAGACTAATGTCAGCGCTAGTTGGGCTGTTAATTTACTACTGGGCATGGGTAAATCACCTCCCTGCTGTAAGCCTCAGTTCCCCATCTCCCTGCTGGAGTTGTTTCAGGGCTGAAGTGAACCGTACACAGAGCCCACAGTATTGTGAATTGATATAAAAGGTGAGGATTAGAAAGTGGCCTCCGTATGTGACTTTTCAAATATGCCCAGACATTAAGGAACATTTTGGGGTCTCAAAAGCAGGTTAGAGTTTGTTTTTCTCACAGACATTTTACGATTCAATTAAGTAGGGATTCAAAGTGGTAAAAAAAAAAAAATGCTGTTTCCTGTAATACTAAAACTGTTTTCATTTTGAGTGGGGTAAGAATACAGCCTTTGAAACTTTTTTTTTAAATATATTTATTAATTTTGGCTGCACTGAGTCTTCGTTGCTGCACGCGGGCTTTCTCTAGTTGCAGCGAGTGGGGGCTACTCTTGGTTGAGGTGTGCAGGCTTCTCATTGCGGTGGCTTCTCTTGCTGCGGAGCACAGGCTCTAGGCGTGCAGCCTTCAGTAGTTGTGACACGCGGGCTCAGTAGTTGTGGCTCACGGGTTCTAGAGCGCAGGCTCAGTAGTTGTGGCGCACGGGTTTAGTTGCCCCGCGGCATGTGGGATCTTCCCGGACCAGGGCTCGAACCCGTGTCCCTTGCATTGGCAGGCGGATTCTTAACCATTGCGCCACCAGGGAAGTCCCTGAAACATTTTTATGTTCCCTGGTTTGGCTTTGAAAACGACTGGTGAAAGTTTCTCTGAAGCTCCGCCCCCTCCCTCATTCGGTTTGTTTATTACCCACAGGTGACACCGATGGCCTCGCGGAGCCTCGAGCCTGAAGCCCTGGACAGGCATGTTCTAGAATGCCTGAGCCCAGCATTTTCGGCATTTTCGCAGAGCCGAGTGAATTCACACCAAGCGTGAGGTCTAATCGGGCCACAGAAAATTCGCTCTCAAGGGCCATTTCTTCTACCTTAACGGACTCATCGATAACTCAAACGCGTCGATTTTGGTGCCGTGATATGCGTGACTGTGGAGCAATTCCACAAGCTTCCAAGCACACTGCAGACTTTTATTATTATTGTGGTGGTGGTGGTGGTTGTTTAAAGTGTACAGCTGTGAGCACACAGAGCCACTCTGGTTTTGTGTCTGGTTTTAACGCTTCCGCGAGCGGGCGCCACCTTCGCGGTGGCCTTGAGCCCGGAGGCTGTGCCTCGGAGGCCCCCGCTCAGCAGGTGAGTGTTCTCTTCCCATCTCGCAGGGCTCACGTCCTTGCCCTGAGATACTGCTTCACCTGAAAACAGCATTTGGGGGGCAAAACAGGTCCCAACCCGGTAACGAGGGGTCACTTCGCGTCTGCGCACAGCTCCGGGAGCCCCGGGTCGCTGGGCTGGCCCCTGGGTCGTCTGCTGGGGAAGGACCCCGGGACTGGGGGAGGAATTGCCCTCTGGAGCCACGCCTCCCGAGCCCCCGGGCGGACCCGAAAGTAAGCACCTTCCGTATCCGGCCTCTGCTGTCTTTGATTCCCTCCAGGGACCCCGCCTCGAGAGAAAGAGGCAGCCCGGCGGCGGGCGGCTTCCAGCAGCATTTTGCTTTCCCTTTACACAGGGTCGCCATCTAGTGACAACAAGGATGTACTACCACGTTCTAACTTCGGCAGGCTAGTGCTCCAGGTGTGGAACGTTCTGGTGAGTGCGGGAAAGCTCTGTGGTGGGGACTGGAGCCAGTTCCAGGCCTTGCTGGGGGCGGATGAGGGGCAGACCTTCCCTGCCCTGCAACACGCGGCCTGGGGCCATCTCCGCAGGGGGCGGTGGGTCTGGGGCAATGGTCGAGTCCGACCTCGGGTGGACAGTGATTTGTTCTTCAAAAGGGAAGGCCGGTGGCCCCCCTGAGTTCGGCTCTGAGAGCCACACTCGGCATAGGACCTGTCTGGAGGAATTCTGGCTTAGGATACCCCACTCTCTGTTGGGACTGGGAAAGGTGTTCGGGAAGACAAGGGTGCCAGATGGAGAGCCCAGATGGGCCTGCCTCGTGCCCTCCCTGAGCACACCTCCAGTTACAGACTCTGCAGATGGGCGAAGGGAGAGGGCTGACCTCCCAGGTTCCTGGAACAGTCTGGCCCTGAGCTACCTCACCCCCGCCATGTCCACTTGCTCCAGAACAGACCCAAGGGGCAGGTGCCTTCTGCAACTCAGCAAACATTCAGGTGGAAAGAGACTCCAGTCTCCTCTTTTTTAGAGACCCCCGTATCTTTACTAGGGATTTCTTTGTAGCTGTCAACTTGGCTTCATGGAGGGAAAGCACCGTACCCCACATCCCCACTCTTTCAGAGAATAGCTTCTTTCCACAAGCACTGTGCTCCCAAAGGCGGCTGACCTCCTCCCCTCCTTGTCCTATATTGAGGGGGATGGGGAGAGGGGAAAGAGGGAAAGTTCTCAGTAGTCACCGCTCACTGAGCCCTGTGGATAGGTTGCCATATACGTTTGTGCAAGTTGCTCACTGCACAAGGGCGCTTGGCCGGGGGGGCCACTAGGATCTGGAATTCAGCTCTTACCTGATCACAAAGCCACGCCACCTGGAGGAAGGGGTACGCTTTTCAAATTTACCTGCTCTCGGTGATTCTGCCTACAGTGGCCCCCTTTTCCTAATTCTCACAGACAGGGGCCAGCTGCAGCTTTTGGGGAGTTGGGTGACGCTCCTTGGAGAAGAGGCGCCTGCATGGAGCCCCAGCCCAGGACTCCTTGGCTTCTGTGGGCCCCAACTCACCTCTCTTCTCCCACAAGTAGAAATCCCCCCCGAGGTGCTCAGTGTATTAGCTGGAGCGGCAAACCTATTCCAGTGCTGCGGTCTCCATCAAGGGGCTCTGCTGGGGAGAAACGGCAATACTACTCTTGCAGAGGGTTGGTATTTGATTATAAGATTTTCAGGCAGAAGACATGTCTTTGCACCATTCTGCTGACTCTAGCCCAGTTCCTCAAGCCAGCCTGTGAATGGCTCACCTTCATTTCTCTTGTCCCAGAATATCTCAGATACACACACACACCTCTATAGACAGAAAGGTCATTACAGTTCCAGTGGACAGAGATTTAGGTGGGCCTAAGGGTGGGTTTATGTTTCTGCCACCTGGTCTATAAAATCTGGGTAGTTTAGCACCTTTTGATGTTTGAAATGGGACAGTGAGGCGTTTCCTTGTGGCCTGTCAAAGGCCCAGGTCAGTGTGTTTGTTTCCTAGGGCTGCTGTAACAAAGTACCTTAAACATAAATGTACTGTCTCACAGTTCTAGAGTCTAGAAGTGGAGATCAAGGCATCTGCAGGATTCCTGCTGAGGGCTGTCAGGGAGAATGTTGCCTTTCTCCTAGTTTCTGGGGGTTTGCTGGCCATCTTTGGTGTTCCTTGGCTTGTAGCCGCATGACCGCAGTCTGCCTTCATGTTCACATGGTGTTCTCTCTGCATGCATGTCTGTGTCCAAATCCCCCCTTTTTACAGTGGGTTAGGGCTCACCCTAGTGACCTCACCTGAACTAATTACATCTGCGAGGACCTTATCTTCCAATAGTCACACTCTGAGGTACCGGGGGTTAGGAATTCAACATACGAATTTGGGAGGACACAATTCAACCGATAGCGTTAAGATCCCCCCAAAAGATAGCACTAAACCCCTCATCTTCTACCCATTGCCATGGTGACAGGAGGAGGGGAGGCTGGAGGGACAGGGAAGTTCAGCTCAGAAAAGCTACAAGAAAGCTTTTCTTTCCGTGTCAGGTTGGGATCAGGAGACTGTCTGATCCCCACGTAACTGAAAAAATCTCTAAGACAGACAAGCCAGACGGTCTCATGTTTATGCATCTCCAGACCACAAAGGAGAGAGAGGTTTTGGTAGCCCAAACAGACCCTGAGCTGTCTCAGCGGCCAGAGAAACACAGGTCTGTGGAAGGCTGGCCTGCTCAGCCAGAGCCGTCATGGTCCTTGCAGGAGGTTGCCCGTTAGGCTTTTGAAATTATACATTGTCTTAATCATCACTGTGAAGGTCTCCTCAAAATTAACAATAGCTTAACTGCCTGTTTTGGTTGTTGCATTTTGCTTGCAGAAATGGCACAGTTCTGGCTCAAAATCACAGTGTCTAAATCTTGAGCACTGTGGCCAGACTGGCTCTCCTGCCGCCTGAGTCATGGTATTTCAATCTGCCACATATGACAGTCACATAATCCCACTTTGGGGCTCTGATGAGACAGGTGGAAAACAGCCTTGCAATGGCCTATGAAAGCTTCATGGGCAAACATGCAGTGGAATCGATAAGCCAGCTGGCTAGAGCTTCAGCCAGAAGACCAGGGGTCCTTACATTGCTGTTCGTGGGTGGGCTTCAGGGAATCTGTGACCCCCAACACATGTATTTTATTAGGGAGAGGGTTCCCAGCATTCACTGAAGATTCAAAGGAATCTATAGATAAACCAGTTAAGAAATACTGCCCTAAAAACTCCCACCCCCCCCCCCCACATCTTTATGGTAAATGAGTAAAGTCAATTTTCTTCTAAAGCACAGAAGCTCGTCATGAAATTGGGATTTGAATGATGGGAGCAAGACCTTTAACCTTGACAATGGTTATCTCCCAGTCTGGACCCTGAAGTTCCTGTCAAGGTTATGCATGTGGATCTATAATTGGGAATGTGCAGGCTAGGTTCTGTGGTCCCAGAACGGCATATAATGTGGCTCCCTGTGGCCTGGGCTCTCTGATGGGTTCCCAGTAATAGAAGTGTCTGTTCCTTTATGGAGAAGGGTGAACCTTGATGGAGTCCATGAACTGGGTCCCAGGATTGTTAGGGATGTAAGACCCTTCCCCCAGAAAATCCTCCCTAGAGGGTTTTTATTCACATCAACCAGAACTGAGTGGCAGACAACTTCTACTTGACCAAAGGATTCACGATGTTTGTATTTAAGACAGACGCTGGTCCAGCGCCCCCTCTCTCTCTCTGTCTTTCCGTCTCTCTCTCTCTATTTGTCCAACCCGTCTCCACCACTCTACCCTATGATAAATAAATAGATGACAGATCGCTATTAGATAGATACATGTACATCCATGGTACACGGTAGGGAAAGTTCTCAGTCTGAATTATTATAACAGGGACAGCCAGATATCAACTTTTTTTTTTAATAATTTATTTTATTTATTTATTTTTGGCTTTGTTGGGTCTTTGTTGCTGCGCACTGGCTTTCTCTAGTTGCGGTGAGCTTCTCTTGTTGCAGAGCACAGGCTTTAGGCGCGAGGGCTTCAGTAGTTGTGGCACGTGGGCTCAGTAGTTGTCGCTCGCGGGCTCCAGAGCTCAGGCTCAGTAGTTGTGGTGCACGGGCTCAGTTGCTCTGCAGCATGTGGGATCTTCCCAGACCAGGGCTTGAACCCGTGTCCCCTGCACTGGCAGGTGGATTCTTAACCACCGTGCCACCAGGGAAGCCCAATATCAACTTTTACAGAAATAAAAGAAGAAATTTTAGCAAACTGTTTAAACTATTTTCTTAAATAGATTTCCTTCACAGCCAGAGATCTTCAGTAGCCTCCTCATCCGACATCAGGGTTCTTCACCAACTGATGAATTTGGCTTTTATTTTGGGGAAAGAAGCCTCTTTTTCTCTACTTGCTTGCATTTTTGCTTTAACGTCTTCTAGCAAGCTGGGGTGTTTCGATGCACATGGACAGCACCTGGGAATATCTCCGCCTCACTCCGTGCTGTGACCACCTCAATCCGGCCATCCCTCTCCTTGTACTTGACAGACTGGCAATCTTGTTACACTCGTTACCGTGCAGGACTGGGTAGGGTCTGCACAAATACGCTCGCTGTTTGGAAAGCTTCTGCATGACATCACCAAGAGTGAGGCGTAGTGAGATCCCCCTCCCCAGCCCAGCCTTCTGCACGGGTGTTAGTGACAGTGAGTCACACTGTCGTGTGCTCCTGGTCTCCCTTCAAGGCTGGGGTCTTTACCAGTGTTATTAACCTGGGCCCAGGAAGGGCCTCACAAATCCCATTTCTGTGACCGTGAGGTGCCGGCATCAGGCTGGCAGGGAAGACGCGAGGCCGGGACTTGGAGGCAGCGTGTGGAGAATCCCTGGATTCTCCCTCTTGAGGAGGGTGGGGGTCCCTGCGACGTCTCACACGGTGTTTGTGTGAGACCCCTCCTCTTTCTCACATGGAAAGTTGGAACCCTTCCAATGCCTGAGACAGGTCTCAGGAAGCAGGCCCGCCTGGGGCTGAAGGTGGCTGAAGGGGCTCAGGGGAGGCAGGCGAGAGGGAGCCAGCACGGAGCACAGAACTGAGATGGACCAGGGCCTAGGAGGGCAGGTGACCCCATGCCTCCGACAGGCGACCCCACATGCCTCTGACAAGCAGAGGTAGCCAGGTCCGTTTAGTCCCGACAGAGCCAAGTCCAGGGCCCGAAAGACAGTCAGGGGATCCCTAATGGGCTGTGCGGTTGCTGAGACCTTTCGTCTGACCTTTTGTCCCGAGCGACCTTGGGCTGCCTGCTGGCTCCAGTACCACCATCTAGCCTAGCATCTAGCCTAGCATCTAGCCTAGCATCCAGCCTAGCATTCCCACCTGCCCGGGAAGACCAGGCTCTTTGTCCTCACTGAGGTCTGCACTGCCAGGCCTACAGACGGTAGTTGGGGTCTTACAGGGAGACCCCACATCTTCCTCTGTGATCAGTCACCCACTGGGGCCTGGGCACAGGGTCTAGCAGAGGGTCTCTTGACCAGGGTGTGCATTCAACAGCACAGGCCGTGAGCTGCTTAGCCCCGGGCGCCCCTCCTCTGGACGCTGACGTGAGCAGGTTGGGCGTCTCTGGAGTTGAGCATCTCATCCCCTCTGCTCCTGACATAAAGAGACAAAGCTGATGTGTACAACGAGTCTGATGCGAGGTTAGCCGTCTCACTCTCCTATAGACTCATTACCAAAACAGAGAGGTATTTTCTGCTTCTTCCTCTTCAGAGGGCGGTTGGACTTGTTGTCCTGGAAATTGAGGTGTTCCTAGCCCCAGGAGAGAGTCGAGTGCTTTCATTTTTAAAAGCCTAGACTCATAAAATAATCATAACACAGGAGGTTTAGGATAGAGGAAGACTCCAAGGACTGAGTCCAAAAACAGCCCAAGGATGGAGGAGACTGGGTGGGGACAGGTGTTCCCACAGTGCCAGAGACCTGCCCTGGAGGGACAGGGAGGGGGCAGGACCTCAGCCGGGGGAGGGCATGAGTGGATGCATGTGGAGGCTGGCTGGCCAGGGAGGAGGGAGTCTGTAACACAAAGGCTGGATTTGTCGGGGTTCTTCAGAGAAACAGAACCAACAAGGATATGTTTGTATGTATATTTCATATGTTTATATTTCCTATCTGTATAATTAGGAGCTGACTCACCCCCTTATAGAGGCCGAGCAATCTCATGGTCTGCAGTTGGCAGGCCGGAGACTCACTAGAGCTGATGGTGTAGTTCCAGTCTGAAGGCGGGAGGAGACCCAGGTCCCAGCTGCCCGCACCCACATGCGAGGGGTGGGGTTAAGCCTGGTAAAGACCAGCACCTGGAGGCTAATCTGTCTCAGGCAGAAGCAGCAGCACAATCAGGACCCAAAACCCAAGAATGGGCCTCCTCTTTCAAGGCACCAATAAATCCTGGGGTCCTTGTTTAATCTGCTTGCGAGAGGGAGCCCTGGAAATTGACTCAGAGTGAAGTTCTCATGCATCTTCGTAAGTGGCAGCTTGAATTGGATATCGTATGACTTAGGAAAATAAAGCAAGGTGACATTTCTTGCCCTTGAATGTTGAAAAGCACATCACTACCCATTCTGCATCTTTAGGAGCCCTGCCATCACAACAGTGATGCAGAAATAAGAAAGGAAGTTGATAGGATTCAACTAACACGTCGTTAATCTCTGCAGCTATTACCTAAGGTGAGGGGTTGAATTTTTTTTAATTTATTTATTATTATTATTTTTTTTTTTTTGGCTGTGCCAGGTCTTAGTTGCAGCACGCGGGGTCTTCGTTACGGCACAAGGATCTTTAGTTGCAGCATGCGGACTAATTAGTTGTGGGATGCGGACTCTTAGTTGCGGCATGCATGCGGGATCTAGTTCCCTGACCAGGGATCGAACCCGGGCCCCTGCATTGGGAGTGCGGAGTCTTACCCACGGGACCACCAGGGAAGCCCTGAGGGGTGGAATTTTATAGAATGTGAGGCAGAGGTCAAGGATGGTAAGGATTCTGGGTATCAGTTCCCATGTGGGAGGGTATTCCCACACAACCAATCAATTCTCAGACACCAGCTGGTTGTTGTACAGTTTAGCTCAATTCTGACACTGTCTACCTGGAGATAGTCAGATCCCACAGATTAAGGACTGAGTCCCACCAGACTGCCACCACTTCAGGTGTCAACTGAAAGTCCAGGTTGTCACCTGTACTTATAACCAACTGGCTATACAGCAGAGGTTCCCATGACCCCCTCCTTGTGTTGGATTAATTTGCTAGAGCGGCTCACAGGGCTCAAGATACCAGTTTACTTACTAGATTACCAGTTTATTATAAAAGGATATAACTCAGGAACAGCCAGGTGGAAGAGATGCATGGGGCAAGGAATGTGGGCAGGGGCGGCAGAGCTTCCATGCCCTTCTCTCCAAGGGCACCACTCTCCCTGCATCTCCACATGTTCACCAGCCCAGAAGTTCTCCAGACCCCATCCTTTTGGGTTTTGATGGAGGCTTCATTACACAGGCATGATTGATTAAACCATTGCCCATTGGTGACTGATTCAACCTTCTGCTCTTTTCCTGTCCCTGGAGATCAAGGGTGGTACTGAAAATTTCAGCCCTCAGGACTTCCCTGGTGGTCCAGTGGGTAAGACTCTACGCTCCCAATGCAGGGGGCCCGGGTTCGATCCCTGGTAGGGGAACTAGATCCCACCTGCTGCACTAAGAGCCCTCATTCCACAACTAAAAGATCCCACATGCCGCAACTAAAGAGCCCGCATGCCGCAACGATGATCCTGCATGCTGCAGCTAAGACTTGGCGCAGCCAAAATAAATAAACAAATTTTTTTTTTAAGTTGAAATTCTTAAAAAAAAAAAAAAAGGAGCAAAGAAAAGAAAGTTTCAGCCCTTTAGTCACATGGTTGGTTCTCCACCCTTTGGTGTGGCCCAAAGTCACCTTACAAACATAACAAAAGACGCCTTTGTTGCTCTCATCACTTAAGAAATTCCAAGGGTTTTGGGAACTATGTGCCAGAAATGGGGACACAGGCTAAATATATATTTCTTTTTCTTTTTTTTTTATTAATTTTTTAATTTTTATTTTATTTTTGGCTGCGTTGGGTCTTCGCTGCTGCGTGCAGGTTTTCTCTGGTTGCGGCGAGCGGGGGCTACTCTTCCCTGTGCTGTGTGAGCCTCTCATTGTGGTGGCCTCTCCTGTTGTGGAGCACAGGCTCCAGGCGCACAGGCTTCAGCAGCTGTGGCTCACGGGCTTAGTTGCTCCACGGCATGTGGGATCCTCCAGGGCCAGGGGTCAAACGCATGTCCCCTGCATTGGCAGGCGGACTCCCAACCACTGAGCCATCAGGGAAGCCCCTATATTTCTTATAAAATGCAATATCGCAGATGGTGTTTCCCCAGACACAGTGATTGAACCTGGAGATCTCTGGACTCTCGTCTGAAAAACCAGGCTGTTGGGGCTTCCCTGGTGGCACAGTGGTTGGGAATCTGCTTGCTAATGCAGGGGACACAGGTTCGAGCCCTGGTCTGGGAAGATCCCACATGCCGTGGAGCAACTAGGCCCGTGAGCCACAGCTACTGAGCCTGCGCGTCTGGAGCCTGTGCTCCGCAACGAGAGGCCGCGATAGTGAGAGGCCCGCGCGCCGCGATGAAGAGTGGCCCCCCCGCTCGCCACAACTAGAGAAAGCCCTTGCGCAGAAACGAAGACCCAACACAGCCAAAAATAAATTAATTAATAAACTCCTACCCCCAACATCTTAAAACAACAACAACAAAAAAAAACCAGGCTGGTGGTCACCAAATCACACATATACCAGAATTCAAGACTATTGACACATGGTGGGGGAGGTACTGTGGACATGGCTCCCCGCTCCTGGCTGCAGGGAGCTCCTTGAAGGGAGGAAGCCAAGAAAAGGCAGAACAGGAGCTGGAGCCACCAAGATAGATGATGGAGCCCTAGTGACGGGACCACTCAGACCACAAGAGAATAGTAAACTCTAGACCAGGCAGGATCCAGTCTAAGTGGGGGTGAGATGGTTTTCTTTTCCTTTTTCTTTTTTAATAAGGTTTTTCCTTTTTTATTATTTATTTATGTATTTGTGTATTTAGTTATTTATTTGGCTGCGCCGGGACTTAGATGCAGCTCGCGGAATCTTCGTTGCCGTGGGGGGGATCTTTGTTGCAGCATGCAGAATTTTTAGTTGCGGCATGCGAGATCCAGTTCCCTGACCAGGGATCGAACCCGGGCCCCCTGCGTTGGGAGCATGGAGTCTTACCCACTGCACCACCAGGGAAGTCCCGAGATGGTTTTCAATGGTGAGTTTTCACCATGGGCTAAAGCGCTCAGCTGTCTGAGTCCATAAGAGGAGGGTGGGTGGCCAGGACCCATCAAGGCACTGACAGCTGGGCCAGGCTTGAGCATGAGGCTGAGACCTCCAGAGGGTCTCAGTGGGAAACAGGGCAGAAGGCCAGGGAGGCAGAAGAGCCCTGTACTAAGGGGTTAGACGGGGAGGCTGATGAGAGATGAGAGCTGTGCCCCAAACTTACCAGCTACCTGCACAGTAGTGTTGAGGGACCCCTTATCCTTCCCAGCTGGCCCTCCCCGCCCTTCGGTTCCGGGCCTCAGTTTTGTTGCAGGAAGGAGAACCCTTTCCAAGGCCCGAGAGTGGGCTCTTGTCTAACACTCGGAAATGCATTGTCCGAGGAGACACACGTGCTGACACAGCAAGAGACTTTATCGGGAAGGGGCGCCCAGGTGGAGCTGGTAAGGGAACCCAGGAGGACTGCTCTGCCACGTGGCTCGCAGTCTCGGGCTTCATGGTGATGGGATTAGTTTCCGGGTTGTCTCTGGCCAGTCACTCTGGCTCAGGGTCCTTTCTGGTGGCACGTGCAACCGCTCAACCAAGGTGGATTCCAGCGAGGAGGATTCTGGGACGTTGGTAGGACATGTGGACGGGCGTCTCCTCTCTCCTTTTGACCTTTCCCGTATTCTTCTGGTTGGTGGTGGCTTGTTGGTTCCGTGTTCCTTACCAGGACCTCCTGTTGTAAGATAACTCATGCAAATTGTTACTGTCTTGGCCCGGCCAGGGCAGGCGGTTTCAGTCAGTGTTTCCCTAACAGTTTAGGAATGGGGACTGCCAGTGATAGGTTATCACCACCACTGGCGGCAGGTCGCACGGGGCAGGCAAGGGTCCCCCGCGTCTCAGGGGACTAGAATGTCTGGTGTGTCTCTGTATCAAGCAGTGCTGGAAAAACTTGCCAAATTCTTGTATTTGGGAGACATTTTCTTATGTTCCACTTTTTTCTCCATCCCTCTTTTTCCTGAAAACGGCTTTTTTTTTCTGATTATATAAATAGTTACCACCTTTGTCTTGAAATACACATGCTCCAGCTGTTAACATCTTAGCTTAGACTTAACATCCACATTTAGTCAGCCTTCCTAGTTATATACTCTAGGACTTTGTTTAGAGTTCGCGAGGCGTGCTTTGACTTGGGAGATCCCGATGCCCGAGGACTCGCTAGGAAGTCTCCTCTGCGGCGGGCTGACTTGGCTCCCGGTGGGGGGCGGGGGGGTCCTCCACATCTGGATGCCGCTCACCGAGGTGCTTCTGGGCGCTGCTGTCTTCTCCTTTTGCTGCTCTCAGACTGTGGCTCTAGGGGTCCCACGCAGCCTGATGAAGTCTTTTGCGTAGCAGCGGTGTGAGGCGGTGGGTGCTGGTGGGCGCTGGGGGGTGCTGCTTCTGCACTCATGTCCCTTTGTCCCCCCTCATCTCTTTCTGCCCCTGTCTCCTGTTCCCTGCACTGCTCCCATCCAGGTCTTTCCGGGTGTTGAGCCCCAGACCCAGAGAGATCAGCTGGGTGTGCCTCAATAGACAGTGTTACTATCTATTCATCAGGGCCGTCTATTCACACAGGTCAGTAACTCCCAAGCCCCAGTGCACTGCGTTGTAGCAGATTCCGGGATGGCGCTCCCAGCAAGGGAGGATCTTTGTTTCGACATGCCGGGAGCAAGCAGACGGTGACTCAGGGAGCTGTTTTCCTGTCCTGTTACGGCTTCCAAGTCTCCTTGGATGAGCTTGCACGCGTCCAGGTGGAATATTTTCTCACCCCCGTTGCAGCCTTACCTTTACCTGCTCACCTGACTGAAGGCCACCGTTTGTTCCTCCACTGGATTCACGTTTGTCTCTCCTCTAGCTGCAAGCGGATCCTTCACTAAATAACTGAGGCAGAAACAGGATGCCTTGTCCCTCCCAGCAGAAGGCTAATGTCCCAGAGAACAACAGGGATAAGATCGGGGTAAGGAGGTGGCTGGAGGAACTTGAAAGCGAGGCCCCGGCTGCTGAGTAACTAGGTCAACTCCTGCTCCTTGGCCCCAGCCCATGACTTGCATGGACCAGAGTCTGGGAAAGAAACCTCCAAGAGCCCAGAGGACGAGGGGAACAAGATGCAGGAAACGGGGAGAAAAGACGTGTTTGGCAGTCGCAGATGCATGACGGCATCGTGAGTCTTCCACTTAGGAGTTCTGTGACCCTGGCAAGTACCTCAACCTCTCTCACTCTCAGTTTCCGGTAAAGAAGGAATTTTAGTGTCTTCCTCACCGAGTTATTGTGAAGAGTATTTACTCATAACAGCCGAATGCACTGTGTGAAACTTGATTGGATCCTAGTTTGAAAAAAATTGGGGGAATTTAAATACGGTCTCTGTAATATCATCTAGCATGGAGTACTTGCTCATTTCTTGGTGTAAGGATGGTATGGACTTCTGCAGAATACTATATTCGTGGGCGATACATGCTGAAGTATTTAAGGCACAAGTTTCGCGAGGTCTGAAGCACATTCAAATGGTTCGGCAACAAAAAGTACATTAGCATGGAGAGAAAGACAAAGCAAATATGATGAAATGCTGACTGTTGAGTCCAGGTGGAGGGTCTTTAAGAGTTCGCTGTGTGTGCTTTCTATTTTTCTTAATGTTTAAAATTTGTCAGAGAAAAATCGGGGGAGAAAAAGAAGAAATGAGACAAGGTATGTCAAGTACCCTGCACAGCGCCCCATTCGGCAATGTTTATTTCATAAATATTCATAATATGTCACCAAGGTGACATCAGCCAAGAGCCGGGGATGGGCCTGCCAGGTACTGTCCTGGGGTTACAGCAGTGGCTGCCAGAGGGCCGGAGACAAATAGTAAACAATGAAACAAATATGTGAACACGTTGGCCGAAGACAGTGCCGAGTGCTATGAAGACAGTCACAGGTGAGGGACCAGGGACCCGGGGGTGGGAGTGCCACACTGGCTTGGCTGCCCCTGAGCCTCTGAGCAGGTGGAATGTGAGCTGAGGATGGACCGTGCCAGGGAGCTGGCGGTGCAGAGACCTCCCTCCGCCACCACCTGTGCATCCAAGGACCCTAGAAGAGCTCAGGATGCCACAGGGGGTGACATCGGCCAAGAGCCGGGGCTGGGCGTGTTTGCTTCCTCTCTAGGAGCAGCCAGCCATGGCTCAGTTTATGCTCTTACAACTCCTCAGTTTGCTCAGGTGGCCCCGGTACCATCAGCCTCCTGGAGCAGTGAACTCCGGGAGGGCGTGACAAGGGTGCCTGCTGAGCCACTTCCTGGAACCAACCGGTGATCTGGAACGGGCCTTAGAGGGAATCTCCATGGCCCTCTTCACAGGCCCTGAGACTGGCAGAGACTTCTCAGTAACACAATTAACAAAGTATGTTCAGGAGGCTTCCCTGGTGGCGCAGTGGTTAAGAATCTGCTTGCCAGTGTAGGGGGCACCGGTTCGATCTCTGGTCTGGGAAGATCCCTCATGCCGCGGAGCAACTAAGCCCGTGTGCCACAACTACTGAGCCTGCACTCTAGAGCCTGTGAGCCACAACTACTGAGCCTGTGCACCACAACTACTGAAGCCTGCGTGCTGTAGGGCCCACATGCCACAGCTACTGAGCCCGCGTGCTGCAACTCGTGAAGCCCGCGTGCCTAGAGCCCGTGCTCCACAACAGGAGAAGCCTGCGCACCGCAAGGAAGACCCAATGCAGCCAAAAAAAAAAAAAAGAAAGGTATGTCCAACCTCATTCATAACTCAAGAAATTCAAGTTGAAATTTCACCCATCAGATTAGTAAAGACTAAGGAGAATGGAAATATCAAGTCCTGGTGATGCTGTGTGGACGACCCTCTCTCATCCTTCATTTGCTCAGCCTCTTGTGGGTAATCTGGGTCATTTGGGCCCTGTCCATCAAATTTGAAATTGTGACCACCCTTTGGTTCCATTTTAATTAATCTATTCTGAAGATATCATCAAAGAAGTGATTTTTTAAAACGATGTAGAAGGATGGTCACTGAATTATAATTGTAGCATTTGCAGCACTGCAGGAACTATGTCACGCAGAAGGAAACAACCCAAATGTCCACCAGGAGGAGACTGCTTAAATAAATCATGTATAGGTATGCATTTAATATGAGTGGAGTTTTGGAAACAAAATATATGTACGTATAATAGCAATCGAGGTCAGTGTATGCATAGAAAAGACATCCAGAAGACTGTATATTGAAATGTTAATAACAGATGTCTCTGGGGCATGAAATCCTGGGCACTTTCACTTTCTACAGTGTGTCTTTCTGTAATATTTAAACTTTGTATCACAAGCATGTGGAGCCCACTTCTCTTGCTGCCCTCGGTCTCCCCGCTTGTGACCCCTCAGCGCCAGTGCGCGCCACCAACTTCCCACAGGCACTGTGGTCTACAGTTCAAATTCAAGATGGAATTTAGATGGCCCTGGGTGCCTCTGAGTCTGAGCCCAGCCCAAGGTGGTGGGCTGTGGCCGGGGGAGCCAGGCCTTGGCGTCTCCCTCTTAGGGACCGTGACACAGTGACGCACATCATGTTTTCCTCGCGGACTCGCTCTGAGCCAAAACACGTGGAAGATAAGAAGTCTTTGATTTTATAAACTACATAGGTGATGATCGTCATCCCAGGCGAAGATATTTAAGCAGGAAAGCCAGTCAGGATGCTCCCCTCTCAGCTCCTGTCCACACTGGAAATGAACAAGCAGCCCATCTCAACAGGGACAGCGGCTGACTCTGAGAGGTGAAATAGAGGGACAGAAGAGACCTTTCCTTTATATTTTATATACTTTTTGAACTATTTTCATATTTTTAGTAATCTTTATTAGCCCTAAAAAAATAACTTACTATATGCCATCTCTTTAAAAATTGAATTTTTATGTAAGAATATACATAAATACCTTCTGTTTCTAGAAAGTGGAAACATTGCAGATAAGGTTAAGTCTCCTAGACGTTCCCCCCTGCCCCAGCCCAGACAATCTACAGCAAAATCCACTAGTATTATCACTTTGGTATGTATCTATCTTTCCACATCTTTTTAAATGCATTTTCAGGCATATATATATATATCCCCACATTAAATACATAGCCTGGGGTTGGTAGAGATTAAACATAAAGTGTTTTCATATAGTGCTTTCTTTCTGCTGGACTTTTTCTCTCAGTTGCTTGTCTTCAGGGAGCATCCTTTGCAGTAGTTTACCTCCCCTCCTAAGATCCTTCCCCTCCACATCCTGCTTCCTTCCCGTCTCTCAGGAGTAGCGAGTCTGTGGTCTTTCCAAATGCTGCTACCAAGATCACTCCAGCAGAAGTCCCTGGGGTAGAGTTGCCTGATTTGGCAAATAAAAATATAGGAGGCAGGTTAAATTTTAATTTCAGATAACGAATACTTTTTAAATATAAGTATATCCCACGGAGCACTTGGGACGTTCTTATACAAAAAACAAAAACACTATTATTTATTTATTTATCTGAAATTCAGATTTAACCGAATGGTCTGTATTTTATCTGCCAATCCTATCCTGGGGCACTTGTTAAAAATTGGCCTTATCCCCTTATGAGATTCAGTAGGTCTGGGTGGAGTCTGCCAGGAATCTGTATTTTTTTCATGGTATTCAGATTACTGGTCAGGGCTGGGAACCCTGTCCTCCACACCAGGCTGGCAGGGGACCAGGCTTCTCCCGCCGTGAAAATACACATTTTCAAGCTTATTCATTTCTCAGTCTTTATTGAGTTAGCCCAGTAGGAGTCAGGCCTCCAGAGTACAGGTCTCTGGGACTTCTGCCTTGGGGGAGTCCTCTAGGTGTGCCGCTCCTTCCCTAACTCTCAAAAATCAGCACGATGGCAGAGGGCTGGAGGGGGAAATGGGTGGGGCCAGGGACAAGGAAGAGAGAAGGGTCTGCGCTCTGGGCTCCCCCTTACCCGTCTCCCGGCTCTTTCTGGGTAACCCCTCAGCCAGACCCTTCTGCCCCTCTCTTCTCCTTCGCCAAGTAAAGGCGAGGCTCGGGGCCTGAAGGGGCGTGGCCAACAGAACCCGAGCCACAGCCAATCCCAGCCGGGTCCTTGGCTCGGAGGAGGAAGTGGGTGTGGCGACGGAGAGGGGCGTGGCTTGACGGTTTAGAGCGACTCGTCGGAACCAGTCCCGACCCGGGAGGCGAAGCTAACTCCCTACCTGGGCCCGGGTGCATCCCGCTCGGCACCTCTCGGCTGCTCCGCGTATAAAATGGAGGGAGCCCGGGCGGCGTCGGGGGAAGACCAAGACGGAGCCGAGTTCCCAATGGAGCCCTTGGGAAGCCGGGTCCCGGAGCTGGAGCAGCCCCAGGTCCCCGCGGAGGAAAGACGCCCTGAGAGTCCCGAGAGCAGCCCGAGTCTGGCTCCCGCAGTGAAGGAGGAGGCGCGCGCGGGCCAGGACCTGTCGGGCGGGAAGAAGCTGCCCTCGCCTCGACCCGCGCCCCTGCGGTTGCTGCCATCCAGCCCGGGCTACAGCGCCTTCCGCCGTCAGGAGTCGGCCAGCCCGGAGCTGCCGTCGCCGGGCCCAGCCGCGGCTGAGCAGCCCCGGGACGGCGAGACGCCGGGGGCAGAGCAGATGCTCAGGGCCGCGCCCGGTGAGCCGGCTCGGGGCGCCTGGGCCCCCATGGAACTGCAGGTGGACGTGCGCGTGAAGTCCGTGGGCGCGGCCGGCAGCAGCTGCGCGCCCTCGCCGGCGCCCTCCACGCGCTTCCTCACCGTCCCGGTGCCGGAATCGCCGGCCTTCTCCCATCACGCCTCCCCAGCGCACCCGCTCCTGCGGCTGACCCCGTCTCCGGGAGGCACCTGGGGCCGTGGCACGCCGCTGGCCGCAGCCCAGACGGAGCGCGACCTCGACGCCGAGGGTTGGGCCGGTCCCGCCGAGGGGCGCGCGGAGTCCCCGGGATCCCCCACGTGCCGCTGCCGCTGCAAGGAGGACGCCGTGCTCCACGCCGAGATGGACGGCGACAAGAAGCTGTCCCGCGTCATAAAGCTCGTAGGTAAGCGCGCGCCGGCGCCGGGAGCCGCGCTCTCGGGTGGGGGTCGACTAACGTGAGGCCCGCCTGCTACCCACCCAGCGTTGGGCCACTGCGGCGGAGGAACCCCACCCGGCCTCTCTGGCGTAGAGTCGGTAACTTTTGGTCTACGTAATTATAATCCAACTTGTTGGCAGTAAAAGAATAAAACCGCTATTCTCCCTCCCCGACCCTCCAAGAACTTTCCCGTTCGCTCTTGGTGTGCGCAGCGTCTTTGAGAAGTAGAGGTGGAAGGAATTCCAGGCGAGGGGAGGTCTTTCAGGATCACGTGACGGCGGTGGCGGCCCGGCAGCACCGCGGTCTCCCGACTCCTTGCTTCGGCTCGCCGATCTCTCGCAGGTCCAGACTCCTTTTTTCCCTCTCGTATATTGAGGACCAGTTGACCCCTAACACTCATCCATTCAGCAGCTACTGCTGCTACTGCGTGGGGACTTCGGGCCAGACTGTGCTAGGGTGTGTGTGAGTTTTTTTGTTGCCGCGTGGCGGGTGGCGACTTGCAGGGAAGAAGAAAGAGCCTGAAAAATACAAAAATCCTGGACAAGGAACCAGAAGGGAGTGGCTGGTGAACTTGAGGGCATGGGAAAGCTTCCTGCAGCTAAAGCCCTGAAAGCTGAGTAGGAGTTGGGGGTGGTAGCGCGCCTTCTGGCTGGAGGGCCTAGAGGCCTCCCCAGCAGACAACCTGCTGAAAGCTTGACCGGTTGAGAGGAGACCGGTCAGCTAGACAGGCTCCAAACCCCGAGGGCCTGTATGCCAGGGGTTCTTAGACATGGTAGAGTTCAGGGGCTCTAATCACGCGGGGACTTTTGCAAAGTTGGGTGTGAGCACATTTTCTGCACGAGAGGTGTATCGTTTTCTGGTGCTGCTGTAACAAATTGGCACAAACTTAGAGGCTTAAAATGGCACTAATTTATTATCTTGCAGTTCTGTAAGTCTGAAGTCTGATATGGGCTCAAGAGACTAAAGGCCAGATGGCAGGGCTGTGATCCCTGCTGGGGGCCCTAGGAGATGATTGTTTCCTTGCCTTTTCTAGCTGAGGGCGACTGAGTTCCTTAGCTCATGGTCCTCTGTATATTCAAAACCAACCAGGACTTCCCTGATGGCGCAGTGGTTAAGAATCCGCCTGCCAATGCAGGGGACATGGGTTCGGGCCCTGGTCCGGGAAGATCCCACATGCTGCGGAGCAAATAAGCCCATGCACCAGAACTCCTGAGCCTGCAAGCCGCAACTACTGAGCCCACGTGCCACAACTACTGAAGGTCGCGCGCCTAGAGCCCGAGCTCCGCAACAAGAGAAGCCACCGCAATGAGAAGCCCACGCACCACGACGAAGAGTAGCCCCCGTTCGCTGCAACTAGAGAAAGCCCGTGCGCGGCAACGAAGACCCAACGCAGCCAATAAAAAAGAGAAAAACCAGCCAGTGTCAGGCTGAACCTTTCCACTGCCATCTCTGGGGCTGTCCTGTCCTTTTGCCTCCCTCTTCCATTTATGAGGACCCTTGTGATGACATTGGACCCACCCAGAAATTCGGTATAGTCTACCCATCTCAAGGTCAGCAGATAAGCAACCTCAATTCCATCTGCAGCCTTAATTCCTCTGTGCCTTGTAACCTAACATATCCACAGGTTCCAAGGATTAAGACGTGGACTTCTTTAGGAGGACATTATTCTGTCCACCACAATGAGTCTGTAGCTTTTTTTAAAAAATAAATTTGTTTATTTTATTTATTTACTTTTGGCTGTGTTTGGTCTTCGTTGCTGCGTGCGGGCTTTCTCTAGTTGTGGTAAGCGGAGGCTACTCTTTGTTGCGGTGCGCAGGTTTCTCATTGCGGTGGCTTCTCTTGTTGCAGACCACGGGCTCTAGGGACGCGGGCTTCAGTAGTTGTGTGACGTGGGCTTCAGTAGTTGTGGCTCGCGGGCTCTAGAGTGCAGACTCAGTAGTTGTGGCGCACGGGCTTAGTTGCTCTGCGGCATGTGGGATCTTCCTGGACCAGGGCTCGAACCCGTGTCCCCTGCACTGGCAGGCGGATTCTTAACCACTGCACCACCAGGGAAGCCCAAGTTTGTAGCTTTTTTTTAATCAGATTAATAATAGGAGAGTCTGTGACTAAAAGGGTGGGATGATAAGGAAGTGAGGACTCAAGGAAGTGAGTCGTGGGGAGGTAACATGGTTGGATTTTTATTCTAGAAAGTGAGCTCTGCCAGCACTGTGGAGGAAGGTCAGGACAGGCATGAAATTGAAGGAAGGGAGACCTTAAGAGGTGATAGCACCAGTTCCGCAAGAGCCGATGAAGGTTTGATCTATGGCAGAGGTGGGAGGGAGTGTTCAAAGGTTGAATTAGAGAGTGGGGCCACTGCCCTGATGAAGATGCGCTAACAGGAAGAGTGGGGATGATTCCCGAGTTGCTGAGCTGGGTAGCTGAATGATGGATTGATTGGGTTGTCCTTGCAGAATGGAGAATGGGGGAAGAGGCGTGGGAGAAATAAGCAGGTACATTTGGGAGTTCCAGGTAGTGATGTCATTTAAAGGGAGAGGAGCCAGGCTTCCCTGGCGGTCCAGTGGTTAAGACTCTGCACCCCCTGCACACCTCCATGCTGTGTAGCACAGCCGGAAAAAAAAAAAAGGAAGAGGAGCCAGCCACAGACTGGGAAAGGAAAATGTAGGTGGTAGGAAGAAAATCAGGATGCAGAGAAGCAGAAAAAGGAGAGTTTCTGGAAGATGTGGTCAGCAGTGTCCAGTGTCCAGGGGAGAGGCAGACTTTGGGACTGGATGGTTAGGGAGAGCTGCCACGTGGAAACAGTACTCTGGACATGAGGCAGGTAACCCGGGGGTGTGGAGAGGAATGACGTCATGGGAGGGAGATGCCGGGCAGGAAATACTGCAGGGTGCATGCAGACACTTGATGCTTTGCGCTTCCTCTCTGGGAAGTGTGGGATTAAAGAACTTTCAAGTTCCTGGCTGAAGCTTGGTCTGAGGGAGGCTGCTTGGATGAGGATCTCTGCATTGTGGTTTCTGCCTGTGGTGGCCTTTACCGCCTAGATCAAGCTGGTTACAAGAAGAGGGCACACTAGGGCACAGGCTCAGGGACTTGCCCAGGCCAGTGCGGTAATGCTGCCACCCAGCTGTTTCATGTCCCCTCCTTGTGAACCCAAGAGGGAGGAGACCACTGTGGAGAGGGTTGGAGACGTCACTGCTTTGTCTCTTCCCTTGCTTTTTGGGGCAGATGTCCCAGAGGCGCTGTCCAGGTGTAAACTGAAGAATCAAGGACTCAGGGAATGTTCTATATGGGAGCCCTCAGCCCAGAAGAGAAATTGGCTTTTGCAGAGAGCCTAAAACTGGGGGGGAGGGACTTCCCTGGTAGCACGGTTGGTTAAGACTGTGCTCCCAGTGCAGTGGGCCCGGGTTCAATCCCTGGTCAGGGAACTAGATCCCACATGCGTGCCGCCACTGAGAGTTCCCATGCCACAACTAAGGAGCCCGCCTGCCACAACTAAGACCCGGTGCAACCAAATAAATAAATAAATAATAATTAATTTAAAAAATAAAGAAATAAAACTGGGAAAGAGCTGGATCCTCAAATGGAGACTATTCCCTTTTAGGCGTTGGTTCAGAGTCACCTCTTCTGGTCCCCAAGGCAAGATCAGGTATCCCTATTCCATGCTCCACGGGCCCTTGTGCTGCCCAGCTCCAGCATCCCTCTTGTAAGTATGCTCCCCTGGATTCTGAGCCCCGCGGGCCATGGCAGGTGACAGTCTAGCCTTTCACTGAATTTCCAGCACCTGGCACTTAAGTGCTCTGTAAATCCTTACTCAATGAGTAGCACTAACCTCAGAGTGCAAGCACATGTCAGAAGCGCTTAGTCCCATCCCCGTCCGGGGAAGGGGAGCGGCAGTTGGATCTCAGTGGTTGTCCAGCCTTGCTGCCGCCTGTCACATTGTACTCAACACATCAGGTGTGGAAGATGTGAGGAAACGGCCATCCTGACCCTGCCCTCCAGCAGTCCTCAGTCTGGGCAGGAGAAAACAAAAGCGCCTGGCAGTCTGGGATGGTGCCAGGAGGGGTCCATTCAGAGGAAGAATGCTCTCAGTGCCTGGAGGAAGTGGAGCTGGGAGAGGTGATGTCCAGCATGGTCAGGCTCCGCCGGGAGAGCAGAGGCCACCGGCCGAAGTAGATGGACCTGGAGGCAGTGACACAAGCAGGCCTCTCACTGGCAGGAGCCCTTTGAGCCCCTGTGCTGAACTTTGTATTTGGAAGTTTGTATTTTATTTTTTTTAATAAATTTATTTTATTTATCTATTTATTTTTGGCTGCGTTGGGTCTTCGTTGCTGCACGCGGGCTTTCTCTAGTTGCGGTGAGCGGGGGCTACTCTTCGTCGCGGTGCGTGGGCTTCTCAATGCGGTGGCTTCTATTGTTGTGGAGCACGGGCTCTAGGCGCGCGGGCTTCAGTTGTTGTGACACGCAGGCTCCAGTAGCTGTGGCTCACGGGCTCTAGAGCTCAGGCTCAGTAGTTGTGGCACGGGGGCTTGGTAGTTGTGGCTCGAGGGCTCTAGAGCGCAGGCTCAGTAGTTGTGCCACGTGGGCTTCAGTAGTCGTGCCTCACGGGCTCTAGAGCGCAGGCTCAGTAGTCGTGGCGCACGGGCTTAGTTGCTCTGCGGTATGTGGGATTTTCCCGGACCAGGGCTCAAACCTGTGTTCCCTGCATTGGCAGGCGGATTCTTAACCACTGCACCACCAGGGAAGTCCCTGTATTTCATTTTTTAAGATGCCCCCCTGCCCCCATTGGATAAACTAAGTCGCACAAAACCTGGCTCCACCCCAGCCATGGGATTTGACTAGGAGGAAGCAGAAGGTGTTTCAGTTGTGGGGTGGGAAAGGTAGTTGAAATGTAGACAATGACGATGGGATGAGCAGTGAGGAAAAGCAGCAGAGGGTGTGACCCTGGAGATGTCAATCCCAGATACAAACAGGAAATCGGGTGGTGGGTATATACAATGTCCATGGTCTTTTAAATGGAATTACTCTTTTCAAAGTAATGGAATATTTGCCACAGACTAACGCCTGCTGTTTCAGGCTTCGGGAAATATAATGATTGAGTTCTTAGGACCCTCACACTGATTTTGTGGCATTCCTGACCCTCATCCCCAAGGTTTGGGTGGGTCCTGGGCCCCTTGCAGCGAGGTGTTTGCTCTGATTGATTTCACGCCTGAGTCGTGGCAGAGGTCAAGTTCTGAGTGCTCAGTTACTTCAGATGGGTGTGTCTTTCCAGGTGGAAAGCTGCTTATAATTCTGGCTGTGATTAAGCATTTACTATGTTCTACTCCTCGAGTTTTCCCCTCTGACTTCCCTGGTTACTCCATCTACAGGGCAGGATGTGGCATCGGAATGTGTTCTTTTTTTTTTTTCTGGCCACGCAGCACAGCTTGCAGGATCTTGGTTCCCTGACCAGGATCGAACCTGGGCCCCCAGCAGTGGAAGCACAGAGTCCTAACCTCGGGACTGCCAGGGAAGTCCCTGAACATGTTCTGTCTCTGAGCCTTTGCACCCTTCCTCCCACCTGGAGTGTCCTCCTGTCTTCCTTTCGCCTCCACAGCCTCATTCCAGCCATCTGGTCCCCTAGGTCCTTGGGCGGCTGACAACTCACATCCGTCTAGCGCTCTGCAGCCCGAAAGGCGCTCTCTGTGTGAAGCTTCGTTAGTGGCCTCTAGTGACCTGGAGAGATAGAAGAGGTAGATGTGATTCCAATGTTAAAAGGAAAACCACCAAGAACACTTGAGGGGCCCATAGAGTCAGGACTCGAACTTGAATTTGGGGGTCTGTCGAACTCTGAACCTAGCCTTCGTTCCTCTCTTGTGTGGAGTTTGATCTCCTGCTACCTTTGCCTGTCCCGTTAGCTCCCTGAGTGCGGGGCCCTTGCCCCATCCTTGGAGCTATTTGTGCCCTATGTCTAATGCACATCAGATGCTCAATACATGGTTCTTAGCCACTTTCTTTCTTGAAGAGAATCTTACGTCTTCTAGTTATTTAAGAAGTGGAATATCTTCTAGCAGTTTTCTCCGAGGTATGAGGTTTGGACCCAAATTGAGTGGATTATCCTGGTGTCTTGGGCCTGAGGGTGGGCGATGAGGTGGGCATGTTGATGGTATAGGAGTCAGCATGGTCCTGAGTTGGGACCATCTCCTAACCTGTGTCTCCTGGTTGTCCCCTCCCCTCCCGCAGGGCTGCCCATGTACATGAGGTCCCTGCGCTGGGCCCTGGCAGTCATGGCCGTGCTCCTGGCGGTGTCTACGGTGGCCATTGTGGCCCTGGCCTCGAGAGCAGGTATGGGACCTCCCCGTCCCCTCTCCTCCCCCTCTCCTCCCCTGCTCCCCCAGCAGGGTGTCTAGTCCTTCTAGCTCCTTTGTGAGAATTAGAAAAAGACATGCCCCCCACACAGATGCAGCGTGAAGACACAGGGCTCGGTGAGCAGAGGTAAGGGAGAAGAGCCCCTTCCTTCTGTGGACACAGCCTGCACTTGGAGAGGCCTTGTGCACAAGCTGTGCAGCCTTCCCAGGGCCTGCCCGCCTTGCTTACCCCTCCAAGGCTTGCCAGTTCCATGCCTCCAGATTTGCCCCCTGATTTTTTTTTTTTAATTTATTTTTGGCTGCGTTGGGTCTTCATTGCTGCACGTGGGCTTTCTCTAGTTGCGGCGAACGGGGGCTACTCTTTGTCGCAGTGCACGGGCTTCTCATCGCGGTGGCTTCTCTTGTTGCGGAGCGTGGGCTCTAGGCATGCGGGCTTCAGTAGTTGTGGCACGTGGGCTCAGTAGTTGTGGCTCGCAGGCTCTAGAGCACAGGCTCAGTAGTTGTGGCACACGGGCTTAGTTGCTCCGCGGCATGTGGGATCTTTCCGGCCCAGGGCTCGAACATGTGTCCCCTGCATTGGCAGGCGAATTCTTAACCACTGCGCCACCAGGGAAGTCCGCCCCCGCCTCCCCGATTTTTGAACATCCACACATTCAGCTCTGTACTGTTTACCCTGCACTCACTGGTGGTCTCTGTGCTGCAGGGGCCAGGTGCCAGCCATGCCCCCAGGGCTGGATGTGGTCCATGGAGCACTGCTACTACCTCTCTGCCGAAGCTGAGGCCTGGGAGGCCAGCCAGGCTTTCTGCTCAGCCCACCATGCTACCCTCCCCCTGCTGAGACACACCCAGGTGAGGAGCGGGGGAGGTGGGCAGGAGAGGGGCGTGGTTATCATTACAGATTAGATTCTCAGTACTAGAAGGAACCTCAAAGATCTAGTCCAACTCTGTGTTATAGAAAAAGTCACCAAGGCCTGGAGAAATAAAGTGACATGCAGGAGGACCAGACATCAGGTCTCCAAGATGTTCAGTTTGCTCTTCATTCTAAGAAGTGGAAGTGGAGCTGGGGAGGGCTGGAGCGGAGATGCTCCCATCCAACCTGGTGACCAAGCACTTAACAGTGAGCTCAGGAACAAGTCTGTGCTGGCCGGTCTGTGGGAGAGACACACGTGTACTCTCTGAGAGGTGGTCTGGAAAATAAATTACATTTAGTGGGTATTCCAGTCAGGTATTGCTATAATAATACTGGGTAACAAATCACCCCAAAAGTCAGTGACTTAAGACAGTAGGCATCTCTCTCTTGATCGCTGGTCTGTGGGAGGCCCGTGGATGGGCTAATGTGGGCTGAGTCTGGCAGGACAGCTCAGCTTCGGGATGCAGACTGGCTGCGCTTGGCCTGAGCCCGTGGATTGGGCTTGTGTTTGCTCCATGAATCTCGCGTCCTTCTTCTTGAGAGAAACTCTTTGTAAGAAAAATGGCAGGAGGGCAAGAACTGAGGACTTCTCATGTCATATGTGCTAACATTCCGTTGGGCAAAGCAAATAACATGGCCAAGCCCAACATCAAAGGGACAGGGTAGTATACTCCATGCCCCACTCCCACCCTGGGGGTGGAGGGGGAGGAGTGAATATTTGCTGAATAATAATCCAGTCAGTGGGTCTGAGGGTGGCTACAAAAAAGGACCGATAAACTGGATCCAAACCTTGGCTTAATTTTATCTAACTTAGGGCAGGTGCCAAGAATTTATATTAGCTGTTCTAATATGCATGAAAAAGCACCATTCTTTCAGTCAGTGCCTTAATAAACATTTACTGAGCACCTGCACTGCGTTTGGCACTGGGGATTCCATGAAGAGCCAGCCTCCACCTTCACGTGACTAAGAGCAGCGAGTGAGGCAGAGAGTAATCTGGAAATCTTAGAAATAGATGTTTAATTACTATATTGATCTATGCTATGAAGGGAAGGTGCACGATGCTCTGGTTATATATGACAGGAATATGTGATTGAAGGTCAAGGTGGGCAGGGCAGCGTGGACCAGAAAAAAAAAAAAAAACCGGGAAACTAAAAACTAGTTCAGGAGATGGACAGACAGCCTCCTAGAATCCTCTGTCTCTTGCTTCAGTCTGGACTGGCTGCTCACGAGGCCTGCTACCCAGCTATTGACTTGGAATTTCTTTTTACCTTCATCCTCAATATACCTTTGCCTCTTTCCTGTGTGAGATCCCGTTTCCTAGATTCCATGTCTTTTCTTGGTAAAGCACACCCTCTATAAATTTGCTGGAAGACATTTGAGATCTCTCATGTCTAAAGATACTTTTATTCTAACCTCTCATTTGATTGATAGCTTGGCTGGGTACAGATTTCTAAGTTGGAAATAGTTTACCTCCAGAATTGTGCAGATTTTGCTCCATTGCCTTCCACCTTTTAGTCCGACCACTAAGAAGTCTCATTCACGCTGATTCCCAACCCTTTGTATGTGACTCTTACCAGCCCCCCTACCCCAAACTCTGGAAATTTTCAGGGTCTTCACCTTTGTTCTTATTCAGTGTTCTGAAATTTAACAATAATAGTCCTTTGTGGGTCTTTTTCTTCATTTTTATTTCTGCTGCCTTATTTGTAATTTTAAGAACTCTTTTTGGTTCTTCAAATGTTCCTTTTGTATGGTGTCCTGTTCCTGTTTCAAGGATGAAGCATCTTATCTCACTGTAAATAGTAATTATAGTGTTTTGGAAGTTTTCTTCTGCTCCCTGCATTATCTCTTCTTTTATGCAAGTGCTTTTTATTCTGTGCCTTGGCATTTTCCTATACCTTGCCTCTAATATTTGAGCACTTTGGGGCTTCTCAATACAAATTAGCATGTTTCTCAGCTTCCTCCCACTCCACCCTTTCCTTGAAAAATCACTAGGCTTTCTTGGGTCCGCTAAGCCAATCAATGTTGTCCAGCTTCCAAAATTTTGTTGACATTTCTCATCTGCTGTTATCTCCTCCCATTCTTATATCCTTTTTTCCCCCTTATGTTATTATTTAAGGAAGTTCCCTTCTGTTCCTGTTTTACTAAGAGTTTTAAGCATGAATGAGTCTAATTTCATTGGATTTTTTTTGCATACATTAAGATGGTAATATCTTTTATGTTTCCTCCTTTAATCTTGTGGTTATTATTATTATTTTTTAAATTCTTGGCCTCTTGTAATAAGGTTTATTTAGCCAGGATTTTTTTCTTCCCAAAATACTTCTGTATTTGAGTTGATAATTTTACTTAAGATTTTCTCACATATGAAATTTCATTTCCTGCCCAGTCCTAAAATCAAAGGTATTCCACCCCACACTGCAGGGAAGGCAGCTTCTGTAGTTTTCTTTTCTCTGGGAGAATTCTCATGAAGTGGATATAAAAATCTGCTGGAGAAAATGTTTTACATGAACATGGATTATTTTATTACCAGGAATAACACATTTTTCCAAAAAACATGGGGAAATGAAAAAGATACAATGTAGATTGAAAAAAGTCATGTGTGATCCCAATATGGTAAATATATATGCAAAGAAAACATACTGAACGGAAGTATATTAATAGCAGTTATCACTGGAGTCAAGATTATGAGCGATTATTTTCCTTCTTCTTTAAAGCTTTTTTAAATTGTCTAAATGTCCTACAAATAGTATGCACTATGATTGGGGGAAATACTAGCGTAATGGTAGCCCATGGAGGCAAGAGATCAGAATGTAATGTTTTCTGCCCAACCCAGCCTGGTTGCATCTACAAAATGAAGGCCAGTGGGAACTTGGTGAGTCCCTAGAGAGTGCCTGGACCCGACGAGGGGGGCGAGCTGGGCAGGGACTTAGCGGCCCATCTCCTGAGTCAGACCCACTGAGCACAGCAAGTGTCATCAGAAAACTGGTGAAGTAAAAGTTCCCTGCCCTCGGGCCTCTCATCAGACAGGTTCAGTCCACCATGACCTCGGACATCGGCTGAACAAATGGCCTCCCTGTGGCTGGGGGTCCTCAAAGAGGGGAGATGAGCCGAACTACCCACATCGCAAACGGAGCTTGAATTCTTTTAAAACTAAGCAAACAGGATCAATCATTTGTAACACAAGTATATATTCAGAAAATATATCACAAAGTTTGGATAAGCTTTTTCCAAAAAGGAGCTTCCAAAAAGCCCCTTGCAAAAAGACCAAAGTGAAGATTTGGGTCTCAGGCAGTTGAAATCCAGAATATGAGGACCGTGGAGCTCTGGAGTCCTGCTGAGTTCTGGACAAGGGCCAGAAGCTGCAGAAGGCACCAAGGCAGGTGTGGGGAAGAGCAGCGGAGGACAGGCTGGCCGCTGGCAGAGGGGCTGGGCCGCTGGCAGAGGCCAGGCTCCACGAGCTGGGATGCGAGACCCCAGGGACACGCCAAGGTGCCAGTAGGACGCGCAGCCCCAGGATAGACATGTCTCGTCCCCCCAAGAGGTTAGAGGAAGGAGCGAGTTTCAGTGCCTCTGTGCCGTCAGTCATTAGACTCACTGGCCATTGCTTTAAGGTCAGCTTTGTTTTGCAGGGTCGGGGAAGGAAGAAGCTTCCTGAAACGTACACATTGACTGTAAGCCACGTTTTGAGTGCAGAAAGATGAAAACACGAATAAATATCATAGGATTCAGAAAATTAAGTAGTTTAAAACATTTAAATATTAAAGCAGAAATGTTTGAAGGCAGAAAGTAGAGTGGTGGTTGCCAAGGGGAGGGGGAAGTGGGAGTTGTATAGTGGGTGCAAAGTTTCAGTTGGGGAAGATGAAAAAGTTTTGGAGATGGGGGTGGGCGATAGTCCCACAACAGTGCGAATGAACCTAGCGCCACTGAATTATACACTTAAAAATGGTTGAAATGGTAAACTTTATATATATATTTTACCACAGTTTTTTACTTTTTTTTTTTTTTTTTTTTACGGTACGCGGGCCTCTCACTGTTGTGGCCTCTCCCGTTGCGGAGCACAGGCTCCGGACGTGCAGGCTCAGCGGCCATGGCTCACGGGCCCAGCCGCTCCGCGGCATGTGGGATCTTCCCAGACCGGGGCACGAACCCGTGTCCCCTGCATCGGCAGGTGGACTCTCAACCACTGCGCCACCAGGGAAGCCCTACCACAGTTTTTTAAAAAGAAATGTATGAAAGGATGGAAAACAATTTACCTTAATTTTAATACGTAAAATATGAGAGTTCAGGTAAATTCTGCTCAGGATCACATTCCCCTCCCCCCACGTTGGTGGCAAAGTTGGAGATGCACCAGCTGGAGTAGATGGAGGCCCCAGATACCTGTGCCATTACGGAGCAGTCCTTTGAGCCATAAATTACACAGAAGTTTCTAGAATTTACTTATATCTCCAGGCAATGCTTTTCCCACACCATAATTTTTGCTAACAATGGGAACAGGTTAATGGTGTCTGAGCTGCAAGGAAAAAGACAGAATGGAGTGGGTGGAGCTGGGTGGGGACAGGCCATGGCTCCTGTCACCAGGAGGCCCAGAGGGAGAGCCACATGGCCTGGGGTAGGACAGAGAGAAGGGAAGGATCACCTTGGCAATGCCAAGGCATCAAATGAGGTCACATATGTTGGAGTCGGACACGAAGCTTTGTACACCATCCAACAGACTGGAGGCGCCTCATTTAATGAGTGTGTACTACATGCCCTTGGCTGTGTGCACAAAACATCTCCCCGTTTTACAGAGGACCACGCTGAAGCTCTGAAAGGTCGGGACTTAACTAGGGTCACTTAGCTTGCAAGTCACAGGACCAGAATTTGAATATGGGGTGGCCTAGCCCCAAAGCTCTACTCTGCAGTGATAGCCCCCTTCTCGGCCCTGGGAGGAGCTCCAAGCTCTGGTGTGTCTTCCCGATCAGGCAGCTGATTGCTGCCAGGAGGTCGGGGCTGGCCAGCAGGAGCCCCGAGTCTGCTGCAGCCACGGCAGTGAGATGCTTGGAGCTGCTGTGCCCTCTGACTCGCAGCTCAAACCCAGCCCAGGTTCCTTCTCATCCCTTCCAAAGCTCCCACCCAACCCTGCCCAAGGGCCCCAGCCTGTGGAGTCCAGCCAGAGAGGAAATGACCAGCCCAGGAGAGGCTGTACGTGCGCCTGATGCAGTCTGGCCTTTGGGATTTCAGAAGGGGTAAGGTTGGCACCCTTCAGTCTGGAAGTTCCTTCTGGCTCTTCTCCCAGCTGTTGACCAGCTGATGTTCTCTTGAACGTCTGCACCAACACCTCTGGGAGCAGGGCTGGCCTGACAGCCCGGTTGTTACCTGTGGCCCTTGCTGGTTATTGGCAGTGACACAGGGGAGGGGGGCCAGTTTTGTTGAGCTGGTCTACTATGTGCTGGGCTGTCGTGGTCAGTGGTGAATAGGGCAGGCACCCGGCGCTCACCAAGTTCACTGTCTGATACTGAACACTGACCAGGAAGCCAGCCAGCCAAATGCCACACACCATGCTCTAAACTGTGAAGGTTGAGGCAGCCCAGGGGAGGGGGTCAGAATCGTGTCCCTACAGGAAGTGACCTTTAAACTGAGACCTCAAGGACAAATAGGAGTGTCACCAAGGGGATGGGCATCACGTGGTGCTTGCTTTCTAATCCCCAGGGTTAAATATAGAGGTTTTGTCTCTGTCAACATAAACACTTTCCTAGGGAAGAACTGAACATACATCAAATCTATGTCCCTTCTCGTCACTAACGCGAATGTGTGCTGCTCGGCGTGGGCTCGCTGGCGTGGTCTGCTTTTTTCCACTCGGCGTGATTTTGTATCCACGTTTCCTTGCGTAACTGCATCTTCCGTGTGCTCATCATCTTTAACAGCTCTGTGAGTTTCCATCATGTTGATGTCCCAGAATCTGCCTAGTTATTTCCTGACTGCAGAGCATTTGGGTGGTTTCCATTTTTTCTTTACAAATAGCAGTGTGATAATTTTGCGAAAGTTCATTTTCTCCCCTTTATGTACTTGGATTTCTTCCCCAAAGTGGAATTACCCGTCCGAGCAATAGGAACTGTGTTGCCACTCTTTTTTTGTAGCACAGATTATGTTCTGGAAAGACTGGGCTGGTGTGGACCACTGTCCCCACCTCTATCCACCAGTCCCCTGCACCAGGACTTACAATATTGAAACATCTTTTTCCAAGTTGAAACTTTTTAAATACAATTTTTTGCTTTAATTCATTACTAAAAATAAGATGACGCTGGGGACAATTATTTAAAAGAAAAAAGCATCTCCGCTAGCTCTCTAACATACTTGTTTTGCTTTTTGTTGTTCCTCGTGTGTCTGCGCCCATGTGCGTACACATTTTTTCATTCTTATAATCATGCCACAACTTTATTTTTATTTATTTATTTTTTTAAATAAATTTATTTATTTTATTTTTATTTATTTTTGGCTGCGTTGGGTCTTCGTTGCTGCGCGCGGGCTTTCTCTAGTTGCGGCGAGCGGGGACTCCTCTTCATTGTGGTGCGCGGGCTTCTCATTGCAGTGGCTTCTCTTGTTGTGGAGCACGGGCTCTAGGTGCGTGGGCTTCAGTAGCTGTGGCACACGGGCTCAATAATTGTGGCTCACGGGCTCTAGAGCGCAGGCTCAGTAGTTGTGGCGCACGGGCTTAGTTGCTCGCGGCACGTGGGATCTTCCCAGGCCAGGGATCGAACCCGTGTCTCCTGCATTGGCAGGCGGATTCTTAACCACTGCGCCACCAGGGAAGTCCATGCCACAACTTTACTTTAGCTTTTTCACTTACTATAACCCTTCATGTACTATGACTTTTCCCCATGTTGCCCCAGGGACTTCATACTCACCCTTATTTTGAATGGTCTCCATAATACTTCCGGAACGAATGCAGTGTAGTTTATGCTCTTGCTGGCGACTGCATTGTTGACCATCTGCTCCCTGGCCGCCTCTGCAGCCTAATCAACCCTAGCGCTCTTCTCCTGCCCAGTGAGGCTACTTGCTGTTTGTCACCTGGATTGCTTTGTAGGCTCCCAGCTTTGCTCATGCCCTTCACCCCCTCTTCTCTGAGCTGCCTCGTTTCTCTGTCCGCTCAGTACCCATCGTGCATTGCTCGTGGGGATGGGCGATCACGTCCTGTCTCGCCTTGGGGAGGGCTGAGATGGGATTGCCCCCATTTCTGGTCCTCAGTCCTGAGCACAATGCCTGTCAACCAGCAAGCACCTAATACAGCTTCCCAATTCCTGGTGTTTGGGGAGGGATGAGTCGCTTCTCTAGCTTGTGGAACTGGGAACTTGCAGAAACCTGGGATGGGGGATGGGGTAGGGGGACGGAAGCCCCAGGTGAGCCGTATCAGTGGCCCGAGAAGAATGACGAGCTGCTTTTCTCTCTCTCAGGACTTCCTGAGCAGATACCCAGTCACCAAGTACTCCTGGGTGGGGGCCCGACGAGGCCCCCAGGGCTGGCACTGGATCGATGGGACCCCTCTGCCACCCCAGCTGTGAGTGACCGTGGGCCTGGGTGGGCGGCCCCTCTTTCCCCAACACGCTAGCATTGGGCCCCCAGTGTGACCCACGTGATACCACAGCAGGCGCCAAAGGGGCTGGAGGGCTTCCCCTCCACGTGCCAGGTTCACCCCCCTGCACCACCCCCAGCCTAGGATGTCCCTTGGTTTCATTTAGTCCTCATCACCCCATCCCTTGTTTGGGTCCCACGCATTCACCCAAGAAGGACTGTCACCATGTTCTATGGATAAGGGGAGTGCTGCTCAGAGAGGTTTGGTGGTTTGCCTAGGGCCACACAGCTGACTCCCTGGGGCAAGAGGCGGGGCACATCATCATAACTCCTGCCTCAGAGCTCTTTCCAGACCCCCCCCCCCCCCCGGGCTCCATGCAGCGATCCCAGCGGTACCCAGGCAGCGGGCACAAGGGCTGGGAAGGCCCGTCAGCCTGAGTACCTTCCCTTCCTCTCGCCCTTCTCCAGACTCCCGGAGGAAGACCAGCAAGAACCGGATCTCAACTGCGGGGGCCTGGAGGGAGGCAAGTTCGTGGCTTCGGACTGTGCCTCCCCCAGACCCTGGGTCTGCGCCAGGGGGACCAAGTGACTTGGGTTCTGCCCGCCCTGAGCCTGCTGGGGGAGGCCAGGCTGAGAGCCGGGGCAGCCTCCTCCCCGGACCCAGGCCTCCAGGTCTCCCCGCTCTGCTCAGTGGCCCCGCCTCGGCGAAGCAGGGAGCGGACTCCTGGCGCAGGGAGGTCGCATCCCCGGGATAGGAGACGTTCTGCGGCCCCGCGGCTGAGCGCCCATTTGAGTGTCCAGCTGCTGAAGCGGATTTGTTCTGTGACCTTGTGGGTTTTTTTGGTTTTGCGTTTTTCCTTCTGAGCCTCAGTTTCTCCCTCATTAAAACGGCCACTTCTCATTCTCCCACTGAACCTGCCTAGTCACAGGTGTGCACCCTTTCAGGCCTAGAGGGACAAAAAGGATGAACGGTCACAGGTGATCCCAGCCTGGCTTCTCATCGAGCCCAGGAAGTGAGTCTCCCATTTCGTGGCCTTGGAATTTGGCAGCGATGACATTATTGCTACACAGGCCACTTCCAGGCGGCCACGCACGCCGACAGCATCCAGAGGGCAGCGCGCGAGACGTGGCCACCCCGGAGGAGAGAGGAAGGAGGGTCCTGTCCCCACCCCGGGGGTTGGCAGAGAGTAAGGTTCTTTGCGGTGACTGGCGTGTGGGACTGGCGGGGCGTCCGGCCAGCTGATGCCCAAGGCTGGGAGGACGCAGAGAGGACACACCCCCTCTTGGCCGGCGAAGCCACCACAAAGCTTGGGGTCCGAGGGAGAAAGGAAATCAGAAATGTGGGGAGGCGTGAGGCTGCTCTTCCTGCCACAACTGTGAGGACCGCAGCCTGAAGGTGTCTCCCACTGAGGTTCAGTGAAGGGCCTCCGGCCTGGAGGGAGTGGCAGCAAGGTGGGGGGAGGGTTTGCTTAGCCTCCAGCCTGGAGAGACTTCCTCAAAGGACAGGAGACTGACTGTACCGGCCTCTGGTCGTGGTGCCAGTCATGTGCAAACCAGCCTTCCTCTTTAAAGGCAGACCAGGTGTCCGAGCTCCTCAGAGAAACCTTTACTGGTCCATTTGAACTAAGAGCTCGTACAGAGTGCGGGGCTGCCCGGGAGAAACGGATGGAGAGTGCTAAGAGCACACCTGACAGGCAATAAAAATCTTAGACGCACTCTGGTGTTTCTCATGGCTTTCTTTTTATTTCAACTACAGATTAACCCCAGAGCTTGATGACATGCTCAGGTTGAACTCGCTTCAAAGCCCTTCTCGGCGAACGTCCGTGTCTGGTGGTGTCAGGCTGGTTTAATGTCAGCTTCAGGGCCACCAGCTTGGGGCCCTCTGGGCTCGGCGCTGTTTAGAATCGCCTGTGGAGCTTAAAAGATCCAGGTGCCCAGTGTGGGTGGTGTGATGCTGGGGCCTGGAAATCAGAGAGTTTTTCAGCTTCAGTTGGTGGGGAAGGGGAGTAAGAAAGTGACCTTTGACCTGCCGAAGTAGGAAGCTCCTAGTTACTGTCCAGAGTTGGCAAACGAAGGAATAGCAGTGTGCACTTATTATTTAGAAATGTGGAAACAAATACTAGAAGAGATGGCAAAAATCATTTAAAGTGGTTGCCTTAAAACTAATCTGATGCCGATAGAAGTCAGGACAGTAGTTGTCTTGGTCTGGGGGGAGGAGTATTAACTGGGCAGGGGGACCAGGGAATATTCAGGGGTGCTGAAATGCTCTAGATCTTGATCTGGGTGGAGCTGGGTACATACGTAAAAATTCATCAAGCTATATACACCTAAGGTTAAAACACTTAAATGCCTGTCTCCAAGGAACAGGAGTGAGGTTACAGGAGTAGTGAGGTTTTTCTTCTTTTTCTTAATATACCACCTTTAGAACTATTAACATAAAACCATATTCACTTTTTTTAAATACCCATATTCATGTACTACTTCGATAAAAAGAGAAATTATATTTTTTGCAAGGTCCAAAAGATTCTGACGTGCAGCCTGGCTTGAGAGCGATGAGCTTCAGAGAGCATTCCTGTGACTGCCTTTTCTTATAACCTGTCATTATTTCTTTCACCGAGGTACATTTTCACAAGTTGCAGCCTCGCCTCACCTTCCGAGCGTGTCTTTCCCTTTCTACTAAGTGGAAGCTGGAAGGGTTCCACAGCAGGCTGGTCTGCGTGGAATTCCTCTGCGTAATTTTTCTAGTTTCTTTTCCCACCAGGCACTGCCAACGGCTGTTGTCTGAAATCCACACTAATAACGTTACCCCCAGAACCGGTTTGTTTTTTGGAGCTTTGGAGAACTGCCTCTGACACAGGCTGGCCCAGCAGCTCACAGCGGCCTCCGAGGTTACAGCTATGGACACCTCGTTTGTGGAAGGGTCACCTGTGTGGAGCACACACGTCCTGAGATTGGGCACAGGGAGCGACCCCCAAGTCAGGTTTTTACCAGCTTTTCTGGTAATTCTGATGCAGACAGTCTGCAAACCACATTTTGAGAAACGCTGTCTAAAAGAGCCCGTATTGCCCCCAGGGAAAAAAAAATAGTGTGTAGATATTTTGTCAACTTCACTGAGGTAAGAAAATGCACCCATCTCAGGAGTACCTTTTGACAACTGTTGGCACCCGTGTAACCACTGCCAATCAAGATGTGGAGTAGTTCCAACACTCCAGATAGTTCCCTCGTGTCCCTTTGTGGTCAATGTTCTCTTCTCCCTAATCTCCAACCCCAGGCAAATTTGCATTCTGTGTCTACAGATTAACTTCAGCTTGTTCTAGGATTTCACAGAATAGTCATTAAACGTACTCTTTTGTGTCTGCTTCTTTAGCTTAGCACCAGGTTTTAGAGACTCGTTCAGGTTGCCCCAGGTATCGGTAATAGCTCCTTTCTTTGTAGGGACAGATCACAACCTGTTTCTCTTCTCTCTAGTGGGTGATACTGCGGTTGTCTCCAGTTTGGAGCTTTTATGAATACAATGCTGTGGACATTCGGATTATCAGTCTGTGTATGGACGTAGGCTGTCAATTTTCTTGAGCGCCTCGGAGTAGGATTACTGGGGTGTGTGGTAAGGATGTGTTTAATTTGTAAGAAACTGCCAACGTGTCTTCCAAAGCCGCTGCACCATTTTACAGACCCGCCAGTAACATACCAGAGTTCCGGTAGCTCCACATCACCAGCATTCGGTGTTGCCAGCCTTTTCACGTTTAGACATTCTAGTGGATGTGCAGTGGTATCTCAGTGTGGTTTTCATTTGCACTTTCTTTTTTTTTTTTAATTATTTATTTATTTTCGCTGTGTTGGGTCTTCGTTTCTGTGCGAGGGCTTTCTCTAGTTGTGGCAAGCGGGGGCCACTCTTCATCGTGGTGCGCGGGCCTCTCACTATCGCGGCCTCTCCTATTGCGGAGCACAGGCTCCAGACGTGCAGGCTCAGTCGCTGTGGCTCACGGGCCCAGCCGCTCCGCGGCATGCAGGATCCTCCCAGACCAGGGCTCGAACCCGTGTCTCCTGCATTAGCAGGCAGACTCTCAACCACTGCGCCACCAGGGAAGCCCTCATTTGCACTTTCTTGACGACCGATGTTAACTTCTTTTCAGGTGCTCGTGGCCATTCGTATATTTTCTTTTGTGATTCTCATACTGATGGTCCAGAGCCCATATTTGGAGAACCCTGCCTAAAAGACGCATATGCCCACCAGGACAGAGCATTTTAAAAGTGATGATACAAATGGAAAAATCTAAGATCTCCCCCCAACTTTGTGAAAATTTTCAAAATACAGAGTTGAAAAAAATGACATGACAAACACCCAGCTGCTCTCTACCTAGATCTAACAACTGTTGACATTTTGCCACATTTACTCTATGTCTGTATATACAAAACTGTCAAACCATTTGAAAATGAGTTGCAGACATGAAGACACCTCACCCCTAAATACTTCAGCACACATCTCCTAAAAATAAGAATATTCTTCTACATAGTTGCAATTCTACCATTACACTTAATGAAATTAAGTTCATATTCAATCTGTGCTCCAACTTCCCTAGTTGCTCCATTAATTTAAACAAAGGTCCAGTCGGGGTTTAAGCACTGTTAGGGGTTATCACTTGAGTCTCTTTCAACCTGGAACTTCTTCCCTGTAACATGGACTTTTTGAAGAGACCAGGCCAGTCTTGTAGAGTGACTAATATCTCGAATGTGTCTCATTTCCTGTAAACTGAAATGAGGCTTCGACTCAATATAAACATTGAAAAAAAATATTTTTGCTGTTGTTGAAGTATAGTTGACTTAAAGTGTTAATTTCTGCTGTACAGCAAAGTGATTCAATTATACATGTATATACACACATTCTTTTTTACAATATAAACATTTTTGACAGGAGTAGTATGTGATTCACATTTCATCACCTGATAGAGCTTAACATTGATTTCAAGTAATTTGCACCAAATTTTCTCAAAAAGAAAAAATTCAGGGAGCTAAAACATGTAACCCATATATCCAAATTTGGATAAATTTGGGCGTTTCCTCTGTTATTCTCAGCTTTAGAGATAGTATAAAAGTAAAATAAGGCTACATAAAAAGGTTTTAGAAATGATACAGTTCATTTGCGCCTTTGTTGTTCCCTCCTGGGACATACCATTCACAACGTTATGCCAGGAACAGCCTCAGGCTCAGGAGCAAAGCGATGTTGGGCAACTTTGTCGTGACCTTGGGTGACCTTGGCTTCGCTCTGTTCCCTCCGTAAAATGGGCGTGATAGGATACAGCTCCCACCAGTGCCACAGTGATGCGCAAATCAAGTGAGACCAGGTGGGTCGATGTATGTCAATAATTCACTCCACGTTCGTTGAACATCAGTTGTGTTTCTGCGCCGGGTTTGTGGGAGGATGCAGAGAACAAGATCCATTCCCAGCACTTGGCCTGGCTGCCAGCGTGAGGGTGTGTTCAGGCAAAGGAATCACTGGGGATGTTGGGGGTTCTCCCTTATCTGCTCCGACCTCCTGCGCTGACTGTGGAGCAGCCGTGTGGTCTGACAGTGACCCCAGTTTGGGGGTGGAGGTGAGCAGGGATAACTTGGGAGGCAGACCTGACACATCGAAGCCAAACGTGCTGGTGGCGCAGTCCCAGTCCCCTGGCCATTGTTTGGTTCTGGAGCCCAGGCCTAAGCCAATCAGGGATGTCACTAACTGTTCCAAATGGGAACACGCCCCAACCGGGCCCCGGATGTGAGAAAAGCTTGCCATGCTCTTTACAGACTCAGGATGCCATGGTATTGAAACGGTGCGTGATGATGGGTCAAATCCATTCCACCTGCCTCCGGTAATGGAGGTAATTGAGGTCGTTTTAACACTTGCCTGTCTCCCAAACAGCACGTAGCCTGAACATGAAGATGTTTTGCCTGAGTTACTGTCCAGGAACTTGGAGTCTCAGATGAGCCGGTTAAGGCTGGATAGGATCACCCACCCTCCAGGGGTCACACATGGATGTCAGCTCTGTGACCTTTCACACGTGCAGAAGCCTGTAGCGTAGTTACGCCTGCGCAGAAGGATGATTCCTGCACCTTTTTCCAATCACCTTTCCCCACAAGCCCCACCCCTCACGCACCCTGCTTCTTTATTTGCCATCCTATAAATACCTGAGCCGCTCGCTTTCCCAGAGCGGATTCGGCATCTGAGGTTTGTCCTCCCCTCGCTCCCCTCTCTCTCTCTCCCCTCTCTCTCTCTCCCCTCTCTCTCTCTCCCCTCTCTCTCTCTCCCCTCTCTCTCTCTCCCCTCTCTCTCTCTCCCCTCTCTCTCTCTCCCCTCTCTCTCTCTCTCCCCTCTCTCTCTCTCCCCTCTCTCTCTCTCCCCTCTCTCTCTCCCCTCTCTCTCTCTCTCCCCTCTCTCTCTCTCTCCCCTCTCTCTCTCTCTCCCCTCTCTCTCTCTCCCCTCTCTCTCTCTCCCCCCTCTCTCTCTCTCCCCCCTCTCTCTCTCCCCCCTCTCTCTCTCTCCCCTCTCTCTCTCTCCCCTCTCTCTCTCTCTCCCCTCTCTCTCCCCTCTTCTCTCTCTCTTTCCTCTCCTCTTCTCTCTCTCTCTCTCCCCACTCTTTCTCTCTCTCTCTCCCCTCTCTCTCTGTCCCCCTCTCTCTCCCCCCTCCCCCCCCCACTCTCTCTCCCCTTCTCTCTCTCTCTTTCTCCTCTCTCTCTCTCTCCCTTCTCTCCCTCTCTCCCTTCTCTCCCCTCTCGGCTGGAATAAACCCACTCTTTGCCCCAAACTTTGGCGTCTCAGCGTTTGGTTTGCTGTGCGACGGGCACGATAAACCTGGTTGGGTAAAATTCGGCGAGCCGGGCAGGAGGGGAAGTTCAGATGGACCTTTTGCTTGGGGCTTTTTGGCCCCTTGCTGGTACAGAGAGCACGTGGAAAGGTCCAAGCAGCTGCCTGGTCCATTTGTTCCACGACCGTCCCCAAATTTCCCCTGCCAGGTGCCACCGACGTTTCATTTTGCAGCAGACGGTTTTGGGTTTGGAAGACATCTTGTGGGTGAGTAACTACGTTAAAGAAATCCAACTGTGCTTAAATTGTCCGATAATCCTGACCAGATCGTGGGCTGGGGGCCTGCCTACCTGGAGGGATTCTGGCCGACAATATAGAAGGTTACAGGTGCTGAGTTACTCTACCTGGGTTAGAGGCCCGGGGTTTTTGTCGTTGGTCTTGTTTGTGTCCCTCTGTGTCTGATTGTTTCCGTTGTTAAGCTTTGACTGCTGGGGATTGAGCTTGGTGATGGTGGCAAGGACCCTTAGAAAGACTTCATTATTGTGACCACCTGGAAGCAAAGCCCTTTCAAAATGGGAAAGGTTAATTCAGTTCCCCCTTGCAGCCCTCTAGGCTGTATTTTCCAAAATTGGGAGACGTTCAGTTATGAATCCATGGAAAAGAAAGTGATGGTATTTTTTTTTGTAACACTGCATGGCCATAATATCCTTAGTCTCCTGAGCAAAATGGCCTGTAAGTGGATCCTGAATTTACAATAGAATTCTGCAACTAGATTCATTTTGTAAATGAGAAAAAACATGGGATGAAGTACCTTTAGATACAATGTTTGTATCAGAATAAACCTACGCAAAGAAGATGTAAGGTTATGGTCCAACAGGAAAGGAAGGAAGGAAACCTGTTTTGCTTCATGCTATTTCAAAGGAGGATGATTTGCCATTGACCCTATGTCATGGGGGCTGTTGCCCTTTCGTTTCCACTGTCTGAGCCACAGCCTCCGGCTTGGGCCCCTCTGGTCTCTGAGGGTCGAGAAATAGGAGTGAGCTCCCCCTTCTCATACCTGCTGCTGGATTTGGCCAGGGAGCTGCCCAAACTCAGGTGGGGCAACATCCAGCAAGGCGAGTCCCCACTGGGGGTGTGGATGCTGGGGCCGGGCAGCCAATGGGGTTGATCTGGGTCCACTCCCACTTTCAACTTCAGAGTTATTTAATTGTAAGAACACTATGCCAACTTACAGAGATGACCCAAAGAGAATGGAAATACCTTTTCTCATCCTTTTTTTTTTTTTTTTTTTTAAACTCCAAACCTGACCTGGGCAGATGTTCAAAATTTATTAAATACCCTTCTCACTTCAGAAGAACATAGAATGGTGCTGGATAAAGCTCGGGAGGAGGCAGATGTGCTTCATGTAGACACCCCTGGCAGGCGGTAGGGGATGCTGGGAGCGTGGCTATATCAACAGGGGATCCTCATTGGGATGTGAATGTTGGGCGTAGGCCAAAACTCGAGTATGATTGAGATTGTATTCTTGCGGGATTTCAAAGAGGGATGCCCAGAGAAGCTTTAATAAAGTACAAGAGGTAAAAGGGAACCCAGATGAGGCTCTTTCAGAGTTTCTCGTATGGGTCTCTGAAGCTTAGAGGCATTATACAGATACAGAGTCTGAGGCCCCAGAGAATTTAAATATGGTTCATATGACTTTTATTGGTCAGGTTCCCCCCGCCCCGCCATATACAGAGGAAACAGAAGGTGCTCTTGGAATGCCGAGCCTCAACCTGTTGAGATTGCCTTCAGTTTCCAATGGCAGGGACCAGGCTCAGGAGAAAAGGGAACAAGAGAACGAAACAACAGGCCACTCTGCTGGCGGCTGCCTTACACAGGGAAGAGCCGGACCAAGCTGAGGACCCTACGAGGGACTTGGCAAAAGGTAGGAGGCCCCGAGCTTCTACTCGAACTGGGCAATCAGTAGTGGGATTTCTACCACCGTGAATACTGCAAACAGGAGGGACCCTGGAAAACAGACTATGCCATCCTAAGGAAGATTCTGGAAGAAGGTAAACAAGTGGCACATCAGATGGCTGAGCTACCTGAGAAAGATAGGGACCCAGGGGCTCCCCTTAATCCTGCCAAGTCCATCAATATCTCGCATAGAGAACCCCCCGTGACTAGGACAGTAAGAAATCAACTTGTGGACTTTCTGATCAATACGGGGGTCACTTACTGCTTTATTATTATATTTGGCTGCATGGGGTCTTCATTGCTGTGCGTGGGCTTTCTCTAGATGTGGTGAGCTGGGGCTACTCTTCGTTGCGGTGCACAGGCTTCTCATTGCGGTGGCTTCTCTTGCTGCGGAGCACGGGCTTTAGGTGCGTGGGCTTCGGTAGTTGCAGCTCAGGGGCTCAGCAGTTGCAGCACGCGGGCCCTAGAGCGCAGGCTCAGTAGTTGTGGCACGGGGGCTTAGTTGCTGTGCAACACGTGGGATCTTCCCGGACCAGGGATCAAACCCATGTCCCCTGTATTGGCAGGTGGATTCTTAACCACTGTGCCACCAGGGAAGTCCCCCACTTACTCTGTTTTAAATATCCAGCTTTCTAAACTTTCTTTTGAGACTGTGTTTGTAAATGAGGTGTCTGGAGAAAACTTGAAAAAGCCTGGTCTCCAGCTGCTAGACTGTCAGATGGGGAAGGCTCATCTGAAGCAGCTTTCTATGTTGTTGTTGTTGTTGTTGTTTTGGTCGCATGGTTTGCGGGATCTTAGTTCCCCAATCAGGGAGTGAACCCTGGCCCTTGGCAGTGAAAGCGCCAAGGACCTAACCTCTGGACCACCAGGGAATTTCCTGAGGCAGCTTTCTATACGAGACTTACTAAATACCAGGGTTATCTTTGCACCTGGACAAATGGACATGAAAGTACCACCAGAGCAGGCTTGCACGTTGCAGGCTTTATTGTTCCAACCCCCAAAAGGATAGCCTACAGCCATTCCCAAAGGAACACTGCAGAAGGTGATTTAAAAATTTGCCCACAATATTTGGAGAAATCCGGGCAAAAGAGTTGAGGGAACTTCAGCTAAACGAGGGAGCCCTGCTCCAGTATGTGGGTGATCTTTGATTGCTAGTAAGACAAAGGACATCTCAGACCAAAATACGGTTTTGGCTATGAACTTGTTGGTCGAACGAGGCTATAAGGTGTCCAAGAAAAAGGCATAGACTTCTCAGCCCTCTGTTAAACATTTGGGTTTTGAACTCTCACATGGACAGAGAGCCTTGCTCCCTGATGGAAGGGAAGCTGCAGCCAGGGTTGCAGCTCCTACTACCAGGAGACAATTTAATTACAGGACTCCTGGGAGTGTCTGGGTTCTGCTGCATTTGGATCCCCAACTTTGGACTTGTAGCAAAACCCCTTTAGGGAGCTCTTAGAGGAGGAGACGATGAACCTCTAGACGAAATCTTGAGAGGATAAACATCCGGTGGACCAGCTCAGTCCTCAATGGACGGGACCTCCTGAGGAACGTGACGGGAAATAGAGACTGTGCTGCAGAAGGGAAGCCGCACCCCGGATCCTCATCCAAACCTCAGCTGGTTCCAGACTCCCGACACTGACTTCTCCGAGTGGGCAAGGGAACCCCTAGCAGATCTTAAGCTGTGAGAAAGAAAATAAGGTGAACAAGACTGCTGCAGTGTTGGCTTTGGTTAAGTAAAATTCTTCAGAAGGCAAGTGACTTAAATAACGTGTTAGGTTACCAGAATGATTTCTTTTGTCTCCTCGGTATTTCTGACCTCCCAGGCTTGGAAGGACAATTCAATGATTAGGCTTTCTCAGACTGGCAAAAGCAGGTAACCTCTCTACCTGTTGCCTATGTCACCCAAAACCTTTTTTTGTATTTGACCATGCTGACCCCCTTGGTTATGCCTGTCATCAATTTTTCAACCACCCCCTACCTTCACTGATTCTTAGGATAAAAAGCCCTCAGATGTAGCATCAGGTTAGGCTAATCAACAGAATTTCCCGTCCTCTGTTTTTTAACTTAGCTGAAATTTGGTCCTCTCCTCGTGTCCTCAGATAAAACCATCCTGGGTGTCTTCCCCCTTCAAGAGTCCACTTGGTCAGGATATTGTAGCAATCGTACTTACTTTTCCCAGCCCATGTCCCTTCCATATTTAATATCGAAGTGTTTCAGCCCAACTGGTAACGATCGAGACAGTCTAATAGGTAAAGGTAGGTCACAGATCCCTGGCTTGACGTGGGAAGTTTATCAATTTGTCTGGCATTCTGTGTGCTCCCCACCCCTGCGAAGGTACAGCTTTTTGGTTTTGATTACCAACCTCGGGCCTATGAATGCTGTGACAGCTGCCACATAGGTGCCATTTGCTTATTGGGATCAAAATGTTAACTTGATCAGGAGCAAGAGAATATTTTCAAATGAGCACTAAACAGTTTCATTACTCAAGTCCTTGTTAGGTCTACACGCCTTATCAGCAGGAAGTATCCAGGGCGGGCATTGCCATTCTTCCCTCAAGATTGAGGAATGAGGGACTTGCCGGGTGGTCCAGTGGTTAAGAAAACGCGATTCCACTGCTGGGGGCGAGGGTTCGATCCCTGTTTGGGGAACTAAGATCCCACACACTCAGTGCGGCCAATAAAAATAAAAATTAAATTTTTAATGCTTTATTTTTTTTTTAAGTTATAAAGATTGAGGAATGATCAAAAGATTTGGGGGACCGAAACGGTGCATGAGGATTAATCAAATCCACTTCACCTGCCTTCACTGATCAAGGTTGTTTTAATACTTGCATATCTTCTAAGGCCCGTAGCCTGAACAATAAGATGTGTGCGTGAGTTATTTCCCAGGAACTTGGACTCTCAACTGCATCTACTGCAGCTGAGCCGGTTAAGGCTGGTTAGGACCACCCACCCTCCAGCTGAGCATGCGTGGGTGCCTGCTCGGTGACTTTCCCAAACTACAGAGACTTATAGCTTAGTTACGCCTGCGCAGAATGATTCCCGCGCCTTCTCCCAATCGCCTTTCCCCACACGCCACACACCTCAGGCCTTTTTTTTTTTATTAAAGTATAGTTGATTTTACAATGTTGTGTTAATTACTGCGGTACAGCACAGTGATTAAGTTATACACGTACATTTTTTATATTCTTTTCCATTATGGTTTATCATCCAATATTGAATATAGTCCTCTGTGCTATAGAGTAGGACCTTGTTGTTTATTCATTCTCTATATAAAAGCTTACGGGGAACTCCCTGGAGGTCCAGTGGTTGGGACACGGTGCTTCCACTGCAGGGGGCCTGGGTTCGATCCCTGGTCGGGGAACCAAGATCCCAAAAGCCATGCAGCACAACCAAAAAGAAAAACCAAACAGAACGCTCATATCTCCTCACCCCAACCTCCCATTCCATCCCTCCCCCAACACCCTCACCCCGGCAACCACAAGTGTGTTCTATGTCCGTGCTTCTGTTTCATAAATAGGTTCATTTGTGTCATATTTTAGATTCCACACATAAGTGATAGATGGTATTCATCTTTCTCTGACTTCTCTTAGTATGATAATCTCTAGTTGCATCCATGTTACTGCAATTGGCATTATTTCATTCTTTTTTATGGCTGAGTAATATTCCATTGTATGTGTATGTACCACATCTTCTTTATCCATTCATGGACACTTAGGTTGTTTCCATGTCTTGGCTATTGTGAATAGTGCTGCTATGAACATAGGGGTGCATGTAGTTTTTGAATTATAGTTTTGTCTGGATATACGCCCAAGAGTGGGATTGCTGGATCATATGGTAATTTTATTTTTATTTTTCTAAGGAACCTCCATACTGTTTTGCACAGTGGCTGCAACAGCTTACATTCCCACCAACAGTGTAGGAGGCTTTTCTTTTCTCCACACTTTCTGCGGTATGTTATTTGTCGACTTTTTAATGACGGCCATTCTGACTGGTGTGAGGTGATACCTCATTATAGTTTTGATTTGCATTTCTCTAATAATTAGCAATGTTGAGAATCTTTTCATGTGCCTGTTAGCCATCTGTATGTCTCTTTTGGATAAATGTCTATTTAGGTTTTCTGCCCATTTTTCGATTGGGTTGTTTGCTGTTTAGTTGTATGACTTGTTTGTGTATTTTGGAAATTAAACCCTTGTCGGTCACATTGTTTGCAAGTATTTTCTCCCATTCTGTAGGTTGTCTTTTCGTTTTGTTTATGGTTTCCTTTGCTGTGCAAAAGCTTGTAAGTTTGAGTAGGTCCTGTTCCTTTATTTTCGGTTTTATTGCTATTGCCTTGGGAGACCTAAAAAAAATACTGGTAGGGTTTATGTCAGAGAATATTTTGCCTATGTTCTCTTCTAGGCGTTTTATGGTGTCATGTCTTGTTTAAGTCATTAAGCCATTCTGAGTTTATTTTTGTGTAATGGTGAGAGGGTGTGTTCTAACCTCATTGATTTACATGTGGCTGTCCAGTTTTCCTAACACCACTTGCTGAGGAGACTGTCTTCTTCCCATTGTATATTCTTGCCTCCTTTGTCGAAGATTAATTGACCGTAGGTGTTTGGGTTTATTTCTGGGCTCTATTCTGTTCCATTGACCCATGTCTGCTTTTGCGCCAATACCAGACTATTTTGATTACTGTAGCTTTGTAGTAGTGTCTGAAGTCTGGGAGGGTTATGCCTCCTGCTTTTTTTTTTTTTTTTTTTGGTGGTACACGGGCCTCTCACTGTTGTGGCCTCTCCTATTGCGGAGCACAGGCTGCGGACACGCAGGTTCAGCGGCCATGGCTCACAGACCCAGCCACTCCGCGGCATGTGGGATCTTCCCGGACCGGGGCACGAACCTGTGTCCCCTGCATCGGCAGGCGGACTCTCAACCACTGCGCCACCAGGGAAGCCCTACCTCCTGCTTTTTCTTCTTCAGGATTGCTTTGGCAATTCTTGGTCTTTTAATGGTTCCATATGAATTTTAGGATTATTCTAGTTCTGTGGAAGATGTTATGGGTAATTTGATAGGGATAGCATTAAGTCTGCAGAATGCTTTGGGTAGTATGGCCATTTTAACAATATTAATTTTCCCAATCCAAGAGCATGCCACCCTGCTTCTTTATTCATCATCCCATCACTACCCTGAGAGCCCCTTGCCTTCGGGGAGGCAGGCTTGAGATTGGTTCTCCCATCTCCTACCTCGGTTAACTTGCAAAGACATCCTCTCTTTGTCTCAAATCTTGGAATCTCAGCGTTTCAGTTCCTTGAATGTCAGGCAAGATGAACCTGGTTTGCTAACAGTTTCTCTTCATCTGGATATCTGGCTCTGTGCTAACCTGAGAATGAAGGTGTCACATGGAACTCAATGATGTGAGCCAACAGACCCTTCCTTGTGTAAGGCTGTTTGAGTTGGATCTTGTGTTACAAGCACCCAACAGTATCCAGGTAGAGGAGTGCATTGTGTTTGGGACCCTAGGAGCCTCTCCCAGAGCATCGTCTGCAGGTTCTGGTGCTGGCACTTCCTATGTGGCCTCACCTTGCTGGATCCCTGACTGAGAGCCCAGTTCTGTGCGTCTGAATGCCTCGCTTTCAGCCGGAACCGTGCCATGCTGGCACGTAGTTTGGTCTGACCCTAGGTGTGCTTGTAGACCCAAAACCTCTGACATCCTGGTTTCTGCTGGTACTTGGAGAACATGTAGGTACACCTCACAGTTCTGAAACATCTGCTGCCCCCAGCACCTCACAGAGCCCTGCTCACCTGTGGCCCCAGCACCACTCTACTGGTAGTCCCATGCCTAGCCCCCCCCCCCAGTCTGCCTCTGCCATCAAACCCCTGTTCTCAGCCCTCTCCTGCCTTTCCCAACTCTGCTGAAGGTGAGATTTTTTTCTTTTCAAATTGCAACAGGTAATGAAAAGAAAGAACTTAGTATTTATTGCATTATTTTGCCCTGGGAAAATCTGAATACCAGTAGTCAAGGTATAATGAATAATGGATGTAAATAGCTTTTTTCCAGATAGGAAAAACAGACAAGAAATTTCCCCCCAAAGTATCAGTATAGCATATTGTGCCGGATCAAGGTTCTGAAGATTCTCAGCTGCACCAGACCTAAACCTAAGAGATGCGAGGATGGTTTGGGGGCAGGGGAGGCACTCAGGAAGCTCAGGGCAGCAGCTAATTACCAACTGAGGGGTATGTTTCAATGGCTTAACAATCTGCATAGCTGTACCTGTTCTTAGTTGAGTATCTACCTTAAATGCTTTTATTAAGCATACTTTTATTAAGTTATGTAATATTTTACTTGGATCTTTAATGTTAAACCCTGTAAGTACTTACGATTTTAAACTATCACCAACATTTGTTTATAAAAATTTACAGTGATGGGCTGTTACCTAACACTACCCTTTTGAAAAGGTACCATACTGAATGACAAATTACATTTGTCACAATGAATGACAAATTACTACCTTGAATGACAAAACTGTAATGCATGCTGGGCTCTGGCTCAAAGGGCTAATGTTGAAAGCTGTTATGAAATTGTATATGAAAGTAGGCTCTTGAACTTGGAGGGTAAAAATACCAGGAACTTGATAAATCAACCCTAAAACTAAGGTTTAACTTTTTATCATAAAGGTAAGAAAGTCTTACTGGGAAAAAACAAGTCTCCTTACAAATGGAGGGTTTTTTCTTTTGAGTTGATACTGTTGATATAGCTCAGCAATGCAGCTTTGGGGAAAATGCTTGCTGACAGTAAAATGAGGGTCTTAAATAAAAGTAAATTTTTTTTTTTTTTTTTTTTAATTTTTGGCTGTGTTGCGTCTTTGTTGCTGCATGCAGCCTTCCTCTAGTTTTGGAGAGCGGGGGCTATTCTTTGTTGCAGTGCACAGGGTTCTCCTTGTGGTGGCTTCTCTTGTTGCGGTGCACAGGCCCTAAGCGTGTGGGCTTCAGTAGTTGTGGCAGGCGGGCTCAGTAGTTGTGGCACGCAGGCTCAGTAGTTGTGGCGCAAGGGCTTAGCTGCTCCTCGGCATGTGGGATCTTCCCGGACCAGGAATCAAACCCGTGTCCCCTGCATTGGCAGGCCAATTGTTATCCACTGCGTCACCGTAAGTCCCTAAAATGAGGGTCTTATTGAAGGAAAATACTTAGCATAACATACCCAGAGGATCAAGTATTCTTGTAAATGTGACTAAACTTTCTCTAAAGATAACAAAAAAAATACCAAATTGTGTATGAGAGAGACTTTAGGGTTATTCTAACTCAGAATGGTTACCCTGGCTCAAGGATGACTATCAAAAATGTACATTTACTCTGAAGTCCAAATACTAGCGGTGGGACTTCCCTGGTGGCACAGTGGTTAAGAATCCACCTGCCAGTGCAGGGGACATGGGTTGGAGCCCTGCTCCAGGAATATCCCACATGCTGCAGAGCAACTAAGGCCGTGCGCCACAACTCCTGAGCTCTAGAGCCCACAAGCCACAACTACTGAAGCCTGCGTGCCTAGAGCCTGTGCTCTGCAATAAGAGAAGCCACTGCAATGAGAAGCCTGTGCACTGCAACGAAGAGTAGGCCCTGCTTGCCACAACTAGAGAAAGCCCGTGCACAGCAATGAAGATGCAATGCAGCCAAATAAATAAGTTAAAAACAAAAACAAATACTAGCAGTATCTAAGCCACAGAATTGTTCTAAAAGGATCTTTTAAAATGGGGTTATTCAGGGCTTCCCTGGTGGCACAGTGGTTGAGAGTCCGCCTGCCGATGCAGGGGACACAGGTTCGTGCCCCGGTCTGGGAAGATCCCACATGCCGCGGAGCGGCTGGGCCCGTGAGCCATGGCCGCTGAGCCTGCGCGTCTGGAGCCTGTGCTCCGCAACGGGAGAGGCCACAGCAGTGAGAGGGCCGCGTACCGCAAAAAAAAATACTACTACTACTACTACTACTACTAAAATAGGGTTATTCAGTTCAGGAACATGCAGGTGAGGTGACCCGCCATGGGCCCAGCCCCTGGATGATGATGATGTCCTTCACTGGCTATTGCTGACCTGTTTGTTGGTGGCCACTTAGATATATGTGGTATTTAACTCCACATATATCACTATGGTGGGTTAGGTTCCAGACAGCCTTCCTTGCACCTACCAGCTTAACCTTTTGGACCTCATTCCACACCCTAAGGTACTAAGGATTGAAGAGAACAGCACAGACCACTAGGAACAAAGTAGATAACAATTTCTGAGCAACCAAAAATAAATGGGTACTGATGCAGCTGGGTCTCCGATAAAACTCTGTATGAACTGAATGTGTGGAACCAAATATGGCAGGAAAACCTCATTTAATGAGGCACAACTTGGTAAGCTGGGAACGTGAGGTTTGTCCCCTTTAGATGTAAATCTGATGTCACTTAAAATGATTAGTTTCAGTTTCTGAGGCTTACGTTCCTGTCACATCAAATTTGTTAAAACTTACGGAACTAAAGATAGAAATAGTCCTTGAAAGGCTCTTAACTATACTCACTCACAGACCCTTATTTCATTATATTCTTGTTTTTCAAGAATCTCAAGTTTTAACTACTGTTTAAACACGAGTGGGTATATAGCTTTTCAATGCAGAAATCGTTAGTCTCATTACACTGGTTACACCATGTTTTTATTTCAATTTGCTCAATGTGAAGAAAAACAAAACAAATAAACTCAATTTCTTCTGCAGGTCTGGTCCTTCTCTACAGCGGTTGTTACAGACAGTCCTGAAGTAGCTGGAATACAGCCAGCAAGGGCCCAGGTGGAGCAACAATTCATCTTGCATCTGTAAGTATATATTTATTTCCTTTGGTGCCTTGCACAGTAAGGCACTATTAGTAACAGAATAGAAATGGCCACAGCAAGTAGTTCTAGTGACAATTTACTAGACAAGTTACAGTTTAATGGTGGTGGTGATTTTCATTTTATTATTTTTTACAATAAGGGTGTAATCTTTATACTCCACACACACAAAATAAAACAAGAAGTGCTTATGAAAGAGTCCCTGCCCCCACCCCCCATCTCAAAACATCCTGAACATAGCTATTCAATAGAACAGAAAAATCAAGACATGTTTGATTTCAAAATTTCAATAAAAAAGCAAAGCATGTAATGCAACAGCTGTTCAACCTCCCACTCTAAAATAGGCACCGTTAGACAAACAAAACTCCCGGTACTTTAAATTTCTCCAGCACACATTCCAGTATAAATGTTCTGAACTGTAATCAGCTAGTAATTAATAATGGGAATAGAACCTTAGAACAGAAGTTATATTGCTTCCCTGCACCCCTTTCTCTTACAGTTAGAGGGTAGAGGTATCAGGGGATACGGAGTCAAAGGAAGAAAAGAAATTCCCAAAGTTTGTTTTTTGGACGAGAAAGGAAGACAGCATTTTACAAATGTTCAAAAAATCCCAAGGCAAGTAACACAATTCATTCACTATCACTCCTACTAGAAAGAATAAAGACATCAGCAACTTATTATATAAAACTGTACTTTCAGAAGTGTATTACAAGTTCACCAGAAACTATGGATGTAGTTTTAGGCTTCATCAAAGAAAACAAGTTCAGATCAAGTTAGATGCTATACACCTAGCCTAGCTGGATCGGTGTCTGGAACTGCTCACTGTGTCACCCTGAACAGCTGTAAACTAAACAATAGTATGTAACTCCAGAGGAAGCTTAAGGATTGAGGATATGTACACAGCTAATTATATCTCCCCTGCTTCGCGCTCTTCAGAGCTCCTCCTGTCTTCTGATCTGCCATTAGCGCTCTCATAGGACCGCTTCTTATCTTTTCGATCTCTGTCACGAGGTGATCTGTCTCTTGAATTCCTGTCTCTGTCACGTGATGCTAAGTCTTGTTCTCTGAATCTCTCTTTTGAGGATCTGAAAAATATTAATTTGAGGAGCAAAATGTGTTGGGAAACCCAAAATCCAAATGAAAGAATCGGATAAATATTAAGGTACTGATTAGCTGAAGATATACAGAATGCATCCAAGAAAAGAGCACTACTGTATTTGACAAGGGTACTAAAACAAGGAGATGGATGAAGACAAATAGCTAAGGGTCAAAAACCATAAGCCAAAATGATTTACAGGACATTCTCATTATCTTCGAGGCAACCCTAAAGCTTCTCCAGTTCATAGCAAACATATTTAATATAAAAATAATATATAGACAATACCTTAAAGATGTTATCCAATGTTTTAAGAATATAACAATAGAATGTAGATTCCCAATCAGATGGAAATCAGTGGCTTAGGACAGGGGTCAGGAACCCTTTCCTCTTTGCTGTCTGCCCAGAGGGTTAAATATTTTAGGTGTTGCAGGTCATGTGAGTGTGGGATACTCTTCCTTTTCTTTTTGTCAACCCCTTAATATAAAAACCATCATCCATAGCTCCCTGGCTGTATAAAAACAGGCTGTGGAGCCACATTTGGCCTGCAGGCAAGTTTGCCAACACTCAGGTAAGAGAACTACTCAATGATATGGCTTTGAGCAACCATTTATTATTTAAAACTCTGCTTTATTCCTGCGGAGTTAGCTCATTCAACCGACAGAAAAAGATACAGAGAAAGATGATCACACTGTAATAAACCTTGATTAACTGTAACTGTTTAATACCACCTTTCCATTCCCATACCCAAGTCAAGAAGAAAGGTAATAAGCTCATACCAGAGATTCAATCAAAAGGAAACCCAAAGGACATTAGGGGATCAGAATTAATATGGAATCTTCTATACCTTCAACATCTAGAATAAATCAGTAACATATTACATTTATTTGGTTCTTCACGGGTGACATGGTACTTTTACATAATTCTCTCACTTAACCCACATTCAGAATTAGGATCTGAGGTCTGATTAAGTAATACTTTCAACTTCTAAGGCAGGGGAAAAAGTACTACCCTACTACCCAGTTTTAGAAATACAGTTAAAAAGGATTAAACCAAAAAGGTTGAAAGATTAAATGTCAATTTCTGGCATTCTACTTAATTAAGGTTTTAATAAGCTTAATTTAAAAATAATGTGTTAAATCATACAGTGCACATTCCTATCCATGTCTTTGTAGGAATGGAATATGAAGAGAGACGATTGAGATGATGCCTAAGAATAAGGACACGCATTGCTGGTAAGTCCCAGAGAAATAAGAACAAACTGTAAGTATCAACTAGTATTCTGCCAGAGATTACAGTGTCCTTATTACAGAAGCAGTTTTCACTCAGTATTTCACTCAAACTATCGATAATCCTGACAAAGCAGGCACCCTTCTACTAAGTAGATAAGGAAAGACAGGAGGGGTAATTAGATAATTTGGCCAAGGCCACTTTCATCCAAGTAGTCTGACTCTGAAGTCTGCACTGTATGTGTGTCTGAACGCAGCAGAAAAATGCAAACGGTCCTCATTTACCAAGGGTAACTGTTACCCGGAAAGGCCACAAGGAGAATCTACTTATATTGGAGACCAGTATCTCACAGTTGGAGCAGGAGAACGGCAAGTTATAAAAGACCTTTAACTGGGGCTAACCTTGAAATTTAAACTCAACTACTATGTAGGAATAACTTGATATTCTCTTTTATACAGTAACTGTAGATGGTAGTAGCAATTGTCTGCTAATTTTTGGCAAAAAACAAAATATTGCTTTGAAAAATTTGAGTATCAAGATTAGAAGTGCTCTTGGGAACAGAATAATTTTACAAAAATAATCCTCTTTATTAACAACATGCTGAAAATACTAGATGAGGGGTGTCAGGTGGTATGGTGGAAAAATTTCCTATATGTCTTGATTAACAGAGGAAACCTTAGGGACTAGGTCCCAGAAGAGGAGACTTCATGCCCTCTCTCCATCCCTACCACCAAAAACGACATTTAAGAGTTCAGAGACATCAGAAAAAATGACAGGTAGCCAAGCTGACAAGAGAAATTATCTAGACCTATCAACCAGCAAAATGATTCTTAAAATTTACAGTGCAGGTAAGATTCCTGAAGAATTGTTTTAAATGTATTTTTCTGGACACTGTACTGTGTGCCTAGTTTTAAGAATGAGATAAGTGGCCTAGAATTCACACCATGCGGAGCTCTGCCCTCATCAATTCCCTGCTCATTCTCTGCATTTGCCTATAATACCCAGAATATTTTTCCTACCTGGTTTTATCAATCGGATTATACCCACTCTAGGTTTTAGGCTATTCCCTGAAGCCATTTTTGTTGTTGTTGTTGTTACTCTGGTACTTCCCTCACCTAATCTCCTGTATTATTTACTCTGATATCCAGTTTAGCACTTTGTCAGTGCTCATTATTGTCAAAGATGTTATTAGTCCTGTGTCCTAACGCACTTGAATAAAGCTGCTCAACTACATTATACTTATTTTTTAATACAGTAGAAGGTATACAATTATTACTGATTTAAAGTCTCCTGAAGAACTACTTGGTTTTCTAAGAGTGGAACTTAAATGTTCTCACCAAAAACAATAAAAATATATGTGAGGTGATGGAGGTGTTAATTAACTAGATGGAAGGAATCCTTTCACAATGCATATGTAGAGCAAATTACCACAATGCCCACTGTACATGTCTTACAACTTACTTTGTCAATTATGCCTCAGTGGGGGTGGGGGAGGGAACCTATTTGGAACAAGGCAAGAATATAAGGAATAAATAAAAGAGCCTATTATATCCAACGCAGTTTGTGAGCAGTTTCGGGGAAAGGCTAGCTGAGGGGGAAAAAATAACAAAATCTGCAGAAAGCTGTTAAAAATTTATCACGAACTTTATGTGGAGTAATCCACAGAAAACTTAAGATTAGTAGATACTAGGCACTCAAAAAATGTTTCTGTTCCATAGAAATGACCTGGCTTAAGGGCCATAATGGGACCTGAGAAGTTTGGGGAGCTTGGTCTATACAGACCATGAGTGCTTAAGGCTCCACCACATTCTAATCCTTTGTCCTGATTAGATATTCAAGTCCTTAAAACATACCTCACCCTGGGTCTGCTCTCCTTGCACGTTTTGAATTTTCATGCCAATGACGTCTAACTTCCTTTAAAATTCTGAACCTGCCCTGCCCAACTAACTGTATACAACAATGCATATCTACAGTGCAGAATAAACAAGAGTATACGGAACGTCTGCTCTGAAAAAGCACACCAGCTCAAAGAAGTTCAGAAAACAGTAAGTCAGACAACTCTTAATGAAAGGACTTCTCAGAGTCCCTAATTCACCAATACATACTGGAAAAGCTCTAACAGTACTGGTACCTAAAATTATTTGCCCATAAAGTACTTTTTCCCAAGACACACTAAGCAGAGAAAAGCCATAACCTCTGCACATATTGGTTCCAATTTCTTACTCTTGCTCATAAGTATATTCTTTCTGAACTACCCATATATTCAGGAAAAAAAATGTTATACACTCACACACAAATGTGTACAAATTAGCAGATGCCAAGTTCAAACCACCAGTATTCCAAGTCTAAACTGTAAAGGTAGTTCCATATCCTCCTATGGACCTCAGTACCTCCTCCTGGATCGCTCTCTGCTCCTGTCTCTAGAACTGTGCCCACTTCTCTGGTGGCTGCGGCTGCGACTACGGCTGCTGGAGCGGGACCTGTGGCGATGGCGTTTCTCTCGGGATTTGGATCGAGTTCTCCTTTTCCGTTCCCGTGACATGGAGCGAGACCTATGTCTGCGATGCTCTCTGGACCTGGATCTACAAAAGAGAGTTAGTTTTTAGCTTTGTTGGCACTACATTTCTCATTTACTAAAGCCTCCTCTTTAAAGAGAAACTATCCCTCAGTAGCCTTATTTAACGCCAATACTATTTCAAATCAGCTAAATCTATGCTAAAATGAATTGCTGATATATTAATAACTACAAACTAGAATTTTGAAATAAAAATTAAACAGTAAAAAAAAATTAAACAGTAGTTCTCAGAGGTCAATCAGTGTTGTATAAATTTACATCAGTAATATTTTTTACGAAGGAAACAATCTGTAACACTACCACATGCCAGGGATTGTATTATCTAGATGCTTTAAGGACAATTTCATTTAAACTTCTAAGATTTTTAGTACACTTTAGAAACAAAGTATGTACCTGACGAACATGGACAGAAAGGAGACACAAGATAAAGAATATTGTTTAGGATAAAGTTACTAACTTGCTGAATTGAAAAGGTTATATGACCATTGAAATAAGTTTAAATGCCCACAATGTGCCTTGTCAGTGTAATCAAAACAGTTAAGACAGTTCTCTATTCAAGTAGTACATAATTTATTTGGGAGGAAAAAATTAACATGCATAAATCATTTTAGAGAACTTTAACTGCAAAAAAAAAAAAAAGTATTTACTTTTTGTAGGTGTACAGAGAAGGAAAAACACTTCTGTAGCCTCCGCTGCGTCACAAAACTAACTTGTGTATTGTGTCTGCGGCCAGGATGAGGATGGCATATATAGAGGACGTAAAACATTTGAGGGAAAACAACGGGGAAGAAAGGTATGAATTTTGTTAACAGCCGTTTTCAAAGTCTTGGAAACATTCTAAACTGGATTGTGACAGCTGTACAACTTTAATTTACTGAAAGTCATTAACCAGCACACTTAAATGGGTAAACTTACGGTATGGAGTGTAAATTAAACCTCAGTAAAGCGCTTTTAAAAATTTTAAGTCACTTTAAAGAATGAGGTATTTAATCAAATTATGAGAAGAGTGAGTTCAAAGGCACATTATTCAGATGATGTAACAACCACAGCTAAATAGAGTACTTTCACAATTAAATATTTCTGAAAAGAAACAGAGGGAAAAGATAAAATTCATTCCATACAAAGTTTTTATCAAATGATATTTTCTTTTATCACTCACTTTGAGCTATTAGAACAAATTATTTCTCCCAGCGCGTAATTTCATTTTACTAGTTGTCTAGTAACACCATTTACTGGGTGCCTACTGCGCTGCTCTAGGCACTGGGGAGACTGAGCAGCAAATACAGTCCTTAACCTCAGGGAGCTTATACTCTGGAACGAGGCCTACACAGATACGTAGGCAGTAAATAAAGATAGGTCAGGGAATAATGAAGGGTAAAAATGTAGAACGAAAGGAGGTGGTCATCTTTTGTATCGAATAAGCAGGAAAGGCTTTTCTTATAAAATCACATTTAAGCAAAGATGAAATGAAGTAAGGAAATCAGCTCATCAGCCAGCTCAGAGAAGACTGCTTCAGGTAGAGGGAACATGGGTGCAAAGGCCCTAAGGTGAGAGAAAGTTCAACATGTCAAAAGAATAGAAGAAACCCTTTTGGCTGCAATGAAATTAGCAAGGCAGAGTAATATCAGGAGTCTAACAAGCAGGATGACCAAGTACTTTGTCACTCAAACCAGGATGCTCTCAACATTAAATTATACAGAGGGAAAGGGGGAGCTATTAATAAATATGCTAAGAAATAAACTGTAACTACCCTAGGGCACATTGATCACTCTATAAAGCCATGGTGAGGATTTCAACTTCTATGAATGAAATGGAAGACCTTTAGAGGGTTTGAAGACAGGGCTGATATGATTTATTTCACTTTTTAAAGAACTCATTCTGGCCGATGTGTAAAAAACAGACTGAGGCGAAGGAAAGTGGACAACAGAAACAGAAATTAAGAAATTACTTCAGAGGCTATTGTAAATAGTGAGGTAAGAAGTGGCTTGGACTAGAGTAATAGAAATTAAATTTCTGGCCTGAATATCTAAAGATGTTCTATGTACAAAGAATTTAAATCTCTCTTCAACAAAGGGAGAAGCTTGCATTAACCAACCGGTAAAAAAGAACAGTATTGTCATTTAATATTTCTACTTCTCATTCTGGATTGAAAAACTCAACAACAATGTAAGTTAGTTGACACAACTGGTCCTGTTTCATGCCTTAGTTTTTTCGTGTTTTAAAGCAGAAATACCGCTGAAAGATGCTAAAAAGTAGTAGGACATCTAATAGAAACATAAGGTTTTTCTTTCATAACAACAAATGCTCTAGTTTACAGGGAAAAAGTTCTTGGGAAACAGTTACTCTTCAGAGTCAAGAATACTCGGAAGGTTTCAAAAAAGAAGATGTGATTTGAATAAGGAATGGTAGGATTTGAAAAAACTGAGAAAGGGCACTGTGCGTAGGCATGGACTCATTTGAGAAAGGCTCAGGGGACTTCCCTGGTGACGCAGTGGTTAAGAATCCACCTGCCAATGCAGGGGACACGGGTTCGAGCCCTGGTCTGGGAAGTTCCCACATGCTGCCAAGCAACTAAGCCCGTGCGCCACAACTACTGAACCTGTGCTCTAGAGCCCAAACTACTGAACCTGTGCTCTAGAGCCCAAGAGCCACAACTACTGAGCCCACATGCCACAACTACTGAAGCCCACACGCCTAGAGCCCGTGCTCGGCAACAAAGAGAAGCCACCACAATGAGAAGCCCGCACACCACAACGAAGAGTAGCCCGTGCGCAGCAACAAAGACCCAACCCAGCCAAAAATAAATTTATTAAAAAAAAAAAAAGGCTCAAGACAGGAATGAGAGAACAGCAAGTGAAGAACTAAGAAGGATGAAGTGCACCATGTTTCCTCACCTTAGAAAGAGAAAAATTGTCAGAAACTAGTAAAAACTGTGTTTAAAAAAAAGGCTTCAAAGCCCACAAGTATTAGTGCCAAAGGTCAAAACAAAGTGTTTTCTTGTCCTCTTTCTATTTAAAGGGGCATTTTAAAAATGCCCCTTCAAAGCTTTTTGGGATCACTGTACAAGGGGAGAAGTAATAAACTCAAAGTCTAGATTGGGTGCAAACAAACATTTTCGTTTCCCCCTTATTTAACTCACCATGGATTCCCTCATTCAAAATGTATCCAACTATTTATATTTTGAACAGGTACAACCTCTCAGAATGTGTTTCTTAGATGTATGACCCAAACTGATTTTTAAAAATAAATCCTGTCACATGTTTACTCTGAGCTTCTAAAGATTTTAATAAAATGCTCTGAAATATTTTTAGCTTTCTCTATACTCCAGGGCACTTTGTGATTTTACTCTGATAAAACTAAATTGTAGCTCATGAGTATCTTCTGACCAACTTCTCAAATGACACTGCTCAAATGTGAGCTATGAAAGAATTAAGAGTACTAATTATTCATTTTAAGAAAGATATTTAATCTATAAAAACTACCTTTGGAAAGCACAGCTTCACAACTTATCTTGTATAATACCTACCTTTTAGGATTCTTGCTATGTGATCGAGACCTAAAAAAAAAAAAAATCTATTTTTAGAAAAGTAACTATAAAAAAGGAAGAAAAGGTACAATGTACTGTTAAAATTACATCTTCATTTCTAATTTTTATATTAGTTTTATAAATATAAGGCTTGTATGTATGTACACAAATTTTTCCAAAAGGCACCACAAACTTTACAGACTTCACCACTCTGGCATACCCCTTACCTAGGCTACCTGGCTCTAAAAAAAAGAATATGCTCCTAGAAGACTAAAACACAACACAACTCACTAAATCTCCAAAAACCACCTCCTAGCCTGGAAAAAATTCGTTATTTTTATCTCTGTCATTTCTTCTTTCCCTCTGGGAACAGAATAAAATTTCTGATCTGTGAGACAATACTTTGTAATTATCACCTCACACTGTAATCCCTAGAACACTCAATTCAATCATACAATGTTTCTTAATATGACACACAATACTCTTATATAAAGTACTCTTCATATTTCCTAGCACATAATTAAAGCTCAACAGATAGTAATAGCTAACGTTACGGTTACTAGGAAGTCAGTCACAGGGGGTTTTTGGTGGAGAATATATACCATGGTTGCAGCATGACTTCGGATTCAGCCTGATGTAAATCTTAACTGTTTCCATCACTCACTATCTGTGTGACCTGGGCAGATTATGTATCTTCCCTCAGCTTAGTCTGTCATTTGCAAAAGAGGGATAGTAATAACAATTTCACAGGGGGCTTTCAAGTATTAGATGAATATAGGTAAATTCTTAGTGCAGTGGCTGACACATCATAAGCATCAAGTGACAGTAATTTTTATCATTATCCTTTTCAATACCATAGGTGGAATCCCATTTTGTGTGTCATTTTCTACTTATTAGTAATTTCCTCATCTTCCATACTGAGGTCCATTTCTGAAACAGTGTTAACATTTTATAACTCATGTTAAAGGCAATTTGCCATTTGTCATTAAAGAAGTAAGATGTGATGTACTTTCTCATTAACTTTACACATGTGAAAATGTAGTCCTGCAAAGAACTTTGTTTTTCATTTGACTATCACCTCAGTTCAATAGTTTATACTAGTGGCACTATATTCTGTTGAATTTTAGCTTCAGCTGAGATTTCAAATACCATTCATATTGTCTTAAATATTACAATACTGGGCAATATTTCCACAGAAACTTAGTATACACAAAAGAGAACAGAGCTAAAGCTCTGAGGTAAAATTCACCAGGAAATGAAGAACATATATATCAACGGAAGAATGACAGCAGTTCCTCTAAACGGGAACATGTCCATATGTAGCTTTGTTTTGTTTTGTCATTACAGTGCAAAAAGATTACCTGTTACAAGCCATGTAACACAAATGAAGTCAGTTTAAATGTCCTGAAATAGACTGAGTGTAACAGGATCAAAGCTTGAAAGCAGCTGACATAACCTAGTCCTGTATTATCAAAGATTTTAATTAATTTAGGGACATCTGCTGAAGAGAAGGTATTTAAATTTCAGAGATACGTAATACAATTAAGGGAACACTATTAAGTTAGAACTACACGTAAATGTTTTGTGGCATACCCCTCCCATCTGAAAATTGCTGAATTTATAAACATGATGCCACACAACTTGCTGCCAATGTGTAAAAGTGACCCAGAACATGTAAACATTCTAAATATGAAGAATATGATTTTATCAACTAATGTCAATATAAAAAGAATTGTGCACATTTAGCTATTAATAAACGAATAAAAATTTTAACAGTTTATAGCTCCTAAACTGAAGAAATACAGAATCGAAGTACAATGTAAAATAATCAATGAAAGAAGCGGACAAAAAAATACCCAAAACTTCTATCAACAAGTATATATCATAAAATAGTTCCATGCCAGCCTGGTACAAAGCTAGCCCATTATGAAAATCAGAGGGCTAGAAAAGGGCCTTGTTATATATCTTACTAAACATACAGATGTGAAGCAATCATTATTCCCTCTTCCATACATTTTGAAGGAAATCTCCTTAACTTAAACAGCCATAAGTTAACATACTTGAATAAACATTGTTTCACGTGGTAATATTTTTAAGAGTAAACAGAAATTTCTCATGTCCAGATTTATTAACATCTACAACCTTGTATAATCACATCTCTTTTTAGAACCAGGGATGTTCAACTTCAGATACTTGGACTACTCAATTACTCCATACCTCCTCAGCTTCTCCCTTTCTTCTCTCTCCCTTTCTTCTCTTCTTTTCAGGCGTTCCTGGTTTCTTTTCTCCTGCTTCTCAGCTACAACTCTCTTAAAAAACAATGACAGTTCAAATAATACTAAATGAGAAGCATTATTTACTGGGCCCATTCTTAGTGAGCATTATCCTAAACTTTACCATATCTAACATTAAAAAGTTTTTAATAAGAATTCATTTTGAAGATTTGTCAGGTATAATCAATTAAGCTTACAAGTCTGGTTTCCAAACTCTTTCCCCCCTTCCATATAAAATTTCATGTTTCTCCATGACTTCTTAATATTTCAAAGTCACTTTCACGAGATTTTTCTCCTCTTAACGTCTTCTGAACTCTAAACTCTTTAAAGATTTCCAATATAGAAATGTCTTCTGTTGACTTCTAGTTACAATCCTGAGGCTGCTGCTTTTAAAAAGTACCAGTGAAATGCTAAACAGTTCTGTTGCTAGGTCTATATTTGCAAAGGTTCCCAATTAGGTACCATTTTTGAGTTTTAACTTCAATCCAAACAATCATTTGCTATAGTGAAACTCTCTTTGTAATTTCAAAAACTTTACCCAAGGTCATCCTAGCTACTCCAAATACTGAGACGAGCTCACAGTTAACTACAAATATGGAGACGTGTCTAGGTGATTCTGATTCCACATTATTTTAAATGTCAAACTATGGATCCTGGGTTAATTTCAGTGATAACTGCACAAAAAGTCACTTCCCAGTGTTTCCCATCTTTCAGACAGTCCTCAGTTCATGACAAAATGCTACAGTGCCACCATTTTTTTAAAAAACTAGCCACATCAGATTGTTGAAAAGTAAATTGATCCTTTCCATTGACTCTGCTTATGTTCACCTCTTTAGAAATAACCTTTTTTTTGTTTGCTTATCTTCTCAGAACTCAGCAGACGAGTAAGAGCTGTGTTGCCTTTCTCACAACAGCCTATATATTTAATCGACAGTGATTGTCCTTTTTAAAAAATTGGTTTCTAAGTCCTTTCTGAAATGGGGGCAAAAGCATAAAACTAGAGGTCCTACCAGTTTGCTATTTAGTGAACTGCAAAATATTTCAAATAAATATTGGATCATTTTTTCAATCTTCCTTTAAAGTAAACATCATACTAAATTACTATTCGTTTTATTAAAAAAAGAAAGTATCACTGGAAATTTTAGGCATTATTTTAGAACCCAGTTTGCAAGGTTCCTCCCTAATTCAACATCGTATCCAAGACAAAATAGTACTTCCTCCCAGAGTAAGAGGATTTTTAAAGTCTGTTTCTCAGATATCATCCATTAAACAAGCTGGTATTTCCATTTACAATCCTGCACTATTCAGTATGAATTGTTAACAGAATCACAGTTAAGAACAGTCTTGAAAAAAAAAAAAAGAATAGTCTTGAATCACAATCAAGAATACTACACAAAAAGACAACTTACACAGATCAAAAGAATGAGTGGCTATACTGGATGAAGTGAGGGATATTAATTTACCAATGTACCTTTAATTCTTCAAGCTTCTCTCTTATTTCAATAAATCCCAGGTGCAGTTTACCCCCAAAATGATCAGCCAGTCGTCTGTCATTATCATGAAGACCTAAATAGGCAGAGCAAACTTCACAGACTCGAAGTTTCTGCTGCTGGAAACTGGAAGCTGGCATAGAATTCCGATAAACTTCCTAAACAAAAGTGACAGAAACAATGTTCATATAAACTGCATTAAAATCATACAATTACACAAAATACACTATGTTTATACCAAAAATGTTTCTAATGAACACACAAAAGCATGACTATTTTGTCACGAATATTACAGATTCCCCATTACCCCAATCCTCTGTCCTCGGGACTTCTCCATTGGAAATGAAAGATCAGAGCCTCTTTTGTCAAGAAATACCATAACAGTAACATGATACAACTTTCTTAAAAGGCTTTCTCAATGTTCTGTTTTCTATAATTTTCGTTAAAAATGAGATGTAGCAACCCCAAAAGTATACATCAGTGAAGGATCAAGGAAGCAGCAGTCGCTCATGCTTTGGGAGAAGGACTGCATGTCTTCCATACTATTACAGCTTCCTTCCACTGCCTTCCTGCCCACATATCATTTCCCCCCTATGTAAATGCAGACAGGGCGTACAAATGATAAGACTTCCCATCAAACAGAGTAGCTCTAAAGACAAAGATGAAAGGTGTCTTATGGAGATTAAGATGTCTTGTACTCAAATCATTTTATTTATATTAAGTTCATTAATGAAATAATAATTATTAGTGGATTTGCGTATCCACTCTACTCTTTTTCCTTATTAACAGGATTCTGATTTTTGTTTGAGGCAGCAGCATGGCCAGCTAAAAACATTACATTTCCAAGCTTCCATGTAGCTTTTGCTAAGGAGATATAAGTGGACACTGCTTGACAGAATCTACAGGAAAGTTCTTTAAAAAGGAGTCAACAGATTCAGACGAAAATCATCAACAGCTGCTATAACCTGTGGATCAAGAAGCAATGGAAAACAGAATACTTACAATGTCAATACCAAGACACTTACTAATTACAAAAGGGAAACACAGTAACTTCACAGTGGAAAAATAGGTAACATCACCAGAAATGAACAAACCACTAACACATGCCTTTTGATAAGGCTGTAGCATTATTTCAGTGGTATTCCTCTCAAAAATCTAATGAGAGAGAAATATTAGACAAATCCAAAGTGAAGGACATTTTACAGAATAACTAGCCTATACTTTTCAAAACTGTCAAGATCATGTAAAACAAAGACTGAGGTACCAGATTATATTAGACTCTAGAGAAACATAACTAAATGCAATACGTGATCCTGGACTGGATCTTAAACAAAAAAAATTTTCTTTTCTCAAAACGAACATTATTGGGACAACTGGCAAAAACTGAACAAAGTCTTCAGATTAATTAATAGTACTGTATCAATGTTACTTCTTAATTCAGATAACTGTACTGTGGTTACATAATAAAATATCCTTGTTTTTAAGAAATACACATTGAAGTATCTAGGGATAAAGAGGCAGCATATTTATAACTTATTGTCAAACAGTTAAAATATACACACACACTCATGTAGGAAGGAAATGATAAAGCAAATGTGGTAAAATGTTGAAGAGTCTGGGTGAAGGACATAGGGGAATTCTTCACACGATGTGTTAACTTTTCTTAAAATATTTCAAAATAAAAAAATTTTAAAAAGGAAAACTGAAAACACAACACACAAGACGAGTCAACTCAACTTTTGTGCCTTGTCATTCCTCCTCTTTCTACTTACGCATAGAGGAAAGGCTTTAGGCTTAGTGGCCATAGTGCTACCACAAACTGATAAGCATAAAGATGAATCCACATAGTAAGGATGGCTGCACTTAAAGTTAGAAGTAGCTTGTATGCTAGATGGCATCATGGAGCTACTGTACCAGCCCCAGGCTTCCTAACCTCAAGTATTTATTAAATGAGAAAAACAAAACCCTTCTTTGGTTCAGTCATTGTAAGTTAAGTTTCCTATTACGTACAGTTGAACACAATCTATAATAGGAAAGTAAACATTTTAATGCACTGTCCTAAGTAAAAATCAACTGATAATACATAACAGGCTAACAATATTGAGCTACTGGGTAATACTAGTAAATCACCAAGTATATATATATATGAAGTTTTATGAAAACTCCAATATATGGAAGGAAAGTAATAATGATTGCTGGCTTCATTACCCAAGAGTCTTCTGGGGAAATAAACTAGCTATAAAATACTTTGTGCATTTTAAAATTCATAGTATTTATTTTCTGGATTGATATTAACTACATTTCAAGAAATCCTAATATTAAGACATTAAAACTATCTAGAATGGCTACTTGGTATATCTTTTCCCAGCCCAGAACCTTTACTCTGTGTCTTTGTATTTAGAGTGGGTTTCTTGTAGCTAGTATATAGCTAAGTCTTGTGGGGGTTTTTTGTTGTTGTTTTGTTTTGTTTTAAATCTAGTCTCACAATCTCTGCTTTTTTTTTTTTTTTTTTTTTTTTTTGCAGTACGCGGGCCTCTCCCGTTGCGGAGCACAGGCTCCTCCGGACGCGCAGGCTCAGCGGCCATGGCTCACGGGTCCAGCCGCTCCGCGGCATGTGGGATCCTCCCGGACCAGGGCGCGAACCCGCGTCCCCTGCATCGGCAGGCGGACTCCCAACCACTGCGCCACTAGGGAAGCCCAATCTCTGCTTTTTAATTGGACTGTTGAGACCATTTACATTTAATGTAATTATTGGTACACTGGGTTTAAGTCTACCATCCCACTATTTATTTTCTATATGTCCAATCTGTTGTTTGTTCCTTTTCTCCTGCCTTTCTTTTGGATTAAGTATTTTTTAGGATTCCATTTTATTGCTACTATTAGTTATAACTCTTTTCTCCCCTCCAGTGGTTTCTCTAGGGTTTATAGTACACAACTTAACTTATGAAGAAAGCTGGAGAGTCTTTTATTAACGTAAGATAAAGGAGATTTCAAAACAAGGGACATTAACAGGGACAGAGAAGGACATGTCAAAATAATGAAGGGTTAAATTAATCAAAAGATACAACACTCCTAAATGTCTATTAGCCTAATAACAGAGCTTCAAAATAAAACAAAAACTGACAAAATGAAAAGCATAAATAAACAAATCCACAACTATAGAGACTTCAACGCTCCTCTCATAGGCAGAAAACTCAATAGGATACAGAAGACTTGAAAAAATCTATTAACTACCTTGACTCAATTGACATTTATAGAACACTCCATTTAACACAGCAGAATATCATTCTTCTCAAGTACAGATGGAAAGTTCACCAAGACAGACCATATGCAGGGCCACAAAACAAGTATTGACATATTTAAGAAAACTGAAATCACACACATGTTCTCTGACCACAACAGAATTGAATTAAAATTAACAGAAAAAATCTGAAAAGAACAAACAAAAAACAAATCCAAATATGTAAAGACTAAACACATGCCTTCAAAACCCACAAGTTAAAAAAGAAATCACAAAGCAATATTAGCAAATATTTAGAAATGAATGAAAATAAAAACACAATATATGAAAATCTGTTTCATACCTTCTAAGCTACCATCGTGCTTAGAAGAAAACTTACAGCATTAAATGGTCTAAAATCAATGATCTAAGGGGTGTGGGGAGGGAGGATTGGGAGCTTGGGATTAGCAGGTGCAAACTAGTATACATAGGATGCATAAACAACAAGGTCCTACTGTAGAGCACAGGGAACTGTATTCAATATCCTGTGATAAAACAGAATAGAAAACAATACATATGTATAACTGAGTCACTTTGCTACAGAGCAGAAATTAACACATTGTAAATAAACTATACTTCAATAAAATTAAAAAATAAACCAATTATCTGAGCTTCTGCCTTAAAAGGCTAGATAGTAAGAAAAAATTAAACCCAGGTGTGATACAGTTAGGAACAATGGAGACTATGGTAAAGAGGAGAGTACACTTTCATCCAAAGGCATTAGATTTTCTAAAAAATATCAGGGGGACCAAACAAAATAGAACTTTGTCTGCAGGATATCAGATTTTCATCTGTGCTGTGGAGGAAGAATGAGAGGAGGCTCCCAATGTGTTAGCAGACTGTACTAAGTAAGAAGGGAGAATACTATAGTTGCATGGGCCATGGAGTAGGGGGTAGGGTATCATAGTGACCATGTATATGAAGACTGCACGTGTGTGGATTGTGTGTGAGACTGTTGTGTATGACTAGCTAGTTTAGTTAATTTCATTTACTAGTTATAAATTTCAATAGGATCAATGACTCTAAATTCCAAAACCACCACTAATTTTGATATACAACCCATTAGTATGATACAAACTAGTTAAATATTTTTAAACTGGTTTAAATTTCCTTTAATAGTAGAAATAGTAGAAATTTTTCAATAATTTCTAGTCAAATATATGTTCTTTAGAAGTACAGACACTAAGGCTCTATAAACTACCATAAAGAATTTAGTTACCTCTGCTTCTCTTTTCTTTGCCCGTGCTTTCTCTACTTCATCCATTACTTTCTGGGATTCCTCCACATTCCCTTCAGCTCCTAGCTGTTCCACCTTAGCCAACAATTTACCGATTTCTTCATTTAACTCATGAACACGTTCTGCCTGGAGAGAATCAGAAAAGATCATGAATACAAAGCAGAATGTACCAAAGTTCAAAATATTGTATAAAAAGACATAAATTATCTAAGGCAATATGAGTATAACTAATGCTTTCTGAGCGTATCATAAATGAACTGGTGGGACATCAAGATGTTTTGAGCCTGCCTGCCTTTACTTCAGTGAATTCAGGGGTACAACTGATCTCAATGTAACTATTACTTCTCAACCTCTGCTCCGGCAGTGCATTCCAAGTATAAAATACATTTTTGTACACAATTTGGCTCTCTGTACCTTTCCAAACTATCTCTTTCTGTTCTCCAACTTCACAACAAATCTACACTTATAGTTTCCCAAACTTACCCTGTTGTTTTCTTCCTCTGTGACTTTGCACGTACTGCTCCCTCTTCCTGCGATGTCGTCCATTATTACCTCCCTTACCTGCCTAGTGTATGTCTGTCTATTCAGTAAGATTCAACTCAAGAGTCTATTATGTGAAGCACTGGTGAACAATCAATCACCACACCTTACCCTCACTTAAGACACTTAAGCAGAGAGGGCAATACCCTCCTTTGTGCATCTTTGTATCTTCTATGACCATTACTTTTATATATATCACACCACTTTAAAGACATCTATATACCATTTTTGTATTTCCAATGCCCAAGAAATAGCATACGCTCAAACATGAGTAGAAGAAATGAACTGGAGGATGTTCTTTAAAGCAAAGATATGGCTTTAGAGTCCAACTGCCAAACCAATTGACAGCCATGCAATTTTGGCCATATTACGTAACCTGAATCTACTTCCTCATCTGAGAAGTACGGATAATCTCACAAAGTTGTGAGAAACGAGAAAACCTGCCTGTACATGCACGCAGCACGTTACTGATATTCAGTAGACAAGCATGGCACCCTTCTCTCTTAGTCCATGTCTTTCCATTAGGATTAATTCTTGCCTTGCGTTTTGATATGCCTCCTCCTCACCACCACCATCATCGTGGGAATCTAGTTCATTCTTATTGTTTTAACAGCATATGATAACATAAACACAGTCTTTACTTTGGCTACAAAATAAGTACTCAGCCTGTGTGGCCAATAATATTAGTAAAGAAGTTTTTGTTTTCGCCTTTGGCTGCACTGGGTCTTAGTTGTGGAGTGCGGGCTGTCATTGCAGCGCGTGGGCTTAGTTGCCCCATGGCATGTGGGATCTTAGTTCCCTCACCAGGGATCAAACCCGTGCCCCCTGCATTGGAAGAAGGATTCTTAACCACTGGACTACCAGGCAAGTTCTGCAAAGAAGGTTTTGATTTGAAATGGACATCCAGTCCCAACAAAGTAGTGTGCCAGTAATCTTTCCTTCTTAAATTTACCTCAATCCAATATATTTGTCCCTCAAAGAAATCCCCAACTCTGTTATCATTATCCTACCACTTTTAACAGAATGTTATCTTCTGTAAATACCTGCCACAGAATGACTGCATTAACGACCCAAACTCTTTACCCTTCCTGCATCTGTGCCCTTTGCTACGTAACTAAGTACCATCATAACGCTGACTCTGAACCTGGCCATGTACCTGGCTTTGGTTAACAGGACGGTAGCAGATATGACATAGGGGAAGGCTTAAAAAATGCTTGTATGACTGGGCTTGATACTTTTGCACCTCTGCTACCACCATGGGAACATGGCCAGGCTAGCCTTCTAGGCCATAGTTCAGCAGCCTCCAGCCGACTGGAAGACATGTGAGTGAGCCCAGCTGAGACAGGAATGACTACCCAGTCAAGTTCAGCCTAAGTCACTGATTATAGACTCATGGGCTACATAAATATTTAATGTTTTAAGTTTTGAGGTAGTCTGTTAAACAGCATTTTTGTGGTGATATATAACCAATACAATACTGTATAAATCAATACAGCTGGGGTCTAGCCAACACCTGTGGATCTCTTTCAACCATGAGAAATGAGATTCCTTGTACTTTAGGATACCCATCTTTACAGTCCCCATCTTAAGGGAACTTTCCAGAAAAAGTTGGTTAAAGGTAACCCTCTCCTCAAACAAAGGAATCCATTTCCCTTTGTACACACATATATGAGCACTATATTTAATCACGTCACCTAAACTCTACTGAGTAACTTTGTCTCCATTCTGCGTTTTCATAAAATGTGCCAGACTATACTGAATAAAGTAGTAGTCAAACCAACAAAAGTCAATATGTGGACTTTGAATTCTGATTCAACAAACCAACTCTACACAGGAAAAATGAACACATTCTGGATATTGGATAATTTTTAAAAATTGTTACCTTTATGGATGTAATTTTGTGCTTATGTTTAAGAGGTGAAATGATATGACGTCTAGAATTTGCTTTTAAAATAATGAAACAATAGCACAAGACTGATGGCTTCGATCCATTGGGGTTCACTGTACTTTTCTATTTACTTCTTGCATATAAGTAGTCAACAAAACATTTTTAAAAGGTAGTGAGTAGAGTAGAACATCTGAAGAATACTCAAAACTCAACATTAAAAATATGAGCAATCCATTTGGAAAATGGGCATAAGACATACACAAACATTTCACTGAAGAGGTTATACAAAAGAGGTTATACAGTTGGCAAATAAGCACGTGAAAAAAATGTTCAGCATCAGTAGTCATTAGGGAAATGCAAACTGAAACTGCAGTGAGATATCACCACACACCTTTCAGAATGATTAAAATGAAACACAGTGGCACTTCCCTGGCGGTCCAGTGGTTAAGACTCCACACTCCCAATGCAGGGGGCACAGGTTTGATCCCTGGTCGGGGAACTAAAATCCCACATGCCACACCGCACGGCCAAAAAAAAAAAAAAAAAAGAGAAGAAAGAAACATAGTGACACCATCAAATGCTGGCATGATGTGGAGAAGCTGGGTCACTAACACTGCTGGCAGCAATGTAAAATGGTGCAGCCACTCTAGAAAACAGTTTGGCACTTGCTTTCAAAACTAAAAATATATTTACTAAATGATCCAATAACTGTATCCTTGGGCATTTATCCCACAGAAATGAAAACGTATGTCCACACAAAAATCTGTACGTAAAGATTTACTGCAGCTTTATTGGTATTAGCCAATAACCGCAATGTCCTTCCCAAATGTCCTTCAATATATGAATGGTTAACCTGTGGTATATACATACCATGGAATACTCGAAAATAAAAAGGAATGAACTACTGATGAACAACCTGTATGAATAGTAAGGAAGTTGTGTTGAGTGAAAAAAGCCAGTCTCAAAAGGATACATACTCCATGATTCCACTTACATAATATTCAATGATATTACATAATTATAGAGATGGAAAATACATTAGTGGTGGCCAGGGCCTAGTGGGGAATGGGTGTGGCTCTAAAGGGGTAACACAAGGGAGTATGTGGTGATGCTACACAGTTAAGTAACTTAATTATGGTGGTAGTTACCCAAGGAACACGTGATGAAACTGCACAGAGCTATACACACATATGCCTAACTGGTGAAATCTGAATTAAATGTAAGGATTGGCCCAATACCAATTTATTGGCTTATGATACTGTACTGTAGTTGTGTAAGATGTTAACCTAGGGGAGGCTAAAGGAAGAGTATGTAAAATTTCCCTATATATGTCTTTGCAATCTCCTATGGATGTAATTATTTCAAAATAAAAAGTTAAAACAAAAGTAGTGAGGTAGAACTATACTTTGTATTAATGAAATGATTGAAAATCTTACCTTTGCTGCAACTTCAGCACTGATCTCTTCCTGAGTTTCTGCTAATCGTTTCTTAGCCACTTCTGTTCTTCGATCACAGTCTGCAATGAATGACTGCAGATGATCCATAGCCTACAGTTTAATTAAAAGACAATTACTGCAAGAGAAATCATCTTATTCATGAATATCTTTACTCACAAATTACACTGTTATTTAACATGCCACCATGGGAATAAAAAAATAAAACTGGGTTCAGTTACAAATTGAAAACCTATTCATCATCTATCAAATTGACAAAGAATAGACATAAATAATTCCCAGGAAAGGTAAGGCTATAAGGAAACTGCCACTCTCACGCTCTGCTGAAGGAAGCACAAACTAGCACAGCCTTTATAAAAAGGCACCATGGTAATCCTTATCAAAAGCTTTAAAAATGACCCCTGACTTAGTAATTTTACTTCTCGAAATCTGTTTTAAAGAAAGTAATCAGGGCTTCCCTGGTGGCGCAGTGGTTGAGAATCTGCCCGCCAATGCAGGGGACACGGGTTGGAGCCCTGGTCTGGGAGGATTCCACATGCCGCGGAGCAACTAGCCCCGTGAGCCATGGCCGCTGAGCCTGCGCGTCCGGAGCCTGTGCTCCGCAACGGGAGAGGCCGCGATAGTGAGAGGCCCGCGCACTGCAATGAAGAGTGGCCCCCGCTTGCCACAACTAGAGAAAGCCCTCGCACAGAAACGAAGACCCAACACAGCCATAAATAAATATAAATAAATAAAATTTAAAAAAAAAAGGAAGTTATCAGAGGTATATGGAGGAATTAATATTCAAAGATGTTCTTCACAGTGTTATTTTTAATGGTGAAAAGTTGTAAATACCCTAAATATCCAGGTAACACTTGGAAAATTTAATCCTCAGCCATTTAAAAAAGGTGTTAGTAGAACACGTTAAGGATATAAGAAAATGGTCATGATTTATTTGTAAATAAAAAGTTACAAAACGTTAAATGCAGCAAGATCTCATTTTTGTAAAATAAAGTAGCATAGAAAAAATGGAAGAGCATACATTAAATGTTAACAGTAATTATTTCTGAATATACGGATAATTTTTAATAATCTGTTTTCATGTGCTTTTCAAATTTTTCACAATGAAAATGTTACAATCAGAAAAACTTGCCCTTTTCTCAAAGAATAAACCACTGAGAATTTTAGAAGTGTCTACACTGCAAAAATCCAGGTCAATATTTATATAAAAGACACTCATCGGGCATGTATTAATATATCTATAATTAAATAATTCATTTAAAAGTAAACTTTAAAGATTTATTCCCAAACCAACCGATTTAGACTTTCATATCTTACTGTAGAGAAATACAACTAATTCAAAACACAAATGTTTAAAAATAAAAATTTATTCAACACATATCAAATTCTAAAAATGGTTGATTAACCCATGAATTTCATGAAAGTGCAAAATAAAACCTTTTATCTGTGATGAGAAACAAACAACTATTTAATTCTTTTAGTTTAAATTTTATCTTTAAAAAAAGATGAACTAATCCATAAATAGTGCTGGGTCAACTAAGCAGCTATCTGGAAAAAGGGAGATCTATACCTCAATTCCTTATAACAGAATAAATTTAAGTTGGATCACAGATTTAAATATATAAAACAAAGCCATAAAAATTCCAGAAGAAATCATGAGATAGAATTCTCATCACATCAGGATAGGGAAGGCCTTTTGAATTAATCGAATAGATTTTTCAAAGATTAATAAGTTGGACAACTATACAAACATTTTGCAAGACTCACAACTACCAAAAAAGAAATAGGAAAAAATTGCAATGTATTATCTGATAAAAGGGACTAATTTTCGTTATCTGTAAAGAGTCAGTGCAAATCAATTAGAAAGATACTAACATCCAAGATTAGCAAATAGCACCCACCCCCTGCAAAATGTACACTGACAGTTCAATGAAAGGGAAATAAAAACAGATCTTAAATCTATAAAATTTTTTCAAACTCACTCATAAGAGAAATGCCAATTAAAATTACACTATATTTCACATTTCATCTATCAACGCTACATAGAAATCTTGACAGCACACTATGTGGCCTATGGGAAATAGATAATTTCATACATACTGGTGGGAGTATAAATTGATAATTCTCATGGAGGGCAACCAGGCAAAACTGGCCTTTGACTCAGTTATTCTGTTTCTAGAAATTTAATCTGTAGATACTTGATATGTAAAAACAATGTATTACCATACCATAAGAGAAAAAGATTGAAAACACCATACCCCTACATCTACATGGTGAATTTCTGCTGTATTTTATGCCCAGTGTAGATTAAATCATAACACAATCACTTTAAGGTGTTTCCCTGACTGCTCCAGCCCCATATTAAATTATGTTTACATTGATGACTTCATTTCCATTAGCAGAAATTCCTGGAAGTTCAAAAAAGTAGATCGGGGGGCGGGGGGGCCCTACTTACTACTTTATCTCCCAAACCAAATGAAACATCTACTACCTCACTGATAAAACATAAAAGGTTTATGGTCATCGGTATTGTTTTACGTAATGCTGATTGGTACGTTTTCTATTAAAAAAAAAAAGTCCCAATTATTCTCAGGTTTGTATAAAAAAAAAAAGTCAAGAGTTTGAGCCCTTTAGATACCTAAATTGTACCTTCTATTTCCTCTAATATTTCTTCTATTAGTTTTACATAAAAAGCAACATTGTCCTTAATATCCTCCCTCTCTCTACATATATATTTACAAATACAAAAATAAATACGAATAAAAATTCAGTAATTAAAGGGCTTTATATACACTAGAAATTAGTTGTTTACATTTGCTTAAGATGGTATTTCCTTAATCACAACCATCTTAATTGGGAAGAATATGCTTAATTTTCAAAAGAATATATGACGTGCACAACTTTCACACATTTTCTTAAAATACCCAGTTTCACCTATTTTTAAAAACTATTGTTAGTCAAGAAAGTACATAATCTTAATTTAGTACTACCCTTCATATAATCACAAAAAAGATAATTTGCTAAGAGCCTTTTCCCATTAAGAGATATGAATCCATATTCAAAATATTTTACTGCAAAAGATAATCTAACTTGAAGCAAAATGACATACATCGAGTTCAAAGAAAAAATCTTGTTCTTTGGATGCAATTTCATAATCTGCTCTTAAAGCCAGGTCATGGACTTTCAGACATTCTCCAAGATCCATTCTCTGGGTGGGGGGAGAAAAAAGACATATATTATTAAAACAGAAAATATACTTTTTCAAAAATTCATTAACAACCACAATTCTCTTCAGAATAATGATTAAGTCATACAGATGTTTATTTATGGACTTTCAAATTACAAAATTTCACAGACAGGTATAAAACTTGGTGCCTGCATGGAATAAGCCGCATGAATTCTGTCTACCAACAGATGGGAACCATGATCACTTGTGTACTTAAGAACACATGGACAAGGAAAAGCCTGTCAGAATCTGAGAAGAACTTCTAGCTTTTATCTCAAAACATATTTCACTTGGCCCTTTAACACAGAAAGACAAAGTTAATTTAAAATCAAAGTAGAGCTTCCCTGGTGGTGCAGTGGTAAAGAATCTGCCTGCCAATGCAGGGGACACGGGTTCGACCCCTGGTCCGGGATGATCCCACATGCCACGGAGCAACTAAGCCCATGTGCCACAACTACTGACCCTGGGCTCTAGAACCCGCGAGCCACAACTACTGAGCCTGCGGGCCACAACTACTGAAGCCTCCGCACCTAGAGCCCGTGCTCCACAACTAGAGAAGCCACCACAGTGAGAAGCCCACGCACCACAATGAAGAGCAGCCCCCGCTCGTCGCAACTAGAGAAAGCCTGTGCGCAGCAACAAAGACCCAACACAGCCAAATATAAATAAATAAAATAAAATAAAATCAGAAGAACGAGCAAATCAAACTGCTGAATTATAGTCAATATTCTTTGAATAACATTCTAATTTTCAAATAAAGATGGAGTCCTCAAACAATAGACTGGTAATCTTGATATAGATTCCAGACAAGACTCCAGGTGAACTAGTAAAGAGATAATTTATTAAAACCCAATATAACTTCACAAAGAATAAGTATCTAGCCCCACTTTGATAAGCATATGTCAGGGAAATAAAATAAATACCAAGTAGATATTTATTTCAATAAGGAATCTACTAGGATCCTTCTACTTGAAATTCCAATTAGATATTATTTACCCAATTAGAGGCTTTTCTCATATCTGAGACAAAAATTTCTAAAATTCTGTCCACTTTTACATGTATCTGGGCAACTGATAAGATCTTTCATGAAATCCTTTTGGAAGCATACTGAACAGAAAAAAATGGGCTAGATGTAAAGATAATTACAGATGTGATTAAAGGTGATCAGAGCAAAGCAGAGATTTTCCAACTAGAGGTATGCCATCCCATCACTGGAATGTCACAGAATCTCTGCAAAGTTGGTGAAAGTAAATACAATGATTCAAAAAGGTATAGTAAATATTCCTTTTGTTTTTGTTACACAAATTATGCACAAAACTACAACAAAACATTGCAGCAGTAAAGTCATCCTTCAACTGACAGCTGAGTACCTAACTTGTGCCAAGCACTATGCCAGGTGCTTGGGACATAGCACCAAGTGACAAAAGATACAGTCTCCAACCTCATGGAGCTGACATTCTAGAAGAGGGGAAGCAAATAATAAACCATACTTGTGCCGCTGAACAAAGTTAAGTGATCTAATAAAACAGTAATGCTCCCATTACTGTGAGAGGCTACTTGGGATGAAGTAGCCAGAGAAGACCTTTCCGAAGAGGATACATTTAAAATGGATCTAAAAAGTGAGAGGAAGCACACTAACCTTAGGAAAAGCCAAGAAAAGAGTGTTCGAGGTTTACAGAAGATTTAGAAAGCAGATCTTTAAGTAAATATATGCCAGCGTTACTCAGAGGGAACTTTCTAGTAGCAGGGAACAGGACTCAAGTATCTACAGCACATAGGTCTGGGCCTTAGCTTTGTATATACTATCTAAAAATGACTTTGCCTATTTGACATGGTTGCCAACCACGTGGACATGTGTATAACAAAGGATATGATTATCAATTCTGTACAATATCCCAAGCTTTTTAAAAGGATGGTGAATTCACTGGATTAAGATTCAAAAATATTGATATACCAGATAAAATTTAGTATGAAGAAATAAATATGAAGTCCTACAGTTACATCTAAGAAGTCCAATTTACAAATAACTAGGTTATGAACAAAAAAATCTGACAAACTGAAAAACTTACTAGTCAAAAGTAAGGGTTACAGTGTGGCATGACTGAGATCAATTTATGTGATACAAAATTAACTTACAGAATACAGTATGAGCAAAGTTGAGAAATCTCTTATTGAAGGCTGGTTTTAAAAGCAAACCCCTCTCCTCCAAAACACACACTGTTGTGTGCTAACACATTTCAAAAGTGGTATGAATAGGGCTTCCCTGGTGGTGCAGTGGTTGAGAGTCCGCCTGCCGATGCAGGGGACACGGGTTCGTGCCCCGGTCCAGGAAGATCCCACATGTCGAGGAGCGGCTGGGCCCGTGAGCCATGGCCGCTGAGCCTGCGCTCCACAACGGGAGAAGCCACAATGGTGAGAGGGCCACGTACCGCAAAAAAAAAAAAAAAAAAAAGTGATATGAATAAACAAGATAAAGTGTCTCAAAACAAAGCTATACAAAACAGCCAGAGAACGGATGTAATTAGCTGGAGAAGAATTAAGATGTGAAAAGTCAACTGAAGAACTTTTCAACATGAAGCAGAAACACAGTGTATTATGGTCCCAAGGGACTCCAGAGAGTTAGACTTTAGTCCTCTCAACATAAGAAAATAACCTTCTAATAATCAGAGCTTTCCAAAGATGGAATAAGCTTTCTTGAGAGCTAGTTGCCAGATAACTGAGAGGTTCAAATACAGTTTAGACAACCATTTCTCTAGGGTAGTGAATAAAGAATTCAACCATCAGATAACTTTTATTCTTTCCTCCAACTCTGAGATCTTATGACTATCTTTAAAAAAAAGTTTCTTAATAAAACTATATTACCTCAGTTCTTAATTATGTAAAGGAATGAATGGGAAAATATAAATAGACAATGTCCTCAAAGTTATCCTTTCGGAAATAATAAGGAATATTCACCACCATTATAAAAGTCCTCATCACACTAATGGTCTAAAGTGTCAGTGTTGCTGAGGATGCTGAGATTTTCCAGGCCCCATTGCTTACTCTCATTCATTAGTCCCTGGATTAACAAACTAAGGAGTTTTCCAGTGATAAGAAACAGCAACTGAAACTGTGTGGAAATTCAAAGCTGCTTATTAGGCAACATTTATTAAGAAAAAACTGCAGAAAAACATTTAACACTCTTTATAAGAAACATGCAGGAGGGCTTCCCTGGTGGTGCAGTGGTTGAGAGTCCGCCTCCCGATGCGGGGGACACGGATTTGTGCCCCCGTCTGGGAGGATCCCACGCGACGCGGAGTAGCTGGGCTCATGAGCCATGGCCGCTGAGCCTGTGCGCCCGAAGCCTGTGCTCCGCAACAGGAGAGGCCGCGGCAGTGAGAGGCCCGCGTACCGCAAAAAAAAACAACGAACAACCATGCAGGAAAATAAGACAGGAATGAAAGAAGTTAATGGCAAAAAGAATGGTGTTACCCCCTTTGTTACACCAGCCTGTTGATTTCTTAATAATAATATCTTAATTAACATTAATCATTTCAACAATCCTATTTGCATATATTTCCACAGCTATAGTTGTTCATGCTATGCTTATTTCATAAAATGTTAAGACGTCATAATTGGAAATGCCTTTGATCCTGTGCAGCAGTTCTCAACCTAGACCCGGGGAGCTTTTAAATAATATCAGTGGAAGCTTCTGAAAACAGGCCCAAGCCCAACCCTCCAAAAACTGAATTGTAAAAGCCTCCCAGAAGTTTTTAATGTACAGTGTTGTGAACCACTCACTGATCCAGTTTTATTCCCATTCCACAGACAAAGGAACTGAAGGCCAGAAAGGCTGACTTCTTCAGGGTACTTATTAGGAAATCTGGTTAGCAGATTTCTAGTCTAACACCCCTTCCACTTTATTATGCTAGTTCCAATTATTTCAGTACTAACTCATCTTTTAATGTTTTTAGTTGACATTCATCCCCCGTAACATCTAAAAAAGCTCTGCACACAGCAGATATTCAAAGCAGCCGTCTACTGCCTTTCCTTCAGTAATCTCCCTTATTTTTATCCTCTCCATAACTATATTTCCAATCTGTTTTCAAAAACATATAAATTGCCTGTGTTTAACCTAAACATCTCTGTTGTCCACCCATATTATCCTTTGGCAGGAACTCCAGGCTTTCCTCAGTCTATCTTTAAATTTACATCGCACAACCAACCAAAAGAAGAAAAGCAACTACATGGGTCAAGAACAAAATGAACACCAAAAAATACCCAATTATATCCCTGTAGCAGAGGTGGAATTTTGGTGACAGGAGTAGAGCTGGGGGTAATATATGCCTTGGGGGGGATTTACAGAAGGGAAAATATGAGCTTCAAAGGGATAAGGATTTTTTTCTATTTTATCCACTATGTACCTGGGCCTGTATACAGGTACACAAGAATGCTTAAATAAATATTTAATATTTGTTGAATGAACCAAACTAGGAAAAGAGAGCAGAGAAGAACACTGGCACAGGGGGCCCTGGACTTAACGAGCAAGGGTGGTCAAGACGCACCCCAGGACAAAACTTGTCTGAGGTCTGGAGGGGAAGGTCTTCTTAGCCTCTCCGTGGATTATCTTCTTTGTTGGAACTGCTTTCCTTCTAAGGTGTTTTGAGCTATTCTTCTCTGTTTTTTCCTATGTGCTCCTCTCCTCCAGGAGGAAAACTCACTTGGGCTTTTCACCGTGCTAGGCTATAAGCCTCTGCAGCTTTGGTCTCGTCTAGCTCACCAAAGTAGATCTGGTGGCCAAAGCTGTAGGAGCCAGAAGAGCCTAGTTATAAGGAAGACCCCCGCCCCGCGCCCCCCGCAATAGCCTCAGTGCTTATTTCTTCAGGGACCCAGCAGAACAGTAGGTGTAGCAAGGCAAATTTTCAGAATCCTAGATACTAGTCATCTATTTTCCTCTGTCCATAACATCATTACTAACCACTTATTCTGGCATCATGTCATGCACGTGAAGAGTATTTAAAATAAAAAATAAGCCAAAATAAACTCAACAATTACCTGCCACTGTGAAAGCGAGTGAAGGGAAAGTATGCCGATGTTAATGCTCTCCGTGACCCTAGTCATCTAATTAAAAAGGCACCAGAGGGAACCATGATAGAACCACACCTTGACTAAGCATGGACCAATTCTCAAAAGCCAAATCAAACCTGACTTCACCACTGATAGTGCAATAGTGCTTTGAACACTAAGTGCACAGATATTTCCTGCTGCTAGTGCTTCTCTTTTGAAATAGGTGAGCTTCAAACTGAACAAATTAAAATGTTTGGTTATTTATTTTAACTTAAAGTAACTATTTATGATGAAAGCCACAGGAAGACTTTTAAATTTAACAAGTAATTTACTTTAAATTCTTTCTGCAAATTTATTCTTGGTATTTCAATTAATGGACACCTAAATTCTTAGATTATTGGAAAAATGCTTATTTTTAATTGGATAAGTTCAGTTCTGCATTTTGTCCTTTCCATCCTAAATTCTTTCCTCCACGAAGTTTTGACCAAATAACTATACCTACTTCTGATAACAGAATTCTCTTATAACCTCCCAACATTTTATGTTTTACTACTTAATAAAGTTGACTCTGTTAAGTACTTTTTAACTGTTCTTTTGAAGTTCCGAAGGTGACTATTATCTCCTCAAATGGACCCTAAGCATCATGAGGAAAATGGTTTATTTCTCTTATTTTTCCCTCCTACACAGAAGATCAGGTTTGCACAACCCATGACTTAACCATTAAATAAACTTGACAATTTGACTAAGGAATTCTACTTCTAGGAACTTGAGGAAACAAGTAAGTACACAAAGATAAATGAACAATAAAGTTTAACAAATGGTGTTTTTGATTTTTAAAATTAGAAACATTTTAAGAGCCTAACAAAAGGGGTTTGATTAAATGAATTATGGAATAGCCATATAATAGATTACATAGCCATTAGAAACAATGTTCTTGATACTAAGCGGAGAAAAGAGAAGATAGCAAAGAAAGACATATAATAAAATGCCATTTTTGTAACTTCCGATACAGATATTGCTGTGAGGTTGAAGATTTTGTTTGAATTTTTTGACAGTGGTTGAATTAAATGTAATGAGCATATGTTATTCTTATAAGCAGAAAAATCAATGAAGCCACTTCAATTTTGGAGAAAAAAATTTAAGGAACAGAAGCATGTGGAAATTGAACATCAAAATCAACAAAATATTACGGTAGTGCAAATCAAAGGGTTAACTTAGCTAATGGCAGTTAATATGTTAATGAACATATCAGTGATAGAAACGTGACACAGTAACAGCTCCAAGTATCTGCAAATATTTTGCTTTGTTATATGTTAGTACATTTGCTCAGTTCTGTGAGCTAGATCCTAAAGGGAATTACAAAAAGGTATGAGAATATAAATTCGTGCTATCAAGGAATTTATATTCTCAATGAAAAAAAACAAGACATTAAACTAAAGCAACAGCAACAAATGTAAATAAAGATTACAAAGAAGGATTTCATTGCCATACTGCACACCAAAACCAAAACCAATTAACATATTAATAGTCACTGGGTAAGTAATTTAGGGAATGCCCATGTTGTGAAATAGTACATTGGCATTTAAAAAATGTAGACCGGGCTTCCCTGGTGGCGCAGTGGTTAGGAATCTGCCTACCAATGCAGGGGACGCTGGTTCGAGCCCTGGTCCGGGAGGATCCCACTTGCTGCGGAGCAGCTGGGCCCATGTGCCACAACTACTGAGCCTGGGCTCTAGAGCCTGCAAACCACAACTACTGAGCCCACGTGCCACAACTACTGAAGCCTGTGCGCCTGGAGCCCGTGCTCCGCAACAAGAGAAGCCACGACAATGGGAAGCCCGCGCACCACAACGAGGAGTAACCCCAGCTCGTCGCAGCTAGAGAAAGCCTGCGCATAGCACCAAAGACCCGACACAGCCAAAAATAATATAAACAAATAAATTAATTTATTAAATATATATATATCTTTAAAATAAATTTTTAAAAAATGTAGACCACTAATATGCAAGCTTCTCCAAGACAGGTGAGAAAAATTCAAAGATTCCATTTGTTAGAACACAGACACACATGCATGCACACACACTTGTATATGTACAGAAAGGACAGTGGAAGATGTACTTTGAATTCTTAATAGGGTTTAGTCCTGGGAAGGTGGGGGATGATGAATAATGGGAAATATTCATGTTTTATGCTTTCTTCCCTTATACTCGAAGATTATATTGCCAAAATAATAAACAAAGTAAGACAGAGTAGGCACTGACCAACTCAGAAAATATCCCTTTACCTCTCATTATTCATTTAACTGAGAAATTCACTTAATCTCTCAGGACTTCTCTTTTCTCAAGTACTTCAGGACTGCTATATGGATCAAATTACAGACTGACTAGATTTTAGAAGATTTTGAATGTGAATCAACACATGCAGAACTTACTCTGGACGAAGAGAAGAATGCAAGAATGCTCGACTACTTGGAAAGAAATATGATATGATAAAATCTGTTTCAGAAGCATTAACACCACGCTACTGGTTGGACTAACATCCTTGTCAGACAGCAAGGAATATGTAAGAATAGACAGCAATATTGGTAAAGTACTAAAAGGAATATATACATATACCAGCTGGAGAAGAAGTGAAACAAAACCATGACAGCAGGACAGAGAGCACAGGAAATACAAACCCCTAGCCCAGCATTTGAACCAGTCCATATACTGTTCCAATGCCAATGCTATTTTCAAAATAAAACAAATCATCTACACTTTGACCTTCCTTCTTACATCTTCACTTTCTTCCTCCTCACATTTATAAAATCTCTCTTCCATCCATGGTCAGTCCCTGCTTCAAGACCCAGCTCAAGAAGCTTGCCTGGTGGTGCAGTGGTTAAGAATCCGCCTGCCAGTGCAGGGCACACAGGTTTGAGCCCTGGTCCGGGAAGATCCCACATGCCACGGAGCAACTAAGCCCGTGCGCCACAACTACTGAGCCTGCGCTCTACAGCCCGCGAGCCACAACTACTGAAGCCCGCGCACCTAGAGCCCGTGCTCTGCAACAAGAGAAGCCACCACAATGAGAAGCCCGTGCACCGCAAGGAAGAGTAGCCCCCGCTCGCAGCAACAAAGACCCAACGCAGCCAAACATAAATAAATAAATAAATATGTATGTATGTATGTATGTGTGTGTGTGTGTATATATATATAAATATATATAAAGACCCAGCTCAAGAACAAGAGAAAGCCTAGTATACTATGGAAGAAGCCTTGAAATAACAAAACCTGGATATGAGTTTCAGTTATGCCACTATTGTCTTGAAACAAAAATTAAGGTTTTTCTTTCCTAATTCCAATCCTGTCACTCAAAACTAACAAGTCAAACATGAGTGGTGGGTGAAGAGGAATGGGGCACACTGCGCATGCACAAAGTAGTTCCTGCTTTTCTACTACTTCCCAACTTCTTAACTGCCCATTCTCACTTGAATGTTCTTCCTCCAAGTTCACTTTTTCCTGAGTACATAAAGAAAAATAAAGCTCTTCTTCTACCTTTTCTTAATGTATGTTTTTTTGAAGAATATAGTAGGAAATACCTTCTTATCCATTTCTAATCCTAGATATGCAAAGATAGCTAGTTAAAATTAAAACAAATGGCCTTGCCCCACAAAGACTATTCTGATTGAGGAGAGGAAGAACTTATATAAATAAGAGAAAACAAGTGCACACTCGGTAGTATGGAGGGCAGGTGCTACACAGGGGTTCAGAGGAATTGTGTGTAGTAAGCCAGGCAGGATTTAAGTTTGTACAGAAAGGTTATTCCAGGCAGAGAAATGGAGATAGGCAAAAATGAGCATGCTGGGCAAGGAGAGTACTGAGACAACAGTGAATAAATCAGTCTGGGGCTTCCCTGGTGGCGCAGTGGTTGAGAGTCCGCCTGCCGATGCAGGGGACGCAGGTTCGTTCCCCGTCCAGGAAGATCCCACATGCCATGGGGCGGCTGGGCCCGTGAGCCATGGCCGCTGAGCCTCTGCGTCCGGAGCCTGTGCTCCACAACGGGAGAGGCCACAGCAGTGAGAGGCCCGCGTAACGCAAAATAAATAGATAAATAAATAAATCAGTCTGGTCAAAACAGAGGACCAAACTGATTTATTCATTCAAGGGAGAGAGAGACCTACTAAAGATTTTAGGTTTTGACCATATAAATAATAGGGAACCACCAAAAGTTTCTGTGTGGAGGCAACATATGATAAATTCATTTCCACTCAGGAATGACTGGCTTCTTTTCTTCACATTTAGATCTCTTCAAATGTCACTTCATCAAAAAAAGTTTTTTCCACTCACTGTCAGTGTAGCCCCTTGCCCACTGTCTCAGACTTAACCACACATTTTTGTCACAGCACTTAACATCACGCCTGAAATCACATTATTTCTTTTCACACTTGGTTGTGAAAGAACATTAGAATGTAAGCCCCCATCACTAAAACAGAAACCCCTGTCCACTTCTGTATCCCCAGCGTTGCACATGGCACATAGTAGGTCCTCAATAAGTATTTAAGTGAATAAATGAATGAATGCTGATCTCAGCAATTAGCAACACTCTCAGAGAGATAAAAAAATAAATTACTTCTTGAAGGGGAATTTTTTTAACTTTTACTGTGAATTCTCTTTACTTTTTCCATTTAGCCCTCATTAATCTGATACCTCTTGCTTGCCCTTTTCTATTTCTTTCTCTGCTTAATTCCATTATTACCTAAATTTCATTACTGCAAACACTGTTATAATAAATACCAAAAAGGGGGGACACATAAAAACCTACCTGAATTTGGATATTTTACAAATTACATTATCCAATACATCAACATATATGCTTATATTTTTTGACCCTGTAGACCAAAAACGTCTATGGGGTAATATATATTCAAGATGTTTTATTCAATATAGGTAAACACCAAATGCTTTAAAAAGATCCCTTCGTGAGTAACTATCATCAAATTACTGGATTGGCCAAAAAGTTCGTTCAGGTTTTTCCGTAAGATCTTACTGGAAAACCCTATCAATCTTAAAGAAAAACCCAAACAAACTTTTTGGCCAACCCAACAGAAAGGATTATACTAAGTCATTTGATCTTGCCACCTGCACATCAAGACAGAATGCATCACATTTAAAAAAATACTTCCAGTGATAAGACAGTCCATGACTTTGCTTGATGTTTGTGGTTAATCATCTGTATAATAAAAATATGTTTCAAGTTTTTGGTTCTTACCATATGTTTGCTCTGTGTTCATTGTCTACATCTTCCAAATGATGCATTTATAACTCTATCCCACCTTTCTCAATGAACAGCCTCAGAGAACACACTAGTTTCTTCAGATTTGTTAAAATGCAGTTTATAAAACTGTGCCTATCTCCATAAAATGCAGTTTATAAAACTGTGCCTATCTCCAAAAAAGATCTGGAGAGTTCAGGGACTACTAAGTGATGATTCCTGGTTCTTAGGTAATAAGCATTTATTGAGAATCATTGTACAGAAAAACAAATGTGTGGGAATTCCCTGTCGGTCCGGTGATTAGGACTCTGCACTCTCACTGTCGAGGGCCCAGGTTCAATCCCTGGTTGGGGAACCCACAAGTTGCCATGGCGTGGCCAAAAAAAAGAGAGAGAAATAAATGTGACAGTGAAACATGCTGACAAAGTATCAGGCTATGAAAAACAACCTGCTTGAACAATGACTTCCAGACCTCACTCTGCTTTGCTTGGAAATTATTGGTCTTTGCTACTCTGTAATGTTTCAAGAGTCATCCTAAATGACAGGTCCAAGATTTAAGATCCACTTCAAAAAACAACAGGGGGTTTCCCTGGTGGCACAGTGGTTAAGAATCCACCTGCCGGGCTTCCCTGGTGGCGCAGTGGTTGAGAGTCCGCCTGCCGATGCGGGGGACACGGGTTCGTGCCCCAGTCCGGGAGGATCCCACGTGCCGTGGAGCAGCTGGGCCCATGAGCCATGGCCGCTGAGCCTGCGCGTCCAGAGGCTGTGCTCCGAGACGGGAGAGGCCACAGCAGTGAGAGGCCCACATACCGAAAAAAAAAAAAAAAAAAGAATCCACCTGCCAATGCAGGGGAGACGGCTGCAAGCCCTGGTCCGGGAAGATCCCACATGCCGTGGTGCAACTAAGCCCGTGTGCCACAACTACTGAGCCTGTGCTCTAGAGCCCGCAAGCCACAACTACTGAAGCCTGCGTGCCTAGAGCCTGTGCTCTGCAACAACAGAAGCCACTGCAATGAAAAGCCCGCACACCGCAACAAAGAGTAGCCCCCGCTCGCCACAACTAGAGAAAGCCCGTGTGCAGCAACAAAGACCCAATGCAGCCAAAACAAAACAAATAAAAAACAAAAACAAAGCCAAAACAAACAGCAGGACAGAGGACATACGTAATTATAAATGAAATAAGGTAGCTGTGTGTAAAATATTTACTGAAGCTGGCATACAGGTACATGAAGTTCATTATACAACAACTCTACTTTTACTTATAGTTGAAATTTTCTATTAATGAAGTTTAAAAAGACTCCTCAGGCTTCCCTAGTGGCGCAGTGGTTGAGAGTCCACCTGCCGATGCAGGGGACACGGGTTCGTGCCCCGGTCCGGGAAGATCCCACATGCCGCGGAGCAGCTGGGCCCGTGAGCCATGGCCGCTGAGCCTGCGCGTCCGGAGCCTGTGCTCCGCAACAGGAGAGGCCACAACGGTGAGAGGCCCGCGTACCGCAAAAAAAAAAAAAAAAAAAGATTCCTCAAACTGATTCAATATTACAGAATAAAAATTAGAGTAAAATTAACTTGTATTTGATCTACAAAGACTGGACATCAGCACAATAGTTCATCTTATTTACATGTATGTATATTTGTATTTAACCATTAATCCAAGTCACGGACAAACATGCTGACCAACCTCAATTAGAGACAGACTAAACTAGAACACGATTCTAGAACACATGGTCTCTGGGTCCCCTTAAAAAAATCACTTCCATAAGCCTGAAGTATATTAACTTATTTTAAGAATATGAAATTAATGACTGCAAGATTATTCTCAATAACAGAAAAAGGTTATTTCCCAAGGACAGAAGTACCCCAAGTTGAACAGCTCAGGGTATTCATGTGCCAATTTGCCAACAATACTCCAAATTATATACTGGACTGGGTTTTTAAAGTTTAACAGTAAAGCTCTAATTATTCACTGGGAAGCCCTTAATACGCCTCTGATTTCCTAAGCACCAAATGTATTTTTGGTTTACTGCTTGTTAAAGGAATGCGTATTTTTGTAAGAAACCGAGAATAAAATATAAGCAGAAAATCTGATTAATATAAGGACACTTCAAAATCCAGATCTGGTAAAAACCTGGGCTATCTGGCAGTTTTGCAAATTTGGAAGCTCTAGAAATTGACGGTCATAGAAATTTAAAAACAAAAAAATTCAAGCCAGTCATCTGGGCCAATGTTTTGTTTTCTTTCTTTTTTTTTTAATTTCGGCCATGCCATGGCGGCTTCTGGGATCTCAGTTCCCTGAACAGGGATTAAATTAAACCTGGGCCACAGCAGTCAACGTGCCAAATCCTAACCACTAGACCACCTGGGCTAATGTTAAAAACATTTGTTTAAAAACGCCTAAGTATCCCAAAACAAACCCTTTCCGGAGAAGAGGTTATGAGTTTAAACTGTCTATAGACTAATTTTCTCACATCTGCATGTGAAACCACTGCTGTCATGTTTTGATACGCAACTCAATATCAAGATACTCTACAGGGCTTCCCTGGTGGCGCAGTGGTTGAGAGTCTGCCTGCCGATGCTGGGGACGCGGGTTCGTGTCCCGGTCCGGAGGATCCCACATGCCGCGGAGCGGCTGGGCGCGTGAGCCACGGCCGCTGAGCCTGCGCGTCCGGAGCCTGTGCTCCGCAACGGGAGAGGCCACAACAGTGAGAGGCCCACGTACCGCAAAAAAAAAAAAAAAAAAAAAAAAAAAAAAAAGAATACCCTCCAGCTCCTTATCTGTTAGAAGGTAATACTTTTTCCACAGTCATTAATTTTTGAAACTCAAAGTTAGCTTTTGGAACATTTATTTCACTTTCTACTTCTGGGTGATTGATTATTCATTTAACACAATGGAGCGACACCGTTCTAGATGCTGGGGATATAGGAGTGAACAAAACGTCCTTGCCCTTACTATGAAACTTACGTTCTACTGAGTGGCTGAGAAAATTCTGTGTAGGTTTAGTTCTTATCACTTATTCTGCTTCTCTAAACTTTCATGGCTCCTTTAAATTTGTACTATCAAAGAGACTTCAGCAGTTTTAAAGTTCAGGTTTCTAGGTATCCAAGGAATTGATTATAACCAGGCCTTAAAAGAAAGCGTTAGAGAAGCAAAAAAGGAGTTTCAATTAATAAACTTCATTTTGGATAAAACCCAGAACCTACTGGGGACACCGTAAAATCAACTCAGGATTTTTGACAACCAATAAATACTCCCATCCAATCACTTCAAAAGGCAGATAAAATTTTACTATATTCCTGTCCCTAAGTATTTCACAATATCAGCTTTTCTTAAATTCTATTTCAGAGCTGCAGACTCTCTTTATAAAAACAAAATGTCATGGAAAAATCCCTGTATTTAAAATGTGTAAAAATTCCCGTCAAAATAGGAAGGACTGGCCTGTCCCCAGGTCCTCAGTGAATGAGGTACCTCTAAGGACATTTCAGAAACATCTTAAAGTCACTGTCTTAGGTAACTGTGTTATCTAAAAAAACTAACAACACAACAAAAAACATTTAAAAAAGTATTCAGATTAAAATAACCCTAAGATTCCTGTGTGGTATAATATATTGTGATTCTTTGTGAGACATCTGACAAAGACAATTTCTCTGAACCTTAATTTTTCTATCTATATAAAATGATGGCCAGGGCTTCCCTGGTGGCGCAGTGGTTGAGAGTCCGCCTGCCAATGCAGGGGACACAGGTTCGTACCCGGGTCCAGGAAGATCCCACATGCCGCAAAGCGGCTGGTCCCATGAGCCATGGCCGCTGAGCCTGTGCGTCCAGAGCCTGTGCTCCGCAACGGGAGAGGCCACAACAGTGAGAGGCCCGCATACCGCAAAAAACAAAAACAAAAAAGACGCAGACATAGAGAATGGACTTGAGGACACAGGGAGGGGGAAGGGTAAGCTGGGACGAAGTGAGAGAGTGGCATGGACTTAAATATACTACCAAATGTAAAACATATAGCTAGCGGGAAGCAGCTGCATAGCACAGGGAGATCGGCTCAGTGCTTTGTGGCCACCTAGAGGGATGGGACAGGGAGGGTGGGAGGGAGACGTAAGAGGGAGGAGATATGGGGATGTATGTATATGTATAGCTGATTCACTTTGTTATAAAGCAGAAACTAACACACCATTGTAAAGCAATTATACTCCAATAAAGATGTTAAAAAAAAAATGATGGCCTTACACTAGAAAACATGATGGCCTGTCAACACTAAAATTATACTATGATGAAGGCTATAAGAATTAGTAGTGGCCACTTCTGAATTTAGGATAGATGCATTATGAGAGTATATATTTCCATCTCTGCAGATCTTAATCTCAAGTTTCTGCTTTAGATTTAATGCCTACTGTAAATTATTACTATCATATATCCTTTTCCTAGATCACTAGGAACTAAATGGAAAGATTTTTTTTTAAGCACTTCAATATACTTATCTTTCCTTAGGGAATATATGTGCCAGAAATAATGTGGTTCATTTTTTTTGGGGGGAGGGGGACAACTGTACTTAGGTTTTTTTGTTTTGCCTAAATCTGAAAGGGGATGCTGTCTACTTTCTGCATGGTAAATAGAAGAGGGAGAAAACTAATTGTTCCAAAGGAGGAGAAGAGTGAGACTAAAACAAAAAATTCTGGATGAACAGGAAAATAATCCATGCCTTTGAAATATAAAAACTTCCTAATTATAGAAATATTCATGCTTCTTATAAAAACCATAATCTAAAGATACATATACACACAATTATTTTGATTCTCTGTTCTACATTTTACCTCCTCTAATTAATTTGTTAGCTTAAGAGTCAGTTATAGCAGAATAACCTACATGGGAAAAGAATCTGAGAAAGAATGGATATACATATAACTGAATCATTTTGCTGTATACCTGAAACTAACACATTGTAAATCAACTATACTCCAATATAAAATTAAAAAAAAAAAAGTTAGTTATACCAGAGTACCAGACTAAAGAATGGTAAAATGTTACAGGAGCATTTTCATCAAGCTGAGTTCCAGGAACTTCCCTAGTGGCACAGTGGTTGGGAATCCGCCTGCCAATTCAGGGGACAAGGGTTCTATCTCTGGTCCGGGAAGATCCCACATGACGCAGAGCAACTAAGCCCGTGCGCCACAACTGCTGAGCCTGTGAGCCACAACTACTGAAGCCTGCACGCCTAAAGCCCATGCTCTGCAACAAGAGAAGCCACTGCAATGAGAAGCCTGCACACCACAATGAAGAGTAGCCCCCACTCACCGCAACTAGAGAAAGCCTGCAAACAGCAATGAAGACCCAACGCAGCCAAACATAAATAAATAAAGATAAATATATTTTAAAAAAAGCTGAATTCCAAAAATATTCCATACTGTCAGTTATGAGTATATTTTTAGAAACGGTACTCTTCATCTCCAAGTGCTCAGTATAAAGTTCAACCTTTTTATAATAATAATAAGGCAAAGAATATATTTCTGTGTATTATTCTGCTAAATAATCCAGAATATTGATGAGTCATATTCTGCTGGAAGTGACAGATCTGAGGAACAAGGTCTGGAAAACTAAAGGGCAACCTTCAGTTACATAACAAAGAAAAAGCATTATAAAAAGTTACAATTTAGTTCTTTTCATCCTTGATCTAACGTCAAAAATAAATAAATAAACAAGCATCTTCAACACACGGAAGTGTGAACTATTAGATTCCGTGCCAAAACAGCGTGTGTTCTACAGAGACTGGATGCTAAAGAAGTCTGAGCTCTGTAATTACAAACCATTTGTACATAGGATAAACTGTTATAAATAGCCCTTTTTAGTAATAAGAATCATGAGAAAGTCACTCTGTGGATGATTTCAAGTTCTCAAGGACATCACACTGTGACAACCTTGGACTCTTACAAAGTCCTAGAGCCAGCCCTTAAAACTCTGCTTAAGAGGTTCACAACCACTTAACCCCATCCTTACATATGACAATCTCTTGCCTATTAAGATGACAAAAAGGAGATATTTCTCATACAGTGTTTCCCTGGCAAGTGCCTTTCCAAGGGCTTTCCTTAACTGTTTTTCATGTGATCCAAGACACCATCAATTTTAAGCCTCATCATTAAATTCTGTACTATAAGAAAAATGTTACAAATTAAAATAGTGTTCTTCTATCATCAATTTTAAGATGCATATTTCAGAGATATTAAAATTTGAAAAAATGTGCTTCTTACAAATCCAGCAAGAATTTTATAAGAAGAAAGCCCAAGACCAACACTAATCCTTTTTATTTAACTTGATGAAGGATTAAGTATTACCTACAGAGTAGAAAACATGTTGAATAAAACTACAGCTCAGAAAATTTGGGTTTGGTTCCAGTTTTACCTTAAATCAATACAACTAAATAATTTTGAATAAATCACTTTACTGTCATTAAGGCTAACTATGGAACATACACCCAACAGAATTATTTTGAAAAATAAATGAATGTGACTGCACTGTATACATTATAAAATGTAAAAGTACAATTGTGATGTCAGATTTTTTTCATTATTATTAATGCCATACCTGAAGAATATAATAATATGTCAAAGTCTTGCTATGGATGGTTTTAAAGTACTAAAAATTTAAATTCTGCCATTTTATCAATTAATCTTATCCTCAAAATTCATTTGAAGTGACAATTTAGCCTTAAATATCATTAAATGTTAAATTTAATAATAAATGTGAAGAATCAAATAATACTACAGATAATTACTAATATTATAGATTTCAACTGTATTATAGCAGAGTAGAAAATACTTTAATTATGGAAATTCTAAAGAGCAGATATGAGAGTTAATTATCTGTCACAGTCCTAATTCAAGTGCTCAGAAACTGGATGTCTTCCCTTTCAATATTATACTTAAAAAAATTTAAGTATTACATATTTTTTAAATGTTAGCTCTTCTATTCCTTTTAACATAATATAGTTTCGACGGTCTTTACTATTGGAAAAAGTGGTGTTTTTGATCAAAAATGCCTTGATACTTATGTATTTGGGGCATTTAACTCCTCCTATCAGGAAGAAACCACTCTTTAAGACTCTGAGCTTCCACTTCAGGGTGCACGGGTTCCATGCCTGGTTAGGGAACTAAGATCCCACATGCCACGTGGCACGGCCAAAAAAAAAAAAAGGAAGAAGAAACCACTAATTTAGACAACTTTAATTAAGGGAACTCATTGCTTCTGCAAATGGAAGTTTGAAATCTTTTCTTCATTTCAGACAAATAACAAAGTCAGCTAAATGTTTAGGCCCTACCAGCCCTCCTCTGCTATCCTTGTGAATGGAAGCTCTTGCAAGTGAGTTATCATTTCAATCAAATCCAAAAGCCAGGGAATCAAATCCTCTGTCCCATTTAAATAGGTCCATCATCATGTGATTTATCTACCAAATTAAAATGATGCTCTAAGATTAACCAACATCACTAGATATAGAACTTAAATTAAGTGAGCTTTACATCATTAGGAGTAAGCAATATACGTGAATTTTAACTGACAACAATACTCACAAATTGTGTAAATTTAAGTATTTACCAGTATATTTTCCCCACAATGATTTCCACATTCAAATGTGCACAAATCTTAATAAAAATGTATACTGTTTTGGATGAAAGTCTACTCTGCTCAACAGTGAAGTAAACAATTTAAAAAATCATTTACAGGGCTTCCCTGGTGGCGCAGTGGTTGAGAGTCCGCCTGCCGATGCAAGGGACACGGGTTCGTGCCCCGGTCTGGGAAGATCCTACATGCCGCGGAGCGGCTGGGCCCGTGACCCATGGCCGCTGAGCCTGCGCGTCTGAAGTCTGTGCTCCGCAACGGCAGAGGCCACAACAGCGAGAGGCCCGCGTACCAACAACAACAAAAAAATCATCTATATTATTTCTAAACTAAAAGTGCAACTGCTGTATAATAACTGCCTCTATGTTTCAAATAAGAAATGCTTTTTAAAAGTTTGCTCTGAAGAATGGAAAAAATTATAAAGTAAAACTCAGCAATCATTTTTGTGAGGAATTCAATTATTGCAGATCTGAATTATCAACCTGAATATAAGGGATGCAAATTGCTGCGCTAACAAGTGTTTAAAAAAAAAAAAATCACTGAATAATAATGTGACACGAAATTAAGACTTTATCAAATAGTTTGTTTTCGTAGTATACCAATAACAAAACAAAAGATTTAATAAACACGTACAGTTCCAGACAGGACATCATGGGGGCAACAATTCAGAAGGTGACTCTTGCATACTCTGTCATCACTGAATTTGATTCGTTGACGAGTAGTATCTCCTGTAATAGAGGAAAGTTAATAACATTCAAGGTTAGACAACTGGAAAATATTTGTTTTCTGAGAGCCCTACCATCACTAGCTTTGTATGTGTGGCTATACACACACACATTTACAAATCAGCTCAAGAGGGGTTAGTTTTTATATAATATCCTACAGAAAAACTATTTTAGACAACATGCAGTTGCAGTATGTGTACTGCACATGTAATTCAAATAGTCAAAGTGGGAAAGCAATGCATTCTGTTAAACAGAGTACTTCAGAAAAGCATAGCATGTAGAGCAGGAATGGACCTTAAAGATTATCGAGTCCAACTCCTTCATACTGCAGATGAGGAAACTGAGGCCCCAAGAGGTTAAGTGACTTGCAGCAGACCCACTAGGAGAATTTCTACTGGTATACAATGTTCCCTACTTGACACTAAGCACTGATTTATATTTTAATTATTTACATTAATTGAAAAACATAAAAAGTAATCTTGCAAACATTGCATACACACTGCGAATCCCCACTGAACCCCAGACGCCATTTCTTCCACTATTTTGTTCCAGCTGAAGTGTCTCCCTTTTGCTGCTGGGAGGAGTTAGAGAGGGTAGAATAACGTGTTTAAGAGCGTACAAACCTGGAAGAAGGACTTACACACCAGTCAAACAAAGGCATACTGCCTAAATGAAATGTTAACTTTAATGCCTCCAAAGGTCCCACACCTCCAAGTTTTATGTAGTCTGTGCTATATATGGCCAAACCGGGTACATTTAAATTCATTCTGTCTTCATTTAACATAATACACCTCCTGAGCAACAGAAGCACCCAACCCAATCAAATATGCCTATCTACTGAAAACTTTAAAGAATCTAAGAAAAAGAAAGGTAACTATATTAACAAAATATAGATGTTAGTTACATTTTTTTTGCTTAGAATCTCTTTGGGGGGTGGGGGGACTCTTAAGGACATTTCCTCTAAGTAAAATGATAAGCCCTAGGAAATGAACGTGTTTTATTTTTAGCCTTAAACTGGTATCCTCATTGATGAATGAAAACCTACTGGTGAATTACTGAAGCGAGAACTGTTGGTACCAAAATAGACTTTAAACACCACTGAACTAAAAACTTTCATCTAGGAAGTGATTCAATTATCTAAATTAATTTGTTTTTCACATGTGAATAACAAAAAAGGTTAAAACTTTACCCCTTTCACATGGTCTTATTTTGAAGAGCTTAACTCAAAGTCAACTAAACACTATCATTTTTAGGCGGGGTAAGATTTTGTTCAAATTGTTTTAATTTGGTTAAAAAGACTTAAAGAACATATTCATTTACAACCAGGTTTATAAAATTTTAAGAATAGTAATTTATAGCTAAAATGATAGCTTCAGAGCAGTTCAACAATAGGTTTTCTAGAGGCTAGTCTCTAGTTAAAGTAGGTTATTTTTGACACCACAATTTGGAATAATTAATTTAGTGTTCACGCCTGCTACTATAATAAAGGTTATTTTGATGGTCCTTTTTTCCTTTTAAACACAACTGCTTTTGTTCCACATTCATTAACACATCTGAAAAGTTAGTGATAACTCACGGCTCGGCGAATGCGGGGCCTTTCTGACACTCCCTTGCAGACTGAAGTAGGCAGGCATAGATACATTGAACCTTTACAAATAAAACAAGGGGCCAGATTGTTCAGTCTGTATAGAATAGACTCTGCCAGCAATTTCAATATAGCATCTAGAAGTACATGTTGACTGTAAAGATTCTTGTATATGAAAACAAAAGTGAACAAAATCAGGGTTTTTTGTTTTGTTCTAAAATATTGACTTAACAAGTGTAACCCTAGAGAAGAATATGACTGATCACAGGTAAAAGTCCAAGGCTGGAGCTCTGTAAAGTGGTCCTTGGGCAAACTGGGGTTTTGAAAAATGTTTTTTTATAAAGTATATTTCATCAAGACTTTGGTGAGGGCCTTAAGCTCATGTCAGAATGGTACTCTGATGAGCTCACACCAGAATGGCAATGCTTTATTACAGGCTTTTTGCTTTCTCGCATGTACCCAAATTATGCTAAGAAATTTAAAGATAATACAAATTTTTGAAGAAAAAAAAACTTACGTATCTAGAAGTCTCCCTGCTACAAGTTTCTAAGTTTTTCAGTAATGCAACAGCAGTATTGTTTCAGTGCTTTGTCAAACTAATGGCTCAAGAATATGACAAGCCAGGCCTTTGACTAAAATCAAGATTCTCTGAAGTTTTACTAGTCAAACATTTCCTCTGAAATCACGACATAAATCTAATATTAAGACATATGTGCCTTGAAGACACTGCTATCAGATAAAATGAGAACAATTCCAAATATGAATTAAGCAAAATCATCCCTGAGGACCTTTAAGTGTCAGTTTCTATAAATGCCAAAAAGTATTTTTAAATAACTCCTCACTACATACGAATGGTTGCTCTATAAACATTTGATAACTGCAGCAAACACAATAAATACAGCTATCAAATATCAGCCTGTACAGGACAGAAATCTTTGTAACAATGAAATAATAAAATTCCTAATAATTTGAGATACAGAAATACCCTGAGAGGTACTAGCAACTGAATATGTTTATTGATATTTTTTAAATTTTACTTGAGAGACTTTAAGGTTAACATTTTAAAATAATTTGACTATATTACCATACAGTATTTAATAAATGTATTTTATTTGGGCTTAAGCCATGAAAGTATAATCTGGCTAAACCAACAAAGAATTTTAAAACAAAAATACTAGTAATATAAACTGTCAATATATCTGGCCCAAACCATGTTTTTCAAAAGAAACTAGGTAAAACAGCACCCACTAAAAAACAAAGGAGGGGGGAGAGGGAAACTATAATTAATAAGGAACAAATATGAACCAAATCTCCTTATAATACAAGGAATTACTTTATTAATTCAATGTACTTTATCTTTGGGTTTTCTGGGTATATATTCATTATAAAAATAACCTAAGTTAAAAGAACAATTGCTCTGTTACACTAATATTGGATCCAAATAATAGAGTCAAGCCCAATACTGAACATATCCTCTGTGCTAGGCAATGGGATTACAAAGAGGCATTTAAGACAAGCTCTCTACCCTCAAGGAGCCCCTCATTTTCCTAGAGAAACAGGATATTTAAATGCAGTAACAAGTAATACAAAAGGAAGCATGATCCCAGTGCCAGATGAATGTTTGTAATGGATGAAATACTACCAAATAGTAGTACTTCAGGAATTCTAAGACTAGAATGACCACCAAGGACTGAAGAGGTTAGAGAAGGCTTCATGCAATGAGTAGAAGCCATTATTTGAAGGAAAGACAGGACTTAGACCAAAGGAAAGGGGAAAGAAGAGCATTCCAAACTGGCGGTAATACCTTTGACAAAGCTTATAGAGGCAGGAAGGTTTGGGAAACAATAAGTAAGTCGTATCTGGCTTTGGCAAATGGCTTCATGTAGGGGAATAGCAAAGCTGGGGCAAGAATAATATTTTTAGGGTAAAATCTGATTTAATTTTTTCTGCACCCAGATTTTAAATGTGTAAACAAAGAAAAAAGTTTAAAAATAATGGGGCGGAGGTTAGACCAAGTTATTTGAGTTCACAACAACAAAATGCCCTCTCCATAAAAACATGGCAGGCTCTCTTCTCTGTGACCTCCGTAATACTAATTAATTAGGCTTTGTACATAACTATAATGATGAGATTTGAGATTAAAAACTTGATTTAGAACTTTGAAAGGAAAAGTGTTCTTCATCTGAATGGAAGCATCAAAATTTCTATTAATGTTTTTTCTACCAAGCAACTACCTTCAGAGTAACAACTCTCTTAACCTCTGTTGTTCAACCTCTTCATGAGTTTCATGAATCATAACCTATATTTGAGAACACCTGAGTCATAGGTATACAATAAAAACTAGAATAAATATTATTCCTCTCAAGGTCTTTCAGTCACGTTAACAGAGCATGAGGTGCTACTGAGGCAGTTTTACTCAGGGAATATGGACAGCCCACTCTAAAAAGAAGGCTTCTGTCCAAACTACTCAAATATTGCTATTCTCAAAATCCCCTTCAATGTGTAGGGAGGGAAAGATAAACCCACTGTAAATCCCAACACTGCCATTTTATGGTCCTGCCCTTTCTGAAACAGACTTAAACTAGTAGCAACACTTAAAAATCTTAGCCTAGATGGTATCTGACATCATTTTACATGGTGCATGCTATTTTCCCAATATCCACCCCCTCCCTTCCAGCGCCAACCACCCTCTCCCACCCATACAAACAATAAATCAAATTAACTTTCATAGATTTAGGTGCTATTTTAAAAACATCAAAATTTTACTTTACCCATTCTCTCCGATGCTCCCTGTATTTTTTTAAGCTGTGAGTGGATGACCATGCTATGTGATCAACAACTGTGAAGGCTAAGCAAAAGTGAACTGAGTTTAGTATTGTAATTTCAAAAGAACCTTAAACTTTGTAATATTTGACATATATAATGGTATGCAGAATCCTTATTTTACCGCATTTTATCAGGCATTAATGGCAAGCAATTTATAAAAACAACTAGTATTTCTTTTGTACAGAATCAGCTAAGAGCTTAGCTTAGAGAAAACAGAGAAGAGAAAACTCAACAGCACACAAAGCAAATGGAAGCATCCTAGTTTATAAATGGGGCCAGAAGAGGAAAAGCTCTCCCACATTCTCCAATGTGACAACCAAAGCCCTCCCCACAGGCATACTTGTTAGGGGCCACGTGTCACTGTTGGCTTGGGACAGGGCAGGCACATTCCCTCTGAAATAAATTCCATGCCCTCTCAGTGAAAGGAAAGCCAGAGCTAGAAAGAGAGGTGAATAAGCCTAAAGCTTCTCATTTCCCTGTGCCCTCAAATCTTCAAATGTTCCACCTTCTTATTACCTACAACATAAGCTAGGACTCCACATAATAATGTGGGAACTATATAAAGACCAATTTCTAGTCTAGTAACAGAGCAGGAAGAGATCTGTCCTGTACAGAAAACACATGTCTTCATATGGACAAGTAAACCCCTATGTCTTCACGTGGAACCAAGATAAAAGCTACTGCTTCACTGTAACTATTATAGCAAAGAACAAATTCGATCATTTTTACACACTCCTCCAATAGTCTCACCAAATCCACTAACATCTCCCACCTACCTTTGTTGTTCCTTTAGAATTTAGCCTAAAGCTCACCTATAAGAACCCTTTTATAATAACCTTAAAAGAAAAAACTCTTATTACTCCATGTTACCTTGATAATAAATACAGTTTAATTCATTGTATATTTATATAGTACAAAGTATAGGGTTTATTTTATGAAAAGATTCACTACCATGTCTTAACATTATATGATTACTGATGCTTTGGAAACATTTAATAGGACTCGATACATGTCAAACTTTTCAGGAATACATTTATTACAAAAGGAAAGAAAAAATACTCAGCCAAAGATGGCAGCGGGAAAAACTAATTAAGGCATTCTCCCTTCCAAATGTAATATCAAGTCATTCTTTCTAACAGAACTTATAAAATCATACTGAGTATTAGTAGAGGCTTTCCTTTCCCCCAGAAAATGCAAAAAATAATGGTACTGAAAGGCCATCCCTCTTAATTCTTTCATATGGTCCTACAGGTTTATCATTACAAATAGGTACCAATATCACCCCCACCATAATCACCATGACAAGCCCGACATTTTAAAAATGCAATGCCCACTGCAGAAGAAATTTCCAAAACAAGTTCATTCTTGCTGAATATGACCAAAGATTAATAATGCTAAAATAATTTTTTAAATCTATCAGCCTACTTGTCTATGAAAATCCATATAAAAAAATTATAAGGAATGAGACTGAGAAACAGCCTTGGTAACAGGACGGAAAGCTCAGGGTCTTTAAGAGCTAACAGAATGGTGAAGGAAATGTGCAGAAAGAAATACTGAAGTAGCTACATTCCAAGGGCTCTATTCCACCCCTGCCACAACCCTATCTTCCCTCATTATACAAGCACAGAATCTTGGTCACTGGCAGGGCTCAATGCCATCACATTTCTTCCAGGGGGATATATGCTTTAGGAGATCAACATATTCCTCCTCTTAGATTTAAGACACACATGAGAAAAGCCTGAATAAACAGTTACCCACAAATTTAGTCCTAAAAGTGGATTATATACAATTTGTTTTACGGTATATGTCATAAAGGGAAGTCAGTCATTAAAAAGTTGCAGCCTGCTAAATTTCTTATTTTGATACTTACTTGCAGAACTGCAATTCTGATACAATAATACTCCTACTCTGGATATCTGGTGCCTTCTATCATCCAGAACTTTTTATACACAAAATTAGAAGTAACGAAAGCTCTCTCTGGCTATTAGGAAATAGCTGAAAAGAACCAAAGAAAAAGTAATTGGCTGATTTGTCTATTAGAGACAAGTTCTCCATAGTTGGTGATAGCTATAAACGCTAAGTAGAGCCTCCCCAAATCTAAAACTAATGAAGAAATAAAAAGGAAAAATAAATAAGAATATCAAAGGACAGAGGCAACAGACAACTCAATGATAAAGGAAGTTAAAATGAAAAACAGAGATTACCATGAAGGAGACTGAGCCTTACAACTACTGAAACAACAGAGCAGGAAAACCGTGGAAAACCGTGACATAGTCACAAGAATTGCCTTTGGGAGAAAGGACTGAAACTGTGAAGGAGAACATGAGCGACTTCATTTGTAACACTTTACTTAATGAACAAATAACACTTGTTCTCCTATAGGTGTTTGGTGGTCTTTTATGTTTTTTAAAACTTTTTCAAAATTAGACACCTATATGCAATCAGTATCACAGAATTTATCACTTAAAAATAAACGTAACTGTTCATGTGCAATCTTCACGCCCTACTGGACTTTCAGTCCCTCGAGAATTAGAGTCCTATGTCACTACTTTATTGCAGAGTCAAACGACAACAGAAGCAAGTACGTCCATAATCTCTAAGAAAAAGAAAGCAAGAAAAAAAGTGAAGCAACTCAACAACCTAGGGATATGCAGGTTCTAGTCCTATCAATTACTACACCCTAAAACACATCGGCCAGTATCAGAACACCATGTCTGGGGAAGTATTCCCTCTAATACTATGAGGCAAATTAAATCATTTGATTTATTTTCATACCAGAATTTCTCAAAATTCTAAAATCTGAGGTGAATCAACTGTTTTTCTAGTAAGCATGCCTTGCTGGTTCCGGTCCATAATGCAGAATCACAGCACTTCCCCCCAGTTTCTAGTCCAGGGGTTTTCTTTGATAATCAGCTTTTCTCACAGCCAGCACCTTTCACAATCCCACTGTGGAAGAAGTTGGTGAAATCCTGCAGAATCACTGACCACCGTGGACCAAAACATTAATGGAAAGGTAAGATGAAGCTAAATACGTAATTTCATCCTAGAAGTCTAGATGGACCTCTCTGGGGACTTCTATATCTCTCCATCTCATGGGTGTGTATTTCTGTCTATTTCTAAGGAAAAGTCATTTCTACCCAGTGGCTTAGGTATATACAGTTCAAGCAGCTTTCCTTCCGTATGAGCAACTAATACAGTATTTCCTAAAGTACAGGATTTGGACAAAAAATAATTTTAGATGTTATATGATTTCACCAACATGACATTTTAAACACCACTCAATCACTAGTGATTATTTATCATGATTAAGGCAAGAAAAAAGTTTCCACTTGGTGCTTAGTACGTACTTAATACAGCTAATGAGTTCTAATTTTTAGCACAGGGTAAGTGACAACAGACTCTAGTTATCTCATAACACCATGTTGTTTTCATTGTATTTATTTTTCTGGTGACATAAACTTTCATTTTAAAATTAGCTTAAATTTTCAGAAAGTGAGTTGACATAAATTAAACAAAAAGAAAACAGGGTAAAAAATAGTACAGGTGATATATGTGATTTACATTTGGGAAACATTTATCCAGAACAGAGTTTCTCAAACTTTTAATGTGCATCAGAGTCACATGAAAGGCTTCTTAAAACACAAATTGCTGGCCCCCATCCCCAGAACTTCTGATTTGGTAGGCCTGGGGTGGTACGTCCAAGAATATGTGTTTCTAACAAGTTTCCAGGTGATGCTAAGGTTGATGATCTGGGCACCACATTTCTGATAAACACTGATCTAGAACAATGGTCAGAAAGCTTTTTCTTAAAGGGCCAGATAGCAAATATTTTAAGCTTACCAGCTATATATCTCTGTTGCAACTACCCAACTCTGCTGTTGTAAGGCAAAGCAGCTATAGACAATATATACACAAATGGGCATGATTGTGTTCCAACAAAACTTTATTTACAAAGAGCAGGTGGGCCATAGTGCCAACCCTGATCTAAAACACACCCTCAAGTAACTGAAAAGGGTATATGGTATATCATAGTAGTAGGACAGAATATAGAAGCAGCTGAACAGCAAGGTGTGTATATACTGTAGATACTATCCAATAAATATCCAACCTATTCTACTGAAAAGCAAAGATTTGGAGAGTTTAACTCTGAAAGAGAAAACTGATGTCGGCAGAAACCTGAGGTCTCAAGAAAATAAAAACAATTTACCATGCATTCAGGAGACATGACAAAAGATTCAGCAAGGGCAGCTGGTTAAATTCTTTTCATGTTGAATCACAGAGGTCAACATCATTGCACATGGTTCACAACTAAATTAGAACATAAGGATCAGTATCTAGTAAGAGTATTTTAAGAAAAAAGTTTTGAAGACTCCTTTCTCTAGGCCATGTTAAATAGAAAAATATAACATTTATTCAGCTGATTGAGTTACATGTTACTTTCTAATGGCTTTGACTTTTCAGTCATAAGTTACTCAGTTAAAACAAAAACACTAAGCTGTAGCCAATTTCAGAGTTTTTACAAACTACTTTTCTCTCTATCCTCAATAATCTTACAAAACTGATTAACTGATCTATTTTGGCCTTGCCTTCTAATTTCTATCCCAGCAGCTGCTAGTGTATGAGATCTTAAACTGAAAAGAAACAGAATGACTTTTTTGCAGGTGCTGAATCCATAAGATTCCTGTCATAAACTTACCCTCCCTCCCACTCCCTCATTCTTTCTCCCCAAAATGTTCTAACTTTCCTCATCTTCACAGTCTACAGCTTCTCAGTAGACTGACTATTAAGTTGGGTATACAATCAATTATGTGTCCTCAATGAATATACTAACATTTCAAGCACCTTTCTGGAATTCCATTCTTGAGGAGTACCTGCTTCATTTATCTAGTCTTGGCCACACTTACTGTTTTAAGCCCTCTGCCTATCTTTGCAACCCCGAACTTGCCTGAACCCTTAGGAACATCAAGCTTTAATGTTGATATGAACCACCTGGTACTGAAACCCTCACTAAACCTCACCCCCATCCATGAACCTACTTGCCCTTGACTTCTTGCTACCCATCTTGAACATGTAGCTCACTACCATTTATCCTTATATGACATCTAACCCAAACCAAATCAAAGTATTTACTTGCTGCTTATAAAGCTTATGGACTGACAGACAAAATGATTTTTCTTTGCTTTTATTTTTTTACCCGAAGCAAAAGAAATGTCTTAGAAGCATAGATTTACTTGAGGAGAGCTAAACAACTGTAGAGAATCCAAGAACAATGCAGAGTTGTAAGAGGTGATATTATTATCACCTGGGCTGTTCTGTAGACAAATAGCTTTCAGAGTTCAAAGTGAGTTAAAGTTTTTTTAAATGGATTCACTATGTGGGTGTTAACAGAGTTTTCAGTGTTTTGGTACGCCTGGACTTCCGATAAAATCAAATATTTACTAAAACTCTGTTTAAGTTTATGTTTAACTACTTAACCTTATGTTTGCTAAAATTTCTTATAATGTTAAAGAATTTACAAGCTCTAGAGTTAGATATAGCCCATCATTATTTAAAAAAATGTATATTTGCACATTAAAGGCTATGCCTCCTTCACTTAAAATGAACAATCCAAGTGGAATAGAAGAATGACTTACAACTGACCAAGAAATAAATATGATTCATTATGTTAATGAGAGAAAATGAAAAGAAAATGCTCTCAGTGTTGATGACAAGTCAAGGAACACAGATTACAGTAAAGATGATTTTACGAAAAAAATCCACTGAAGAAAACGCTACTTCAATCGTTGATTCAATAATTTATTTTGCAGAAAGCCAGCGAGGTCATACTGTCCTATAGGTTCCAACAGTTACATATCACTAAACTAGGTACTAGGTACAAGTAAATGATTTTCTGAACTGTATTTTCCTGGGTATCTCCTAGGATGCATATCCTTTTAATTTTACATCCCATAAACTACAACTACCATATATATACGTGATCAGCAAAAATATTAAATTATGATTAATGTACTCTATTAACTGAGCAAGAACATCATATGGTCAGAAGGATTACCATCAAAAACAGCTAAAATTATCTGAAAGCTTCAACTTCCCCTAACCATTCCCTAACCATAACGGACAACTAACTATGCTATAAAATTCTAATCTATAATCTGAATTCCATTAGTCTACTGGTTGTTTTTGAGGGCAGATGCCATTTCTGGCCTGGTATAACCTTTACAAGATGGTCTCTGTTCCCATTTAAGGGTTATAAGCAATTAAGAGGTATTTAATCCCCAAAACTACCTTCTGTAACTTCTTTAGTTGCTAAACTTAGGATATAATCTAAATTCACACCCTCAATTTTGTTTAATTCCTATCCCTGGAACCGTGCAAGGCCTTTCTGGGGTCAGGGCCAGAGACTTCTCATAACTAAACTGCACTTGTTGGCAGAAGGGCTTTAGCTAAGGGACATCCTTCCAATTAAACCAACCCAACAAAAGTAACTACAGTCTGTGTGAGGACACTAGGTTCCTCCAACCATCACACAGACAATTCAGCTGAACTGCTGCTTGACTTCTCCTGTGCTGCTCCTCCTTGCTTTCAAATGGAGTGTGTTCGGGGAAGACAACTTGCCCCTCTCCCTTCTATTAATGCTAACAACTAAAACAAAGGTAATTATAAAATTTAATGTATCTTAAACTTCAGACAAAATAAGATACTAATTTATATCTAGTTACGGTTCCTCCCTTTTAAAAAACTTAAAATATACTTATTTTTCAACATTTTTGAGGATAACATAGGAAATTACTTGGCTTCTCATTTAACAAATTATAGATTTAACTTGAGGCAAAAAAGGTTAAGTGACTTACCCAAAGTTACAATTAGAGGTACAGCTGGGGCTAGAAACCAGGTCTCCTGAGTCTCAGCCCAGTGCTCTTTTCCTTAGCCCATGATGCCTTATCAGAAAAATCCAAATACAGTCAGACCCCCAGTTACATGGGTATGAGTTACACTGATTCACATATACAAACTTTATATAGTGTGACCAATGTTTCAACTCACGCGGTACCCTGCTTCCATTTATGCAGTATGCCAGGCATCGGCACGATTTTCAGTGGCACACAGGCGGTTGCCACCACCAGGGCCCTAGGCAAAATTGCAAAGAAGGCAAAGTTTGTCTTTGGCCCTCCCACCTCCCTTATGCATTCCTCTCCCACCTCCTGGTCATCCCCCTGCCCAGCCTCCCAGCACCATCATGCTGCCCTCTGGTTGTCCAAAGCCTCCCACTTCCACCACTCACCCAGGACTGTCCTTTCTGGGAGTGCCCAGGGATCCAAAATTACCTCTCCATTTCCCTACTAAAACTCCTATTTCTGAGAATTTCAGTAAAGTTTAGGTAATCTACATGATTAACCAATTTAAGTAATTCAAAGTAAGTTACATTTAACAGACTTAAATCTCCAAGGAGTTTAAAAAGAAACTAATTAAAAATTCTAATTTGGGGGAGGGGAAGAGGAAATAAATCTTTCATTAGGGGGGCAAAGAAGGTAAAAGAGAAAGTACTCTGGGCCTCCTGTGCCACTTCAGATTGCCTCACAGACAGGACACTAAGAGTTGAGGGGGTGGTTACTGCCACCCTGACAAAATGAGTGGTTGCTTTATAGTCAGTCTCTGGGATTCAAAAGAAAAAAAATTGGACACAGCTGCTTTGAATACCCTCCTACCTACCTTTTCCATCTCTCTCCCACCTCTTGGATCCCCATTTCCACCTCTTAGTACCAAAGATACCCAACAGCATTCCCTGTAAGCTGTTCCTGTGTCCAATACAAAGCTTCCCATTATATGGTTTCAAATTACATGAGTTATTCAGGAAGGTATCCACGTCCCCCTATCCCTGGATAACTTCAAGTTGACTGTATGCTAAAAAAAAAAAGTCCTAATTATTTAAAGGTCCTGAATCATAAGATGAAGTATGTAAACTCATTAACTATCTGGTAAGAAGGAAAAGAATACTCTGATTCTTGTCTTATATACATAAAAGAACTAATTTGGGTATCTAAAAAAAATTCAATTCTTTTCCTTGAAAGTAGTATGTTTCTTACTTCTGGCCCAACACAGCAGTGAAAATCCAGTCATTTCAGCTAAATAATATCGTGGACTTGTAAACATGGGTTCATTGGTAAATCCTCTTAGTCTGGAGGCAAAAAAAAAAAAAAAAAATCCAGTAACAGACACATAAAAATATAAATTTATTTGTATACAAAGCAGAGTGGATTTTTAAGAAACCCAAGTGTCTGCTAATTACACAAATAGAAAAAATATATATATGTATGTGTATGTGTGTGTGTATATATATATACGTATACACATATATATACACACACGCACACATTTTAATTCAGCTTTGCAATATTAGATTGGCTACCTAGTTTGGAAATTTATCAGGTGATAGTAGTTACTCTGATTCAACTACCCTCCCAGTAAAATTAGGAAATTCAATCCATGCAGAAGGTACCCAAAACGGTACCCATCTAGGATTAAAAGGATCATGTAAAGTATGTCTTAAATGAAATGATTTCTATAATTTTACTACAAAGATTATTCTGTTAGCTAAGATTCTGGATTAAGTCCCTTCTCAATACCATATGTTATAAAAAACCATTCTTATCTAAAAGTGAAAAATGGTAACTGATAAGTTTCTCCAGTGGCATTTTTAATTAACGTTAACTTTCAAGGCTTTACTACACAAATGAAATTCATTTCCTTCCCAATCCTGCCTCCTCTCTACACAACCACAAGTAGGTTTGCGATCTACACCTATTTTTCTATACGTTCTACGAAGATAAGTTCCAAATGTGGGTATTTATTACAACTGAACTAGGAACACTGAAAAACCATGCAAAGTATACACTGCTATAACATTTGAATTCGATAAAATGTTTTACTCACATATTTTGCTGCAAAGCATTCAAGGAAATTGTAATAGCGACTGCTAAAAAGTTGAGTGTGCCTTTTCTCTTACATCAAACAATTTAAATAACTTGTCAAAAAAAAGCATTTCTTTAATGGCTAAGAAACTATTTGCCTGAACAAGCAACATACAAAAATGAGCAAGTATTGGCTTTGTCTTTAAGAGAAAAAGTAGTGAACTAGACCCTTCCTCCATATTAGCATGGATTTGAGTCGAATATCAAAGAGTACATTACTAATTATCACCACCAAAAAAGCATCAGCATTTCATCTTATCTAGAAATTCTCTATGACAAAAAGCTATCCAGCCATTAGTGGTTTTCTATACAAGATCTAACCTAAGCGCCTAAAAGGATCGTTGTTTCCCCTCAATTCTACTTCACTGGGCACCACATTTTCAAAATGGTTCTATTCGGGGCACAAGCAAGGTTTGTCAATATTTACTGAACAAAGCCTCTATTAAATTGTCTAACAAAATGGAGGTCTCTCGGAAAAAAACAGGCCGTAACATCCTTCTTTTCACAAAATGGGCCAAACACACCCGCTTCAAGAAACCATGGTTTGGGTCAGATTTTCCCATAAGAATGGTTGTTTCATCCCTGGGACTGGATTCCTAGTAAAGGTTTTCTCCGGACCCAGGTAAGGGGGTGGTTGATGGGGGCCAGTTCTCCCTGGATACTCTGGAAGGCGGCGACGAGGACTGATCCCAAAGCTCTGGGTTAAGGAATTAGTTCAGGGGGCGGAGGCTTTAGCGGTCCGCAGGTACCTAATCAGCGACAAAACAGGCCGCCCGCCTACGCAAAAGAGACGTGGGCTCTCCCGTCCCAGCCAAGTCAACACTCAAGGCTCAAACTCTCCTTTCGGCCTCCAGGCCCCGCCTGACCCCATTGGCAGCAGTTCCCGCCAATCCGCTCGGTCACCGCCCCCCAGGCCCGCCTGCCCAGCCCTGATTGGATGGGACGGGAGCCGGGACCTCGTGTTACCAATCTAGGAGCCCCTTACTCAGCCACACACACAAGCCCAGGTGCGCCCGCGGAGACCCTTCCCTCGCCTTCCCCATCCCTTCCCCCACCCCCAGGGCACTGGCAGAGACTTACCGTCCCGGGAGGTGCCCATCAACTGGTCCAGCATCGCGCGCATCTGGGCCTGCGCCGACATGGCGGCGGCGTAGCGGGCGGACGGACGGGGGTGGGGCGCAGACCGGGCCCTCTCGGGCGGGGGGACAAGGGGAAGGGGTGGGGGAAGGTGAGACGCTGTCTCGGTTGCCGCCGCTGCCTCGAGGCGTGCGGAAAAGGGAGCTGGAGGGGTTGCAGGAGAGTCCGGGCTGCGCTCCTCACGACGACGCGTACGTGGAAGGCAGCAGCCCCCGAAAGCGACCCTCGTTCCCTCACTCTCCGTCGGGTGCCTGGGACAGAAGCAATACCGGCTAACCAAGCTCTCGTCTCCAACACTGCCACCCGCCAGAAGACGTCAACCCCCCCTTCAAGCTCTGACGCCGCTCGCCGCCACCGTCGCCGCGACGCGAGCGCGCACGCTCCTCGCGCTTAGTCGTTTCCAGCGGGGGCTCCACCAACTAGCGTCCAACTGTATTTGCTCCGCCCGGCCCGTGCGGGAGGGGTTCCACCCTAACGGCTCTCGGGCGCGTGCACGCGGGCCTCTCCCGCCCCAGCCCTCCAGATCTCGCGAGACTCTGGTGCCTCAACGGACCCTAGAGCCGGATCCGCCCCGGGCGCGAAAACGCTCCAGGCTGCAGGTCTGCTAGGGCAGCGTTGCACGCTGTGCTGGCTAACCAGCCCAAGCTAGCTAGTGTGCCAGAGGGTTAGCCCGAGTCTAAAGTAAGTAGAGACCATACCCGTCCTTTCGACGGAGGTTAGCAGTCTTAGGAGCTAATCCGGGCGTATTCCTGACGAATATTCATTGACCGATTAACTCGTTTTCAAGGGCCCACCTGAAAATCGTGTAGCCTCGACTCCTTTCTCACTGCTGCCCGACCCTCTACAGAAGGAGCCCTGGATATCTGACAGCTGGGTCATCTTCCTTAATCTATGCAAGGAGGCTTTAAGCACCCCCAACTGGAATAAATCAGGTTCAGGAAATAACGCCTGAAATTACTGCACTACGAAACAGGCCACCTACCCCATTCGGATTTGTCATCGTTACTTATATATATAGCAGGAAGCTGTTAGTCTAAATTAGAAGCTATAAAAGTTAAGCAGTATTCTAACAAAGGAAAGGAGGTCATCTTGTAGAGAATTTTTTTCCTGCTTGAGAGCTAAATTTGAAGGATAAGGCCTTTTCAGTGTATAAGCAGCCCTGACAACAGAAAAGCAAGCCTGTGGGTTCTTAGCTTGCCATCACCCTGCATTCCAGATGTAGGTCGACCGATTACTAACTGTGGGGACATGCAGCGATTTATTTCTTAATCTCATGTCTAATGAAGATACATACCTTATAGCACTGTTGTGAGGACTAAATGAGCTAGCAGAAAATCCTAGCCCAGAGCCTTGCCCTGAGGTTTTAACTTATTTTTGTCAAATATTAATTCCTTAAGATGAGACATAGGTACTTTGCAAGGAAATAATGGTAAACTTTTTTGTTTCATTAAGATTTTATATACATTGTCTTGGAACTTATAATTTAATATCAACATCAGTAAAAAATTTACGTAAAATAACAATCATAGTACCAAGATCCTTTTTTTCTTTTTGGCTGCACTGCGCTGTTTGAGGGATCTTAGTTCCCTGGCCAGGGATGGCACCTGTGCCCTGCCAGTGAAAGCACCGAGTCCTAACCACTGGACCACCAGGGAATTCCCCCAAGATCCCTTTAAATGCATACTGGGCCAACAAAAATCTTAGAATCATCCTAGTGTTTAGTAACTGACCAGATAGTTTCCCACCAGTTATTCAGAGAACTGAAAATTCAAACAACTCCAATACTTGGAATATCATCCTTTGAAAACTACTTACAATAAAAGAAAAATTTACAAATTAATATGTCTGAGAGGAATGCCCTATTACATATACAATACCCTTAGGAGGAAAATACACTAAAATGTTGAAATGTTATGTGTCAGTGAAGAGATTTTAGTTCTTGTCCCTCTCTTACTTTCTACCTTTCTGGTTGCTTACATTTTAGATGTATCTCTTATTTTAAAACAACCGTTTTTTTTTCAATAGTCTGATATTCACTGTCTTTTAATTGAAGCATTTAATCATTCATATTCATGTAATTACACATGTGCTTGAGTTTAAAGCTCTTATTTTGTCTATTTGTCTCACCTGTTTTATGTTTAATTTTCTCTCCTTTCTTGTCTGCCTTTTAATCATTTCATTTTTTCCCCTTCTAGTAGTTTGAAAATTTTAGTCTGTTTTTATTCTTTTAGCAGTTACCCTAGAAGTTATAAGGGGCGTTTTTAATGTATCAAAGTCTTTACACTTCCCCCAGAGAGATAATACAGAGAACCTAGAAAACTAACTCCATTTAACCTCTTCCCAAGATACATGCTCTTGTTAAGCATGTGTTTTAGTTCTTTACTGTTTTGTTTTTTTGGCCGCACCCCGCAGCTTGTGGGATCTTAGTTCCCCAACTATGGATGGAACTCAGGCCCACAGCAGTGAAAGTGCAGAGTCCTAACCATTGGACCGCCAGGGAATTCCCAGTTCTTTATGTTTTTTAAAACCAAGTTTCATATAATCGATGTTTGTTTATTTACCACTCTGCTTTCTTTCTGGAATCTCTGCCTTTCCATCTGGGGTCATTTCCCTTGTGTCTGATGTTTAAACTTTAGAACAGGAGTCAGCAATATACAATTGACCCATCAAATCCAGCCCATTGCCAATTTTTGTGAATAGTTTCATTGGAATACCACCAGGCTTACTGATTTGTTATTGTCTGTGGTTTTTTTGCGCTACAACAGCAAAGTTGAGTGGTTGTGACAGATACCATACCCTATGGCCTGCAAGACTAAAATATTTACTATCTAGCTTTTTAGGGAAGTTTGCCTACCCTGCCTCAGGGTTTGCTTTAGTGTTGGCCTGCTGGTAAGGAACTCTTCCATTGTTGTTGATCTGAAAAGACCTTTATTTTGCCTTTCTCAATTCTAGATGGATATTCTAGGTTGGAAGTTATTTTCTTTCAGCACATAGATTCTATCATTCTGCAGCCTTCGTTGCTCCTGGGAAGTCAGTTCTCAGTCTGTCACTCCTTTGAAGACAGCTGGCTGCTTTCAAATTTTGTTCTTTTTGCCTGTGGTTTTCTGCAACTTACTATGATGTATCTGGGTGTGGATTTATTTTTATTTATTCTGCTTGAGATTCACTGAGCTTTTAGAATCTGTGAACTGACATCTATCAATTCCAGGAAATTTTTAGCTATTCTCAAATACTGTCATTCATCAACTTCTGGACCTCCAAATAAAGTTTTCACTGTTTCCTCTATGTCTCTTTACTCTCTTCACATTTTCCACCTTGTCTTGCCAAGCTACCTTCTTGATGCTTTTTTTCTGACAAATTTATAGTTCACACTAATCTCCCTTCCAGTGTGTCTAGTCTGTTGTTAAACCCATCCATTAAATTCTTTAGTTTTTCAGTTCTAGAATTTGTATTTGGTTTTTCAAATCTAAGTCATTTTTTATAGTTTCTGGTTCCTTGATGAAATTCCCAAGGTTGGCTGTTCTTTGACCCTAGTGATCATAATTGTTTTGTAATCTGAGTTTGCTAATTATAATATCTGATGTTTTCTGTTTCTGTTGTCTATTTCCTGGTTTTCACTTATGGGGTCTTGTTTTCTTCTGTGTCTAGTTATCTTTGTGTGCTGAACATGTATATGAAAAACTATGTGTAGGCGTAATATAAGCCCTAAGTAGGGCTTAATGCTATCTTTCTCCAGAGAGGATTTTTATTTTTCTCTGATAGTAACTTGAAGTACTTGTCAAGGATCACCGTGATACAAATTCAATGCTTTAATTTCCCTTGGCACCAAAATGGCAAAAATATGGTCTGAAAGCCTGGCAAGGGCTTTTTTAATTTCCAGTTCAAACTTGAGGGTGAACTCCAGGGTCCTAGTTTAAAGTGAGTGTGAGTTTATTAGAGTGCCCACCTTGGTGGGCCCTGGACTTTGTCTTTTGCCTCACTAGCCCTATAATCCCACCAAAAATACAGGTCAGTTTCAATACTGAAGCTATTGCTACTAAACTGGCAAATGCCCTGAAGCCAAAAATGTGCCTTTGTGTGCTGCACTTACTTTTCTTGGTTCTTGTGTTCTAAGATTTGGCCTAGTATTTCCCTACTTATCTTAATAGCTCTTTAATGATTTTAGGAATTAAAAAAAAAATTTCATCCACGTTTTTTAGCTGTCTTCAACAGAAGGGTTAATCCAAATTACCTAGACTATCATTAACAGAAGTTTGTTCTCTTTGTTTGTAAACTTTTTTTAATTTTTAAAATTTAGTAACTCTTATCTGAAAAAACAAAAACCTCTGTGAATATGTCTCTGTGTACATTCTAGCAATGATATCCATTCCTTCAGGAATAAGGTCTCATAAGGAAACAGGAACTTATAAGAACAGTATATACTCTTAATCTATACATGCTAGAAACTAGGTAATTAAAAATTAGAATAGGTACAAGTAGCATACATTTTGCTAGCCATCCAGAGCAGACAACTCTGCATTTTACTGTAATTTATAAACTAACATAGTAAATAAATAAAGGCTATATAGTAAAATTTAATACTGCAATTATCGTTGGGGCATGAGTACATACCTAACATCAAATTTTATAAACATGGTTCCTGTTAATTTAAATGTAGATTAAAAAATTCAAATTCTGGGGGACTTCCCTTATGGTCCTGTGGTTAGGACTCCACACTTCCACTGCAGCGGGCGTGGGTTTGAGCCCTAGTCAGGGAACTAACATCCCGCAAGCCGCACGCAGCAGAATGTTGAAAGAAAGCCATGGCTCCTAGAACCAAATTTCGGTATGGCTAGACTGTCAAATGTAAGGGGAGTAGAGATGTGGCTCAAGATATTTTGCAAGGGCCAGATCCTGCAGGCCCTTGTTAAAGTTTAACTTGAAGGGTTGTAAGCTGGAGAGAGACAAGATCAGATCTGTACATAGTGGAATATGGATTGATTGAAGAGCACAATTTGGATTTAACGAGACCAATTAGGGAGGGCAGTGGTTCAGAGAAGAGATGCAGGAGATAAGAGGTCTGCGCTAGGGTAGCAGCAATAGCGAGTCAAGATTCTTAGGAGGTAAAATCTAATTTAGCGATTATTTAGCTGAGGATGTGAAGAAAAGGAAGCAGTCTCGAATAACTCAGATTTCCGACTTAAGTGGCTAAGTGAGAATGTCAATGAACTAACAGGGAACACCAGGGATTTTATGGGGGGATGAGGAGTTTCCATTTTAGATGCACTGAATTTTCTTTTTTTTTTTTTTTTTTTTTTGCGGTACGCGGGCCTCCCACCGCTGCGGCCCCCCCGCCGCGGAGCACAGGCTCCAGACGCGCAGGCCCAGCCTCTCCGCGGCACGCGGGACCCTCCCGGACCGGGGCACGAACCCGCGCCCCCCGCATCGGCAGGCAGACTCCCAACCACTGCGCCACCAGGGAAGCCCGATGCACTGAATTTGAGATGCCTTTGAGTCACCTAAGTGGTGGTGTCTGGCCGCTGGACGGGTCTATAGCTTGGCAGGGGGGGCTGGACTGGAGTTAGCCTGTTGATGATAATTAAAGCCTTGGAATGTAGGTGATCACCCAGGGAAAGCATGTAGAGTGTGAGATAAGGACCTAGGTCTGAACATGAGGAACACCAACATATAAGCGATACACAGAAGAGGAAACTGAAGACAAATGGCTACAATGAGAGAAGAAAGCAGAGAATGTATCATGAAAGCCAAGAGAAAAGGAAGGAAAGGTTAACAGTGGCAAATACTCCCTACGAGTCAGCAAGAGAAGGAATGATCCATTGGGTTTAGTGGCATGAAGGTCATTTGTAAATTTGCAAGGCAGTTCTAATAGAGGGCGAAAAACCAGACTGCAGTGGATTAAGAATGAATGGTCATGGGCTTCCCTGGTGGTGCAGTGGTTGTGAGTCCGCCTGCTGATGCAGGGAACACGGGTTCGTGCCCCGGTCCGGGAAGATCCCACATGCCGCGGAGCGGCTGGGTCCGTGAGCCACGGCCGCTGAGCCTGCGCGTCCGGAGCCTGTGCTCCGCAACCGGAGAGGCCCGCGTACAAAAAAAAAAAAAAAAAAAAAAAGAATAAATGGTCATGAAAAATGCATAAAATGGGTACATGAAACAACATGGATTATTAACCTCAAAATCTGTACGCTGAGCAAAAGAAGCCAACTCAAAAGAGTAAATACTATATGACTGCATTTGGAGGAAATACTTGAACAGGCCAAACTAATCTATGATTACAGCAAGGAGGTCAGTGGTTGCCTAGGACCAGGTGTGGGGAAGGGGGGTTGTGTGCAAATGGGCACAAGGGAACTTTTGGGGTGCAATGAAAATGTTCTATAGCTTTATTGGTGTGGTTATTACACAGATGCATTCATTTGTCATTATTCATTCACCTGTATATTTATTATATGTACATTATACCTCAATGTAAGTTTAAAAAATGTGGGGACTTCCCTGGCGGTCCAGTGGTTAAGACATTGCCTTCCAAGATGACTAATAAGAAAATAAATAAATAAATAAACATTAAAAAAAAAAGACTTTGCCTTCCAATGAAGGGGGTGCGGGTTCTATCCCTGGTCGGGGAGTTAAGGTCCCACATGCCTCGCGGCCAAAAAACCAAAACATAAAACAGAAGCAATATTGTAACAAATTCAATAAAGACTTTAAAAAAAATGTAGAAAATGAAAATTCACTCAATTCACTGAATAAATTCATTCAATTCATTGAATACATTCAATTTGTTTGCAAAGAGGAATGAGTTAGAAGATAGGAGCTGAAAAGATATTTGAGTTAAAGCTGAGTACAACTGACCCTTGAACAACATGTGTTTGAACTGTGCTGGTCCACTTATACGTGGATTTTTTCAATAATAAATACCAAAGTAGGGCTTCCCTGGTGGCGCAGTGATTGAGAGTCCGCCTGCCGATGCAGGGGACATGGGTTCGTGCCCCGGTCCGGGAGGATCCCACATGCCGTGGAGCGGCTGGGCCTGTGAGCCACGGCCACTGAGCCTGTGCGTCCGGAGCCTGTGCTCCACAGGGAGAGGCCACAACAGTGAGAGGCCCGCGTACCGCAAAAAAATAAATAAATAAAAAAATAAATAAATACCAAAGTACTACCCGACCCGCAGTTGGTTGAATCTGCAGATGCAGAACCGTGGAAGTCAGACTATAAATTAAACTCAGAGTTTTGACTCTGTGGAGGATTGGTGCCCTTAATCCCCCAAATTGCTCAAGGGTCAACTATAGTTGTTTTTAGATGGAAGAGGCTTGAGCATATTTAAATACTAATAGAATTCAGTGAGAGGAAGCAGCTGAAGTTAAAGGACAGTCAGAAGAGAAGAACAGACAGCAAAGGAATGTGATAAAGCATGTACCACATCAAAAACTATAGTGAGTTAACACAGTGCCAAAACCTCAGGAGTCCCTACTTTTAGGACATTCCCAGTATAGAAAGTTTATCACTAATACAGAGTCAATTCCGTCTATTTCCAACATTGAGTTCACCTAATTCTGGATGGTAAGACCATTGATAGGAGGTCCAGGTTATTATATAAGGACAGAAATGGCCTGAGCAAATCATTTAAACCATGGGAAATAAGTTGTCTGTATTTCAGAAGACTGGTGGCAATAGGGCTTAGAGGAAGGGTTCATGATGAAAGAATAAGGGTGCGGTGGTTTAAGAAGAAAACAAGTTTTTCTTTTTTGTCAGGCACTTATGTACTGTGCAAATGTTTTATGTAAACATTATTCTCACTTATTACAACCACCTTGTTGGCATTCCCATTCTACAGAAGAGGGAACAAGCTCAGGACAACTAACCTACCCAAGATCACACAGCTGGTAAATGATAAAGATGGGATTAAAGCCTAGGTCTATATGACTGCAAGCCCGTAAGTATTTCTTACCCTTTTCGGCAGTTCTGCCTCAAATCTCTTTCTTTAAAAACGTTATGGGAATTCCCTGGCAGTCCAGTGGCTAGGACTCAGCGCGTTCACTGCTGTGGCCTGGGTTCAGTCCCTATTCGGGGAACTAAGATCCCACAAGCTGCTCGGCTCGGCCAGAAAAAAAGTTATTTGTTATACACACAATATTTTAACTAAAGGAATCAAAACATCAATCTATCCTAATCCTTTTGCTTTCTTCATCTTAGCAAAGTAAAACATCTTCAGATAATAATATACCCATGTCCATGAAATAACACAGGGGGAAATAGTATGTTAAACATTTTTATTTTTTTGATCAGTTCAATTGAACAAATGCTTGTTTTGACCTCTTAATACTATTATTCTAATGTTAATCTCTTAGAAGAGATGATGTTTTGAAGTGCTTGGAGTATTTTTGTTCAGATTGTTCTCCTAGTGAGTAGAACTGAGCCTTGCATTCAAAACACTGACTGAATAATTGTCTATGTAAGTCACTGTGGAAGACGCTTTATAGACTACAAAAATGAATGAGACAGCATCCTTACTCTAAAGGAGCTGACAGTCCAGGGAAAAAGAGATTATACGTCTACAATTATAATACCAGAAGAAACTGACATATACCACAAAGGGGGCACAGATAAAGAACTATTGGTAGTTCACAGAGAATTTTTATTTGTGGCATTTAGGGCTTTAGAGGCAAGGGGACCACTTATGAGTCTAGTTTAATAGTTCAGCCAAAAGATTTCCAGTGCTTCAACTAGGACAGAGACAGTGATGCTAACAGTTCTTGCAAAAGCAGAACTTACTGACTGGATCTGGAGAGTGAAGAGAAAGAGAAATACAGAATGAAGCCCAAGTTCTTGACTTGGTCAGCCAAGTGCATTATGGAGCCCTTCACCCTGAGACAGAATTCAGAAGGAAGAGCAATTTGACATGGAAGGTAGACGGCAGAAGCGGAGCGGTCAGTGTGCTCATTCCATTGCCCTTTCCCTAGCCTTCCTGCAGCCTGCAGATGAGTGGTGGCCATGTTCTTATACCTAAGGGTCAACTCTGTCAGGCTTGGGAGATAACAGCCCCCCACTGTCTTGTTGACCTTAATTCAACCCACATCTTTATAAATATCCCTTCATTAACTCTCCTCAGTAACCCTGTATGAGTGTGCCATCTGTTTCCTACCAGGACCTTAACATCATATTTGTGTACTTAGATAAAAGGTATATATGTATAATTGTTTGTTTATGCATAGGAAACATCTAGAAACATGCCCACCAAACTGTTAGTAATCGTTACCACCTGGTAATGGGGGTTGGGAGAGGGGAGGGAGGGACAAGGGAAAAGGTAAGAGGGCTTTATTTTATGTCTGTACCATTTGAATTCCTTAATAGGCTGTATTACTTTTTAAATTAAAAAGAAAACTAAAGAGTTTTAAAAGTAAATCAAGAACATCAAGCAGCCTAGTGTAGGAACTTCAGAAAATTCACTGAGAGTAAAGATGAAACCTCCCTAAGAAAACCTCAGTCAACAAAATTTCAGAGAAATTCAGTCAACAAAATTTCAGAGAAAACCCCTAAACTTTAAAAAAAATTTAATGATAAATACATATTGATAGAAATTATTAAATTCTTGTATGAAGGCAGCATCCAAGGAATCTCTCCATTTTCATGGCTCCCAGCCCTTCCCTCCAGGCTGTTGGGGCAACTTGAGACCCACTAAGCCAGCCGACTCCTCCACTGAGCGCTCACCCTTGCCATGAAATTCCTGGTGAAGGGCCACATGTTCTCGGATGCTGCGCAGAAGGCAGAGATAGGTGGCAGCTTGGAAATGAAGCTCATGCTGGGCTCTGCACAACTTCTCACTGGTGACCTGGAGAAGTAGCAAGGTCAGATATTCTATTAACAGCCCAGCTGCAGATACAGGTCCACAGAGAAAGTTTTATTAAACAAGCATTCTCTAGAATGAAAGTAAATGCAGAGGACATACAAACATGTGTTTGTGTATACTTAATAACATATATAAAGACACTCTGTACATATATAGAGGCACTCTGTAACTGTTGATGATTAGGAAAGCTGGCACCTGTTAATCAAAGAGGAATTTTACAAAGAGTTTCACTGAAGCATTTCATCATGTCCTCAAATTTTAATACTGGAAAAAAGTTTATCTCTTGGTTCAACACCCTCATTTAACGAATGAGGGAACTAAAGCCCAGAGAGGCTCTATGGTTGGTTAATGGCAGAGATGGGGAATATAGTCAGGTCACTGATCATTAACGTCACCTAAGGAATAAAATACAGAACTTTCTCCCCTTCAAACAAATGAAGGGCTGCTTTATTTTATGTGACTGTGGACTTCGGTTAATATGGCATATGCCTTTCATTACAATGAAAATTAAAAACTTATTTTTCTGAAAAATAGCTTTGTCCTCACCAGTAACAAAATGAAGGTTTTATAAATAAAAGTAATATGCATATGTTCATACTACTTAATTATACTCGCTCTCACAATTTACTTATTCATCTGAAAAATCTGTATTCTGATGACCTTTAGAAGCTGGAAATGTCATATCCATTCCAAAGTGACTACAAACTTTGTTTTTTCTTCATCATAATTAACTTCCAGATTAAATTAGTACACAGACTTTACTTGACTAGTTTTATGTTCTGAGGCTGTGAGAAAGGGGCAGGAAAGGTAAGACAAAGATGTGTGCATAGCCTCAAATGACTTAAGGAGCCCTGTTCAAGTGTGGATTAATCTTTGGGCACCACTGCCTACATGTCTCTCTTTGACCTTTCTTTACTTGAATATCTAGGTTTGGAATCTGAAAACTAGAATGTGTGCTTTAAGATTTGCAGATCACATATATGAAAATGGCACCTATAAGCTGCTCAAAAATAAAATTCATCTGCTTTAATCAATTTAACTTTTTATAATTAAAAATTTATGAGTGACCAACACTAATGTCAAGCATCAACAAAGGGTAACATTCATTTCTATTATATAAGTCTAAATTGATAGAATTTGAAACAGGAATTCTATGTTAGTATAGGACAGAACGTAACTGATCTTGATTCAGCCTGAGTCAGAGGAGTCAGGAGAGAAGCATCAGCAATATTACATAGTAAATGAACCACAAGAGACCAAGAGATCTAATGAAATAGAAAATTGTATTTTCTCTATGGAGAAAGGGGAGATCCCTCCCTAACTGAATCCCTTCAGCCTAGGGAGAGGAGAGAGAAAATGGGCATAGATTATTGAGTTAGCTCTGAGCCAGCAGGAAATAGAACCCTTCCCCATATCCTCATATGCATTTCACAGAGTAGTGTTTCTGGAATTTTTAGCATGAATTTCAGGTGTATTTCCAAGGAATTTCAGAGCCATTACCAAGGCCTTCTCAAGGGCAATAATGTTGCCTCCATTAGGTACAACTATAATCATGTCACCTTAAAAATCTTAAGAGTAACTTCCCATTACATTTCCAATAAAGTTTAAATTGCTGCCTACCACCTACCTCATCTTCCTCCACGTCATCCACCACACCCTAAACCTTAGCAGCTCTCACCTGTCAGTTCCTCCACCTCTGGGCTTTCAGTTATGCACCTTCTTTACTTGGACCTCATCTTCCCCAACCCCCATTTACTTGCTAACTCGAATTTATTCTTCAAGTCCCTGGTTAATGAATTTCCTCCTGAAAGCCTACCCCTTCTGTATGCCAGGACCCCTGTTGTCTATTTACTCCCTTAGCACTTGTTTATTCTAAGTCCTTGGTTATATGGCTCCTCGGGTGGATTGTAAGCTTCTTAAAAGACAGCACCCATGTGGCTCTTATTCGTCGTTGTTAGCCAAGTTCCTAACAGTCCCTAATATTGTGACCTTTTAAAAATTAGTTGAGGGCTTCCCTGGTGGCGCAGTGGTTGAGAATCCGCCTGCTGATGGAGGGGCTACGGGTTCGTGCCCCGGTCCGGGAAGATCCCACATGCCGCGGAGCGGCTGGGCCCGTGAGCCTGGCCGCTGGGCCTGCGCGTCCAGGGCCTGTGCTCCGCGGCGGGAAGGGCCACAGCAGTGAGAGGCCCGCATACCGCAAAAAAAAAAATTAAAAAATTAGTTGAAGTTTAGTTCTAACATTTTGCATTCTAACTTCCATGGTTCAGAAAATCAAGAGTTAGGATGACGGTTCTCCCCTTTCCCACACTGCTCAAAAGACGCTAAGTTTCCTTTGCTAAAGCCCAAGCTGACTCTCCAATTTATATTTCTGAGAAAGGCTGCAACGTCTTTCCAAGCCAGATCAGGAACTCTAGAGTCAGCAATTAAATGGAAGACTCTTATTTGGGAACCAAGTAACCTAGAGCCTAGCTGTTCCTATACATGTGCTTGTACAGGTCAACTGTCCCCGAGCCTCAGTTGCCCCTTTTGAAGAAAGAAACTATCTTCCATCCGATCTTGCCTAAGGGGTAGAAGGAGTGCGGATTTCACAAAGGGATTTTCCAAGAATGACGGCCTCCCATATGTACATATTTATCTACTACAGGCGGAAAAACTGTTGTCTGGTCACATATCGCGTTAATGTTGTAACTCACAGTACCACCTCATTAGAGGTTTCTAGTTCAGCTCTGCAAGGCACCATTCCCCGAAGCGGCGTAGTCCTGCTCTTCAAGAAGCGCCCAATATTTCCTCTCTGCATCAAAAACCGGTTCCTAGAATAGCTCTCCTCCGGGAAGGAGAGTGTTGGGTAGATGCTGTGGCCTGGGACTCTACACTCTCCACCAAGGACATCTTTTTTCTTGTCCCTCTCTATTTCCGCCATTTCACTTCCTTCTCACTTTCCCCTCCACACAGGCCAAAGACAGCCAATGAAATCCTCAGGGACGGCTCCACCCCAGGATGACTTTGCCTTCCCGCCGGTCCTCGATCTGTTTGGAGGGAACCAGAGCCTCAGAAATGAGGGCTAAGGCCAGGCGCGCTCCACCCTGCCCAGACCCGACTCTCCCTCCCTTCCCGGGAAAGGGACGCTGGAGCCCCCGGACACGGGCTTCCGTACCCGATGTGCACGGAAAGCCTTCACGAGGTACCGATAGGCCGGGGTGTGGCGATAGGGTCGGCCTGTGGCCGCGTTCAAGTAGCGCAACTCTCGGAGAAGGCCTCGCCAAGTACGCAGCGGTGACCCCAAGGCCGCCATTTTCCCGTCGTCCGAGCTTGGCGCGGGACGGCGCCCTACTCCCCTCTTACTCCCTCACCACCCCCTTGCTCAGCCGCTTAATGGTACGGTCGGAACCAGACTGCCGGCTCCCCCTATCGACTGCAGGACAGTGGAATGTCTCACTTCCCTTCTTTGCGGAGCGTTATTAATCGAACACCGAGCGGCGTCCTAAGGTGTTAAGACAAAAGCAAACGAAAGCCGAGTGTAACTGAAGAGCCTGGAGACAGGCCGGGCAAGGGAAAAGAAGGTCCTAGTTCCTTTCCTGACTGCGTCATTTCAGACGCCATTCGGTGACAGACCATTGACTCTGAAGAAAATGAGGGCATGTCGGAAGTGGGTGTCAATTTGAAATAGAAAACTTTGAGAAGATTTTATGTCTAGAGGGGATGTCAAAATTCAACGTACTGACTTAGCAGAAATCTTAATGGGGTTACGGCTCAGAAGAAGGGAATGGGAGTATGTTGATTCTCGCAAACTGTAGCCTCACACCTAGAAAAACCACGCATACATTTTCCATCTTTAAAGAGTAAAATTAAGTTAGTATTTTTCGCTATAATTGTTTAAGAAGGAGGAAAGGTAAAAAGTTTTATTATTTTAAAGGCAAAAGCATAGTCACCCCAGATGGGACTCGAACCCACAATCCCTGGCTTAGGAGGCCAATGCCTTATCCATTAGGCCACTGGGGCTTCGGTGAATAATGTGCTCAAACAGCGTATTCAATTTTTTTCCTCCTTGGTACGTCATCGTCATCTCAGCTTCTTTTTAACCTATCCTAGGAAACTACACTTAGTACCATTAATGAGGTGCGAGGCATGCTGGGAGTTGTAGTTAAGAGAACAAATATCCGCCTCACAGCTCCAAAGGTTTTACCCTCGAAGCAGCACCGATGCGCCGGACGGAGATCGGGCACGCGCACGGTTTTGCGTACGCGTTTCCTACGCGGTAGCTGCTGCGCCTGCGCAAAAGCGCGCATACGACGTCGCGGAGCCGAGTGCACTGGGCACGCTAGCCGAATCTCCCAGATTCGCCCGCTGAGCTTGTGTTTCGTTGGGTTTTCACCGGAAACAGCCGGCCCCTTCCGGTGTTGCGGCTTTCCGGACTTGGCTTGGCTGCATCCTGCCATTAGGGGGCGTGCGTAGCGGTCATTTTATTTCCGGTTGAAACACAGGCCATTTCCGCAGAGCAAGTGGCCAGTTAGAAACGGTTAGCTTGCCTTCTGAATTGGCAGGTTAGTGGTAAACATGGGATAGCAGGGAATTAGAATTAGTTAATTCACTAGGAATTAGTTAATTATAAACAATTAGGAGTTAATTTTCTGTTTCTTTTCGTATTTGAATAAATTGGACAAGTCACTTCTGAGTCTCAGCGGACTAACCCCTTGCTTAAAAATCTCGCAGTGGCTCCCCGTTGCCCATAAGGTAAATTTCAGACCACTGGACCCTACCTAAATTGACCCTTGCCTGTGTCTTAACCTTCATCTCCTCTCACCTTCTGCTCAGTGTAGCCGAACTTCTCTGTCTTCCTCTCCACATTTTTTAAATAGATTTATTTAATTAATTTTATTTGGTTTTGGCTGCATTGCGTCTTTGTTGCTGCATGCGGTCTTTCTCTAGTTGCGGCGAGCGGAGGCTACTCTTCGTTGCGGTGCGCGGGCTTTCATTGCGGTGGCTTTTCTTGTGGAGCACGGGCTCTAGGCGCGTGGGCTTCAGTAGTTGTGGCTCGTGGGCTCAGTAGTTGTGGCTCGCAGGCTCTAGAGTGCAGACTCAGTAGTTATGGCACACGGGCTCAGTAGTTGTGGTTCATGGGGTCTAGAGTGCAGGCTCAGTAGTTGTGGCACACGGGCTCAGTAGTTGTGGCTCGCGGGCTCTAGAGCACAGGCTCAGTAGTTGTGGCACACGGGCTTAGTTGCTCTGCAGCATGTGGGATCTTCCAGGACCAGGCAAGCCCCCCTCTCCACATTTTGTGTTATTCCCTTTGCCTGAATCTTAACCATTCGCATTAATACTCCTATTTACCTTTTGGGCTTCAAGTTTCCTCGGGAAGTCTAGGTCAGACACTTCTCCAGGCCCTTATGGTCAGCATGGCAAAGTTAAAATGATTCACTTCACCTCCTGTGGGCTCCTCTAGATTCTCTATGTAATCTTACCTTTTACGAGCTATATCACCTGTGTCTCAGCTTCATCATCTTCCTCACAAGCCAAGATGCAACTGCACAGACTCCGGACTCTCCATTCTCATGGGGCTCTCTTCATAGGTCCGTCTCAGGGTTCACCAGCTCTAGCTGTGCCAACTTTGATCAATTTTTCACGTGGGCTGGAATCCTGATACTTCCAGAATCAACTCAAGAGTAAACCAGTATGACTTAATGTGAATGAATTGATCTCTCCCTGTCACACTCATAAAATATTCATTTTATCACCCTGTAATTCACAAGTGTCTGATATTTAAAAGGCAAATATGCAGGGAGTTAAGAAGAATGCTGTCAGCTATTTTACCCTTAGTAGAAATTTGTTTATCCAACTTTCTAAGATGTAGCAAATTTAAGCCAGCTCTGAGGAAGTGGGAGAATTAATTGGAAGTAGGTTTTCAATAACTGTTGATACGTTATGATAAGGGGCAATAAGACATAATTCTGAGTTCCTTTTTACTGAACTGCAGAGAGACTCTTTTCTTCCATTTTTACACTAAAGCAAGAGTAAATAGATAATCATAAAATGTTAGCTCTATGTAGCCACTAGTCACCAAAGATGGCCCCCCAAGATCTTCCCCTTTCATACATATGATGCTTCTTACATCAAGAAGTGAAGCTTATTACTCATCCTACTCACCCCTCCCACACTTGAAAGCCAGCTTAGGCTGGCTTTGTGACCAGATTTAACTAAAATAGAATGTTCTGGGACTTCTCTGGAGTCCCAGGCCTTAAAACTGGCAACTTTCACAATCTGCTTCTAACTACTATGCTGTGAAAACCCCACGGCCCATGAAGAGTCCTGAAATACGCCAAGCTGACCTCTCAGCTGACAGCATGAATTATCATGTTCAGTGAGCCATCTTGAGTGTCCCAATCCAGTGGCACCCCCAAATGACTACAGTCTCAACCAATGTCATATGGAGCAGAGAACTGCCCAGCTAAACCCAGTCAACCCAAAGAAACATTAAAGATAATAAAATGGCTGTCTGGGAATAAATTCCACTAAATTTTAGAATTACTGTGTGTCAACAGAAAACCAAATCAGTCTAGAAAAGTTCTTAGAGACAATTTAGCCAAACTTCATAATTTTGCAACTTTGGAAAATCTTTATATTCCTAGTGCAGGGCTACATACCCAAAGCCCTACAGAAGAGAGTAGGCAGGTGAACAAGAGTGAATCAGGCAGGTGGGTTCCTGCCTCCTGCACAGGAGCGAGACTTTTCAGCTCTATCTAGTTGCAAGTAGGAATGTGGTTACAGTGTTGCCAGAGCTGCTGATTTTTCAAGAGAAGTTGTAAATCCAGAATTTTTATGCAATGCCCCTTTAAGTGTTAGCAATCAGTTAAAAACAATACTGTCTGTCAAACAAAACACTTCTGTTGACCTTATATAACCTAGGGTTGCCAGGGTTCAAACTATGTCCTGGGGCACTTCACAGGCGACCCTCACCACAATCCTATGAGGTAGTACTCGGATTTTACCTACTTAGAAATGTGGGAACAAGCTCAGGGCAGTTTCTTGGTTTAGCCAACTTTACTGACTGCTCAGTGATAAGGCTGGTATTTGACCTCAGGCAATCTAACTCCAAAGCCTATTTTTTAAACTTAAAAAAGAATTTATAGCAGAAAAGGGATTTTTATTAAAAAGGTACTGGGTGATTCTCAGAACTTCCTGGTAAGGCTAGACACTAGGCTTAGAAGCTACACAGGCAAGAAACCTCACCTCAAAGTCTGTCCCAGATCTGGTCCAGTGAAAACACCAGCAGGCACAGTCGCTGCAGTTGCAGTGCTAACACAGTGACACTGGACAGGGGCTGGACAATGGCATCAAAGCTGTCGCTCCAGGACACTGGCAGTAGCTGGCTCCTCTGCTTCCACTTGTGCCAGAATAGATTAAGTCATTACCTAAGAGTCAGAGTTCTGGGCTGAGTACTTCTAATTAGCATGGCCTGGGTTATGTTCCCATGTTGTTCGGGGGAGGCTGGGAAAGCGAATATTTTGTCATTCGATGAATTTTTATTAAGCATCTGCTGTGAGGCAGGCATTTCCAGATGCCAGGGAAAGCACAAGTAGAATAGTTCTACTCATGAAGCTTCCATTCTAGAAAGGGGCAGACAGACAATAATCAAATAAACAAGCAAAACATAAAATTTATCAAAAGAAAGCCAGGGGCCAGGGATTGAGATGCTAATGCGTTCTGGGAGGTCCTGACGTTTGAGCACAGACCCAAATGACCTGCAGAATCTGCATCTTCAGGGGGTGTGTGTGTGTGTGTGTGTGTGTGTGTGTGTGTGTGTTGGCGTGGGGAAGTGCCCCATTATTCTGTCCTTCAAGCTCTGGGAGGGTACAGGAGGAGTTCTGGGACAAGTTTTCTATGCCCAGTGAAACTGTAGGAACAGACCCTGAAGGTCCAGTCTTAACACTGCAACTATAGCAGTGACTAGCTACCTGGCCATGAGCTTGGGAATCTGGGGGAAATTTTGGTGGGAAAGAGCCAGGACTAATGAAAGCGGGTGTATCTGAGAGTAGACGTTTGTAGGCACTCGCTTCCATCAATCGTGATTCTAGAGATGGCGTGTCTCAGGGCAGTGATTTCTAAACTTCTTTGATTGTGTATCCACTGTGGTAAAAATCCTGTGCCTCCCCCTTTGTATTTATTTTTAAATTATATACATGTACTATTGATTCAATGTAGTAGATACATTTAAAACGTGCACAAAATAGAAATAAAACGTATATTTTAAAAAAGAAAAACAATATTTTGAAAATATTTTTATTTTATTTATTAACAGTAAAAAAGTACTAATTTCTCTCAGTAAAGAAAGATTATTATTCTTTATTGAAAATGCAGTGTAATACAGTATGTTTTATTATTTTGAAAATCTTGGTTTAACACATCATTTGGGACAACAAAATCACATAGTGATAAAACATTTCTAAACATCCATTCTCAAATTTCTTCATTGCGTGAGTTTCTTTTAAAAAGGCAGTCAGTGCCTCACTTAGCTTTAAAATATCACTTTTAGCTTAAAAGGACCCATTAAGTATGTTCATTTCTTTCAGAAGATCAGCTATGCACCTGTATCCATCAGGGCTCCGTCAGAAAAAGAGAAACCACTGCAGGCTTTTCAAGCAGAAAGGAACTGAGTGCAGGGCATTCAATTCAGTAGACGCTTGACGGCACTATTAGAAGAGCTGCAGGAGTTAAGGAAAGCTGCCGCTAACGTTCAGCAGTTCAGAGTATTGGGAGGTTGCTGCTATCACCTAGGTCAGAAAAATACAGGTCCCCCCACTGCTGATCAGAGCTGGTCCCCAAGTGCGCACGTAGGGGCTGATAGGAGATTACTTGGGAGCTACGGCAGAACTTTACGTCTCCCATGGCCTGCCCGTTTTGCTAGGTGCTGCCAGAAGAAAAAATATCACTTTTTCCTCCCACCTAAAAATACCTCCTGAATACATCTAGCAGAAAGAAATCACATCCAGAACCTTGAAGGCAAGGAGTTTGGGAATGTTTCCATAAATCTAGCCCCTGTAATACATAAGGATATGGGAATGAATGCTGGCTGCCAAAAACCAGACTGCAGACCACACAGCAGCATACTCCTCATACCCTCTTGTCATCACAGAGGAGGACAGCAAATGAGAAACACTTGCCTCTTTTGCAAAAGAAAAATAGGTAATTTTTAAGTTTGACAACTCTTGTAAATACTTTTCAGCAAGATAGTCATTCCATCTGTGTAGTTTACAGATTTTTATGTCGTTTACTTCCCATTACATAGTAGTTTCTGCCATTTAAATGTCTTACTCTTAAGCAAATTAACCTTACTGATAACATCCTGTAGCATATAGACTGCAGTACATTATAATACTCAGAAGTAGAGGTGACTATTACCCAGCAAGCTGGACTTGCTAGATACAAGCAGAGAGCAATTTATTCCTCCTTCCACTGCTGCTTGTGCATTTCTTCCTCTCCGGCATGAAATCGTGGGTGGCTCACACAGCTTTCCTAGGAAATAACAGGACAGTTGGCTTTTTTTTTTTTCCTTTGGTTTTAAAAAAGTCCAGTCTGTTTAACATTAAAACTCCAAGCGTCATTGCTTAAGACCTCTCCCCATTGTCAGCTGAGGCTGCCACAGGGTGAAAAATGGGCAGTTAGGGCAGTAGGACACGTCCCACCTACTCTTCTGCTCTTCAAAGGCAACCTCTTCCTGGAACAAGCTAGACTTGTATAAACAGAAAGCAACTTTGTTTTCTCATGAGCGCCCCTACACACTTGCTGTAATGATTTGTTCTTATGGTTGGATGAAGTTTACAGCTTTACTCTTTTAGGTGACAAACAGGTTAAAGAGTTATCATGATCATTTTAAGAATAGTCTCTTTTTTCTAGGTATGAACAAGTCTCATCCAGGATCAGATCAAAACTTCAAATGTCAGTTAATTTAACATTTCTCTCCTCCTCCAGTCTGGAAATGTGAAGGAGAACGGGGGTCAGGATCAGTGTCATTTCTGTTTCTCACTACCTCCTGCCCCCTTGCTGGCTGCTCTTCCAGGCCTGTGGGCCGGTTACAGCAAGGGAAAGAAGAAAGAGGTAAGGTCTTACTTTGTTGGTAGAGATAAGCTGGTGTCCGTGTCCTCCGGGAGCAGCAGATTCCAGTGTTGCTTCTTTTTTTATAGGTTCTCAATAGTTTCTCCTTCTCTGGGGATCTCTCAGCTGTAGTTCCCTTGTAGGCCATGCCTTCTCTAGTTACTTAGAATTCCTGCCCCGGCCCCTTAGTTTCCAGGAGCCTCCCCTCCACTGAGGTCATTCCATCCATCCAGGTGTTCCCTTTGGCTGGGTTCCTTCTTAAAATGACCAAATCTGGCTCCCTTTCTTGAGAACCACATCAGGCCCACAGGAACTCGGAAACTTTGGGAGTGTAAACCATTCCCATTGCAGCCTTCTCTCCTTTTCTGTCTTCTCCAGGAGCTAGCCACCTACTCCTCATTTGTCTTTAGACTTTTAGGAGTGAGTCAGACACCAGTTTCTGTGTCCCTCATACTCCACAGGATGTGTCACGCTCTCCCAATGGTCCTCTAGCAGCCTCCTCATTTGGCATGAGGTGAAGAGGAAGCACCTCCACCCTCTCCTGCTTGGGGAGCGGAATGGAAACGTCCAGCATACTGACAGCTGCTTCCAAAGGAATCTTCTCACATTCTCTCACAGAGCCTGAAGGTGGGTGCCGAGCTCTTCCTTCCCAGCACTGAGCCAGTGCTTCCCAGTATCTAGTTCACAATCTCTTAGCATGTGGTGCACAGGTGATCTAGCTCCTTTTCCCTTTAGAATGTGGATGGACTTGGCACCTACTGTTTTGTTCTCAGCCTTTGGGGTTTCTGGTGAAACTGACACAGAAAGATTCCCACTTTAGTAAATGAAGTTACCACTGTCAAACCCTCCTTATGGAACTCCTGCTCTTTCAGCAGGACACCTGATGCACTGCAGGCAGCATGGGACAGTCTGACTTGTGAACTGGACTGTGTGAATGTACAGTTAATATAGAACTTTCTGATATTTACATATTAATTATTAAGTATAATCTTATATTAATTATATTAAATTTTAATATTATGTGTTTATATAGAGATATAACTATTTTTATAGAACCTATATATAAGACTTTTGTTTTTTACATTATGGAAGATTAGATGTGCAGAGAAATCTCTCCATATAAAACACAAAGTCCTGGGTGAAATTTTAACAAACATAAAAATACATTTTTTTAAGTTTGACTGAGCTGACAGTAAAGGAAGCCAGAACAACCGAGGTCAGAGAAAAGGAGGTAAGTGAGCAATAAAAGCAACATTTGCCCTGAAGATATCTGCTCACTCCTGGTGGCCTACAGTCTAGATTTTAATTTGCCTCAGGCAGTCCAAAGGAAAGAAAGCCTCAGAGCAGCATGGTAGGAGGTCAGATCATAAACTCTTGCAAAATGATGGAGCCCCCAACAATTGACCTTATTGCTGGGAATGAAAAAAATATCCCTGACCTCACCAAGAGGAGACTTATCTGTCTCAACCTCAGCTCAGGGTTGGGTGGCAGGGTAGGGAACCTTCTACAAGAATTCTTAACCACCAGCAGTAACCACTCCAATACATTTGTGGCTGAAAGTCCTCCTGTCTGTGTGTCCTTGAAATCCTTAAGCTGAGCATTTAGTTTGAAGTGGTCCTGGGTTGGTAATGTTCCTAGAAGCCTGGAAGAAGCAAACTCAAATACTCTTTTAGAGGAACACACTTTAAAACAAGGCCTCAAAGAATGCCCAAAGCCAAAGTGCAGGGATATATAATAAAAAATCACCACACACATGCAGAAATAAGCCAGTATAAGCAAGTTAGTGGAAAACAATAAACTGTAGGATTGGACCTACAGTTTGGTTCAAGGTCTGACTCTGGTGCCTGGGACCCTGTGGGTCTGATGCTCCCAACCCACTAAGCATATGCTAGGGCCCTGACCTTGGCCTCTCCCCTTCGTATATATCACTAGCTGAGAAAGCTGCTAAACCCAAGAAAAAACAGGCTCACACCTGAAAATAATGAGATACTTGAGGAGTATAATCACAACAAAGAGACAATTAATGGAACATACCCTAATAGACAAACCAGAATGGAACAACACAGATCAAGAACTTAAAATAAGCATAATAAAGATCCTCACAAAGAGGCTAATAATAAGGAACAAGCAGTTACACAGAACCAAATGGAAATATATATGAAACATGTAATAGCTGAACAAACCCAACAGACTGGATAAAAACAATGGCTAGCTAGCTGAAAAGTGAATAATAATCTAGATCAGCTCAAGGAATTTTCCTAGAAGGTACTAGAAAGAGATGGAAAATATGAAAGAACATTTAAGAGATAATAATAATGTCAATATCTGTACAATATGAATCACAGTAAGAGAGAAAATGGATTTAGGGAAGAGATATTTAAAGAAATCATAAGTAAGAACTTTAAAAAAATGAAAGATAAAAAGGACTCCATTTCAAAGATCTCATGGAGTACCAAATGGAATAAATATGGAAAAACCAAAACTTCGACACATTACAGTGAAATTTAAGAACATTAAAGACAAAAACAAAACTCTAAAAGCTTCTGGAGAGAAGAAGCAGATAGTTCACAAAAGAATAAGAATTAGATTGACATTAGTCTTCCTAAAAGACACTGGAGACAAAGAAAACAATGAAGTTATATATTCTAAGTGATGAAGGAAAATAACTTAGAATATTATACCCAGCTAAACTGTTACTTAAATGTAAGGATGGAAAGATGATACATTCAGACATACAAGGCCTTAGAAAGTTTACAGCACAAAGGGTCTCTTTGAAACCTCTCCTGCTAAGTGAAATAAGTCAGACAGAGAAAGACATATACTGTATAATATCACTTATATGTGGAATCTAAAAAATACAACAAACTAACTACCATATGACCCAGCAATCCCACTACTGGGCATATACCCTGAGAAAACCATAATTCAAAAATAGTCATGTACCAAAATGTTCATTGCAGCTCTATTTACAATAGCCCGGAGATGGAAACAACCTAAGTGTCCATCATTGGATGAATGGATAAAGAAGATGTGGCACATATATACAATGGAATATTACTCAGCCATAAAAAGAAATGAAATTGAACTATTTGTAATGAGTTGGATAGACCTAGAGTCTGTCATACAGAATGAAGTAAGTCAGAAAGAGAAAGACAAATACTGTATGCTAACACATATATATGGAATTTAAGAAAAAAAAATGTCTTGAAGAACCTAGGGGTAAGACAGGAATAAAGACACAGACCTACTAGAGAATGGACTTGAGGATATGGGGACGGGGAAGGGTAAGCTGTGACAAAGCGAGAGAGAGGCATGGACATATATACACTACCAAACGTAAGGTAGATAGCTAGTGGGAAGCAGCCGCATAGCACAGGGAGATCAGCTCGGTGCTTTGTGACCACCTGGAGGGGTGGGATAGGGAGGGTGGGAGGGAGGGAGACGCAAGAGGGAAGAGATATGGGAACATATGTATATGTATAACTGATTCACTTTGTTAAAAGCAGAAACTAACACACCATTGTAAAGCAATTATACTCCAATAAAGATGTAAAATAAATAAATAAAATACAACAAACTAGTGAATATAATAGAAAAGAAGATCACAGATATAGAGAACAAACTAGTGGTTAAAAATGGGGAGGGGAAATGGGGGAGAGGTAACATTAGGGGTAGGGGATTAAGAGGTACAAACTATTAGGTATAAAATAAGCTACAAGTATATATTGTACAACATGGGGAATATAGTCAATATTTTATAATAGTAATAAATGGGGTATAACCTTTAAAAATTATGAATCACTATATTGTACACTGTAACTTATATAATATTGTACATCAACTACACTTCAATAAGAAAAATAATAAAAAATATAAAATATAAAAAAAGAAAGAAAACTCTCCTGGAAAAAGTACTTTTATATATTTAATATACTAATATAAGTAAATTATACTTAATACACTACATACTTAATAAGCATATGAAAAGATGCCCAAAACCATTAGTCATTACGGAAATGCAAATCTAAAGGATGAGATATCACTTTATACCAACCAGGATAGCTATAACCAAGAAAAAAAAAAAAAGGAAGATAACAAGTGCTGGTGAAGATGTAGAGAAATTTAACCTCTTATACATTGTTGGTGGAAATGTAAAATGATCCAGCTACTGTGGGAAACAGCTTGGTGGTTCCTCAAAAAATTAAACATAGAGTTACCGTATGACCCAGGAATTCCACTCCTAGGTATACACCCAAAAGAACTGAAGACATATATCCTACAAAAACTTTTACACAAATGTTCATAGCAGCATTATTCATAATAATCAAAAAGTGGAAACAGCCCAAGTGTCCATACTAATGAATGGATAAATAAAAATATAATATATTCATACAATGGAATATTATTCAGGATATAGATAGCTGGAATATTAAATTTAATATTAGGGCAAAAACACGTCATAAAGAAAAATGAGCGACATTATATATTGGTGAAAAGAACAATAGATCAGAAAGATATAACTAAAAATAGAACTACCATACGACCCAGCAATCCCACTACTTGGCATATACCCTGAGAAAACCATAATTCAAAAAGAGTCATGTACCACAATGTTCATTACAGCTCTATTTACAATAGCCAGGACGGGGAAGCAACCTAAGTGTCCACTGACAGATGAATGGATAAAGAAGATGTGGCACATATATACAATGGAATATTACTCAGCCATAAAAAGAAACGAAATTGAGTTATTTGTAGTGAGGTGGATGGACCTAGAGTCTGTCATACAGAGTGAAGTTAAGTCAGAAAGAGAAAAACAAATACCGTATGCTAACACATATATATGGAATCTAAAAAAAAAAAAAAAAAAAAAAAGTGGTTCTGAAGAACCTAGGGGCAGGACAGGAATAAAGATGCAGATGTAGAGAATGCACTTGAGGACACGGGGAGGGGGAAGGGTAAGCTGGGACGAAGTGAGAGACTGGCATGGACATATATACACTACCAAATGTAAAATAGCTAGCTAGTGGGAAGCCGCTGCATAGCACAGGGAGATCAGCTCGGTGCTTTGTGACCACCTAGAGGGGTGGGATAGGGAGGGTGGGAGGGAGACGCAAGAGGGAGGGAATATGAGGATATATGTGTATGTATAGCTGATTCACTTTGTTATAAAGCAGAAACTAACACACCATTGTAAAGCAATTATACTCCAATAAAGATGTTAAAAAATATATATATATAACCAAAACTAACATAACATTGTAAATCAACTATATTTCAATTTAAAAAAAGGAAAAGATATAACCATAATGAACTCAATAAAACTCATGGTTCCTTGAAAAGCTAATAAGAACAAACCTCTGCCAAGACTGAATAAGAAAAAGGGAGATGATGCACATAAGCAAAACAGAGAATGAGGACAGGAAAACAAATACAGATACAACAGAGTTTATAAGAATAAAAAATATTATGAATACATTTCTAAGAAATTTTCTGCAAGTGGGTTGATTGTACATAGGTGTTACAGGAAAAGCACTTGACATAATTCAAATCATACTTATGAGCAAGATTTCCAGAAAATTGGGAATAGAATTTACTTAACTTCATAAAAACTATAAACCAGAAATATAGAATAAACGCTATACTTAATGGAGAAAATTTAGATATTTTCCTGTTAAAATAAGAAACAAAGATGGGAACTCCCTGGCAGTCCAGTGGTTAGGACTCAATGCTTTCACTGCCATGGGCCCAGGTTCAATCCCTGGTCGGGGAACTAAGATCTCACAAGCCGTGCAGTGTGGCCAAAAAAAAAAAAAAAAAAGAAAGAAGGAAACAAAGATGGCATTTTCACAACTACTGTCTGACATAGTACTTATTAAAGAGTCTAATACTCTAAAATAAGACATAAAAAGTGAAAAAACTGGGAGAGATTAAACTGCCATTATTTGTAGAGTGTATGATTAACTCAGTTGAAAAGTTAATAAAATAATCAGACAAGTTATTAGAATAAGAGAGTACAGCAAAGTTGCTGGATACAAACGCAACTTGTGAAAATCAACAGCATTCCCCGATCCTAGCAAAAGTCACTAGAAAACATAATAGAGATTAACATACCATACTTAAAATCTACAACTATAAAGTACCTAGAAATCCATACACAAACAATACCTTTACAGAGAAAATTTAAAAGCTTTACTAGAAGACATGAAAGAGGATTTAAATAAATGGACATACCATGAATGAGGTAATTTAACATTAAAGATTCCATTCTTTGTAAACTACAAATTAAATTCAATCCTAATAAATATTTCAGCTAGATTTTTTGAATGGAACTTGAAGATTTTATTCTAAAATTTATATAGAAGAATAACAATTCATGATTAGTTGAGTGAACATGGAGGAACAAAGAGGGAGACTCTGCCTACTAAATATTAAGGGAGACTATAAGTCTATACTGGTATGGAAATAAAAAGAACAATGGAATGGAACTGAGCTCAGAATAGACCATTGCATATATGAGTATTTGACATATGATAAAAATGGCACCAAAAATTAATGGGAGAAATACTGACTTACTAAATGGTGCTGGGAAAAAACTGGCCCACTAAATGAAGAAAAATAAAGCTGGACCCCTACATTATACAAGGTATAATGGACAACAGATGGATTCTAAATGAAAAACCGAATATTCAAAGGAATGTAGGAGGATATCTTTGTGCTCTAGGGGAAGGGAAATATTTCATAACAAACCCCTCAAAACATAAGTTAGACAAAAACTGACTATTAAAAAAGGTTTTCTGGTCAATAATGGATGGCATAGGCAAAGTTAAAAAGACAGGTAATAGACTAAAATATCTGACATGTCTGAAACTGTTAAGAGATTATTATCACAATAAAAAGATGAAAATGCAATAGAATGAGAAGAGATGAACAGGCAATTCGCAGACTACCTATAGCTTTTCTCATGGTAATAAGGAATTGGAGACACCCTAGGTATCCACCTCTAGGAGGACGGATATGCAGAAAGTGGTGGACGCATCATATGAAATACTATGCAACACGTAGGATGTACAGAGAGCAACATGGACCAATATAAGTGAGAAAAGTAGAAAACAGCACAATTTATAGCACAGGACCATTTATATAAATTAAAATTGCATACACACAAAATAACACTACAAGTTATAGAAGAAAGCATGCATAACAAGGGGCACATATTAAAAGAGTAAGGGTGGGTACCTTTGGGACAGAGGGAATGGGGACTAAGGAAGGAAGGAGAAACGTAATTTATAATAAAATGAGGGAATAAGATCTTGTATTAAGTGATGAAAACCATGTGCTATGGATTGAGGCACATGATTAGTGCATTGCTTTGCATTTGAGGTACAATAAAGCAGAAATAAACTATATACAACACATACTAACATACAGTTTGGAAATGCAGCAGCCAATTGGCTATGAAGGGAGAGGCAGTAGTTGTCAGAGGGCTACCTGTGAAACCTGACACTTCGAATGCCAGGGCAGAGACAGATGGCTGGCTCTTGGTGACACTGAATCAGTCGATAAAGCTTTACCTAAACTAGGTTTACCTCTAGACGGCTCACTTACATGAATCGAAAGATTCCCTTAACTGTTTTGTTTAACAGACTTCATTTTTAGAGCAGTCTCCCTTTACTTTTTATGCCAGGGGTTTGACACCTGCAATGAAAGAATTTTAACTAATACTTATCCACTCCTGTACTTTTAAATATATATATATATGTATATATTTCTTAAGATTTTTTGAAAACACTGGTTTCACTTCTATATTTGGGGAAATTAGGAGAGCAAGAGGAAGCATGAATTTAAGAAGAAAAAGGCAGAAAAGAGACAGAATAATAGTAGCCACCATTCATTAGCTCTTCTTATGTGCTAGGCACTATGCTAGGTGCTTTCTATATCTTGTCTCTAATTCAACAACAAACCCCACCACTGGAAATTATCCCTGCAGAAATGAGGAAACAGGCTGAAAGGAGATCCACATCTTGTCTAAAGTGCCACAGCTTCATAATGGGGACCTGAGAACCCAAGTCTGTTTAATGTCAGCCTATTCTGCATGCCGTGTCACCCTACTAGAAAAACGATAGTGGGAAATAGTGAAAGGTCGACACAGGGACACAGAAGAGGTAACTATACACAGAGACAGAGAAAACAAGCCATGTCAAGGCACATACTGATGAGGAAGAGCAATCTTACTAGATGACACCTGCATCAGAGGGGCTGTCACTGTCCTTTGAAAAGCTCACGATCCCACCTGCAAGCTAACGCAACCCTTCGTGTACCTAGAAGCAGTTCTTTTACTTCCAATTTTCAAAACTGTTTTAGAAAAGATTTCTTTTCTCAAGTATTCCTCAAAGCTTTACATAGATATGAAGCGATGCCACAGACTCCAGACACGAACTTTCAGATCTGGAATGTTAGTCACTATCATCCATCACAAAACGAACTTTTGACTGTTGGTTTGACATGCGTACACAGACCGCAAATACCTACAGGATATCACAATGTGACCTGTGAGAGTTACCTAACTGCCCATTAACGGATACAATAAATTATGGTACTATAACTATGGAATACTACGAGCTGTCAAAAAGTACAAGACAGACCTCTATGTACTGTGTGGAATAATCTCCAAGATAATAGAGAAAAAAATGCTAGGTATGGTAGAGCAGATACGTACGCTAAATTTATGGCAAAAGGTCAGATGCATATTTATACTTTTAACTGGAGAAATTGGTAGCAGTGGTTGGTCTGAGGGAGGAAAATGGGGCCATGGGTAGGAAAGATGCTTTGCGTTCACTGTATAATCGTGTATTTGGTACTTTTTTTCTTGTTAACTAAGTGCAAGCATAATCTTCCAGAAAAATCTTTACTTTAAATCAAGCAGTTCAGGTGTCTTCCTTCTAAGCCAGATCCAATTCTGGGATCTAGCAGGGTCTGAGTGGAAGAAATAAATTATTTCCTTTTCCCTCTCCCAGTGATGAGACAGCAAGAGGCTCCTTCCCATTTCTTTCCCCTTTTCCTCAACTAAGTCCACCTACTATTTCTTAAAAAAAAAACCCAAACCAAAAAACTTGCTAATGTTATCCATGTTCATTGAAAATACATTTAAGTAAAATGATAAAGATAAAAGCATTCATTTCACCAATCTTTATATTTTGGTGTGTATGTCCCTCCATATATTTTTTTCTGTGCCTATCTATGTGTATTAACACTTATAACTGCTCTTTTATTTAATACATGGACATCTTAATCATTTCTTCTGTTAAAACAATTTTGTTTAGTAGTAGTATTTTTATTTGCTTAACCAATCCCCTCTAGCACGTTAGATTGGTTCAAACTTTTACTGTTATGAGCAACACAGATGAACACACTCGTACAGAAACCTCTGTACAAGGCCATTTTCCCCTTAGAATAAATTTGCAGAAGCAAAGTAGCTCCATCACCAATTTGTTAACTTCCGCCTTCGAGCTCCATCTACAGTTGTCGATTTTCGTAACTAGCCACACTCTTTTCTGTGCCAAAGCTAAGGTCTGAGACGGTTTCTTGACTACACAGACAAGTGTAAAACGTACTTCCTGCTTTGGAGTTTTCTATACTCCTTTGAACCAGCCCCCCTTCTGGACACCCGTCCTTCATTCAACTCTAGAGAACTGGTTGCATTTCTCTACCTGCTTACTTCTCGGCTCTCTAAACTGACTTGGTTATTCTGAAATCCTTAACTCCTTGGGCCATGTTTTTTCTTCTTAAAAACTTTAAAAATATATATACTATATAATAATAAAACAGAACTAGTATGAATGATAATAAAAGCTAACATTTACCTAGTACTTACTATGTGTCATTGGGCTAAGTGCTTCACATGCCTTATATAATTTAATGTTAATTGAAGTTACATGAAAAAAAGTATTTCATGGTCAAATAAGCCTCAGGAAATTATGGGTTTAAAAAATCTGGTTTAACAATGGCACCTTTAATATGTTAACACACATTTACAAGATGGTGACAACATAGTTAAATGTAGTCTTACTATTTAACTACAGATTTCTTGTTACTCTCAAGAACACACTTGCAAAACTGTCCTTAAATGTTACTAGTTTTTCATAAAAGCACTTGCAGCCTACCCGCCTCCCTGCACAAGGACCATGCCTTTTAAATTCTTCATCCTGATGACAATGCACTGAAAATACACTTAAGTACCACCACTCTTGTATTTGGGGGCTTATGTTATTTTCTGTATCTTCTATGCACATATACACTTATAAATGACAAAACCGTTCAATTTCTCTGACAAGTTGCTTTCTATCTTTTCATCCTTTTCCCACACTCTACCTGGATTTCTAAGGTTGAATTTTAAATTTTTTCTCTTAACAGTATTTTTCCTAAAGAAGTCCTCCACGAGACTAAAAGATGCTCACCTATGCAACTAATTCCTGTATCTACAACTGCAAGCCTTGATCCTGGAGGCACACTCACACACACACACACCCTATAACCTGAAGGAAGAACCTGGTAAGCCTGCATTCCAGACTCCCACAGTCTGGCTTCTCCTACTCACCCCCGTGTCTACCTCATACCAGCCTGGCCTCCTTCCTGTTTGTTCCTGACTCTGCTCAGGATGCTCCCTTTTCCTCCTTCCCAGCCAAATCCCACTTATTCTTGGAGGCCTAGTTCAAATGCCATCAACTTGACAATTCTCCCCAGATCTTTCCAATCCAATCTCTCCCCTGCTCTGAACTCAAATGTCAGATGGCCATGGACCACACCTTTGTGATAAATTTTGAACTGTTGGCTTTTAACTTCTCATGTGATTGCAAACTGTAAATATATGGAGGGTGGGGACTATGCCCTTACTTCTGTATCCCACAGCACCGAGCACAGTGTGAAACAGGCAAGAGATACTCAACCACCACTGAAAGAATGAGATATTAAAATCCAAGTTAGTCCAATGATACAACAGACACAAGAATAATATGTACATTCCTCTTTATTTAATACAACAAACACATAACACATACAAAAAGAAAAAACACTCATGTAAAAGGCCCTGTCACAAAGGATAGACAGGAAAACATCTACACTGAATCAAATAAGGCTCCTGCTTTAAAACAGGGGTTTGCTTAGCTACACCTGGAATATGAGCAAGGCTGTTACGAAAAAAAAAAAAAAAGAAATCCCTGCACTGAAAGAGTATATCAATGGGGTCAATTTACTAAATTCACAGATCCACATTTAGGAATGTTCAAGTCCTCTCACATGTCCAAAATTCATCAGGATTTTATGAAATGTGATTTTTTTTTTGGTTAAAAAAATTTACCTGTCTTTCTTTCTTCTTAGAAAATAGTGACAAGAGCTCTTTAAAAACTACAGACCAGCAAACCACCCAAAGTTTGGAAAGATTTACCACTGAAGTTCAAAAAGTGTGTAGAACTGAGAATTCAAAGGCAAGATGGCAGTGGGAAGAAGAATTTAACTTAGTCATTTCCTGGTCAATCACTAGGAAATGCAATGGAAACAGCTAGGCTCAGTGCAGGGTTCAGTAGCAGCAGTTTGTCCATATTCCTGCTCTCATTAGAGCCGGAAATTAAACAAGCACCAGTTCATCTCAAAAGAGCCTTATACAAACACACACACATACATACCCACACCCGTCCACATGTCGTCACCACCCCATTGTATTTAAATTTATTATTATTTTTTTTACTAAAATAATACAAAAAAGGGAGACAGGTATATTTACAAAAATCCATGGCTGGTACAGTACATAATTTTTAAGACACACTAAATGCTACAATCTTTCAGGTCCTGAGATTATTACAAATATCAACTCAAAGCTGTGTTCAGGTCCAGTTTTAAAGGAGGAAAAAAAATCCCAAAATATTAAGTCACACACTTATTTAAAATACAGTATATCCCTTCAAGTTAGCAAAAACACACCTCCCTATAAACAAATGCAGTACAGTAACCAGGGCCTTTCACCCGGAGGAGCAACAATTATGTAGGCTCCTTCCTTCAAGACTCGTTGTAAAACATGTTGGCATCTATATCAAGTGTGGAGGCGGCTAAAGTAAGAACATGATGTGTAACTGGAGGGAAGCTCCTCTACAGAGTGAACATTCACTGTATAAATAAGTCCTGTTTTTCCTTCTGTTACCAAACAAAAGTCTTTCCTTTATGAAAATTCATACCGCAAGGGTTGGAAATATGTGCTTAACCCAGACTAAAAATCAGAATCCTTATTTCCAATCATTTATAGTAAATAGGCCCGCAGTCCCACAATAAGTTTTACAACTGCAAATAAATTTTCTTGCTTGTAATAAAAGAGAAAACACTCATCACTTGGTTACCGTGGTAGATAACTTTGATTAACACATTATTTGGGGCACAAAATTTTCACCAGCCAGAGATTTCCTTTCCTTTTCTTTTAAGCTTTACAATGTTTAGCGAGCAACAAACAAGGGCAAGCTCCAGATTTACATACTCTTCTTAAGAACAATTAGATATTTTTGATACATTCTATAATATAGTTTTTCAATGACAGCCAACAAAAGAACAGTACAAAGCTTGAATCCTTTCTCTGGAGGCTGGCCAGGAAATTACGTATAGGTTGGAAACCTACCTCTACTGGTGAAAGGGCCCCTTGCTTATCTGAAGGTCTCAGAAGTATATGTAATTAATTATGTAACATAGCCAGGATTTTAAAAGTTGGCCAAACTTGGTCAACTTTCCGACTACCTATATAAAACAGTAATACATTTATCAACTGAGAATAACTTCTCTTTTAATGCCTCTGGCCAAAATTGGGGTAATTCTTGGTAATTTCACAGGTACAGGAAAGAAAACCCAATATGCGGGCACAGGGCACACTACCCCTGCAAACAGAATAGAGAAGCAAAAAAAGGAGGGAAGTTTATGGCCGCAAGGACAGAAAATATAATATAGCTGAGATGTGACAAATAAAGGGCAGGTTGTCACATAGAAAAACATGCCACTTGGCTGGTCTTGGTTACTGCTGACTCCTAAATGTGCTTAGAGGGTAGATGGAGCTGTTAACTTCAAAAACAGAAGTATCTCCAAGTTATCTTAGGTAATAATCATCTTGTTTGTATTTCAATTAGGTTTCCATTAGTGCTTTATTACAAAATATTTTAAAACTAGATTAAAATAGAATTATATTATTATTGGCAAATGGGAGTAAATAACGTATAGAGAGTTTTCTGAGGAACATAAAATTGGTACGAAGGATTCATATGGCCTCTCTGACTCAGACCTTTGCAAAGTAGGTTTATTCCAGGGGAAGTAATGAAAATAAGCAAGGCAGAGTATTATGTGAAATAAGAGGCCTAAAAAAGGTCTGTGTCTCTTCTGAATAATCTTGAAAAGTATTGAGGAAGCCATGCAATGTAGATGCTACTACATTATATAGTAGAGAAATCTATTTTTAACGCAAAGAAGAGAAAAGTAATTCAGGTCACCAGTGATGACTCTAAGTTCTGGACATATAGACCCCTTTGATTTTACTACTGAGATTTTTAAAAGTATTCTTGACCTGTTTGGGTAACAGTTCGGAAAAGTGTCCAAAATTTAAGTACTAACCCGATCTAAAATGTACATATGTAAGAAAGGCTGGAAAAAAGAAGTATTACAGTATGAGGAAATTAAACAAAGATCACAAATAGTTACTTTCAAGCAAACGGTACTTTGGGAGTATCTGAGAAAAATGTAATTTAATACTAAGTTATTCAAAAGCAGTCTGACTAAAATCCTACCAGTCCCTGTCTGAGTCTGTGCTGGGATGTAAACCGTCTCCTAGAAATGCCTATAGTCTTTACTTTTGAATTCAGTGGGAACACAGCATAGATGGCCAACGTGAGTGAGAAAAGGAGGTGAAAGACAGTTTAACCTTTCCTCCCCTGACTCTTAGCAACTTATATTCTAGTGTAGCAATTGGTTGATGGAATGGTTAACTGAAGAGCTCAGACTAGAGGAAAGAAGAATGAAGACTAAAGAAAATGAAGAAAGAATTTGACATTAATATTCAAAGCTTTTTAATTATAGTCTGACCATCTGTTTAGCTCCACAAACCTGAACACTGTGCCACAGAATCTAAAACTTTCTCAGAATTGAACACTGGGATGGTTTTATCTTAACCCAAAGACATTCCATGATTCTAACTACAGTTTGCACCAGTATCTGTACTTAGTTTTTGAATATAAAGTTCACATTTTAGGATAGATGAACACACAAAATATCTCTATTTTTATGTTTCCATTAATTTTCCCTAGAGGAACAAACACACATTCAACAAAACCCTTATGCCTTATTTCTTTGGGTAGAAGTCTTAATTAACATCTGTTATCTAAAGAATGGAAAAAAGAAAAAGTGTGGAAAATTTGTGTGTTTATCTGCATAGTTGATATTTAGAGGCTACTAACTAAGGCTTTATCTGGAAAAAGCAACAAAAAAACCAAAAAGTGACTTTTAAGGAAAAACATCCTATCACTAGAGATTAAATGGGCCTCAGCCAGTTCTGGGAATTAACCCAGAGGCTTTGTCTGCTTGGGCCTGGCGCTTTCTGCTGACTCACTTACACTGGATAATTTGTTCCTCATCCCCCTACATTCTCTTTCCTGACCCTGAATACGTGCTACAATTTAAATCTACACACACCCCCTAACAATGTTGCTAAGCAATTAGCTCAGAGAGGCGGCATCCATTTTTTCCTGTTGTTGTTGTTTCCAATGATAAAAGGAAAATTCTATGTATTACTGCTTAATATACCCAGTGGAGGGTAGGATAAGATGACCTTCCTTTCCTCTTTGGAGTTGAGCAAAACATGTTTCCTTCTACCCCCGCCCTCCCCACCCCCTCCCCAGCTATGGGAAAAGAATCCTGCCTCCCCCCTCTCCCATTTTCCTACCACCTGAGCAGTTGATGGCTCCAACTCTTTCACGGTTGAAGAAGCATAAATTACAAAGGTAGACTGGCTAAAAGTACACCCAGCTGACTGTGTGTAGTGCTTGCCCCTTCAGTGCAAAGCTGGATAAACCTACAGTTACAGCAAGAGTACACAATCTCGATTTACAAGAAGGAGGAGACTCCCATTCATTCTTAGAAAGTTAAAAGTTTAGCTATCCATCACTAAACAAGTGATATAAGGAAATCAGACTGAGAATATGGCAAAGTGAGGCAGATAAAATGTTTGGGATCATTAATCAACTCCAATAACCAATCGTCCAAGCTTTAGCTAGCTTCAGCTCCACAACCTTGGCAAAGATCACACGTGTAATAATACCATAAATGGCTAAAAAAAATCTACTTATAATTAAGAAACTTAGTGTTATTTACCCCCTCCCCACTTATTAACCTGAAACTAAGCATTTTATCCAACCACAAATATAATATGTTTAAATAACAAATATGTATCTAAATTAGAATTCCAGTGATTTTTTTTTAAACTTAAAAATCATATGGTACTTTTTTATACCCATCATAGGGAAACATTTTTTAGCCTCTGCAGGAAAATGATAATACTTTTTTAATTATATAGGACATTTTAGAAAAACTCAAAATATTTTTGAAAAAGTCTCTGATATCCCTGGGAGGTAGGTGAATATTATTATACCCAATTTTCTAATGGGTAATCTGAGGCACAAAGGTTAAATGATATTCCCCCTAAACACAGTAATTCAAGAGTAACATGACTGAACTGAGGCCACCTGATAACAGTCTTGCTATCAGGTAACACCACCAGGAGCCTCTGCTTTCTCCTTTTTGGCCACCAGTCTCCTCAGTTAAAATGTAGTTAAAAGGGGGCATTTATTAGATATATCTGTACTGGGCTTTGAGGATTGGTTCAATTTAGTCTCCCTTAACATGTCACATCTGTTTTCAACAAGAAACTGATGAATATTAGCTATCGAATATTATGTTATTTTGCTCAAGGGAGAAACATAAATGACCATTAAATCGTATTAAGCCAAATGTAATTATTTGGCAAATAAGAAAACTGAAGCTCTCTCAAGAATGCTATGGGTTATATGAGTGTTTTTCCTCAGAATCTGAAGTCTTTCTACTTCTAAGTTTATTAACCTTTTGACAGATATGCAGCTATATGAATTCTTCAAAAATTATTTCCCAGAAGAATACATGATGCATTTTTAGTATTGACAAAGTTGCTAACTTCCTTCAAAACTCAGAAACAATACCATGGTTCTAACTCTAGCTCTCCCATGTCTTTAGTCTTGCCTGCCGTTGTGTACCTTATCAACTTGACCCAGAAAGACTCTAAGATTCTTGTTATTCCAATGCTTTCTCTAGTATTATGCACGCCAAGTTTGAAGGGCACAGAGTAGTGGATTACATCCAGGAATAGTCAATGAGTCCACTAAATTTATTTTACTTGTAACAACTGACTTATTTTATTTAGATCTATATCTATATATCTATATCTATATATATATCTATATATCTATATATATATATATAGTTATAGTTGTTGTTGCTGTTGACTTCTACAAACAGATATTCAAAGGGGGAAAATAGTATCTTGTGAAAAGACAATTTCCCAATCTATCCATTTGAATTGACTAAAAGCAATGGAATAAACAAGGCAGTTTTGCAAGCATTAATAGGGGAGTGCTTAGAAAGGATGCAATGGTACAGCAGCTACTAGTTTTGTATATATATTACATATGTATACATATATATACAGATATATATATGTATGCATGTATGTATCTTACACATATATCCATATTCATATAAGGAAAAGGAAGAATATTACAGCATGACATGATCTTGGCAAGTTTTGAGATTCTTCCTCCTGAATCCCCTGACGTATTAGCCTGTACTTTAGGATATCTGAGAACAGTTTCAAAAGAAGGGAAAAAAGAAAGAAAAAAAAGGCACTTCACAAAGACAAAGGCCTGAACTGAGTATGTTTTAGAGGAGTAATATAAGCCATTTTACCAGAGCTAAGAAACGATCTACAGAGTTAAACCCTTCCCCTTAAATTTTATAAAATAAAATTGTTTAACGTGTTTGTAATCAGTCATTTACCTACTACTGCATTTTTCTTCCACATCATTATTACAAAAACAAAAGTCCCCTAAAAGCAAAAACAAAAACAAACAAAAAACCAATCATACATGCACAATAGAAAGTAAAAGTGCCCTTTTGAGAACATAAGGTCAGCAGAAACTACAGTGCTGAAGCATGGGGCAAGTTCTCAATTTTGGCCTGATTACAGATTTCTCTCACTCTTCTAATTTAAAACAAGACAAAACAAACATCAACGAACAAAAAAAGCAAACAAAAATTCAAAACCTAAATGATGATAAAAAGAATACAGGGACCAGTGTGCTTTTATGGTACACCCCTAAAATAAAGTATCCTAATTCTATACATGGGTCAAATTATATGACAAAACTTCCTAAAAGTAAAGAACTGTAAATTAGATTAAAGTTGACCATTACAGGCAAAGTTCATTTTACAAATGTAGCAGCAAATCTGATAGATAACTGGAGTGCTAAGAGATGATCCCAAGGGACACAGCGTTCTCATAATCAATGGCAGTTTGAATAACAGTAGAATTCCATTTCAGAAAATGTCTTGAACCAAGTAGAGGTGGAAAGGGGTGTGGTAGAGGGCAACGATAGGAGAAAGATTAGAGGTGTCTGCCCTTTCCAAACCTGGGTAGTAAACAATTTAGATCTGCTTTGGGAAAAAAAAAATCCTGGGTTAAAAATCTTTTCAGATAAGTTGTTTTCAAACAGGTGTCAAACCCACAGCATTCAAACATGTGTGTGCCCGGTTCTTCCTCCTACCTGGGTGATATGATAAACTCTATTCAGCTTCTCTGATATTAAAAAATGTAATTTGGGCTAACAGCATCCATCAAAGGGGTGGTAGGCATAAAAGAATGTACTAACACAATCCTCTGATTCCCTCAATATCAAGATTTTGTGATTTCAGATTAACCTCACTTCTTTCCCCAAAACTTAATTTCTTCGGGCTGCTTTAAAATCATGATTTCTTTTACCCACTGATCTCAGAAGCATATGAGAAAGAATTATAATCGACTTATAACTAAATTATTGCTTACATCTATTGTGGAGGCTCTGAATGAGCTTGACACTTTGCTCTCAGTCTCCAACGGAGGCTCAGCACTGCTATCTCTGGAGACAACTCTGCTGACCATTCATTATTGCTCGTGAATACTGAGGATTAACTTGTATGTACAGTAACAGCTTATACATCAGTGAAGGCAATTTAAAATACAAGACAGTTGAAAACAGCTTACTTTTCCTGAATCAAGAAATCCCGCTGAAATGGGACATAATTGTGTGCTGATTACTTTTACATCGGGGTGTTGCTAATGCTCTTCAGAAATACACATTGCTCTATATCCTTTCCAAATTACTCATCATTTTAAAAAATAACATAATTTGACTTTCAAGTGCAAAAATAGAATATGAGTCACAAGCCTCTGTGCTAAAAAATAACCGATTTGTATGTATGATTTTAGTAAGACAAACTGTAAAAATAGGTGACTGTACAGTATGGACACCATTTTCAATGTTATGGCCTAGAAAAGAAAGAGGTATTTACATGTAGTAACTCTTTGATCATACTTTTTAAGAAATATAAGGAAGTTGGTTTCACTTGTACAACAGAAAAGGGTAGTCTTGATTGGAGTGGATTAAGGTAGTGAAAATGTGGTGCAGTGACGCAGAATCAAGACCAAAGAGAAAAGAACAGAATCTCCACGTATGAGAACTCCACAGAGCCAAGGGCCTTCAGTTATTTTTACCGGTTAGTTATAAACGATACTGGGGAAGAACTGATAATCCTGTTCTTCTCTAATGAGGACAGAGTCATCAGGGATCTTCACATGGCGTGATTCAGTTCATGGATTTAAGAAATTAAAGTTACTCCTCAACCGAAAGTCCCAATGAACTTATGTATAGATAAATATATGTGTACAGATATACACATGCAGATGAATACATGCACAGCTGTCCTCAGGAAGAGAGATTAGTGTGCATTTTGACTTCTCTCCTGGTACGGGAAGTAAAACAAAGGCAGCTTCCCAAAGGAAAGTTCCAATAGAATAGCAAGACTTCTTTTTTCTAAATTAAATAAAAGCAAGAGGTATGCTACACTGGAACAACTCAAGAATTGGATACGTTTCCCTAGTTAAAAAACCAAACAAACTTTAATCAAACATACTCAATTCAAGTCAAACCTATCTGCACCATCCCAATATCCTTCCAAAATATCCACCAGGGTTGATACAACATTCTTATTTGCTTTACCGGTAAACTAAATTCTTAGAGGCAAGTAATTATATCAATGATTCCTTTGAAATAATCCTTTCCTCTTACTGTAACAAGTTCTTAGAACTAAAGTTTTCAGTTATTAACTTTTTTTTTTTTTTGCTATAACCAAGCCAATGTGACTCTGAAGTCAAAATATAGGCTTACAGATCTAAAGAGATCTGTGCTAATTTATTCACAGTCCTAAAGCTATTTGGAACTTCTGCTCATGAAAGTAAAAAAAGGGCCTGGTTAATACCCTTATCTGAGTAAATGTAACAGGATGATTTGTAATGAAAACATATGCAAGGAATCTTGCTACTACCAATCTGATGCTGGTTTTTTTAGGTTAGTCTGTTATTGTTAATGGATCAAGCTTACACTATTCTTGAGTACAGTCTGAAAACATTCAGAAGCCTAAATAGGAAGAAAACAGAGAGACTAGAACAATGATGAGGTGAAAAAACCCAAACAAAATGTATCCAAACATAACCATAAATTTCTCCCTTGGGGCTTCCCTCGTGGTGCAGTGGTTGAGAGTCCGCCTGCCGATGCAGGGGACACGGATTCGTGCCCCGGTCCGGGAGGGTCCCACATGCCGCGGAGCGGCTGGGCCCGTGAGCCATGGCCGTTGAGCCTCCGCGTCAGGAGCCTGTGCTCCGCAACGGGAGGGGCCACAACGGTGAGAGGCCCACATACCGCAAAAAAAAAAAAAAAAAAAATCTCCCTTAACGTCCTTTGTTGAATATGCTATTTGCATGAGGAAGCTGTAATAACGGAGTCTTATTATATGCAGGTTTACTCACATATCAATACTCTGAGTAAATATTAGTAAAGCTTTAAAATCCCAAATGCTCCAAATCAATTTCACTACACTGGATATAGGGAGTAAAAATACACTATGATAGTTATAAAAATAATCCCCTGTACACATAATGATCCTAATTTAATTCTTCCCTTTAAAATACCATCTTCAAAATTCAAAAAAAAATACATATATGCCATTTGAATGACCAATGAAGAAGCATTGTAATGCACACTTATGCCTGTTTATATCAATAGTTAATAATCACCTGAAATACCACTAGCTAAAAGAACAGAAGACGTTGTGAACCTGAGGTGATGTTGGGGGAAATTTAAAGTTCATACTGGCAGGCCTGCAAAGGCTAAGTGGACCAAAGCCACAGCCCTATATCAAAGATCCCCATTTCTCAAGAGGAAAATGTGAACACAGTCACGTTTTAACATCAAGAATGGAAATAAGAATTAACCAGTCAATACCAGATGCACAAATCACCTGAAGAAGAGAGTTAAGTACCTGCTTCTGAATGGAAGATGTAATTGACCCTTTTACAAAAAGGGAACATCTAAGTTTTGTCTGTTAAGAGCAACGGGCTCAATATTTTGACTTAAAAATGTAATATATATCACTGTGCTAAAATGACTTTCCTGAAGCATCTTTAGTCCACTGACTTACATAGGAGTTGCTACACACTGGAGTAGATTCAAGTTTGTTCAGGATTGTTGAGGGTACGTGATTTATACTCAGCTACTGTCTGTATCAGACACAGGGTCATTAACTTTTTTTGTGGCAAATTTGCTGCACAGTCCACCCAGACATGATCATTACTCCTGACAAACTGGCCTAATTTCAGATATATTGTCTTTTATTATGCAATTATGTCTACAAGTGTTCAGATCCAACCCCCAGGATGGATGGAGTTTACCCAAATCCTCAATTTCCTTCTTCCTCCCCCGGGGAAAAATCAAATTTGTATTTCTGTGGGTTTGACAACTGAGTCTCTTTCAAGTCAGTTAATATGGTAACTTTGTCTTTCTTTAGAAGAGACCAAAGGTCACTAACTTTGCACGAAAGCATTTCTTCCTCCTGCACCTGGCTTTACTCAAGTAATGTTTTCTTTTCTTTTTCCTCCTCACCACAGTGCTTGGGACGAGAGAATGTAAACATCGACAGAACAGCAGCCCTATGACCACATGAGTACTTTTCCATCAGGTAGATTCCATCAGCCAGCCAAGTGTGTCATCTCCTTTGCTTGCTGGAAGTCACTGAGATTTCCGTGGTAATTTAGTGTCCCCTTTACTTTGGCCTCCATCTGAGAAAAGAGATGTTTAATTGGTATGGGTCGGCATGTAATAAAAAATAAAAACAAAGCAAAAAGAACAATTAACTTTTAATTTTCACGTGGATGATGACATTGCTAAAAAGATAACCTTTAGTACCTTACGTGTTATATAGCAGTATAGAGGTTGAGAACATAAAGGAGATAAAAACTCAACAAGAATGATCCTCTTATCTCAAATGACTGGTTTAATTGGTTTTCAGTGTCCTACAAATACTATTTCAACAAGTATTTATTATCTCCCTCACTGTCAATTGTGTCAAATGCTGTGAGGATTATAAAGAAACATAGAAGACATAATCCCTCTCCTTCAAGGGACCTAACACATTTTTTGATTCCTTTAGAAGACAAGGTCAATTTCATTTTCTTGCAAGTGAGATTAAATTTCCTGCCACGACACAGCATTTAATAACTCTCAATTATTTATGTAAATGACTGGACCACACTGGTAGTGAAAACTCCAGCTGAGTCTTTGTTTTAGTCCTAACCTGGCAAAAGTTGTAAAAGGCAGGAAAGTTTGCTACTGGGAACAATGGTTTCTTAGTTTTACATATGGCTATGTAACTTTTACTGGGAAAATGCTGATCACTCAAGTTAAACTGGACATGAGTAGGGCCCAGTGACCTCTAGAGACAACAGAATATAGAGAAAATCTCTAATAGATCATTCATTGCCTTAGCAAGGAAAATTAAGCCCCCACCAGGCCTGAGAGAAAAAGAGGGAGGCACAAAGGGCAGAAATACACAGGTGTAAAGGAACAAATTATTGCATTCAGTAACAATCCTAAGGCTGGAGGAGACCACAAAAGTCACAATGCTAAGTCCACTCGCGTGAAACCTAAATTACTCGGGTGAAACATAAGCGAAACAAAAAAACTGCCTCCACTGAAGAAAAGATGTATCAATGAAACAAGACAATTATTTCAAAAGCTGTATAAACAGAATATTATTAAAATGAACTTGGTGACAACATCTAAGGAACTGACTTTTCCATTTATAATGTGGTATTATACCCTTGCATTTGTAGACAGAAATGATTTGACTTGAGGCATAATTAAATTCATAAAATGGCAGAGTGGGATTTTGCTCAAAGAAGCTTTGGTTAATTACCAAAATAAAATACTCATATTAACTGGACTGTGAAATTCTTTAGACCAGGGTTTGGTATGCCACCTCTTTTTATGAATAAAGTTTTATTGGAACCCAGCCACACTCATGCTACATATTGTCTATGACTGTTTTCCTACTGCAATGGCAGCGTGGAGTAGTTGTGATAGACTATGTGGACTACAAAGCCTAAATTATTTACTATTTCCAGCTTTATAGAAAAAGTTTACTGACCCCAGTCTTTAGATAAGGTCAGAAAATGAACATTAACTGAGCTCTTACTATGCACCAGGTACCATGCTAGAAGCTTTAATTTTTTTTTTTTTTTTTCGGTACGCGGGCCTCTCACTGTTGTGGCCTCTCCCGCTGCGGAGCACAGGCTCCGGACGCGCAGGCTCAGCGGCCATGGCTCACGGGCCTAGCCGCTCCGCGGCATGTGGGATCTTCCCGGACCGGGGCACGAACCCGTGTCCCCTGCATCAGCAGGCGGACTCTCAACCACTGCGCCACCAGGGAAGCCCTAAATAAATATTTTTGTTAAATTCTCATAAGAAGCCTATTAAAAACATCTTGTTGTCCTCAGTTTACAAGCAAGGGAAGTGAAGGTCAAACAAGTTAGACTTGCTCAAAGCGGCAGTCCTCGAATTCAAAAATCCCAGCCTGATTCTCAAATTTAGTGTCTCATACTTCAAAATGTTTTTACAATGAAAAATTATAAACTTTTAAATTTCAATTACTTGGAAAATACCGACAGTCTTATTTCCTTTCTCCCTCTGGAACAGTGGTGCTGGCCAGAAAACAAGATAATGTACCTACACTTGGACTATTGGGGTCATGTTGAACCACAAGAATCCCAGGTGTCTAATTCCTTGCAGGTTTCTACCGGTCTGCCCTCAAACATACAGCTCTAAGCCGGACTCATCCTACCAAGCTGTCATCAATACCCAGGGTGGAACTGCCTTAGTCACAGGGCAATTTTCCTTAAGCACTTAAACCTAATCAAGAAGCCCAGGAAGATCAGGACTGTTGACACTTGTGCCTACTTTGTGGTCCCCCATTTGCACAACTGTGGTTTTGTATTCATTCTCTCAAGGGAGAGTCTGGGGCAGCTTGCCACTTAGGTGCTTTAGAGGATTAATTACAACCTATTGCCTCAAGATTGTTCTAAAGCTCCCATTTCCACATTGTGGTCAACTGTAAACTTGTTCAACAATAATTTTAAATGCAGTGGCCAAAAAGAATAGTGAGGCCCCAGTCAACCTTCCTAAGTTAAGAGAGCAGCTGAGCGGCTCACAGATCCTGAAAATGGCCTTCAGAACAGTATCAGCGTTCTATGGGGGTCAAGTGCTGGTGAGAGCAAGAATCTGGAGGCCAGTGTTGTGTCCAGTGTCCACTATCCAATTTCAGATTTCAGAGCGATCTAGTTGGGCTGCAAATATATAACGTGTACAGTTTAAAATCACGTTAATTTAATCACATCTAAGAGGCAGAGAAGTTTAATAGTTAAGAATACAGGCCATGGAGTCAGACTTCCTGGGTTTGTATCTCAGATTAAACACTTAACTACCCTATCATCTTGGGCAAGTTGCTTACCTCTGATTCAGTTTCCTGATCTGTAAAATGGGGACTGTTATCTCATTCACAGGTTTGTTGTAAGGGTTAAATTAGCTAATACATGTAAGTAGTCACAAGACTGTCCACTTAGTAAGCTTTCAATAAAGGTCAACTATGATTAATTACCAGACATGACTTTTGTACACTGTCCTATGAATTCTATTCTTTGTCATCATTTCCATATAACAAACATCTTCAAAAAGGCTCTCTGCACATGTAATAAAAGATCTCCTTTACCTATTTCCTTTCTGTAAGGTGTTTGTTGCCAATAAGGACTCAGTCACATGAAAATTAGTTTTTCCAATCTTTGTCGTTCCCTCACATGGTTTTCAGAAAAGACTTAAAATATATATTTGTAAATTTGTATAAATAATAAAGAGAGGAAGAAACAGGTGGCTTTCTTACCATTAAATGTTTGCGGTAAATGTGCAGGCAGAGGTGAGTGGGAAAGTGTTGCTGCATGCTGAGCTCCTGGCTGTAAACCCTTTAGTAAATCTGAGAGGAAAACAGACTTGTCAGTAATCTTCTTAAAACTAAGATTTGAGCCCTCTTAGATAAAAAATGAAAATAGTTTATCTAATGCAAGCACAGACCTTGACTTCTTAAACTAGAGCACATACGTTAAGAAATATTTACATGTATAAATATAAGTGTGTATGCAAATGACCCAGCAAATCTGACTCCCGCTTATAAATTTCATTAAGATAGAAATGCGGAATAGACAGTTCACTTACAAACTATAAAAAAATTTCAGAGTCCAGTAATTTGACTTATTTTATATATATAGATGAAATAAACTGCATTTCTTTTTTAAAAATTCTATAATTTTCACTAACTCCAACTGGACTACTCTCAATTAGTATAAATTTGTGAAGTTTCCTGTTCTATCAAACTAGGTAGCCAAGTAAATAAAAGAGCCGCACTTACTCTGAGTTAGGCTATGGTGGAAAGCGGCTGAGGTAGATCCCGAGGTGGCTGTCACTCCAGCTGTGTCCGTTCCAAAGCCAAGTAGCTCCAAGGGAAACTGGAAGGGCATGGTCACTGGAACAAGGCCACCCAGCATCCCAAAAGGAGTCACATTTTGATTTGTTACAGACAAAGGTGATGTCATGAGAGTCAGAGGTGAGGCATTAGCCAATAATGATGCTCCTGCTGTGGACTGCAGAAACCAGGGGTCAAAATACATAAGAAATCAAGTCTTTAACCTGAATTGATTTATTTTACTTAATATCCTCATGGACACGAGACTATGTCTTACATCTGCTCTAACAGAAACTTTGGGAGACAGAAATGAAGACTGAAGCATAAATTACATTTCAAAGAGTGACCAATACTGGCTTTGGAAATACTTCTACTCAGCTCTTCATCACCAGTTTAGATTTCTTAACTGTTACTGCAATGCCTATATTAACACCCATTCACTCTCTTAATCAACTCATTTCTAACCTTAGATTTCCATGTTTGCTCTCAGCCCCTAGATCTGACACTGGTACTTTATTCCATATAATTTCAACTTGGTCTCTGAAAATGCTCTGTAATTTTACTGTTTGCCTTACAATCTTTTCCGACACAATACCTGCAGCTGTTGTTCTAGACTATTACTCTCTCAGATCCCCCAACTTGATACCCTGTACTTTCATCATAACAGCCATCCTGTGTCCTCCTCACCATTAGCCTTACCTGCCTCTTCCTCAGAAGCTGAACACCTGACCTATGCCACGAATCCCACCCATGCAGAACTTTCTGTGACAAATGTCAAGCACTGCACCTTTTCCGTATTTCCTCTGCCTTCGCAAATATAGAGTCCTCTTACATTGTTTTACAACCACGCTGTTATTCCTGGCTCTTCCCCAACCCCTGGCAAAAACCTGACTTATGGATCTTCCTTTTATTATCAAACTTGCTGAATGACAGCCTCCTTTTTCCACATTATCTAGCCTCTCATTAACCCCTGAAGGAGGTTTCCAATTCCACTACTTTTTTGAACTTAGACTCCCAAGGCAAAAGGTAAATTAGAGAGTGTTTTGACACTCCCGGACCTGGGCTGTGACGCCATGTTTGTGCTTAGAAATACACTAGCACTCATGAGCTCTCATGGACAAATTACTTAAATATACTCTAGTAAGCTAATTTAATTCTTTGAACACTTTTCTATAAAGCAATTAAATAATTTTTTCCCATTTTGACTTTTTTTATGTGTACTTATCAACAAAGATTATAATCAAAATTTCGCAGTATCAGACATTATCTACTATAGTTTCTGCAATTTTGTAGCCTTATTTTATCAACTCAAAATTTCTGTGGTAAAAAACTTTACAGTTCTAAATTTGGTCAAGAAAACTGAATTCTCTGAATATTTGTTAATCAATAATAAGCATTAGCTATGGTCAGTTTTACTTTGTATGTTCATTATTTCTACCAGTAAATTATTAAGGGCTAATCATTTTATTTCTTAGTTAATGTATGAGAACAAGGTAGGTGATTTTCCCATGCAAAAATGCCACATTACATCATATATTTATACACTTAATGGTCCACAGCACTGCTGAACAAAAAAAATGAAGAACATCCTCCCAAAGCTTTCTATTCTGGTTTTTCCACTAGTTCTCCAATAGCCTTCCCTTATCTCCTTTATTTATCTCTCAGATTTATACCTATAGTTCTGAACTCTCATCTCAGTTTCAATCCTGTTTAGCTAACCGTTTAGTGAAGAATTCCACTTGGATATCTAACACTCGCCAACTTGGCATGTCCAGAATTGAACTCATCATCTGCTACAATCACTTCCTTCTCGTATATGTTAAACGCTAGGATCAGTAGTTTCATTCTTTGCCACCACTCTGGCTTGAAACCTTAGTTTTTAAGCATCATGAAATGAAGAACAAGATGAGCTCGCAGTCAACATAACTTTTTTTGTTTTTTTAATCGCAACTTCCTCCCACACTTAAGTACAAATCGTTATCACTTTATGCTTGGACTTGACGATTTTTCTTACTTGCCGGTCTTTCCCCTCTACTGTGCCCACCATGATATACAAAATGGGTGATTTAGGAAAGAATTACTAAGTTAGAAACAACAGTGCTTCTGAAGCAAAAAAAGGATCCAGCATCAATTTAAGAATTAACAAGGGTTCTTTCTTTTTAATCTAATTCTATTTTAGTCTCAGGATAATATGGGGAACACACTCCAAGGCCATGTGCCCCAAGTGGAGCCCCCCTAGTGAGGAACATGAAACACTGCTAATAAGGAGAACTCTTCTATGCTTATCTGGAGGAGGCTAATGGAAGCATTAAACTGACAGAAAATGCAAATTAGGGCAACTTTCACAATTAAGTAACGTGTATTAGCAATAAAAAATGGCACCACGCCATAAGTATCTAACATTCTGTGCTTTTAAAAACCTTCCATAACCACTTTTGTTTATAAAGCTAAAGTGAAACACCAGATTACCTAAGTATCTAAGTTTCTCTCATAGAAGGTGGAGACCTTCCAGAAGTGGGATATCCCACTGTTGATATCATTTGGAAGCACACAGGAGAAGCTGTCAACATGCAGTAGGCAATCAGTTCGGGATAATGCCCCATAATCAAAAATAGTTTCCATGGCCTCCACATTTCATTCCTAGGGGAAGATATGAACGGGCACCTTGCTCTTCCTGTGGTGGGTATTACATTTTTCTTTTGACGACATGTTTCATTTTGGTGAGTACATCTGTCCCCCATTCTCTACAACACCCAGAGTGATCTTTTGAAATATAAATCAGACCATACCACTCCCCTCCAACAGCTTCCCACTGAACAGAAGTACAAGCCCAAGCCCTTACTGTAGCCCACAAGGTCCTCCATCACATGGTTTGGAGTTGATCTGTGATCTCCTCACCTCCCCATCCTTCCCTGCTGTCTAGCCATGCAGGCCTGCAGGTCGTCAGGCTCTCTCCTATCTCAGCGTCTTCACATCTACCATCCCCCTCTTGCCTGGGCTCTTCGCTCTTCTCTCCAAACGGCTGGCTCCTGCTCATTCAATTCTCAGCTCTAATGCTGCCTCGTCAAAGAGGCCTTCTCCATCTCCCTGATCCACGTTAGTAGCAATCACACTTTAGCATATTACTGTTTTATTTTATTTTTATAGCGCTTAAAGTATTTTTAAGTACTTGTGTTTCGCTTATCTTCCTGCCTAGAATATACGCCCCATGAGAGGAGGGATCTTGATTCACCCCATTTCCCCAGCACCTAGAAGAGTGCCTGGCACACATTAAACACTTAGTAAACATTTGCTTAGTGAATTATTTTGGGAATTATAAAGTGGCAAAGACAGGATTCACAGAAAATCAATAAGCTGAAGGGCAAGAAAGAACAGGAAAGCCTTGAGTGGCAAGTTAATAAAAAGCAGGTAGAGATAATAATGTGAACCCAGAAAGACTTTAACTTTTGCTAACCTCAGGACCTGTCATGTTCACATCTGCAAACAGCTAAAGATGTCTTTCAGAAAGGAGTGGAATAGTTTATAGGCATAGATAGGAAACCCGTTTTTAGTGTTGGCCAGCTAGAAGGATAGGATCTAGAGGCCACAAGGTAGCTGATAAGACTTCAGTGAGATGCTATGTTAAAAAAAAGAACCTTAGGTTGACCAGAAGTTAGAAATAACCTTATTCAATTACTGATCTTTTCCTCAGTCAAACCAATAAGAAAGACAAAAAGGATCCGATATGAAGGCAGAAACACTAAGGTCTCCAAATCAGAAAGCCATTCGGAGAGGAAGAAAACCAGGGAGGAAGTAGTTATATTTTAGAAACACAAATTTTGCCACATAGTTTCCTTGCCAACAAACCAATTGGTAAACAACAAACCAAGTTGTTCTTCAGGGATAAATGATCAAATATAGGAAAGTTTCCAGGAAAAAAAAAGAACTGATAGATTCTGGAGATGACAAAAGACAGAGGGAGATTTAACTTTAAATTCAAAGAAGACAAAGCAAGTGGAAAAACAGCAATTTTTAACTACAGGAAAAAAGTCCAAAATTTATAATTGAAACCACACTTAATGACACTTAGCTCAACAGAGACAATATTTTACATAGTCACAGATTTAACCAAAAGTTGTAATTTTAGTTTTTGAAGAAAATGGGAAAGGTAAAAGTGAGCTAAAAGCCTTATTTATCACAATGAGAAGCTGAAAGATAATACTAAAATAAATAGTCTTCCATTCATTCTTATTTTTTGAAAACACAATTTTTAAAAAACACAAGAGAAAAAGCTAAGAGAGTTAAAAGTAGTTGACACTAGGAAGGAGGATCTGGGGCACGGAACTGCCATTTCGGTTATAATCCTCTCACATATTCCTGTAATCAAATTAAAGATTGATTTCAAAAACAGTCAACATTTTAATAAAGATAATAAAACAGGAATGTGGACTAACTCCTAGACCTTAGTTATAACTCAAATTTTAACATACAATCCCTAATCGGTTTTTTTTAATTTCTGATAAAAGCAAAATCATATAGATAAAACATCTATTTATCCTAGATTTCAGTTAATGAAGTATCAGTTAATTGAATTTTGTTCTATATTAGAATTCTAGAATTCATTCATTCCTAAGCCTACTTTAGTAAAGGCAGAGTGATGATTTGGGTTTTAAGTGTATATTGAATACCAACACTTAGCTTGTACTGAGTAGCAGAGACCCTCTACAGACACCAAGGGAAACGTATTTCATTAGATGTTCCTATTCCACATAAATAAGAGGCAGTACAAAGTTAGAGCACTTTCTTAGACAACAGAATTTCAGACATCAATAAAAGTCATATTTTCAAAGAATAACTGAGAAGCTAAGAAATAACATCATAAATGTTATATTTTTTTAAAGCTTCTTATGAAACAGAATATTATGTAAAATCCACTTTCTTGAAGAGTCTAAAAAAGTTATCAGGAAAGTATCAACACTGGTGGGATGATGGGTGGCTTTTCTTTTCTTTTTTTCTGAATTTTACCTACTGCGAACATGGATTATGTTTCAGGGGAAGGGAAAAAAGTTAAAGAAACCAAATCAGTAAAGTGAAGACAAATCTGAGAAAAGCCTCAGAATACAAAGAAGTGGCAGATAGATGGAAACAATAACAGAGAAGATGATATGAAAGGCAGAGAGATGGAATATATGAGTGCTAAAGAGTTCTCAAAAAACCTAGGCCAATGGATCAGAAAACATAATAGAACAAAATATTCTTGAGCTGAAAAAATGGGCAGGTCTGAGATTGAAAGATGTTACCATTTTTCTAGGTACACAATTAATGAAAACTAGATAAACCTAGCCATTATCTGGGAACACTTGATTTTCAAGAAACAAGAGAAAATGTGATTAGCATTTAGGCAGAGAAAACACATTACTTATAAGGGAACAAAAAGTCAGAATTGCCTCATACTTTTTTATAACCTTAATTAGTAAGTAAGGGTCAGCGGAGCAGTATTTACAAAACTTGGAGTTAGTGACCCAAGAGTCTTTATCAACTCAAGTGTGGTAGCACAGAAATTATCAGGTATGCAAGAGCTAAAGTAAAACAGCTTTCACATTAGCCTTCTTGAAAAGATTCCTTGAATTAGGTACTCCTGCTAAATGAGAGATAAATTTAAATTAAAAACTCACAAATGGGAAAAGTGTGGTATAAATGGATTACCGATACTAACTTGACAGAGAATTATATATGAATAACTGTAAAATTTGTGCAAAATAAAAATTTTATTCGAAAAGACAAATGGTTAGAGGAAAAAAATAATATGAATGTCTAAATTTTATTAAATAAAAAATTATGGGGCTTCCCTGGTGGCGCAGGGGTTGAGAGTCCGCCTGCCGATGCAGGGGACACGGGTTCATGCCCCGGTCCGGGAAGATCCCACATGCCACGGAGCGGCTGGGCCCGTGAGCCATGGCCGCTGAGCCTGCGCGTCCGGAGCCTGTGCTCCGCAACGGGAGAGGCCCGCGTACCACCAAAAAATATATATATATATGAAAGTTGGCAGGAGAAAGGGGACTAGGATGGGGAAAAGAAGAGACATGGGAAGGTATGTTAAAATCATAAATGACTATTTTGTTCTGGACTTTAATAAGGTACAGTTTTAAATATGCATTTTAGTTGTGTTTTTAAAAAATTCTGAAAGTAAGCATGTAATAAAAAAAAATCCACATCCCAACAAAAATTTCATTCCCAGGTGTCTCCATCACTGTGATGTCAACATCCATAAGTTATAAGTCATCATAAACAACTGATGATATTATAATAAAGTCATTAAATTGACTCACGAGAGAAATGACACCATCTTACACTTTATCACGTGGATGTATCTAACATACATACCTGCACACTGGCTGTTGCCACTGACGACCCTGAGGCAGAGGACGGTCTATGTGGAGTAGACAACGGTTTAGTAGCACCCTGTGTTCCACTTCCTGTTCCCCCAGATAGACTAGTCCTATTAGCTCCGCTTGAGTTAAGGTTGCTACCTCTGCTGGCCGGTACATTCATTGCAATTCCACTCAAGCTATTCTTGCCGACAGTTCCAGTGGATGATGAGTTTGTTAGCTTTGGAGGGGCCTGAAGATTTTTTGTAGATGGAAGGCCTGAAGTGCGATTAGAGGGCAATAAATTCAAGGTGGGAGACTGTCTGCTGATGTTTATTCCACTGGGCTGTTTATGGACTGGGTTGTTACTGCTAGAGTGGCTACTCTGGGCCACTAGTGCATTTGGACTGGAAGAACTTGGGGATACAGTAGGTTTGGGAGTTGGGTTGGATTTAGAAATAAGTTTAGTTGATACTGAAGGCTTAGCTGACTGAGAGGGCTTGGGTGAGGCAGAAGGCTTAGGTGAGGGCAAGGGTTTAGGAGACGTGGCAGGTTTCGGAGATGCGGCAAGTTTTGGGGATGCAGCCATTGAGAAGGGAGATTTGAAACCCTGCGTGGAGATTTGTGACACCATTGCCTTGGCTAAATAGTTACTGGAGGTAGTGGTGCTAGGTACTGTCCTAGAAACCAGGGAGTGGGACCCTTGAGAACCATTTCCAGGTGTGGGAGTAGATAAGGGAAGGCGGTACATAAGTGGCTTATCTGAAGACTTAATAAGTGGGGATGAACAGGAAAGTTGGGGATTATTACTTAATTTCACCACTGGATTGGTCTGTGATTTACTAATAGTTGCTTGTAATGGAGACACATAGTTCTGTTGGACAGCTGAATGCTGGTGCACCTTTGTTACTTGTGTTAACGAAGAAGCATCTTGGGCCTCTGATGTTCCCAGAGCGTGAGAGGAGGCAGCAACTTGGGCTTGGGAAGAAGAGGAGACATGGGTCTGCGAAGAGGAAGAAGCATGAATCTGGCTTGACCTCTGTAGTCCTTGTTGAAGTAGCCTGGCTGGCAAAGGTTCTAAGGAAACTTTAGGGTTCTGAATTGAAGAACCAGCAATAAGGCCTGAAGAGATGCCAGTATGAGCTAAATCCTGGGGTTTCTTTGGTACTGGCCCTGTGTGGCCAGCAATAAGACTTGATGAATGTGCGGTCTGAGTAGAATCTAGTTTTTTGGGAGTAGCCAGTGGCAGTTTACTCATGATACTTGCTAATTTTTCCTCTCTCAGTCCTGGACGAGGTTTTGCAGTTGGCATACTTATCCTTGAGCCAGATGGAGGGCCCTTGTTCCCGTTGTTGATAACAGCTAAAGCTTCAGAAACAAGATCCAGTGCAGGTGGATGAAAAGAAAGTTCTTCATCTAGTGAGTCATCAAGGCAGATCGTCTCCTGGGCCGGTGTAGAGCTAGAACTGGTGGAGGCCACAGCAGATGTGCTAGAGCTCGTTGAAGGGCCACCAGCTGAAGCCACCAAGGATGCAGGAGTTTTCTGGTCCTTTTTTGGACTACACTCCTAGCATAAACAGCATTATGTTGGAAAAACAAAAACGATTAATCAAAAATTACAAAGTATTAGATTTTAAAGGACAAAGGAATTCTCATAATTAAAATTCTACTAGAAATCTTATTTAGAGACTGTAAAAACCAAAATAATTTTCCAGAGGGTAGAGCTCCTAACTGAACTGTCCTCAAAAGCCAAAGTAACTGATGTATTGCACACAGCTGCCACATCTTAGTAAGCCATTCTAAGAAGGCTTAAAACCAAGCCAAAGGAACATTCATATACTAGGTCTACTACTAATGAAACCTCCTCTCCCCTCACCCACCTCTATCAGATCTTCAGATACTATTCCGAATCCATTTGTTCAGAGACTATTCTCTTTTTATCCTCCTTATACCTAGGAGAACTTCTGCCTTTATCTTTTTTATTTGTATTTTTTAAATCTTTTGGCCGCACCGTGCAGCATGCAGGATCTTAGTTCCTCGACCAGGGATTGATCCCGAGCCCCCTGCAGTGGAAGTGCAGAGTCTTAACCGCTGGACCGCCAGGGAAATAGAATCTTAAGGTAGAATCTTAAGATTCCACCCAGGGACTTCCCTGGTGGCACAGTGGTTAGGAATCCGCTTGCCAATGCAGGGGACATGCGTTTGAGCCCTGGTCTGGAAGGATCCCACATGCCAGGGAGCAACTAAGTCCGTGAACCACAACTCCTGAGCCTGCACTCTAGAGCCCACGAGCCACAACTACTGAGCCCATGTGCCACGACTACTGAAGCCTGCAAGCCTACAGCCCATGCTCTGCAACAAGAGAAGCCACTGCAATGAGAAGCCTGTGCTTCGCCACGCAGAGTAGCCCCCACTCGCCGCCAACTAGAGAAAGCCCGTGCACAGCAAAAAAGACCCAACGCAGCCAAAAATTAAAAAAATAATAATAAAAATAAATTAATTATATATAAAAAAGATTCTACCCATCTCGTATAGTATGGTTTGCTACGATACTGGCCCTCACTCTCTGCTTCCTTGCATTTCGGCCTCTTTGTATGCCTGTCCTACAGCTACCCATAGGCAGCGCATAGAGAAACTGGTACATCAAACTGGCAGAAGATTCAATTCAAGCACACTTAAATTACCTTTTCTATTCATTTTGGTAGAAGTCATTTGTAATTTAGTCCACACATATTCACTATGAGCAAGGCACTATGCTAAGAAAGCAAGAGCATTAGGAATTAAAACTTGGAATACCTAAGAGAGAATATTTTCTGTTTTATCAAAAAAATTAACTTTCTTAAAATTCAAGGAAGAGATATGAGAATTAGGGCACAGTTTAAAATATTCAAAGAGCAAAAGAATTTAAAAAGTATCTTTCTCGGGCTTCCCTGGTGGCACAGTGGTTGAGGGTCCGCCTGCCGACGCAGGGGACGCGGGTTCGGGCCCCAGTCCGCGAGGATCCCGCATGCCGCAGAGCGGCTGGGCCCGTGAGCCATGGCCGCTGAGCCTGCGTGTCCGGAGCCTGTGCTCCGCAATGGGAGAGGCCACAACAGTGAGAGGCCCGCATACCGCAAAAAAAAAAAAAAAAGTATCCTTCTCTTAAGAAAAATATAAAGTACATGACTCATTTTATATTTATGATTAAGAAGAAATAAAACTACATAAAAATCTTTTCCAAGTTTCTTCAATTAGTTTCCTAAAAACAGACAAATCCAAATAAACCCAAACCCTTATATTATACATTAATTTACACCATGACAGCACTTCCTCTAACTACAGTAGGGAAAGCATGGAGAGAAAGGGTATTTACCACCTACTTTCTAAGGCATTAGAGTAAATAAGAATAATAAATTCTTATTTCTGTTAAGAATGCCACTACACTCTTTCTTAGCAATTTCTCTAAACTTCTATTCTAAAAAGTCGTGATTGAAAACCTCAATACCTTTTAGAAGTCTGTAGCGTAACTACATTAAGATCAAAATTGTCTGCTAAGATGAACAGCTAATGCAGATGAGACATGACTGCACTGACATGCCAACCAATCACATGATTAGTGAAAGCTGCATTACTATAAAAAGTACAGAAACTGAGAGTGTATCAAAATAACATTGGGAGTGTTACCAGTATAAAACTGCCATTTTAAGTAACTTTCTTTTAATTTTTCTTTAATATTTTTTTCTTTACAAAAATAACAGTAAATCCAGCCAAGAGAGTACTGTGTAGATTTATATTGGTAAATTGTTCAGGATATATATTTGAGCCGAAAAAGCAGATTATTCCATTTATATAAAATCTTAATTCAATCTGGATAAATGAATGACTGGATGGGCAGATGGATAGATGGTTAGATGGATGGATGAATGGGTGGAAGGAAAGAAGGAAGGGAGGCAGGGACAGACAGCCAGAAGAAGGGAGGGCAGATGTGTACCACAAAGTTAGGAGCTTTTTATTCTGTGTGAGCAGAAATTTCTGGATACTTTTACTTTCCTCCTTCTTACTTTTCTGTATTGTTTGCATTTTCTCCTGCAAGCATTTCCTTATATTACCTTTATAACTGAAATAGGTATTTAAGGGTCAGCAGGGCAGGAAAAAACCGTATCTGCAATACAGTTTTTCCATTTGGGGAAAAGGAAAGGGTAATTTAATCACAAAGAAAGGAACAAAACATAATTCCCCTGTACCATCCCAGCACACCCATTATTAGAATTCTGGTAAATTAATCATATGTTTAAATAGATGTATCAAAATTTAACCAACCCTTTATGGTGGGTATTAGGAGTTTAAAAATAAAGTCAAATGTCAAAACAAAGCATGAAGTCAACAGATTTAATGAAATACTGGCTCCATATTATTTGGATTAGAAGACAATGCAGGTTAACTAAGAAAAAGAAGACTATTTAATCTGTGTTCAAAGAGCCTCTAATACAATAAATTAAGAAGACCATGGAGTAGCAAATGTTGACCTTCTGGCCCTAACCTCACAAGCAAAGAAACTCTATTCAAAGAGATGAAGGCTATGGGAAACGTCTAAAACCTACAAGTTGTGGGCTTTCATTATAATTTTAATTTCAAATGATTATAGTTTTCACTTCTAGAGGTTATGCTTGGTTCAACTCTGCTTTGTCTACTTTGATCGGATATTTTTTGTCCCCCCTTCTACTTTTTTAAATATTAAAAAACTTAAGTTACTTTATGTTCTAAATCTAATAAATCCATCACTTGCCCTTCTTAGGGATCTAATTGTGTTGGCTGTTTCCACTGACTCACTCACAGTAACTTATTTCCTCACGTATTCTGTATTTTCAGATTGTAAACTCATGTTTGACACAGTATATATGTGATAAGCCTTTGAGGCCTGGGATGAAGGCACATTATTAAAGAGTGAATGTGATTTGCCAGTGCCCTGGGTTAATACTAATCTAACAACTTTAAGTTATTTTCGTAGCTTGAGGTTTTCCCAGTTCATGCAGGTTGTGCAAATTAAACTCCTAATCCAGAGAAAAATTTCAGGGAGGATTTCTTCTCCTAATCCAGAACCCAGGCCAAGATACACAAATTTCTTAGTCTTTCTGCTGGTGAATGGATTTCTTTTCCAGTTCTTTCTTTTACTAAAAATGTTATCCTTTGAGAGTCCCAGGTTTACGGAGAGTTTCATTCCAATTCCCAACCTATTTAAGTCTAAGAAAATCTTATCTGCTGTGCTCTGAGAAGGTGATAGGAATCAGCAAAGGTACCTAAAGGCAACTAAAGTTTCAGTGACAGATTAACACTCTGGCAGCTTCTTCTTTGTTTTGAGCCTTAGGAATTTCTCTTACATATTTATATTTGCAACCTCAGCGATGCTTCTGAGAGATATTTGTCATATTTTATTCAACACTTCTAAGTAGTAATATGCCTTACAATTTAACTAATGTATATAAATTTCCCACTGCCACAAAGTCGTCTCTTCTCCCAAATACAATGGTTTTAGGATTTTTACAATGTTTGAAAACACCCATCTTAAGAGTATGGTACCTAAAATACACGTGAAATACCATATAACCTTTTCATCATAAGGATGTATTTCAACAGTCACCAATTATCACTAGTTAAAGATTTGGTTCATTACTTACCTTCACTTTGGGTTTAGGTGCAGGAATCACCTTTTTCTTTGCCCTAAGAGAAAAGATTAAAAAGGAGTCCATTTCAGGAGCAGTTAAGTCACTCATTAGGAAATGGTAACATATAATCTTGTAATTATATGGGTAAATAATTTCTTCTATTTGGGAAGTTCTCTGAAGGAACTATATATAAGTTATATAAGTGCTCAGTTTATATGTGAATATACAGCAACATGTTCCCCAATTTCAATTAACTAGAATAAAGGCCAAACCATTAGTAAAATGTGAAATGTGGATGATAGTTTTTTAAAAATTTAAATGTAAATACTCCAAAAAAGAAATGTTAAATAACTCAAAACAGGCTAACAAAGCTGCCTAAGGAGACTTATTTCAAAGAATTGGTAAGAATTTGTAATTATTTATAGAATAAGAGCTTCAAGGAACGTTAAACTCAAATTAAACCATGCTAAGAAGTTGTAAATGAGATACTGTTTAAAAAACAAAACAAAAAATCCTCAAGTTTTTAAAGAAAATTATTTTTAACATAATAATTTAGATAAAAAATTTCAAAATGACAGAAAAAAGGCAATAAAAATACCATGGATCCTTGGAACCTTTGGGAACCAGTGTGGAGAATGTTTGAAGATTAAAAAAGGGTTGAAAAGCTAAAATACCTCACATGTCAGAATATTTCGACTTCACTAAGTTAAAATGCCATCAATTAAATTAACAAGTATCTTGATTAAAATCTACAACTTCGTTAAGGCAACAGTAATATTCATGACTTTCAGGCCCATATTATCACACAGATTCCGACTTTCTGATACAAAATGAAACATAAAGCCATAATAATGAGGCTACTAAAAAAGAAAAAAAAACTGAGGTAAAGGATCTATGTAAACACTTGCTTTAGAATTAAAGGAATGAATTATTTATACTTGAATTGTAACGTGATTTTAGAACTATAGGGAAATTAAAGGCCTGAAATATTATTGAAACAAATACATATAAAGGCATAAAAAATACACATACCCCCCCCCCCGGGATATCTAAACCACCTGCAACAAAGTAAACCTATAATGTATGAAACCAAACTACTCCAAATTTATACCCAAAACAACAAAACTAGCAAGATCTGAAAACCACACCAACTCAATACATCTCTGATGGTATACTAACAAAGTGTCCTTCCTAAAAGCTGTAAAAAATTCCACCTACAGGGGGCTTCCCTGGTGGCGCAGTGGTTGAGAGTCTGCCTGCCGATGCAGGGGACACGGGTTCATGCCCCGGTCCGGGAAGATCCCACATGCCGCGGAGCGGCTAGGCCCGTGAGCCATGGCCGCTGAGCCTGCGCGTCCGGAGCCTGTGCTCCGCAACAGGAGAGGCCCACGTATCGCAAAAAAAAAAAAAATTCCACCTACTATAACTGTATACAAGGAGAGGGGGAATTTTGTAACATTACCCAGATGTTAACCAGATCTCTTAGTGGAATACTGAACTACAGTGCTCGGTAAATTCTCAGTGACTTGCTAATTTTATATTTTATTAACCCTTAATACTACACTTCTAGGCAATAGAGAAGTAGCCTTAAGTTGTAGGTAAAAATAAAATCCTTGTCAAATTAACCAGTATTCACCCAAAAATGTAACCACAGAAAAAACTTGCCTTTTCACTAGAGACCCTTGCCTTTTCACTAATTAATTCTAAATTAATTCTTTAGTAATTATCAATACATCACTAATGAAAGATTCAGTTTTGGACAGAGGGAAGGACATGAAGAGTATGTTAATTTTGTAGAATAAAACACTGCAAGGCAAGGCTAGGTAGGATATATACAGAACTGTCTTGGAAAGCATGAGGATAACAGATTACCTTTGTAGATGGTCATTAAGAGGGAAAGAAAAAAGTATACAAAACAACTGGAGGGCAGATCCTCCAGGAACAAAGGAAACCACCAGAGCCTTCCTGTTTACATGGCTTCTCACTACCAGATCTCAGGCCAATATGTTACATTATGGATTCAAGTTTTTAGAGGCTAGCCTGAGAAGTTCTTTAATAGATAAATGTGTCCTGAGGTCTACAGAGTCAACAGTTTAAACGATTTTTAAAAACAAAAAAGCAGTGGTAAGACAGAGATTGTATAAATGTATGTTTAAGTTCTATTTTACCTAGCATTTAATAAATGATATTTTTGTTTACTAAATATCATAATGTGAATAAATATAAATGAAGCAATCTGGAGTCTGCATTTACTCACGGAGCAGAAGTAAGATGATTATGTACACTCCGACTTTCCTTAAAAAGCATTCTGGAAAAATTAAAAGGACACAATTATTTTTCCACAGCAGATAATAACATGATAATCACTTTGTCATTTTAATCATTTAATATTCAATAGGCTACTATTTGCTTTTTTACCAAATAAAGACTTATAATGGTACAGTAAATTCAATAACCTATTTTATGGGAAGTGTTATATTACCTCTTTATTTAAATCTTTTAACAGATTTCTGTTGATTTAAGATGAATACTTCAGGATGACAGGTTGAGACAGCCAAGTCTATTAATTTTAACATTCTTTACTTAACTCTTTAAACTGGGCTACACTTAGTTTTAGAGATACCACTCTACATTGACTATTTTCAATAGCACTAAGGCTGTGCCTCTTTTTCTACACTCTAAATCTTGTACTCAGTTACTTATCTTCATGATACCCATATAAAGTTCCCCTTCCAAAGTTCAAAACTTTCTTCCCCCCTCCCCTTTTCTCTTATTAGGAAATTCACGTGCAAAAAAGAAAAAGTGGTCGGTTAAAAAAAAAAAAAAATCACCTTTATGTGTATCTCTATGTCCATGTGACTAACTGTTTTGTCTTTTAAGTGAGTGAAGCTTTCAAAGCAGACATCATTTGAGATGACTGTAAAGAATGTTAAACACACTAGGTTCTTAGGAAAATGAATGTCATATGTGTGTGTATATGTCTTTAATAACAGCAATAAAAAAGTAAAATAAAATCTAGGATGTCATATTTCTTACCTTGCCTGCATCCAGCCCTTAGGCCACAATGGTTTCACCTCTGTCTCCATAAAGGATTTAAGATAATCCTCAGCAGACTGGCTTTTATTTGGCTCTAACTCATAGCATCCCAATTTGATCTCAACAAGGTTACATAACAAAGTTCTAAACAGATTAAAAATATATATTTATATATAAATCTGACTGCAAAATTGTAGAAAATTAAGCTTGAAACAGATTTTTTAAAAGCACACAAATCTGACAGCAATAATAAAGACTATTATCTGAAGAATTCAGAAGATGACATGAAGATAGATAATTTCTAACATATATCATTCGGTGTACTATAGCCAAATTTCCAATATGAGATAATTTCCTTTGATACCTTTAATCCAGGCACCAAAGATTAAAAGGGATAGTCCTACAACTAAACCCTCCACTTGGAGTACAGAAATACTGGTAAGAAAGATGACTGGTTATATAAATATATTTAGTACTTCACCTCTGAAACCAGTATGACTTACTCAATAATAAGATTAACTTATAAAAAGTACTATAGGTAAATAAAAGTGATAGAACTCTAAGGATATTAGAACCAAATTAATTTTCTCTTGAATAAATTTTTCCTACACACTAACTTTTGGTTGCTTCTATCTAGTTTTCCATTTACTATCGATTCTTTTTATGAGAAACCTTACTTCTGCATCAGCTATTTGGTTAAAAGTGAAGGTTTTGGTTAAATCTTACCTAATGGTGTCATCCCAGTGGAATTTCTTCCTTGGTCCTATGACACGTTTCCCTGGTTTCTCATCATCATCTTCCTCAGATCCATTTTTTTCTCGTTCTTCATCTGTTTGAAACCTAAAAATGAAAACTATTTTATGAAGCAAAGTTTCAACCCAACACTGCCTATAATATGCTCCTTAGATACTTGTTGAATTGCTTAATTGAATGTTAACTCAAAAGACAGGGTAAATGAGGAGTCTACCTTTCCACATAATACTTTGAAGTTGAAGTGCATTATAAAGCGCTCTGGTAAATAAGGCCTTCAAACTCTAATATAAAGGCATGAACACTTATCTTTTGTATCCAACTTCAACCAGTCAAGTAGGTCAACATGTGAAATGTCTGACCAGTGTCAGCTCTAGCTTTGATCACATCCATACACTAAATCAAAAGACCTTTTGCCTTTCACACCAAAGCAGTTGAGTGGGAAGTGACTTGCCATTTAGAAAATATATTCAATTATACCACTTCAGTGGTTTATGTGGATTTCTACTTGGTGATGAAGTCCACTTAAGACCAATCTCTAACAGCTACAAGTATTTCTCAAATGCAAAAGCCAGTCCAAATAGAAGAGGTACATACTTGGCACACTTAGCTTGATTACGAGCCTGGCAGTCCTCCTGGTATTTAAATAGCTGTTCAGGCATGACATTGCTAACAGCCAGTTTCAGTTTTTGCAGAGGTTCTCTTAAACGATCATCCTGAGGAAAAAAAAACACTGAAAGTTTTTTCAAACATATTTACAAAACTTATTTTGCAAGCAGATCCTCAGAAGATGAAATTTGGGTTTTAGATATTGATCACACATTTGAAATGTTAGCATATTCAAATATGGACATTACTTCTAAAATGCTGACTTTTCATAATGCACACTGTATATAATAAAATTAGGATAACCCTACTTCCCAGAAAGCCAAGCAGAGTCCCAGTTTTTGCCTGTTGCCTCAGCATAATTATTAATAGTGCTCAATTACACTCTTAAAAATACTCCAGTAAATTATATGGACACTTTAACTGTAATAAAATGATTAAATAGAGAACAAAATCTACACTGTGCAGACTACTACCAGTTAATCCCCATTATGATGGGGAACTAGTACCACAAGAAGAGATCCTGCTTTGGAGGACCGGAATGCACAATTTGGTTTGGTGACTACCAACAGAACGTTGGCATCCTGTTTTCTTGTTTATTGTTAGTAACTGTGACTTAAGTTGTAAGCAAAAATGCAAGGTCAAGGCCAAAGTGAAAGAGGACAATGGGAGACTCTTATTCATGTCGGTTCAGGGCAAAAAGAAAAGTAGGTTTGTATCTGACAGCTTTAATCAATCAATTTATTTATTTCATCTTGCAAGTAACAAAATATATATGTAGCTATTTAGAACATACTCTTATTACTGTCATAGGTGCAGAAATATTAGACTTTGCTTTTCTTACTGACACAACTGTGTTTAAAATGTGATTTTTGGTAAGGAGAAGATTTTTAGGAATGCAATTATCATGTTATGGCAGGTGTGTTTTACAAATTAAAACATTTTATTAATAACATTAATTTTATTAATAAAAACAAAATACAAATATTACTAACAAGCATTTTACTTATTTCATGCATACCAATTAATAAATATTATTGCACATATGACAGTGTCTGCTATAAAATCCCATTTAAAAAAACGGAAGATCCAGTATCATGGTTTCTGGGTGATCTCATCTTAAGAATTACATAGCTGAGACTATCTGCCTGGGAACAATCCAAATATACATCAACAGTAAAATGAATAACTGAGATATACTCATACAATGGAATACTGTACACACAGCAGTAAAAATGGAGTTCCCCTGCATGTAAAGACAGATAAATCTGAGATGCATAATGGTGAGTGTAAAAAAGCAAGCTGCGTAAGAAAACAGACACTATTGCTCCATTTATACGAAGCTCAAAAACATGTCAAACCAAACAATATAATGTTTAGGGATACAAAGGTACATGATTATACCATATAAAGAAAAGCAAGGGTTAGATAAATGTCTTTCTTCCATAGTCAACATTCCATAGTCAATGTCCAGGCATAGGCACAAAATCTGAGACCTCAAATAAATTTCATTTGTTCATTAACCTGCTTTGAATTGAGAAAGAACTACAGTTTCTCAATTCAAAAGAACTATTTTATTAGTAGAAGTATAGCACCTTTAACAAAGAATTCTATGCCTGTCAGATCACACCCACTGCGGTGACCCAGAGCACCACACTCAGTCCCCTATCTGTACCATGCTGTGCTTTGCGACTCTAACCCCCCGACCAGAAAAGTTCAGACTGACTCAAAATAATACCACCAGAGTTTTCACCCCAAGAATATGGATTGGGATGAGAAATCTACAGTCAATCTCTGTGTGTAGCTTTTCTGTAATATAAAACCTTGGAAATAAAGAAAACTTATCTGCAGATGCACATAAAAGGATAAAAGTGAGATAGGGCAAGAGAGGTAAAGAGAAACAGAGTTAATTCAGATTATCAGTTCCCATTCCTTCCTGGTTGCATTCTTGCCCTTAATTCCAGGAAATACCTTTATTCATAGAAAAAAAGTGTTCTTTTTTTTATCTTAAACTGCATCCAAGTTATTTTTTCTATAACTTGCAAGTTGTAAATATTTTTAAAATACATAGTCAAACAAATCATTAAAGGAAGAGTAATCAGGACAGTGAAGGTACTGAAGCCCATTTTATATGAAGTAAAGAAAGGGACATAATTTGTGAATAAACGCAAAAGGAGAATTAGGACCAATGGGATGGAAAGCACTTGGATTTGACTCAACATATGCAAGAACTTCCTGATATTGTAATGAAATAAGTTTCTGATCACTGGAAGCATGCAAACTTGCACAATTACTTAGAGGCACTGTAGTCGAGAAGAATCTAGCAGAACATGGATGGTTACACTAGATAATCTTTAAGTTTAAGTGCAACCCTGTGATTCTTTCCATTGGTCTTTATGTCAGTGTGAGCATATCTGTATAGGTCCATTTCAGGAATAAGAAAATTGAATTATACGTATGTCAGATTATTTGTTGAGGGCAAAGTTGTGTCAGTTGTGGAACTGAGGTTAATTTACCTAGTCCAAGAAGCATTAGAAAACATTATGTCTCATCTAAACCTCTCAATTGATGAAAAGCAATTTTTTCCCAGGGGATCCAACATGCTATGGTTACTAAAGAACATCCTATGGTTACTAAATATGTACAATACAATTATAAAGCAATTAGTATGCAAAAGCAGCAAACAGAAATCAGTCTCCTTTCAGGTTATAAAACCCCAGAAGCAGGTATTATTGTTCCTCCTCTTACCTGGACATTGAGATGTAACTTCTTTAGACGTTTTACCAGTGTTTCTTTATTGCATGGCACAAAAGCTTCAAGGTGGGAGTAGACACTGCTACGAATGACAGGGCCTAGTTCCTGCAGCTGTAACTCAATGCTGACCAAAAACAACAACAAATAAGTAGTACAGAATTTCTTTTAGGTAGTAACAAACAAGCAAGGAGGCAGAGGCAGTGATTTTTTTCTCCTTTTACCTTTCCATGATTTCCTAGACAGTATTTTTCAAGGAAAAAAACAAACAAAACCATAAATCGTAATGCTATAAAAAATTTCAATGAATCTAGTTTAAGAGTAGAATTTATAACCCCAACAAGATGGCAAATAATTTTTTTGCTTCTTTTTTTTTAATTGAGGTATACTTGATTTACAATACTGTGTTAGTTTCACATATATAGGAAAGTGTTTCAGTTTTTTATATATATATATATATATATATATATAAAATTACTTTTTCAGATTCTTTTCCATTATAGGTTATTATGAGATATTTAATATAGACCCCTGTGCTATATGGTAGGTCCTTGTTGTTTATCTATTTTATATATAGTAGTGTGTATCCTAAACTCCTGGGAATTCCCTGGTGGTCCAGTGGTTAGGACTCCACGCTTCCACTGCAGGGGGCATGGGTTCGATCCTTGGTCGGGGAACTAAGATCCTGCAAGCTACACGATGCAGCCAAAAAAACCCACAAAAAACCTAAACTCCTAATTTTTTCCCCACCCCGCCCAAATAAGTTTTTGATGACAGGGGCAAAGTCTACATTTTTGGGTAAAGCACAGGAACTCCATTATTAACCAAAAACTCACTTCCTCAGAGAGACATCATACTTCCCCTCACCACCCTGCAACTGCTATACTAGAGTCACAGTTTCAGTGAATTCTTAGAGTATTTTTTCCTCAAAGGTGTTTGAAAAAATTACAGATTCAGAAGAGGTAAAGCCCTCCTGGCTACACGCACAGACTGTTTTATCCTTCTTTGTTTTCCTTATTGTGCCTCCACTGAACTAGATATTTAATAGTTTGTTCAATTTATTCCAGTTCTCCAATTCCTGCTAAAAGGGTATTTAACCAAACAGTTACTTCAAAAAAAAAAAAAAGGGAAGAGTTTGTAATAGCCACCATATTCTCAGCAAGACAAGCCTACTGATAAACAATTGAGGTTTCTTCCAGATGGAAGACAGTATATCTGGCAGTTGCTACTGTAGAAAGATGAGAACAGATGTTAATTTGAAGGTCAAGACCAAACTGGGGCCCTTGGCAACAAACTATGTCCAAATCATCATGTTTTACTATAGAAGAAGGTGCAAACAGACGTAAATATTTTCACAAATATAAGGTGCATGCAAAGATTCAATTAACAGCTTTTGCGGAAGAAAAGAAACCCTGCCAGATCAAATGTACCCAACACTTATAACATACACTGCAATTTCAGAAACAATGAAATGTGGAAAACTATACTCCTTAGAACTGACAGTTGAAAATTCTTGGTATTAGAGAAGTCAAATACAACAAAAGGATAAATAAAAAGAACTTTAAGGCCTATTAGAGCCAGAGGGTCAAATCAGAGGTTCATATGGAAGACAATCATTCCGGTCATGAGTCCTGTGTACAAACACTTGGTTAAATATTGTGGTTAGTTCTTTATTAAAAGTCAAGACTCTGGGTAGGAGGCATTCTAGGCTTTCCCCATTATAAAAGCTTAGTTAAAGCTGAAAATAGGGCTTCCCTGGTGGTGCAGTGGTTGAGAGCCTGCCTGCTGATGCAGGGGACACGGGTTCGTGCCCCAGTCCGGGAAGATCCCACATGCTGCGGAGCGGCTGGGCCCCGTGAGCCATGGCCACTGAGCCTGCGCGTCCGGAGCCTGTGCTCCGCAACGCGAGAGGCCACAACAGTGAGAGGCCCACATAATGCAAAAAAAAAAAAAAAAAAAAAAAAAAAGAAGACAAGGGGGCATAAGAAAGTAGTCACTAAAAGGGAAAAAATTCAACTCTGAACACTAGGGCTTGTAGAATTAGAGGCACACTCTCAGTGAAATAAAAAGCAGATGAGCTCCAAGAAAACTAGAAGATTCGTTTTAAGACAGACATGGCAGGAATTAACAGAGATGCTTCTCTGAGATGTTATATCCCAAGGATGATTTTTTGATTCTCTCAGAAGAGAAAGAGTTGTCCCCTTACAGAAGAGTAAAATAAAAAAGGACTGTCTCAGTCACAGGAAAAAGACCTGATCTAGAAAACTTAGGGCTCTTAGGTTAAAAAAAAAAAAAAAAAAAGGAGATAGTCAGATCCCAGATTTTGGAATCTGGGACAGCTCTGATGAGTAATGGTTACACTGTTCATTGAATCTAAGGTTTAAAAGGGAGCTAGGTAAAAGGAGGTGGAACAGACAGGAAGCACCTGCAGGCAGACAGAATCAATCTGAAAACCCCTGGCTAAAATAAAGAATAGGAACAAGAAATTCCTGTCTCCATGCTACTAGCATACTAGGTTATGTGTTTTATGAGTCCATGGAGACCAAAATGATTTTTTACGTACTTCAGGAGAATGAGAGATTGCATTAATTAAAATAGTTATCAAAACCAATAAGCTAATCCAACCTTTATATCTCATGAGAAACTATCTCCATTATATATTTAAAAGACAGGAATCGTAGTATTGGAAACACTGCCTTGTTTCTTTGTATATGATGCTACTGAACCACCAAAAGTAGGCATACATTATTTTCATCAGAGAGGAATTTGCTGCTTTTCCCAGGACCACTTCCTTTTTGCCCATTTCTGCTTGTAGCCAATTATATACTCAATTTCTGGAACCATGGTCAAAATTTATAAGCCTTATAAGGTTTATAAGTACAGCTTATGTGACCATAGTCTTAGAACGTGCAACTTCATTAATGTTAAACTCTAGCTAAGGTTGAAAATTATCACTAATTTAAATACAATTTATATCACAAACCAGCTTTCACCCCCTTTCCTTTCCAACTTAACATCTGTCTTCTCCACACTGCCTCCGTCCTACCCCACAAAAATGATTCTTCATTAAACCACACTTTCCATTTGGCTATAAATGTCTGTATGAATTATAATAAACCTCACTGGATACTAATGGAATTATTTTCCCCACATCTGAATCAAAGTAGAAGGAAAGTACACCAAATTTAATACAAACAATCAGAACTGTCCCAGAAAGGTATTTTCACATAACGTGACAAAGAATGCATTTAAATCTAGGATAATATTCAACCCATACAGCAGTCACTTGCTCTGGCAGTTATAACACTGGAAGCTTTGATTATCATAAGGGGTCCCGGAGAACCAATGTATGTAGAAGCATCGTTTTGCTAAGAAACAAATGTTAATCACACATGCTGTGAGGCCAAAAGGGAAGAGCTAATGCATGAGACTAGCCAACCACTCAGCATCTGTACCTCAAAGGCCTACTATATTTTTTAATGACTTCTTAAGGTTTAAATAATTTTCAAGGTTTCTTAATCAAAGAAGAAAATTACTTACTCCAGAAGAATATTATTCATATCCTGTGTAAAGAATTTTTTCCTTCCTTCTTCATCAAAAAGTTTGGCAGCCTAGAGAAACACAAGATTGTCAATATAACTCTCAATAAACACATTACACATTATACGCTTCCATATCTATTTACTTAGAATAAGCTCCTTGAGGGTGGGGCTATGATTAACTTCACTTTGTCCCAGCTTATTACCTGGCATGAGCAGGCAATGAAACAGTGCTGAAACAAAATTTAGCATACATAACATTCTTCCCTGTTATGTCTGTATTTCATTTTTCTGAATTTTCCTAAATTTAAAAAGTTACACAGGGGCTTCCCTGATGGCACAGTGATTAAGAATCTGCCTGCCAATGCAGGGGACATGGGTTTGAACCCTGGTCCGGGAAGATCCCTGGTCCGTGGAGCAACTAAGCCCATGCGCCAACAACTACCGAGCCTGCACTCTAGATCCCGTAAGCCACAACTACTGAGCCCGTGTGCCACAACTACTGAAGCCCACACGCCTAGAGCCCATGCTCCGCAACAAGAGAAGTCACTGCAATAAGAAGGCTGCGCACTGCAACGAAGAGTAGCCCCCGCTTGCAGCAACTAGAGAAAGCCCGCATGCAGCAACAAAGACCCAATGCAGCCAAAAATAAATAAAATAAATAAATTTATATTTTTTAAAAGTTACACATATAAGACTTTTTATGGGTGCTATGGGTGTCTTGTGTATTTTGAGTATCTGTAAGGTTTGTTTATCAATTCTTGCTGTGATCTCCAAGATAAGAGAAAGCAGATGTCTCATTTTCTACAAGACAATACTGTCCAACGTGTCTGATATTCTATATATTATACTCATTACCATGTTTAATCTTCATAACAGCCAGTGGCATTGGTATTATAGCTCCCATTTTACAAACAAGGAACCTAAATCTTACAGAAGTTACATGATAATGCCCCCAAATCACACCGCTAGTAAGTGGTGAATCCAGGACTCAGACCAGAAGCTTTCTGACCTCAACTGTACAACAGTGTCACCCTGTACAAAGATACTCAGCTTACTGCAGCCAGTCTGGGTTCTACCTAATTACTAACAATGAAAAAATTAGCCACAGTCATTATCAAGGGATAAGCAACAATTAATTCAATGAGGACAAGAATAATTTCATCACTGTGTTTGTCATCTTAGCCAGTTTACCAGAAACAAAGAGTATGCAAACCAAGACACTGTACCATAAGCAAAATTTACTGGGGAAATAACAAAAGATAGTTTATCTTGAGATGCCCAAGATGTAAGACATCGAGAGGCCTGATCCAATAACCTGAGCAAGCCACATGCTGACTCTGTCAGTCGGCAGATTGATAATTTTACACTGTTTGACAACATCACATTCTGTAAATAGAGGAGGACAATTTCTGACATGTGCCTCAGTGCTTCTTAGAAAGGATGAAGACTGGGTATGTGTAGGGAGAAGAAATATAGGAAGAAAGCCAGAATGGAAACTAAACTTCAAGAAAGAGAATCAAAAGAACTTAAGAGGCTGAACAGTGGAAGATATGTTACAAAGTGAGAAAAGAGCAACAAGAAGAAAGTCCTTATCAGACAGATATGAGCATTTTAGGCAACAATGAATTCTCATCTCCTGAAGAAAAAAATACCATCTCCTATTTCAAAGAAAAAAATACAGAGAATTCACAGATACTAATAAGTGAAATGAATCTTCTTATTGATAATTTCCTACTAAGAGGTTAGGAAGTAGCTGTTCTAATCCTAGCATGGCTACTACAGAAAGAGTTTTTAGTATATGAGATATAACAGCACCTTACAAGATTGAAACACACTCATTACTAATCAATTCTGTTTATTAAGTGAATATGAATGGCATACAACACAGTGGACGGAGTGCAAGTTATGAAGCATGATGGTCCTGCCTTTAAATGCTGACTTTGCATCAAGCCTCACCCATTTAAAAATTATGTGGCCTTGGGAAATTGCTTTAACCTTTCTGAACCTTAGTTTCCTCATCTATTAAATGGAAGAATACTACCTACCTCACATAATTGTTGGAGGATTAGACTCCACAGTCTATACAGTATTCTAAGCCTAGTCAGGGAACTGTCTCCTGAACAATAAATGATGTCTTGTGAAGCTGTGGGTCCCAGGAGCACTGCACTCAATACAAGGTATAGGTTTTTGCTAAATAAATAATAGCTGTTATTATTAATTATATATTGAAAAACCTGGATTACATCCCTAGCACTTTTTATTTAAAACATAAAAGAAACTAAAGATTTTAGGGGCAACATGGGATAGCAAAAAGCATGTACTATTGAGTCAGGTGAACCCCTGTGTTTAAATTCAGGCTCCACCACTTACTAGTTGTGTGGACTGACCAAGCTATTTAACCTACCTCCACTTAAGTTTGTTAACCATAAAAAGGAAATAATACCTACACTTCATACATAAAGTGGTTAAGAACAGTAAATAAAAAACCTATTTGATTAATAAAATGATTGTATACTTTTCAAAAAATAAGCACAGAAAATAGCAAAAGAATGAAAAACAAAGGAGGGGGAGGGAACAATAAAACAGAATATAAAGGAAAATGACAGAATAAAGATGAATTATATATCATTATCATTATAACAGTGGTAGGTAAGATAAAATCTTAAAGAGAAAATCTTAAAAAAGACTCAGATGAGGTCGATAAACAAATTTCCATTTACATGCTGTCTATAAGAGAAAGAGCTAAAATAAGTCAAAAAATAAAAGAATTCAAAAAAAAAAAGAGCTAAAATGAAGGTAAATGATGGGAAAAGCTATACCATGCAAAAATAAAGAGAAAGGAGTCTACAGTAAAATCAGACAAAACTGAATTCAAGGTGAAAAGCATTAATAGCACAGAAAGGGTCACCTTCAAGTGATAAATATCACAACAGAGATCTAGCCATCAAGAATTTTATGGGCCAACAAACAATACAGCATAGAAATAAACAAAGCAGAGGACTTCCCTGGTGGCACAGTGGTTAAGAATCCACCTGCCAATGCAGGGGACACAGGTTCGAGCCCTGGTCCGGGAAGATCCCTCATGCCACAGAGCAACTAAGCCCATGCACCACAACTACTGAAACCTGCGTGCCACAACTACTGAAGCCCGCATGCCTAGAGCCTGTGCTCTGCAACAAACAGAAACCATTGCAACAAGAAGCCCATACACCGCAATGAAGAGTAGACCACACTCGCCGCAACTAGAGAAAGCCCATGCGCAGCAACAAAGACCCAGTGCAGCCAAAAAAAATTAAATAAATAAAATAAAAATAGCTCATGAGTAAAATAAAAGATACTTAGAAATAAATGACAGTGAAAATCTTACCAAAAAAAGTAAAAAGAAAACAAAGCAAAAACTATGGTAAATACAAGTTATAACCTAAAAAACACTGGCAATGAGATACTTGAGCACAACTCTCTAAGTCCTGAACTAATAAATAAAGTACCTTAAAATAAGTAAAAATGTAAGAGAATTTAATAAGCCACAACCTCAGAAGAAATGCTAAAGAACAAAAGCAGAAAAAAGAATAGAACTGATAAACAGAATCCATGAGTCAGTTGTTGGAAAAATTAGATAAATCTCTCTCTTCCCTAATTCAGAAAGAGTTAAGAGAAATAAATACAACATAGAGATTAATAAATTTAAAATGTGATTTAAATGGTTACTATAACCCTAGAAGAAAGACACAACTTGTAGAATAATCCACACATTATACTTCGACTAACAATTATTTTTAATAACAACATATTTGCAAATGCATGGATTAAAATCCAGAAAAATTAGTTTAATAGTCGTTATCCCTGTTGGGGGTGGGGAATGTCTGATTATGGGGCATCTTTCCCTAAGTATAAAATACAATCGGGGGCTTCCCTGGGCGCAGTGGTTGGGGGTCTGCCTGCCGATGCAAGGGATGCAGGTTTGTGCCCTGGTCCGGGAGGATCCCACGTACCGCGGAGCGGCTGCGCCCGTGAGCCATGGCCGCTGAGCCTGCGCGTCTGGAGCCTGTTGCTCCGTGGTGGGAGAGGCCACAGCGGTGAGAGGCCCACGTACCGCAAAAAAAAAAAAATAATATATATATATATATATATATATATATATATATATATATATAATTGGGACTTCCCTGGTGGTCCAGTGGTTAAGAATCTGCCTTCCATTGCAGGGGATGAGGGTTCGATCCCTAGTCAGGGAACCAAGATCCCACAGGCCTTGGGGCCACTAAGCCCGCACCGCAACTAGAGAAGGCCGAGAGCCACAAGGAAGACCCAGTGCAGCCAAAAAAAAAAAAAAAAATTATATTGCGTGTACAACTTCTGTAATCAGGAGAAAAAAAAAAGAGGACTAAAACATGGCATGGGTTCAAACAAACATGCTAAAGTAATTAAAAAAGGGCATTTTAAGCAAGGTTTGAAACATTTTAAGTCAAAATTATATTTCCCTGAGATTAAAGGGAGAAGTGTACTGACATACCTGGATTTGCAGCTAGTTAAATAAAGATTATGTACCCAAGTCAATCGGGAGAGGAATCTACTGTGAAATGCTAAAATCTCAACTCTTAAAAGTTTGTCTAGTGAGAACACAATGTATGCTCACTAAAGCTGCTGATTAGCTGGTAAGGATTAGCTGGTAAAATCGATTGCAGAATAACTAGTTGTTAACAACAGTTGGGACCAAGTTCAAGTACACTTCTGCATTGTTACTATTTGTTCCTACCTTTCTTCTATTTTCTTTACATGACTATGTATATATTTATGAAACCTATGCAGAAAAATATAAAGTGAAGTGAGATAATAAAACAACCAACTTTTATCCATGTTATAACTATATTTAAAAGAAAAAGACTATGCATAGAGCCAATGCTTAAAAGGAAATATAGAAAATAAAGTTACTTCTAAGTAGTTAGGATTATAGGTTATTATTTTTGCCTGAAAGTAATTATTGTTATGTTTGTGCAGCAAACACAAGAAAATTATCACACTTACTACACGGAGGTCTTCGATACGTTTTTCAAGAAGGACAGGCAGACCCTCTGGGAGTGTAGGTACCACCTTGGGCATAACTTGAGAGGCATAGGTTGGCTGGGTGGTGTTTCCATTCTCTCCTCCTGACTCAGACAGGGGGCTACCATTAGAAGCAGCATCCAGTAATCTGTCAAAGTCAAAATCATCTAGCATCTCTAGGGCATTTTCAGCTTCCTGAAATAGTTCATGTTCATTTGTGCTAACAAAAATGGGGAGGTCCGGATCAGCACTATTCAGATTTAAGTCCGAGACATCATTCCCCAATGCCACAGCAGCAGAGGGGGTTTTATGCAGAGAGGAGGTCGAGAAGTTCACTGGGACTTTAGGGTTAGACTCCTTCCTTAATGCATCCTTCTCTTTTTGAAATTTTCTTATCATGGCAGCTAGAGAAAGAGAATCCTTATAACGTTTCTTCTTTTTTTCAGATTTGTGTGAATTTAGAGCCACAACTCTGTGAAGAAAAAAGTGATCAGTTAGGCTATGTATGATTTTAAAGGTTAAAACCCCAATAAGCAGGCACAGAATTAAAATAATCATTTGATAGGTGAGGAAGCAAATTTGTTACTAAATTACACTTTTACAACGGCATCTTCATCATCATCTGGATTGTCACTTATGAAAGGCAGGTGAATGGCCATTAGAGTGAAGAACACGAAATAACGTCAACAGAAATAAACAAAACTGAATAGAGCTCTGGTTTATTAAGTATACGAAGTTAGGGAATTCCCTGGCGGTCCATTGGTTAGGACTCCTTACTTTCACTGCCAAGGACGCAGGTTCAATCCCTGGTCGTGCATCTAAGATCCCGCAAGCCCCTCAGCGTGGCCAAAATAAAAAAAATAAAAGGAAATGAAAGTATACGAAGTTAAACTTACTACTCTGTTTGGAATGTTCATTCTTTAGCACATCTATAAAGTAGGCACCTAAAGAATTAACGAAGTAAAGAAATGCACTTTTGCTGAAAACAGAGTTGATTACAACCAGAGAAACCTACATAATACACCTTCACACTGGTACCCCAGGTGGTTTGTGCTACAAACTGCCAAAGAAATGCAAAATGTCTGTGTCAATCTGTGAGCCTTCATTCATTACCATGTCTTCTATCCAGACCCTATTCTATCTGCTACTACCTTCTGATCATTTTTCACTTTCCATTCTAGGAACAGCGTTCTGAGGCTTTCGAATAGATACGTGTAATTTTCAATGACAACTTTCTCCCTATAGGGACTAAGAGGAAAGGGTGGTCTCTGTTTAGCTATCACCTTCTCTAAAAAATCTTTTCTAAATTTTATGGCTTATATGCTTCTACGTGCACTACAGAACCTAAAAGATCATAAGTGCCTTACAGGTAGGCCAGTGTTTCATTTACTGTTATATATCCGAAACCCAGACAGTGTCTGGTACACAGTAAGCACTTAGTAAATATCTGCTGAATGAAATCAGTTTACAAATTTGAGAAAATGATAAATTCAATAAAAGGCATTACTTACAGTTTTTGTTCATAAAGAAGTTTACTTGTAAATAATGAATATTTAAAACAACCAGTAGTAATATTTTTTTTTCTTAATAATTTCTTAATGACTCAGGGATCACTATAATCTCATGTTTAGGAGGGGATAAATACCTCCCTATATCAACTCTGGAGATACTGACAGCCCCCAATTCAGATGTACCTCCTCTGCTAAGGAGGGGAGGAAAACCCAGCCTCTCACAAGTTTTTGTCCCTTGACTCTACCTTGACTCTACAAAAAAAGCCATAGAGAAGTAGAGACAAATGGTAGCTTTATGACTGCAAGGTACAAACATTTATTCTTAGGACTTTTTTTTCTTTTCTTTTTCTTTCTTTCTTTTTGTTCGTGGTTGTGCCTCGCGGCTTGCGGGATCTTGGTTCCCCACCAGGGATCAGGAATTTCACCCAGGCCCCAGCAGTGAAAGTGCTGAGTCCTAACCACTGTACCGCCAGGGAATTCCCTCTTATGACTTAATAAGGCTTTTGAGAAATTCTACTTGGTTTTTTAGAGGCCATATCATTACCTAGTCACAAGCGTTAAGAATAGCTAAATAAAATCAATGACTTTTTAAAAAATATTAAAACGACCATAAACCGTTTATACAAAGACTACGGCCAATTGTCAATCCCCAGGCATCTAAGCTCAGTTTTAGTACAAGAAAATTAAAATAACATGTTCAATGTTTGTACCATCTCTTCAAACTGGTTCCTGTTGATAAAATGTTGTAATGAGCAAAATACTTAACAAATTTGTAAATCTGATCTAAAACACCTTAATCTCTAAGATGACTTCTACTTATTAATAAATATTATTAAAATATAAGTTGATAGGTCACTGACATTTATAAATACTGTATTAAATTAGACCCAGCTAAACTGAACTAATTAATGCTAAATATATCTTTCTAAAAGGAGAGTTTGTCATGCTACAACACTAGTTCCCTCATTATGTCTAATTTCACATACCCCAGTTGTTTTGGTACTTTTTTCCTTGGCTTCTTCTCCTTTTCCCCTTCCTCTTTCCGCTTCCGCTTCTTCATCTCAATATCATCTTCTTTCATTTTGGGAATCTACAAAATGATTAAATGCATAACTTACCTAAGTATTACTGCTTTACTTGCTGATGTTATCAATCCAGCATCCAGGGCAAGTGGTTTTTCTCAAATTTCAGGGCACATAAGAATTGCTTGTTAAAAATGCAGATTCTTTGGGTCCATGAGAACTCCCACCCCTGGTTTTGGTTCAGTTAAAGGTTTGGTAGAGGCTTTTTGGGGTTTTTTTTTTGTTTTTTTTTTTGCGGTACGCGGGCCTCTCACTGTTGTGGCCTCTCCCGTTGCGGAGCACAGGCTCCAGACGCGCAGGCTCAGCGGCCATGGCTCAAGGGCTTAGTTGCTCCGTGTCATGTGGGATCTTCTCGGACCAGGGCACAAACCCGTGTCCCCTGCATCGGGCAGGCGGACTCTCAACCACTGCACCACCAGGGAAGCCCTAATCTGCATTTTTAACAAACATTTTGGTGATTCTGGTACAAATATGTCTTTGGCTCACACTTCAAGGAACGCTTATCTGAGGACATTCTATTAATTTCCCAAATACAATATATATATTCTATAAAATTTGCTTTACATCTTAGGAAAAGTAACAGCTATTAACAGTCATTTCCATATCAAGTCTTAACGTATCCTAAAACCTCAACCTTATCCAGAAACAGATTATTAGACTAGATATGGAGAGAGAAGTTTTAAAAGAAGGTATTATATTAGAATTATAATAGAATTTTATGATATAAAAATAAATTTCCCCATATCTACATAATTTTACTTTAAAGCATGTAATTAACTATAAATTCATTAAACAATGGTTAGCATTTTACTTTTCCTTATATTCACAGCTGTAAAGTACAAGTAAAAATCAAAAAATATATCCTTTTAATTGAATGCTCTCATTACTGTTCCAATGTTGGATAAACTCACTTTGGGTGGCTTGTGCTTTTGGTTGTCTGTAATATCTTCTTCTTCAGTATCTGAAGCTTGGCGAAACTGGAGAGTGCCAGTGTTGATATAAAACCCTCCATATTTTGTTGTTAGAGAAGCAGGAACTAATTCGTCATACTAGGTTTAAAAAAAAGGCTTCAGATATATCTTATCTTTAATTCTATAAATATGTCAAAGAAATTCAATCACCATGTCAGAATCTTCCTTAAATCTTAACTGCAAAACTAACTGCAATGAGGATGTTTGTGAATAAATAAAGAAAAAGTTACTATCTGGAATAGAAATGAGCTCTGATCATTCAATATTTAAGAAATGAACTTCTGGAATGCTGAAGCAGATTCTAAATGTATCATCTGCCGAGAAAAATTGAAGGATCACTGCTATTCTTAATGACAAATGATTCTGATGAGAAACTGAAATAAGTTAAAACAAATGACTGAATGTCCAGGCAGCAAATGAACTTCATTTCTTACCATATTGGTATATAATTTTATTCATAAAGAGATTATAAAAAATAAAGGTTATTTCTTCTGCCTTAGCTCTAAGCTTTTAAGTAGGGAATATTTTTTAAACATATAAAAGAAAAATAGCATATATATATGTTTTAAAGGGAAGTAGAAAAAGAACTGCCCTGTTCGGTAAGCATACACCGAGGGCCCATAGTGAGCGAGGCACTTGGCTTCGAAAAAGAGACTCAAATTGTCTAAATCAGTCTGAATGTACTCTAAGCCTAGATTTTAAGGTTTATCATTATCTCACCTGATGAAGATGAAGAAAAAACAATCATTAAATGGAAGGCCAGTCTTAACTAAACGAAGATGTTCATGGCAGAAGAGAAAAAAAGGAACTACTTATCTAACAAAAGCAAGATACCTGCTACCGGGTTCCCCAGAACTCTATTTAAGGGTTTTCTTCATATTACATAATTAGTCTTTAAGAAAGTCATATTTGTAAGGAAAATTCTTTGCCATGGGCAAAAAATATACAGAACATATTAGTTATTCTAAAAATATTAAGGCTAAGTATAAAAGTTATGATTTTAACCTGTATCATTTTAAATTACATGGAAAATGGAAAAAGAAAGAATGTACATTTAATCATATTGAATCAAAAAGGAATGAAGTTAGAAAAAGAAAAAAGGAATGAACTCCTTTCTTGTCGCTCCACTTGAGGGGCTACTACTGTACAAAAACCCACAGGCAAGAGCTTCAGAAAGGGCCCAGTACTATCTTCAAGTAAAGGAGTGATGTGAGGAGTAAAGGATTAAAAGTGAAAAGGCTCTGTAGTAATTATTTTGAAAATGTGTCATTATGATAAGATAAATACACCTGTACTTTTTGCTTACATATACTTGTATACTGCTTTATAACTTTCAATGCTTCTTCATATAAATTATTTCACTTGATCTTCCTGATACCCTTTTGAGGTAAGGAAAATAAATATTCCCATTTTATAAGTGAAAACCAAATTCAGAGAGGTTAAGAATCTTGCCAGAGTACTTTTATTAGTTTATGGCAGAGTCACTGACTGTTTCCCAGCCCATCCACTATACCAAGCAGCATCTCATGTGGAAAACACACTCATCACTAGGTTACCAGGCAATGTGGATGTTCAATGTCTGTCTTCTGCAGTATTCTGCTGAGCTTTCCCTATCAGAACACTTTTCAGGAGAACAAACTCTTTATGCATATTTGATTTAGCCTTTGTTTTTGTTTTTGTTTTTTTTTCAAATTTAACTGGGTAGACTGTAGTTTTATTTGCTAAATCTGACAACCACACTAAAGTGACACAACCAATAAGTGACAGAGCAAGGATTAATACACAGCCTTCACTGCACTGTGAATTATAAATGTGCCAAGCATTTTTTTTTGTAAGGTACAGGAAATATTCTGGGTTTTTTTGTTTGTTTGTTTTTATTGAGGTAATATTGGTTTATAACCTTACATAAGTTTCACATGTACATTATATTTCTACTTCTGTATAATTTAGCCTTTTAAGTACGATGTATTAAGAGGCAATGGATCACTGAACTTGAGAATCAGATTTACTAGATCCTTTGCCAACAACTAGCTATTGTGACCCAGAATAAATCACTTAACATCAATACTTCAAGGTTGTAAAACAGGAACAATATTACTTATTTCAGAAAGTTCTAGTGAAATTTAAAAGAGATAACCTAAATAAAAGCATTACTCATGTCTGGTATTATTATTATTTCTCAATAACAAAAACATTTTCTTTCGGTCTTTTAAAAATTTGGCAGCATAAGTGTTAGACTAAAAATAATATTCAAAAGCATTTATTTTCAGATATTATAGTAGTAAGTAGTATACAATTCTGCAAGTTAATTAGAACCAGATTATTATCACTCTCTATCGAATAATATACGAACAGTGAAAGCCTACTGGTGGGAACTCCCTGGAGGTCCAGTGGTTAGGACTCCACACTTTCACTGCTGAGGGCCCAGGTTCAATCCCTGGTTAGGGAACTAAGATCCCACAAGGCCACAAGGCACGTGGCACAGCAAAAAAAAAACAAAAATGGCCAACTGGCAATACAATCATTTTAAAAAACAGAGAATTATTTGGTTGGCTCCTAAGTGTTTTATGTCTGAATTACTGAATTATAATGAGAACCAAATAATCTATTAAGGACAATGATACAAAATTATTTTGCAAGTCAATAAACAACCTGTGCTTTAGTTCAATTTCCTCGTATAAAACAGGGACCTAACTTGTCCTATAAATGTCAGTAATTGTATAACTTATACAACTTATACCTATAAAATTTATCCTTATTTATTAGAGCAGTGGCTTTCAAATTTTCTTCACCACAACCCAAGTGGAAAATATACTACACATCAAAAGCCAGTGCATGGTACAAACACACACACATAATAAAAATCACATAATGTACCAGTGGTTTACTGTTAACAGCTCCTATTCTATTCTATTTTATTCTCTTTAAAAATGCTGGCCACAGTCTCTAAACTGATACACAGGTCCAATTATGGGTTATAAAAATCTGTTTGAAAAACACTTTATTCAAATATTTGGAATGCTACAAAGGAAAACATTAAAAATGCTATTTATGAAAGGTTACATACTATATGATTCCAACTACATGACATTCTGGAAAGGACAAAACTATGGAGACAATAAAAAGATTAGTGGCTGCAGGTGTTAGGGAGGGATGAATAGGCAGAGCACATACTTTTTTAGGGCTGTGAAACTATGCTGTATGACTGTATAATGGTGGGTACATGTCATTACACATTTGTTAAAACCCATAGACTGTACAACACCAAGAGTAAATCCTAAGGTAAACTATGGACTTTGGGTGATGATGCGTCAATGTAGGTTCTTGGACTGTAACTAGTATACCACTCTGGTGGGGGAACGCTGATAATGGAAGCTGTGTTGTGAGGGCAGGTAGTATATGGGAAATTTCTGCACCTTCCATTCAATTTTGCTGTGAACCTAAAACTGCTCTAAAAAAATTAACTTTACTAATTTTTAAAAGCATTTATTTATTTATTTATTTGGCTGCACAGGGTCTTAGTTGTGGCATGTGGGATCTTTTCTTTTTTTTAGTTCGGCATGCAGGATCCCTAGTTCCTTGACCAGGGACTGAATACAGGCACCCTGCATTGGGAGCGCAGAGTCTTAACCACTGGATCACCAGGAAGTCCCAAGTTTATTAATTTTTAAAAAATTCTATTTATGTAAACCTGAGTACATGGAATGTCCATTTATATATGGTTGAGTTCCCTCTTGGGTTACTTAGAATTCAAAAATCTACTTTACATATAATGTTAACACCAGTACCAATGCTTTATACTTGCATTATGCTTTTCAGCATGTCATTATCTTGAGTCTCAGAGTACAAATTCTGCTGGGCAAGCCACTCATAACAGAGAAAACTGGGTGATGCTAAAATAAAAGACTTGCTCCTGGTCCACAGTGAATTAGAAACCAAGTGAGGTCTAGAATCTAGGGCTTTTGACTTGAATGCCAAATCAAGGTCAATACTGTTGAAAACATTCCATGCCCTAACCTACAAAAAGGCTGACAACATTTTTGGTAATAGGAAATCCTCTCTACTCCAAAGGCACTGTCAACATTTTATTTCTACAGACTAGGCTTGTAAACCAGCTTATATCAGGACACCAAAATAACACAGGAGTATAACAGGGTATCCTGTACGCCTTATGCTGGAAGTCCTTCCTATCACTCTCCTACCACTATATGCCTTGTCATCATCTACACAACCAAGCACTGTAGTAACAGGAAAAAGAGGTACTAATTTGTAGGTAGTATAACAGCGGCCTTAGGGTCACTTTCTGTATATCCTAAGTAATCACTGAACACTGCAGAGGATATAATCCAGGGATTAGATTACTCTACTACACTGAGAAGAATGTAAGAACATATACCTTACCGACCCACCTAACAAGACATGCCTTTATTTATTTGCTGTGTGATCAATGGACTGCTGTAGTCCTGAAATGCTCTCCTGAATTCCTCTTCCTTTTATAAGAGAAAGAGGATTCCAGTGCAAAAGCTGTAGGGCTTGATCAAAACAGACAGTGATAAGGCCTGGCATTCAATTACCGCCACTGTAGTAAGGTTTGGCAGCAATAAAAATATTAAGTACATTTTAAAGACATGTGCCAGATTAACTTCAACCCAATAGCTCCAGTCTTCAAGATCACGTGGTTCTTATCTGGAAGTCATTTCAAAAATATACCTGCCCAAGTTTGGGAATATCAATAAAAATTCAAGATGTAAATACCCTTTGATCAATAAATCCCACTGCTAGAAATTTACCCTACACATATATTTATACTCTATAATTATCTTACATACATACTCAAGTACACAAAGAGAAATGTATACAGATGCTCAACTATTTGTAATCACATAAAACTGGAAACAATTTAGATGTATACTGAAAGGGGATTAGTTAGTAAAAACACTTGCTGAAACATTTAGTTTTTCCTTGAATTCTACTATCCAAATAAAGAATTGCTGCTATATTAAAGATACATTACTCACAGCCTCTGAATTATCAATAAATGGATCTGTCTCATCATAGCCAAAGCCTATATCGATTAAATCTTGTAGCCGATCCTTCCGGTGTTTACGGGGCTTCCCACCCTGTGAAGAACAGATATGTTAGACTGATTCAGTACTCATGCTGTTTCCATAAAATTAAAAAACACCTGTTAGAAAATAAACAAATCGGACCTAATGAAACTTAAAAGCTTTTGCACGGCAAAGGAAACCGTAAACAAGATGAAAAGACAACCCTCAGAATGGGAGAAAATATTTGCAAATGAAGCAACTGACAAAGGATCCATCTCCAAAATATACAGACAGCTCATGCAGCTCAATATCAAAAAAAACAAACAACCCAATCCAAAAATGGGCAGAAGACCTAAATAGACATTTCTCCAAAGAAGATATACAGATTGCGAGCAGACACATGAAAGAATGCTCAACATCACTAATAATTAGAGAAATGCAAATCAAAACTACAATGAGGTATCACCTAACACTAGTCAGAATGGCCATCATCAAAAAATCTACAAACAATAAATGCTGGAGAGGGTGTGGAGAAAAGGGAACACTCTTGCACTGTTGGTGGGAATGTAAAGTGATACAGCCACTATGGAGAACAGTATGGAGGTTCCTTAAAAAACTAAAAATAGAACTACCATATGACCCAGCAATCCCACTACTGGGCATATACCCTGAGAAAACCATAACTGAAGAAGAGTCATGTACCACAATGTTCATTGCAGCTCTATTTACAATAGCCAGGACATGGAAGCAACCAAGTGTCCATCGACAGATGAATGGATAAAGAAGATGTGGCACATATATACAACGGAATATTACTCAGCCATAAAAAGAAATGAAATTGAACTATTTGTAGTGAGGTGGATGGACCTAGAGTCTGTCATACAGAGTGAAGTAAGTCAGAAAGAGAAAAACAAACACCATATGCTAACACATATATATGGAATCTAAAAAAAAAATGGTTCTGAAGAACTTAGGGGTAGGACAGGAATAAAGACACAGACCTAGAGAACAGACTTGAGGACACGGGGAAGGGGAAGGGTAAGTTGGGATGAAGTGAGAGAGCGGCATGGGCATATATACACTACCAAATGTAAAATAGCTAGTGGGAAGCAGCCGCATAGCACAGGGAGATCAGCTCGGTGCTTTGTGACCACCTAGAGGGGTGGGATAAGAAGGGCGGGAGGCAGACGCAAGAGGGAGGAGATATGGGGATATATGTATACGTATAGCTGATTCACTTTGTTATACAGCAGAAACTAACACAACGTTGTAAAGCAATTATACTCCAATAAAGATGTTAAAAATAAATAAATAAATAAAACTAAGAACAACAACAAAAAACCTGTTAGAAGAATTTCCAAATGATTTCTGCAGATTAATTCCCCTCAGGAGGTTGAATTTAAGTCCCCTCACACCTTGAATGTAAGTTGTACCTAGGGACGTGCTCCCAAAGAGTACAGCATGACAAGGAGGAGACAAAGTAACTTTACAGTGAAAAACCTAACATTACTCAGCCAGGTGATCAAGGTCAACATCAACAGTGATAACGTCATGTTATAGCATTACCCTTGACATGATGAGACACAAATGGCACTTTACCTTTGTGGTCTTCCTCTCAAAAGCCTATAACCTCAATTGTAGGCTAACCATGAGATAAACATCATGACAAACTAAACAACAAGAAAAACACCAAACTAAACTGAGGGACATTCTACAAATAACTGACCAGTGTTCCTCAAAGCTGTCAAGATTATCAAAAACAAAAATCTGAAAAACTGGCATAGTCTAGATAAGCCTAAAGAGACATAATAACTAAATGTCATCTGGTATCCTGGTTGGGATCCGGGGACTAAAAAAGGACATTAGGGGAAAAATAGTAAAATTTGAATAAAATGCAGCGTTAATTAATAGTAATGAACCAACGTTGGTTTGTTAGTTGTAACAAATCTACTCTACAAATATAAGATGTTACAGGGGAAAGTGGATGAGAACTATATGGAAACTCTTTATATTTTCTTTGCAAATTTTCTGTAAATCCAAACTAATCTTAAAATTATTTTTTAATGTCCTAGATTTATTTATACACATAGACATACAAGAAAATAAAAAATGAATGTATGCAAAAACTGGTGAAATCTGCAAGACATGACTCTCCTTTGGTTTCAATTCCCATAGTGCATGTCTCTCAATGCAGTGTCACTGGTTCTAATTGGTGAAAGATGGCTGAGTTTTGTGCAACATGGCTCTTAAATGAAAGCAAATTGTTTCATCTTATTTCCATGTAAAGAAATGATCTTTTCCAGTGTTTACGTGAAAAAAAAACAAATATGATGGACTTACTGAGAAAAGTCTCCAACATGGTACCATTTACTTTCTAATTAATTTGTAAAGGTAATTCTGACTAAATGCTATGTTTGTATTGCATACTGATGTTAAAAAACCTAATCCCCATAACTATGACTCCAGTTTATGTTTTTCAATGACCAAAACTTCTATTATACCATCACCACCAAGAGGGTCATTTTGGTGTGAGATAAAGTAATGGCTCTCATGTTTTTAGATTTTACAAGTTCCAAAAACAATTTTGGAGACCAACACAGGGTGGCAACCCTTTTATTTTGCTAAATAAGACCACTGAAGGCATAACTCAGAATAAGAACAATGCTTCTCAAGAGACACCAACTGGCAACTTAAACATACCTACACACACATACACACATGCGCACACACACAAAACGCATGTATATGCTTAAATGCAACACATAAATAAAGTGTCCTTATTTTTTCCATATGCTAGGTCTGCAAGCTGGAACTCTTACACTAGGTTACAGAATTACAGTGAGAATAAGAAGTAAGTAAAGGAAAAAGATATTTGTGTGTTAGAAGTTATTCTACCAAGAAAAAGTAACACACAAGCAGTTAAACACACGAGGGAATGTTTCACCCAAAAAAGAGAGAGAGAGTTCTAATAATATAAAAATCCACAGACAAAAACTAATGAGGAGGACTAGCCCTGTCACATATTAAATATATTTAAAGTTATAGGAGTTAAAATAGATATGACAGGAATACAAGAATGAATTTAATATGAAAAAGGCAACATTACAGCTCAATGGAGAGCAATTAATAAATAAATGGAATTAAAGTAAGACACCAACTTCATCTATCAAATTATAAACTTTTAAAATTCTGGCAAGATGGAGAAGAAACAGGACTGCTCAAACACTGCTGATAAGAGTTACCAATAAAACCCTTGGAAAGCGATCTGAAAGCATCTGCCAAGAAATTCTGCCATACGCTTACATTTTCTTCTTTTGTCTCTACTATGTTTTCTAAAATTTCTATGAAGTATTAATGCCAAAATGGAAATATACTAAAATAAGTTTTAAAACTCTTCATCATATTTGACTCAATAATTCTACTAAGTTACATAGCTTATTTTGAACTACTACTTAGATTCAAAAGTATCTGTTAAAAATGTATGCTATAGGGCTTCCCTGGTGGCGCAGTGGTTGAGAGTCCGCCTGCAAATGCAGGGGACACGGGTTCGTGCCCTGGTCCAGGAAGATCCCACATGCTGCAGAGCAGCTGGGCCCGTGAGCCATGGCCGCTGAGCTTGCGCGTCCGGAGCCTGTGCTCCACAACAGGAGAGGCCACAACAGTGAGAGGCCCACGTACCGCAAAAAAAAAAAAAAAAAAAAAGTATGCTATAGGGACTTCCATGGTGGTCCGGTGGTTAAGTCTCCATGCTCCCAATGCAGGAGGCCTGGGTTTGATACCTGGTCAGGGAACTAGATCCCTCATGCCACAACTAAGAGCCCGCATGCTGCAACTAAAAGATCCTGCATGCCACAACTAACACCCAGCCAAATAAATTTAAAAAAAAAATGTATGCTGTAAAAAGCAATATGTGTAATCTACAGATTCAACACAATCCTTATCAAATTAGAACAAAAATTTTACAATTTGTATGGAAGCACAAAAGGCTCCAAAAAGCCAAAGCAATCTTGAGAAAAATGGAGCTGGAGGAATCAGGCTCCCTGACTGCAGACTGTACGACAAAGCTGCAGTTGTAAAAACAGTATGGTACTGGCACAAAAACAGAAATAAAGATCAATGGAACAGGATAGAAAGTCCAGAGATAAACCCATGCACCTATGACAAAGGAGGCAAGAATACAGAATGGAGAAAAGACAGTCTTTTCAATAAGTGGTACTGAGAAAACTGGACAGCTACATGTAAAAGAATGAAATTAGAACATTTTCTAACACAATACACAAAAAAAACCTCAAAATGGATTAAAGACCCAGACGTAAGACTGGATACTATAAAATTCTCAGAGGAAAACATAGGCTGAACACTCTCTGACATAAATCTCAGCAAAAACTTTTTGATCCACCTCCTAGAGTAATGAAAATAAAAACAAAAATAAACAAATGGGACCTAACTAAACTTAAAAGCTTTTGCACAGCAAAGGAAACCACAAACAAGATGAAACGACAACCCTCAGAATGGGAGAAAATATTTGCAAATGAAGCAACTGACAAAGGATCCATCTCCAAAATATACAGACAGCTCATGCAGCTCAATATCAAAAAAAACAAACAACCCAATCAAAAAATTGGCAGAAGATCTAAATATTTCTCCAAAGAAGACATACAGATGGCCAAGAGGCACATGAAAAGATGCTCAACATCACTAATTATCAGAGAAATGCAAATCAAAACTACAATGAGGCATCACTTCACACCAGTCAGAATGGCCATCATCAAAAAATCTACAAACAATAAATGTTGGAGAGGCTGTGGAGAAAAGGGAACCCTCCTACACTGTTGGTGGGAATGTAAATTGGTAGAGCCACCATGGAGAACAGTATGGAGGTTCCTTAAAAAACTAAAAATAGAGCTATAATATGATCTAGCAATCCCACTCCTGGGCATATCTCTGGAGAAAACCATAATCTGAAAAGATACATGCACCCCAATGTTCACTGCAGCACTATTTACAATAGCCAAGACATGGAAGCAACCTAAATGTCCACTGACAGAGGAATGGATAAAGAAGATGTGGTACATATATACAAGAATATTACTCAGCCATAAAAAAGAACAAAATAACGCCATTTGCAGTAACATGGGTGTACCTAGAGAGTGGCATGCTGAGTGAAGTAAGTTAGACAGAGAAAGACAAATATCATATGATCTCACTTATATTTGGAATCTAAAAAAATGGTACAAATGAACCTATTTACAGAACAGAAATAGAGTCACAGATGTAGAAACAAACTTACGGTTATCAAGGGGGAAAAGTAGAGGGGAGGGATAAATTGGGAGACTGGGATTGACATATACAAACTATTATGTATAAAATAGATAACTAATAAGAATCTGCTGTATAATACAGGGAACTCTACTCAATACTCTGTAATGACCTATATGGGAACAGAATCTAAAAGAGTGACAACAAAGACCCAACGCAGCCAAAAATAAATAAATAAATAAATTTATTAAAAGAGTGAATATATGTATAACTGATTCACTTTGCTATACAGCAGAAACTAACATAACATTGTAAATCAACTATACTCCAATAAAAATTAATTTTTAAAAAAAGGAGGGCTTCCCTGGTGGCGCAGTGGTTGAGAGTCCGCCTGCCAATGCAGGGGACGTGGGTTCGTGCCCCGGTCCGGGAAGATCCCACACGCCGCAGAGCGGCTAGGCCCGTGAGCCATGGCCGCTGAGCCTGCGCGTCCGGAGCCTGTGCTCCGCAACCGGAGAGGCCACGACAGAGAGGCCCGCATACTGCAAAAAAAAAAAAAAAAAAAAAAAAAAGAAAGCAATATGTTAAATCAGGGGTCCCCAACCTCCAGGCCAGGGACCGGTAACAGGCAGTGGCCTGTTAGGAACCGGGCCACACAGAAGGAGATGAGCAGTGGGTGAGCAAGTGAAATTTCATCTGCTGCTCCCCATTGCACACGTTACCACCTGAACCAACCCCACCCCCATGTGTCCATGGAAAAACAGCAGTCCCTGGTGCCAGAAAGGTTGCGGAACGCTGTGTTAGATGTCAGAAGGAACTTAGATTTAAATATGAAGTCTCTGCCCTAAAGGAAGTTAAAAGAAGATAATCTACTCAACAAATTAACTGAGCACCCACCAAGTGCCAGCCTTCATGGATTTTATATTCATAGTATTGTGGAGAAGGGAAAGATTAAATAATCATAGTAGTAATAAATGGTAAAAAGGGAATTATAGGTGGTACTGGATTTTTTAACAGAAGACCTAATCAAGGCTTTCCTGAGATATTTATGCCCAGACAAGGATGAGTGGAAGTAATCACTTGTGGAAGCCACAGAAAGTGTTGGAACTGGTAAGTAACCTGGTAAGATTAGTGCTTTAACAAAATCACTCTGGCCATTGTGGTGGGGAATGAACACAGTTGGGGAGATGAGTTAGGAAAGAAAAAAATGCAGAGATTTGCAAGAAAGTCACAAGTTAGTGGGGGCATAAAACATATATTTAATTACCAATCATGATAATGATGATGACAGCCACCATCCACTGAGGGCTGACTTTGCATTAGCACCTATTCTAAGTACAACCATATATTATTTCCCATTTAACAAATGGGAAAAACTAAACCTTGGAAAAAACTAATAACTTGTCTAAGCTCATAGAGAAAGTAACAGAGCCAATTTTCAAACTCATGACCATCTGACTCCAAAGTATCATTCTATTAAAAGTCCTGTAGGAGAAGTGATAGAACTTCTGAGGTCATTTTTCCACTCGGAGACACATAAAACTCAATACCAAAACTCAAACCAGTGTTCCTGCTGTCAATCATCTCCAAATTAGCTTCCCCCACTTGACATTTCCATTTTATTAAGTCTATTTTTCTGCCTTAAAACTTCATTATTAACTAAAATTACAAAGGTTGATGACAGCAAGCATTAACAAGGATGTGGAACAATCCAAACTCTCCTACATGCTGCTGCAAAATGATACACCCACTCTGGAAAACAATTCGGCAGTTTCTTATAAAGTTAAACACACACTTATCATGTGACCTAACAATCCCTCTCTTAATATTTCCTCAAGAGAAATGAAGACATATGTTCACACACACACTTGTGTTCCAACGTTAGAGCAGCTTTACTCTTAGCACCCACAAACTGGAAACCATCCAGTGCCCATCACCCAGTAAGTGGATACACAGACTGCGGTACATCCATACGCTATGCAGCAATAAAAAGGAAGGAACCACTGATAACATGCAAAACATGGGTGCACTTCAAAAGCATTATAATAAGTGAAAGAAGCCATGTACAAAAAGACTATAAGATTCCATTTATAGGAAACTCTAGAAAAAGAAAAAACAAAAACCAAAAATCTACAGAAACAGGAAGTAGATCAGAGGTTGCCAGGAGCCAGGGCTGAAGGGGAGAGGATTATCTGTAGAGAGATAAAAGGGAACTTTCTGGGGTGATGAAATTTTTCTATATCATAATTGTGGTAGTGGGTACAGGACTATGTATATTTACCAAAATATACCAAATTATATACCTGAATGAACTGTATTTATTTATACTTCAATAATGATGATTTTTAAAAACCCTTATTATTTCTACTTCAACTCTCTCTCCCCACAAACCTTTGTTCAAATGATTATTCACATCGACAGCTTCCTCTCCATTCTAACTGCTGTTGCTTATAATCGTGGCCATTGTTTTTCACTTAAATGTAATGAATGCCTTAATTAGCTTCTCCTACCTCATATTGATTCTCAATTCATCCTGCCTAATATCTAATATTTCTCTGATTCCCTTGCTCAAAATGCTTCAGAAGCATCCTACCTATTACAAAATATATCCAAAACCCTTAATAAGGCAGTAATTAAATACCTTCTAAATGTTGGCTCAAACCACCCTTCCAACTTTTTTCTTAGGATTTTCTGACTTGAACACTTCAATCCATTCAGTTTATAGATCCACTCTCCTCCCAAGCACACTTGCTTATCTTTCCTCATGCTTCCCCCTTATTGGGAATAATCTCTTATTCCTCCCTGAATTCTCCCACCCTTTACTGCTCAGCCCAAGTTTTGGGGGTTTTTTCTGAAATAAATTTAATTTATTTATTTGTTTGTTTGTTTGTTTAAGGCTACGTTGGGTCTTCGTTGCTGCACACAGACTTTCTCTAGTTGCGGCATACGGGGGCTACTCTTCAATGGGGTGCGCGGGCTTCTCATTGCAGTGGCTTCTCTTGTTGGGGAGCACGGGTTCTAGGTGGGTAGGCTTCAGCAGTTGTGGCACACGGGCTCAGTAGTTGTGGTTCACGGGCTCTAGAGCGCAGGCTCAGTAGTTGTGGCGCACGGGCTTAGTTGCTCTGTGGCTTGTGGGATCTTCGCAGACCAGGGCTCGAACCCGTGTCCCCTGCATTGGCAGGCAGATTCTTAACCACTGCGCCACCAAGAAAGTCCCTCAGCCCAAGTTGTAAACCTTTTCTCCTGGATGTTTTCTACTCAAAATCACAATGATCTTTTTCTGCTCTCCTAACGTATTTTTTGTCTAGGCACAACTAGCTGCCTAAAAAAGATTTACGTAGGGAAAACTAGAAAAACAAATGGGTTCTGTTTTAATGGGCCCAACAAGACACATGCAGAAGTCCAAGTAACTTATGCGTAAGTAGACAGATTCAGGAACATTTAAGTCTAGGCAAGGCTACCAGTAGTTAACCACAGGAAAAGATAGCAGTTATTAATAGTTCTGAGTCCATATCTAATATATGCAATAAAATGGTTAAATAAGTAAATGTGACTCTTGTCAATGACAGTAACCAAAATGGCTAATGCTTTTACTTAACTATAACAGTATTAATCTGACTAAAATAGGCTCTCAGAATAGGATCTTAGAAGTATAAGCTTTCCCAAAAATCATATCAATTAAAGCATCATAACAATGATAAAGGTATAAATTATATATACTATGACAAATCTATGCAATATTAACAGCCATTTTAAAACAGTGTGGTAGAAGAATATTTAATAATATAGAGGGCAACAAAAGAAGTTCACCAGATGTTACGTATAGTTCAGGCTATTCACAGAAAAGGTAATAGTGATGTTCACTAAGCATCTGAAAGTGTTCAACCTAACTGGTAATCATGGAGACAACATTAACATAACAAGATACTGCTTTTTCAACTATCATACAAATAGTAGGATTTCATTTAAGAAAAACACAACAATATACATCTACAGCTATATATTATATATATAATGCTCAAAGAATTGTAACACGTAGATAACCATGACCATTACCAGTGTGGAAGGGATAAAACTGGAGGCAGTGGTGAAGGAAGACTTTGGCTTAATATGTATATTTGAATTTGTTTTTAATAACTGGAATGTGTTCATGTAATACTCAAGTGATTAAAAAAAGTGCAAGAGAGGACGTACATAAGCTCATATGCATTTTTAAAAGCCCTAAAAGGGTACACATCAAACTATTAACAGTGGTTATGCCTGGAAGTGGGCTTAGAGATGATTAGCTGATTTTTATTTTCCTCTCTGTTTATCTGTATTTATATATTCTTTTATAGTGAAAAAAATCTTTGAAATATGTAAATGCTTACATATACATAGATCTCTTGGGCAAGAAACTCAGTGATTATTTCTGAGAAGGGAGCTGATTAGCTGGGAGTTAGGGGTAGGAGGTAGATTTACTTTTCATTATTTTATCTTTTGTATCTTTCAAATTTTCATTAAGTGCATGTACTACCCATTCAAGGAATTTTTTTTTCTTAGGTCTGGACCATCAAATGTTCAACATCATTTACTGTTTGACTCCTTATACGGTTCTGCTTCCCAGGCCCACTGCAGGGAGAGTTTTGGATAAACTATATGCGACACACCCATGCCCATGGTGGTTCTTTCTTAAATCCCTCTCCACTAGCCAGGGTTACATTGTCTTTGCTCTACCAAATACTGGCTTGCTGCCAAAGCATTACTGTTGGCACATCCCAGTTCCCTCCTGCATCACAGAGGCCAACAGAGCACAGTTTTTCTGGCCTCGGATTACTTTTCTTCACCTTCTGGCCTTACTGGGAAAACTCCAAGTCCCCGGCCTGCCCTCTGCCCTACCTTCCTTTTTCTATTCTCCAGCTTACAATTCTCTAGTTCCCCAATTATGCTGAAATCCAGTGATACGCAAATGATATAAAGTGGAGCCAAATTTTTGACAGTTGCCAAAAAGGCACAAACCAGTTAATCCACAAAAAAAAAAAAATTTTTTTTTTTTTTGGCCGCACCATGCGGCTTACAGGATCTCAGTTCCCCAAGCAGGGACTGAACCCAGGACCACAGCAGTGAAAGCCAGGAATCCTAACCACGAGGCAACCAGGGAATTCCTTTTTTTTTTTTTAAATTCACAAATATTAAAATTCACCTAAAGGAACTCAAGACAGATTGGCAAAGGACTATATTATCACGTCTTCCCTACTGGGCCTATGTTGAGTTGCTGTCTTTTTCAGCATCTGTGGCAAAAATACACTCTGCAGTAGCATCAAAGTCTGCCTTGATAAATTCTCTGGCCTCCTCCAGTTGTTGATGTTACAGTTTACACAATAAATGTATCTTATAGAAATACAAATTTTATTTTCCAAATTTAAAAAACCCTTGAATTTTGCTACATCTAAAATGAAGAAACCCCTTTAAATCTACTCCCCTAGGGCACTAGTTCACACACTATGACTCAGAAAAAAACTAGCTTACTGAGTCATTAGTACCTGCTTTAACCTGATAATCAGTGTTTCAAGCCAATGAAGTCCGATTACACTGTAACACTAAAATGGAAAACAAACAACAAGTGTTCTTAGTACGGGACCCCCTATTGCCTTCAGGTAATAAGAAAGCTAACTAATAACAAGCTTTCATTGATCACCTGTGGAAGACAGAAGAATCATGACACTGCTAAGACTCTAGTCTGATAACTGAGAAGAAAATATCTGCTGGTCACAAAGCTTCCTGTTTGTTCCAGCCCTGTCACAACCTTATCTTCTACCTTTACTAATTTTCTTAACCTACCAATAGAAAAGGGTAGAGATTTAAGTCAGTGGAAAGACAGTCAAGAGCTGACTTAACAGCACAGAAATACTATACACAGATTTCTATAATCACCACTTACGGATACAAAACCTTCCTCCCAAATACCCTAAAACTGCTGATTCTCAACTGTTCCTAAGGGACTGAAGGAAGATGAAGAGAATTTATTTACCTCAAAGAAGCCAAGGACTTAAAAGGGCATGTCATGGCAAGCAATTACAATTGATAACTGCACTAAAGAAACAATTATTTGAGTGGAGAAGTCTCCCTCGCCCTTTAAAAAATCACACCCCTCAGACTGCTTTGAAAGGTTACTATTTCCCATTTTTATTGTATTTGTAGGACTACACTATTACTGGCCAACAGAACCTAAATACACTGGTATTTGTGCTTTGTAAGTAGAATTTATTTTGTGGTGGTATTTACAAGTTGGCCCAAACTGCTTTACCCAAAGCCCTACCAAGTTGATCCTTAGAGACCAGACCTAACATAATGCTCAAACAAAGAGAGGAAAACCAGCCCAGGAAGTTCCCAAGGACGCTCTACTGCCTCAGCAACTGTGGATGATCATCTAATAATATGAATAACGGATAGAATTCTTAAAATTCCCAGATAGGGTGCATAAATGCTTTCTAACATCCACTTATATCAGTCTCATATTTGAGGATACTTTTCAAACAATTCATAATTATTTTAAGTATAAAAATATTTTTCCTTTCCACTCAGTTGAGTAGTATATATCATGAAGAAGCCAATTTCATTGGAAATTATACAGTTATTCCAAGATATTGCCATCCTTTAAAAAATAACTGGACAAAAACAGTTTTAAGAGCCATACCAAAAGAAAATCAAGACTTTTTATAAATATACTTTGTTTTTGATTAAAAACAGAGTTAACTCTTATTTCATCAAATGCCTTATTTGTAAAACTGCTCAAAATGACTTTTAACTCATCAAATCTACCCTTATCCTCCCTTTTATTTATTTATTATTATTATTTTTTTGGCTGGGTTGGGTCTTCGATGCTGCGTGTGGGCTTTCTCTAGTTGCGGCGAGTGGGGGTACTCATCGTTGTGGTGCATGGACTTACTGCGGTGGCTTCTCTTGTTGCAGAGCATGGCCTCTAGGCACACAGGCTTCAGTAACTACGGCACACGGGCTTAGTAGTTGTGGCTCGCAGGCTCTTGAGCAGAGGCTCAGTAGTTGTGGAGCACGGGCTTAGCTGCTCCACAGCATGTGGGATCTTCCCAGACCAGGGATCAAACCCGTGTCCCCTGCATTCTTAACCACTGTACCACCAGGGAAGTCCCTATCCTCCCTTTTAAAATAAATACGAAGCTACTTAGGGCTCTGAGAGTCCAAAATCACAAAGAATTAAGCATCAAAGGTGGTACTATCAAAGGTGGTATTCAAAGTCTATGTGGTGTACTAAGCAGATTTTAAAGTCATAATGTGATTTTATACATGCTAATAAATGCCTGGCAGAAGTACATGTCTTCCTGTTTAGAGAGTCATTCAGATTCAAGCAGTATTAACTGCGATGTATCAGGTATTGTGTTAAGCACTTTCATTTAGATTATGGAATTTATATCCAATTCTAGGATAGCATGATCTTTCAAGATGGCTGGGGTAACACAGTGAGAAAAATCACTAAAAGAAATCTGCCAACCACCATAGGTTATCCTATGCCCTAGAAGGCTTAGAGAACAAGTCTACACCCATCAAACCAAACCTCATTCCCTGATCTACCGTATACATGGCCTCGGAAAAACATACACAACCTAGAAACCACCTAAAAACGGAACTGGACAGTAGGATATTTAGTCTCCACATTTGGAGCCTTAAAACTGGGAATGAGGAAAGTCACGGGGGCCTCTTTAAACTGTATCCTCCTTCCTTCCTACAGTAACCAACGAGACAAATGTCAAATGTCAAAACTCGGACTTAGCTATTTATTAAGATTTATGTACAACAACCAATTTAATATACTCTAAGTAAAAGTAAGTGCTGAATACTTATACTGCTCTGTTCCCAAAAGAACATTTAGCAATTGGTGCTGAATACACAGTGTCACATTACCTGAAGAGTAACATAACAGGAAATATGACATAGACAATAAAAATAGGACAGAATGGGGGAAAAAACACAAACCAACCATTCAATACAGGGTTCTATACTCTCCATAATTTCTGCTATCACCAAAGCTGTCTCAATCCTCTTCCACAAGCAACTGCTGCAGGATAAGGCACATCCTATACTCCACAAGTAGCCTTCCCTTCTCCCTCAGGTGGCCGCTTGCTCCCCCTCACTCAACTCTCCAGCACAAGCAACAGCTAGATATACTAAAGACCACAAAAAGCCCATAAACTTGCCTCTCAGGCCTTCCAGTAAAACACAGAATTTATCACTAACATCACTCTTGGACGCAGCCACATCTCAATGCATCCAGTATTTTTTTTTAAACTATACATGTAAGATTTATTTTATACTTTCCACCTCCTTGGTCACTGGACCTGTTATTACATTTGTCAATTTTCTAAGATCAAGTTGCATCCCATTTTTCTCCATATCTGGAAACCCCCAATTGAGTTTAACTTGCTCCATTCTCTGAAACTTCCTACAAACGCACGCTCCTCCACAATGGAAATGGTACACGCCCCCACATGTACCACCAACCACTCTGCTCACAGACAAGAAAGGGCAGAATGTAAAAGTAGATGAACTGATGACTTAAATATATTAGGAAAAAAATAGTGAAGCAAGTACACAAAGGTCTCAAACAAAAGCTTGAGAGCCGAATCTGACCCACAGAGGGACATTTTGTTTGGCCCAGTAGGTGTTTTAGTTAGAAGCCCACATTTAAAAGTAAGATATAATCAGATTTCCCTGGTGGTGCAGTGGTTAAGAATCCACCTGCTAATGCAGGGGACACGGGTTTGAGCCCTGGTCTGGGAAGATCCCACATGCCACAGAGCAACTAAGCCCGTGTGCCACAACTACTGAGCCTGTGCTCCAGAGTCCATGAGCCACAACTACTGAAGCCCGTGAGCCTAGAGCCCATGCTCCGCAACAAGAGAAGCCCATGCACCGCAACGAAGAGTAGCCCCCGCTCGCCGCAACTAGAGAAAGCCCGCGCGCAGCAACAAAGACCCAATGCAGCCAAAAATAAATAAATAAATTTATTTAAAAAAAAAAAAAGTAAGAGATAACAGAGTAAAATCCAGATTTCAGCCTTCTTTTGAGAAATGGAAAGATCTGGCAACCCTAAGCCCAAATTCCTACAAAGTAACACAGGCTGGAACTGAGTAGCAATGTCCCCTTTAGAGCACGCACTGTCCCCTGTTTGGAACAATCCCCCACCTTTATTGTCCATCTGGCTTGCTTCACTGATTAATCAGGGGAAACTGGGGACATCTGAATTTGCTACTCCTGAATTTCAGGCACTAACGTAACTAAAGGACAGTAAACAATAGGTCAGTAAATATCTTCATTTGTTGCTTAACAGTGATCTTTTGTGAGAGCCTAGGATTGGACAAGGTCTCTTCTCCCAGGCGACTTCTGGCTGATGATTTTCTTTTTTTTTTGGCTGCGTTGGGTCTTCACTGCTGCGCACAGGTTTTCTCTAGTTGTGGCGAGCAGGGGCTACTCTTCATTGTGGTGCACGGGTTTCTCATTGCAGTGGCTTCTCTTGTTGTGGAGCACGGGCTCTAGGCACGTGGGCTTCAGTAGTTGTGGCACGCGGGCTTAGTTGCTCCACAGCATGTGGGATCTTCCCAGAGCAGGGCTCGAACCCATGTCCCCTGCATTGGCAGGTGGATTCCTAACCACTGCACCACCACGGAAGTCCCAGCTGAGGATTTTCTTAAAGGGCTCCAAATAATCTGTTGTAGTCTTTAAGAAGACCACAATAGTTAAGAATATGTAAAAAGTGACTGGAGGACGAAAAATAAAGGCTACTTGGAATAGAATGCCTGAACTAAAAGATCAAAATCAGTGGAGTCATCAATTAAAAGAGGTTAAAACCACATAGATGTTTACATAAAAAGAATTTATGACAGGTACAGAATAAAAGCAATTCTCTACAAGAATGATATGTTTTAATTTCTGTTTTATGCAATGAAGTAATTCACTGCATTGGTCTAGCCCTTGGGATAATCAAGAGGCCTGGTTAATATATCTGCCCGGGCTTCGCTGGTGGCTCAGTGGTTAAGAAGCCACCTGCCAATGCAGGGAACATGGGTTCAAGTCCTGGTCCAGGAAGATCCCACATGCCGCAGAGCAACAAAGCCCATGAGCCACAACTACTGAGCCTGCACTCTAGAGCCCATGAGCCACAACTACTGAGCCCACGTGCCACAACTACTGAAGCCCACACGCTTAGAGCCCACGCTCCACAAGAGAAGCCATGGCAACGAGAAGCCCCTGCACCGCAATGAAGACTAGCCCCCGATCACCACAACTAGAGAAAGGCCACGTGCAGCAACAGAGACCCAACACAGTCAAAAATAAATTAATTAATTAAAAAAAAAACATAAACACACACACACACACACACACACACACACACACACACACACACACACACACACACACACCTGGCTGCCTGGAAGGGAGAGAAAAATATTAGGTGTTTTAATGTCTATTCTTTTGCAGAATTAATCAGTTACTTGCTACCTCTTTAAATAAATTATTTTTCAGAAAAGAAAAAAAAGAATGATATATTTAAGTGACTGAACAGCATTTCACATTTAGATAGCACTTTAAATATTTCAAACACTAATAATCTATTTTTCATCTTATTTTGACAAAACCCTTGTGCTATAAAGTTGACTAAGCAGACCTTATTTTCCCCTCACACATACTACAGCATAAAAAAACCAAGAGCCTTCACTAAGGTCACCTAGCTAGTTATGGCAAAGAGAGGATCAGAATCTAGCTGCATTAGCTCATAATCCTGGGCTCCTTCCACTACAATATATTGCTGCTGGTGCATCTCATCCATTGCTAGCCTACAAAGGGTAGAAAGGAGGTTGAAAGTATCCATTCAAGTCTCCAAAATTCCTTCCAATTTCAAGAATGGGACTTCTACTCACTTTCAGGTCCCCAAAGGAGAGTCATTCATTTCCATAGGCCACTGCTTGGCCCTGAATTTGTGTGTCATATGTATGTTTTGTCTTCCCAATGATTTTGAAAGTTTCTCCAGGAGGCGGCAAATACCATGTCTCTTTGTATGTCCAACAAAAATGCTCAAATGTTTTATTATTTATACACAAAACTTAACAAATAACTCCATCTCTCGTTCCAAGAAACAAAGGGCTAGAAGTAACCTTAAGCGATTTTCAGAAATAATGACAAGGGGGGCTTCCCTGGTGGCACAGTGGTTAAGAATCTGCCTGCCAATGCAGGGGACACGGGTTCGAGCCCTGTTCCAGGAAGATCCCACATGCCATGGAGCAACTAAGCCCGTGCGCCACAACTATGGAGCCTGTGCTCTAGAGCCCGCGTGCCACAACTACTGAAGCCTGTGAGCCTAGAGCCCATGCTCGGCAACAAGAGAAGCCACCGCAATGAGAAGCCTGTGCACCACAATGAAGAGTAGCCCCTGCTCACCCGCACGCAGCAATGAAGACCCAACGCAGCCAAAAAATAAATAAAATGTAAATAAAATTAAAAAAAAAGAAATAATGACAAGGACATCTAAGTTATATTATGAAGGGAAAAAAAGTAAGAAGAAAAGGTAGCTAGGGATACAAGTTTTATCTGTGTTTTATAAACCTCAAAGAACTAAGTCATCTTTTTGTCATCTGCAAAAAGAGAAATCTAACTTTGGTGGGTTAATATTTTGCAAATATCTAAAAGATTTTCTTTTACTTAAAAAATATATATATAGTATTTGTATAAATAAATATACAACATATATGTATAAATATACATATAGATGTCTCTATATGATATGCCTGAACACCAATAAAAATCTTTGTTGTTTAAGAGTGATCTTTTGTGAAGCCTAGAGCCTAGAGCTGGCAAGATATCTTCTCCCAGGTCACTTTTAGCCTGATGATTTTCTTAAAACGTTCCAAATAATTTGTTATAATATGCATATTTAACATTCATGGATATAATATTCATGGCATGCTTTTCGGTTTATGCACATAAAGCCTTCATGAGGTAGGACATTTTAAATCTCTACTTAGAATGGAAATAAGAGAGTCAGTAGCCAAAATAAAAATCTAGAGAAGAAATACAGCCCATTAATTTGGATTATAACAAGAATAACATTTTATCCCTGCACAATGACAGTGCTTGTATATATCCTAGTTATTTGAAACAACTTTACACATCAACCAACTTCTTCAGAACATTGGTTTTTCTATGCCAAGAACTATCCAAAAGCTTCCCAATAAGATTTAATGCTAACCGTGAGGTACATTACTTACAGGATATGCTAGGAATTTTCCACTTGCAAAGGGCAATCTAATCCTTGGTGTTATAACCCATGGGGAAAAAAGGCACTCTAATATAGTGTTGGAGGGAGTAGAAACTGGTAATTTGATAATACTGTATATACCAAAACTATAAATGCATAAATCTTTTGACCTAAAAATTCCCCTTCTAGGAATCTGGTCTGAAGATAAACTTGAAAATGTATGAAATGGCATGCTACTAAGTAATTTACTGCAGTACTATTAGAAGGGTAAATTTTTGGAAACAACTGAAATTATGTCGGGACTAGTTAAATAAACGGTGATATGTCCATACAGTGGAATACCATGTAGCCTTAAAAATGAGAGAGAGAAAGCTCTCTTTGTCCTGATATGAAAAAAATCTCCAAGATATAGTAAATGAAAAAAGCAAAGAGCAGAACCATGTAATGCATTCTGTAACATGTGTAAAAAGGGGTGCGGGGTAGGGGGAGGAATAATGTATATAGAGAGATACACATAAAATATCTCTGGAAGGACACCCAAGAATATTACTTGCCTCTAGGAAGTGAAATAAGGTGGGTGGACAGTAGAATAAAAGGAAGATTTTTCACTCTATATTTTTTTTCATTTTTGAATTTGAACCATGTAAATGTACTACCTGGTTAAAACATTAAATTTAACCAATGTATTAATCTGTATAAAAAGTTTAGACAGTTACTTCAGGATTTATAATCTGAGAACACTGTATTATAATTAACACTACAAATGTAACAACTTTGGCTATTTCTTCCATGGAAACACCCATTAGTCCACCCCTAAAGATATTATACAGCCACAGAATACAGAGCCACAAGGGGCTGTGAAAAACCTGAACATCTCAATTTACAGATAAGAAAACTATGGCCCAAAGAGGTTAAATAACCTCACCAATGGACACAACTAGTAGCTGGCAAAGTATGGCCTAGAACCTGACCCACATTTCAAAATATTCTCATGTATTTTCTCCATCCCCCAAACTGTTTCTTCACTACCGCAAAGAGCCAACAAGTGTCCACCAAGACCGTAGCTGCATTTTGAAGATAACATGAATGACAGAGCTAGTGTGAGCTAATATCCTATCTCTGTGAGATACTTTTCAATGCTCACAGGGGAACCACAAAGGGTAAGGTCTTGCTTCTCCTGGGTCATGTTTTAGCAGAGACAAAGGGTAGTTAAAGCCATAAGATAAAAATGGGGAGAGGATAGGGGGGAATCTTCCAACAAAGTCAATTATACTAGAAAAATTGAGAATAACATTAAGCAACTTTACAATCAGGTAATTCAAATTTATTTTTATATTAAAACAAACACCAATCTACTGTGGCAAAGAATATAAAATGCACATGAATTTTAAGGTAGACAAGATACTTATAAAGAAATTTCATGCTGCTTCTGATTGATCCTGAACCCAGTGGCCTAGAAGTACACACATGCATTCTCTTAAACTCTTAAGAGGCAGGAAGGCTTGAGAACTACTACACCAAAGGAATTAAAAGTGTTCTCAATGGCAGTGGAAAGAGCAAAGGATTAGAGCTAGACAGACCTGGACATGCAGCCTCATTCTTGCCATTGTGTGACCTTGGATCAGTTATTCAACCTTAAGCTCAGAGCCTGTTCCTTCATCTGTAAAATGTGGTCCATATTACTTACCTTGGAGTGCTGTTATAAGGATTGGAGATATTGATGATAAGCAAACTGCCTGAACTCTAGAAGGAGTACAATAAATGACAGCTACTATTACAGCCATCACAAACCTATCAGAATCTTTATAGCTAACCATTTATTGGGGTTCAATCTGTTAGAACAAGATAATGTGAGCAATGGATGCTATCAGCCCTCCCAAACTGTCACAGAAAAAAAAAATAGGCCAACAGGATAAAATTACCTATGTGAAAAGTTTATTATACTTACATATTTCATTTCAAACTTCTTAGCCAACATTTCCACTTCTTGCCTCTCTTGATGATCATCATTGAACGGGTCTTCCATGTAAATGGGCTTCTTCTGCTTCAAAGTGAATGGTAAAAGAAATAGAAATATTAGTATTACTTCAACCAGAATTGAATATACCTAAATTTAAAACATGAGTCAATTTTTCCAAATATTAACAAAGTTAGAAGCATTAAAAAGTAACTAAAGGGCTTCCCTGGTGGCGCAGTGGTTGAGAGTCCGCCTGCCGATGCAGGGGACGCGGGTTCGTGCCCCGGTCCGGGAGGACCCCACGTGCTGCGGAGCGGCTGGGCCCGTGAGCCATGGCCGCTGGGCCTGCGCATCCGGAGCCTGTGCTCCGCAACGGGAGAGGCCACGGCAGTGAGAGGCGCACGTACCACAAAAAAAAAAAAAAAAAAAAGTAACTAAAAAGGGACTTCCCTGGTGGCACAGTGGTTAAGAATCCACCTGCCAATGCAAGCGACATGGGTTCGAGCCCTGATCCGGGAAGATTCCACATGCTGCGGAGCAACTAAGCCCGTGCACCACAATTACTGAGCCTGTGCTCTAGAGCCCATGAGCCACAACTACTGAGCCTGCGTGCCACAACTACTGAAGCCCCCACGCCTAGATCCCGTGCTCTGCAACAAGAGAAGCCACTGCAATGAGAAGCCTGCACACCGCAACAAAGAGCAGTCCCCACTCGCCGCAACTAGAGAAAGCCCGCGTGCAGCAACGAAGACCCAACGCAGCCAAAAATAAATAAATAAATTGAAAAAAAAATTTTTAATAAAAAAGTCACTAAAAAGGAAACTAATACAACACTGTAAATCAACTACACTTCATTTAAAAAACTAAATTTTTTTAAAATTAGAAAACAAAAAATTCAACAGTAAAAAAAAAGGAAATAGAATGAAATGTTGGTTTATAGCAAAAATATTTGCAGTTTTAATGAACTCTTACACATTCTAAAGTTTTTTGGTGGTTAAGAACTCAACAATTCAAACTGTCTTCACCCACAAAATGATCTATGGTTACCCCATCAAAAATAAAAAGGCCAAAGAACCCAAGAAAATTAGGTAAACATGAAAATCCCACCTATAACTCTAGTTTGAGATCTTCCCAACAAAGATTAACCACTTTGGTCAGACAATGCTTCTAAAAGGTTATTGGAATCTAGGTTATTACAATCAACATTTAATCATCTGCCCTGAGTTAGCACTGGAGTATCTGTAGCTGCTACAGCTTTTTGCTGAGGCCTAGCATTGACCACCTCTGTATCACCTACATCCTGTCAATGAAAATCCATTCAGAAAATACATACGACTTGTAAACGAAGCACAAAAGTTCAATTGCTACAAACAGATTATATTATCATAGCTTCTTTCTAGCAAGGAGAGTGAAAATCTACTATAATGCATGGTTTAAAACACACACAAACAAGGCTCCCCTGGTGGCAAAGTGGTTAAGAATCCACCTGCCAATGCAGGGGACACGGGTTCAAGCCCTGGTCCGGGGAGATCCCACATGCCGTGGAGCAAGTAAGCCCGTGCGCCATAACTCCTGAGCCTGCGCTCTAGAGCCCGCGAGCCACAACTACTGAGCCTGTGTGCCACAACTACTGAAGCCCATGCACCTAGAGCCCATGCTCTACAACAAGAGAAGCCACCGCAATGAGAAGCCCACGCACCGCAATGAAGAGTAGCCCCTGCTCGCCACAACTAGAGAAAGACCGCGCGCTGCAACGAAGACCCAACGCAGTCAAAAATAAATAAATAAAATAAATACATTTATAAAAAATAAATTAAAAAAAACAAACACAGACACAGAGCTAGGATCCCACATTTGCCATCTATTGACCAAAACAAACAAAAAGATACATCACATCCTTCACTATTTTCACAGACACATTTCATAGATATACATATATACACACACACATATATATATTTCAATATACAAAAAACCCAAAACAAGGAGCTACATGTGGATAAAAATGCTATTTTCATCTAATTATGAACAACTAAGAAGTCCATTTAAAAAAAAGGCTAGATGCTATTACTGATGTAGCATCTTCAAGCAGTAATTAAAAATGAAAATATATCACAGCCGAAATATTAGATACAGATTTGCCCTGAAGGGCAAGAAAAAATGCAGAAGGGATGAAGATTTGCAGTTTGAAACTGAGATACATGATCCTGGCTATTAAGTCTGAGACATCATTAATCTAAAAATATGACAAAAATATGGACATAATGAATACAAAACAATTCATCATACCTAGGGCATTAGAATTAAAGGATACATCTTAAAGCTTAAAGGAATTTTTGAATCAATTTTTTAAATTATCTATTATAATAAGTAATATATTTATAGAATCTTTTATTCCAATAGGAGTTACCAATGGAAAATATAAATATGACCTGAAAGGAAACGAACTAGCAGAAATAGACTGGTGATGAAATAAGAAGTACTAGGCATATTCAGGGCATAGCCTTAACTTGAGACTAAAGTTAAGCAGAGTAAACAACCACCATGACTTGCTTGCCATTATAAACAGTTTCCTTCATGTCACTATGAAATCCAAATACTAGGTCTTACTACTGGTCTGACCCATTTTATATGTGCAAATATAAATACACGAATATATATTTTTAATAAGAATCACCTTATACACCATTCTGAACTATTTTATGTAGACTTTATATAGGCAGCAAAAGTAAATCTCTTATTTACCCTTGCTAGTTTATAAAAATAAACTTAAGAAAACTGAGTCACCTTTCTTTCACAGTTAAGAAGTAACGCTTATCCACAATCAAGGCTCTAAGTAAGCTTTACCTTTTTCAGGTGAAAAGATCTGACAATTAGTAAATATCAAAATTACCAACCACCCACAGGCAAAAGTGACCCAATGATTCTGTCTCTTGATGTTAACTCATTAACGTCATTTTCAGGAGAGCTTTCGTATATGTTATCCGAAACATGCAGTGTGACAAGCAATGGAATATCATAGAATTCTCTGGTAACAATATAATCACATTAACACTATAATCATTTATTTTCTTTTTATACTGAATGTTCAATTAACCATGTTTATAGGAAGATGTTTTCTGGTTAAGTGATTTTCTGGTTTACTAAGAGTTAAAAAAGAATTTCTTGTGTATCAATTCCCCTTAGCCAGAAATGGTGAACAAATTAATCTTTCAGGATAGAGATGATTGCAATGTCTCAGCCTCAATCAAGGATCAATACTCTATAGATAACAAGGTTAAGAGTTTAGCTAACCTGTGTCCTGACAACCTAGACGAGGTTTTGTTTTCCATATTTTGCCAACACACGCTCATTTAATTGTTTTTCCGTATTAATAAGAAGTTTAGAAAAATTTCTAACTGCATTAGGTTAATTGGGGTTTTACTGTTCATTTCGTATTTACAAAGGGGGATGATTTAAATTCACCCTAGTACAGACGGTATTCACATGTAACAGATTTTTTTATACTTAACACCTATCAAGTAAAATCTTATTGGGTGATAGATGGCTATTTCAAAATCTTAGAAACTTTTCTTCTTTTAATTTTACAAGATCTCTTTTCCTCCCCTTTCTACTCTAACCCTGCTACATAGTACGTTGTTCAATTACAATAACTTAAAATTAAAACTATTTTGAAAATATTACAACATCACTAAAAATAAACTGGACTCCTCCTGAGGGCAAATTTGGGAATCACCACTTTGCAGATCAATTCTATTGCTTACATTTTGCTTTTTGATGGTTTCTCTTCCTAGGATTTCCTTTCATGGAAATGTGACAACTTCATTTAGAAAGGTGTTTTCTACACTTTCTTATGCAATAAATATGTTCACTGGGAGTAACCATAGGAAAATCTGGCAAATCTTTGTTGCAAAGGTACACTGTATAAGCAATGGATTTTTTGGTTCAGTGGAATATGACAAATGATATATGGCTGAATGTACAAGAAATCTGGACTAAAATACCCCAAATTGATAGTGTAAACAGAAAAATTAAACTGAATTATTCACCTTTCTCCTATTACATGAAACTATTAATTCTGATATTATCAAGTTAATACGATAGGGTATCAAAATTAACTTTATACTTATAATTAAAAGATACGTATCTATTATTAGTTTATCATAGTATCAATATTACAGCATAAAGAGGGTCATAACAGAGGTCTTTGTATATCTACTATAACTCTTATTTCAGTTCATTTTGGCAGGACTTTCTAAATTTAAACTATATGAGTTAATTGTAAGAATTCTGCTTTACTAAGAATTGGTACTAGCATGGAAAAAAGTATTAATAAGACACATATGAGCACTTTGTACACCAGCCTCCTTATTTGCAAAATGTGGATAAATGTGTCTGTCTCATGGAGCTCTACTGGACTAAATTCCACAAGCCATGTACTACGCTTAGAACTGTGTCTAGCACATTGTAAGAAATCAGTAAATGTTAGCCATTACTATGTATTTTTCCCAAATATAATCACCTGTAACTTATGATGTAGATTAGGAAGTAAAACTGCAAGTTTACATAGATTAGAAGAGCAAACATAGTACAATTTTTTGAAAAATGCTCCAATCCAGTATTTGCAAAAATCTTTTGGGGAAAAAAATGGCATCACTTTATAAATGACAGGGGCACTAAAGTGAATCTAAAGCACAAAATGTTATGTGGAAATGACCAAAATGATCTCTATCCTTAACAATTCATTTTGGTTTGACCACACAGCAGTATTTGTAAATAATGATCAAAAGATTAGTTGGCCTTACAATAAACAAAATCTAGTGACGTTGTTTAGTATGATATTTTTAAACTAAGGTATTCATTTCAACTATAAAGATAATTGAAGATGAAAATAAAACAAGTGACTTCTGGAGTCCATTAGACCTGTGCTAAAGCAAAACCTAATAAAGAGCATAGTCTCTAAACAACAGAGGAAACTGTTCTCTTATTATTGTTACTCTACCATTTCCCTTTCTAGTTTACTTCTGAACATCACGAACCAACAATAAAAATTAGTTATCAACGAACCTCTCTCCTATCTCCATTGTTCACCAGTTCCACCAAAGGCATACCTATATATTTTCAATAAAGTTTTTAGAAATTCAAAGCTAAGTTTTTTTTCATCACTCTTCAAAAATTACAATGGCCAAGTGCAATATCCTCCAAGTAGGACCAATAAACTAATGATATGTACTCAAACAAGGATATGATGGTAGGCACCAAATACGAGACACCCTCCCATTCAATTATTGTATGAACACTAGAGAAAACAAAGCTAAAAAGGTTTACCAATATCAACACGAGAGAGAAAAATAAGGAACCAGATAACTAACCCCCGTAACCTCCAATCCTAAAGTGGAATCCTTACTCTGAAAATGTTTAGATTACTTTTAAATCCCCTTTCAATTAAGATAAATACCCCACGCTCAGAAGCACATCTCAGCACCCAGCACAACAGCGATGAAGGTAAGGATGATACTGGAGAGGTTACACAATCTCTCTGCTTCAGACTGGGGGGCGTGTCCCCCAACTGGAGCTCCGCAAGCAAAACCCAACAACGCAACGTGCAGGGCCCCCAGATTTTTTGTGGGAAGCCGAGAGGAAACCTGAGGTTTCGAAAGGTGCAGAGGGAAGCCGGTTTGGAACAGCGTTTGGAGCGGGCGTACGATGGCGGTGGCGAGGGGGGGGTTAGTGGAGCCGGGTGGGAGCCTCGGCCAACACTGGGGACCAGAGGAAAGCAGCACCAACCGCCCGTCCACCCGCTCGGCCCCTGCCCCCTCCAGCCACCCTCTGGGGCAACCCGAGACACGCAAGGTGGGCTTCGGAAGGGGCAAACCACTGGGGGAGGCGGACGGGTCCTGAGGCTCCCGGGGTCTAGGGGATGAGGGAGGGATCTTCTGTACCCGTTGTTCTCCGCACAGCAACAGCTCCGGGTAGCTGAACTCCACGCAGCTCTCGTCGGTGGGATCCTTGAGCACCAGCTCCAGGCGCACTGTCTCCTTCGACGGCCTCTGCTGCGGCTCGGCCCGGGAAGCCGACTCCCGCGGCGGAGGCGGCTGCAAGTGCAACTGCGGGAGCGGCGGCGGCGGCGGCGGCGGCTCGGGCCTAGGGGGCTCGCGCTGCAGCGACATGGGCGGCTCGGCGCGGCTGACCTCGCGCTGGGGGAGCGGCTTCTCCCGCGGCGGGGGCTGCGCGTCCGACCGGGGGGCAACCTCCCGCGGGGCCGACTGCTCCGCCCGGGCCGGCTCGCGGTACGGCTGCGGCTCCAGTCGGGGGGGCTCGCGAGGGTAGTCGGGCTCGCGTTCGGCCCCCGGGAACTCGGCCTCGCGCCGCCTCACCGGTGACAGGCTAATAAACGCTACTCTGCGTGGCTCCGCCATCCCCACTGTTCTGGCCCTCTGCCTTCGCTCGAGCCGGCGCTCGGTTCTACGCCGAGTTGTTTGCCTGCCTGCCCTTCCTTTTGCTCTCCGTCGCTTTTCTTCCCTCCACCACCCTCAGCCGTCGCCGCCGACGCCACCGTGAGTGCGGACTGTCCCCCCTTCCCCGCCACTATGTTCTGATGGGCTCCACCGCCATCGCCAGGATCGTTGCGGCCGCCATGTTGGATCCCCCACATAAATAGAAGCAGGCCGCTGAGCGGGCGCATGCGCAGACAGGAGACGCTCACATCCACCGTCGTGGCTGTGGCTCAGTTTTCCTCTTTTCCTCCCAACAGCCTGGAGTCCAGACAGGTCAGCGGAAGTGACGTCATGGCAAGACCGGTTTCCTTGGAAACAGAGACGCCGTCTGCGCCCTTCCTAAAGGGGAGGGGTCTGGGGTTTCCGGAGAAGCTTCCTATTCGCACCTGGAAACCAGAGGCGCGTTTGGGGCTCGCCCAAAGGCGAGCGTCGGAGATGTGCCTGGGACGGATCTGGCTATGGCGCCGGTCGCCTCCCGCTCTCGCTTTCAGAGAGTTGGGGTTGTCAGCTGGTTAGTCAAGGCGGATGCGGGGAAAGGGTAGAGGGACGCAGGGACCAGCCTCGGTGTATGCCCGGCCAGCACCCCCGCAGCCCGAAGTATCGGGGGAAGAAAGGAAATGGCTAACTCCAGCCGAACTCGCCCTGCGGCTTCCCTGCGCAAAGCGCGACGTTGACTCCCACAGGCCTCCCGTTCCTAAACCGACTCCTGTTTTTCTCGCCCAGCTGCAGGGAGGATTGTGTGACACGGTCGTAAAATGCTCAGTAACGTTTTGCAGTTGGGAAATTGAACACGCAAATGAACATGGGCTCGTTCATAAAGTCTAAACTGTTTAAATTAATTTTTAAAAAAAGACTCTTCTCAACAGAGTTTGATGGTATTTTATGGGACGTACTCTCTTGAAAGTGGAATGCTAAATGACCCATTTCCGGTAGGAGAGGAGCCTTAATTGGGAAGGCCTCATAGTCACACCTGTAATAAACTAATTGAAATTCACCTTTAAAAGAATGAGGATTACCATCCATTTTAATCCATTTAATGGAAAACAAATCTAAGGGCTCGCCTTCCACACCTTCTGTTAATTCAATTAACCGGATTAACAATGTTAACACCTACTGATGACTCTTTGAGTCAGTATGATGTCATAGATGAATTCTGAATGGGTTCCGGTTTTTTGCCCTCCTATTACTTTCCCTATTTGTATAAAGATGGTGTTGGAATCGATGGTATGATGTTCCCTCGCAGTTCTCAATTGCTCATACAAAAATCCTAAATACTTTTTTGGAGGAGTGAGGGCCTTCGAAGAGGCTGGGAATAGGTCAAAGTCAATTCTTGTTCAATGCAAAGTCAGAATATCTTTGTCTAAAATATTAGATTACCTAAAATGTGTAAGATATTCATGCTATCTAACTGTAATGCTGTAAGATCAGTCATTCAGTTTTTGTTATATATAAAATATCCTGTGAGTTCAAGCTACTCATACCTTTTTATGAATAATTAGTATCTAAAACATCTTCAATTCTGATAATTTCACAAACTCTCAAATCTCATGTTGAAGATTAATGTTCAATCCAGGGTGTGGTAATCTTGCACCTATGGAGAAGTGTATTTATAGAAAAAGGGCAAATCAATCTGATCCTTTAATGCCTTTCCATTAATGTTCTATCCTAGAGGCAGAGCAGCAGGATTGTCCCCAAATCCCTGTCTCCCATTTTACCCAAAATGAATTTACCAATAAGCTTAAAATGGCTGCCTTGTGGAATTAAGCAATAGGAAAAACATAATTGACAATAGCAGAGACAAACAGAATTAACATAAATAGGTAGATTTCAAGACAGTTCAATGTCATGGTAGTACTTTTTATGTTATTCCTCTCTGAGGAAGACACGTTTAAGACTAGAATGTCTTGGGAAGATCCAAAGGCAGAATATCACAAAAAAAGAAAAGCAACTGCAAAAAGACTGTGTAGGGAGTGAACTTGGTGAATTGGCCAAAAGGTCAGAGTGGCTGGAGCACAGTGAGCAAGATGGGGAAAGATGTAGGACACAAATCTGAGACAAGAATAAAATTGTATTTCACACCTTACAGAAGGATAAATATCTAATGAATCAAAGTTTTAAATGTAAAAAGTGAAATCAGGCATGGTGCCAACATGTCTGCCATCTTGGGGCAGCCATTCCTGCCTTCTTCCAGCAACAGCGGGGGAAGCTGGATTCCACGATGGCAGCAGCAGGGTTCGTGGCAAGAATCATGGCTTGCAGGCTGCCCCGGGTGGTCTCGTCTTCCTGCAGCTTGTAGACCCTCAGGCTTAGGAGCTGATTCAAGCACACAGCCTTACAAGGGTAAGGTGTTCTTGAGACGATCTGTACCAAATCCATGACTGAACCCAGTGAACACTGCTATACAAACGTTTAACATTCTGGCAGCACATGCGGAGACCTACTCTTTTAGCCACCGGCTGCTGGAGACAACCTCGTAGACAAATTGCTACCAAGTCAGCCTGTTCTAGCTGAATGGCTATTGTAGACCCTCATAATCTGACTTCATAATGGAGACTGCCACACTCACTGCTCTGTGGCTGACAGGGTCGTGGTGCTCTGGCTGGGTGTCAGACCTCAGCCTCTGAGGTGGCAGAGCCAAGTTCAGGACTCTGGATCACCAGAGTCCTTCTGGCCCCATGTAATGTCAATCAGCGAGAGCTCTCCCAGAGACCTCCATCTCAATGCTAAGACCCAGCTCCACCCAACGGCCAGCAATCTCCAGTGCTAGATGCCCCATGCCAATCAACTAGCAAGACAGGAACACAACCCCACCCATTAGCAGAGAGAATGCCTAAAATCATACTAAGTTCTCAGACACCCCAAAACACACCACCGGATGCAGCCCTGCCCACCAGAAAGACAAGATCCAGCCCCACCCACCAGAACACAGGCACCAGTCCCCTCCACCAGGAAGCCTACACAAGCCAGTGAACCAGCCTCATGCACTGGAGGCAGACACCAAAAACAATGGGAACTATGAACCTGCAGCCTGCAAAAAAGAGACCCCAAACACAGTAAGTTAAACAAAATGAGAAGACAGAGAAATATGCAGCAGATGAAGGAGCAAAGTAAAAACCCACCAGACCAAACAAATGAAGAGGAAATAGTCTACCTGAAAAAGAATTCAGAGTAATGATAGTGAAGATGATCCAAAATCTTGGAAATAGAATGGAGGAAATACAAGAAACGTTTAACGAGGACATAGAAGAATTAAAGTGCAAACAAACAATGATGAACAACACAACAACTGAAATTAAAAATTCTCTAGAAGGAATCAATAGCGGAATAACTGAGGCAGAAGCATGGATAAGTGACCTGGAAGATAAAATAGTGGAAATAACTATCGCAGAGCAGAATAAAGAAAAAAGCATGGAAAGAATTGAGGACAGTCTCAGAGACCTCTGGGACAACATTAAGCACACAAACATTCGAATTTAGGGGTCCCAGGAGAAGAAGAGAAAAAGAAAGGGTCTGAGAAAATATTTGAAGAGATTATAGTTGAAAACTTCCCTTCCCTAACATGGGAAAGGAAATAGTCAATCAAGTCCAGGAAGCACAGAGAGCCCCATACAGGATAAATCCAAGGAGAAACATGCCACGACACATATTAATCAAACTATCAAAAATTAAATACAAAGAAAAAATATTAAAAGCAGCAAGGGAAAAGCAACAAATAACATACAAGGGGATCCCCATAAGGTTAACAGCTGATCTTTCAGCAGAAACTCTGCAAGCCAGAAGGGAGTGGCTGGACATATTTAAAGTGATGAGAGGGAAAAACCTACAACCAAGATTACTCTACCCAGCAAGGATCTCACTCAGATTCCATGGAGAAATTAAAACCTTTACAGACAGCACAAATTAAGAGAATTCAGCACCACCAAACGAGCTTTACAACAAATGCTAAAGGAACTTCTCTAGGCAACAAACACAATAGAAGAAAAAGGAACATACATGTCAATAATTACTTTAAAAGTAAATGAATTAAATGCTCCAATCAAAAGACATAGACTGGTTGAATGGGTATAGAAACAAGAACCATGTATATGCTGTCTACAAGAGACCCACTTCAGACCTAGGGACACATACAGACTGAAAATGAGGGGATGGAAAAAGATGTTCCATGCAAATGGAAATCAGAAGAAAGCAGGAGTAGCAATTCTCATATCAGACAAAATAGACTTTAAAATAAAGATTATTACAAGAGATGAAGAAGGACACTACATAATGATAAAGGGATCAGTGCAAGATGAAGATATAACAATTGTAAATATTTATGCATCCAACATAGGAGCACCTCAATACATAAGGCAAATGCTAACAGCCATAAAAGGGGAAATCAACAGTAACACAATCACAGTAGGGGACGTTAACACCTCACTTTCACCAATGATCATCCAAAATGAAAATATATAAGGAAGCACAAGCTTTAAATGACACATTAAACAAGATGGACTTAATTGATATTTATAAGACGTTTAATCCCAAAACAACAGAATACACTTTCTTCTCAAGTGCTCATGGAACATTCTCCAGGATAGATCATATCTTGGGTCACAAATCAAGCCTTGGTAAATTTAAGAAAATTGAAATTGTATCAAGTATCTTTTCTGACCACAGCACTATGAGACTAGATATCAATTACAGGAAAATAAAACTAAAAAATACAAGCACATGGAGGCTAAACGATACGCTACTAAATAACCAAGAGATTACTGAAGAAATCAAAGAGGAAATCAAAAATATCTAGAAACAAATGACAATGAAAACACAATCAAGACAGTATGGTTGGTACTGGCACAAAAACAGAAATAAAAATCAGTGGAACAGGATAAAAAGCCCAGAGATAAACCCACACACATATGGTCATCTTTGATAAAGGAGGCAAAAATATACAATGGAGAAAAGACAGCCTCTTCAATAAGTGGTGCTGGGAAAACTGGACAGTTACATGTAAAAGAATGAAATTAGAACACTCCCTAACACTGTATACAACAAAAAAAAGTGGATTAAAGACCTAAATGTAAGGCCAGACACTATCAAACTCTTAGAGGAAAACATAGGCAGAGCTTTTGCACAGCAAAGGAAACCATAAACAAGACCAAAAGACAACCCTCAGAATGGGAGAAAATATTTGCAAATGAAGCAACTGACAAAGGATTAATCTCCAAGATATACAAGCAGCTCATGAAGCTCAATATCCAGAAGACAAACAACCCAATCCAAAAACGGGCAGAAGACCTAAACAGACATTTCTCCAAAGAAGACATAGATTGCCAACAAACACATGAAAGAATGCTCAACATCATTAATCATTAGAGAAATGCAAATCAAAACTACAATGAGGTATCACCTCACACCGGTCAGAATGGCCATCATCAATAAATCTACAAGCAGTAAATGCTGGAGAGGGTGTGGAGAAAAGGGAACCCTCTTGCACTGTTTGTGGGAATGTAAAGTGATATGGCCACTATGGAGAACAGTATGGAGGTTCCTTAAAAAACTAAAAGTAGAACTACCATACAACCCAGCAATCCCACTACTGGGCATATACCCTGAGAAAACGATAATTGAAGAAGAGACATGTACCACAATGTTCATTGCAGCTCTATTTACAATAGCCAGGACACGGAAGCAACCTAAGTGTTCACTGACAGTTGAATGGATAAAGAAGATGTGGCACATATATACAATGGAATATTCCTCAGCCGTAAATAGAAACGAAATTGAACTATTTGTAGTGAGGTGGATGGACCTAGAGTCTGTCATACAGAGTGAAGTAAGTCAGAAAGAGAAAAACAAATACCATATGCTAACACACATATATGGAATCTTAAAAAAAAAAAAAAAAGGTTCTCATGAACCTAGGGGCAGGACAGGAATAAAGACACAGACATAGAGAATGGACTTGAGGACACGGGGAGGGGGAAGGGTAAGCTGGGACGAAGTGAGAGAGTAGCACTGACATATATACACTACCAAATGTGAAATAGATAGCTAGTGGGAAGAAGCTGCATAGCACAGGGAGATCAGCTCAGTGCTTTGTGTCCCCGTAGAGGAGTGGGATAGGGAGGGTGGGAGGGAGAAGCAAGAGGGAGGGTATATGGTGATATATGTATACATATAGCTGATTCACTTTGTTAAAAGCAGAAACTAACACACCATTGTAAAGCAATTATACTCCAAAAGATGTTAAGAAAAATAATGCAATAAATATAATATTTCACTTTCACATTTTTCAATAAAAATAATTGTAGTTTCTTCACTTAAAAAAAAAGAAATCATAAAAACTTTAGAAGAAATCAGGTGAGATTTTTTTTTAAAACTCACACTAGGAAAGGCCTTTCCAAGTATGATTGATAATTGCAACTATTTAAAATAAATTTCATGGGGCTTCCCTGGTGGTGCAGTGGTTAAGAATCTGCCTGCAAATGCAGGGGACACGGGTTCGAGCCCTGGTCCGGGAAGATCCCACATGCCGTGGAGCAACTAAGCCCCTGCACCACAACTACTGAGCCTGTGCTCTAGAGCCAGCGAGCCACAACTACTGAGCTCATGTGCCACAACTACTGAAGCCCAAGAGCCTAGAGCCCATGCTCTGCAACAAGAAAAGCCACTGCCAAGAGAAGTCTGCGCACCGCAAGGAAAAATAGGCCCCACTTGCCTCAGCTAGAGAAAGCCCACACACAGCAACAAAGACCCAACACAGCCAATAAATACATAAATAAATAAATAAAATTTTGAAAAATAATAAAATAAAATAACTTTCATGAAAGAAAAACAGCATCAGTCAAAAGGCAGATGACAAACTGGAATAAAATTGCAACACCTTTCACAAAGAGTGAATTTCCCTAATCTATAAAGATCAAGGAGACACAACAGTAATAACCTAATAGAAAAATGGGGAAAGACATGAACAGATAGTTCACTGGAAAGGAAATAGAAACGGCTATCAAGTGAATGAAATATGCTTAACCTGACTCAGTTGCTGAATGAAGGAATATGTGCATTTCTAATTTGATAAATTACCCTCCATAGAATGTATCAATTTATATTCTACCACCAATGCATGAGGGTCTCTATTTCCTAATATCCTTGAAAATATATTATGTTATCTGCCTTTTTAAAATATTTATTTATTTGGCCGCGCCAGGTCTTAGTTGCAGCGTGCGGGATCTTCGTTGCCGCGTGCGGGATCTAGTTCCCTGACCAGGGAGCAAACCCAGGCCCCTTGCATTGGGAGCGTGGAGTCTTAACCACTGGACCACCAGGGAAGTCCCTATTAGCTTTTTTGATCTTTGCCAAGCTGATATATTTATTTAAATGATTTTAGTGTACATTTCTCTTATGATAAGTCGATATATTCACTGGAATTCGAAGCAATCTTCAAAAACATGTTTCATCACTAAGATCTATACTTAAGTGAAAAAAACAACATGCAGAACAATATTTAGTATACTACTATTTGTGCAAAAAGAGAAAACATTGTGCTAAAGGGGGGAAATAATGTATTTTTTTTCCCTTTAGAAAACTTTATTCTGAAGTGACAAAATGCACAGCATATGTTTCTTTTATGAAAATCCATAGGTAGATTTTTTTTAATATAACATAGTTGTACAAGGGGAAATATGTTTTGTTAGTATAATCTTACCAAGAACGTAAGAAAGGAAAGACTGATATATTGAAATACGTTTGGCTTCTGGCAGAAAGGTACCGTTCTGAAGAAATGAGAAAAATAGCACCAGGGCCGATTAACCATGCCTCCCCCCTATTATTTATATATACATAAAATATCTGGATGTAGACACATGCAACTGAAAAGTGATCTGTGGAGGGACACTGTGTGGCTTGAAACAGAAGTGGTTTAACTATCAGCTGGAGATAGTCGAGGTGTGCTTGTTTTGAGCTGAAGCCAACTCTGGTAGCTGAACATTGGCATCTTTTTTTAATTTTTAAATTAAGGAATTCTTTTTTTTTTATGGGCATCATTTTTTTCTTTTGAATTTTATTTTATTTATTTTTTATACAAATTAAGGAATTCTTAACATACAGGAAAATGCATACGACAATGAATTTTTCTTCTTGTATACAACCCTTTAACCACTACCCATTTCAAGATACATAAGGTTTCTTTAACCCCAGAAAGGTCTTTCATGTTCCTTTCCACTCAGAACTCTCACAGAAGTTACCCCCATTCTGACTGCTTTCACCATAGATTAGTTTTGCCTGTTCTTGAAACTTACATACACAGACTGATATGGTATGTACTCATTATGTACTATTATGTCTGGCTTCTTTCAATCAACACAATGGGGTTTTCTTGTTTGTTTTGTGTGTGTGTGTGTTTTCTTTTTTGGCCGCATTGCGCAGCACGTGGGGTCTTAGTTCCCCACGAGGGACTGAACCTATGCCCCCTGAATTTGAAGTGCAGAGTCTTAACAACTGGACCGCCAGGGAAGTCCCATGTGTGTGTTTATTTTTTAAAACATTATTTTTAGTGGGAATTCCCTGGCGGTCCAGTGGTTAGAACTCGGCTTCCCCTGCCAAGGACCAGGGTTCAATCCCTGGTCAGGGAACTAAGATCCTGTAAGCCGTGTGGCACTGCCAAAAAAAAAAAAAAAAAAAGTTAAACATTATTTTTATTCATGGTGAAATACACATAGCATGAAATTTACCATCTTAACCATTTTAATGTGTACAGATTAGCAGCATTAAGTATGTTCACATTGTTTTGCAATCACCACCACCAACGTCTATCTCCAGAAGTCTTATTTTTTCTTCCAGTTTTATTGAAGTGTAATTGACATACAGCACTGTATAAGTTTAAGGTGTTCAGCATAATGATTTGATGTACATCGTGAAATTATTATCACAATAAGTTTAGTGAACATCCATCATCTCATATAGATTCAAAATTAAAGAAAGAAAAAAATTTTTTCCTTGTGATGAGAATTCTTAGGATTTACACTCTTAACTTTCATATATAACAAACAGCAGTGTTAATTAAATTATTTCTCATGTTGTACATTACATTCCTAGCACTTATTTTTCTTATAACTGGAAATTCGTACCGTTTGACTGCCTTCATCCAATTCCCCCTGCCCCACACCCCCACACCTCTGGTACAAAAATCTGATCTCTTTTTTTGAGTTTGTTTGTTTTTGAAGTATAATTGACCTACAACATTATGTTAGTTCCTGATACTCAACATAGTGATTCAATATTTCTATACATTTAATCAATATAATGGTTTTGAAACTCATCCATGTGATTGCATATTATCAGTAGTTTATTCTTTTTCCTTGCTGTGTAGTATTCCACTTACAAATATACCACAATTTGTTCATACAGTGATCTTATTAATGGACATTCTATATACTATTCAGCTTTTATCCTTATAATTTTCTGTTTTCCAATTTCAAGGGAAATGTCATGGAGTTCATGTTGAATAGTTCCCTTGAGCAGAAACTGTTTTGTTGCAAATTGTGCTGTAAGTAATGAAATACTAATCACTTAGTCTTGAACAGTTCCATGAGATTGTAACCATGGGGCAAGGCTATGGGAATTTCACACAGCAGAAGCTAGAAGACTAAAAGATTTTGTATGAAAGTTAGATGCTTGAGATGGAAAAAGCTTTGAGTGTTATTTGGCATAGCTGGGCAAACATTTTTCAACTCTTCTCCTAATATACAAATATTACATGGACATTTGGGACAGAGGAGGGCGAAATCAAAGAGGTTTGGAATAGTTAAGAAAACTTTATGGAGGAAAGAGGGACAGACTTCTTAAGGATACAGATAAGGGGAACAAGGGAAGGCATGACCATAGAGTTAGAAATGGAGTATGGTGGCCTGGCAGGATGGAATGAACTGCCATTCCCCAGCAGGGCTGAAAGAAGGGCAGTGGGATTAGAACTGAATAATACTAGAACTTTTGGTTTCAAGTATCTTAAAAGAAATCAACATAAGCTAGTTGGATACTCAGAGAAGTTTGTAAAGCAGATGCAGGAGTAATTCCTGCATTCCTATCCCAGGGAAAGGAATGCAATCGGGTCCCGAGAAGATGGAACCAGAATTAGGGACTAGAAAAGCTACACAGACTCCCGGCAATATTCTCTCTGTCTCATTGCTGCTTCTCTCTCAAATCTGTTTCATTCTGCTCCCCTCTCTCTGTGGACTAGCTTTCTTTGCTCCCCAAGTTACATGATTAAAAATATGGCCTTGTTATACTTTCCCAAATTTTTTTTTAACATCTTTGTTGGAGAGACCAGCTCAGACTAAGACAAGAAACTTTTACACCCAATTCCAAAATCATAGAAAATTTCTCTGATTGACCTATTTGGGTCAGGTGCTCACCCCCAGATCAAACAATTGTCATGAATGTATGGCTACCAGGAACTTGTGATAAGGTGGATGGAGTTGGGAGCGGAGGGCAGGATGCTGCTCCAAGAAAGGGTATGGGGTCCACTAGGCAATCCACCAGATGTCCACTATCTGAGATGGCAGAGCAGAAATATGGATGTTGCTTTGTGGTGAAATCACTGATTTACTGCTATCCTGTGACTTTGCTGTTTGATTATTGATGCCATTTTCTTTGTTGTCTCTTCATAACTGTTACATCTTCATTGAGAAATGGACCCTTTATCGTTCAAAATGTGTTTCTTTCACTTGCTTAATGATTTTGACCTGAATTCAACCCTATTTGATTGTGACACCTGCTCTCTTTTTATTTGTTTGTTTGTTTGTTTATTTTTGGCTGCGTTGGGTCTTCGTTGCCGTCTGCCAGCTTTCTCTAGTTGCAGCTGGCAGGGGCTACTCTTCCTTGTGGTGCACGGGGTCCTCACTGTGGTGGCTTCTTTTGTCGCGGAGCACGGGCTCTAGGCACGCGGGCTTCAGTAGTTGTCGCACGCTGTGGCACGTGGGCTCAGTAGTTGTGGCTCACGGGCTTTGTTGCTCCGCGGCATGTGGGATCTTTCACGGACCAGGGCTCAAACCCGTGTCCCCTGCATTGGCAGGCAGATTCTTCTTCTTCTTTTTTTTTTTTTAACATCTTTATTGGAGTATAATTGCTTTACAATGGTGTGTTAGTTTCCACTTTCTAACAAAGAGAATCAGCTATACGTACACATACATACCCATATCTCCTCCCTCTTGCGTCTCCCTCCCACCCTCCCTGTCCCACCCCTCTAGGTGGACACAAAGCACCGAGCTGATCTCCCTGTGCTATGCGGCTGCTTCCCACTAGCTATCTATTTATTTGGTAGTATATATAAGTCCATGCCAGTCTCTCACTTCGTCCCAGCTTACCCTTCCCCCTCCCCGTGTCCTCAAGTCCATTCTCTACATCTGGGTCTTTATTCCTGTCCTGGCAGGTGGATTCTTAACCACTGTGCCACCCCACCTGCTCTCTTTTTATTTGCATTTGCCTAATCGTATTATTGACCATCTTTTTATTGTCAGCATTTATGTGTAAACATCACAGAGTTATGTTTTGCTTTGTGATCCAATCTGTTAATCTTTTTTCTTTTAATAGGTGAGTTAAGCCCATTTACATTTTGATATGAAAGGTATGTTTGAGCCCAGATCTCTCACCTTATTTTATATCACGCTTTCTCCTTTAAACCTTTTAAAAAATCCTCCATGAGGTTTTGTGTATGTTACTTCTGATAATTTAGAAGGTTTATATTTTTGTTCTAATGGGAAAATTTTATTTTTTTTCATTTATTTACTTTAAAAATATTTATTTATTTATTTGTCTGTGCCGGGTCTTAGTTGCGGCACGCGGGATATTTTAGTTGAGGCATGCGAACTCTTAGTTGTGGCATGTGGGATCTAGTTCCCTGACCAGGGATCGAACCCGGGCCTACTGCATTGGGAGTGCAGAGTCTTAGCCACTGGACCACCTGGGAAGTCCCTAATGGGATAATTTTATAATGAACTTAATCCTCAATTTCTTTGGATATTGTCATAATTCCATACTATGATTGATGATGAAATTCATCTATTTTTCTCTTTTTGTATACTTTATGTTTAACCTGGTATTATAAAATACAGCTTACATACTACTTGATTTGTCACCTTTAATGATACTTTAAAGATGAAATATCAGTGAACTACTACTATTTTCTACTTTTCTGTCAGTAGAATATTTGGTTACAGCTTTCATAAACACATCACCAATATTCTAGTAATATTTTTTTGTCCAGCATTTGACTTTCTTCTTTCCTCCCTCCCTCCCTTCCTCCCCTCCTTCCTTTGTTTCTTTTCGTTTGTATTAATTGTCTATAGACCCTTAACCGTGTTGTCTGTTTGGGTTATGCATCTTTGAAGAAAATGAGTTTTCCTGGACTAGCTATCTTGGTGGGTATGCATGTCGGGGGACCCCAGGACCATGTGCCCACTGGCAGGTATTTACCTAAGACTCGAGGTTTTGCATTTACTCTTCCCCACCTCCTTTTTAAAATTTACATATTTTGGGCTGCATTGGGTCTTCGTTGCTGTGCACGGGCTTTCTCTAGTTGCCGTGAGCGCAGGCTTCTCATTGCAGTGGCTTCTTTTGTTGCGGAGCATGGGCTCTAGGTGCGCGGGCTCAGTAGTTGTGGCTCTCGGGCTCTAGAGCACAGGCTCAGTAGTTGCGGCGCACGGGCTTAGTTGTTCCACGGCATATGGGATCTTCCCAGACCAGAGATCGAACCCGTGTCCCCTGCGTTGGCAGGCAGATTCTTAGCCACTGTGCCACCAGGGAAGTCCCTTCCCCGCCTCCTTTGATAAGGAGCTGTTCACAATGATGTCATAACTGCTACAGGCAAAGTGCTTCCTGCAAATATGGCTTGTCCAGTCTTTTGGTTTGCTTGGCCTCCTCTGCTTCTCAGAACTAAACTGTAGACTTTTTCTCTTTTTTTCATTTATCATTTTGCAATGAAATATGAAGATTTAGCTTTTTCTCACACATACCCTGCACATGGACACTTCTCACCCGCACACCCCCTCCCCATACTATTGGATCAATTTTTGGTTGAATCAGTGTTCAGTGCTTACAGTTTTCTGACCGTATAAACTCTTTTTACAGCTGAGCCGTGAAATATGTTATGATTACTTTTCCTTTCCTGCACACCTTATTATTTGCTTTGTTTTCTAGAGGCTTATCTCCAAACTCTCACCCAAACTCTCTTCTCAATACGTTAACAAATGAGGTGTTCAATTTAGCCTTGAATGAGTCCATCCTGAAGCTTTCTGAGCTGCTCTTGTCTGTATTGGTTGATCTCTGAGACTGTAGCAGAGCTGTACTGAAATACGTCCCCACTCATACTGCGGGCATTCCCTCCACCCTCTCTGTTAATGTGGAGCCCCCTTTCTTATATGCTACATTTTCTCTTTTCCTTAGTTTGTTCCCATATTTTTGGTGGAGCACAAAGTTCAGGAGCTAATTTTATGAAATTAAATACATGTCTGAAAAGATATTCGTTCTACTACATACTTGAATGACAGTTTCTAGTTGGAAATAATTTTTCCTCAGAATTCTTAAGGCATTGCAACATTGTTTTAAAGCTTCCAGAGTTGCTATTGAGAAGTCCAAGGCTACTTATCGATCTGATTTTTGAATGTTTGTGTGCAACCTGTGCCGACCTTCCCCAGCAGAAGCTTTAGTTCTCTTTGTCACCAATGTTTCTATAATTACCTTTTTTAGTTCCACTGACACGCTGGACAGAAGCCCAGGTCTCATTCCAGTTTCCAAATAGTGGTTGCGACCATAGAGAGTGAGCATGAACTTAAACCTGGGATTCTTTTTTAAAAATAGCTTTTTTTATACCAAAAAAATCATATGTATTAATAGATCTATATATATAGCATATATATGTTGTTACATGACTGTATACATTTGCCAAAACTCATAGAACTATAAAAAACATAAATATATATTTCACGATTTCCTCTCCTGTCAATGGGTATTTGGGCTGTTTCCAGGTTTTCCCTGGGCACAGTGCTGTGAGGATCATTCTTGTACGTATCTCCTGGTGTACATGGACAAGAGTCCATATCTCATGGTATACATGGACATGAGTATCTCTTGAACATATACTGAAGAGTGGAATTGCTGGGTCATGGCATGAAACTACAAGTTTACAAAAAAGGCCATACTGTTTCTCAAAGAACAAATGAAAGTAGATAAATAGGAACAATTAAAATTAAGATTAAACATCTGTAAATATTACTCAAGGCTTCATTTATGTTATCTTCATCTGACATAATCGTTGACTTATTCTCTATATAGTTAAATTCTATACTCCAAGTTTCATTTAAGATTCACTTCCCCCATGTAGCCTTTTCTATGTGACCTATTCTACAATGTTTTTCCCTGTTGAATTTTCTCAGTAAATGTATAAGCTATACTATCCCATAATTTCATTGCTTTTACAGTACCTTGCAATTAGTCTCTATGTCACTGTTACATACATTTTCATCCTAACATGAGCTGTAATTTTAAAAACTTGAATAACATGTCTCAGCTTCATCATATTAATAGCTACTCCTCAGTTAAAAACTGGCAAAGGAGAGTATAATTTTATGTATATAGAGGAAATTAAAAATAGAAGGACATGTGTAATTATTAACTGTACACAGTAGAAAAGACCTGTACATACTTAGAGATGCAGTAAGATTCCCTTGAAATTTTTATTAAGCATTTGGTTATGTCTAAGTTATGGTGCAGAAACCTAATTCAGAACCCTGCCAACAATCAGAGATCCCTGAAAATCCAGTGTTTTTTTTTTCCCCGTAAGGGAGTTCATTTACACAGATGGACTGAACTTTCCATCTGGTTTTGTTTCCCCCTTTGCTTTGGTTGGTGGGAAGCTTGAAAGTGAATTTCTGGCCCATCTTTGGTAATTCTGGTATGTACTTTTGTGTATGAACTTTACTCTTCCTTCTATCTGTTAAGTTTTCTTGTACATATACTTGGTAACTCACCTCAAATTGTTTCTGGAACACAGTGAAATATAAGTAACTGACCAAATAAATACATGAATACATGAATCAATATACAAAAAATGGTGACTTGAATTAGATCAAATGCACCCATAGGTTATGGTATGGATGCTCACGTCTGCGCTTCCCACCGTCCTCTTCCCTGATGTTCACCTAGCAGGGTACTTCTTCCTGTATCTGAGGTTTGTAAACTGTGTTGCCTTGAGGGGCAGCCTGAGTGGTGGACATGCTGCATCTGCTTCCCTTTGTCCTGACCACCAGGACAGTCCCTATTGTACTTGGCATCTAGACTTTATTTAAAGAGAGGGTTTTGATGCAAAAGAGTGCAAACTTGTCTATATACTATACATTCAATATGCACACATCAGCTGAGTGTATTCACCTATCGTTTTATTGTGTGCGTCTCATATCTTCACATATTCCTACAGTCCGGAGTTGAGGTATGTTATGGGCAACCATCAGGTCTCTAGCTCTGCTTCTCTGAGAGCATCTCTGAATAGAAGACTGTTTGAACGTTACCATAAAATACATTTAAACCTGAGAAGTATTTTATAGGATGAAGAAGAGAGATGACTATTTACCTAAGTCATATTGAGGAAGTCATAAGTACAGGAACTAGTAAATCACTAATTCATTTTGCCATTAGAAAGTAAATATAACTTGTGATTTAATGCCCACTTGCTTGCAACTTTTTAAGTGTATCAAGCCACAAAGAAGGAAACCAGTCCTTTGGCTTCTGTGTACTTGGATATATGTTGCATGTGCTACTCACATGGCAGAAGCCTGGACATCTTGCTAGCCGTTGAGTTCCAGGATCCATTCTGGTTGCTTCTCCAAAATGAGGTAGGGGGTGTCCCATATGTATGGATACAAACATTCCCATTGCCTTATTTTATCTCTCAATAGCTTCTTCCTATTGAGAAAACAGTCACACTTTACTGTGTTTAGTTGTGTATACTTCTGTTAGACTGGGTTATCTATCAGGACTGTGCGTTATTTCTCTTTGCATCCCTAGCATCTAGGATATGCTTGGCACACCATAAAACAACAATTAGATGGGAACCAGAATACATGAGGTCAGGTCTCACAAGTCCCCTGCTCTACCAGTTACTGTATGTTTAATTATTCAGTCAACAAGTATTTGGGAGCTTTCTGCATATGAGGCGTTATATCATGCACTGGTCAAACAACTTCTGGAATGGGCTGTAACACAGTAAAGAGCCAAACCTAATAGGACTGAGCAGGAATCACAGGCCTTAGCGGACAAGTCTTCTCAGGGGATATCTACTTTCCCCTCAAAAAGAATAACTTGTGAAGCCCAAAACTTTGTGCTACCCCTTTACTCTGGGGTCAGGAAAGAAAGGAGAGAAGGCACATGACACACCCAGGGCCCGCACTCACACTCAACAGAAAACTATAAATAACCAAATAATAAGCTTTAATTTGAATATGTTACAGTGGAATATAATAATTCTTTTAAAGTACAAAAATAATTTAAAAATTTTTTTCCATTTGCAAGTAATATCTGCTACAGATTATGAAGAGTACACTGATGCTATGAACTGTACACATTACACTACATCCTAAGCCTGGACCTCCCCCTCTCCATGCAACACTACTCTGCAATCTTGAGGCCCACCAAGATGTTTCAGAAGTAGCTATCCTTAGTAACAGAATTGGATAGTATCTCTCTTACACTAGTCTTTATGTTTTTTTTGTCTCAATTCTACAGATTAAAAACTTTTTAAAAAGTTAATCTAAAATTCTGGGAATTGCTCTTTTTGGAATATCTTTTTTTTTCCAAAAGACAGGAAAATGGCAGGGAGAAGCTAGAGTGTTAAGCTCAACAAGAACTCATTTAAAAGTAAATCACCATCAGTGGAAAAGTTTTCCAAGTATAGGAAATTTGAAAATAATAGCAATTAACTGGAAGACAAATTTCATTGCAAAGAACCACTGAAAAGTTTCATGTGTCTTTTTCTAATATTACGTTTCCTAATACTTTAAGTGAGGTAACGATCACAAGGATTCTAAAGATTATAGCAGGTTCTGTCCAGATCTGACCCACCTTGTAACTTAGATACTGAGAACCAATTCTTGAAAAAACAGAAACAACATAATAAGGAACAGAAGCTTTGGCATATGAAAAATGATATAACTTTGTTTTATAAAATTCAGTTTTTCAGGTCAGTTTATTTATTTATTTTTTGCGGTACGTGGGCCTCTCACTGTTGCGGCCTCTCCCGTTGCAGAGCACAGGCTCTGGACGCGCAGGCTCAGCGGCCATGGCTCACGGGCCCAGCCGCTCCGCGGCATGTGGGATCTTCCCGGACCGGGGCACGAACCCATATCCTCTGCATCGGCAGGCGGACTCTCAACCACTGCACCACCAGGGAAGCCCCAGGTCAGTTTATTTTGATTTGTGCTCTGAACTGATTAGATCTGGGTCTAAATAAAAGACTGGAAAACTGGTCATCTTCCTGAGCAGAGCTGGAAGAACCCCTTGCAACTGTCCAGAAGGCAAAGGCTCTCTGCCATCACAGACCTTCTTTCCTTAGCTGCTCCGACTCCTGCCATGTTCCCATCTCCATTCTATATATGAATTCTTCATCCACAGTGGATGCTGGGGGTATAGGTGGGAAAACTGACACTATTCTTCTTTAGTGCTTCAAGGAATTATGAGTTTCAGTTCCCAGGCTGGATAGGGATGGCTCTGCACTTTCTATACCTGTAATACTTGTACCTTAAACTAACAGAAAAAAATTACGTAATATAGAAACAAAGGTAATCTGGTACATAAAACATGTAGGTCTATCTTCTGAAAATAGGTCGTGAGCCTAAAAATGCTCAGTTGTGTAATGGGTTTATATTGCGAGAGCTCGGAAACATTGGGCTAGGATACGACTTAGGACAGAGTCCAGCCATTAGGAAATCCCTCAAAGGGCTCTACACGATCCATATTCTATTAACATTACATTAAGAAATAAAATAATCTTTGTAGCCCTACTTTCAAAACTTGATGTTTATTCAGCAGGATATATGAAGAAAAACCTAACCTGTAATGTTACCTAAATTACAGTGGGGAAGTGCCTGATGAGATTTTTATACTGTTTCTTGAATATCTTCAAATGTACCACACAGATTTTTTTCATAGTACTTACCTTTAAAAAAACTGCAATATTCAGGTTACTCCACTGCAACTGTGTTATTATCAGCAAGAATTCAACTACTGAAAGAGTAATCCCATAAGCCTATTATCTATTAATGACTGGACAGTCTGATAAAGGATCTTACTGCCATTCTTAGAATCATGTAGCTATTTATAACCTCTGCTCTCCCAAGATTCAGAGCTGCACTATTAAACTTTTTATGGAATTTCCCAGTAAAACAGGATAATGTACATAGATGGCTAAAATTAAGATGACAGAATGATGGTGACCTTTGAGCATTAAAGGCATTTGTTATTGCAGCTTGGAGAAAATGCCATGGAATGCTAATATGTAAAAAAAGTTATGCCATTCTCCTTCAAGTCAGTAAATCACATAAGAGGACTCTGAGTAGTTTTAGAAGAAAGGCACCAGACAAGTCCAAAGTCTTATTGGTCGTCGGATCATACAGGAGCCACAGCACAAATTATGGCTCTTAGTTCAGCCAGGAGGCTCGGTCTAAGCAAGCCAGTCACTGATCTTGAGGCTCGAAGAGCAAGGAAGGAAGTGTCAGTAAAACAGAGCCCCGCATCTTACGTAAACTTGAGGAGAATGATTTCCAATTTTATGTCAACGTGGTGACTGGCTCCTTAGGACTCCGGAGCTAGTTTAGACAGGCACTCTGTTTTCTTTGGCCCATTTCTTCATGATCCGGATGATATACTCTACTTGGGTGTTACCCGTGCTTCTCAGTAAATGGAGCACTTCTCGAAGGGTCTCTCTGAGGAAAAGATTTGAAAGGACAAATTGTTTCAGTAAAGAATGCAAATTAACAAGTAAAATAAACTTGGGACTGTTCTTCATATGCTTCTGATATGTGTATACGGTGCATTCAAAAACCGATTACAAACTTCCTAGCCTTCTATTCTTTTGAGGCCATAGTAAAATGGAAATTCTGTGAAATCCTTCTCACCAATCCAAGTTTTCCTTGTTTACTTCTACTATCTATATATATGCTATTTTTTGTCTTAATATGGCATAAATATTTCCATTTCTATGCTTATTCTGCATGACAGAGTAGAAAGTTGTATCAAGGAGCTGGGTTCAAAGAGTTGGGTTCAAATTCCAGCTCTGTGCTAACAAGTGACTTAACTTGTCTGAGCCCCAGATTTCTCCTTTGTTTAAGGTGGTAATCACCCGAAACTGGGTGTCATTGCCACATCTGTAAAATTTTACAAAGCCAGGCACAGATTATTTCTTCAAGAAAAATAATATATTAATAAATATGGAAGAGAGGAAAGTTAATGACCAAGATTTGGCAAATGTCAGTATTTATATTTTAAGTAACTTAAATTTAATTAAAATTTAAACTCATGCTTTAAGTAATGCAGACTAAAACTTCCCTATTACCTCATCAAATCTATAGATGACTGTCGATTGACCCTCTTCCCTAAGAGTTCTCTCGTGTTTTCTACGTTTTCCCTCAAGTATCTTCTTTCAACTACCCAAATTCTTTTCAACTTTTATTTAGGAGTGGAAGTAGATACAAGGCAGGAAGTAATTTTTGATAGATTATTTACTTATTAAATAGTCATGGGAATTCCCTGATGGTCCAGTGGTTAGGACTCAGCACTTTCACTGCTGGGGCCCAGGTTCAATCCCTGGTCGGGGGAACTAAGGTGCCACAAGCTGCGTGGAGCGGCCAAAAAAAAAAAAGAGTCGCATCTTCTGTTTATACATCAGTAACAAATACATTCCACAAAGTTATTTTCAGAAAATTGAATTTAGTTTTAAGTAGTTTAACTTTAACAAATGGAGCTATACGCCACTTAATTTTATGTAGACTTAATGTCTCAGTATTTCCTGGAATATGAGAAGGCAAAAGAAAAAAAAAGAGTTATTAACCACACTCACTCCATTTCTAATTCTTTGAGGACTAAACTAAGAGACACAAGAAAAAAGCCAAAAGGCAAAGAAAAGAGAAGAAGAGATTGAAAAAGGCATTGTATGAAAATGACAATTCATTTGCAGCCAAATATATATCTTGCTCTTATACTCGAGAGCTGTAGTATACTCAATGTCCCCATTATACATAGTTTAGAATGATCTGATTCTATAAAATAAAAATTCTGGAGGAAAAAGGTCAGATAGAAATATAAAACTTAACCTTTTATTCATCAAGATAATTTTTAGTTTTCAGAAGACATGATCCAAGAAAGCAATTCTCATCCCCCAGGAACCAGCAAATGCATAGAGGTAGTGTCTATTGTCTGTCTACTTACTTGGGTTCTCTCCCAGCTAAGATCATCTGGAATATGCCTACACAGGCCCCCCTCTTGCCTTCCCAATATTCAGGGTTGGGATCCAGCCTCTCTAAGACATCAAATGCTTTGGCTGAATAGTAAAACTGGCCCATCTGAATAAAAGAAAGTACTGTGGTAATACTTGTAGTCAAAAGATCACACAGAATGAAACTAAATGTAAAGATACCATGAAACATAATTTCATAAAACAAGTGCATGGGTAATGACAACACTTGCAATTAGCAAATTAGATAAATTTCAATTCCTTATTAAAACAAGAAGGAAAATCACAGTTTGTGTACATGAGTTCAGTTTAAACCCCCTTCCCTTCATTAAGTTTTCAACAATATAACATTTCTTCTACATATAGTCAAGTTACACTGTAATCAACATATTTGTCATTTCTTCTAATCATATTCTAATCTTGAGGATAAACTCTGATGACTGTGATTTGAACTGGTTATTTTTCAAGTTTCCTCAATACATCCTGTAGATGACTACTATCATTCACTTTACGCTAATATGATCCCATTCAGCCCAAGAGGATGGTCTTTCCCTTACCTTGTCCCTAAAGTCTCAGAATGCCCAGATGTACACTGACTCCTACTCTAAACAGCAAGTCTTTTAAACATTTAATTCATTTTGACAAACTTCTTTCCCAAATATACTACACATTTCCTTGGCCTTGTAGAGTATGCTGACTATCATTAAATTTTGCTTAGATGAGGTTTCCTGATTGGCAATCATAAATGTATAGTGTTCACTGAAGTCTGCAAATTGCTTGGCAATCCTCCTTACTCAGTGCGGTTTCGTTACTTTTCCTTTCCTTTCCTGTGAACTGTTGTTTTACACCTTTGCCAATTTCCTAAGATCTCTACTGCATCTTAGCTTAGCTTTCTTCTATACTTCATAGGGAAGACACAACTCTCCTTCCTTCAGTTCAAATTATTCTTGTACTTTCATTACTCCTTCCCTCTTTTCTGCATATCTCTCAGAAAGAAGTGTTCTTATTCCTTTTCAAGGTTAATCCTTCTTCCTATAAATTTTTCTCCTAAAAATTTTTTCTTTGGTAAAGAAACACACCAAATGGTGTGGGAAACATACATGTACAGTTTAATGACTATAATATCAATATAAGTGTAACTACCACCCAGGTCAAGAAATGAAACATTGACAGCAAAACAGAAGCTCTGTGTGTCATGTCCACACTACAACCCTCTCTTTCCCTATTTTCGGTAACTAGTAGTCTGACTTTTATGGTCATCAGTTCTTTGACCTTCTTTATAGTTTTATCAGCTATGTAAACATCTTTAGACAATATAATTGAGTGTTGCCTCTTAGTATGTTAGCTATATGAAATAAAGCTGTAAATATTCTTTTGTGTCTTGTATATGTTTTTACAATTCATCTATATTGCTGGATAGAGCTCTAGTTGGTTCATTTTTTAAAGTCTTTTTATTTTAAAATAATTATAAATTTACAGGAAGTCACAAAGATAGTACAGAGTGGTCCCATGTCCCTTTCAACCAATTTCCCCCATTATAGCTTATACAACTATAGTACAATATCACAATATCAAACCCAGAAAACTGACATCACTACAATGTGTATGTACAGTTCTGTCATTTAATCAAATGTGTAGGTTCATGTAACCACCACCCCTATCAAGATACAGATCTATTCCATCACCACAAAGCTGTACTCTCCTCCCAGCTGACCACCCCTAACCTCTGGCAATCACCAATTTTTTCTACATCTCTATAATTTTGTCATTTCAAGAATGTTATATATATGAAATCATACATCAGTTTTTTAAGATTGTGGTCTACGTTATTCTCATTGAATCTGCTTCCTAATCCAATTCTCTTCTGTACCTAGCAGTGCTTTCTCAGGCCTCTTGCAATTCTATCTAGTTGCAGATTTGACATTTTCCTTCCTTGGCATTTGATAAAATAGGAACAAGAAAAAGAGTAATAAAAAACACTTTTTTTTTCTCTCTCCTGGTTCTTTTCTTTTCCTTCTGTTCATCTTCATCCTCTGTCTCTTTCACTGACTCTTCTATTTCTATCCCTTAAATAGTGGTGTTCCATGTGGTTCCTCACCCCATTCACTGGTTAATCTCATTCTCTCCCATACTCCACTGCTACTACTGCTACTGCTACTGCTACTACCACCACCACCATTAACTACTGTTAACTTCTAAAGCTACATCTCTAGTCCGAGCCTCTCACATGAATACCTGAGCTCCAGGCTCACCCTGATAATTTCACACATGTAATATCTCTACCTGGGAGCCCCAAACACAGATTTAATACATCTAAAGTTGAACTAAATTCCTGTCTTTTATGTTTTATTTTCCTCTGCCTTCCCTAACTCACTTAATATCATTGCCATCCACCAAGTTCTATTAAACATTTTCAAGTTTCCTATGTTTTAAATCCTTTTCCACTGATGGTGATTCACTTTATAATGTAGTGATTCACTTTGCAATGAGCTATTATTGATTAATTTGATACTAGACTCTCTTTACCTGACGTTTTCCTGTCTTTTGGACAGGAAGAAATATTCCCAAAATAGGAGTTTCCAGAATTTGAGGCTAACTTTTTAAAAAGCTTTTAATGTATAGGATAGGGCCCCAAACTCCTCCCTCTTCCCTGCCTTTCCAACTCCCTACACACACACACACACACACACACACACACACACACACACACACACACACAGTTCGTCTACTATTTGCACCATGGTTTTCCCAAAGGTTTGGTTTGCAACTCTCTTACTCTTCTTACTTTACTCCCTTATCGGTAATCTCACTTTTTTCAGGGTTTCAATTACTATTGAAGTGGTGATGATTTCTCCAGATTTGTCTCTCGATGTCAGAGGACATCATTCTTGAGCTTCAGAACGAAACTTCCAATTACCAGATGAATATCTCTATCTGCATGGTACCTAAAGATTCATAGCCTTTAGAAATCTAAAACCTCCTCTCTAAACCACTATTTCATACAAATTCTTTCATATTTCATTTATATGTATACATGTTTTATGTACATATAAAACCCTGAAATGCTGCCTATCTCTGAGTTCAGTTCATTCATAAAAGGGATGACATTTCTGATATCACGATGCGAATCCTCTCACCTATAGCCATTTAATCTCTAGGACACTTTCCCCTAATATTTAGTCAAAGCAGCAATGTGATACTGATCTTCACTTTCCCCTTAGGTCTCACTCAGACGCACCTTGTAGCAGTCATTAGCAATGAGCTGTAAGAGGCTAAAGGACTCGCCAGAGGTTTCCATCTTGAGATAAAGTTCCCAGGCTAGTCTTGGTTTCTTATTCATAATGTCTACAAAGAGAAACAAAGATTTATGCTTTTTAAATGTACAAGAAATACACTTCTGCATCTTGCTAGTCTATGGATTTGGTTCTATGTTACAAATATACAAAGTAATGGTAAGCAGCCCTTACATGGGAAAGCTTACACTGTCGGCATTAAGCTGGTTTCCCCGTCAGAACTCTACCATACTTAAAATACTTAAGTTAGGCTTTACATAGTTATATCTTTTTAGATTGCGTTGACTTCCAGTAGTTCCTACTTTGCTCATCTGCTGAAAAGTCATCTATCATTCATTCAATCCCACTCATACAGTTCCAGCCTCACTTAGAAATCTAATTGCTAAAATTTTCCCATGTCTTCAAAAACTCAGTGAACATTTTAAAACCAAGTGAAAAAAAAGGAGCAAGAGAGAGACAGACAGACAGAGACGATAGGCTCTATAGTACACACAAATTATGTTTTTGACATTTTATCACTTTTCAGGCCTGCACCAAAGTGAAAAGGTAAAATTAGCATAACAATATCATTTAACAAAAAACAATGTAAACTCAGACTCTGGAAGCTTTACGAGGCTAAAGGAAGAACTTGGCATCTTTTAGGACTGTTTATGCTACGTCAATGTCATATGGTAGAACTATTCACAGGGTAAACGTATGTAACACATGTGCGTGGCCATCCTTACTGAGTAGCATTAACAACACTTAATCCCAGAGTTTACTCATTCTACAAAACAAAATGAGAAAACACTCAATAAAAGCATTCCTCTGTAACATTTAAAAGAAGACTCACAGCACCGAGCTAGCCAACTGAGGTAAATGTAGTCATTTTTCATCTTCTCACTTTGGATTAAAAGGAAAATCTGTAAGAGGAGGAAAAAGGGAATAAACGTGAAGATGCTTTTACAATAAAAATATCCATAGCAGCTTGCCTTAGATTAATGAGCATTATAAATGACCAAATTCTATACAGGCCACTGAGAAAAGTAAAGGACAATTTTTGTGCTGATTTTAAAACACTTCTCTCAGTTATTGATATCACAAGGTAACATGAGGTTGGTGAGGATATAGAAGATTTGAACAGAATAATTAACAACTGCACATGCTACTGGGCAATAAAGCAAGTCTCAACAGATTTTAAAGGACTGGTGTTATACAGACCACACTCTATGACTACAATACAATTCAGTTAGAAATCAAAATAAAATAACCTGGAAAGGACAACATACACACTTGAAAATCATGAAACATGTTTTAGATTAACTCATCGTCAAAGATAATAAAAAGATCATTTCTAAACATAATGGAAATTAGAAAATACTTAGAATTTGAATAATAATGAGTTGAGTAATTTGTTGAATAATAACAAAATTGAATTAAATAATTCAATTGAATTATTTTGAATCATTCAGATAACGTATGGAGTTAGAAGTCAAGATAGTGGTTAGCCTTGTGGGAAAGAGATCTACTCAAAAAGGAGATGGGTGCATTCCCAGGGTTATGATAATATTCTATTTCATGATCTGGGTACTGACTATTTGGGTATGTTCACTTTAAAACTTCATCAAGCTGTGTACTTTGATTTGTATACTTTTCTCCATGTATGTTATGTTTTTATAAAATTTATCCAAAAAAGGAAAACATGAATGTGGTTATAAAATCTATATATCTATTTATATTGTACTTTTTTTTTTTTTTTTTTTTGCGGTACGCGGGCCTCTCACTGTTGTGGCCTCTCCCGTTGCGGGGCACAGGCTCCGGACGCGCAGACTCAGCGGCCATGGCTCACGGGCCCAGCCGCTCCGCGGCATGTGGGATCTTCCCGGACCGGGACACGAACCCATGTCCCGTGCATTGGCAGGCAGACTCTCAACCACTGCGCCACCAGGGAAGCCCCTATATTGTACTTTTTAGTATAACCTAAGAACAACAGAACTTTTAATAATCCTTTACCCTTAAACTTTTTATTTGAGAAAAAGATAACAATGTTTTTAGATAGAATTATTCAAACGCCTTCAAAAGCAGGTACCCACCTCTTCACCCTCGCTGGTATTGCCAGTTGCAGCTTTGGCTTGGGCATAATTAAAGTTAAAGATGTCATCATTATAGAAGTAACTCTGAAAAACATCCCAAGAACAGGTCACACTGAGCATTAACATATAAAATATGAAAACATCAGTCATACCAGGTAAACACAAAAATAATCTTAAGGAATTAGCTGATGCCACTACTACCACCACAGTAAAAGGGTGGTAGTAAAAGATACTCTAAAAGTATCTTATCTGTGACATACTATATACAGTATTTTGTATACAAAGTCATCTAGAAAATTCTACACTGACCTTAAACGAGTTGAGGTAAATCAAGACATCATCAAATTGCTTAAGCAGGAAGAAACAGGAAGCCATGCACTGCCTCCCTGGTATTGTATCTGAAATGGAATGGGAAAAGAAACCAGGTGTATTCATGAAACTAAAAGTTCTCTTTAGGGGCTTCCCTGGTGGCGGAGTAGTTAAGAATCCATGTGCCAATGCAGGGGACACGGGTTCGAGCCCTGGTCCGGGAAGATCCCACATGCCGTGGAGCAACCCATGCGCCACAACTACTGAGCCCGTGCTCTAGAGCTCATGCTCCATAACGAGAGAAGCCACTGTAATGAGAAGCCCGCGCACCACAACAAAGAGCAGCCCCCGCTCGCTGCAAGTAGAAAGCCTGTGCGCAGCAACAGAGACCCAACGCAGCCAAAAATAAATAAATTAATTAATTAAAAATAATAGTTTAATAATATTAAAAAAAAAAAAGTTCTCTGGGCTTCCCTGGTGGCGCAGTGGTTGAGAGTCCGCCTGCCGATGCAGGGGACACGGGTTCGTGCCCCAGTCCGGGAAGATCCCACATGCTGCGGAGTGGCTGGGCCCGTGAGCCATAGCCGCTGGGCCTGCGCGTCCGGAGCCTGTGCTCCGCAGCGGGAGAGGCCACAGCAGTGAGAGGCCCACGTACCGCAAAAAAAAAAAAAGTTCTCTTTAGCTGAACTTTGAGTTATTTTATAATTTAGAGACAGGAATGTATTCCAAGACATCTTTCTAGATCCTGAAATTACAGATTCTGTTCAGTGGACAAAACCTCAGCATGATGGAGGTCACAGTACTCAAGAATGACCGATAATCTCTCTTGCGGTTAACAGAGTCCCACATGAGCACATGTTCTACAGGCTACAGTTTTCCCCAGATCTTTTCCAGGGCTTTGATTCTCTCACCCAACTCCAACACCTGCACACGCAACTAATGTGACTTAGTATCCATCATTACTCATCTAAGACAACCCAACACTTCTGGTCTCAAATGGAGAAATACTTTGTCATGGAACCATCTGATCCTGATCCTGACCAACTTTTTGTCCGATAACAGATGCGTATTTGAAGTGGCAGAGGATTAGGATAACGCCTGGCCCTCACCACTGCCACTCCCAATCCTCCTTCCTCTGCTCAAGATTTTTCCCCCAAAACACTTAGCACAGATATACTATATAATCTATTTTTAAAAAATATTTATTTATTTATTTGGCTGTGCACGGTCTTAGTTGCAGCATGCAGGCTCTTTTAGTTGCGGCATGTGGGATCTAGTTCCCTGACCAGGGATCCAACCCGGGCCCCCTGCATTGGGAGCACAGAGTCTTAACCACTGGACCACCAGGGAAGTCCCCTATAATCTACTTATTACATTTATAGTCTGTTCTCTCTAGACTGTACACTGCACAAGCATAGGGGGATTGGTTTGTTTTGTTTACTACTGTATCCCCAACACCACAATACACTTTTGTTGTACAAATGAATTGAAATGGGGAAAGAAAATATTATCCAACAAATAGTTTTGGTGAAACATTTGAAAGAAAATGAATATCCAGGGGTGATTAGAATATTTAACCATCAGTTCAGCATGAACACTGTTCATCAGAATAGATGCCAGCCATGGACAACTGGTACAGACAGCCATATTGGTTCACACTGGCTAACTGTCAGCCCTTTTTAGATCCCTTTCTCAAATCTTACACTGAATCTTCAGTGATGAGATTGATAGTTTAATAATAAAAATGAAGCCACAAAACTACTGGTGGGAAATATAGGTGAATATTATATAACTTCAGGGATAAGAAAGCATTTTCTAAGCTTGATACCCATGTAAGAAATCATTATAGAAAAGATAAATAAGATATGTTTTTATATGGGAAAAAAATACCATAGGCAAAGTTAAAAGCAAATGACCTACTGGAAAAATATCTACAGCATGACAAAAGTTTTATACATAAAGAGCTCTTGAAAAATCAATAAAAGTTAACATTTCAAATAAAAGACAGAATCAAATTTTTAAATCTCTTATGAACTAGAGAATATACTTATTCTCCTCTATTTACATATCCTCTCCTCCCATTTTAGCTGAGATGTTAAGAAGGGCTAATTCAATATTCTCTCCTGTGTCTGAGTTTCTACTTTATAATGGGAAGCCTAACAGATATATCCCTGGACAGAGAATCAAACTTCACCAGTCAGTATATGACCAACTCCAGTTATAAATCATGCTCACAAGTACAGATTCAGACATACCACATTCACTAGCTGATCCTCCCACCAACTGGAAGAACTGCTGGGCAATTTTCATATGATCCTTCTGAAAAACAAAGCAGAGCTGATACAGAAGAATAAGCTGAAAATACATTATTTGTATTACTTTGTGGTTTTAACATATTTGTCAGGATTTAACATATACCCTTGTTTTAAATCCTCCCCAAATCAATAGTACTAATTCTTATTAGCATAAGCAACTAGAAAATGATAATATGCAATTGAATTAAAACCTATTTAGAGTCAGATAGAAAAGAAGAAAAAAATCCAATTCCCAAATTCTATCTTAAAAGTATCTTCATTGGGCTTCCCTGGTGGTGCAGGGGTTGAGAGTCCGCCTGCCGATGCAGGGGACACGGGTTCGTGCCCCGGTCCACGAGGATCCCACATGCCGCGGAGCGGCTGGGCCCGTGAGCCATGGCCGCTGAGCCTGCACATCCGGAACCTGTGCTCCGCAACAGGAGAGGCCACAACAGTGAGAGGCCCGTGTAACACAAACAACAAACAACAACAACAACAACAACAACAAAAAAGTATCTTCATTAAATTAACTAATTCATTCAACAAATATTTATTGCTCTTTTATCATATATCAGACCTTGTGGTAGGAGCTATGGCTATAACAAGGAGTATTTATTAAATAAAACCATTAATTTATTCAATAGCTTTTTTTTTTTTTTTTTTTTTTTTGCGGTACGCGGGCCTCTCACTGTTGTGGCGTTTCCCGTTGCGGAGCACAGGCTCCGGACGCGCAGGCTCAGCGGCCATGGCTCACGGACCCAGCCGCTCCGCGGCATGTGGGATCTTCCTGGACCGGGGCACGAACCCGTGTCCCCTGCATCAGCAGGCGGACTCGCAACCACTGCACCACCAGGGAAGCCCTCAATAGCTATTTATTGCCTATCTACTACATGAAGCACTTTGGAGTGAGCTGGAGATAAAAAGATTTATTTATATTACACTTTGTTCCAAAAAGAACTTACTATGCCATATTCAGAGGAATAAAAGCTTAATTTTAGTCAGCATTTTGGTACTTATAAAAAGCTTTTCCAGAGAAACAATTATTTCCATTTTACAAATGTCAAAATTAAAGCTCAGAGGTATGCAAGGTGAAAAAAAAGTCAGTGAAGGGACTTCCCTGGTAGTGCAGTGGTTGAGAATCCATCTGCCAATGCAGGGGACATGGGTTCGATCCCTGGTGGGAAGGGATCTGCAGAACAGCTGAGCCCGTGTGCCACAACTACTGAGCCTGTGCTCTAGAGCCTGCACACCGCAACTACTCAGCCTGTGAGCTGCAACTACTCAGCCTGCGAGCTGCAACTACTGAGCCCATGCACCGCAACTACTGAAGCCCGCCCACCTAGAGCCTGCGCTCTGCAACAAGAGAAGCCACCACAATGAGAAGCCCGCACACGCCACAAAGAGTAGTCCCCGCTTGCTGCAACTAGAGAAAGCCCGCACACAGCAGCAAAGACCCAACGCAGCCAAACAAATAAAAATTTAAAAAGTCAGTGAAAATAAGAATGAATTTTTGCAATGATTTGCTCTTGTTATTATATATACACACTGTTTAACAATTGGGCTTTTTTTTTTTTTTTTTAACCAAAGCAGCAATTCTTAGGGTTGTAGCTTTCTTTTTTTTCTTTATTTCATTTTATTTTGTTTTATTTTTTTGGCCATGCTGTGCAGCTTGCAGGACCTTAGTTCCCCAACCAAGGCTTGAACCCGTGTCTCTGGCAGTGAGAGTGCCAAGTCCTAACCACTGGACCACCAGGGAATTCTTTTTTGTCTTTAAATAACCCAGAATTCTTTTCACAATGGAATCTGGACTGGGGGATATGGAGAAATAAAAGGAACTGCAAAAGAGCCTATTTGTAAGCTTATTGCTGTTGAAATTTGATGTTCATTTTGATCTTTTCCACACACATAACTTTGCAAGCTACAGATTACCAGTGATTTTATACTCACCGAACCCATTTCCTGGCCAAGGGCTGCATTGACCACTCCTTTGAGGATATACTCCTGGACACATGGAATATCACTAATTAATTTAAAAGGAATGTGGAACTATGAGATATCTTTCAAATAGACCATTTGCATCTATTTAATGCTTTATATATATTATCAAAAGTTACCCAAAGTCACTTTTCTCTGTTCTATCCCTGGTTTGAATGAAAGAATTAGCAGACTTTCATTTGTTTCCCAGGAAAGTATTCATATAACAGAATTCATCATATTTGTAAATTCTCAATCTTAAGCAGAAAAACTCAGTGGATACTCACAGGAATTAAGTTTTATTTTTATTTCAATTCAGTGGAAAAAATTAACAATAAAATGTTTATGTAATAATTTTTACATCTTATCAGTCACTGCCATTCTCTGTGATGGCATCATATATATATTATCAATATTTTTCCCTTTCCAATGATATAATAACCTTCCTTTGTTAGTGATCCCTTACCTCAAAAGGAAAAAGTATCCTCTGATTCTCCTTTGTAAGGTATTCTTGCTTTTGGAGTCCTGAGGCCTCACCTGTATCCCCTTCAGACTTGGTTCTGTTCTTTAATAGATACTCTCCTTAGCTTTATCAATTTTTATGTGGGTACTATTTTTATTTAAGAGGGCTCATAAAAAGAACAGAAGATGCTGAAGCCTTTAATACACTGGAGAAATATACCTGTTTAGATCTAGAAACAGTTTTCAGTCAGTCTTTCACTCAGTGAGTGGGATGCCTACTATGTGCTTAGTATACATAGTGTTGGAGATGCAATACAGACACAATCCCTGACCGCAAGGAGCTAACAACCTAGCAGGGGACAAAGACATAGTACAGACAATCATACTGCTGACATAAGTTTCTATATCTAGTTTCATCAGAATTCTAGATTTCAGTATTTTCAAACATCAACCCTTTTGAGGAGATGACCACATATACAGGAGTTTACAAATATCAAAAAGCCCAGGATATTCATTCTCATCTCAAAAGTCTCACATAAAAAAAAAAAAAGTCTCATCTAACATTCCTAGATCAATATATACGATCTTTCCTGAGATTCTACAAGCAAGAATCGTCTCTAAGATGCCTTCTGAAATTCCACTTTCAACAGAACTTGTTTAGTAAAAATGCAACACATTCGCAATTACCTGAGGAGTAGTAGGTTCCAGATCCTTAATTAAGTTGTAAGCTTCTTGTACATCATCTGAAATATAAGAAATAAGTAGCTATACTAATCTGTATCCTAGCAAACTCTTCTGAAACAGTCTCCCAAACGATAAGATCCTTCAAACATTCATGGGAAGTATGATTTGTTTTTTTTGTCTCTTAACTCTCCATCAAGTTCAATGTTGAGTAGTAGATAATCAAGTATCTGTAGGAAACCCATATTAAGCCATGGAGCACCTAAAAGTTCAAGCCAAAAATAAGGAATGGGGAAGTATATGCCAATGGCATTGTAATTATATAAGGAAAACAACCATTTTTTTAAAAGATATATAAAGTATGTAGGAGTGAAATGACATGAAGTCTGGGATTCGCTTTAAAATATTTCAGCAACAAAAATGGGAGAGGGAGGACAAATGAAAAAAGACTGGCAATATCTAGAAGACTGTTGAATCTGGGATGCATATTTGGGTGTTCATTTTGGATGTTCATACTATTAACTTGTTTTGTTTATGTTTGAAAATTTTTAGAATAAAAATTAATTTATAAAATATATAAAGTGTTTCTTTAATTCTCGTCCAAAAGCATATTTCTTTGTGCTTATATATCAAATTAGAGAGAACTATTTGCAAGTTCATGTTCTTTTTTTTTTTTTTTTTTTTTTGTGGTACGCAGGCCTCTCACTCTTGTGGCCTCTCCGGTTGCGGAGCACAGGCTCCGGACAGCGCAGGCTCAGTGGCCATGGCTCACGGGCCCAGCCGCTCCGCGGCATGTGGGATCTTCCCGGACCGGGGCACAAACCCACGTCCCCTGCATCGGCAGGCGGACTCTCAACCACTGCGCCACCAGGGAAGCCCTAAGTTCATGTTCTTATGCTAATAAACACTTACATTTTCCTCGATGAGGAATATGTTGTCTGGTTGGTTTCTACCATGCACCTAAAAAGGCCCACACTGTTAGTCCGAGGTCCATGACAGAGTGCCAGCACCACTGCATGGTAACTCCTACCCTGTACTCACAACTGTTAGATAAAAGACTGTTTTAGGCATGTGTCTAACAATTTTATCCTTACTTAGGGGAAACAAATATCACGTTCTCTTTGCATCATACTATTTCTCATGAGAAGCTGGGGGTACAAATAAACAGAAAAGCAGACAATTAGAGCAAATAAAAAACAATTAATGATGAAAAAGAAAAGACTCAAGAAAATGTAGATGTACATTACACATAGGGGAACACAAGAAAAAGAAGAAACAAGGGAGGGGAAGGAAAAAAAAAACAGAAAAACTGAAATAGAATGAATAGAGAACAAAGGGCAGAAAAATAAGAGGAAAAGAAAAGAACAGAATGAGTGAGAGATTGGAAGCAACAGAACAGGAAAGAAAGAATAAAGAGAAAAGGCACAACAAATAAATACCAATAAATTTGTTCTGTCCTACGAACCTGTTGCAAACATATTTTTGGAAGTACTATGAATTGATTTTAAAGATTAAGCAAGTAGTTCAGTTAGAGATTAAATGTTCTAAAATATCTTAAATAGGCAAGACCAAGACACAGTTTTCTTACCTTGACGAAGGTAGTAAATCACTAAGTTTAGCCTAGCTTCAGGAATGACATCAACCAGGGGAGGCAAAACCTGCAAAGCCCCTTCACCTCCTCGGAAAACAACCTAAAGACAGAGAAACTCTGCATTATGGCAAAAACTATGAGTTCACTTATTGGTAGAAATGTGTAAGCAGCTGACACAACAGTTATTCTTTGAAGGGATGAATATATTTTTGAAGCCCTCTCTATAAACACATGACCCTGACCTAATTAAAACCATCCTAAATTATAAGAAATAGAATAAAGGCATAACCTTATTGCATACATTTCCTTCTCTCCTCGTAAGAACTGTAGAAAACTCTTAAAGTACCCAATAATTAATGAAACTTTTTTTCTAGACAGATATTCTCTATCAAAAACTCCATGAAGGAATTTATATACTCTTTCTGAGACCGTTGCCTCACCTCTAAATGGCATTAGTAATGTCTACCTTTCAGGGTTATCATGAGGATTAAATGAGTTAAAGTGGGCTAAATGTGTGGCTCATAGTAGGTAATATTTCATTTAGTTTTTCAGTAAATATTCATTAGCACTTACTATATGCTTGGTATTGTAATAGCAGGGCTACATCAGGAACAAGTCACGCCCCTGTCACTATATAGGCTATACTCAGGTGGGGAGAGACCCTCAAAGAGCAAACTTAAGTATGCTGTCGTATGATAATAAAGGCTACAGAGAATAGCTAAAACAAAAGCACCATTCATGAAGGACAGTTTTGCATACTGTTCTGTACTCAGAGCCTAGCACAGTATCTGGCACACAGTTATTTCACAAATAAATATACAGAAATCAAGGCAATCAGGCATAAACTACCTAATCTCTTTTTTCTACATCAAAATATCCATATGGTCACCTTATTTGCTTCCTCCTTGTCTGAGATACTCCCTTCTCCTGCCAAGATTAATTCCTACATCTATCTTCTTTGATGTCATAACTTCTGACTCCATCTAGATTTTGTTTCTGCATTAATCAATCATTCTATTTCATTAATCCCGGTCCCATTTCTCAACTTCAAACATGCACAAAGGTTTCTGCTCTCTTGAAAAATCTTCCACTTGGTGCCACTGTTCCCTCTGGATAGCACCTTATTTTTCTCCTTTCTTTCAATGCCACACTTTAAAAGTATGTAGTTCCCTGCTTCAACTTTCTTCTCATCCTCTCACTCCTTAAGTTCCCAGAAAACTTGCTTCTGCTCTCTGCACACTAGTAAACTCACTCTACAAGTCACAAATTAACCCCTTTGGCCAAATTCAATGGACTATTCTGTCCTCTTGCTCCATGACATACCTGCAGTTTTGACACTGATGGAATAGCATGACAACAATAGCACTGTCTACTATATGCTTACTATATGCTGCATACTGCTTGAGGTACCTTATACACATTACCTCATTTCATCTTTACAAGGGAATAAGGTAGGTACTGTAATTTCCCCTATTCTACATATGAGAACATGGAGACTCATCAATGTTTTGTGACTTACCCTATGTTACAAAGGTAGTACATGATATAACTTGATTTTGACCTCAGATCTGACTCCAAAAGTAGATGTTAATAACAACAATTTATATTGCTTAATATTTTTCAGGTTTTGTTTTAGACATTAAGGTAATCTGTATTCATTGGAAAAAACTTACATATACTATTAACAACAGGAAAAAGGAAAATTTCCATTTTTTCACTTTTCTCTTTAATCCCACCCTCCAAGAATAATTCCTATTGCTAGCTAATATGCATCTCCCCGTTATACATACATATAACAGTTCTTTATTCTGGCTGTATATTATGTCCACTTGGGAAACTTTTAAGAAAAGTACTCATGGCTGAACCCTAGCCAACCATTCAGTAAAAATCTCACCCATCATTATTTTAAAAAATCTCCCAGGTGATTAAAATGTGTACCTGTAATGACATTACAGTTAGAAGCAACCTAAGTGTCCATCAACAGATGAATGGGCAAAGAAGATGTGGTCTATATATACAATGGAATATTACTCAGCCATAAAAAAGAACGAAACTTTGCCATTTGCAGCAACATGGATGGACTTGGAGGGCATTACGCTAAGTGAAATAAGTCAGACAAAGAAAGACAAATACTGTATGATAACACCTATATGTGGAATCTAAAAAATGCAGCACACTAGTGAATATAACAAAAAAGAAGCAGACTCACAGATATTGAGAACAAACTAGTGGTTACCAGTGGAGGGTGGGGAAATATAGGGGTGGGAGAATGGGAGGTATAAACTACTGGGTGTAAGATAGGATACAAAGATGTATTTGTACAATGCAGAGAACATAGCCAACATTTTGTAATAACTGTAAATGGAGTGTAACCTTTAAAAATTGTATAAAAATCAGAAAAAAACTTTAAAATGACATTACTGTTGACCCTTGACAACGGTGGAGCGGGTGGTTTACAGGCACTGACCATCCACACACTTGAGAATCCGAGTATGATTTATAGTCAGCCACCCACATCCACGGTTCCTCCACATCCGAGGATTCAACCAACCTCAGACCGTGCAGTATTTACGACTGAAAAAATTCTGTGTATAAGTGGACTCATGCAGTTCAAACCCGTGTTGTAGAAGGGTCAACTGTACATTATCTAGGTGCTTTTTCTCGCCTGCCCTTTCTTGAGATATTTTCTTATCTTCCTTCTTCCAGCCACTTAAATACAAATGCTCTCCTGGAGCCATGTTTTTCTCTGTTTTTAACCCTTTCTTCAACTATCACTACTCTTAAGAAAACTCTTAAACCTGTTCTCTGGTCTTAATCTCTTTCCAAGTTTAATTTCCAGACTACTACCTCTAACACATCATTTTCCACAAAAATTAATCTGTCTTTAATTTGTAAACTAGACTAGAAGTGAAAAGATTAGAGGCAGAAGCTTATAATAAAAAATAACCACAGAAAATGCTATCTGTGATGGAGGTCTGAATTAGAGGAGGAATGGAATGAATATAAGACAATACCAACAAAGAATTAATAGGATTAAGTGACTGAGTAGCTATCAGAGATAAAGGGGAAGAGAAGTCTAAAACAACTATAGTTTTCAGCATTCATACTCAGAGACTTGGTGCCAAAGAAGGTACAGAGAAATCAGAAGGAAAAGTAGTAGTCATTATTATTGCCATTTTCAGATGAGGAATCTGAAACTCAACAATATTAAATAATTTTCTCAATGTCCCGGGTGTCTGAGTTGAATGCAGATGCTTTGCACCCACTCTACTGCATAGTCAATGGAATCAAACTTGAAACTGCATCTGAATGTTTTTTTTTTTTAGCAATGGCCATCATAATCCAGTCCTAAACCTAACCCCCTTTTTACTTTTTCACTAAGTAAAACTTTAATTTTTCACTGTGCCCCAGTACACTTCCTGTTCTAGTAAATTCAAACTGCTCACAACCTATCACATATGTCTTCTTCATTCATTCATCCATGTCCCTGCCACAAATGAACCCTATAAATCCCAGCCATCTTCCAAAGACCAGCTCAAGTTTTACTTTCATCAGAATATCCTTCCCATTTATTATAACCCAAAGGGATATGTTCCTTTGTCTTTGCCAACAAAATGAACACGTGGATCTCACTGCCTTACACTTCTTTCTAAATGTTATGTATTACTGCCCTCCCAATAAGGATTTGCTTGAGGAAAGAACCTGATACCTTAAACTCATTCTCTCTCCTCCACAGCAAGAAAGAGTTTACTTAAAGTAGAGAAATAACTTGTTGAGATAACTCCCTTCATTCATCTTTCTAACCACTGTGATGTACCAAAATAGGGTAGGCCTCAAGTCAGTCAAGACTGCAAACTATTATTCACCAGATTGTGCCTGATGAGCTCTTTAGCAAATTCAAAGGAAGAAGAAGCGTTGTCCATCAAGCTTTTGAGTTCTGCCTGAAATTAAAAAAGGAAAGCCTTATGAAAATGAGAACTGTATAGTTCTTATATCACATATAAAATGTTACAACATTTTATAGTTGACAAAGAATTTAACATGCTGTTCCACTTGTTCTGCAGGACTCTAAGAAATGATCAATGTAATTACTATTATCCTCATTTTACAGATGAGAACATTGAGGCTTATAAACATTAAGTGACTGAACCTTACACTAAGTAGCAAGTCTGAAACTGGTGAACCCAAGTTTGTAGACTCACAGAGTTAGTCTTTTCTTTCAGGTGACAAACTTTTAACAACTAAGGTTGATTCTTATAGCTGACCATTCCACCTATGTCTTGAATTTTCATACTATCTCCTTCCTGCTGAATTGGCCTTAATTTACATGATGCAATTAACATAAATTCTCCCCTCTATGTTATTATTTATTAGACCTATCAGATCTCTTCTGTATTGTCGTGCACCCTTAACTTCCCTTAGAAGAAATGGTCAGCCATTTCCACAGCGTCTTCACTAATGTCCTAGACTCACTTATCCCCTTCCTCAGCTTTCTGCTATTCCCATCTTGCCACTCTATAATTTTTTTTTTTTTTTCCCAGCACGCGGGCCTCTCACTGTTGTGGCCTCCCCCGCTGCGGAGCACAGGCTCCGGACGCACAGGCTCAGCGGCCATGGCTCACGGGTCCAGCCGCTCCTCGGCACGTGGGACCTTCCCGGACCGGGGCACGAACCCGCGTCCCCTGCATCGGCCGGCGGACTCTCAACCACTGCGCCACCAGGGAAGCCCCGCCACTCTATAATTTTGATTAAACCTCCTCACCTCCTTTTTCTACTTCCATCAGTGGGTACCTAAGTTTTTCCGGATAAAATAATTAAATCCTTGATTATTCTCACTAAGCACTACAAACTTTTTCTACCTGATGTCACATAGGAATGCACACTTATTCAGCAATCCATTTACTAATCTCCTCTCTTGTCCACAGCAGTAATTCCAAAGCCTTGGGTCAGGGGTCCCCAACCTTTTTGGCACTGGGGACCAGTTTCGTGGAAGACAATTTTTCCACAGATGGGGGGCAGGGGGATGGTTCAGGCAGTAATGGGAGCAATGGGGAGCGCAGATGAAGCTTCGCTCGCTTGCCTTCCACTCACGTCCTGCTGTGCGGCCCGGTTCCTAGCAGGCAGCGGACCAATACCGGACTGTGGCCTGGGGCTTGGGGACCCCTGCCTTGGGTAATATTAGGCTAGTTCAGCAGTTTTCAAGCTTTTGGATCTCAAGATCTTTTTTAAATCTTAAAAATTATTAAGGATCCCAAAGAGTTTTTGTTTATGTGGGTTATAGCCATTCATATTTATTGTATTAGAAATTAAAACAGAAATTTTAAGTAATCAATTAATCAAAAGTAGTAATAAACCCACTACACATTAACACAAATAACATATTTTTCATTAAAAAAACTGTATTTACCAAAACAAAAATTTAGTGAGAAGAGTGCTGTTTTATATTTTTGCAAATCTCTTTAATGTCTGGCTTAACAGATGACAGCTGGATTGACATATCTGTATCTGCAATCAATCTATTTTGAAATCATGTTGTCCCTGGAAAACTTCACTGCATACTTGAGTGAAAAAACAAAATCTTTTAGTATTATGATAGCTTTGATCTCAGGCAGGGCCAGCCAGGAATAAAGGTGAGGCAAGTGAGCTACCTAGGGCGCAAAATTTAAAGCAGCACTCACTGCACATGAAAAGATGTTCAACTTCATTAGTTATCAGGGAAATACAAATCAAAATTACAATGAGCTTCCACTTCACATCCACTGGTATAGCTAGAATAAAAAAGTCAGATAAGAAAAAAAAGTCAGATAACAACAACTGTTGGCAAGGATGTAGAAAAATTGAAACTCTTATACATTGCTAGTGGAAATGTAAACTGGTGCAGCCACTCTGGAAAACAGTATGACCCAACAATTCCACTCCTAGGTATATACCCAAGACAAATGAAAACATGTTCAAAACATGTCCAAAAACATGTATACAAATGTTTACAGCAGCATTATTCATGATAGGAAGAAGGTGGAAACAATCCAAATAACCATCCCCTGACAACTGGAAAAATAAAATGTGGTATATCCACACAATGGAATATTATTTGGTCATAAAAATGAATGAAGTACTAAAACATGCTATAACATGATGAACTTTATAAACATTACGGTAAAGTAAAAGAAGCCAGTCATAAAAGATCACATAGTATATGATTCCTTTTACAGGAAATATCCCAAACAGGCAAATCCATAGAGACAGAAAGTAGATTAAGTAGTTGCTTAGGGCTTGGTGAATGGGGGTTGATAGCTATAGGGTATGGAGTTTCTTTTTGAGGTAATGGAAATGTTCTAAAATTGACTGTGGTGGGAATTCCCTGGTGGTCCAGTGGATAGGACTCCGTGATTTCACTGCCGAGGCCGAGGGTTCGATCCCCCATCAGGGAACTAAGATCCCGCAAGCCTCATGGCACAGCCAAAAATAGAGGGGAAAAAAAAAAAGAAGTGCTTAAAAATAAATAAATAAAATTGTCCATGATGAAGATTGCACATAGTGGTGAATATACTAAAAACCACCGAATTGTATACTTTAAAAGGGTGAACTGTATGGTATGTTACATATATCTCAATAAAGCTGTTAAAACATAAAATTATAAATAGAAGATGTAGGTCATCTTATAATATGTTAGAGTGAAAATGACCTTTCTAAAAGCACGACAACTTGATAGAAATCATGTAAGAAATATTCCTCATGAAACATCAATACGTGATTTTATGTTCAAATTTTCTGTGTCCTATATTAGGGTTTTGTCTTTGCAATCTAATTCATCAATCTTTGTCTTTAATTGAGAAATCAAACCTTTTAAATGTAATTACAGATAAGCTGGATTTGAAAAAGGCAAAACAATAGGTGTTTAGAAGCCTATAAATGTGACTGTGTTCCAGCCTATGAAATCTTTGATAATTGCTCAGTTCGCTGAGAGTTTACAATGTATATGAAGGTAAGGACTTTGCAGACATCACAGAAACCTACAATAATGCAGTACTATTAGCTTGCATATTTTGCAGATAATGCTTAAGGAGGTTAAGTAGTGCACTGAAAGCCACATAGCTGGTAAGCTAGGATTGGAATACGGTCTATCTGATTTCAAAGCTCCTGCTCTTAATCACTACCGGAGCCCTCCCAGTTTGAGAGGATAAAATTTCTTTATCCTCTGAAACCAGTTCTTCTTCCTTTTACCAGCAACCTATATTCACTGCTTCTACTTCTTCATCATCTACTTGTCATCCCTCTGCCATATCCTTCAGGACAATTCTCAACCCAAGTGATTACTCATTCACTCTTTATCTCCTTGCCACCTAGCTTCAACACCCAATAATAATGATACCCTAGTCAGAGTAGGAAACCCCAGTTAGGAAATCCAATGGCTTTTTCTCAATCTGCATCTTTATTGACTTCTTTTGAACCTCCTCCTTCTTCTAATGTGATTCACCCTTAATTTGTTAGTCATATTTTAAATTTCTCATTCAACCATTACTTAGTTGGCAGCAACTTTGTGTGTGCATTGTGCCAGGTCCTGGGATACAAATGCCAAAGGACAGTCTCAACCCTCAATAAGCTTGTCTAGATTAAAGATAATTAAAGCAGGTTAATGAGGCCTTGCTCAGGTAGGATCCGCCACCATCTGGACCCTCAGGGCCCCAGTGCAGCTCAGGGCCATGGCTCTGTGCTGGCCCATGGCCATTGGCCTCAACAAAGGCCACAAGGTGACTAATAACATGAGCAAGCCGAGGCCTAGCCACCGCCACGGGCGCCTCACCAAGTATACCAAGTGTGTGTGAGACGTGATCCAAGAGGTATGCAGCTTTGCCCCTTAAGAACGGCGGGCCACGGAGCTGCTCAAGGTCTCCAAGGACACATGGGCCCTCAAGTTCAAGAAAAGGGTGGGGACACACTTCCATGCCAAAAGGAAGAGACAGGAGCTGAGTAATGTCCTGGCAGCCAGGAGGAAAGCAGCAGCCAAGAAGGATGGAGCTCCCTCCCCTCAGTGCGTAATAAAACCTCTTCAGAGAAAAAAAAAGAAAATTAGGCAACTACCAAATAATAAGTATGATTTTATACATAGATATAAAATCATATATAATAGCCATATTATTACCAATTACTTGTTGGTAAGATATAATAACCATATTATTTGATTACATTTAAATAATCATGCTTATTACTTGGTAGCTATATTATTATGTATATATATAAATTAAGAGCAAGAGGAATGTACACCTAAGTTTGCAGTAAATTTTAGTGGTTAAGTCTCTGGGCTTTAGAGTCAGGGTTTGAGACCTGAATTTCTCACTTGTTAGTTGTATAACCTTGGGTAAATTGTTCAAAGTACTTTAAGAATTGAGTGAGGGCTTCCCTGGTGGCGCAGTGGTTGAGAGTCCACCTGCCAATGCAGGGGACACGGGTTCGTGCCCCGGTCCGGGAGGATCCCACATGCCGCGGAGCGGCTAGGCCCGTGAGCCATGGCCACTGAGCCTGCGCGTCCGGAGCCTGTGCTCCGCAACGGGAGAGGCCACAACAGTGAGAGGCCCGCGTACCGCAAAAAAAAAAAAAGAATTGAGTGAATCATTACAGATTATTTCATGTTTACTATAGAAGATCAGAATGCTTTGGTGTCTGGGGAGAGAATGAACTATACAATATAGAGCCCATTATAAAAATTACTAGAGGAATGTCTGCTTTTAAATGGTTTAATAAAATTAACATAGGTAAACACAAACTATATCCTCTCGCTACCAAAAAAAAAAAAAAAGCTTCTTCAGGTACCTTTGACATAGTCATCTACTGCTGGAGAACTTTACCAAATCAACATGCAATCTACATGGACACAATTTCAAATGAAAAAGCATGCCTTTAGTGCAGTCTGGTATCCTGACATGGACACCGTCAGACCTACAGCAGATTGGTTAGCCATGCCACCCATACCAGACTCTGGAAAGAACATGTGCGGACAAAATGTAAACATGTAATAGGTTGGACCTTATACTAAAATTGGCAAGGTCCCCAAGACTGACTCAAGGTAGAAAGGCAAGAATACACTTCTCTTCTTTCATTTATTCTAAACAAAACTCTAATGAGATCAAATTGCAAATCCAGTTTACTATTAAACTGCTGATGCTGGGAACTAGCCAATTAGGCAGACTCCAGGGACTCTAGTTGAAATGAGTATTCCAAGAATGTATTTTATATAATATCGATATATAAATAGACCACTCCATTGCATATTAAGCAATTTAATTGATAGGCATTTCTTTTGCCACAACTGACCACCTTTATCGACATAAACCATGAAAAGTGAATCTGGGCATATGTTAAGGACGTGTTCTCCAACCACCAGCTGCTAAACACTGTTTTACCCAGCAGTTGAATCTGCTGTTGGTGTAAAGTATGTTTACATACTTTATAGGGAAATACAGGGTAATTCAAACTGGAATTAAGTAAATTAAGAACCAATTATGGGACTTCCCTGGTGGTGCAGTGGTTAAGAATCCGCCTGCCAATGCGGGGGAAACGTGTTTGATCCCTGGTCCGGGAAGATCCCACATGCTGTGGAGCAACTAAGCCCGTGTGCCACAACTACTGAGCCCGCATGCCACAACTATTGAAGCCTGCGCACCTAGAGCCCGTGCTCCACAAGAGAAGCCACCGCCATGAGAAGCCTGCGCACCGCAACGAAGAGTAGCCCCCACTTGCTGCAACTAGAGAGAGCCCGCGCACAGCAACGAAGACCCAATACAGCCAAAATAGAAATTAAAAAAAAAAAAAAAAGAACAAATTTCATCACTACCTCAGCAGCTTTGCCATTGTAAAGGCGAAAATGATTACAGGCCTTAAGATTGAGTGCGATGGTACTATCAGGAATTTGCTGAAGATAAACAGCCAGAACTTCTTGAGACACATCATAGTAATCCAGCTTGTAGTAACACAGGGCCACATAAACATTGAGGGCAAGGTACTCCCTATTAGATGAAAGAATTAAGGATTAACAATTTAAGTCTACTTCATAGAAATGTTGTCAAGCTACAGACCTTTTTAATGGCTCAAATGGACAGCAAGGCAAAGAGGACATTTCTTCTTTTAAAGAAAAAAGAAGAATATAATCAGTGTAGCATCTTTCTTTTTGTATTATAATATTTAAGTGTTTTGACATAAGCAGAGTAAAAGATGACAACTAGAGGAGAAAGGGAAAAGTTCAACTACTACCTATTCATGTTTAAAAAAACTTACATAATCAGTAATCGAGTATAAACTCAAATAAGCAGGCAAGGCAAGTAGATTTGACGACTGAGAATGGGAATGGGTGGGAGATTGTGACAGTAAAGCAAAGGAAGGGAGAAGGGAAGTGTATGAGATATTTTGGGGATGCAGGAGAGAAGCCAAGTGGTCAGTGATAAAGTTGGAACATTAATTCTTCAGAATGATTTGTTTCCAATTTTGTCAGCAAGTTACCTACAGTGTAACCAAAACACTGAAATTGATACACCTAGACCATGCATTTCCAACAGGTGTGATATCACCCACAAAGGGGCAAAAATTGGTTCTTATGGAGAGGTGGAAAATCATACTCATTTTATATATAAAGCATAGATATACATGCAGTACATAAACAGATATACAATATATCTATGGTACTGAAACTTCATGGGAGGGCAATTAACGGGAGAAAAATCTAAAAAGCCTCCTTGGTAGGTCAATAATGAAATAAAGGTGGAGAAACCCTGATCTAGACAATAAGGAGTTCTTAATCTCACCAGATTATTAGCTAAATAGATTTGAACACATGGTGATATTAGATCCAAAGGACACTAGGTCCTCAGCCAAACTAGGTACAGAAGAAAGTAACAAAATGAGATTTCAAGGAGGCATAAATGGACACAGACCTGTTATCTAGCAGTATTCGCTTATAAATATCAATAGCTTCTTGGTAGTGAGATCGCATATAGTGGATTGAGGCCAAACTGAGTTGATCTTCTGTGATATCCTGAAGATTCTGATGAAAGTTCATCAATTTCTTCTCATCATTAAACTAAAATTGTAAGACAGCAAAAGACGTGTAAAGATTCACATTAGAGTACGGTTACAGAAATCAACACCTACGTAATGGATATTTTAACTTCCCCTTCCCCTTCAGCCATTTGTCTCTGTTCTATTTCCCTTCAGCTCCTGGTGGTCTTTACCTCTCCTTCAGAGAAAGAATAAAAATAGTCTCTGGGGACTTCCCTGGCGGTACAGTGGTTAAGAATCTGCCTGCCAATGCAGGGGACACGGGTTCGAGCCCTGGTCCAGGTAGATCCCACATGCCGCGGAGCAACTAAGCCTGTGTGCCACAACAACTGAGCCTGCGCTCTAGAGCCCGTGAGCCACAACTACTGAAGCCCGCGCGCCACAACTACTGAGCCCGCATGCCACAACTACTGAAGCCCATGCACCTAGAGCCTGTGCTCCGCAACAAGAGAAGCCACCGCAATGAGAAGCCCGTGCGCTGCAACGAAGAGTAGCGACTGCTCGCCGCAACTAGAGAAAGTCCACGTGCAGCAACAAAGATCCAACGCAGCCAAAATAAATAAATAAATATTAAAAAAAAATTTTTTTTAAATAGTCTCTGGAGGCAGAGCCTTAACAATGGGAAGCCTTTAAGTTACAGCTCATATTAATTACTTGACACTCTTCTTCTTACCTTCTTTTCTTTTCTATTTCTTTCTTTATATCTTCTCCCTTTCTTTTTTCTCTCTGTCTCTATCTTTTTTACATGCTGTTTATAAGAGAGACATTTAAAATAGAAGGACACAGAAAGATAGAGAGTGAAAGGATGGGAAAAGATACAATAAGCAAACACTAACCAAAAGGGAGCTGGTGGAGCTACACAAGTACGACAAAGTAGTCTTTACATGAAGAGAGATTTTTGGAGATAAAGAGAGACATTTCATAATGATAAATGTTTCAGTCCACTAGATGGACATAACAATTCTAAATCTGTAACACTTAATGATAGTCTGCAAAACATGTAAAGCAAAAATCGAAAGAACTAAACAGGGAGACAGATAATTATAGCATGAAGGTTTTTTTGTTTCCCCCCGCACTGCCTGGCTTGCAGGATCTAGCTCCCTGGCCAGGGACTGAACCCGTGCCCTTGGCAGTGAAAGAGCAGAGTCCCAACCACTGGACCAACAAGGAATTCCCCAAATTTTTAAATGCACCAAAAATAATTATTTTCAAATACTACCTTTGCACAATTAGATAAACTTCCTGTAAAATAATTTAGTACTATCAATTAAAAGCTTTAAATTTTTATTGTTCATACTCAGTAACTCAGTAAGTCCATTTTAGGATGTTAGAATCACATTTTTATCATTAAAATTAAAAGCAATCTGGAAGTTAAATAACTAGAAGTGTTGAATGAATTGTGGCACATGCATATGATGGATTGTTATTTTAAAAAGTCTGGTTTTTAAGACTAGTGACTCAGGGGTACACTTGTACTACAAAGATAAGTTAAAAAAAAAGCAGAATACAAAAATATATATTTAACATGAATCCCATTCTGCAAAACAAATGAACAAAAATACAAATATGCATATAAAAAATAATTACCCCAAAAGGAGATATGCCAAAACGTTGAAATTCAGTTAGCTTTAAATATGGTAGATGTTATATCCTTTTATTGCATATTTATATTTTGCTTAATAGAATGTGTAATTTTATAATATGAAAAATGATTTTAAAAATTATTTTATGACATGATCAAAATTATTGCTATAAGGCAATTCTGAAAGGTATGTATTTACTTTCAGGAGTCAGGACAAGGTGTCTTTGATTCTGTTTCCTAAGAGACAATAAGATGGTGGAAACAAACTAATCTTAAATGACTACTGCTTAAGAAGAACTAAAACCTAACATTTCTGAATAAATAAACAGAGTAAAAAAACATTAATGGGGGAGAAAGTCCTATAAAATTAACACCTGTATTCTACTTGTTCTAGAAATACCATTAACGAGACTTTCTACTTAATTTTCTTTCACCCTTGTTGGTAACAAGAAGAAAGAGAAATATATTTTAAAAACAAAAAGTGTGAAGTCAATTACATGTCAATTAAAAAAAGATATACATAAAAAATTTTTTTTAATCTTACCACATTAAAACAAAAAGTGTGAAATAGGAACGGAAGTACCTTGTGAGCCAAGTGGAAGAGGAGGCGGTTTTGAAGTCGGCTTTTTGGAGCTGTGAAAAAAATCCAAGGTGCTTATTAAAGAACTCAATTGTCTATGGCACTTAGTCCCTTGCAGGAATGACACGAGACAGATAAATCTTCCCAAATCCTTACCTACTGGATCCTGCTACGTCTCTGCTATAATATATTAATGTATTATTTTAGTCTAGTCCTACTGCAGTAGCAGCGACATCACCAAGAACCAGAAGGAAAATGCTCTAAGGTTCCGCTCTTGCCCACACTTCTTCCTCCTCACTCTATGGTGCTGAAGCACAGCACGGCACTCCTCCCAGTTCCAGCAGCAGCCCACCCTGTGTAGTTCACACACTGAAGCAAACACCGGAAGCAAATGGTTACGGTCATCTCAGTACATGTAGGAATCCACTCTCATTCAGCTGGTCTTCCAGTGTTCTTTGTCGATTCCTTCTGAAATCCCCTTTTCATAATTACAGTGCCATATTTTCCTAAATACTAGCCCCGTCTCCATTTCATAGATCTTCTGGCATGATAATCTACCATCTAAAACAGGGAGCCAAGCAAAAAGGTGAACACCTCTTAAGTTCCAGATGTGCTCTTGGAGAATTTTCCTAATTCTAGACACTCAATCTTATATCTCTTTACAACAAAAAGTCATACTTCAATGTATAAAAAAGAAAGACATATATGGAAAGAGAGATAGCTACCTTGATCACCTTACATGTGTCTAACTGTTCTAGGCATAGATAAAGTCTAGAAACGTGAGATAAATAACTCAAAGACCTTTATAACTAAATTAGGAAAATTAGAATTCCATGACTCTGAACTAGAATTCTATCTAAATATGTATATATCAGTTAATTCTCTAAGATTTCTACCCTGAAATACATTCTTCCCTAACATATTTCCTAACAAACATTCTTTTGCCCACTTTCTCTACTTTTCTTTGAATTTAATTTGATTCATACTCTAATTATTCTTAATCTTTCCTCCCATAGTTCCCTTTTGCCCTACTCTATTTGCAAATTTGAGTCCAGCTCTCCTAAGTTGACTGTCCTGGTAAGTAAAGCAAAAGGGAAGAAATCTGGATTCTTCAAGTTGAAATTACTTGGCTTCTCATTCAGAAGCAGGAAAAGAAGCTATAAAATGCACATTCGTAACAGCTTGAACAACTATACCCAACTCCTACCAACAGCATGAACTTCCTACCACAGTGGAGCCTAAGAAAGGCACCTTGCCCTTTTTCTTCTCTCATCCTTCTGCTTTTTGGCTTTAGCTTCTGAGGAGGTGAACTGGGGAGGGTAAGTAGCACACAGATTAACTCTCTTTTTAAACATAAAGTTGCTAAGATCCAATAGTCTTTCAAGAGTAAAGCTTTTTTTTTTTTTTTTAGCTTTCTAATGTCACTTGATTTTTCCTCAATAGAAAAAGGAATTAAATAAGTTTTAAAATCTTCAAAATGACTCTTACTATTAGTGAGAATACCAGATATTAAAAGGGCCCATTTACCTTTAAATCCAGCTGCTTCGGCTTGTTTATACATTCCAAGAAAAAAGTAGGTACAGGCTAGGTTCACCCAGACTTCAGGATTGCAATTTTCCTCTTTCGTTGCATTTTCATATTCCTGAAACATACATTAAGCAGTGATCCCTTTCAGCAGTAGGGTAATCAATGGGCCATTCCTTTATGTATAATGGAATAGGAGTTCTTACTGTGACTGGGCAACTTCACATTTAGGGACTTCTATATGCTCCTTACCTATTCTATACCTGTAATATTAAATACTGAAGCTGGGCTTCCCTGGTGGCGCAGTGGTTGAGAGTCCACCTGCCGATGCAGGGGACACGGGTTTGTGCCCTGGTCCGGGAAGATCCCACATGCCGCGGAGCGGCTGGGCCCGTGGGCCATGGCCGCTGAGCCTGCGCGTCCAGAGCCTGTGCTCCGCAACGGGAGAGGCCGCGACAGTGAGAGGCCCGCGTACCACAAAAAAAAAAAAAAAAAAAAATTCTGAAGCTAAGGCTCAATCCTACCCATGCAGGGCTGTTGTCCACATAACCTTACACTTGTTTTCTTTTTCCCCTTTTAATATTGACATGGGCTAACAAACTGCAGAAATGAAAAGCAACTAAAACAATTTTTTTGCTAACTTAAAAAGACATAAAAAAGATGCCTTATTAAAAATGCATAGGTTCAGTTAACTTAAAATCTGATAACCTTAATACCCCACAAATTTCATTTCATTCTAATTGTTCTCTGGCTTTGTTTATTTGGCTTTCCACTTTTAAAATTTGGTGTGTTCTTCTGTTTTTTTTCCTTTTAAGGACAGTTTCTGAGATTCATTTTATTTTTAAAATAAAAATAAAATTTATTTTATTTTTGGCTCCATTGGGTCTTCGTTGCTGCACGCGGGCTTTCTTTAGTTGCGGTGACCGGGGGCTACTCTTCGTTGCAGTGTGCAGGCTTCTCATTGTGGTGGCTTCTCTTGTTGCGGAGCACGGGTTCTAGGTGCACGGGCTTCAGTAGTTATGGCACACGGGCTCTAGAGCGCAGGATCAGTAGTTGTGGCACACGGGCCTAGCTGCTCCGCAGCATGTGGGATCTTCCCGGACCAGGGATCGAACCCATGTCCCCTGCGTTGGCAGGCAGACTCTTAACAACTGTGCCACCAGGGAAGTCCCTCCATAAACTCTTTTACTATTAATCAGTCTTCCCCAGATGCCCTTTTTCTTTCTTACTCTGTTTGGGCTACTCTCTTTTCTCCTTTATCTTTCACATATACTACCAGCTCCTATTCTGCCCTTTTCACATCTTCACTTTTCCTTCACTGATTTTGTTGCTTTTGTTCATATCACTTCCTCATTACCTGATCTTGGATACTTTTCATTTTAGTAGTGCAGGTTATTTTAATATCCTTAGATTACACTTTGATAGTAAGAATATGTGGGAAAGTTCCAAACAATTTCATTTATGAATTAAAAATTATTTGACATAAGGCATCTGCAATTTTATCTAGATCCATAATTCCATAGATTGCTAATTACATTGCAGGGTTTACAATGACCAAGAAAAAAAACTTTCAAAGCTATACTTAAAAAATATAAAGATAATATAATCTTTCCTATGTCTAAAATTAACCACACAAAACAACAATGAACTTCTTTTTGAGAAAAGAATCGTGAAATTTTTTATCAAAAGGGCTTATTTTTCTTCTCCTGAAGACTTCCTTAAGAAAGACTAATATTAATATATTGAACAATCTCATTAGTATATATTTAAAAGGAAAAAGTAAACAGACATAGATAAATATGCTTGAACATATACAGAAGATTTCTGAGGCAACACATCAAAAAAGAGCCAATGGTTACTTCTGTTAACAAAGAAATAGGATTGAGGAAAGCATACAGGGTGACTTTTTTTCCTTTTTCCTTTGTTTCGTTCTATATTGTTTGAATTTTACCATGAGCGTGTATTATTATAATACAAAGCTTAATAACTTTTCAAAACCCTTCTGTTATAAAAAGAAAAGTTTCTTTAAACTAACCTCTAAAGCTCTCTTGTAGTCACCCAGATGAAAAGCACAGTATCCAATCCACAAATTAGTGTCCTCTTCTTGTTCCCCAACATGACGTTTGAACTTCACGTTAAAATTTCATGAAAAAAAAAATCATGAATACTTTGAATAGTACACTCTCTGTTAAACACTGCTATGTTAAGTTATTAATGAACAATAGGAAATCACAAATTGTAGAAGCAAGGTAATCTCAGTTTAATTAAACTGATACCTACAGAACTCAGCACAATTACCTTTATCTCAAATATTTCACAATTGTTTTTCTGTGTTTACTGACACCCTACTCCAGAAAGTATTTAAGAGTTATCCTCATAACAATTCTGGGTGATATATAAGGAACATAAGAATTATGTGAAATATTTAATGCCAAATAACTGAAAGTTAGTGAAATTAAGTGATGGACTCAAGGCCACATACAGCCAGTAGGTGTGGTGGCAGGGACCACCGTAGCCCATGGACTCCAAAGCCCATGTTTTCACCCCTCCATGCTCTACCCCGCATTCATCTTCATGCTTCAAACCTGCCCCGTGAGCACACACGTACATTTATTCATAGGTTATAACCTTTCACTGAGGACAAGCCATTAAATCATTCTATTACCCTTCAACAGGCTTACCAGGGCCTGCAAGAATTAAAGATGTTTAGAAGACCACCTAATCATTTATGTCCATTATGAAAAAATATTCATGAATTCATCAGCCAATGAAAGAAAAGCCCTGTTTTGGAGGAAAGGAGTGAGACCTTGAAGGAGGAGTCTGAATGACCATGGCAAGGTGAGATTTTTTTTTTTCACTCTGTATGGTGGTAAGTCAAAAACATGGGTAAAAAAAGTAAAAATTAAACAGATCATCATTAACTGTGGTGACCTAAATAGGAAGGAAATCTAAAAGAGTGGATATATGTATACGTATAACTGATTCACTTTGCTGTACAGCAGAAACTAACACAACACTGTAAAGCAACTATACTCCAATAAAAATTAATTTAAAAATAAATTAAAAATTAAAGAAAAACAGATCATTGTTACAAAACCTCAGGTGCCTCGACCATTACAAGATGAAGACATCTGTTGATACTTTCTTGTCTGAATAAGAACTTACTCCTGTAGCTAACTCCATAATATTAGAAATTCTCCTCTCACCAAATACTGTGAATTTGAGTACAGTGCCTTAAGTCTGAAAAAATTCTTATTTGAGGTCTCCCTGAATTTGCCCCAGGAATTCCCTGGAGCCACAGGAGAGCTCACGACACCTCCTCATCCTAAACCACGGCAGTTCCCATTCCCATCCATCATGGCACTTTGGCTACCTAAGAATGAAAGCGTAGCGCAGAACCTCCCTGACAACTTACAGGCAGCGTGGGATTACACAGTAAGGAAAGTGTGGTCACTGCCTCAAAGAAAAGAGAGAAGAGAAAATAGACTGACAAAAATTACACATGCATCTACCGCTCAGTCCACTGATTTACAGAGCTAGATGGTCCTTCCAAGTCAACTCCCCCACTTTAAAGATGAGAAAGCTGATGCCAGAAGAGTTAAGCAATGTGCTCAATACCAGAGCACTGGCAAGAAACACAGGACTATACGTGAAAGACTGAGAAAGATACATAAAGCTAATTAAAACACTTATTGTTGATAGAGTAATAAGGCTGTTGTAGTGCTTTAGAGAAATGATTATGGAACAACACAGCCAGGCTGTGCTGTCAAAACTCTTCATCTCTTCATTCTTTGGTGTACCCTTTCATTCTTTTATAACATATGCTTCCCAGAAAGCCGTTTCCCAAAGTGCAGCATCTTTGGAACATCTACATCAGAAGCACTTAGGCTACTTGCCCAAAATACGGGTTCCTGAGAACCACTGTAGGCTGATTCTGTAAAGAATCAGAATCCCTAGGGCAGGAGTCCAGGAATGTACATTTTAATAAGTACCCTAATTCTGATGCATATTAAAAGTTGAGAACTACTGCCATAGAGATTTGAAATATCTTCTGAAGATACAGTATTTTTAGACAATAAGCATGCAACATGGTAGAATTATTTAAATTTGATCAGAATGTTACAACATATAATAGGAATAAACCATAAATTGGTCAGGGGGTGGAATGAACAACATGTGAACTGACACTGTATTAAATGTCTCTCTACATTTTTAGGCTGGATTCATCATCAGTGGGACTAGATATAATTAAAACTGTCCCTCGAGAAATAAGTCTATCATTTTAGTTCACCTTTAATCAGGTTTATAGTTAACTTGGAATCTGGAATCTGGGCCTGACAAGATTTACAGAAAGTCCCAGAAGGCACCCACCTGTTCCAACAGCATAGCAACCAGCATTCACCCATGCATTCCTCTATATTCTGGTTTTTCACCTCCTAAGAAGCAACCTTCTTTGGACATTACCTCCAACAGGGTAATAGCTCCAGTGAAATCTCTTTGTGAAAGTAGCTCCTCTAGTTTTGGAATCTTCCTACCTTTCTTCTTTCTTTTGTCAGTATGCGGTAGGTCCCTGCCTACAGCAGGTTTGGCCCTTGAAAGCATCTGTGAAAGAAACAACAAAGACAGCTGTATGATCCCATTCCGATGGTCAATATTAAACTGAGAGTGACGGCTCCAGGATTTATAAGTCAAATCCGTAACAACGAACCCCAGGTAAGCGTATTCAAATTCTTTCTGTAACATGTTATTTTACTAAAAGGGCCATCACCCTGTGTTTGAGCTAACGAAACTGCTACTCCCTAGTTCTTTATCTCCCCCAATTAGAGTGAGGTAAGAGATGCTTTCGCGCAGCTGCTGTCATCTCAGCCTTCCCTCGGTCCGCTTTCCAGCCCACGCGCAGCTCAGGAGTGGGGAAATGGAGAAGCAGGAGGGAAGAAAGCAACGATGTATTTACAACTGCATCCCTGTCCCCCGTGGGAACACGGGGAGGGCACAGACACCATCCTCTGCTGACAATCCTAGACTTAACCCAGAAGTATGTCTGGAACCTCTAATCTCCAGTCCCAGGACCTACTCAGAGTTCTCCCTCACTGTTCAAAGCCACTAACCATCTTGGCGTCAGTCTTATGAATCCCCTCTGCAGACAAACAGAAGGCCGGGCCTCAGCGCGCCTCGGCATCCACAAAGCTGGCTCGGTCTCCACAGCAACCCCGCTGGGGGACTGGTCCGTGCAGGAGTAGCGCCCGCCGGAGAACCGGTGCCCTCCACGTCTTGGTTCCCCTAGGCTTTCACCGCTGCAGGAGTGAAAGTTTCTCCGGAGGAGAGCGTTGTTCTCTGTGCTGACAGCGAGAGTTTGACTCTATCTCCGTGAGTTTACTTTAGGAAAAAGCGAATTAGAATGGCATTGTTTTTCAAATACAAGTTTCCCGGGAAAGTAATTTTCAAGGACCACTTCCGGTTTGGATCGCGTTGGGCTCCTGAGCAACACCGGGCGCTGACTGGCACGTGATCGCCGTCTCTTGTGCAGTGCCTGAAAGCTTAGGAAAAAAATTCTGCCGAACCGAGGAAGCCGATGTTTGGAGGCGGGAGTTCACCAGAATACGGTTTCTTATTTCCATAGAGAAAGCTACCCTTGTGATGTGACGTTATATTGTGATTCCTGCTCATAGAATTTAGAATAGAACCTCTGATTTGTTATAAATAGGGAAACCCAACATGGAGTCACAGTGGCCAGTGTGGCACCCATCTTGATTGTTTCTAAAGATCTGATGTAAGATTTGGAATATGTAAATTAAGATAACTGGAATGTGAAGTCAAATAAGTAAATTGATTTTTTTTTTTTTTTTGGTGGTGGGAGTTGGCTGTGTCACAGGGCTTGTGGGATCTGAGTTACCCAACCAGGGATCAAACTCAGGCCCTCGTCAGTGAAAGCCTGGAGTTCTAACGGCTGGACCACCTGGGTCCAGTAAATTGTTTTTAAAGGTGTGGGGAAAGACTTAAAGAAAGATGCATAACATGAGTTGTGCGTTTAAGTTTTATTCGGGATCTTTCTGAGGACTAAAGTCTGGGAGACAGCCACTCAGTAAACTGTGGCGACTACTTGGTAGAGGTAGGGGAGAAGCCAGTTTATACATGATTTTTGGCCAGGGCATACCTGAAGTCAAGCATATATCTTGGTAAGATTACTACTAATCGTAAAGAACAGATGTCTCCAGTTAATCTTTTCAGCTTTTCTGTGTATGGGAACATGCAAGAATCTAGGGTCATTAAAATTCTTCCTGAGATATACATCTAACTATCTGTGGGACCTGCCTGTTTGTGTGCGTCCAAAGCACAGATGCCTCATTCTGTGTTCACCTTAAATTCCTCTAAGAGTCCTACTGTCAGTCAGCAACTGCGGTGGGTTACAACTGAACTCTTGTGGAAATGGGTGGTGAGCAATGCTCTTTGTCTTAGCGATCCTAATTTTTCGGGGTCCACCCCTGTATGTTGACTTTAAAAAATGAACAACCTAAAGTTGACAGTTATGTTTTATTTGGGGAACCTTACTAAGGACTATAGTCCGGGAATTAGCTTCTCAGATGGCTCTGAAGAACTGTTCCAAAGAGGTGAGTGAGGAGCCAGGATATATAGGAGTTTTTTGCTGGGAAAAAAAAAATGTAGTCAGACTTCAAAAGATTAGTGCTAATTACAAAAAACAGACATCTCAAGTAAAGGGTTTTAATGCTTTTCTATGTATGGGAAGATGCAAGTATCTGGGCTCATTGATATTATTCCTTTGATATGCATCTTAACTAACTAGGGCCAGTATCCTCTTTTTCTCCACCCTGAATTCCCCTCAGGATGCACTGTCAGGGCAGCTGCAGTGACCGTTGGCTTGATGGCAGACAGCATTTTTTGTTTACTGAAATAGCAGGCAACATTTTTTTGTCCACAGGTAAGGCTCCTTGCTGCTGGGGTTGTAACTTTTGCACCCTAGGGATTGTACCTCACAAAAGACAGGGTCTGAGTGCAGTTGCTGGAGAAGGGTCTCGATGGACCGCATGCACTACGCTCGCTGGAGACTGCCCGTGTCAGAAGCTGCCGGAGTAGAAGGTGATTGCTGAGAAAAGCCAGCGCCATGCAGGTTGCCGCTGCCTACATCTAGAACCCGTGCCTGCCATTTGCGTTGAGGATGCCTCCCTTCCCCTATCTCTCTTCAAAGTGGTTCCTTAAACCCTTTATTTTCTTTACTGTTGGGTGTGACTAATTTGAGTGTGTTGAGTGCAATAAGCCAAGTGATTTTAGCCTCTTATACAATTGGCTTATGACATGTTTTACGACTTCTCAATCCCACCATTCTTCCCTGGCCTTGTTGCTTTGGCTTGTGGCCAACACCCACACACAGTAAGGAACTATAATATGTGCTGGGTGGATGACTTAATTTATCTGTCTTACTCCTGAACCCAGTTAACACAGATGCAAGGGTAGTCTAAAATCACCGAATCATGGAGTACTAGAGCTGGAAGGGACCTTTAAAGGACATCTAGTCCAACCCTCAGAATTAACAGACTAAGGAACTAACATCTGGAGAAGTGAAGTAATTCTCCCAAGTGTATAGATAGTTGTGTTGTAGTCGAATTACATTACATACCCCCTGAATAACTAGCCCTGTAGAGACTCAGGTGTACCATAAGCTCATAGAAGGCAGGTATGACTTCTTAGATTCTTTCTCATCCTCCTTGCACTCTAGCTCCTGTCCCCGCCCCTCACCCTCACCCACAATCACTTGGAGAGTAAATGGGTGACTGCATATCTTCATTGCCAGATGTATACACTTTTGTATACATGCAAACATGGATAAAGACTCATACCACAGGCACATGAATAGTTTCCCCTCCGGCCCCCACCCTCTGGGAACCACTAACCCATCTTCTCTCCGTGTGGATTTGCCTGTTTTGGACATTTCGTATAAATGAAACCATACAAAGAGAGGTCCACACACCGGATGTCTAAATACTGAAAAATTTAAAATCAGCCTAGCAGACTGTTAAAATGTTTTATCCTCTTGCCTTGACAAATACACCATCACGAAGAGGGTCACGTTCCAATTTAGAATTCTCAGACTTCTTGGAATGCTGTTGGGGGAGGTGGCAGTGTGGAGAGAGCTACCCCCGGTGCTCACTCAGCCCACGCCCTTCTCTTTTCAGCCCATCTCTTCTCTTCTCCATCCTGCACCATGAGAGGCTCTGCATGTGTGTGGCCACCCAGCCCTCAAGTGCAAGGGTAGTCACCCGCTCTCCAGTGAGCAGTCACCCCCAATAGCCCTAAAGGGAGGACACACGCTGGGAAGAGACTGGCTCGGGTATGGAAACAGGCTTGGGGTGGTATGGGCAGGGAATTCCGAGTCCTGGGCACCGTAGTGTGGTGCGGAGGGCTGCAGGAACCCCTCAGCTCCATTGCCTCTTCACACCTGGTGCAGGGTGCAGTCAGGGCACCGAGCCCAGGGCAGGGACCCCTTTCACCAAGGTCTAAGGGCATTGTTGCTTATTATGCTGTATACAACCTTGTCGATCTTGCTAAATCCATTAAAATGATCTCTGGGGCTTCCCTGGTGGCGCAGTGGTTGGGAGTCCGCCTGCCGATGCAGGGGACACGGGTTCGTGCCCCGGTCCGGGAAGATCCCACATGCCGCGGAGCGGCTGGGCCCGTGAGCCATGGCCGCTGAGCCTGCGCGTCCGGAGCCTGTGCTCCGCAACGGGAGAGGCCACAGCAGTGAGAGGCCCGCGTACCACAAAAAAAAAAAAAAAAAGGATCTCTGATTTCCAGTAGTTTGTGATACTGCTTTAAACCTCTAAATCCCTGTAGAAGCTGTTTGAACTGTAGCTGTAATTATGAAGGGCAGAATATGGCATTGAGAGTACTTGAGAAGAAGCTATTGTTCCCAGCTATAGCTCTAAGAATCTAATGTGTTACGAAACATGTAATAACATAGACACACAAAAGCTGGTTGCACGGGTAAGAGATAAAGTTGGAATTTGCAACTTTATTGCAGTTGCAATAGAACAGCAGTTTCTGAAGAATTGTTAAAATGACCCAGGTTGTGATGATGGTTGTATGCCTATGTAAATTTACTGAAAAACTGATTGGTGGTTCAACTGATATCACATAGCCTGATATCACGCTAATGTGCCCCGGTCCGGGAAGATCCCACATGCCGCGGAGCGGCTGGGCCCATGAGTCATGGCTGCTGAGCCTGCGCGTCCGGAGCCTGTGCTCCACAACGGGAGAGGTCACAACAGTGAGAGGCCCGCATACCGCAAAAAAAAAAAAAAAAAAGAAAAAAAAAGAAAATGTAAATTATCTATAAATTTATAACCACTTATTAACACCTGTTAACATTTTGCCTTTTAAAAAGTGATTTAACCAGTACTAAAGGATAATGTAATCATAGCTGAACTACTGATAAATTGGAGAACTATGTAATAAGAAATCTATAGGTGATAATTGTTGAAGCTAGGTGATGGGTACATGAGTGCTTATTATACCATTCTATTTTTATATAGAAAATTTCCATAATCCAAAAATAAAAAAGAGGTACCTATTTGAAAACTCGCAAAGTTTTCTGTATGGCCAAATTTTTAACTGAAATGAATTAAAAACATAGGAGTCAATATTTATTTCAATATAAAAGTTAACTTGCATTTATCCTAGTTAAAACTAAGTCTATGTGAGGATACTGAGCAAACGCATTTTCAACTTCTGATTTGCTAATGTAATTGTTTATTTGGTGAAAAGATAATTGGAAGATGAGAAAGCAATATAGACATCATAACATGTACACAGGAAAAGTACTAGGTGTTGCAATCCCATGATTCCTAAAAGAAGAAGCTCCCTGTGTCAGCCCGCTGCTGAGGTGCGGATCCTCGGAAGGTCCGTTTTAGTTCATCCCCTAGTGCTGAAGGCAGCTGCCAGCAAGAGCTGAAGGTGACATAGAGTTGTGTGCTTTGAAGTCAGCAAGTCCTGAATTTGAATCCTGCCTCCCCTGCTCCTACTGGTGTGAGCGGGTTACTTAATTCTCTGAGGTGAAATAGAGGTACTGTAAATAGAGGTACTAAAGCCCGCCTCACTGATTTGTTTACGATTCACCTGAGGGCTTCCCTGGTGGCGCAGTGGTTGAGAGTCCACCTGCCAATGCAGGGTAAGAGGGTTCGTGTCCTGGTCCTGGAAGATCCCACATGCCGCGGAGCGGCTGGGCCCGTGAGCCATGGCTGCTGGGCCTGCGCGTCCGGAGCCTGTGCTCCGCAACGGGAGAGACCACAACAGTGAGAGGCCCACGTACCAAAAAAAAAAAAGATTCACCTGAGATCATTTATAAGTGAAAGGTGATATAACATAATGGTTAAGCCTGTAGCTTCAGGAGATAGACTGCCTGGGTTCAGTTCTTGGCTCTAGTACTTGCTTTAGCTGTGTGACCTGGGCAAATCACTTAACCTCTCTGGGCTTCAGTTTTCTCACCTGTAAATGGAAGATGATAATAATAGTTCTTACCTCCTAGGTCCATTTGTTGTGAAAGTTAAGCAAATTATACACAGAAAGCATTTAGAACAGTGCTGGGCACAAGGTCAATGCTATTACATGTGCTTCCGTCTTCGTATTATTTTTTATTGAGATATAATTTACATGCCATAAAATTCACTACTTTAAAGTGTACAATTTAATGGGGTTTTTGTATGTTCACGAGAATGTGCGTCACCGTTAATCTAATTTTAGAACGGTTTCGTTACCTCCAAAAGAAACGTGTGCCCGTTAGCAGTCACTTCCTATTCACTCTTTTCCTGGCCTTCCTGACAATCATCAGTCTATTTTCTGTCTCTGTGGACTTGCCTATTCTGGACATTTCATGTAAATGGAATCATACAGTGTATGACCTTTATCTTTACCTTCATGCACTTAGCGTAATGTTTTCCAGGCTCATTCACATTATAGGATATACTAGTAGTTCATTATAGGATATACTAGTAGTTCATTCCTTTTTTTTTTTTTTTTTGTGGTACGCGGGCTTCTCGCTGTTGTGGCCTCTCCTGCTGTGGAGCACAGGCTCCGGACGTGCAGGCTCAGCGGCCATGGCTCACGGGCCCAGCTGCTCCGCGGCATGTGGGATCTTCCTGGACCGGAGCACGAACCCGTGTCCCCTGCATCGGCAGGCAGACTCTCAACCACTGCGCCACCAGGGAAGCCCAGTTCATTCCTTTTGATGGCTGAATAATGTTCCATGGTATGAATGCCACATTTGTTTAAGTCTTCATATTATTTAAAGCACTTAACACATAGTAAATGCTTAGGGCCTGGTGGTCTTGTCAGCATCCCACCCAGTGCCATAGGGTTCAGGGCACAGCCCCAGTCCTATTCTATCCCAAGGGGAATAGTACTCAAGGAAGAAGCCCAAGCCATGAAAGGCCACCCTGATGCAGCCTGCTGTGGGCCTCTCTCTGTCTGCCATGCCCAGCCATGTCTTGACCTTCCATAAAGTGGTATCAGAAATCATGAGTTCCCCGTTGTCTCTCCCAGTCACACATAACCTGATAACCTGTTGTAATTCCCACTCTCTCTCAACTGCTTGTTTCACTTAATCTGTTCTTTTATTCCTCCTCTGGACCTGATTACCTCCCCAGTTTCCTTACACAGTGCACATTACTTTGTGTTTTGGACCTTGGTTTCTTCGTGTATTTGGGGATGTTGTATTAATTATCCATTGCTGCATAACAATTTACCCCCAAGCTTAATAGCTTAAAGCAATCAATATTCTTATCTCCCATGGTTACTGAGTAGCTCCCATACTGCTGAGTAGCTTAGCTGGGTGGCTCTGGCTCAGAGTCTCTCCCGAGGTTCAAGTTGAGCTGTCAGCTGTGGGGATGTAGTCATTGGACCTCTTGGCTGGAGCTGAAGGATCCCATTCCAAGGGGCTCATCCACATGCCTGGCAAGGTAGTGCTAGTTGTGGACAGGAGGCGTTTGTTACCTGTCATATGGGCCTTTCCATAGGACCTCTTGAGGGTCCACACAACGTATCAACTGGCTTCCCTACGGTGAGTGATAAAAGAGTGAACAAGGAAGTCACGATGTTTTTTATGACCTAGCTTTGAAACTCACGTTGTCATTGCTGTCATATCTCACTGATTACAGAGATCAGTCATATGCATTGTGGGAGGGGACTATACAGGGGTATAAATACCAGGAGGTGAGACTTGCTGGGTCCTAGCTGGCTGCCACATCGAGCCATTGTCTGCATGCCTGTGGCCTGTGCCTTCAGACGAGTGTTATCGAAAGGTGTGCAGCCTGAAGTTCCTCATTTTAACACCACCAAAGCAAAGTATAAATTCATCCTCGAAGAGGGAAATGACCCTTCTCACTCTGAAGTCAACCCCTCCACCTGTATACTCCAGCTTCATCCCGTCCCAGTTCTCTTCCTCCCAGGGAGCCTTGTTGCTGCCAAGTTCAATGTCAGAAGATCCCGTCTGCCTGCTCCTCACCTCTGCCCTCCCCTGTCTGGCTGACTAATGCCCCCTCTGACTCCCATATCTCCTGGAGAGCATCTGTTTGCCATGGACTTTGGACATTCCATCTGACTCAATCCTCCAATGTTTATGTACTTTAAATTTCTATGACTCAGCATAGCTAACTCGTCACTGCCTTGTGTATGTTTTGCTTCCCTCCCTGATTGGTGGTTCAACTGATTCGCATAGCCTGATATCACGCTAATGTGTCCTAGCAACTGCAGCTTTGCACTCTCCCCAGATATATTTCTTTGAAACTTTCAAATATGCCCAGATCTTCCAGTAAAACAACAGCAATAAATAAGCAAACAAATAAACAAAAAATCTCTCTAGCTACCCAAGTAATTCCTTTCTTCTCCTTTCCTTGTCAATCCTCTAAAATGAGTGCTGTATTTTGATTTCCAACCTGAGCATTCTGAGAACTCTATCGAGTAAGTTGGAATATAAGATTGTACACAGAAATTACTGACAAAGGAGTACTGTCTCAGGATACAGGATTTAGGGGGTACAAGGAAACTGTATGAACAAGTAGCCCAGATGTCCATGTCACTCATTACACTTGCACCAGCACCCCTCCACCAGCTTATACCTATGGCCATATGAGGCGGGTCCCATGTAACCAGTAAAGGAAGAAGAAAAAGACCAAGCTGGGAGTATGGCTGAGTCCCCTCAGTATGTGGGTACAAGCTGAAAATGGAAGGCAGCTACATTACAGTCATACTTAGGGGAGGCCTTGAAAAATGGTGGTGAAGGAAAATCTCCCCAAAGGAGGAGCTTTCAGATGTGCACTAGGTCATCTGCGTTGTGTGGAAGGAGAATGGCCCAAGGTCAGAACAAATGTGGACTCGTGGACAGTGATGTGTGGCCTGGCTGGTGTCTAGAGGGCCTGAAAGAAAAAGATTGTAAAATCAGAGACAAGAAGAGCTGGAATTGAGGCACATGGATGAACTATAGGAGTGGATGCAAAGTGGGAAGTTGTTTGTATAATGTTTTAAGCCCACTAGTAAATATCCATTACAAAAGATGTACCAACTAGACAAAGTAATTTGGCCAGTTAATGTAGCCAGCCTTGGTCAGAGCAGCTGTCCCACCCCAGCTACGTGATGGGTACCAAAGAGCCTACAGTGGCCAAAGAGACAGAGGCAATACAAAAACCTACAGCGTGGACTGTCATTTACCAAAACAAATATAGCTACTGCCGCCTCTAAATGTCCAATGTGCCAGCCATTAAGACCAAGGCTAAGCACTGTTCCTTAAGGAGACCAATAGGATACTTGGTGACCAGTTGTGACATTGTGACATCTTTTTTCCTGAAAGGGCCAGAGGTTTACTGTGTCAGGAATAGACAGATTCCAGGTATGGGGTTGCCTTTCCTGCCTGCAGAACCTCAGTAGCACCACTCTGGAGGCTTAAAGATTGCCTGATCCACAGACATGGGATCCCACATAACACAGTATCTGACCAGAAGATTCTTTACAGTAAATAGAGGAATGGGCCCATAAACATGGGATCTACGGGTCATATCACACACAGTGTAATCCCAAAGCTGCTGGTTAGATAAAATACTGGAATGGTCAGTTAGAGGTGCAGCCGAAGCTCCAGCATGGAGGCAATACACTGCAGTGATTATATTTCCTCCAGGACATCGGAGTATACTCCTTCAGGCAGATAACGCAGGTGTGTCTTCCACAATGGGTGGAAGCATGAGTGGCCCCAGTTAGCATCATTCCAATGACCCAATGGGGAGGAAGAAATTTTCCTCTACCCTTCCAGGTTCTTTTGGCTGGTCAAAAAATTAAATTGACATGAGACATTAACAGAAGAAAATCAAAGTTTAATATCATGTATACATGGGAGAGATGCAGGAAAACTGAGTAAGTCCCCCAAATAGCTGAATCGCTCACCTTAAATACCATCTTCAGCTAAAGACAAAAGAGCATGTTGGGGGGGGTGGTTTGGGACTTCAAAGGGGAAGAAGGCCATTCACACGGAGATGGAAAAGCAAACGTTTGGTAAATAAATGTTTGCTGGGTCAGGCAGAAACAACGGGACACAGAGTGGACTCTGATCTCTAGGCCCTGTTTAGTGTTTCCCCTACCACCCCTAGCCCATATTCTTTGCAGGTATCGCTGGTGATAGCTCTATTTGGGAACAGACCCTCTATCTAAATTTTTTTTAGGCAGTTGTGGGAAGGTCAGAGTTTCTTCCTGAGTCTTTTGGGCCTTCATTATTTTCAGCTGGAAATAATCCACATGCTAAAGTGATATTAGGGGGCGGCAAGTTTTGCTCTCCTACAAATCCACTGAGCTTCCCTGTCCCCACAAGTCCGGGTTCTGCGAAATTAGAAGTCTTGGTCCCCAAAAGGGGCACATTCTTGCCTGGGGATACAGCAAATATCCCATTGGATTACACGTTATGGCTGTCACCAGGCACTTTGCCCTCCTAGTGCTGAGAGACCAGCAGTAAGACAAGGAATCACTGTCTTATCAGAGGTAATTGACCTGGTCAGCAGGAAGAGGTAGGGCTGCTGTTAGAGGGGGCAGAGGGGAATATGTGTGTACTCCAGGGACCTATTTGTGTGTCAGTTGGTACTCTTTTGCCCAACTGTGACTGTGAATAGACAAGACAAGAGCAGCAACAGTGGTCTGAGAAGGTGCTTGGACCTCTTAGGAATGAGGGTTTGGGGTGCCCACCCAGGTGATCTACTGAGACCACCTCAGGGTGAGGGGAATTAGAAATGGATAGTGGTACCATCATCGAAAAGTCTAGAAACAACAAATGCTGGGGAGGGTGTGGAGAAGAGGGAGCCCTCCTGCACGGCTGGCGGGGATGTGAACTGGTGCAGCCACTATGGAGAACAGTATGGAGGTTCCTGAGAAAACTACAAATAGAGCTACCATATGATCCAGCAATCACGCTCCTGGGTATATACCTGGAAAAGATGAAAGTTCTAATTTGAAAAGATACATGCACCCCAATGTTCTTAGGAACACTATTTACAACAGCCAAGGCATGGAAGCAACCTAAGTGTCCATCAGCAAATGGATAAAGATGTAGTATATACAATAGGATATTAGCCATAAAAAAGAATGAAATAATGCCATTTGTAGCAACGTGGATGGACCTAGACATTATCATACTAAGTAAAATAAGTCAGAGAAAGACAAATACTATATGATATCACTTATATGTGGAATCTAAAAAATAGTACAAGTGAACTTTTTTACAAAACAGAAATAGACTCACAGACACAGAAAATAAACTTATGGTTACCCAAGGGGAAGGGAAGGGAGGGATAAATCGGGAGTATGAGATTAACAGATGCACACTACTATATATAGAATAGATAAACAACAAGGATTTACTGCATAGCACCGGGAACTATATTCAATACCTCGTAATAAACAACAATGGAGAAGAATCAAAAAAAAAGAATATAGATATATACATATGTATAACCGAATCACTTTTCTGAACACCTGAAATTAATACAATATTGTAAATCAAATATATTTCAATAAAAAAAGAAAAAGAAATGGATGGTTGTGGAGGGAAGTGATGAGGGCCAGTTGTGGTCCTACAACCAGGTGCAATGACAGAAGCCGTAGTTCATTCCATTAACTTCCCTCTTCTAAGTTATTTTTCAGGAAGAGTGGCCCATCGGAGTGCTGAAAAAGCTGTTTCCCAAGCACAGATGGAGAAACAGATCCACATGGCACGAAAGGTGGACTAGAGTGGACACAGGGCGTCACTCAGATTTCCCTTCAAGGCAGGGCTTGCTCCCCAGCTGCAAGGAGTGTGTTTAGCTGAGCGCCTCCAGCTGTAGCTCCTTCAGGATTCACCTCAGTGACTATGCTGAAGTCAGGCACTGCTCCAGCGGCCCCTGCCAATGAACATCCAAAGCAGTGGTACAAGGGCCTAGGCTTTTCTGCCCGAGGCTAGTCTCTTGCTCCCATCGGGCCAGCGGAGACCTTGTGAGGTCTGCATCGTGGTTTGACAGCCCTCACAGACCAATCCTGCTGCTTCCCCTGACTTTCTCTGGCGTTACACTCCAGGAGATCTGTACTCTCAACTCCATATCAGTGTCTGCTTCCTGGAGAACCCAACCTGTGACAACACAAATTTCCTAAATCTCTGCTTTTTTCCTCTCCACAACCCCTTAAATTGTTTCTCAGGGCCTCAAATTGAGGGGAATTTTAGATCTCTAATCCCAACCACTCTAGCCAAACTGTACTCTTCTCCAACCTCCTTTATACCCCGTTGCAGCACTTAACCACGGATTCCCTTATGTTTTAATGTTTTCTCATGTCTTCCCAAACATAAGCTCCTTAAGTGCAGGGACTATTTCTTAAACTTCTGTATGTTCAGAGTGACTAGCTAAAGTAAGGGCCACACAGAAGATACTGTGGTGAATTTAATTGATTTGATATTGAAAGCCCAGTCCCTGGGAACCTGTCAGACCACAAATCAGGCCAAGTGGATTAAAGGAAACTATAAAGTAATAGCTAGAGGGAACCTAGCTTTCGCTGGTTTTCATACCAAAGTACTGTATTCCTAAGAGACTCTGATCATCAACCATGAATCACCAATCTGAGAATGCCCATTAATCATTTTGAAGAATTTCTAGTTTGACAACTGAATTCTATCATTTAAAAAAAGGTTTATTACTTATCTCATCAATGACCCATTTCACCTGGGAGTGTTGGGAGGAAAACCTTTTGCCTCTTCCAATTTGAGTCCAGCGATTGGGTCCTGCAAATTAACTGACAATAGACAGATTAAAAAGAGAAAAGACAAGATTTATTTAGCATGGGGGGGGGCAGTTTTCAATAATGGAAACCTCCTGGAAGAGCCCGAAGTAACTTTATATATCTCAATTTAACAAAAGGGGGGTTTTTAGGACTTCCGTGGGAGAGTATGGAAGGTTCTACTGGGCTTTTTGATGCTAATTGCAATGGACATTCTGTCTCCAGGGCAACTGAATTAGCAGGAAACTCCCTTGGAAAGGGTTGAAAGGTAGCTGTATTTTCAGGAGGATTTGCTTTAGTCAGATTAAGAGAAACTCAGATAAAATTTCTTTCTGTATCTTCTGTAGTTCAAATGTTCTCACTTTATACCAACTCTGGGGGTCCAAGTGAGTCCCCACTGAGGGAAAAGGTCTTGTCCGAATATCCAAAGAGAGGAACTTATCTGAAGCCTTGGGATATGTCTAAGCGCGCCTGCCCGACTGTGATTACTATCAGGGATTAAGCGGTGTCTGGGGCACCTCTGTTAGTGACTATAGACAGGCAAGAATGTGTCAAGAAGTGGTTCTTCAAAGAGCTCATAAGAAGGCAAAAAAGAGGGAGAGCAATAATACTTGTCCTTTGAGAAGGAAGGGTGGTGTGAGAGAAAGTTCACATTGGTCCTGGCCAGGCGGACCACGATCTGGGGCCCAGATTTGGGGAACCTCAGGTTCCCAGGCTCCAGCTTGTAGGCTGTGTTTACTCAGATTACTTCCTCAAGTAGAGTGAGATGACAGTATCTAACTCGTGGAGTTGTAAGATTCACTAATACCGGAGGCAGGGCGCCGGGCTCGGAGCAAGCGCTCACTTGGGTCTGTTCTTTCCGGGAACGGGTGGGGTAGAGAACCTAGCACTCCTCAAGAAAGCTCCCAAGACTCGCGTCATTCGTCACTTTGGCTGGTTTATAAAAACTGCACCAGAGCCCCGAGATCAGTTTTTAGTTTCCCTTCTTTCCGGAGAAGCCTCTCGGTGCCCAGCTGGGGAACCTGACCCTCGAGGAGCCGTCCGGTGTGGTCGCCGCGTCGCCGGCAGATTAGCCCGCGCTTGTTCACCCTCTTTCCACTAGGTTACCGTCGCGATTGACTTTAAGTCTGACACAGGACGGTGAGATTTGGCCTCTCGACCCAAAGACCAGCGGTTTTCGGTTTACTGGGAAACCGAAACCACTGGTCTCTGCGAGCGGCGGCGGAGAGCGCACGCTCCCTCGCCCCGGGCGCGCCCAACCCGCGCCCGCCCCCGGGACTCTTAAGTTTCGATTCTCCCTGGAGCAGAGTCCCGCGCCGCGGCCAGGCCAGTACAGCGCGCCATGGCTGACCCGGGGGTATGCAGCTTCATCACCAAAATCCTGTGCGCCCAGGGGGGCCGCATGGCGTTGGAAGCGCTGCTCGACGAGGTGCAGCTCTCCGAGGCGCAGCTCTGCGAGGTGCTGGAAGAGGCCGGGCCCGACCGCTTCGTGGTGTTGGAGACTGGCGGCAAGGACGGGGTCATCCGGTCCGTGGTGGCCACCACTCGAGCCCGGGTCTGCCGTCGCAAGTTCTGCAACAAACCCTGCGGAAACCTGCACCTCTGCAAGCTCAACCTGCTGGGCCGGTGCCACTATTCGCAGTCGGAGCGGTGAGTGCCCTGGGAGGGAGGGGCGTCTCGCCGGTCCCGGTCTGGGAGGACTGTCGCGGCTGCTGCTCCGTGAGGGGCGCGCCCTCGCGGGGACCTCGCACCCGATGACTCTTCCTCCAGCTGCTCACTCCTCTGCTTCCCTTCTTGCTGGGCCCGCGCTTCTGCTCTCGAAGGTTCCCTTCCCTCCAGCGCCTTCAGACCTTCCTTCGAATACGGCTAGCGCGCTACTGCCCCGGTGAAGACTACGATTAACTCCCCACCTCCATAAGGATAAAGTACTTTTGGGCAAGCCAGGGCCTAGACAATTTGGATGCAGGTTTGGGAACGAAAGAAAATGCCTCCATTCTCTGGAATCTTGAGTCTTCCCCTCTCTGCTACCTTACCCCCTAGGTATTGTGTGGTCTTCCCAGCCCCCCAGCCGACTCGATCCCGGGATATGTCTCCATCGCTGCGAGCTGCGGGTCTCTGCTTGGCCTTCCTTTCCAAGCGCCTCCTTTCCCCTCATTATCACTTTTCTGATATCTGACTCTAGCCCGCACCACCAAGACCAGAATGGTTCTATTCAAGGTTACCAATGATGGGCCCTCTTCCAGAACTCCTTTCCCGTGGGCCCCGCGGTGGCCTGCACCGCTGACCGCCTACCTTTGGGACCACTTTCAAACAGTGTGCCTTATCTCCCAGGTAGCTGCTTCTGTGTTCCCACTTGTTCTTTTTTTGCTTCCTGCATATAGGTGTGCCCCAAGGTTTCAGTTAAGCCTTTTGATGTACCTGTATTCCAGGTCTCTCCCCGAGAGCCCTCACTTCCTTGGGTTTAGTCGTCACATCTATAAAGATGGCTTCCTTGTGTACATCCGCTGCCCCGGCCTTCCTACTGACTCTAGGTTCTTCATCTCCAGGGGTCTGAGGAGCATCTACACCTGAATATCCTGCCAGGCTTTGTCGAACTCATCTTCTTTCCCCCAGCGCAGGGTCTGTGACACTCCCCCCCAACCCCCAAACTCTTCTTCCTCCTTCATAATACCTTAAAACATCAAGTTCTTTTATTGACCAATCCCGTCCCTTCCCTGTCTGGTTCCTACTTCGCATCTCACTTCTAAATGAATGCCTTGTTGAATTAATGAATGATTTTCTCTGACCATGGTCTTTCTCCCCATCTTTCCTATCCGTATGTACTTTTGCTAAATTATTTTTCTTGATATAGTACTTGTCACACTTCCTCCATCCTTAAAAACTTTAAGTGGTGTCTTAGTGTCCAAAATGGTGGTCATCAAACTTTCCAGCATGCGCTTATGAGTGAAAAACTTTAGATTACTCACTCGCAATACCTGTCTGATAAAACATACAAAAGACAGATGTTTTAAGTGGATGTGGTAGATGAGATAATTTTTTTAAAAAATTTGTTTAGAGCAAAACTAAAATTTTAAAAATATGCCCCATTGTTATTAAAAATAAATATTTATTATGTCGTGAGACAACAATTTGAAAGTCTATTTCTGAGTTGCAGGAAGTTATGTGTATGGGAGTCATCTAAGTCGGCAAATAAAATCAGGAAGGAGGAAAAGAGGGTAGAGAACAGAAAAAAGGAAGGAACATTCTAACACTCTTCCAAATAACAATGGAGATGGAAGACTTTGTTATCATTTCTGTTGTGAAAAATTCTTCACCAGTTAGTGTTGGCTGTTAGTTTTAAATACATAGGCTTCTTATCTTTTAATTTTTTACTATGAATATTTTCAACATACACTAAAGTAAAGAAAAGAGAATGATGAACCCCTATGTGCCCATCGGTTCAACAGTTTTCAAAGTACAGTAAGGCCAGTCTTGGTTCATTTATTCTCCCCTCCCCATCCCTGTCCCCATCTCAAACGTGTTATTTTAAACCAAATGCCAGAGATTATTTGCTTTGTAAATACTTTAGTAGCTCCAAAGATTAAAGACTCTATTTTATTAGTATAACCACAGTACAATGATCACTTTTTTTTACGATTATATTTTCTTTTTATAAATTTATTTATTCATTTATTTATTTTTGGCTGCGTTGGGTCTTTGTTGCTGTGCATGGGCTTTCTCTAGTTGTGGCAAGCGGGAGCTACTCTTTGTTGCAGTGCGTGGGCTTCTCATTGCAGTAGCGTCTCTGTTGCGGAGCACCGGCTCTAGGTGCGTGGGCTTCAGTAGTTGTGGCGTGAGGGCTCAGTAGTTGTGGCTCACAGGCTCTAGAGCACAGGCTCAGTAGTTGTGGCATACAGGCTTAGTTGCTCTGCGGCATGTGGGATCTTCCCAGACCCATGCTGCCTGCATTGGCAGGCAGATTCTTAACCACTGTGCCACCAGGGAAGTCCCTATGATTATAATTTTAATATCACATACTATCCAGTTAGTGTTCAAATTTCTCTGATTGCCCTATACTTGGACTTTCATTTTCAGGGAAAAAAACCTACACAGTCATAGTTCATAATGGTTTCAATATGTTATATATTTAATATATTTAGAAACTTTTAATTTGTTACATGCAGTAGGTTTAGAAACTTTAGTTTTATTATTGTTGTTATTAATTTGTTGTTGTTGTTTGCAACTCAAAACCATTTTAAGCTCATAAGCTGGGTAGTTAACCTGCACTTTTTTGTATTTTAAAAGAGGAATAATATATTCTGTATGAATAATATGGTCTATGCAAGCTTGGGTGGATTCTCTGGAGAATTCATTAAAGTTATTATTACCTTTTTTTTTTAGTTGAGTGTTAAATTCTTATTTCTTAAATGTATGGGTCCAGTCTTATTTTTAAAATCTTTTTATATAACTTTTGAGTTTGGGAATTACAAATTTTTAATCCATTAATGTACATTGTGTCCTCATAATAAGGACCCTTGGGAGAATTCTTTTTCTTTTGCCTAAAAGCCTAGAAAATATATTTTTTTCCCAGGTATATTTTAAAATATTTTCCCTTTCTTAGCAACTTATAAATCCTCATCTTCTAATACTTGACACGTGGGAGTCTAAGGGCTTTCTTTGTGGATTATAGGTTGGTGGGCGCTGTTGACCAGTTGATACCCATGTTGAGGTTACCATTCAGTTTGGTAACTGTTCTCTGTTTGCATAGGATAGCTTGCCTTTTGCTGGACTTCTACATTTTCCTCTGTAGTACTATTATTTATAGATGGGCTTTCTCCTATCAGTTCTGCTGTTCCAGTCTTTTCTCTTATGTTGCTTTTATTTTTTAAATTTTTGGCTGTTTTGGGTCTTTGTTGATGCGCGTGGGCCTTCTCTAGTTGCGGGAGCAGGGGCTACTCTTCATTGCGGTGCGTGGGCTTCTCGTTGCGGTGGCTTCTCTTGTTGCGGAGCTCGGGCTCTAGGCGCACGGTCTTCAGTAGCTGTGGCACACAGGCTCAGTAGTTGTGGCTCGCGGGCTCTAGAGCACAGGCTCAGTAGTTGTGGTGCACGGGCTTAGTTGCTCCCCGACATGTGGGATCTTCCCGGACCAGGGCTTGAACCCGTGTCCCCTGCATTGGCAGGCGGATTCTTAACCACTGTACCACCAGGGAAGTCTCTCTGATGTTGCTTTTAACTATACATTTTAGTTGACAGCAGGGCTTGCTTCACTATTGGATAATTAGTTTTGGTCCATCATTTTGGGTATTTCTATTTGCTTTGCTGAAATATACGCCCACACATGGAGTTCTAATCCCAGTTCTGGCACAAATAATAACTACCATTTGTTGAACAAATAACTGTCTACCAAGTACTATGATAAGCACTTTAGAGATGGTATCCAAGTTCATCTCTACTATGATTCCTGAAGTAGGTGTTGTAAGTCCCATCTTTTTTTTTTTTTTTAATATTTATTTATTTAATTAATTTATTTGGCTGCCTCGGGTCTCAATTGAGGCATGTGGGCTCTTCGTTGCAGCTCGTGGGCTTCTCTCTAGTTGTGGCGTGACGGCTCTAAAGCATGCGTGGGCTCAGTAGTTGCAGCTCGCGGGCTTAGTTGCCCTGCGGCATGTGGGATCTTAGTTCCCTGACCAGAGATCTAACCCATGTCCCCGTCCCCTGCATTGGAAGGCGGATTCTTTTTTTTTTTTTGCGGTACGTGGGCCTCTCACTGCTGTGGCCTCTTCCGTTGCGGAGCACACGCTCCGGACGCGCAGGCTCACGGGCCCAGCCACTCCGTGGCATGTGGAATCCTCCCGGACCAGGGCATGAACCCGTGTCCCCTGCATCGGCAGGCGGACTCTCAACCACTGCGCCACCAGGGAAGCCTGGAAGGCGGATTCTTAACCACTGGACCACCAGGGAAGTCCCTAAGCCCCATCTTAATGTAAGGTAACTCAGGCCTAGAGCTGTTTAGAATTTTACCGAAAGTCACATAGCTGATAGCTGGCAAAGTTAGTGTTGAACCGAGATCTGCATGACTTCTTAACTTAGCTACTGGTGTCGTCAAGTAGCTCTATGAAGTGTGATCTCTCATTAATTCAAGGTCAAGATATTGTTTTGCAAGCCTGATTTCTGTTTAACTGTTTAGAGCAGGCTGTCCCTGGCAACTAGCTTTGTGGTTTCTGCTAATGTGGGTGTTTCCTCTGGGTTTTTTCCTGTTTGTATGCCTTTTTCATTTGCATAACTGAAACTTTGGGTGGGGGTGGGTAGATAGGAAGAAAACTAATTGACAATTTCATAAATTGGAAAAAAAAAAAAAAACAACCAAAAAAATGCAAAGAGTAGGGCTTCCCTGGTGGTGCAGTGATTGAGAGTCCGCCTGCCGATGCAGGGGACACGGGTTCGTGCCCCAGTCTGGGAAGATCCCACATGCAGCGGAGCGGCTAAGCCGGTGAGCCATGGCCGCTGAGCCTGTGCGTCCGGAGCCTGTGCTCCGCAACGGGAGACACCACAACAGTGAGAGGCCCGCGTACCGCAAAAAAACAAATAAAAAAAAATGCAAAGAGTAGTACAAAAAGCATCAGAGTATATATATTCTGAGTATATAATGAAAGCTATACTATATAAAAGAATATATAGTATAATAAGCTTATAATTCACCTCCCAGAATAAATATTTACATTTCTATTTTTGCTTTTTTTATTTTAAAATAAAATAAATACTATAACAGGCCTAAGGTTATTGTTTTTTTCTCTTCCCTAGTCTCATTTCCCTCTTTCCCCAGAAGCAACTTCAGTCATCATTTTGGGGTGTGTCCTGCCCTTCCATGATTTAAAAATTTCCTGTCATATATATTTGTATTCATATACAAGATGTAGTATTGTTTTATGTGTTTTAGAATTTTTACCCAAAGTTATATTTTGAAGATCTATTCATGTTGTTATAAGGATCTAGTTTATTTATCTTAACAGCCATATAGTGTTTCACCATATGATTTACACCACAGTTCGGCACCTATTCCTGCAATAATGGGCATTTAGAATATTTCTAATTTTTTGCTACAAAAAAGCAGGCTGCCAAGACTATACATTCTCTTGGTGCTCATGGCAAGCGCTTCTCCAAGGTAGATCATTAGGAAATGGAATTGCTGGGTTCAGTTCTTGCACCACTTCAACTTTTCGGGATTCTGACAAATCAGTGTAGTAAAAGTGGTTGTACCTATTTACATTTTCATGTTTGATGTCTCAGTTTCCCCATTTTATAGCCAACTAGCACTTAGTATTATCAGATTTTTTTGATTTATGCCGATCTGAAGGGTATACAATGGTATCTTATTTTTTTATTTTAAAAGAATTTTCTCATTAAAGTTTTTATTATGTGATATTTAAGTCTTACGAGAATGTATAAAACATACAGTGAATATCTGTGTACCCACAAATCAGCTTCAGAAATAAAATATTACACAGTTAAAACCCCCTGAAATCTCACCTTTGATCATCTCCCCCATTTTAGAGGTGATAACTAGAGATTAACATACCAGCTTTAGGTACAATTGACTAATAAACATTGTTTATATTTAAGGTGTACAATGTGATAGTTTGTTATATGTATACATTGTGAAGTGATTCCCTCAATCAACTGATTAACCTATTTATCACCTCCTCTATTTACTCCCATTTTTTGGACGGTGAGAACACTTTTTTTAAAATAAATAAATAAATTTATTTATTTATTTTTGGATGTGTTGGGTCTTTGTTGTGTGCGGGCTTTCTCTAGTTGCAGCAAGCGGTGGCTATTCTTCATTGTGGTGCGCGGGCTTCTTCACTGCGGTGACTTCTCTTGTTGCGGAACATGGGCTCTAGGTGCGCGGGCTTCAGTAGTTGTGGCACATGGGCTCAGTAGTTGTGGCTTGTAGGCTCTAGAGTGCAGGCTCAGTAGTTGTAGAGCATGGGCTTAGTTGCTCTGCGGCATGTGGGATCTTCCCGGGCCAGGGATCGAACTCACATCCCCTGCATTGGCAGGTGGATTCTTAACTACTGCACCACCAGGGAAGTCCCTGATGATTAGAACACTTAATATCAATGCTCTTAGCAAACTTCAGGTATACAATATTTATTATCAACTATGGTCACCATGCTGTACCTTAGATCTCCAGAACTTATTCATCTTATAACTGAAAGTTTGTACCCTTTGACCAACATTCCCCCCTCCCCCACCCAGATCCCTGGCAACTACCATTCTATTCTCCTTTTCTACGTGTTTGACTTTCTTAGATTCCATGTATAAGTGAGATCATGCAGGTTTTTGTTGTTTTGTTTTGTTTTATCTTTCTGTGTCTGTCTTATTTCACTTAGCATCATGTCTTTTAGGTTCAAGCATTTCACAAATGGCAGAATTTCCTTCTTTTCATGGTTGAATAATATTTCATCTTATACATATAAACCACATTTTCTTTATCCATTCATCTGTGGATGGACACTTAGGTTGTTTCCATATCTTGGCTATTGTGAATAATGCTACATTGAACTTGGGAGTGCAAATATTTCTTTGAGATACTGATTTCATTTCCTTTGGATATATACCCAGAAGTGGGATTGCTGGATCATATGGTGTTCTATTTTTAATGTTTTGAGGAACTCCATATTGTTTTCCATAATAGGCATACCAATTTGCAATCCCACAACACTGTTCTGCATTCGATATTTATTTTTCCCACACATTTATTATGTTTCTACATGTGTTTATTTCTTTTATAATTTTAATTTTATTTTTAAAAACATTTATTTATTTGGCTGTGCTGGGTCTTAGTTGCGGCACACGTGATCTTTGTTGCTGCGTGAGGGATTTTCGTTGTGGCATGTGGGGTCTTTTTTTTGGTCGCAGCATGCAGGATCTTTAGTTGTAGCATGTGGGATATTTAGCTGAGGCATGCAGGATCTTTTAGTTGTGGCATGCAGGATCTAGTTCCCTGACCAGGGATTCAACCCACACCCCCTGCATTGGGAGCACGGAGTCTTAACCACTGGACCACCAGGGAAGTCCCTACACATGTGTTTATTTCTTTGATTTTTATTTTATAAATTTTATTTATTTATTCTTGTCTGCATTGGGTCTTTGTTGCTGCGCTCTGGCTTTCTCTAGCTGTGGCGAGTGGGGGCTACTCTTCGTTGCAGTGCGTGGGCTTCTCATTGCGGTGGCTTCTCTTGTTGTGGAGCATGGGCTCTAGGCACATGGGCTTAAGTAGTTGTGGCATGCAGGCTCAGTAGTTGCGGTGTGTGGGCTGTAGAGTGCAGGCTCAGTGGTTGTGGCGCACGGGCTTAGTTGCTCTGTGGCATGTGGGATCTTCCCGGTCCAGGGATCGAACCCACGTCCCCTGCATTGGCAGGTGCATTCTTAACCACTGTGCCACCAGGGGAGTCCCCATGTGTTTATTTCTAAGCAACATTTGGGAATATTTTGCCTGTTTTCAAGCCTATAAATTACATCAATACTAGGTATGCAAATACTTGCTTTATTTTGCTCTTGTTTGCACAGCATAATGTTTCTGAGACTCACCTCTAATATACAAAGCCCTGTTTCTGTACCATCTTGAGGCCTGGGCAAGATGGACTTCTGCCCTGCGCCCTCTGCTTTACAGGTCCTATTCCAGCCCAACTGTATACCTACTCACTTATTGAGGAGTCTGGGGTTAAGGAATCGTGCTCATTTAGAACCAGCGGCCTCCATCTGTGGCCCCTACCCCTGTTCTAGACTATGCTCTGGGTTCCCAGGACCCTAGAATTCCCACACCTACTTCCAGGGCCTGAGTGGGCTTCTTCCCTGGGTCTTCCTACACGTGGAAGGAATTTGGATGTACAGGTTGACATGTTCATTGCCTCTGTATGATGGTGCTGGCAATGTGGGACAGAGCCTGAGGGGGAGAAGAGAAGAGGTGGGCTGGAGTTGGGAGCGGGGGCTGTCTTCCTTTCCTCATCTTTTTTTTTTTTTTAACTTTTTGGCTGCACCACACAGCATGCGGGATCTTAGTTCCAGACCAGGTATCGAACCCGCGCCCCCTGCAGTGGAAGCACGGAGTCTCAACTGCTGGAACACCAGGGATGTCCCGGGGGCTTTCTTTCTTCATTTTACTACATCCTATTCATAGAGCTCAAAGGAGTCTGAGCATTCTAATTCAAACTTGGCCTTCCGGGTCATTATGAAAGTATGTTTGTCAAGATAGGAAGAGAGAATACATATATACGTACATACATACATACATGCATACATATATATATATGTATATATATATATTAGAACATATTTTATTGAACCATTTCTTAGCTTGACTAATTACTTTGAAGTGTTTAGATATTTGGTGCATGGGCCTCCATTTTATCATGCCTCAAACCCCACAAGTTTTAGGAGAGGAACTGCTCTAGTTCTTTCTTTTATAAACAATAGCTTTCTTTTGTACAAACGTACGCAATTTATATATCAATTTTCTTGTTATTAAAATATAGATTGTTTTCAGTTTTTTTGCTATTACAAACTGTAGTATTTTGGTACATCTTTCCTTGTGTAAACGTGCAGAAGTTACCTAGGTATCTAGTACCAGAATTCCCAGATTTAAGCTTTAGGAGACAATACCAAATTGTTTTCCAGGTTTGTGTACCAAGTTTTACTCCCACCAGAAAATTATGAGCATTCCTGTGTTTCGTATCCTTGCCAATTGATGTATGTCATCAGCCTTTTACAAATTGTACCAATATAAGGAATGTGAAATTGTGCCTCATTGTGTTTTTATTTATTTATTTATTTTGGCCATGCTGTGGGGCACGTGGGATCTTAATTCCCAGACCAGGGATCGAACCCGCGCTCTCTGCAGTGGAAGCGCAGGGTCTTAACCACTGGACCACCAGGGAAGTCCCTCACTGTGGTTCAATTCTTTATATATTCTCCGTCTCTGGCCCTTTTAAGTCATGACGCTTGTTTAAAGTTTAAAAAATAGTTTTTATATACAATTTTTAAAGTTATTTTCCATTTATAGTTACTACAAAATATTGGCTGTCTTCCCTGTGTTGTACAATACATCCGTGAGCCTGTCTTACACCCAATAGTTTGTACCTCCCACTCCCCCACCTCTATATTCTCCCCCCGACCAATGGCAACCATTGGTTTGTTCTCTGTATCTGTGAGTTTGCTTCTTTTTTGTTATATTCACTAGTTTGTTGTATTTTTTAGACTCCACATATAAGTGATATAATAGAGTATTTGTCTTTTCCGTCTGAATTATTTCACTTAGCATAATGCCCTCCAAGCCCATCTATGTTGCTGCAAATGGCAAAAAATCATTCTTTTTTATTGCTGAGTAGTATTCTATTGTGTATATATTCTACATCTTCTTTACCCATTTATCTGTTGATGGACACTTCGGTTGCTTCCATATCTTGGCGATTGTAAATAATGCTGCTGTGAATGTTGGGGTGCATGTATCTTTTCAAATTAGTGTTTTTGTTTTTGTCAGATATATACCCAGTAGTGGAATTGTTGGATCATGTGGTAGTTTTATTTTTAGTTTTTTGAGAGACCTCCATACTGTTTTCCATAGTGGCTGTACCAATGTACATTCTCACTAACAGTGTATGAGGGTTCCATTTTCTCCACTTCGACACCAACATTGGTTATTTGTGTTCTTTTTGAAAACCATTCTGACAGATGTGAGGTGATATCTCATTGTGGGTTTTTTTTTTTTTTTTTTTTTTTTTGCGGTACGCGGGCCTCTCACTGTTGTGGCCTCTCCCATTGCGGAGCACAGGCTCCGGACGCGCAGGCTCAGTGGCCATGGCTCACGGGCCTAGCCGCTCCGCGGCATGTGGGATCTTCCCAGACCGGGGCATGAACCCGTGTCCCCTGCATCGGCAGGCGGACTCTCAACCACTGCGCCACCAGGGAAGCCCTCATTGTGGTTTTGATTTGCATTTCTCTGATGATTAGCGATGTTCAACATCTGTTCATGTGCCTATTGGCCATCTGCATTTCCTCTTTGGAAACATGTCTATTCAGTTCTGCCCATTTTTTTATTGAGTTGTTTGGTTGTTTTTTTTTGATGTTGAGTTGTATGAGCTGTTTATATATGTTGGATATTAATTTCTTATTGGTCATATCATTTGCAAGTATTTTCTCCCATGCAGTAGGTGTCTTTTCGTTTTGTTGATGGTTTCCTTTGCTGTTCAAAAGCTTTTAAGTTTAATTAGGTCCCATTTGTTTATTTCTGCTTTCATTTCCTTTACTTTAGGAGACAGATCCAAAAAAAATTGCTGCAGGCATAATGCTTGTTTTATTTATTTATTTATTTTTGGCTGTGGCGGGCAGCTTGTGGAATCTTATTTCCCCAACCAGGGATCGAACCCAGGCCCTTGGCAGTGAAAGTGCAGAGTCCTAACCACTGGACCGCCAGGGAATTCCCAGTGCTTGTTTTTCAAGTTTGTCTCATGTGGTGTCTAATTCTGACTTGTTGCTTCTGTTTGCATTTTTCTTTTTCTGTCCTCTATTTTTGTCTATAATTACCTTAACTATATTGAATTTTTTATCATAAAGTGTACAGTTCGATGGCAATAAGTACATTCATGATGCTGTGCAACCATCACCACTGTCTTGTTCCAGGACATTTTCATCATCCCCGAAAGAGGCCCCACACCCATCCACAGGCACTCCGCATTATTCCTTCTACCAGCCCCTGGCAACCTCTAGTCTTCTTTCTGTCTGCATGGATTTGCCTATTCTCGGTGTTCCCTCTAAATGGAATCATCCAGTATTTGTCCCATTGTGTTTGGCTTCTTTCACTTAGCAGATGTGTTCAAGGTTTGCCTTTTACTCTTGCATGTTGCTTGTCATTTGAGGGGGTGTATTTACCCAGGAGGAGTCTTCTTGGACGTCTCCTTTGTTCCTGATTGTGCTGTGTCCATGGAGTCTCCTTGTCAGGCTGATGCCCTTAGAGACAGGCTGCTTTCTGTGATGTCACAGCACGGAGGGGTGTGTGCCCCATAAAAATCATTTGGGAATTTTTGCTCTCCTTTCAGATTTGCTTCATATTTATTTGAATTTGATCAAATTTGACTTTCAATTTCTGCAGCCTTCTGCAAAAATTAAACTAAGAAACTTAATAAGTGATACTGTGAATCAAGATAAACAATCTTAAATAAGTGACAAATAGGCATCTGATAACAATATATTTTCTACTTTTTACATAATGTGGAGATGGCAGAATTAAAGATTTAAAATAAGTATAGATTTGTTTTCCATCCATAAAAAGTTTCTGATTTGATTACTGCTCCTGATCACATTTATTTCCAAACTGGCATCTGTGATCCTTACCTACAGGCTACTTTGGAATTGACAAGGGCCCCAAGATGGTGGTGGAAAAGGAGTAAAAGAATCTAGAAGAACCTAGGATTTCAAGTCCATTGAGAAATCAATGTAACCAAATTGGGGCACGAGAGTTAGACTCAGTTTGAGAGAAGAAAGTGGAGACCTAATTCATGAGCTTTTAATGCTTCCCCACTAAGAAGAGATTTTAAGCTGTTACAGACCAGCGACTTCCCTGGCGGTCCAGTGGTTAAGACTCCACGCTTCCACTGCAGGGAGCATGGGTTCCATTCCGCATGCCTGGTGGCCAGAAACAAACAAAAAAAAGAATGTTTTAGACCAATTCAGAGTTTCAGGTTAAGAGAGGTCATCTGGGGAAGTAGTTTCCAAACATTTTGATTCCTCACCCCTGTCATTAGAGAACATTCTCAGCATGTACTCCTATTATGTATCTATTTATTTAAAAACCATATGATATATAACTCTTACTTTGTGTATTAAATATTTATTAATTTGTTACCTTTTAAAAGAACTTTAAAATCAACTTTTGAGGTATGATTTACATACAATAAAATATACCCATTTAAAGCGTACAGTTTGAAGAGTCTTTGAAGAGTTGTAACAAACGGATATACCCATGTAACCATCATCATGATCAAGATGCAGAAAATTTTCATCAGTCCTAAAGGTTCTCTTATGCCCCTTCTAAATTAACCAATTAATCCTCCCTAATCCTTCACCTCTTTCAGCCCAGGCAATGTTTTACTTTCTTAGATACAAAATAAATATAGAGTTGTAACATTTTTTTCCCACACCTTGATGGGTCGATTTTGGGTTGCCCCCGTGGTATAGTAGGTACCCAGCTTTGCAGCAGTACTTCTCAGGCTTTGATGTATATCTGAATCCCTTGGGGAGAGTTTATTAAAATGTGGATTCCTAATCACACAACAGAAATTCTGGTTCAGAAGGGATGAATGGGGGCCTTGGAATTTGTGTTTAACCATCACCCTAAGGATTCTCTTGCAGGGGTTCAGGAACCACACTTTCAGAAACAGTATCTGCAGATGCGCTTCCTGGAAGATTGCAAATGCAAGTTTTATGTGGCTTTAGAGTTTGAGGGAGTCAAAGAGAAATGCATTCTTTAGTGCTGAGTGAGCAAACGATGAAAAAAGTGTTGCATTCCTCCAAGGTTAGGGTGACATGTCTCTTACTCTTATATGATAGAACCACAAGGCATACAGGAAACCTCAGACATTCTACCCACTATGTCAACAAATATTTATTGTGTCACCAAAAGTAGGCTATTCTAGAAGCTTCTGCCCCTTTCTCACTGAAAGAATCCTCAAACACCATTAACCAGTTAATTCATCTTTCTCCCTAGTTTAATATTCTTCTTAACTTCCAAAGGGATTTATGTTGGGAAGTGTGGCAGAGGGAGAAGAGGCGTGTTCAAGGAGAGGAGCCTTGTGTGACCTACTGTCTCTAATCAAGATTTTGGTGGGAATTCCCTGGCGGTCCAGTGGTTAGGACTCCATGCTTCCAATACAGGAGGCAGGGGTTCGATCCCTAGTTGGGGAACTAAGATCCCGCATCTCCTGCGGCATCTCCTGCCCTTCACTCTCTTCACTTCCTGTGCTTTTTCTCAGTCCTGATGTGGACTTAGGGCCATGGTCCCAAACTTTTCCTGCACACTGGAATCCCTTGAGGAATCTTCTAAAAATACTGATGCCCAACTCCTACCCCTGGACATTCTGATTTAATTGGTATAGGGTATGACTTGGGCATCAGGGTTTTAAAAAAGTCTCCGGGTAGTTCTAATGGGCAGCAGAGTTTGAGAACCACTGATTAAAAGGACCAGAGAAATAAGTCAAACTGGGGAGATTGTCTACAATATTGTGGCACCTGCATCGTTTGCCTTACTCTTGGTACAGTTATAGGTTACAATCAGGTCCTCGGCCCCCCACCTCTCCCATCCTCAGCGGGCCTGGTCCCCTCTTGTTGCCCCCTGCAGCCAGAGTCTTGCAGCCTACCAGCTGCATTCCCCTCGCCTGGCCGGGGCCCTGGGCCATCTGCACCTGGGGCTAATCGCGATCAGCAGTCAGGGGGCGTCGTCTTCGCGCATAATGTGTTCTGGGTAATACAGTTGTGGTTGAAGCAGGTCGATTTCTTCGGCTTCACCCTTTCTCTTCCCAGACATTGTTCCTCACCCTGTTCCTGTGCTCTCTGCTGGTCTCCTCTGGTTCTCCTCCATCTGACTAGCGGTTCCAGATTCAGTGAACCATCCCTGCCTCTAGTAACTGGCAACTTAATCTCGAACTTCAGAAGTACAAACATACAGACGATAGGAGTCTCATGACCAATACTTTTCAGGGTTGGTTTTGATTGGTGACGTTTTATTCTTTAGATGAGTGTTCTCTAGATTTTATCTTTCACACATCCTGGTTTCTTTTTTGCCTGGCTTGAATCAAGATGAGCTATTTCCTGTCTTCTGTACAAATTGACTAGCTCTTTGATTTTGTCCACCCTCCCACATGGGGTGTTGGGGAACCGAGCAGGTGAGTAGGAGAAGAGAAGGGGTATTTTGATACAAATGACTGTGAAAAAACAAGACTTTCCTTAAGGTTATCTTTTTCCCTCTGGTCTGATTGTGGAGCCCAGGGTTGGCCCTATGTTTGCTGACTCGTGAAGTGCTAGAGTTCACACGTGTGAGTGTCTAGTTCAGGAACCCAGCTTAGAATTTCATCTGACGGGCCCGGCCAGCAATCCCAGCCTGGACTGCACATGGGAATCATCTGGGGTCTCACGTCCTGTCAAATTAAATCAGTCACTGAGGGTGTGGCCCAGGCTTAGGTATTTCTAAGCACTCCCCGGTTGATTATTATGTGTAACCAGGGATGAGAACCACTCTGCAGGCTAGACTTCATCTGTGATTGGGGGAGCATTTATTGCCAGGGTTAAAGTAACATTTTGTTCTGTGACTGCAAGAGAAGAGTGAAAAAGTCATTTGTTCTTAGGCTTTTGGCTTGAGATTCCTGAGAGACATTCCTGCCTCTTCCAAGGTCATCTTCGCTCTTTTTTAAAAAGTTATCAGCTCTTAACCCAGCTCATGCTGTTTTAAGTTTATCTGCTCCAAGTGCAAGCAGCATTCTGCAAACACTTGTTTTCCCCTGGGCAGTTCATAATGGTTTGTGGGCAAGCTCTTTTCTGTGCCGGGAGGTGGGGAGTCCCTGCGGCCGTGAATCAGCCTTCTGCCGAGCCCATTGTTCTCCGTGGGAGACGGTAGCCTGGAGCATCCTTTGCTCCAAGTGTGCTCATTGGGCTAGCGGCACCAGCATCACGTGGGAGCTTGTTAGAAATGCACATGCTCAGCCCTCACCCCAGACCTGCTGATCAGAAACTCTGGGGGTGGGCCCCAGCAATCTGTGTTCTAACAAACCCTCTAGATGATTCTGATGTGAGCTAGAAGGTTGAGACTCACCCAGCAGGTCTGGGATGGGGCCTGAGAATTTGTATTTCTGACAACCTCCTAGGTGATGCTGATCAGGGGACCTCACTTTGAGAACCACTGGCTTTGAGAACTCCCAAGAGGCCTTGGGAGACTTTCACACTATTTCCTGGCTAAATCCTCCTAGCGAATATTAGGGACCTGGAGCTGGGACAGAGTGATCAGAAGAAAGTGAGAAGGAAGCTTCTGCATCTTAAACCTTAACACGATCTCCATCCAGCCCTGACCATGATGAGTGCTGCTGCCTCCGCAATGCCAATCATAAGAAACGGTTTCTTTTCTTTTTTTGGCCTCGCCATGCGGCATGCAGGATCTTAGTTCCCCAATCAGGGATCAAACCCGCGCCCTTGCAGTGGAAACATGAAGTCTTTTTTTTTTTTTAACATCTTTATTGGGGTATAATTGCTTTACAATGGTGTGTTAGTTTCTGCTTTATAACAATGTGTATCAGTTATACATATACATATGTTCCCATATCTCTTCTCTCTTGCGTCTCCCTCCCTCCCACCCTCCCTATCCCACCCCTCCAGGTGGTCACAAAGCACCGAGCTGATCTCCCTGTGCTATGCGGCTGCTTCCCACTAGCTATCTACCTTACGTTTGGTAGTGTATATATGTCCATGCCTCTCTCTCACTTTGTCACAGCTTACCCTTCCCCCTCCCCATATCCTCAAGTCCATTCTCCAGTAGGTCTGTGTCTTTATTCCTGTCTTACCCCTAGGTTGTTCATGACTTTTTTTTCCCTTAAATTCCATATATATGTGTTAGCATATGGTATTTGTCTTTCTCTTTCTGACTTACTTCACTCTGTATGACAGACTCTAGGTCTACCCACCTCATTACAAATAGCTCAATTTTGTTTCTTTTTATGGCTGAGTAATATTCCATTGTATATATGTCCAACATCTTCTTTATCCATTCATCCGATGATGGGCACTTAGGTTGTTTCCATCTCCGGGTTATTGTAAATAGAGCTGCAATGAACATTTTGGTACATGACTCTTTTTTTTTTTTTTACATGACTCTTTGAATTTTGGTTTTCTCAGGGTATATGCCCAGTAGTGGGGGAAGCATGGAGTCTTAACCCTTGAACCACCAGGGAAGTCCCTAAGCAACAGTTTCTATCATTTATTGTGTCCCTTCTACACGGCATATGTGATTTATATGCACTGTCTCTCCTCATACCCTACTCTCAATTTTCTACTTAGTGGTAGGGAACAGTAGTTTGAATAATCCAGAATGGCTTTTTTTTTTTTTTCTTTCTGGTTTGGAAAAATTTCAGACATGTCTGTTTTTGTTCATTTTTCCAGATTATGTTTTTATTTGCTTTTTGAGATCTGGGTTCAATGATCAGCTCTTCCTCTTATTTGAGTCACCTTTGATTTCTCATTTTACCCAGCCTCAGTTTCCCAAAGTAAAAAGTAAACTGTTTCCTCGTAGGTTATAAATAACAGATGCAAGTTCCTGTCACTTAGTAACTATGTAATAAATGTTAGTGTCTGTGCTTCTGGTCTCACTCCCCAAATAGGTGAGCACAAACTGCCCCACCCTGAATACTATGTTGAAATTAGGGTGGAGATAAAGCCTCTAACAAGTTTGGAAAAGTCTAGGGAATGTGGGAAAACTGAGCAGGGCCTCCGAGGGACAGGGCTGCAGGTCAGAACTCAAGGCTAGATATGACATGCTGAGTTCAAGGTGAGTATTATGGAATCTAGAGGAATGAGCAGTTTGCCTGAGGATGGAGATGAGAAATGAAAAGCGATCTGGGCCCTCAGACGGGCAACGTCAGGGACCCAGCCAGCGCAGCTTGTGCTGGGCGGGCTCTTCCTACAGGCATGAGTGTCTTGGGTGAGGTTGGCAAAGCCTGGACACTCAGGGCTCCAGGCAGAGGGGCTCTTATTAGACTTGTCTGGCTGCCTTCAGTTATTTAGAGGAAATGTTGACTTCCAGGACCTTGGAAGTGCCCCACTGCTCCTTGGCTAGGACAGAGCAGGCACAGGACAGATATGACCGACGCTGTATCTTGCTGGGACCTGGAGAGGAACTGGGTCCTCATCTGTGACCCTAATCTGGCCACAGGAGAGGTACCATAGTCTTGGCTCTGTGATCACAATGTCTTGGACTGGAGCTCAAAGGGCAGAAAGGTTCTTAATTCCTCCCAGTTGTCAGATATCTCCGAGCCAGAGGGTAGGACCTGCCTAGCAGCAGGGTGTTTCAACAAGGTCATTTTCTGTTCCGTATCAAGAGGATCCTTAACGTCGGTACCCGGTGGAGTGAGAGGCCTTGTGAGGTCATGAAGCTCGCAGGTATCTGGTAAAGCTCTAATGGAGGGATTTCCTGCTTTGAGTAGGAGGCTGGTCCCCTTCCTGCTGTAGAGTCTCTTCCCAGATCGCCCCTCCCGTGGTGGTTGGAGGAGTGTTAAGGTGGAGTCCCAGCCCAGCTGCTGAGGGCTCTGGGTCGTGGTGGCCGCTGGGGAGCAGTTATCTGAAAGCACAGACCCCAAGAGCAAGTGGAGGGCTGAGGTCAGCTTTATCAAGGAGTGCCAGACACACACTAGAAGCCAGAACTCCTGGTAGAGAAAGCCAGGAGAGAGCACACCTGAGAAAACGGCTGAGATACAGGCTGTTGCCGGAGCCTGACCGACTGCCCTTGAATTGTGCATGAACCAGGGTGCGTGGGGAGGGCTGGCTGGGTTTTAAGGGCTTGGGCAGTGGCTACCATGGTTGTTGATTCTGATTTTTCTCATGAGGTTCCACGGCTAGATAAGAAGGCAATTCTAGAATGCTTCAGAAATGCCTTACACGCAGACAGCGTGGATCGTGTGGGACTCTTAAAAGTCACTATTTGAATAGTGGCTTTTAAAGATTAATTCTTAGAGAATAACTTTTATGTAGATGTTTACATTTAAAAAATCATTGTCGGGCTTCCCTGGTGGCGCAGTGGTTGAGAGTCCGCCTGCCGATGCGGGGGACGCGGGTTCGTGCCCCGGTCAGGGAGGATCCCACATGCCGCGGAGAGGCTGGGCCCGTGAGCCATGGCCGCTGGGCCTGCGCGTCCGGGGCCTGTGCTCCGCAGCGGGAGAGGCCGCAGCAGTGAGAGGCCTGCGTACCGGGAAAAAAAAAAAAAAAAAAAATCATTGTCAATTTCAATAAGATAATTTTGCAGTCATTCGCATTTCTGTTTACTACTCACAAACAACTAAAACATAATAGTGGCAACTGATTCATGTTTAATATTTGGGAAATGAGAGAACTATTAAAAGAAAGATTTTAATTCTCAGTAAGAAAAATAGAATAAGACTTGAATAAATGGAGAGATATTTTCTGTTCCAGAATCAGAAGATTTAATGTAGTTAAGATGTGTAATATCCAATCTGATGTATGGCGTTAACACAAATTAGATTCTCAGTATGATCTTTTGTGGAAAGTGACAAAGCCAGAATAAAATTTCTATAGAGGAAATAATAGTTAAGCACACTAAAGAGATTTTTGAAAAGGAATAAGCCAATAATAGGATAAATTATTCTGTTAATATTTAAAATACAGTGCAAAGGACATTTTAGTTGTATGGTATTGGATTCAAAGTAGAACTGTAGATTGATAAAAACATAATAAGGATTCCAATAGTTCTAAATTTGCTAAAAAGTTAACAAACAATAGTCCTCTATAACAAAATAGTAAGAAAGTCCAATTTAATAGACGTTATTGAGAAAAGTTGATATAAAGCACTTCTGTCCTCCTCTGATGCTGGTTGTCAAAATAAGCTCCAGATATTTTAAAGAATTAAAGTTGAAAATATCTCTTTTAAAGGTGAAACAAAATGGTATAGTTATCTAGCTGTGGTGGAGGAATTAATTTCTCAAGTATTAAAACAGTGGGCTAAATTACGAATGGCGAATTGGAAGGATATGATTGTATAGAACAGCAATCAGATTGTTGAACAACAACCTTAATAAGTTCTTGATCAAAAGGGAAAAATCCAAAACTATTTGAAATACACAAGGCTGGTAAAGATTAGTATTAAAAAATATAAAGAACAGTTATAAATCTGTAGGTTAGTACTCATTCTCCACTAGATAAACAGTTAAAAGATATGAACAAATACTATAAGTAAGAGGAAATGCAAGCATCAAGCCTACATTTGGGAATATTTCAGTCTTGCTAATAATTAAAGTGCAAATTAAAAGCATAAGTCTATTTCTTTAATTTTCTTTTTTGTTTTGGCTACACCATGTGGCATGCGGGATCTAGTTCCCTGACCAGGGATCGAACCTGGGGCCCCTGCATTGGGAGCAGGGAGTCTTAACTGCTTGACCACCAGGGAAGTCCCCCATAAGTCTATTTCCTACTTACCGAAGGAGCAAAAGTGATAAAACTCTATGTTAATGTGCTGGCGGGGAAATAGACATGCTCTCAGATTGCTGGTATGTTTTCTGGAGAGTAGGAGATCAAAATGAAACAGAAGCTGCAGGGAAACTGATTGTGTCCTTTGAGGCAATACTCTCAAAGGAATAAATCTCAAGAAATAATGTAAAAGAAGAAAGGTTGTCTGTACAAAGGTTGTAATGTAGTGAAAATCTGGCCATTACCTAACCTCCTGACAATTTGATAACGGTTGAGCAAACCAGAAACTATTAAGATCCCATCATATTAGCAACTGTTAAAACCATAAATCCGAGGACGTTGGCGATATTATAGGGAGCGTATGTAAGTTAAGAAGTCGAACGAGTTTGTTAGCTGAACATTGATGACTGTCACATTATGTTTGTCTAATGAAAACATCGGTACTGTCTGGGTTTCTCAATGGTCTAAGTCAGTGCTTGTGGGACTTCAGTGTGATTAAATCATTTGGGGATCTTGTTGAAAGACGGATTCTGATTCACTAGAACTTGGGTGGGGCCTGACATTCTAAATTTGTGACAAGCTCCCAAATAATGGTGAAGCTGCTGATTCTCCCGCCACATTTTGAATAGCAAAGATTGAAATCTCTGCCATGCAGTATGGTAGCCACTAGTCATGTGTGTCTATTCAAATTTAAATTAATTAAAGTAAAGTAAAATAGAAAATTTAGTTTCTTAAGTCTTATTACCTATATTTCAAGTGTTCATTAGTCATGTATGGGTTACATTTTAGGAAGCTCAGATTATAGAACAATTCCATCATCATAGAAAGTACTATCAGACCTACATCATCAGTCTTAAAGTGAAGAGGATTTTTATCTCTTTGTAGAGTTGTTTGAAATGTACAATTATGAGCTTGTTCCATTCCTTTGTAGTCACAAATCATATAGGTATACACTGGTATGTAAGGCATAGAAGAGAGAAAGCAAGGAACAATTTCATCTAATTTAGTTTGTTCAATGGAATTCTCTTCTCGCATTGATTTTATTATCAATCCATAGATGTGTTATCCTAATTATTCTTTGTCTCTCAATGGGCAGTCATTTCCACTAAATTTGTATCAGTTTCTTTGCCATTTTTTCCTCGTCCTACATTATTAATGTATACTAGAGGACACATTGTTTGAAGAAGTATTGCAATAATTTAAAGTATACATGTGTGGGGCTTCCCTGGTGGCACAGTGGTTGGGAATCCACCTGCCAATGCAGGGGACACAGGTTCAAGCCCTGGCTGGGGAAGATCCCACATGCCGCGGAGCAACTAAGCCCATGTGCCACATTACTGAGCCTGTGCTCTAGAGCCTGCGCGCCACAACCACTGAAGCCCACGCACCACAACTATTGAAACCTGTGCGCCTAGAGCCTGTGCTCGGCAACAAGAGAAGCCACTGCAGTGAGAAGCCTGTGCACCGCAACAAAGAGTAGCCCCTGCTCGCCGCAACTATAGAGAGCCTGCGGGCAGCAACGAAGACCCAATGCAGCCAAAAATAAATACATAAAGTATACAAGTGTATAATTTGTGAAAATAATCCTCATATTCCCTTTTCCCATCTAGGTGTTCCATCAATTTACTTATTTATTTATTTTGTGGTACGCGGGCCTCTCACTGTTGTGGCCTCTCCCGTTGCGGAGCTCCGGACGCGCAGGCTCAGTGGCCCAGCCGCTCCGCGGCATGTGGGATTTTCCCGGACCGGGGCACGAACCCGCGTCCCCTGCATCGGCAGGCGGATTCTCAACCACTGTGCCACCAGGGAAGCCCATCAATTTATATTTTTAAAGTGTACTCTTGAAGCAGGACCAACCTGTATTAGTTACCAAAGGATATGGGCATTGATTTTCATTGAAAGTTCCCTGGATGATTGCTTTTTCTTTACTTTCTGTGAAGTGGAAACACTGACCATTGTCATTTATTTCCAGGAATTTATGCAAATATTCTCACGAGATTCTCTCAGAAGATAACTTCAAGGTCCTGAAAAATCATGCACTCTCTGGACTGAACAAAGAGGAATTAGCCGTGCTCCTTCTCCAAAATGACCCTTTTTTTATGCCAGAGGTAAGTTCTAATTCCTTAGTTTGAAAAGCAGGGAGAGTGCTGTTGGCAGCGTGGCATCGTGGGTGTGTTGGAATGGGAGCAGAGAAAACTGAGCACCAGGGACTGCAGGTGGCTGTCAACAGGTGATTGTTGCTGAGTTATCTGAGAGATTCCAACAATTTCCTTCCTATTAGAAGTTTTACAAGAATTGGAGTCAGCAATGCTTCCCCCGCCAGGCTGCTAGGGAACCCTGTGACCTCCTGGAAGAGGTGGGCTTTGAGGCAGGGTTTTGGAAGATGACAGGGTGTATTGGTTGAGGCTAAGTTATTGGAACAAAGAGACCTCAAAGTGCAGTGATTCAAATAAAATATTACTTTGTTTCTCTATCACTTGACAGTCTGGATTGGGGGTCATTAAACCATGGTCCATGGTCCAAATCCCACCTGCCACCTGTTTTTGTAGTTTAATTGGAACACAGCCACCCCCATTCGTTTATATATTGTCTATTGCCACTTTCTCATGCAAGAGTGAGTTGAGTATTTGCAACAGAGACTGAATGGCCTGCAAAGCCTAAAATATTTACCATTTGATCCTTTACAGAAATAGTTTACTGACTTTTGGTCTTGCCCAGATGTAGGCAGGTAGGTATCCGATGGTCAGGCAGCTGGATTCCACAGTGTCACGCAGGGACTCAGGCCAGTAGGTCAGCCTTATTATCTTATATATAATATATCCATTCTATTTTTGGACCAGTAGATAATCTCTGTTCTCTTTTAACATGTGGCTTCCTCCTCCAGGTACAAGGAGACTCTTCTCACTGTCATCATTTTCTAACCAACAGGAATGTAGAGAGGGAGTAAGTGAAAGGCAAGCAGCTTTCTTTTTTAAAAGATGCAACTTGGACATTGTAAAAAAGCGCATCTGCTCCATGTCATTTGCCAGAACTTATCACATGATCACACTTAGGTAGAAGGGAGGCTGGGAGATGTAGTTTCTGGCTGGGTAACTAGGTGTCCAGCTAAAACTTGGAAGCTTCTATTATTAGTAGAAAGGTGAGGACAATGGCAGATAATTAACAGTCTCATCCACACAGGACTATTGACTTGAAAATCAGAGGGTGCTGTTTAAAGAATGGTATCTGACCTGAGAAAAACCCTTGTGTAGAGAAGTTAGCTTCACACTGAAAGAGAGGCACAGAAACATAATGGAAGGCTCAAGTGGAATGAGTGGAAGGGACTGAGATTAAGATAAGCAAAGGTGGGGACTTCCCTGGTAGTCCAGTGCTTAAGAATCCGCCTTCCAATGCAGGGGACTCAGGTTTGATCCCTGGTTGGGGAACTAAGATCCCACATGCTGTGGGGCAACAGAGCCCGCACACGCCACAACTAGAGAGAAGCCCTCATGCCGCAACTAAGACCTGACACAGCCAAAAATAGATAAGTAATTAAGTAAGTAAATAAATAAATAAATATATATATATATATATATATATTTTTTTTTAAAGATAAGCAAGGTTGAAATTCAGATGTGCTTTTATTTATGGCAAGATAGCTATTAGGGATATCTGGGGGGTTAAACATCTTTTGACTCTAAGCTCAGTGTGTTTCCCTGAGGACTTAGAAACCTTAGGACATGAGGGGTGATTTTGAGTTGATCACTGAGCTCAAGAGAGATAGGAGTGCAAGGCCGTCTATAAAAATGTCTTCAGAGATGGAGAGAGTGGAGGAGGACTATATATGCCATTTCTGCAGGCATTCTTTCATTTAGGTACTTGGATTTCTCTCTCTCTCTCTCTCTCTCCGTTTCCAGGAGCCTAGGTTTAGAGGTCTTGTCTTGGGATCCCTATGGCCCTTGGCCTGTGTGCCAGCTCAGTCCCTCCAGGCTACCAGCATGGGGAGACGCCTTACACACCAACTCGTTAAAGGTCCCGTTGACTAACAGACCCACCCCGTCCTTTTCCTTTCATGTGAAGGGATGACGACAGGTGAAGTCTTGTTGTGACCCTTGAGAGGAGTGTCCCTGGGGTCCAACCTTAGTCTAGTGTTAAACTTGGAAGTTTGGAAAAGTCACTCATCAGGTTTGCTGTCTGCTTCTGTTCTCCAAAATCACCAAGGACTTTCTGTATCACGTCCCTGGAGAATAAGGGGAGTGACAGCTCTTCCTTTCTCTAGGGAAGAACCTACTAGAAGGTGGTGTTGCTGATGGATCCCGGAAAAGCCCATTGACAGAAGAGCTGGGAGGGTCCTCGTAGGAAAATGCTGTTGTCATCCTTTATCACACAGAGTCTGAAGTGTCATCTGAGGTTCCCTTTCCCTTTTAATAATTCAGTACCCATGCTTAGTGGGTGGGGTGGGAAGGCGTGTGCTTGAAGTTTATTTTTAGCCAATAACTTAATTTACTACTTGTCAGGGGTAGGATCACAGACTAGCAGACTGCACTGTTTCCTGAACCAGAGGTCTGAGGCGCTGGTTCCTGTAGTGGAAAATCGACCAGAGCATCGATAACATAAGTCTCTATTTGACAATTTGGGGCAAGAGTAGTCTCTCAAGGAGTGTTTTATTTAACTTGGGTGAGTAGGGCAGAATATTTTCAAGGTTTTAGCAGGAGGGGCTCAGCCAGAGTTCAGCTAGTTCCAAGGATAGTCGGTCAACGATGGTCCTTCCATGTGTCTCAAAGTCCTGACTCTGCGACTAACCACCTCTGTGGCCCTGGACAAGGCATTTCATCCTTCTGCATCTCACTTTACTTATTGTTTGTTTTGCATTCATTCAACTAACACTCAGGAGTTCCTACAAGGGCAGGCTTCTGAAGGCAGCAGTGGACAAGACACACTGCCTGCCCTCAAAAACTTAAAATGTTCACACTCTTCCACTTTGCCTTGACCTGCGAGAACATAAAAGCATCAGGCAAATCTGACGTCCTTATATAGAAACTTGTGTAACTGAGATGTATTTATTAAAAGGAAGAAATGATTTCATTTGTTTTGGCAGGAGCGTTCTTACTTAAACATCAGCATAGAGCTAGGAATGTTAACCAAAGTATCATTTGTGAAGTTACTAATTATTCTTGTTTCACTCAAGCCTCTAGAACACTGGTTCTCAAGCTTTAAATGTGTGTCAGAATCACCTGGAGGGTTTGTCAAGCCCAGATTGCTGGGCCCTACCTCTGGCCGTTCTGACTCTGTAGATACGGGGAAGGGCCCAAGGAGTTGTATTTCTAATAAGTTTCCAGCTGGAGCCGATGTTGCTTGTGCAGGGACCACACTTTGAGAACTGTTGGTCTAGAGTCTTGAATCTGGATCATAGGCTCTATCGCAATGGTATCTATTTGCATCAGGTTTAGAAGTTGTTTATATGGCTTAAGTCATTGTTGTTAGAGTCTGAATCCATGTCTTTGCCACTTGGATACATCACAGTGGCCCGTGTTGACCTGGTTTGCTCAGAGTCTATTGAAACAACTTATAAACGTTTTCATCTTTAAGCTTCTTCATGTAATGATTCAAACATTTGCATCACATTTCATATTTTGCACAACACATTTACATATTTTATTATTTAATCTGCTCAACAACTTGGTTAGGTGAGGAGAGCAAATATTTTCCTTCTTTACAGTAAAGGAAAGAGAGGTTGGGAGCAAGTAGGTAATTCAGATGTGAGGTCACATGTAGCTGCTTCCAGGGCTGCAGACTTCAACCAGCATCTTCTAGTCCTGCATCACCTGGTCTGGCCTCAGTGACAGTGTTTCTTCTGCTCTCCTTTCAGTAAGAACTACATCTCTGTAGAGCTAGATACGTAGGTATACCTATTTACATAGGAATATACAAATTATCTGCTTCAGTTGATCTTTTGAGAAACTGACATTCTGCCTAGCTGAGACTAGATTCTAGACTCCCAGCAGTTGTAGGTAAGACCCACATGTCCTCTTTTGAAAAATTAATTAACTAATTAATTAGTTTGGTTGCACTGGGTCTTAGTTGCAGCAGGCAGGCTCCTTAGTTGCAGCATGTGGGCTCCTCAGTTGCGGCTCACAGGCTCCTTAGTTGCGGCACACTGGCTCCCTAGTTGTGGCATGCTAACTCTTACTTGTGGCATGGTGCGGGATCTAGTTCCCTGACCAGGGATTGAAGCTGGGGCCCCTGCATTGGGAGCATGGAGTCTTAACCACTGTGCCACCAGGGAAGTCCCCACATGTCCTTTTTGTTGGCTGCACTGCACGGCATGTGGGATCTTAGTTCCCCAACCAGGGACCGAACCGCGTGGAGTCTTAAACACTGGACCGCCATGGAAGTCCCTCCACATGTCCTTTTAATAGAACAATGAATTGATATCCAAAGACAGGCCTTCCTCTTTGGGGTTCTTTTATAATGTAGGGCTCCCTTTGGGTCCCGTTTGGTTCTATCTGTAGCTAGCCGTCTTATGTTGATTCTTCCAAAGGAGGTTAATCAAATTCAAGTTTCCTTCAGTTAGTTTGTAGGCCTCTTCTGCTGCAAATAAGTCATTGCTTGAAAAGAACTCATCAAAGATTGTGGAATACACATGCATTTTTTTCCTTTGATATATCTCTGCTTGCTTCTGCTTTTTTTTTCTTATCAGGAAGTAAGAAAAGCTGCGTTTTAATTATTTATTTATTTTTTATCGGCGTATAGTTGATTTACACTGTTGTGTTACTTTCTGCTGTACAGCAAAATGAATCAGTTATACATATATCCACTCTTTTTTATTTTATTTTATTTTATTTTTATTTTATTTTATTTTTATCTTTTTGCGGTACGCGGGCCTCTCACTGCTGCGGCCTCTCCCGTCGCAGAGCACAGGCTCCGGACGCGCAGGCCCAGCGACCATGGCCCACGGGCCCAGCCGCTCCGCGGCATGTGGGATCCTCCCAGACCGGGGCATGAACCCATGTCCCCTGCATCGGCAGGTGGACTCTCAACCACTGCGCCACCAAGGAAACCCCTATCCACTCTTTTTTAGATTCTGTTCCCATATAGGTCATTACAGCCGAAATTTTTATATACACTTTCCTTAACGTGTGGCACATAGAGAAACATGTTTTATCTCTGACTATTGTTTCTTTGTTCTGTAGATATGCAAAAATTATAAGGGAGAGGGTGGAAGACAGATTTGTAACCAGCAGCCACCGTGTGAAAGGCTCCACGTTTGTGAACACTTTACCCGAGGGAACTGTGGTTATGCCAACTGCTTCCGGTCCCATAACCTGATGGACAGAAAGGTGCTGGCCATCATGAGGGAGCACGGGCTGAGCTCACGTGTGGTCCAGAACATCCAGGACATCTGCAACAGCAGGCACCGCCAGAAGAAACCCTCTGGGCGGAGAGGTAAATGCGGTCTACTTTTTTTTTTTTTTTTTTTAGTGGTACGCGGACCTCTCACTGTTGTGGCCTCTCCCGTTGCGGAGCACAGGCTCCAGACGCGCAGGCTCAGCGGCCATGGCTCACGGGCCAGCTGCTCCGCGGCATGTGGGATCTTCCCGGACCGGGGCACGAACCCGTATCCCCTGCATCGGCAGGCGGACTCCCAACCACTGCGCCACCAGGGAAGCCCTCAGTTTTTTGAGTATACACCCTGAAGTAGAATTGCTGGATCACATGGTAATTCAGTGTTAAATATTTGAGGAACTGCCATACCGTTTTCCACAGTGGCTGCACCATTTTACATTCCCATCAGCAAAGCACTAGGGTCTCAATTTCTCCCCCTCCTCACCAGCACTTGTTACTTTCTGTTTTTTCTGGATAATAGCCATCCTATTATGATCAGTGAAGTGATCAGTACAATTTCTTAAGCATTTTGATGTTGTTTAATGGAATTAACACTTGCATTTTTTAATATCTTTATTAAGCGGATATAGAGGAGATGAATTTTATGAAGCAAGTAGAATATATAACTAAGATTCTGTGAGAGAATCTTTTAATATTTGAGAAATGCTTTATCATTTACAAGGGACTTTCACCTAAAATATCTCATCACTGTTCCTCACAGCAAAACTGTGAAGCAACGCAGGTGTATTATTGGCCTCACTTAATGGATAAGGAAACTGAGGCTTGGAAATGTTAAGTGACTATTTTTTAAAATTATTTATTTGGCTGCGTTGGGTCTTCACTGCTGCGCGTGGGCTTTCTCTAGTTGCGGCGAGGGGGGCTACTCTTCGTTGCAGTGCGCGGGCTCCTCATTGCGATGGCTTCTCTTGTTGCAGAGCATGGGCTCTAGGCACGTGGGCTCAGTAGTTGTGGCTCGTGGGCTCTATAGTGCAGGCTCAGTAGTGGTGGCACACGGGCTTACTTGCTCCACGGCATGTGGGATCCTCGTGGACCAGGGCTCGAACCCGTGTCCCCTGCTTTGGCAGGTGGATTCTTTTTTTTTTTTTTTTTTTTTACATCTTTATTGGAGTATAATTGCTTTGCAATGGTGTGTTAGTTTCTGCTTTATAACAAAGTGAATCAGTTATACATATACATATGTTCCCATATCTCTTCCTTCTTTCGTCTCCCTCCCTCCCACCCTCCCTATTCCACCCCTCTAGGTGGTCACAAAGCACCGAGTTGATCTCCCTGAGCCATGCGGCTGCTTCCCACTATCTATCTATTTTACCTTTGGTAGTGTATATATGTCCATGCCTCTCTCTCACTTTGTCACAGCTTACCCTTCCTGCTCCCCATACCCTCAAGTCCATTCTCTAGTAGGTCTGTGTCTTTATTCCTGTCTTACCCCTAGGTTCTTCATGACATTTTTTTTTCTTGTATTACATATATATGTGTTAGCATACGGTATTTGTCTTTCTCTTTCTGACTTACTTCACTCTGTATGACAGACTCTAGGTCCATCCACCTCACTACAGATAACTCAATTTCGTTTCCTTTTATGGCTAATATTCCATTGTATATATGTGCCACATCTTCTTTATCCATTCATCTGATGATGGACACTTAGGTTGTTTCCATCTCCTGGTTATTGTAAATAGAGCTGCAATGAACATTTTGGTACATGACTCTTTTTGAATTATGGTTTTCTCAGGGTATATGCCCAGTAGTGGGAATGCTGGGTCATATGGTAGTTCTATTTGTAGTTTTTTAAGGCACCTCCATACTGTTCTCCATAGTGGCTGTATCATTCACATTCTCACCAGCAGTGCAAGAGTGTTCCCTTTGCTCCACACCCTCTCCAGCATTTATTGTTTCTAGATTTTTTGATGATGGCCATTCTGACCGGTGTGAGATGATATCTCATTGTAGTTTTGATTTGCATTTCTCTAATGATTAACGATGTTGAGCATGCTTTCATGTGTTTGTTGGCACTCTGTGTATCTTCTTTGGAGAAATGTCTATTTAGGTCTTCTGCCCATTTTTGGATTGGGTTGTTTGTCTTTTGGATATTGAGCTTCATGAGCTGCTTTTAAATTTTGGAGATTAATCCTTTGTCAGTTGCTTCATTTGCAAATATTTTCTCCCATTCTGAGGGTTGTCTTTTGGTCTTGTTTATGGTTTCCTTTGCTGTGCAAAAACTTTGAAGTTTCATTAGGTCCCATTTGTTTATTTATTTTTTTATTTCCATTTCTCTAGGAGGTGGATCAAAAAGGATCTTGCTGTGATTTATGTCATAGCGTGTTCTGCCTATGTTTCCTCTAAGAGTTTGATAGTTTCTGGCCTTACATTTAGGTCTTTAATCCATTTTGAGCTTATTTTTGTGTATGGTGTTAGGGAGTGTTCTAATCTCATACTTTTACATGTACCTGTCCAGTTTTCCCAGCACCACTTATTGAAGAGGCTGTCCTTTCTCCACTGTACATTCCTGCCTCCTTTACCAAAGATAAGGTGACCATACGTGCATGGGTTTATCTCTGGGCTTTCTATCCTGTTCCATTGATCTATATTTGTTTTTGTGCCAGCACCATACTGTCTTGATTACTGTAGCTTTGTAGGATAGTCCGAAGTCAGGGAGCCTGATTCCTCCAGCTTCATTTTTCATTCTCAAGATTGCTTTGGCTATTCGGGGTCTTTTGTGTTTCCATACAAATTATGAAATTTTTTGTTCTAGTTCTGTGAAAAATGCCAGTGGTAGTTTGATAGGGATTGCATTGAATCTGTAGATTGCTTTGGGTAGTAGAGTCATTTTCACAATGTTGATTCTTCCTATCCAAGAACATGGTATATCTCTCCATCTATTTGTATCATCTTTAATTTGTTTCATCAGTGTCTTACAATTTTCTGCATACAGGTCTTTTGTCTCCTTAGGTAGGCTTATTCCTAGATATTTTATTCTTTTTATTGCAGTGGTAAATGGGAGTGTTTTCTTGATTTCACTTTCAGCTTTTTCATCATTAGTGTATTGGAATGCCAGAGATTTCTGTGCATTAATTTTGTATCCTGCTACTTTACCAAATTCATTGATTAGCTCTAGTAGTTTTCTGGTAGCATCTTTAGGATTCTCTATGTATAGTATATCATGTCATCTGCAAACAGTGACAGCTTTACTTCTTATTTCCGATTTGCATTCCTTTTATTTCCTTTTCTTCTCTGATTGCTGTGGCTAAGACTTCCAAAACTACGTTGAATAAGAGTGGTGAGAGTGGGCAACCTTGTCTTGTTCCTGATCTTAGTGGAAATGCTTTCAGTTTTTCACCATTGAGGACAATGTTGGCTTTGGGTTTGTCATATATGGCCTTTATTATGTTGAGGAAAGTTCCCTCTATGCCTACTTTCTGGAGGGTTTTTATCATAAATGGGTGTTGAATTTTGTCGAAAGTTTTCTCTGTATCTATTGAGATGACCATATGGTTTTTCTCCTTCGATTTGTTAATATGGTGTATCACATTGATTGATTTGTGTATATTGAAGAATCCTTGCATTCCTGGAATAAGCCCCACCTGATCATGGTGTATGATCCTCTTAATGTGCTGTTGGATTCTGCTTGCTAGTATTTTGTTGAGGATTTTTGCATCTATGTTCATCAGTGATATTGGCCTGTAGTTTTCTTTCTTTGTGACATCCTTGTCTGGTTTTGGTATCAGGGTGATGGTGGCCTCGTAGAATGAGTTTGGGAGTGTTCCTCCCTCTGCTATATTTTGGAAGAGTTTGAGCAGGATAGGTGTTAGCTCTTCTCTAAATGTTTGATAGAATTCGCCTGTGAAGCCATCTGGTCCTGGGCTTTTGTTTGTTGGAAGATTTTTAATCACAGTTTCAATTTCAGTGCTTGTGATTGGCCTGTTCATATTTTCTATTTCTTCCTGATTCAGTCTTGGCAGGTTGTGCATTTCTAAGAATTTGTCCATTTCTTCCAGGTTGTCCATTTTATTGGCACAGAGTTGCTTGTAGTAATCTCTCATGATCTTTTGTATTTCTGCAGTGTCAGTTGTTACTTCTCCTTTTTCATTTTTAATTCTATTGATTTCAGTCTTCTCCCTTCTTTTCTTGATGAGTCTGGCTAATGGTTTATCAATTTTGTTTATCTTCTCAAAGAACCAGCTTTTAGTTTTATTGATCTTTGCTATCGTTTCCTTCATTTCTTTTTCATTTATTTCTAATCTGATTTTTATGATTTCTTTCCTTCTGCTAACTTTGGGTCTTTTTTGTTCTTCTTTCTCTGATTGCTTTAGGTGCAAGGTTAGGTTGTTTATTAGAGATGTTTCCTGTTTCTTAAGATACGATTGTATTGCTATAAATTTCCCTCTTAGAACTGCCTTTGCTGCATCCCATAGGTTTTCGGTCATCGTGTCTCCATTGTCATTTGTTTCTAGGTATTTTTTGATTTCTTCTTTGATTTCTTCAGTGATCACTTCGTTATTAAGTAGTGTATTGTTTACCCTCCATGTGTTTGTATTTTTTACAGATCTTTTCCTGTAACTGATATCTAGTCTCATAGCATTGTGGTCGGAAAAGATACTTGATACAATTTCAATTTTCTTAAATTTACCAAGGCTTGATTTGTGACCCAAGATATGATCTATCCTGGAGAATGTTCCATGAGCACTTGAGAAAAATGTGCATTCTGTTGTTTTTGGATGGAATGTCCTATAAATATCAATTAAGTCCATCTTGTTTAATGTATCATTTAAAGCTTGTGTTTTCTTATTTATTTTCATTTTGGATGATCTGTCCATTGGTGAAAGTGGGGTGTTAAAGTCCCCTACTATGAATGTTTTACTGTCGATTTCCCCTTTTATGGCTGTTAGTATTTGCATTATGTATTGAGGTGCTCCTATGTTGGGTGCATAAATATTTACAATTGTTATATCTTCTTGGATCGAACCCTTGATCATTATGTAGTGTCCTTCTTTTTCTCTTCTAATAGTCTTTATTTTAAAGTCTATTTTGTCTGATATGAGAATTGCTACTCCAGCTTTCTTTTGGTTTCCATTTGCATGGAATATCTTTTCCCATCCCCTCACTTTCAGTCTGTATGTGTCCCTAGGTCTGAAGTGGGTCTCTTGTAGACAGCATATGTATGGGTCTTGTTTTTGTATCCATTCAGCCAGTCTGTGTCTTTTGGTGGGAGCATTTAATCCATTTACATTTAAGGTAACTATCGATATGTATGTTCCTATTCCCATTTTCTTAATTGTTTTGGGTTTGTTTTTGTAGGTCTTTTCCTTCTCTTGTGTTTCTTGCCTAGAGAAGGTCCCTTAGCATTTGTTGTAAAGCTGGTTTGGTGGTGTTGAACTCTCTCAGCTTTTGCTTGTGTGTAAAGTTTTAATTTCTCCATCAAATCTGAATGAGATCCTTGCTGGGTAGAGTAATCTTGGTTGTAGGTTTTTCTCCTTCATCACTTTCAGTATGTCCTGCCACTCCCTTCTGGCTTGCAGAGTTTCTGCTCAAAGGTCAGCTGTTAACCTTATGGGGATTCCCTTGTATATTATTTGTTGTTTTTCCCTTGCTGCTTTTAATATGTTTTCTTTATATTTAATTTTTGACAGTTTGATTAATATGTGTCTTGGCATGTTTCTCCGTGGATTTATCCTGTATGGGACTCTCTGTGCTTCCTGCACCTGATTAACTATTTCCTTTCCCATATTAGGGAAGTTTTCAACTATAATCTCTTCAAATATTTTCTCAGTCCCTTTCTTTTTCTCTTCTTCTTCTGGGACCCCTATAATTCGAATGTTGGTGCATTTAATGTTGTCCCAGAGCTCTCTGAGACTGTCCTCAGTTCTTTTCATTCTTTTTTCTTTATTCTGCTCTGCAGTAGTTATTTCCACTATTTTATCTTCCAGGTCACTTATCCGTTCTTCTGCCTCAGTTATTCTGCTATTGATCCCTTCTAGAGTATTTTTAATTTCATTCATTGTGTTGTTCATCGTTGCTTGTTTCATCTTTAGTTCTTCTAGGTCCTTGTTAAGTGTTTCTTGCATTTTCTCTATTCTATTTCCAAGATTTTGGATCATCTTTACTATCATTATTCTGAATTCATTTTCAGGTAGACTGCCTATTTCCTCTTCATTTGTTAGGTCTGGTGGGTTTTTATCTTGCTCCTTCATCTGCTGTGTGTTTTTCTGTCTTCTCATTTTGCTTATCTTACTGTGTTTGGGGTCTCCTTTTTGCAGGCTGCATGTTCGTAGTTCCAGTTGTTTTTGGTGTCTGTCCCCAGTGGCTAAAGTTGGTTCAGTGGGTTGTGTAGGCTTCGTGGTGGAGGGGACTAGTGCCTGTGTTCTGGTGGATGAGGTTGGATCTTGACTTTCTGGTGGGCAGGTCCACATCTGGTGGTGTGTTTTGGGGTGTCTGTGGACTTATTGTGATTTTAGGCAGCCTCTCTGCTAATGGGTGGGGTTGTGTTCCTGTCTTGCTAGTTGTTTGGCATAGGATGTCCAGCACTGTAGCTTGCTGGTCGTTGAGTGAAGCTGGGTGTTGGTGTTGAGATGGAGATCCCTGGGAGATTTTCGCCATTTGATATTACGTGGAGCTGGGAGGTCTCTTGTGGACCAGTGTCCTGAAGTTGGCTCTCCCACCTCAGAGGCACAGCACTGACTCCTGGCTGCAGCACCAAGAGCCTTTCATCCACATTGCTGCTGATCTAGGAGAGTCTCCTGGAGAGCTGGGGCGGCTGTGCTCACGCTGGGGCATGGGCACTGGGGGCAGCCATATTCGGGAGCTCTGGCAGGTGGATTCTTAAGCACTGCGCCACCAGGGAAATGCTTTAAGTGAGTTCTGTTGCGAGCAGCCTTAAATCATTTTTAGAAGAGTGAAGAGTAATACTATGAATTAAGAAAAGTAATGTTTTCAGGGCCTCACAGGACTCGAGAGGAGCAGAGCTCGCATGTTCTGATTCCACATCTTGTGTTTTTTCTCGTGCACGACGATGCCCTCTCGACAGGGGAATATCTGGAAGGACGGGGTTTGGTGTAGCTTCTCAATATAAATTTGTTGTATGCGAGAGGGAGTTTTCTTTGTTGTCACTTCTAGTTAATCTACTTAGTTGATGGGAGGAGGATGCTTGCTTGTACTACATTCCTGCTGCCCCCTGGGTTTGGAAGAGAAAGGACCTCTCTTCCTCCTCTTTCCCACACACAATAGCACAACTCACACACCACACACACACACACACACACACACACACACACACACAGCCTCCAGCCACATGCACACAAAAACAACCACTTGCATACATACATACCCCACACATACACAAACTTCACACACGCACAACATGTGTAACACATGCACAGGACACACTTCACACATGCCACACAAACACATGCAATCACACCACACAGACAGACTTCACTTGCGCATGCCGCATACACCATACATGCATATCTCACCAACCGACACATGTCACACACCATGCGTGCAACCACACACACACACACACCCGTCACATGTATACCACACATGCCTATCACACACACACACACACATGCACACACTTCATGCATGCACACACACCCAGCACAGCACACCCCACTAATAAACATCACACGCATGCACACCGCACTTTGTACGTACTCACGAACACACATGCTCACCCCCCTCCCTCCTGTCTGCTTCCCCGGGGTGTGACTTACCACGTTTCTAGAGAGAGGCCAATTTTTCTTTTTTAGCTATTACTCATTTAAGCTTGGGCATTTGGGGGGCTGGATGAACAACTCTGGAAAATTCTCAAGCTTCAGTGAAATCAGACCTCTGTTGTAGTTTCTTTTGTTGTTGTTGTTTTATGTGTCATGAATCCGTAACTTAGGTACACCTGTATCACAATATGGGCAAACTCTAAATGATTTCGGGGAACTCCTCCCTGATTTGTACTCGTCTGTCTCTCCATTTACCCTAGCGGTGAGTGACTTGAACTAGAGAATTGTGGACAGCCCCATCTAAGAGTGTGGGCATTTGGGGGCTACATCTAAGTCCCACGAGAGAAGCCAAGCAGAGCCAGCGTCAGTTCGACCTTTATCCTAGGTCATAGGTGGTGTTTTCTGCAGGGCTGGCAGGGTGACAGATTCCTGCATTGTCATAAGCACCTTCTCGAGATTTTCACACAAAAGTAATTTGATAGAACTTCGATAGCAAACCTGGAGAAGCTGAGGCGGAACAGGGCAGGGAAGTTAGTCACGTTAACACCAACTTCCGTTGTTTGGTTTTTCTTTCCCAGCTCCTCCTTCACATCGCAGAGACGCGGCACACAGAGGCAGAAGCAAGAGCAGAGACCGGGGCAGCGGGGACTCTTTTCCATCTGCTGCAGCTTCTGCCCAGAGGTCCTGCCCCCCCAGTCCAGATCCCACCGGCCGCGGGTCTCCCCCGGACGATGGGCCTGTCAAGGATCTTGCCCACAAGTTCACGCACTTGGGAAGTCAGGAGTGCCCTTCGCCTTCCTCAGGCTCGTCTGCGGCGTCCAATCTTGGAGGAACCGGTCAAGGGGGAGCAAGCCAGAGGTTTGCAGAGAATGGCAGTCCAGAGGATCTTTTCTATGGGAATCACAGCAATACTTACGTCACTTTTGATTCGACATCATCTCCCAAGTGGAAGGGCCCTGCATCCTGGCAGAATGACCAAGACACTGGTAGAGAGAGTTTGTTTTCTTCCAGTCAGGCTGTCTCCTTCTCGCCTCTTGGTTCTCCACAGATACCTGAAACCGTCACCACCAGAAAGAGCACGGCCATCCTTTCCTCGGACTGCGTGAACACGGAGGGCAGACGTGGGAATCAAAACAGCCAGCATTTCCCGCTTTTTAATAATAACGTCGATGACATGGCTACAGATGCCACTTCCATGAGATTGTTAAATCATAAAACCACAGCCAGTAGGCAGAGAGAAAAATCTTTACCTAGGGGTCAGGACACCGGAGTGACTCGCAGCCATCTGCAGCCCGCTGGCCAAATGACAGCTGCCAACGATGGGGCCACGGCCTTTGTTAATGGTAAACACACAGAGGAGACATTCTGGGCTAGTCTGTCCACAGTGCCCCCAAATGGCTCTAGTAAAGTGATAGATGAAACTACCGATGTAGGTAAAACTGATGCCACTAGTTTGGGCTTCATGTCGGCAGTCAGTGGGGAGAAAGACGTGTTACGCTCTGAAAGTCAGAGGCTGACAAGCCAGGTTCCGCCCACACATGGGGAGACCACTGCCCCGACACAGAGCGGCACTCACTCTGCCCAGGCTCCCTCATTTTACACCTTCCTTAAGCAACAGACCTGCAGCCTAAGGGACCCATGGTCGGAACTCTGCTCAAATGTCTGTTCCCCCTGCCAGCGAGATTACAACAAGGGCTCGGGCTGGGCTCTGTGTGAGTCACTGAGGGACAGAGAGGGGCCCCATGTCTCATGTCTGCAGCACAGCAGCTAGGGCTAGTGGTTTCTCTTTGCATGTCCCTTAGCAGTATTAAAGGGCAAAGGGGTTTTGGTTAAGGAGCACTTCTGATGAGGAGATTGACATATGAAGATGGAAGGACCAACCCTAGAACTGTATAGAATAAGTGCTACATTTATTCAGAATAGGAATAGTTCAACTGTGGTTTAAGAAATAAACATAACTCTCAGGTGCCCCAGATGTTCATGTTTGCTTTCATGTCTGGGCTCTCATTAGCAGCAGTACATGAATCATAAGCATTTTCTTGAACGTGGCCCCCATTTCAGATATGCTTCCCCACTGTAAGGCCAGATATCTTGATTTTCGGTTTAAATATTAGGGTCAGCATACATGCATCCTCTTTTGTTTTGTAGATTCCGTATCTGACGTTGCGAGTACCGAATGTTCTACGAGGGATGAACATGGCTCAAACGAAATTTGTCTTGACCATCTGTATAAGGGTTGTCAACTTAGTGAGTAACTTACTTAAGGACTTTCTAGAAGCAGAAACTTTATTAATAGTAATATGGCTAACATTTCCTGTGTACTGTGTGTCAGGTGCAATGCTAAGAATCTTACATTCATCTCCTTTAAACTTCACATCAACCCTAGGTTCTGTTGTTAACCCATTTCGCAGATGCACAAACCACCCACTTCACCACTGCATGATATTATGCGTTCTCCTTTTACAATTCAGTTTTAGGTGATCTCTTACGCTTACTCAGGGACCCATCTTTCTGCACACAAAAAGCAAACAAAAGTATCCTAGCAGACACATTTTCAAAGTTTGTGTCCTGTCGTGATTTAGGCATTGCCTCTCTTCTGGGCCGTGGGCTCTAGTCGCCCCTCAACGTGTGTACTGAGGGACCCGTGCTCTACACGACCGACATCTTGTGTGTCGTTGCAGTCAATGAGCCACCCCTGTCCACACTGTTGCCTCCCACCAGGATTCCTGCAGAAATGTTTCCCACGGGGCTGCTTGGGACACAGAGCTGCCCTCTCACTCTTACACCGCTCTTTCCCTTTCATGCCTCCACCCCAGGCCTAGGCATCATGTCTGATTCATTTGCTTGATTACTTAGTGGTCTCGGACGCATTCACCTTGTGTCTGAAGAGGAGATTCTGCCCTGCGTTCCTTAAATCAAAAATCTTTAACTTTAAAATATTTTCTTTTTAATTATGGTAAAATACACATAACAGATTTTACCATCTTAAATATTTTTAAGTGTACAGCTCAGTAGGGTTCATTCGTATTGTTGCACAACCAATCTCCAGAATTCTTTTTATCTTGTAAAACTGAGACTCTGTACCCATTAAACAACAACTCCTCCTTTCCCACTTCTGGCAGGGAAGCCCCTGGCAGCCGCCATTTTGGTTTCTGTCTAAGTATGACTTCTCTACGACCCTCGTATGAATGAACTCACACAGTATTTGTCTTTTTCAGACACTGGCTTATTTCACTTAGTACAGTGTCCTCGAGGTTTATCCATGTTGTAGCTGTTGTGAGAATTTCCTTCCTTTTTAAGGCTGAATACTATTCCGTTGTATTCTATCACATTTTGTTTATCCATTCATCCATTGATGGGCGCTTGAGTTGCTTCTACCTTTGGCTGTTGTGTATAATGCTGCTGTGAACACAGGTGTGCAAGTAACTGTTTGAGATTTGCTTTCAGTTCTTTTGGGTATATACCCACGAGTGGAATTGCTGGATTATATGGTAAATGTATGTTTAAGTTTTTGAGGAACTGCCACACAGTTTTCCATAGCGGCTGTAGCATTTTATATTTTCACCAGCAATGCACGAGGGTTGCAGTTTCTCCACATCCTTGCCAACACTTGTTAATTTGTTTGTTTGTTTGTTTATAGCAGCCGTTCTAATGGGTGTGAGGAAGGTTATACTTTTCGAGTCAGCCAAATCCCAGGCAGTGCCACTCTGGATTTCCTTGTGATGTCTAAGCCTGCCTCTTTTTATTCTAAAGTAGTAACACATCTTTTAGACATTTCAAAACGGTTGAAACATAATGCAAATTGTGAAAAATAGAACTGTTTTCTGTACTCCTGTATTATGGACTTCTAACATTAATTCATTCTTCAGCAAGCATTCATTGAATGGTCATCTTTTTCATGCCCAGCCCTCTGCCAGTGAAGCAAGGGAGAAGTAAGCTAAACAATGATGCAGGCCTTTTTTCAGTGAGTTTGTTGTTAAGATGGGGCATCAAAACAGCCACAAATTTGGGAGCTCCCTGGCTCCCTGGCAGTGGTTAGGACTCCGCACTCTCACTGCCGGGGACCCGGGTTCCATCCCTGGTCGGGGAACTGAGATCCTACAAGCTGCGCGGTGCGGCCAAAAACAAACAAACAAAACATGCACAAATTAGAAAACTGCGTAAAATGAGTAAATACGTAAATAAAGAACAAACTGAGTCCCGAGCACTGGCTGAGGGAATACAAAACACAAGTCAGTTCAGAAGAGCACGAGATTAGTGAGGGAATTCTTCTGGGAGAGATGAATTTTAGGTCAGGGCTTCAAGGAAACACAAAAGCAGTTGCCTATGCTGGAGAGCAGTTTGTCTCAGTAAATCCACGTGTGGGGTGCAGAAAGGGTAACTGTAAATTTATAATGATCTCAGATTTCCATGTGGGTAACATGGCTTTTTGGGGAGCAGAGAATTTTGTTTTCTGATGAGTCTCCATGGGTAATAATGGAACCTGGAGTTTGGGGCAATGCAGGTAGGGGCCAGCATGAGCACAGGTGTAGCTGGGAAATGTGCCTGCAGGGCAGGATGGGAAAGGTGGGCCGTGAAAGGATGGGGAGAGTCAGCAGTGAACTTGGCCGAATCGCTGAGACTTCTTTTCTGTCTTTTTAGAGAGGTGCAACAAAGTTCACTTCCACCTGCCCTACCGGTGGCAGATGTTACTGGAAAACATCTGGATGGACCTCCCGTTCATGGAGGATATTGAGAAGGCCTTCTGTGACCCCCAAGTCTGCAAGTAAGTTGGTGGCCGGTCTGGCTTGTGAGATGCACAATATCATCAGAAGAAAGCCCAGTGCTATGCTTATGGGAAGAAGAAAAAGCAGTTTTCCTTCAGAATCCCATTCAGGTTAACTCTTGAGATAAAAATGGCAAATGCCTGCTGAGTTAATGAAGAAAAATACATAAGTGGGGCAGGTTTGAAGTCACTCAGAGCCTGGCTATTACAAGGGACTCTGGGAGTATTTGCTAACTCAGGTGAAATAAACAGGGACACAAATATGTGTTTAGTTAATATTTGTCCGTGTGTCCCGCAGAACAACACAATGCGTCGGTCGGTTTGTATTCCTATCAGCTCATCGTAGGACTATTACAAGTACTAAATGATGAGCTCAGAAGAGCTTTGACTTAATTTCATAGTTTGAGAAAATGATTTGAGTCATTTCATATCGTTCTAGGGCAGGATTTTGTTGTATACTTTAGCATTTTATACCTTCCTCGGTGTTCGCTATTTCCTCTACCCTGGAGGTTTCTAAGAGGCTACCTTATATTTCTGCTTCTATTAGGGCTGATATGGGTGATACCACCCATGACCATATTTATAAGCTGCATCCTGTTTTACAAGGACATTCTTTGGGGGAAAAAATATGGATGTGTCGTCGTCTGCAAATTTAGTGAATTTTTGGTGGAGATTCTGTGTTGCAACCTTTTGCCACTAGAGGGTGGCATCAGCTGTTTTGCTTCTAGCTGTATTTCTCCCCCCAGGTATATCTGAAGCAGTGTTTTTCAACCTTAGCGCTATTGACTTTTGGGACCAGATAATTATTTGTTCGGGGGGGGAGGGCAGTTTAGCATCATTTCCTGGCTTCCACCCACTGCATGCCAGTTGTGATAAACAAAAACGTTTTTCGACATTGTCACATGTTCCCTGGGTCACAAAATCGCTCCTGGTTGAACATCACTGAGCTAGGAGGTGTTTCATAGAGCAGTAACTCTTAAACTTTTTGGTCTCAGGAGCCCTATATAGTCTTAAAATGTATAGAGGATCCCAAAGAACTTCCGTTTATGTGGATTATAGCTATTTATATTTACCATATTAAAAATCACGACTGAGAAAAATTAAATATTTACTGATACATTAAAAATAACAATAATAAACTCATTCATGTTAACATAACATTTTTTGATAATTATATATCTAACTTATATATAGTTATATGCATATATAACTGTATATAAGTAAAACTATAAAAATAACTTTTCCAAAACAAAACAAAACCAAATTCACTGAGAAGACTGAAATTGTTATATATTTTTGCAAATCTCTTTATTGTGAAATCAAACATCATGTAGCCTCTGGAAAACTCCATTGTGCACCTGTGAGGGTATGAAGGTGAAAAAGACAGGGGATGTCTTAACATCATTATGAAAATAACTGTGACCTTGCTGGCTCCCGAAAAGGTCTTGGACCACACTTTGATAACTATTTGAATAATAATTGAAAAAAACTGACCTACTGTGAGTTTCTAACTGACTTTCTAACAAACATTGAGCCAATCCATTGTTTTGTGTGGGCACAGTTGTCTATGGGGGATATTTTTTGAGGGAAGAACACATTCTGTGACACCGTTGAATATGTGGGGCAGGCAGGTTACATTACCTCTCTGTAGTTCAGTTTTTTCTTTTATGTGTAAGACCGAAAGCTGTATAAGGGAAATTCAAAGATCCCTTTCAGCTCTCAAGGTTTAATTCTATCCTCTTATTAGGGAAGACCAGAGTGTAGAAAACAGAAGCATTCTGTTTCAGTGAAGCATTTTGTTAACACTAAACTTTTCCCTCTCAGCATTTCTATTGGAAATTATAAAATCAGTTTCCAGAAGATGACTTGTGATTATAAACCCATCCGACGTCTCTCCACGCCTTCCTCTGTCACAATGCCGGCCGGTTCTCTCTTCACCACAAAATGGATTTGGTACTGGAGAAATGGATATGACAAATGGGTTCAATATGGAGAGAAGGTGAGTACCATTCCTCCTTGTGGACGCTCTTGTATAAACTTGCCAACTTCAGAAGAAACTAGTAGTACAGTGTCTGACACCCACGTGGTTCCCTGTGGAGCATGGACATGGTAGAGGAAGTGGTGCTTTTTTACATGATGCCCAGCAAGCATGGACTCCGATTGCATCATAAAAAATTATAATTATTTTTAAGGAACTCCTTGATCCATGAGCCAGCCAATATCCTTCTTTCCTTGCTATCGGGGCCTGGGCTGGAACCTTGAGCTAGCTTTCTATGTACTAGTACGTAAATGTACAGAGACTACTGCTTTCAGCCAGAAGAGGAGGCAGGACTGAGAAATCAGAAGACTGATATAGATGGTTACTAGGATGCAGTCAGAGTCTGGATTCAGATGGACTAGAAGATTCTAGACTTACCCGCACAGGGACATAGTAAAGGGAGAGAAGTTTATTTTTTTTAATTTAATTTAATTCAATTTTTTAAAATATCTTTATTGGAGTAGAATTACTTTACAGTGGTGTGTTAGTTTCAGCTTTATAACAGTGAATCAGTTATACATATACATACATCCCCATATCCCCTCCTTCTTACGTCTCCCTCCCACCCTCCCTATCCCACCCCTCTAGGTGGTCACAAGGCACCGAGCTGATCTCCCTGTGCTATGCGGCTGCTTCCCACTAGCTAGCTATTTTACGTTTGGTGGTGCATATATGTCCATGCCTCTCGGGAGAGAAGTTTAGATAAGCAGAGCTTCTGTCTAGTATCCTTTCTTTCCTTTGGTTCATAGGATTAGAGAGAGAGGGAGGGAGGGAGTGAGCTTAAGTAGGCAATGAAATCAGAGTGATGAGAAAGAGAAAAGAAAAGCAAGAGGTGGAAATGAAGCCAAAGTAGGGACGAGGAAATGCCAGCGTCGGATTCTCTAGGGTTAGAAGTGGACGGGCTACACATATGGCTCTGCGCTCCCTAGCTGTCAAAGCAAGCAAAGAAACACTATGTTATATGGTCCCCTGTGCCTCCATTATATGTTATATGGTCCCCTGTGCCTCCATGAAAAGACCATTCCAGTTACTCAGGAGAAGCACGGCTTTTTCTCTGTTAGTGAGGCCTGAGAAAAGGGTCTCCTACGGGGCCACACAGAGGGGACCTTGTGTACTGTGGTGAGTGAGGTCCTCAACCTTGGTCCCACCATCCGTGCAGTACATGGCGGTTTCCCAGTGGTCTTAGCGGCAGATACATGCTATCAAACAATCTTTCACAGAACCTAAATGAGCGAACTAGGGTGAAGCAGAGGTGCCCTGTGCAAAGAGGACGGGGCTCAGGGCTCTTTGCTTTCCCCTCCTGCGGTGACCTGTCAAGCACCTCGGCGTGAAAACCCCTGTGATATTTAGCTTCGTACGGGCTCTTCTTATATTTAAGCCGAAGATGGTGTCAAAGTGCAGTTCCATAAAGGTGATTCCGTGAGGTGCCTGTGGAAATAGAAATTATAAACTCAAATTCTTTAGCCTTGATTATTAAATAATTAAATAAAACGAAACGAAACGAAATGAAATTAAAATAGTAAACTATAGGTCTCAATGGTTCTTATGTCAAATACTTGCAATTTTCAGTAAGATAGGGGAGAAGGGTTAGAAAATATTTGTATTCTAGTGACATCATGATCCCAGAGACCAAAAGGAACTTTAAGGGGTAAAAGATCATATTTAAATTTACACAGGTCCTGTCACTCATGTCCCCTAGTAAAACATCAAGAAACTTCCTGATAAAACTTCTTTAATATGAAGTTCTCCCTGGGATATTCAGTCTGTGTTAAATGCACAGTTCTAGAATGTAACTTTCTACCTACGAACACAAAAAACGTTATAGTCATTGAATCTGTGGCACTTGTCTGTTGTAAGAAATGGAATGTATTCTTTGAGGATGTGAATAAACTCTTACTGTCTCATATTAGTTAGACCCATCATTATATAAATTGAGTGGGCACTTCTGTTAGAAAAAAAAAAAAAAAAAAGAAAGGAAGGACGGGAAAACAGGCCCTGGGTTTGGTGTTTTCCTTGCTGGTCATCCAAGTAAAATAAAAATGGTGGTACCGGGAGATCTGAAACACAAACATAAGTTGCAGCCTGGTTTCTTTCATAGTTCAGTGTATTATGTATTATGGTCCAAGTTTACAGCTGTTTGATGACCTGGTTTGATCCAGTGTACAGGTTAGAATATTTAGAGAAAAGAGTGGACTGAATAGCTTTCAGACAGAGCCCTACGGTTTTTATTTCTTGCAACTGAATTTTTAATAAGAGTTGCGCATATATGTATAGCTGATTCACTTTGTTATAAAGCAGAAACTAACACACCATTGTAAAGCAATTATACTCCAATGAAGATGTTAAAAAAAAAAAAAAAAAGAGTTGGGCAACTGAGATTTCCGGGTTAGGAACCTCTCTGGTAGGAACTGGGAGAAATAGAAACTTTTGCCAACAAAGGGTAGATGCATATGTTTGACAGTGAACCCTCTGGAAGGTAGAATTGATATATGGCAGTTCAGGTGCTTAACCAGGACTTGTACCTACATGGATGGTGGACCAGGAGAGGACGGTGGGCAGCAATGGTGCAGGATGGAGTTACAGCAGGAGTGACTGGAGGGCAGAGCCAGGTAGCAGTCATGGGCTTTGCATCAGTCAGGGGGTGCAGATCCAGACCCTCAAGATGTTTACCAGCAGATAGCCGAGCTTAGTAGCTGTGAAAGCTGGCCTTTTGGGGCAGGAGTCCATGACCTGAGGGAATTGCCCAGGACAAGGGCAAGCCATAGCTCTAGAAAGCCGAGATCAAGGCAAACATGTAGGCACAAGACAAAAGCCGAGACCTGGTAACTGAAACTGAGGTATAAATTCAAGTCTTCTGGGAGAATGCATAATTGAAGCCTCTACCATTCATTCATTCATTCACTCACCCATTCAGAACTGGAGTACAGTGAGGGCAGAGCCAGAGGAATGTCCCCGTGAACCATGAGAGGCTGTGCAGATGCTCAGACACTGACTTAGTGGCCTCGTTCTGTCCGGTATGCCAACCACTAGCCATATGTGGCTATTTAATTTTTTTTTTTTCCCCCAGAGAAGGAAGGATTTATTACTTGCAGCAAGGAAGAAGAACACTGGGGATCTTTCCCAAAGCAATGTCTCTGGGGCTATTTAATTTTAAACTTAAATTAGTTAAACTTAAATAAAATTAAGAATCAGTTGTTGTCACACTAGTCACACTTTAAGTGCTCTACCAGCAGCTGTCCCAGCAGCCACATGTGGCTCGTGGCTACCGTATAGGACAACACAGAAATTTCCATTGTCAAAGAAAGTTCTAGTGAATATGGCTGAATGGACCCTAAAGCCTTGCTGGTCAAAGTCAGGTCCGCAGACCAGCAATGTCAGTGTCATCTGGGAGATGTTCAAAATGCAGGCTCTGGGGCTTCCCTGGTGGCACAGTGGTTAGGAACCTGCCTGCCAATGCAGTGGGCACGGGTTTGATCCCTGATCCGGGAAGATCCCACGTGCTGCGGAGCAACTGAGCCCGTGCGCCACAACTACTGAGCCTGTGCTCTAGAGCAACTAAGCCTGCGAGCCACAACTACTGAGCCCACACACCTCGAGCCCGTGCTCCGCAACAAGAGAAGCCACGGCAATGAGAAGCCTGTGCACCGCAAGGAAGAGTAGCCCCAGCTCGCCACAACTAGAGAAAGCCCGCTTGCAGCAACGAAGACCCAATGCAGCCAAAAATAAAATTAATTAATTAACTTTAAAAAAATGCAGGCTCCAGAACTCTTCCCCCACTTCCCCTGAATCATTATGCAAATTTTAACAAGATCTGGGTGATTTGCATTTACATTCAAGTTTGAAAGGCTTTGACCTAGAGTTTGCAGATTCCTTCCAGCCAGGAACAGGGTTCTGCAGAGCTGAGCAGGCAGTTGAGGGGTACAGGACTTTGGGGATGGGAAATTAAGGCAGAGATTCAAGTCATCAAACCAGGGTACCCAGGGCCCAGTGGTCCAGTGGTAGGATGCTGCACTTTCACTGCTGAGGACATGGGTTCAGTCCCTGGTCAGGGAACTAAGATGCTGCAAGCTGCGTGGTACAGCCAAAAAAAAAAAAAAAGCACAAACAAAGAAAACCCCAAAAAATCCAGGGTGCCGAGAGGTGATGGCTGCCTTCCCCCACCCTTGCTCGCAGGTGTTTGCCCACTTAAGCCATTCTTTGGGGTCTGAGGAAGGCATACGGTTTCCCAGCGAATCATCTAATCATGGAAACTCAGTTTCCTGCTGCCCACCCTGGATGGCAGTCTCTTTTACAATCATCCCGATACATGTCCCAGCAGCCGTTGCAACGAACATCGTTGTGGTATGACGTAATTGTTCATGACTGTAGTTCAGAAAGTTCTGCTGAAGTTAGCCTTCTTGTTCCTTCCTCCCATTTGTCCTGGTTCTACCTCCAGAAACACATCAAGTTTATTCCTGCTTTGCACTGTGTGCAAATACTTGAACCCAGTTTTCCTGTGCCACCATGTTCTTCTCCAGGCTAAGAGACCTCTCTATCTGGGACGCATTCCTTGGAAGCTTTCGTTCTGGTTCTCCCCCTTTACATCCTGCAGACATTTCCATTAGGGAAGGGGAATGCGATGGATGTAGCGGAAGCCTGCAGAGTCTGGCCTGTCATTAAAGGGACTGGGAGCCCCTGCCCACCACCGGCTGCCAACAGGATCTTGCTGTCATCTTCCATTCTAGATCACGAGGAACAAGAACTCCTTACCATTAGATATTGGGAACCCCTGCTCTTGGGGGCTTATATCTGGTCTGTCATCCCTGACATAGGGAGGGGACAATGGAATGGTGGCCTAGTCTGCCCCCTTGCTAGGATGACACACTTCCCTTTACTTCCCTTTCTGGTGTTCAGACCCATCATATGTGCCTTGAGGCTGGAGATTATATCGTTCCATTTTGGGGGTGCCCCTTTCATTATAGCCGGAGGAGAAGGGCTAGGTCACTCTCATTTGGACAGCAGTACACCTATTGGAGTTTTACATGCCTTCATACCAGCTTTAAACTGTGCTTTCTCATCGTGTGATGGGCTGATAGCTGTGATGTTCTACTTCATGGCAGGATGTTGGATTCTGTTAGACATCATGTCTGCACGTTGGGTACCAGTTGCTCTGTACACTTGAGTCATATTTTATGGAAGGTGTAAAAGACTTGCAAAGAGCTTTGTTTTTCAGGCCTCCACCAAGGGTATGGTCAGTTTCTGCAGTGTAGAGCGTGCTCTCAGCCCCGCGGTGGAGACTACAGAAGGGTGTGACGTGGTCCCACCCAGGAAACTTGGCAGTCTGATTTGAAAGGCAGGGTGCATTCCAGTTCAAATCCCACGGCTAAAATAAAGTTATATAAAATATCATAGTAGAAATTTCTTAAAAGCCTACCCTGAAGTCTTTACCTTTTTTTTTTTTTTTTAATTAGAAAGACAATGAGCACATTTCAAACATCGACTCTTCATACCTGGAGTCTCTGTTTCTATCCTGTCGCAGGGGAATTGTGCCATTTCAGGCGGGTTCACAAAACTACGAGCTGAGTTTCCAAGGTAAGTCTTTGTGTTTGGCAGCGGTGCCTGTTGCTGGAATCCGGCCTGTGGCATCCGCGTGGGAGTGGGAATGGAGTAGCCCGGCGTGCTGCGCTCAGGACCCAGGTTCTTTTTAGCAAGGCAGGCAGTTCCGTGGGTGGGAGCCAGTGGCGGTCAGAAGACCTGTCCTCTGGAGCCTCGGCTCTGACGCAGAGTAGCTGGGGACAGCACCGAGCACCCTGTAAAATGGGGGCATTGGATTACGCGGTCTCTGGGGGTACTTCCGGCTCTGCCGTTCTTAATTTCTGACTCTAGGTGGGCTGCTTCCCAGACTGAGGCAGAATTCTCAGGTGCTGATGATTGCAGTAGAGACCTTGGGCCTGTGGGTGCCTTCTGAGTTTTATTTTATTTTATTCATTTATTTATTTATTTTTAAATTTATTTATTTTATTGTATTTATTTTTGGCTGTGTTGGGTCTCGGTTGCTGCGCGCGGGCTTTCTCTAGTTGCGGCGAGCGGTGGCTACTCTGTTGCGGCGCAAGGGCTTCTCATGGTGGGGGCTTCTCTTGTTGCGGAGCATGGGCTCTAGGCGCGCGGGCTTCAGTTTGTGGCCCGCGGACTCGCTGTGGGATCTTCGCGGACCAGGGCTCGAACCCGTGTCCCCTGCCCTGGCAGGTGGATTCTTAACCACTGCGCCACCAGGGAAGTCCCCCTTCTGAATTTTAGAACCTTGCTGTTCCTTTTAGGCTTCATCATCTAGGTCAGTGGTTTTATCCATCACCTTTTCTAAAGACTTTGCCTTCCGCCATGTTTATTTGAGCCTCCATAGGAAGATTTTCTGGTTACCTTCTACCCATCTGTCTGTTGTGTTTAGTAAAAAACCAGGGCAGAAACTGCTCTCCCTCTGAATGTACTGTCCCATCGGCTGCATCCGTGGGACACCCCTTGCGTGTGGTCAGATACTTGCCTTTCCAGGACCCAGCCCTATAGGTGCTTTGAAAGAGGTAAAGGAGATTTTGTCAGGTCTTTGACATTCCCAGGTTGTACCTGAGATTTGGGTCCTGTACCAGTTATGGTGTGTTAAGTCATATAGCTTTGAAGGGCCATTATACCAACTTCTGTGGAAAGCAACCTGGCAATACATATCAAGAGATATTAAAATATGCTTGCTTTTTTATTTTCTCAGGAATCTTTCTAAGGAAATAATTCACAAGAAAAAAATAAGCTATAGGCATAAAGGTCTCTGTTAAAGCCTTACTTATAGTACTGAAGTAGAGGAATAGCTTGTGTACCACTAAGGTAGTGACTGAACACATTAAGGTATTAAATTTCAGTGGAGTATTGGGCGGTTGTTAAAAATTATGATTATGAAAACTGTGCAGTAAAAGCAAAATTTGATATTGTTAAATGAAGAAGACAGAACCCCAAGTTTGTATTTCTTGTACTTTTTGGGTTTTATGTTATATTTAAAACAGAAATGAATTTTTTAAAAATTTAATGTGCATGATAAGTGCAGGAATGTATGCATGTGGACCACGACTAGACGGCAATAGAGAAAAATAAAAATCTCCTCTGTTGGATGGTCAAATTAAAAATGTGCTTAAATTAAAAAAAATTTTTTTGGTGGTATTCTCTATGGTGAAATGTGGTGGAGAGATGAGAACCAATATACCTTGTTCCTGAGTCTGAACAATTTTAGCTCCATAATTTTGTTCACTTGGTTCATAGAAACCAGTTCAGAGAAGTTTGCAGTGTTCCAGACTACTTTCTTTCTACTTCTTATTTGCTCTTATTCATTAAACTAGTATTAGAGTGTCAGTTGTGTGTTAGGCCCCGTTCTGGATGCTGGCAAACCAGGCAACTTCAGAAACTAATTACAGCTGCGGGGAAAATGAAGCAATGTGATGAGGCAGAAAGAGGATGGAGGAATCACGGGAGAGAGCCTGCTTTTATCTGAGGAGGAAACTTTAGAAGGGAGGGGGCAGCCCATGCACATGGGAAGGAGGTATGTAAGAGATGAGAGAAGACATTGAAACTTAAATATTTTATGAGCTGGAAACCTCGAGAAGGTTTTGAGCAGGGCTGTGGCATGATCTGATTTGCTCTTTCTGTCATTGTTTGTTTTGTTGATGTTGAAGTAAAACTGTACTGAGGCGTAATTGCTGCAATAAGATGCGCCCATTTTAAGTGTGCAGTTGGATGAGTGCTGACAAGTGAGTGCAAATACTATTCTAATCAAGATCTAGAACGCTCCCATTGATCCAAAAAGTTGCCTTATGCCCCTTTGCAATCGGTCTCTCCTCTGCAACCGGTTTACTTTGTCACTATAGATTAGTTTTATCTGTTCTAGAATTCCATATACATAGAACGTTGTAGTGTGTACTCTGCATATGGCTCTCTTCTCTCACTCAGAATACTGTTTTTCACTCATCTATGTTGTTGCATATAGAGTAGTCCTTCCCTTTTCACTGCTGAGTAATATTCCATTGTAAGGATATACCATGGGGCTTCCCTGGTGGCACAGTGGTTAAGAATCTGCCTGCCAATGCAGGGCACACGGGTTCGAGCCCTGGTCCGGGAAGATCCCACATGCCACGGAGCAACTAAACCCCTGTGCCACAACTACTGAGCCTGTGCTCTAGAGCCCACGAGCTACAACTACTGAGCCCGCACGCCTAGAGCCCGTGCTGTGCAACAAGAGAAGCCACCGCAATGAGAAGCCCACGCACAGCAACCAAGAGTAGCCCCTGCTCGCCACAACTAGAGAAAGCCCTCGCTCAGCAACAAAGACCCAACACAGCCAAAGATAAATAAATAAAATAAATTTTTAAAAAAATGGATATACCATGGTTTGTTTAGCCATTAACCTGTTGATGGGTATTTGGGTTGTTTTCACTTTTTGGTTCTTGTAATAATGCTACTAGGAACATTCAAACACAAGTTCTCGTGTGGATGTAGCTTTTCATTTCTCTTGGATAAATACTAAGGAGTGGGATTGTTGGATTGCATGGGCAGTGTATGTTGAACTTTATAAGAAACTACCAAATTGTTTTCTAAAGTGGTTGCACCGTTTTATACTTTCACTAGCAATGTACGATGATTTACTTTTTAAAGAGCTCATGCTGCCTGCAGCTTAGACTTAGGTGTACAACATGTGTGAATTGAAAATGACATTTCACATTTGAGGAAGGAAAAAACTTCTAAGATATAGCTACCACGTTCCAACCCATAATCGTTGAAGCCTGTCATGGGTGACGTAATCTGGCTGCCCTGGCTCTCTTTACCACCTGACTTTGATTTAAAGATTAGATTAATTCAGGAGTGCTCATTTACCTCTTTGTTTTCTGGGTCTTATACTAAGGGCAGTGAAGAATACAAGTTTTTATCATGAGTGATTTCCATCCAAAAGGATTTTCTCGATTCTTACATGTACAGTTGAGTCATGAATATTTGCTGTGTTACTAGCCTCTGAAAAATAACAATAAATCATTTCCTAGGACTGATTCTTGATTTGTGTTTTGTTTTTTCTGTCTAAAGGGATGATTCAGACAAACATAGCTTCCAAGACCCAAAAGGATATCGTCAGAAGGCCGACGTTTGTGTCTTACTGGGATGTGGAGCAGGTGAAACATGGACAAGTGTGAGTGTCTGGAACGCTGCTTGCCGGCACACGTTTGAGATGTTAACACGTTGACCTCGTTGAGTCGCTCATGAATCTGGACCCTGTTTTCTGAAATGTTCCTGCTCACATAACACTGCAATTTCCTTTTGCTTTAACGATGAGTGAGGTACTTGCTAAGCGGTACAGCGTGACTGAAAGAATTCTAGAGCAGGAAGTCTGTCTTTCCCTCCAATTCCTGGGGGACTTTGGGCAGATCTCTTACTCTGGGCTCAGCTTCTTCAGCTGGGAACGGCTGGTTGTTCCCAGGAAAGAATCAAATGCACAATTACTGGGTTTTTGTTTTGCTATGGGTTCTTCTGGATATCTTTAGTTTTGTTGAGTGCATTTATAGGGGTGGGAGGCTGAGAAAGAAATGCAGAGAAAAAAAGGGATGTGGTAGCTGCCTGAGCAAAGGCTTTGGGGAAAGATAAAGTTGATGAAAGGGGATTTGCAAAGGAAATTTTGCTGTGGGGATTCAGTGTGACGCCTCTGTCTGCTCATGAAACTCAGTCAAACCTACATTGCTCATGAACATTTTTGGAGTTGGATTTTTTTTTTCCTGGGTGATGAGTGATTATGTAAAACAGACGTCGAGGCAGGTGTGAAGTCTGTGTTCTAATTAGGTCCTTTTGGTTGTAAGAATTCAGGTATTCCATGGAGACGGGAAGTTACAAAAGGGATAAACGTGGTGTAGTAGGGAAAACAACGTTTTACAAGCCAAGGCTGGGGAGCTGAGCTCTCTGAGGGCCTTAGGACCGGGAGTTGGGTCCAAGTGCTGCTTTAGGGCCTGAGCAGCCTGGGGTCACAGATCTTTGCCTGTGACCAGGTTAACGGCCGGACTCTGGAGCTACATGTCTAGGCTCAGCTTCTGCCTGCTGCTTATTAGTTGTGTGCATTTGGACAAACTAATCACTCTGCATCCCCCGCATCTGTAACATGGGCTTGATCCTAGTACATTTGTCAAGTATATCTTAGCTGCTTTTCTTCTTATTCTTATTCCCCTGCTAAAAGACGCAGCAACCTTATCTGTATCTATGTGCATATCTGTCTTTATATCTCCTAAGACTTTTCTCTGGCTAATGCTTGACAATTTTAACCTCATTATTCCAATCTTTTTTTTTTTTTTTTTTTTTTGCGGTGGTACGCGGGCCTCTCACTGTTGTGGCCTCCCCCGCTGCGGATCACAGGCTCCGGACGCGCACAGGCTCAGCGGCCATGGCTCACGGGCCCAGCCGCTCCGCGGCATGTGGGATCTTCCCGGACGGGGGCACGAACCTGTGTCCCCTGCATCGGCAGGCGGACTCTATTCCAATCTTTATATCCCTTCAGCTGTACCTTCTGCCGCTACTACCCAATTTTCTCTGAATTTCTTAATTCCAACTCCCAAGAATTAGAATCGGATCAGCCTAGCCAGCTAAGCTTCCCTCCAGTTCTTTTAACATTCAAATGAATAAAGTAAAAATATCGCAGTGTTGAGAGGCGTCAAGTACACTCCCACCTGTCTCCCCTAGCATAATCCTCCACCTCTTCCCTCCCCTCCACAAATATCAGCTCCTCAAAGCTCTTGAAATATTCTGTATGATGAATGGTACGTAGTGATACTAAATAGTCAGCTAAGTGAGTGAGTGAATAAAATGAATTGAGAAAACTGTTCGTGGGCGGCTGTGGAGAGAACCAGCTTGAATCTTGCTGTCATGAGCCCAGAGGGGACACACTGCTTTAGGACAGACTAAGGGCTGTGAGTATTATTCTGAACAGTCCAAAGAGAAATGAACTATAGCGTTGTTGATGAGCACCTTACAACGTATTAATTGAATTTGTTCTGCACTATACTAGCATAGTATGGAAATCAGAGCTTGAAATATAAATTGGGGCCAATTTCTTTCATGCCAAAAGAATCTTCATTTTGTATTTTTTTTTTTTTTTTTTTGCGGTATGCGGGCCTCTCACTGTGGTGGCCTCTCCCGTTGCTGAGCACAGGCTCTGGACGCGCAGGCTCAGCGGCCATGGCTCACGGGCCCAGCCGCTCCGCAGCATGTGGGATCCTCCCAGACCGGGGCACAAACCCGTGTCCCCTGCAACGGCAGGCGGACTCTCAACCACTGCACCACCAGGGAAGCCCCAGAAGGGGGTCTTTAAAGAGTTTTTTTCCTTAAAGCATTTTTAAAAATTTAGTTTTCTCATTATGGAAAATTTCAAACTTAAAATTGTACAATAAATCCCTATGTATTGTACATGTTAGTAGAGAACACCCACGTGTATGGTTACTCTGAAATACAGTTCATCCAGGAAAGGCAGGATTCTTTCCCCTATACCCCTATTTTAGTGTTTATCACTTGACAAAGAAACTGTAAGACAAACTTAATGCTAACACATTAGGACCTTTGAAGGTTAAGCAGAAATGTAAAAAAGAGTCAAGGCTTTTACATTTTAAATCAATGGGAAAATAACAATTTACCAAATTATGAATGATTACCACCTTTTTTAAAAGCATGATTACTGATATGTGTGTACCAGGAATATGCAGGGATGTAGTCCAAAGAAGATACAAAGGGGAAGTTTTCTGAGGAACCTCACCTTCGTTGAAGTTAAGCACAGAAGGTGATTTGGGCACATGAAACGGGGAGCCAGGTGAATTTCTTTCTGTCTTGTTTGCAGCCATCAGCAGGTGAGGACCCAACCAGAGCCTTTCACCTCGGTATTTAGTCCTCAACGGGGCACGGGCACCTCATCCTCAACTGGCTATGAGGTACTTGGTTTTTACTTTTTAGTGGGTGAATTGTTTAAAGATGGGACAAAGTACTTTGCTACAAATGTGTGTATTTGAATGAATGAATGAGTGAAGGAGTGAGTGAATCGCTTCTGCAAAACCCTTGAATCAAGATGCAAAGGCTGACATCTAAATGGTGATTGTGTCATGTGCCACTTTCCCAGAGAACAAGTCTTCTCCAGGGCACGTCATTGTTTCCAGAGTCCAGGCATACACGATCTCCTTGGGATAGATCCTCACAACAAACTTGTAAAATAGATATTCGATTCCCTACCTTACAGATGAGAAAACTGGAACTCACAGTAAAAGCGACTTATCGTTAGTTGGAGTTAACAAACAAGTTTCTATGGGAGTTGAAGTGTGCCTTGCCTCATCACCTCGCCTGCTTGGGGCGAGACTCTTCCTGGATCATTCAGCCTCCACATCAGACTCCAGCTTTGGGTGCAGGCAGCTCTGCTTGGGCTCCTTGGGTACCTCCAATGCCTCTGCCCCTGCACTGGCCTTAGGCAGGGAACTCACCAGGTCATTGGACTAACTAAGTCACACACCTGGGGATGGGGTGGGGACGCTCCGTTTGCCTTCAGGCATAATGCTCTGTTAGCCTGAAGTCAGCCTGAACAGACGGGCTCCATGCCATCTAGTTCATCACCGGAATGGACTGCCAGATGTGGAAGGCCTCAGCCAGCTTATCCCATCTGCTGTCAGAGGCCTGGCAAGGATACTCCGTGGCACAGGCAGCCATACATATGGACATATCATGCCTTAAATGTTTCCTGCTTCACACTCATATATTTTTAAATTTTTTTTAGTTGTTTGAGATCAATAATGACTCTCTGGAATATGCCAAAGTGAGTGAGCATTTCAAAGCTTCCATGAAAAATTTCAAGATTGAAAAGATAAAGAAGATCCGGAACGCAAAGCTCTTGAAGGCTTTTGAGAGGTTGGTGGCCACATTATCAGGTGTCTTGACATAAAGTTTGAATGGATTAGTGAAGATCTGTCTTTTAAGATTTACATTCACTGGTTCATTTTAGTAGTCAACAGTTTCTTCAATCTTTAGTTGTGTTTTCGTTGTGTCCACTCAAGCTTCTCTCTTTCAGCTGCAGCTTTACAATTAAATGCTTTCATGTGTCTATCATTTAAAAGTTTTCATATATTTATTTTTTACAGCTGTTGCCTTAATGTTAGTAGCTCCATTCTGAAAGCTAGCAGAATAAAATTTTAAGATGATTAGACTTTAGTTGGGATTAATGTTATTAACGGGAGCGGAGGAGGAATGTTCCCGATACTAAGTCTCACATTTCTTATATTAGGAAGAAAAAGGAGATGAAGAGAGACGAGCGAATCCTATTTTGTGCAGTGAGACGCACCCATGTAGAGTCTGTCTGTGCGAATAATTTTGACTGGGTCATACATGGAATTTGTGACACCAAATATGGAAAAGGTTTGTATGGGATAGAGAAGCCGAACTAGTAGAAACCATCGCTCAGGCTCTACACATGCTCCTGTTATGAGATATATGTAATTATTTTGTATTAACCAGCACATCCAGGCTTTTACAGTCATGGAGAGAAAATAAGCTCATGTTAACCTGAAATGTCCAAAGTAGAGTGGGAAATTGCCGTGGGACTTGATCACTGCACCTTAGCCCTGCTTCCCTCCTGTCATTTGTGTTTTGCAGGAAGGGCAGGGCGGGGAAACCAAGGCATCTCATACATCTTGCAAGGTACTCCCCCTTTTTGATGACTTTGTCTACCATTGCTACTCAGTACCGGCCATGGCTCTTCCTGACCTATGCCCATCCTACTGCCACTGCTAGGTTCTAATCAAAGATGGGAGATGAGGCCTCTCCCATCTCAGGCCACACCGGTGGTCACACAAAATCTTTTCAGCTCTTTCTTTTTGTTCCTAAATTCCTTCATGCAACTCAAAAACCAAAAACCCAAAAGCCAACCAAACAAAAACCAAAGAATCACTCATCTTTTTTTCTTTCTTTAAAAAAAATTTTTTTTCGGCTTTCCTGGTGGCGCAGTGGTTGAGAGTCCGCCTGCCAATGCAGGGGACACGGGTTCGTGCCCCGGTCCGGGAAGATCCCACATGCCGCAGAGCGGCTAGGCCTGTGAGCCATGGCCGCTGAGCCTGTGCGTCCGGAGCCTGTGCTCTGCAACGGGAGAGGCCACAGCAGCGAAAGGCCCACGTACCGCAAAAAAAAAAAAAAAATTGTTTTTGGCTGCGCTGGGTCTTCGCTGCTGTGCATGGGCTTTCTCTAGTTGCAGCGAGCGGGGGCTACTCTTTGTTGTGGTGCGCAGGCTTCTCATTGTGGTGGCTTCTCTTGTTGCAGAGCACAGCCTCTAGGTGCGTGGGCTTCAATGGTGGCAGCATGTGGGCTCAGTAGTTGTGGCTCACAGGCTTAGTTGCTCCTTGGCATGTGGGATCTTCCTGGACCAGGGATTGAACCCGTCTCGCCTGCACTGGCAGGCAGATTCTTAACCATTGCACCACCAGGCAAGTCCAAGAATCACTCATCTTAAGGGAACAAGTAATAGTTTATCACATTTTCAAAGGGGGCTCAACTCATATAACTAAGATTAAATTCAACGCCCCTCCCCCCCAAAAGCAAGAAGCCAATCAGTCAGTGAACAAATATTTTTGAGTGCCTTCTATGTGCTACATGCTGGGGACACAGTGGTGAACAAGTTAGACATGCTCCCCCCCACACCATTATTTTACATAATTTAATGATTGCAAATGTTCACCTGCTGTAGATGAAAAGAACAGGCCCTGTGGACACCTGAACAGGTTGGAGAGGTATTCCTAAGAACAGGTGGGGTTCACCAGCCTCATAGAGTCAGGAATAATTGGTCCAAGACATGGCCACGCAATAGACTTGACCCCAGGGCAGGGGAAGCTAATGAAGGGTTTTAAGCTGGGGAATGACTAGATGAGCATTTCTTAAGTTTCTTAAGTTTAAACACATCACTAATACCTACTGAGAAATGTTTGGAGATAGCGGAGTAACCATCTTGAGTGAAATATAACAGGTGTGACATTTAAACCCATCAGTTTCCCATGAGTCTCTTTTTTTTTTTTGTGGTACACGGGGCCTCTCACTGTTGTGGCCTCTCCCGTGGCGGAGCACAGGCTCCGGACGCGCAGGCTCAGCGGCCATGGCTCACAGGCCCAGCCGCTCCGCAGCATGTGGGATCTTCCCAGACCGGGACACGAACCTGTGTCCCCTGCATCGGCAGGCGGACTCTCAACCACTGCGCCACCAGGGAAGCCCTCTCATGAGTCTCTTATGTCAGAAGTCAAACAAATATTTCTCCTAGAGAATGGAAATACGGTATATATATATATATATACGTGTTCCCGGGTCTTGGCCATAACTGGCTCTAATGGTGACATTCTTGGATGCTTCGTCTGTTTCTCCTCTTTTATGAACAGAAGAGTGCTGAAACTCTCTGAAATGTATTTGGATGGCTTGACAGTGTTACTCACTGGCTGTCATTCTTCCTTTAACTTGGTGAAAGGGGAGAGTTGTTTGTGGCCAAGTATATGCCTTTGTGTAGCATGGATGCAAGAGGCGAGGAGGGTGCCTGCAGTTCTCTGGACGTGCAGGGTGTTCCTCAAGGAACCTTTCCCCATTCCACTCTCCCTTGTGAAGGTCAGGGAGGGGTCCTGCTCCTTGGCCTGTCTCTTGTTACATGGAATTAGGGGGTGTTTTTGTTCTGTTTGTGTTTTTTGTGGTTTTTTTTTTCAGCATGCGGGCCTCTCACCGCTGTGGCCTCTCCCAGTGCGGAGAACAGGCTCCGGACACGCAGGCTCAGCGGCCGTGGCTCACGGGCCCAGCCGCTCCGCGGCATGTGGGATCTTCCCAGACCAGGGCTCGAACCCGTGTCCCCTGCATCGGCAGGCTGACTCTTAACCACTGCGCCACCAGGGAAGCCCCTGTTTGTGTTTATTTTTAATGTTGGCTTTCCAGTCCTGCCTCCCATGATGCTGTTAATATGGTCTAGATAGACTGGTATGAACCACTGGACCCATAATCTTGAAAAGATCAGGCAGTTATCTTAAAAGAGGCCAAGGAGCAGATCTCAAAGAGATGGCTACTCTCTGAGGGAAAAAAAAAAACCCCTGTTGCACACGTGAAACCCCTCTGGATAGGCTGTTGTCTGTGTAATTTATACATGATTATGTGTAAGAGGTGGTAAGACATGCCTGGAAGGATAGAAGGGCTCTGGGTTACATCTTGATAAACTGGAGTTGGAAACCAGGCATGTAACAGGACGTAGAGGAGAAGAGTGGAAGGCAGGTGAGTAAGCAAGTTCCTACAGGCTGGAAGGTGGCCCAGAACTGATCAGACTGGATTGAGGAGAAGAACTGCAGCAGTTAGGTGAAAGCCACCCACCTTAACAGCAGAGGAGATTATAAAAACTCAGATTTGGATAAAAAGCAGAAGCAAAGTGAAATTAGAAAAGGCACTTGTTTGGGGGGCGGCTAAGCAGGGAAGGACCTGTCCTGATACCAGCTGGATTCAAGACCCTAGACGGGTCATGTATATGGTCAGGGAACATGTTTAGGATCCAGGGTGCAAGATTCTGCCACCCAGGTACCTCAAGATGCCAAATGGTTAGAAAGAAGGAAACAAAAATGTCAAGATAATCTGAGTGTCTATGTAGAAAACTCCAAAGAGTCTCCAGGGCATTGGAATGTTGGTGTTCTACCGGGGAGTGCGACACACGCATTCCTCTGCTCCTGGACTCCCCTGTCATCTCTGACTTTTAGCCACTGACCACCCTCTGGGCCCAGACCCTAGGTCCCTGAAAGACTGAGTCAGAGGCAAGTTGGCCCTTTTTGACTCTCAACTGGGAGAGGGTTCCTTCTCCTGGTCTTATTCAGAGTTCTTTCTAGTTAACAAAGTCTGCCATTTTTTGCCATGTATTTCTAGATCCTGCTTTGGTAATCAAAAGCTGATCATAATTCTTTCTCCTTATATATTCCTTCCAAGATTCTAATTCTCTTTGAGGCAAAGTATGTGTCTGGCTAAATGAAGGATAGTTGTGTATAAAGAATTGGAGGGAAAAAAGCATAATATTTTTGACAGTATTATCCCATTATATCAGTTATACTGAATGAATGAAAAAATGAATCAAAGCAGACTCTAGAAAATCAGCACACTGTGAAGTCTGAGTGTGATCTCTAGGACAAACAAAAGCTAGCTATGCAAAAAAAAAAAAAAAGTTGAGAGAAGAGTGTTTATGAAGACGAGAGATTGACAAAGGCCAGGGAGGCTGTGGACAGCACAGCACACTTAAGGTGTGGTGAGAGTGACGAAAGATGAGGTGGTAGCCGTAGGTTGGGGTCAGATTCTTAAAGACCTTGCAAGCCATGCTAAAGGGATGATGGATTTTATCCTGAGGACAAGTGCAAACCACCAATGGCTTTAGGAAAGAAATGACATGTCTCTGGCTACAGTGTGAAGAGAGGATGGGCAGGACCAGGATTGCAGGTGGAGAGAACAATTAGGTTGTTTCAGGAGTCCCGGCTAGAAATGAGGGTGGCCTACAACCACGCAGTGGCAGAAGGAGGGAAGAGGATGTTGGGTTTCAAAGGATCTGTTCCTTGAAAGGGGTATTTGCAACAGGACAGAGTCCAGGTCTTAGGAGAGTGGGCTAAAAGGTCGGGTCTTTGGTTTGGATCATTTAAGCTTATGTAGACTCCAGATTATATAAGCATGATTTAAAAACAACTGATGCTGTGCTCGCTTCAGCAGCACATATAGTAAAATTGGAACAATACAGAGACGATGAGCATGGTGCCTGCTCAAGGATGACACGCAAATTCGTGAAGCGTTCCATAAAAAAAGAAAAGAAAAGGAAAAAAAGGAGAAAAAAAGCCGGATGCTTTCTTCTAAAAATCAGTTATTTAGGGTGATGGTTACTCTTTTCTCAATGGAGAATGATAAAAATGTCCTCCAAAGATCTATAATGCCTGTATAAAGAGTCATTCTTCATTCAGTTATCATTGATAAACAAAAATAATCATATTAGCACTCAGACTTTCTTAGAAGATAGAAAAAATTTAATTGAACAACTGTAAAAAAAAACTCAGTGCCATTAAGACATATGTACAGCTATCCCTGAATGTCGAAAATAGGTTTTATGGTTAATTCCGATTGCTTTAAGTCCAATCTGTTTTTACCAGTAATTCCATACTATTTACACCTTTTACATGCATAACTGGAATTCACTTATCTGTAAATGTTAGCATTCTGGAATGGCACTCAGGGTCTGAAAGAGTGAACAACTGTGTATAAGTAGCCCATGTTGCCATAAAATTTCTGTGCCAGAGATCATGTATGTTTATCCTCAGGAGCTCCCCAGAATCCATTTAGTCTTATGCCAATAACAGTGTTTTCTTTCTCAGCCCAGCACGTGTGTGGAGTGGGAATAAAGAGATACTAGAGGCAGGCAGCAAGAAGGAAGTTAATAGCTGTTAAGTGGAGAAGGAGGAAAAATGATCTGCAAGGCACAAACACAATTTTTTTTTCTCATGCTGGAGTCATTAGTATAGGAGAAAACAGCTCTATCCACCTTAGTAACTCAACAGGGCATCCCTCTGTTATAACACCATATGTCAGAATTAATATCTGCATCTGAGGTATTAGTAAAATAAAGGGTAAAATGAGTTTGTTCTGTTTTTTTTAAAATCAGAGAGGTGTGTATGCTTTGGAAAGATTTCATTCCAAAACAGGTTGAATTGTTTAGAAGTTCTAGAAATTGACATATGAGGAATTGCTCTTTGTAGACACTTAGGAAATGAAGTATGGGGCTTCCCTGGTGGCACAGTGGTTGAGAGTCCGCCTGCCGATGCAGGGGACACGGGTTCGTGCCCCAGTCTGGGAAGATCCCACATGCCGCGGAGCCGCTAGGCCCGTGAGCCATGGACGCTGAGCCTGTGCTCCGCAACGGGAGAGGCCACAGCAGTGAGAGGCCCGCGTACCGCCAAAAAAAAAAAAAAAGAGGGCACAGCCTCTAGTCCTAGTTTGCTTGTGGAGGCTATAACAGAGCAGTACAGAATGCAGCTGAAGGAGCATCTTTGGCACAGAGAGGAGTGGGTGGCACAGTAGAAATGTGGTGGGTTGACTTTTGTTTGTATCCCTGGTCATTTTCCAAGTACCTATTGGCTCACTGCATAAGACTGTAAAAAGATCTTGATGGACCTACTAGTTCTTGAATTTAAGCTTGTTTTGGTCACATATCGGTAAGAAAAAGGCAATACAACAGGAAAAAAAAAAAGATGAAAAAGCAGTTCAGAGAAAAAAAAGATGAAAAAGCAGTTCATATATTGGCATATATGAAATATGCCAGTAAGCATATGAAAAGATGCTGAGTATGCTAGTCTTCAGAAAATGCATATTAAAATCAGATCTTTTTTGCCCAGTATATTGACAAAAATTAAAAGGATAGATAATATCCAATGTTGGCAAGGATGTGGAGAAAACAGGATTTTATTATTGGTGGTATCATTTTTAGATGACTTTTAGAGGGCGGTTTGTGATATCAAACTTTAATATGCTCATATCCTATGACTCAGCCACTATAGTTTTGCAGTCTGTTCTACAGAAATATTTACATGGGTTCTCAAAGGTATATTTGCTAGGATATTTTAGCATTTATGTAGAAGGATGACTGGTAATAGACCAAAAAAAGTGAAACCAACCTACATTTTCGTCAGTTAATTTCAGGATTAATTAAATTAAATTATGATGCATTCTTACAGTGGAATCCTATACAGCCATTAGAAAGAATGAGTTGGGGTTAGATGTACTGACATAGCAAGATTTCTTGGACTAAAGTAGGAAAAAAAGTTGTAGAACAGTTCATATAGCATGATCCCATTTAGGAACAAATAAACATAAAACTTATCAGAGTTTATGTATATATGTGTATGTAAATACATAGAAACAAGTGTGAGAGTATTCCCACCAGGCCATTAACTGTGTTTGGGAAGGAGAGTGGGAGTGTAAATGGTAGGTCAGTAGAGCCAGACTTTTAGTTTTTAATTCTAAATATAGCTGGACATCATTTACCCAGAATGGCCTGTATCTGACTTATTCAGGATAAGCAATATTTCTGGAATTCAAACATCTTAATTATGAAAAAAAAAATCAATAATAACACCAAGCAAAAGAAAAGAAAAATGTATTAAACGTGTGTCATCGTAAATACAGCAAATTCATTTTACTTATTAATTTTTGCATAGAAAATCAGAATTTGCAATATATACTCCTTTAAAGGGCAGAAAAACATTGGGCAATAATAAAAATAAAACCAGGAAATTTTAATTTGTCAGGAAATGGTTGTTGATCTGCTGCGTTTGGAAACATCAGTGATTATCAGAGGTTGTTTTAGAATTGAGGCGATGGATCAACTGTCTGAAGAGCTCTGCCAGGGTCGGTTGTTTGCTCGTGCTACATCTCGTCCCCGTTTTCCCTTTTTCCAGAACCTTCCCATAGTAGTAAATGACTTTTCCTCCTTAGAATGTACACAATATAATACTCTGTTAGAGTATCTTTGGTTTATCAGTTACAGTTCAACTTGCCTTGCATGAATTGGGCCACTGTGATATCAGCAGTTGCTCATGGTATCCGGTGGCTTAACCCCATACCTGTGAATCCTGCGGAGTAGCAGATGTTTCTGTTATTTCAGTAGGGTTACACACTGTATTCAAGTTTACTTGCATAATGAACATTTTTTTAAGTACAAAGGAAAGTTATAAGTATCAGTAAGCTATTGCTGACATATATACTTGGTCAATGCCTATCATGGGATTATGTGTAAATAATCTTATAAACTGTATATCTTCTTTTATAATAATTCTTAACCTTTTTCTTTTCCTGATTATTTCTAGGAAATTACTTCACAAAAGATGCCATTAATTCCCATAAAAATTGCCTGTGTGATCCCAAAAACATCGTTATGTTTGTAGCCCGAGTCCTGGTTGGAGATTTTATTGAAGGACATAAGGCTTACATGAGCCCTCCTCTGCGGTATGACAGCTGTGTGGATACAAGGTTGAATCCCTCTGTTTTTGTCATCCCTCAGAATGATCAGATTTACCCAGAATATGTGATTGAATATACGGAAACAGACAAAGCCTGCGTGATTAGTTAGAAATGTTGGTTACAGCGTCATAAAGGATGCCATTACTATTCTGTTCACTTATAGAACCAGACTGCCCCAGATAATAGTTAAACTTACATTTCCTCTCCTATAAATGCCTTTGATCAGTGGTTCCCAAACTTTGCTGCACATCTGAATCATCTGGGAAGCTCTAAAACATTCCACTGTCCAGATTTCACCCCATTCCAACTAAATCACTTTTTCTGGGGATGAGAGCCAGGAAGAGGATTGAAACGTGTCTAAAGTTTGGGAATCACTGCCTTAGATGTAACTGATACAGGCTCACTTCTAAAACTTCTGTAATTGCAGCAAACTTTCTCTCCCAACTACTCTTTTAGTTTATTGCATGACATGGTTTTGTTTTGGTTAAACTGAAAGAAAATTAATTTGGGAAATTTGAGAGAAATTTAAAAATGCCTATTGAAATAAAGAGATAAGACAGTACAAGCAAATCTTGGATGGAAGATTGTGAAAAGTTGGCAGAAAATTCTTAGGGATACACTGGGGAAAAAAATGTAAGGGCAATTTAAATGCTAGCACGGACATAACTGCAGTATTATACCTTTTCTTTGTGGTGAAACTGATTTGGGGGCATGCATCTCTTTATCTCTACGTTTATTTAGGACACTCCATCCAGGTTGACTCTTTCTGAAATTCAATAAAAAAAGCTGCTCAGTGGGGCTCAGAGAGAAGCAACCAACTGGAGTTAACTGCCCATTTGGGCTCTACGAAATGACGGCAAAGTAGACATTTATATTCTAACTAATATGATTACAGAGAAGGCTTTTTTCAGGTCAGACTTTCATGAAGTGTTGGTTGGTATCTTGGGGGACTGAGTTGCAGTAACCAGATTCACACAAGCACGACTGAGAGATCTGAGAGCTGTTGTAGTCGTTCCCTGTGGCAGTTGAGGCTCGTCAGGAAATGAGGAGCAGGGCCCTCTGCTGAAGGATGGGCCCCTAAGGAGGTGAGATGAGTTTCCTAGTGAGACAGAATCAGAACGAAGAGAACAGTGCCCCAAACAAGGCTCGCACCTGCTAGGGGCTTCTTTTTCTAAATATGACGGATTGTGTGGAATTGCAGCACAATCAGTTTTTAGAGCAGCTGAGGTGCCTGGAACAAGAGTTCCTTTCTTATTACGAATCAGGGTTTTCCTTCTAATTTTCGTTTTCAACATTGCATAGGAGTCGCCAACATTTCCTGTTACAGTTCCTTCCAGCAGGTATGTTATAAAAATTAATTAGCATTAGAGTTGATTTTATATTAGATTTTAGAGCAGTGCAGAGATCTCTACAGCTCCTTGGCTTTTAAAGAGCTCCAACAGTAACAAATGTATAAGATACGTTTTAGGGTAGGGTTATTTTTTGAGAGGCTTGCCGAAAATATTTTCATTTGCTTATTTTTTTCATGGTAGCTTCTGTTTTGGAGTTTTCACTTCCTGATCTTGACCCTCACATGGTAGAGATGCTATGTATCCAACTCTGTCCGACTGCCCACTGGACATCTCTAGCTGGATCTTTCACAGCCGTCTCTAATTCAGCATGTCCACAATTGAGCTCTCCATCTGCCTATCTCAAACAAATCAGTTTTTCCCCCAGAAAAACATCTGCTCAAGCAGAAATGCAGAAGTCATCCTTTCTTTCCCTCCTCCTGCACATCTAAGCAGTTCCCATGTTTTCCTCTTTAAATATCTCTTTGTCGCCTTTTAAGTTGTTCTTTGCTTAGCAGCAAGAATTTAAAACTTTTTACTTTCAAAACACAAATCTGATCATGCCTTTAGAATAAAGTTCAAAATCATCATCATGGCTCCAGAGGCTCTCTCCCTTCCCTATCCTCTCATTTATTTTCTTTCACAGTCACCCTGGCTTTCTTTCAGTTCTTCGGTGCCCCTTTTAACCTAGCTCGGTGGTTCTCACCCAGCATTCCTGCCTTTTTTTTTTTTTTTTTTTTTAATGACAAATACTTTGTAACATCCTCTTCATTATCCTCAACATGCAATTCAGTGGTAATATACTCTACCTATAAACAATTTTAGAAGGAAAGTAAAAATTAAATAAAATTAATATCAACATAAAAGGGGATGAAAGGTACATAACTTGGGCACAACTATACTACAAGACCTCATTAAGTAGTCAGACGTTTACATCTACTTATAAAGAATAAATTTGAACTTAAAAGAAGGTAGGAGATCAGAAGCTATTCTGCATAAAGAAGTATGGGAAAATAAAAAAGCAGGGATACGAGTGGACATTGGAATCAAAACTAGTGATACAAAAAAAAAAACAAAAAAAAACTAGTGATACAGTAACTTATCTGCATATGATAATACTTATTTCTATAAGAGAAAGAACGAACCCACCTTAACTGAAATGAAGATACTATGCAAGAAAATCTAGGGACTTCCCTGGTAGTCCAGTGGTTAGGACTCCATGCTTCCAATGCAGGGGGCAGTAGTTCGATCTCTGGTTGGGGAACTAAGATCCCACATGCTGTGTGGTGCAGCCAAAAAAATTTAAAAATTAAAAAAAAATAATAAAATAAAATAAACTTAAAAAAAGAGAAAATCTACAGATTGTCGAAATGGAGAAAATGAGGAAATAACTATATTCTTGCAGGCGAGCTCTAGGTCATACACGAATGTCTAGTGAGACATTCAAAATTCGTATAGCATGCAGAATAATTACTTATTGTGAGGAGCTGTCCAACGTATTGCAATATATTCAGCATACTTGGCTCTCACATACTAAATGCCAGTAGCGCCCTCTCCCCCACTGCCACTATGGTGGCAACCACAAACCCTATCAGATCTATTCACCTCTTTCAGAGCAATTTGTAACATCCCCTTCGCTGTCCTGAGATGATTCAGATACTACAATCTACATGAATTTCTTAAGAAATGAATTTACTGCCCTATCTATTATAATGGAGAAACAGAAGGAAAGAAGTTTGTAATAAAGATAAAATGAATATCAATGTGTAAATGCTTCAGCATGACCACGCTATACGACATCATGAAACAGATACCTACTTCTACTTATAGTGAATAGGTCTGGATTTAAGAGTCGATCAGAGGATATTTCCTGTAAAGAAGTACAGGAGAAGGAAAGATTATTAGTATGGGTGACACCAGAATGAAAACCAGTATTAGGGTAAGTCATAACAGACCATATACCTTCTCTGTATGTGGGAAGGGAAAGAGCGTAGTTACGTTAATTGAAATAAGGATAATAGGACGAGACAAATTACAGATTGTCTAAGAGGAAAAAAGGAATTATATTTTCTCAGGCGAGCTGTAAGTCCTACATAAATGTCCAACAGGACATTAGAAAGTCGTATAGGGTACCGAATAATTCTTTGTGTGGGACTAACCCATACACTGCAGGGCATCTGTTTTCCCTAGCTACATCCACTCAATGCCAGTAAAAGTCCGCAATTATTGTGAAGCCAACAATCCGTCAATTTCTAAAATACCACAGTGAGAACCACTCAGTTAACACCTAGCATCTTTAGATTAGCTTACTAACCTCCATAAGGAGTCTGTCTATAGATTAAATTGGATGCTTGCGTCCCGGATCTCTGGTTTTTAAAACACTTTGCGCCTTACTTTGTTCATTTTAAGCGTTGTCTGCTTTCCGCATTAGAATGTGAGCTCCATGAGAGCTGAGTCACCCTGTCTTGTTCACTGTGCCACCCCAGATACCTAGCTGACTGCTTGATATGCTGATACATTGGATAAATTTTGTTGAATAACGTAAGCTCAACTTCTTATAATTCAGTAGTTGTATTCCTTCCTGTTCTTCTCCAAGCTCCATTTGAGATTATCTAATAAAAGGAAATAAATATTAATTTTGGCTCTGCTGCTTTTATTTGCTCTATTTCCAGGTATCTCCAAAAAGATAATCAATTGCAGACACCCGTTTATTCAATGGGGGATAGAGGATGTGTGTTGCCCCTTCCAGCTTCATCACTGCAGGACTCAATGACCAAGGAGCCTTTAGCACACTGCCAGGGGAAGGTGGGGTGGCTGTGATGCAGAAGCCTGCAGTTGGTTGGCACATCTTTTGTCTAAGGGCTGAGACAGGGAGACGCTGGAAACTGCTGACGCACCTTAGGGGTGGGAACAGGGCCAGGCTGAGGCACAAAAGTTAAAAAAATGTAAATGATCTTCAGCAGAATTGTCCTATCAGTCACTCCTTCAAAAGCCCTTCTCCACTCTTTTTTTTAAAAATAAATTTATTTATTTATTTAGGCTGTGTTGCTGCACGTGGGCTTTCTCTAGTTGCGGCCAGTGGGGGCTACTCTTCGTTGCGGTGCGCGGGCTTCTCATTGCGGTGGCTTCTCTTGTTGCGGAGCACAGGCTCTAGGCGCATGGGCTTCAGTAGTTGTGTCACGCGGGCTTCAGTAGTTGTGGCTCGTGGGCTCTGGAGTGCAGGCTCAGTAGTTGTGGCGCACGGGCTTAGTAGCTCCGCGGCATGTGGGATCCTCCCAGACCAGGGCTCAAACCCGTGTCCCCTGCATTGGCAGGCGGAGTCTTAACCACTGTGCCACCAGGGAAGTCCCCACTCATTCGTTTTTATTTATTATTATTATTATTTTTTTTTTTCCGGTACGCAGGCCTCTCACTGTTGTGGCCTCTCCCGTTGCGGAGCACAGGCTCCAGACGCGCAGGCCCAGCGGCCATGGCTCACGGGCCCAGCCGCTCCGCGGCATGTGGGATCTTCCCGGACTGGGGCACGAACCCGTGTCCCCTGCATCGGCAGGCGGACTCCCAGCCACTGCGCCACCAGGGAAGCCCCTCATTCGTTTTTAATCATAAAGCTTTGGATGGAGAGAGAAAACCTTTATATGGCAACATAGATACGATTAAAGTGAAGGTAAAATTTGCCATTTGATATGGACTTCAATGTAAATAAAACCATGTATAGCCAACCCATTGCTGTCAAAAACACCTACATTCAAATATACAAAGTGGCATCAAACCAAGCATGAGCAGATGTTTGAGTTTTTCCACTTAGTCATTTGTTCCATTTGTTTATTTACTTTGCCGTAGCAGGCTCTCAATTTTTCAGAAATGTTTGATGTTGCTACTCCCCAAGGTTCTATCCTCCCATCTCTGTTCCTCACTTTATTTGTGCTGAGTGACCTTATCAACTCTCACAGCTCCAATTACTAGTACTCTGATGTCACTCAAATAGATAGTCTCTTCAATCTTTCTTAAGCTCTTGACTTGTAAATACACCTGCCCACTGAGCATCTTCTCTTGGATTGCCCACTGCAAACAACACCATAAAAATTGAGATGATAATCCCTCAACTCCTGTTTCTCTTCTGTTATTCCTTATCCTGTCCTGCTTTTCTAGAAATCCATTCTCATTACTGCCAGGGATCTTTCTAAAACACCTATCCTACATTAGAAGTGTTAAGGAAAGTTACAGTTAACTTTTGTTAATTATGAAAATGATGTTAGGATTATGTAGGAAAATTTACCATATTTAAAAGTCATGCCTACTGAAGTATTTAGGATTGAATTATCTGGAAATTGAAATTGAAACTTACAAGTTCTCAGCCAAAACAATCAGGCAAATAAAATAGGACGAAGTGTTAAGATTTTATAACACGAGGAAATAGATATATATGGGTGCTTATTTCACTGTCCTCTTAATTTCCTGCTTGAAAAATTGTCTACTACAAATTTTTTTAAAAAACAAAAACAAAATAAAAAACACCTATCCTACAATATAGCCAGGCACTGTTTTTAAGTGTTGGGGATACAGCAAGGAGTAAGACACACAAAATTCCTGCTTTCACACGTTTGAATTCTGCAAATATATAAGTAAGAAGAAAGACATGAGTGATAAGTTCCATGCAGAGACCTGGGTGCTACTTTAGGAAGGGCCTTGCTAAAGAGAAGACATTTAAGCTCAGAGTTGAATGACAAAAAGGAGACATCTAGAAAGGGGTGCGGGGGAGCATTCCAGGCAGAGGGATCCCCGTCACTTGCCAGCGGAAATTCCTTCAGTAGCTTCCCAAAGTCTTCCGTAAATCCAAATTTCTTAACACGGCAGAGAAGGTCTTCTGGCATCTGGAAGCTAAAGTGGCCTTCCTCTTTGGCTTCTTTATGTGACATTAGCTCGTTTAATCCTCACAACCGCCCTGTTAAGACAGCAACTCGGCTAGTTGAGTTCCTCAATTATGTTTTATTCATCTTTATACTCTGTTGCTGCATTAGCGGTTGGCTCAAAAATAGTCATTAAATCAGCGTGGTGTTGGGCAAAAAGATAGTTCCTTAGTAAATGTACAGGTCTAAACAGGTGCTGTCCAACAGAAATATAAAGTGAGCCATTTTACATTTTCTCATAGCTACATTAGAAGTAAAAGAAACAGATGAAATTATAATAACGTTTTATTTAAATATTATCAGTTTAACATCATGAATATGAAGTTTACACTCTGCATTCTAAAGTTTCCAAATCCGGTGTATGTGTATTTCACACTTGAAGCACGTTCCAACTCGCACTGGTCACATTTCAAATGCTCAACTGTGGCTGGTGGCTAGGTCCTGAGGTCTTCCTCTCCCAGCTACCTAACGCCGTCCAGCTACGCAACTTCTACCACATTCCCTGTTTCATCTTCTTTGTAGCCCTTACCAGTATCTCAGATTCCCCCCGACTCTACGAGCCCCTCCAGACGAGGACTTAACCTTGAAGGGTGCCTGGCGCAGAGCAGGCGCTCAATCAAGTCTGTCCCCGCCCGATCCGCGCCCAGGGTGGACCCAGGCCCCGGGTCCCGCCTCTCTGCGCCGCGGCCCGCGGGCGGCCGCCCCTCGCCCACCCTCCCCCCCGGCCCGCCCCGGGAACGGGGTTTGTAGTCGTGGACGTGACTGGGAGGAGTCTGCCCGCCTCGGATTTCCGCACAAGGAGCCGGGCCGCGACCATGGCGGAGCCCACGGTATGCTCGTTCCTCACCAAGGTGCTGTGCGCCCACGGCGGCCGCATGTTCCTGCAGGATCTGCGCGGCCACGTGGAGCTCTCGGAGGCCCGGCTGCGGGACGTGCTGCGCCAGGCCGGGCCCGACCGCTTCCTGCTGCAGGAGGTGGAGGTGCGGGAGGACCCGTGGGACGCCGAGGCCGAGGTGGCGGCCGGCGAGGGCTGCGCGGGCGGCGGCGGCGGCGGCCCCTCGGCCTGGCGGGTTGTGGCTGTGTCCTCCGCGCGCCTCTGCGCTCGCTACCAGCGCGGCGAGTGCCAGGCCTGCGACCAGCTGCACCTCTGCCGCCGCCACATGATGGGCAAGTGCCCGAACCGCGACTGCTGGTGAGGCTGCGGACGGGTCGGGGCGGCGGGCGGGACGCGGCGGTCAGGGCGCACGGGCCGCGGGCCTGGCCTGGCCAGCCGGAAGCGGGACCCAGCTAAGCAGTAAGAAAAGGGGTCGTTGGTCCGGGCCTGACGCCCCCCTCCGGAAGGGCGGAAGGAAAGCCCCGGGAAGGGGCCTCTCAGGGTCCTTCGCTGGGAGGCCTCCCCGCGCTCCCAGCTGCGGAATGAGGCGGAAGATCGTCGGGACTTGGACTTCTCAACAGCTTCCCCCGCCCCACATTGCAGCTTCTTCCCCCACCCCCCCGCCCCCCGAGATCTTCCACAGCACGGCCGGAATAAACAGGTTGGGACTTTTGCGTTCATTTCCACCAGTGGCCCTTTGGGGGCCATTTGAGGACCCCATGAGATTCATGGATCCTTTATCCAGAGATCGGCCCTTCCCACTTGAGCACAGTTTTACAGACGCGAGTCTGTGCTCTCTAGGTTTAGAAAGAGCGGTTTACTTTGCCTCCCCCGCTCCAGGAAACTGAGGGCTGGATGATTTGGAAGAGGTCGTTAGAGGTGGCCTCCTAGCTCCAGTCTTCCTCGGTTTCCTCTAGCCCCCCAAAGCGGAGTGGGGGGAGGAGGCATGCTTTCTGTTTAAGGTTGGTGGATGGTGGGGTGCGCAGCCGCTTGGGGTGGAGAAGGCCCAGTGCGGTCCTCTGCAGAACCCACCCACGGGCACCCTCTGTCAAGGCAGATGACTGGGGGAGGGGTCCCTTTGGCCTTAAAGCATCCTCATTCAGAATTAAATGGCTCTGGGAGGGGAGTTGCTTCATCCCAGCTTTCTTATTATCAGAGCTTATTAGACTGTAGTATCCATGGGTTCATGGAAAATTGCATAACTTCACCTGCAAGTTGAAAGTGACCCTAGGGAAGGGATTTGACAGTCTGGCCCCTCCTTCATCTGGGCCTCTGATCTAGACCTTTGTGTTCTAGGTCTACCTGCACCCTTTCTCATGATATCCACATACCTGTCAACATCCAAGTCCTGAAAAACCAGGGACTGTTTGGTCTCAATGAGGCCCAGCTTCGGATCCTTCTTTTGCAGAATGACCCCTGCCTTTTACCAGAGGTGAGTCACTAAGGAGTCACCCTCATATTGTCTGCACCTTGAAAAAAGTCAGGGGAGAACATCAACAATCTGCTTACAGAGGACAGCCTGAGGGGAAGGGGGGGTGGGTATGATACAGTGCTGGCCTTTCTGCAGTCTATGATTTTATTGGGCTTTTATACACAAGAAGTGTGGTATAGAAATAATAATAATGGCTACTGTTTTTTTGAGTTCTTACTGAATGCTGAGTAATTTGTATACCTTAGCTGATTAATAATAGCCTATGAGTGAGGTATGCCTGTCCCCATTTTACAGGGGAGGCAACTGAGGCTCGATTAAATAACTTGCCCAGGGTCACATAGAAAATGGCAGATTTGAATTTAGTTTTGTCTGATTACGAAGCCTGTGTTCTGTGAATTACCTGTTTATACTTTTGTTGACTTTTCTATCCAGGCGTTTGTCTTTTCCTGTTAATTCATAAGATGTCTTTAACGATACAGATCCCTTTTTTGGTCACATTTGTTACAAATATCCCCCCCATTTACTTTTTGGGGGCTTTAGATATTAATTTGGATTGTTTTGGAACTACATTATGTTGTTCCAAAGGTACCCATTATAACTGCTATAATGGCAGAATGAGTACATTTGTATCTGTTTAGCTATACACAAAGAATTTTTTAAACGGAAGGGTTGGAATCCCCAAAGAAAGTATTACGAGAGATCTTGGCAGGAAGGGAGAGGAGGATGCGGCAGCTATAGGGGGGCGGGGGGGGGGCGGTCTGTTTTGTCTCAGAGAGAAGGGACAGTGCAACTTCTGTTTACCTTTAGTGTTGATGAGTTTTTTTGACTTATAGAAGCTTAACATTTTTCGGTTGTTAAACTTAATGCATTTTTTTCTTTATGGCTTCTACCCGAGTACCCTGGGTCCAGCCTCATCTTGTCATACTAGACTATGTCAGTGTTCTGTGAGCAGTTGATGGGTTAGCTGCATTTAAGATAGGAGCCTGCCTTCGGTCTAATCATCTGGAACTGGAGGTGTGTGGCGTGTGGCACAAAACACGGCCACTTAGGCAGCAGGGACCTTGGACAAGCACAGTGGATGAGGCAGGAGTGGTACCTCACGTCTCGTGTGTGAAAATGCCTGGTGATTCCTTTCTGCCACACTCCTAAAGATTCAGTATGTAATATAGGTACAGTACACATAAAAAATCAATAAGGGGCAAGTATTGTGATATTGTGATTTATAATAAGAAATATATATTTGGTCTTTGTCTCTGCCCCTGGCACAGAGTTCCTAAGACCCTTGGAATTTCCTAAATTTTTTTTTTAACTTTTTATTTTATATTGGATTATAGTTTATTAACAATATAGTGATAGTTTCAGGTGTACAGCAGAGTGATTCAATTATACATATACATGTATCTATTTTTTTCATATTGTTTTCCCATTTAGGTTGTTACATAATATTGAGCAGAGTTTCCTGTGCTATACAGTAGGTCCTTGTTGGTTATCCATTTTACTTTTTTTAAAAATAAATTAATTTATTTACTTGTTAATTTCTGGCTGTGTTGGGTCTTCGTTGCTGCGCGTGGGCTTTCTCTAGTTGTGGTGAGCAGGGGCTGCTCTTCGTTGCGGTGAGCGGGCTTCTCACTGCAATGGCTTCTCCTGTTGCAGAGCACAGGCTCTAGGTGCGCGGGCTTCAGTAGTTGCAGCACCTGGGCTCAGTATTTGTGGTGTGCGGGCTTCAGTAGTTGTGGTACACAGGCTTAGTTGCTCCGTGGCATGTGGGATCTGCCCGCACCAGGGCTCGAACCCATGTCCCGTTGGCAGGCGGATTCTTAACCTCTGCACTACCAGGGAAGTCCCTGGTTATCCATTTTAAATATAACAGTGTGTACATTTCAAACGTGAGAGCAATAAAAAGTGACTTTTGTTATGTTCATGTGGTGACTTTTGGAAAGCCTCTAGGTAACCTAGGGATGGGAGCTGGTTTCCCTAATAACCAGTCATGTGATTAGAAGGTTGGAACTTTCAGTCCCACTCCCACCTCCTGGGAGGGAAAAGGGCCTAGAGATTGAGTTCAATTACCAATGGCCCGTGATTTAAACAATCATGCCTATGTAATGAAGCCTCCATAAAAAACCCAAAAGGATGGCTTTAGGAGAGCTTCCAGGTTGGTGAACATGTGGAGGTGCCGGGAGAGTGGCGCCCAGATAAAGCATGGAAGCTCCACACCCTTTCCCACATACCTTGCCCTATGCATCTCTTCCATCCAACTATTCCTGAGTTATATATCCTTTTATAATAAACTGGGCATAGAGACTCAAACCATCATATCTTAAAATATAAACTACTTTCATTAAACTGTGTGATACTGGTTCCAGAATGTACAGGAGATCAAAGAAAACAGATCCTAGACCTAGCCCCCAAGTCAGAATAATCTATTGCTTCAAGATTTACTAGAGCTGAGCAATTAAGACCATATGTGCTTAATACTGTCTTGTAGAAGCCTTAACTTACACTCATTTTGTGAGTTTTTTTACATTTTTATTTTAATGCTTATATTTTTCAAAAAACTGTTCTGGCTTCCTGTTTCTTTTTTTCATTAATTGATTCTCACTTCTTTCCTTTTTCAGATGAGCTTTGGAATCATTCAAATTCCTAAAACTATTTTATAGGAATTCTTTGGGGGAGGTAGGAATTGCACTAAAATTATGGGTTCATTTTAGAAAATTGGCATCACAATCACAGGCAGCATACCGTGTTTTGGCTTACTGATTGAAGTATAATTGATGTGCAGTATTATGTTGGTTTCATATGTGTGACGTTTAAATACATATGGAATGATCACCATGGTAAGTCTAATAATCATCTGTCTGCATACAAAGTTATTACAGTATTATTGACCATATTCTTTATGCTGTATATTATATCACCATGACTTTAAAAAAATTTTTTATTGGAGTATAGTTGATTTACAATGTTGTGTTAGATTCTGCTGTACAGCAAAGTGAATCAGTTTTACAGACACATATATCCACTCTTCTTTAGATTCTTTTCCCATGTAGGTCATTACGGAGTATTGAGTAGAGTTCCCTGTGCTATGCAGTAGGTCCTTATTAGTTATGTTTTATATATAGTAGTCTGTATATGTCAATCCCAATCTCCCAATTTATCCCTCCTCCTTTCCCCTCTGGTAACCATAAGTTGTTTTTTTTTTTTACATCTGTGACTCTATTTCTGTTTTGTAAATAAGTTCATTTGTATCATGTTTTTAGATTCCACATATAAGCAGTATCATATGATATCTTTGTCTTACTTACTTCACTCAGTATGACAGTCTCTGGATCCATACGTGTTGCTGCAGATGGCATTATTTCATTCTTTTTTTTTTATGGCTGAGTAATACTGCATTGCATGTATGTACCACATCTTCTTTATCCATTCCTCTGTTGATGGACATTTAGGTTGCTTCCATGTCCTGGCTATTGTAAATAGTGCTGCAATGAACATTGGGGTGCATGTATCTTTTCGAATTACGGTTTTCTCTGGATATATGCCTAGGAGTGGGATTGCTGGATCATATGGTAGCTCTAGTTTTAGTGTCCATACTGTTCTCCATAATGATTGTACCAATTTACATTCCCACCAACAGTGTAGGAGGGTTCCCTTTTCTCCACACCCTTTCCAGCATTTATTTGTAGATTTTTTGATGATGGCCATTCTGACAGGTATGAGGTGATACTTCATTGTAGTTTTCATTTGCATTTCTCTAATAATTCATGATGTTGAGCATCTTTTCATGTGTCTCTTGGCCATCTGTATGTCTTCTTTGGAGAAGTGTCTATTTAGATCTTCTGCCCACTTTTTTTTTTTTTTTTTTTTGCGGTACGCGGGCCTCTCACTGTTGTGGCCTCTCCCGTTGCGGAGCACAGGCTCCGGACGCGCAGGCTCAGTGGCCATGGCTCACAGACCCAGCCGCTCCGCGGCATGTGGGATCCTCCTAGACCGGGGCACGAACCCGCGTCCCCTGCATTGGCAGGCGGACTCTCAACCACTGCGCCACCAGGGAAGCCCCCATGATGATTTTAATAGCCACTGATGATCAGAAGGTGCCATTTAGAGAAGCTGTCCTTTATTGGCTTAAGAGATACAGTGAAAATGAATGTCCTAAGTGTTGCTTCACTTCTGTACCAGGTCTGTTTGCTCTACAACAAAGGTGAAGCCCTGTATGGTTACTGCAACCTCAAGGATAAATGCAACAAGTTTCACGTGTGCAAGTCCTTTGTCAGGGGAGAGTGCAGGCTGCCGAAGTGCAAGCGGTCTCATCAGCTAATTCACGCTACATCCCTGCAGCTGCTGCAGGACCAAGGATTGAATATTCCAAGTGTCGTTAATTTTCAGATAATTGCTACCTACAAGCACATGAAGCTGCACAAGATGCTTGAAAATAAAGGTGAGACTCTCAGAGGTAGACAAAACACTGTCAACAGTGTAGTGCTGAGCTGAGAGTGAGTCTGGGGAAAAAGCACTTCCTAGGTTAATTGCTGCTCTGTCCTTGGGGAAGCTTCATCAGTCAACATTCTATGATATGGAGCTGTGGTTCTAACCAAAGGAGGGAAGGGATGGAGTTTATTTTCAGCGCTGCCAGCTAATAGCCTCTGCCCAAGTGTTTGAACAGTGTAGCTCCTCGGTAAGTTGGGGGTCAGGAAGTAGGAAGAACAGTCTTAACCGCTTTGGTAGGTGAAAAGAGGAGGGAGGTGGGCTAGTGACTAGAATCTAGGTAAGGATAATGTAGGGATGGCTTTCTTTCATTAAATTGAGTTAAAGTTTTTTCTTAAATTTTTAGGAAATTTTAACGACATTACAGAAGAATTTGGAAAATAGAGAGTAAAAATAAAAATCACATATGACTCCACTCACTCTAATCCATAATAATTGGTACTATTTAATTATAGACCCTTCAGTCCTGTTACTAGAAAATACTAGTCCAGTGGTGGTCAAAGTCTGCATTAGTTTAGTATCTTTCGTTTTCACGTTCTACTGCATCATAAATATCTTCTCATATTGCCACATAGTCTGTCCTTTTTTAAGGTCTATAAAGTGTGGCTTGGTTTTCTTAAATCACAATGCAAGAGTACTTACTCCATTAGATTTGCTTATAGCTGAAAATCAGTTTCATTGGGTGGTGGGCTTTGGAGAATTGCTGATAGGAAAACCAGATCATCAAAGTCAGAGTCCCTAAGCTTTACTATGGAATTTTCTTGTGTTGGGATGGTAGTGGCCGACTATGAGTGGTGGTTTGAAGGTAGGGAGGGTTCTGCATGTACCAGTGTCAGAGGCTGTGTAGTTGTGTCCCTAAATGGTGGCAGGGACATTCTGCCCTGTACTGTGGGTAGGGCCTGTTATTCTCTTGATCTGGTCTTGTTTAGTGGGTCTCTCCTAGCTATGAAATGTGACTTTCTGCTTGCTGTTGAGATATATAAATATATATGTATATTTTACTCCGGAAGACACGAACTCTCCAAATACAAAGTGTTGGGAGTTTTATCGGTGATCTGATTAGCTGGGCTGATGATCCCAACGTAGAATGAAATTTAGAGTAAAGGGGTATGTCAGGAAACCTCATCTTTTTCTTCTTCTTTTTAGATAATTCAGCTTCTTCTGCTGAGCATTCCCAGGGCCTTGAGAAACAAGGAGTACACGTAGCTAGGGCTGCAGAGGCTGGTCCTCTGGTCTCTGGCCCTGCTGCGTCAGCCAAGAAGCCATGTGCAGGTAAACCTTAGAGGACGTCAGCGAAATAAGAAGAACGTTGTCCAATTGGAAGGTCTGAAAACAAAGCTTCTGTTGAGATTTAATTTGTAACCATTCACTCATTTAATCGTTTATTAATAATAGCCATAATGATACCTACCTCACAGGTGGTGGTGAGAATTAAAGAAGATGGAGAAGGAGAAAATGCCAGATTGGGAGGATAAAATTGGGGGTGCGTGGTTGAGGATGAGGTTAGACATTGAACAGGCAAAGGGAGAGTAAAACCTGAGAGTAGATGAGGTCAGTCCTGGGCAAATCCTGCAGTTCCTGAGAGCTTTCCCCGGGCTGGCCGGCCAGAGCTCTTAAAGGGGCAGGCTCCTGCGGACTTGTTCTGAGACCCAGCCAAGTGCTTTTCTGTACGCCCATATACATAGTTTTTACATTGTGGTATTCAGGGACTACATACACTTTATGCTCTTTTTTTTTTTTTTTTTGCTTAATATTCCATAAGCATCTCTCCATATTTGTTCACATTTATCATGTGTAATCATTTTCATGCACAGATACACTAATGTATCATCGTTTGCTTAACTAGTTCCATTATTCTGGGATATTTTGATTCTAACAAATTTTGAATATAACTCTTTTCTTAAAATCCACACAATATTAAGTTTTTACGTTATTCTTTACTTTTGCTTCACGTATAGTTGCTGAATGATACTCTTGATTTTCATTTCTTTAAAAATACATGCGGGAATTCCCTGGCGGTCCAGTGGTTAGGACTCTGTGCTTCCATTGCAGGGGGCATGGGTTAAAAAAAAAAAAAAATATATATATATATATATATATATATATATATATGCAAGTAAATATTCTTCCGTATGTCTTCTTTCCATGTGTCTTTATTTTGTGTAGTTTGTACATGCCCTTTAATTGCTGGGGCCCTCCTCTGTGCTGATGTGACTTGGCCTTTAATAGGCTCCTTAATTTTCGTAAAAGCATGTTGACTGGATATGATATGATATCCAACTCTCGTGGATCCATCCTTGGCCGACACTGCAGAGTATATAACTTACGGGTGCTCACCAGAGACTTCTACCTCACTCTGTGTACTCTCCATTTCTTTTACCAAAGTCTCAGATTCCTGTAGTATGAAGGATGCGTAGCTCATACATTCCTCTAAGTTGTATCCATTCTTTCTGTGATCAGGATGGACCATCAGAAATCTATATACCTCGCCCATTCCATACTGACTTCTCCCTTCCCCCCTTCTCTCTGCCCCTGCCCACCCAGCTGTCTCTTTTTAGTTGTACCTGGTGTTTATTTCCTTGTTTTCATCAAGGGGTACCACAGAGAAGCAGCTTTGTGAAATTCTTTCCTGTGTTTGTTGTATTAATAGCCACAAATGTTGGTGTGTAAAGTTTTTTTTCTTTTTTTTAATTTAACTGTCTGGCAATAACATAACATTTGAGAAATAGGGCCAACGTAGTGAGCTTTTCATCAAGCTAAATTTATTTAACTTAGATTTTTTTTTTTTTTTTCGGTACGTGGGCCTCTCACCGTTGTGGCCTCTCCCGTGGCGGAGCACAGGCTCCGGACGCGCAGGCTCAGCGGCCACGGCTCACGGGCCCAGCCGCTCTGCTGCATGTGGGATCTTCCCGGACCAGGGCACGAATCTGTGTCCCCTGCATCGGCAGGCGGACTCTCAACCACTGCGCCACCAGGGAAGCCCCTAGAAAGTTTTTAATCATGAAAACTTTTCTTTTCCATTGGGGGAGGTGTGCAAAACTGTCCTTTTTAAAGTGAGAAGGTGCTGTGTTTTCTCCTAATGGACAGTAAGAGCCACGCAACTTATGTTAAGCTCTTCATTTTGCTTGCCAACAACAGTATTTCTGAAAGCTCTTACGTTTTGCGTATTTGCTTCTTTTTTCTTAGTTACAATTTCTCCGGTGCTAATTAAAAAATTATCTTTATATTTTATTATTATTATTTACGTTTTATTCTTTTACTGTTATATTTCTTTTGTAAGCCATGTTAAATCCTTAATGGAAACAGTATAGTGTATAAATGCATATTCTTTACATTAAAAGACTTAGTAGATTTTTACATTATTGTGTTTTTTTTATATATATATATATATATATATATTTTTTTTTTTTTTTTTTTTTTTTGGCCGTTCGCGGACCTCTCACTACTGTGGCCTCTCCTGTTGCGGAGCACAGGCTCCGGACGCGCAGGCTCAGTGGCCATGGCTCACGGGCCCAGCCGCTCTGCGGCATGTGGGATCTTCCCGGACCACCGGGGCACGAACCCGTGTTCCCAGCATCGGCAAGCGGACTCTCAACCATTGTGCCACCAGGGAAGCCCCTCTTTTTATATATCTTATAATTATGCCTTTATATATGAAGTTGTTGACCCTTTGTAATCTTTGTTGCAATATTTTATTCAATTCTATAATATTGCATTTTAATCTTAGTTCCATTGGTATTCATCCTATAAAAACATTTTATGTAATCATACCTGTCTCTTATTTTAATTTGATGGTTCAGCTGTTAGAGAGTTATCAGATTAGAATTTCTTTGGCAGTTTATCAGGGCTTATGAGATGAAGCTGCACATCTGTAGGCTTCACAGATTCCAAATACCCTAAATTGAATAACTGACTTTCCTCCAGACTTGTTCCTCCTTTTGTTCTTTATTTTGGAGTGTCAGCACCAAATGACTTAAGCCAAAAACCTGCAAATTGTCCTATACTTTTCCTTTCTTCTTATTCCCTGTGTCAGATTGGTTACCCCGTGTTGCAGAATTTTCCACTTTAAAAATCTTGCAAATTTTTATCCTCTCTACCCCTTTCTTTCCATCCCCAACACACTGCCTTTTTCTAAACCCTCATCACCTCTTGCATTTAATTTACAGATTCATAACTCAGTGGTTTTCAAGTCTGTCTTGGGAGAGTTTTTTGTAGGAAGTGCGAGATGGACCCCTGTTCCACTTCAAGGATGGTACCCCCATTGTAATTTTTAATATAATAGGCTTTTGTGGATGTCATTGATCTGCTTACCACCCTTCTCTCCCCCTGCTGCCTGGTTGACCTTTTGAAATGCAGACCTAATCGTATTGCTTTTTTCTGCCATAACCTTCATTGGTCCCCATCACGGAGGATAGAAGTCATAAAACTCAAATCCCTACAGGGACTAGAAAGTTAAGATAAATGGATAAAGTGAGGTGGATGTGAGAGGAATGGGGGAATAGAGGAAGTGCCGTGGCAAACTGTCCCATCTAAAAGGGACAACTGCCTCTTGCTTCCACGTGGGAATGCGGGGCCCAATTTGACGTATCATCCAATTTGTCAAAAGCAGCCACAAATCCAGAAATTTTTATGATAAATTTTCTGATTTTAAAATATTGACTTTTAATTGAGTTCTTAAAATGCAGCCCAATATTGCGTGTATTGACCTACTTGCAGTTTTGGGGATGTGCCATTTTATCTTGTGACTCTATTTGCAAATGATGCTCCCCGTAAGTGCCACTCCTTCCCTCCTCCTGCCTCAAAACCTGGCAAAATTAGATTATTTAAAATGTCAGGTTAGCCTTTCCTGACCCCAAGACAGGCAGCTCTCCTAGTGTTCTCAAAGCTCTAGCACTTCGTACATTGCATTGCAATGCTTTTATTCCCCGGCTTTGAGCAAAAACATTATTTACTTTTTTGGTAATTACAACACTTGGTAGTTAAATAGTTTTTGCCGTATAATGAATTAAACTCTGCGTTTGAATCTGTTGATTCAGTATCATATTGCTCTCGTTGATTCTCTTTCTCCTCACATGTTTTTAGTATTCAAAGGATCTTTTTTCCCTGAGGAATGTGTTATATAAGGTAAACATCATTTTGATGCTTCGGTTTGAATTGTCTAGGTCTAAAATTAATTCTTTATGACTTATGTTTATGATACTAACTCTTTCCATCAAGGAATTAAGTCTTCATTATTGACGTATTTCTTGATTTCTTTCATTATAATTTGTTCATGTTTTTGTCTAGGTCATGAATATCCCTTATTGCATAAATTCTTTCTTGGCTAAATATATCTGTATTGCTACTAAGTATGGGAATCTCTATCTTCACAATGCTATTGATTTTCAAAATATTTGTCTTTAGGTGAGTTGTCTTTGTTCTAACAGTATTAGATGGCTTGTCTGGTTTTTTTTTTTTAAATATAAAATTGTAGCTGCAAAAATATTTGTCTTATGTATTTCTATTATATCTTTTTGTTAAATAAAACTGTAATAAGATATTTTTGGATATTTCCTCATTTAATATGAAGTTAATTATTGGTTTTAAACAAATATTCTCTATTATAATAAGGGAAATAACATCCTTTATTCTTGTTTATTAGAAGCTTTTGGTAGGAATTGGTATCTTTTGATATAATCATATAATGTTAATCATTTAAGTTACCTAATATGATTATATTCATGGTTTCCATGATACTAAAACATCCTTAAGTTCTTGAGTAAGCTCCACTTGATAATGCCATGTATTCTTTTAATGTATTTTTTATCCTATTTGGTAACTTTCAAGTGTATGCATCTAAACATTCATAAATAAATTTCATTTATATGTTATATGTGTATGTAATAATTGCCTTTTTATTGCTATATTCTCAAAATATAAATTTTATTCTAGGTACTGTTTTGAATTTTTGTAAATTGATTTGTAATGTTATTATAATTTTTTTTTTTTTTTTTGCGGTACGCAGGCCTCTCACTGTTGTGGCCTCTCCCGTTGCGGAGCACAGGCTCCGGACGCGCAGGCTCAGCGGCCATGGCTTACGGGCCTAGCCGCTCCGTGGCATGTGGGATCTTCCCGGACCGGGGCATGAACCCGTGTCCCCAGCATCAACAGGCGGACTCTCAACCGCTGCGCCACCAGGGAAGCCGTATTATAATTTCTATTAAATTTTCTTTACAGCTTTATTGAGATGTAACTGACATATAACATTGTGTAAGTTTAAGGTGTACAAGGTGATGATTTGATACATCTGTATACACACATATATTGCAAAGTGTTTACCACAATAAGGTTAGTTAGCACATCCATCCCCTCACATTCATTATTAGTTTTAAAATAATGTATTATGTATCCTTGAATTACCCTTATTATTTAGGAATATTTTTCCAAAAGAATTTTTTTTGGGGGGGGCAAATACAATAATATTGTAGAAATTTTGGAGAATACAGGAATTAAGTATTAAGAAGGAAGTCATATAATCGCCCATAATATGACTGTGTAGAGACAATCACTGTTAATAATGTAGGATATTTCTTTCAGTCTTTTTCCATGTACATATTCTTAAATATTGAGAGTATACTATAAATACAATTTCATATTATACTCTTCTGGATTGATATTGTTTTGTAAGTATTTACCCACATAATTGAAAGCATTCACAATTATATTTGATAGCTGCATTATAGTTTTTAATGTATCATTTATTAATCATAGTCCTATGGTTGGGCATTTATTATTTGCTACATTTTAGTACACTTGATTTTTTTTTTTTTATTTGGTTGCGCTGGATCTTAATTTTGGCAGGCGGGTTGCTTAGTTGCAGCTCGCCAGCTCCTTAGTTGCAGCATGCAGCCTTCTTAGTTGTGGCATGTGAACTCCTAGTTGCAGCATACATGTGGGATCTAGTTCCCTGACCAGGGATTGAACCCGGGCCCCCTGCATTGGGAGTGCGGAGTCTTAACCACTGTGCCACCAGGGAAGTCCCACACTTGAGTTTTTTAGAGTAGTTTTAGATTTATAACAAAATTAAGAGGCAGGTGCAGAGGTTTCTCATATACCCTCTGCTCCCACACATGCATAGCCTCTTCCATTATCAAGATCACTCACCAGAATGGTGTATTTTTTAGCAAGGATGCACCTACTTTGTTTTTTTTTAGATGTTTATTTTTAAAGATTAAAAAAATTTATTATTTATTATTATTTTTTTAAGGCAAATCCATTTATTCATTATTTTTGGCTGCATTGGGTCTTTGTTGCTGCACGGAAGCTTTCTCTAGTTGTGGTGAGTGGGGGTTACTCTTCGTTGTCATGCACAGGCTTCTTATTGTGGTGGCTTCTCTTGTTGTGGAGCACAGGATCTAGGCACACAGGCTTCAGTAGTTGCAGCACACGGGCTCAGTAGTTGCGGCGCGTGGGCTCTAGAGTGCAGGCTCAGTAGGTGTGGCACACGGGCTTAGTTGCTCCGCAGCATGTGGGATCTTCCTGGACCAGGGCTCAAACCCGTGTCCCCTGCATTGGCAGGCAGATTCTTAACCACTGCACCACCAGGGAAGTCCCAGGATGCACCTACACATCATTATCACCCAAAGTCCATAGTTTACCTTAGGGTTCACTCTTAGTGTTGTATATACTATGGGTTTGGATAAAAATATAATGACATATATCCATTATTCTAATATACAGAGTATTTTTACTACCTTAAAAAGTCTCTGTGCTCTGCCTATCATCTCCCCTCCCCTGCCCGGCAAACACTGATCTTTTTATTGTCTCTATAGTTTTGCCTTTTCCAGAATGTCATATGGTTGGAATTACACAGTATGTAGTCTTTTTTTTTTTTTTTGCGGTATGCGGGCCTCTCACCGTTGTGGCCTCTCCCGCTGCGGAGCACAGGCTCCGGACGCACAGGCCCAGCGGCCATGGCTCACGGGCCCAGCCGCTGCGCGGCATGCAGGATCCTCCCGGACCGGGGCACGAACCCGTGTCCTCTAGCATCGAACTCTCCCCCGCCCCTGCAGGCGGACTCGCAGCCACTGCGCCACCAGGGAAGCCCCTGTAGTCTTTTTAGATTGGCTTCTTTCACTTAGTAATATGCATTTAGCTTCCTCCATGTCTTTGGGGGCTCATTTCTTTTTGGTGCTGAATGGTATTTCATTGTCTGGATGTACCACAGTTTATCCATTTACCTACTGAAGGACATCATGGTTGCTTCCAAGTTTCGGCAGTTATGAATGAAACTGCTATAAATATCCATGTGGATATCCGTGTGGACATAAGTTTTCACGTTCTTTGGGTAAATACCGAGGAGTATGATTGCTAGATCATATGGTAAGAGAATGTTTAGTTTTATAAGAAACCACCAAACTGTCTTCCAAAGTGGCTGTACCACCCTTTTCTTGTCTTGTTGCATTAGCAAGGACTTCAGTTCCACGTTGAAAAGAAGAGCTGAGAGGGGACAACATCGTTGTCTTAAAGCTTTGAGTTTCTCACCATGAAGTCTGATATTAGTTGTACTTTTTTTGTAGATAGTCCTTATCAAGTTGAGAAAGTTCCCCTCTACTTCTAGTTCACTGAGAGTTTTTATCACTAATGAGTGTTGGATTTTGTCAAATGCTGCTTCTGCATCTATTGATATAATCATGTGGTTTTTCTTTTTCAGTTGGTCAGTGTAATGGATTATGCTGATTGATTTTCAGATGTTGACCCAGCCTTGCATATCTGTGATAAATCCTACTTGGTCATGGTGTATAATTCTTTTCAGACTTTTTTGGATTCGATTTGTTAATATTTTGTTGAGGATTTTTGTACATACGTTCATGAGAGAAATTGGTCTGTAATTTTCTTATTATGTCTTTATCTGGTTTTGGTATTAGGGTAATGTCAGCCTCATAGAATGAGTTAGGGATTATTCCCTCTGCTACTGTTCTCTGAAAGAGATTGTAGAGAATTGGTATAATTTCTTTCTTAAATGTTTTGTAGAAATCACCCATGAACCCATCTCAGCCTGTTGCTTTCTGTTTTGGAAGGTTATTAATTATGGATTCAATTTCTTTATGATCTATATGATTTAAAAAATTAATTACAAGTATTACTTTGATAAACACAACAATATTTTTTAATGTGAAATTTAAAAAAAAACCAACAAATTTCTAACAATGCTGGCAGTCACTGTCTACTGAGCATGATGAACTAGATGTTCACAAATAGGACACGGAGATTTATCCCAGTGATTTTCCTTGCACAGTTCAATAAAGATCAATCTGATATTGACCAATTACTGGTAGAAGTTCTCAGGGAAAGAAACCTGAGTAAGTAGGTGGCACAAGGAGCCAGTTCTCATTTGCTACCTTATTGAGGAAACTAAGACTGTTCTTAAATGGAAAAGAGCTGAAAACATTTTCCATAACATTTGCCTCATTAAAGTGAGGCTAACTGCTAAACTTTGCTTCTTGGTTCATATTTCATTAATTAAAATACTTTACAGATAAAGATACTGATATAATTATGTCATTAAGAAGAACAGTACATTAATGATTCTATATTTGTTTTTTTAATATCAAAGGTTATTCATGTGAATTGAAGGTTTCTAACATGGTTGATGCCCTAAATGTAAAGTCACATTTTTGGAGCTTGTTTCTAAGGTGTAAAGGATGACCTATAAAGTGTAAACACACTTTTTTGTAGTATCTACTGGAACTGCCAAAATCCTCTAAAATACAAATGAAAGCATCTGAAACAAAAGCTTCAACATCAAAAATCAGTAGAAAAATACTCACAGAAAGAGGAATGGGAGAAAATAGCCTGAGACCAATAAAAAAAAATGTAATAGTACAAAAAGAACAAAGCCAAAACCAACTGTAGAAATACAAATTTCAAGCAGAATGTTAGATCTGCTTGGGATCTCTAGAAGAGATCTAGAGGAAAAACAGATTAGGATAAAACTACTTTAATGTGTTTGTAAGTGCTATAAAAATTAAGATAATACTTAAATGTTTTATGCTTAGTAAAAGTATATAACTATATAATTAAGTCTATACTATAGCCAATCAGTAATGCCAAAGATTAATTGAAAAATCAAATTCAAGACACGGAAGGACTGAGTAAGAGAGTTATGGTATTACCAGCACAATTATTGACCTAAGCATTAGGACACGGCAATACAATTGTAGATTTTTTTTTAAACTTTTTTATTGGAGTATAATTGCTTTACAATGGTGTGTTAGTTTCTGCTTTATAACGAAGTGAATCAGTTATACATATACATGCATCCCCATATCTCTTCCCTCTTGCATCTCCCTCCCTCCCACCCTCCCTATCCCACCCTTCTAGCTGGTCACAAAGCACTGAGCTTATCTCCCTGTGCTATGTGACTGCTTCCCACTAGCTATCTATTTTACATTTGTACATATTTGGACATATATACACTACCACTCTCTCTTTGTCCCAGCTTACCCTTCCACCTCCCCATGTCCTCAAGTCCATTTTCTAGTAGGTCTGCATCCTTATTCCTGTCTTGCCCCTAGTTCTTCATGACCCTTTTTTTTTTTAGATTCCATATATGTGTGTTAGCATACAGTATTTGTTTTTCTCTTTCTGACTTACTTCACTCTGTATGACAGACGCTAGGTCCATCCATCTCACTACAGATAACTCAATTTTGTTTCTTTTTATGGCTGAGTAATATTCCATTGTATGTACATGCCAACAACTGTAGATTAAAAAGAATTTCTGAGGAAGTACTAGACTAGCAGCTTAATCAGGGTTGTAATGAGGAGCATTTCCTAGAATTGGAAACAAAAATAAGCCGAGCTTGAAGTTCAAAAATGTTCCCAGTGTCCTGTCAAATATTATCGTTTAAAACAAGAAATCTGAATAAATATTTTAAATTGTTGAACTTTAATAATAAAGAACGTTTTTGGCAACCAAGAAGGGATAGTTAACATTTAAAGAAATACCAAATAGAATTATTTTGGAACTTGGAATCTACATAAAAGGCCATAGGGCTTCCCCGGTGGCACAGTGGTTAAGAATCCGCCTGCCAATGCAGGGGACAAGGGTTCGAGCCCTGGTCCAGGAAGATCCCACATGCTGCAGAGCAACTAAGCCCGTGTGCCCAGCTACTGAGCCTGCACTCTAGAGCCCGCGAGCCACAACTACTGAGCCCGAGGGCCACAAAAACTGAAGCCCACACACTTAGAGCCCGTGCTCTGCAACAAGAGAAGCCACCCAATGAGAAGCCCGCACACCACAACGAAGAGTAGCCCCCGCTCGCCGCAACTAGAGAAAGCCCGCACAGCAACAAAGACCCAACGCAGCCAAAAATAAAAATAAATTAATTAATTTAAAATAAATAAATAAAAGGCCACAGGGACTTAAATCAGTATCCTTAAGATACATAAAGCTAATATGTCTCATCAATGTTGAGAAATCGTGATAATTATAACAGCTTCCGTTCACTGTACCTTACCTGTGTGACAAGTACAGTTCTAAGTCTTTTTACTCATTTAATTATCAAAACATAGATGAGTTAGATCAGTACTGCCCTTAGACCTGGGCAAGAGGGCTCTGCCTGGGCCTCTAGAAGCTTCTCTCTGCTCATAATTTACACCATTTAGGCACCAGGGAAATGCTTCTCCACATCACTTATACTATGTCCTCAACACAAAAGGTGATCGCTTCAGAAAGCTGTGCCGACATTGGAAACGTGGTTTTAGACTTTGCAGAGGATTTCACTGATGTAAACATGCAGGTAAACAAAAACAAATGAACTTATCAAGTCCTGCCTTTCAGATAGCGTGGATGCAATAGAATCTTACAAAACGAAATAGCTTTTTCCCAGTAGTTTCCAGTGTCCATTTTCCCTCCTCTTTGTGTTCTAATCAGTAGTTCTGGAGATACTCACAAATTATATAACTTCAACATTGCTGCAGGTGCACATGGCAGCTGGGGAACATTTTTCGTTATTAAGCAATTCATACTCCTCGACATTTATATAAGTAGTTTTCCATTTTGCACGTCAGAAGCAGGATATCGATTCTTTCTGTTAGCACATTGAATGTGGGTATTGGATAGTTTGATGTTTTGCTTTTATAAAAAGATCCTTAAGATTTCATTAAAGTTTCAAAAAATTAAATGGGGAGCTGTACTTCACCTCATGATGTAGGAAGTCCCAAGAAAAAGCTAGGTAACCTACAAAATCATAACTTTTCTTGAGCCCAGGAGAACTGTGGTCACAAGTCAACCAACGTCACTGAAGTCCAAAGAGTGGCAAGATTCTGCAAAGAGAGATGTGACCCCAAAACGATTTCACCTTTGACAGAGCATAGGGGTAGAGGCGGCCCTTACGCAAATGGGTAAGATGAAATCAGGTAAATTTTAATGAATTCTTAAAGACCAAGTGTGGGCTAGCATGTCAATTTATAATAGGTATAGCAGAGGACAACACAAAAATTATTCAAGAACAGCCAAAGTAAATAGACTCAAATGATTAATAGGTAATCTCCCCCTAACACACACTTTTGAAGACATGACTCCATATTATAGCAGTGTTTATGAACACAGTGAAAGACGAAAAGAAATTATAATACCCAGCTGGACAAGCGGTCTGAAGGCTGACATTCTCATGCACTGCTGGAGGAAGGGTCTACTGAAGACAAGTTGGCAAGATCGTAAAAATATACATCTCTTTGATTGAGTAATTCCAGTTTCAGAAATTTATCATGTGATGATAATAAAAATATGTAGAGGGATTTACTTACAAAATTGTTTATATTTGTTAGGGTCCTAGCAAGAAACAGATGGCACACTTAAACTGGATAAGTGGAGAGAATGTAACGAAGGACTATTTCCAAAGACATGAGTCAGATTCAGGGAAGCCTACAAGGGTCGGTGGAGTACTTGGGCTAGCAGTGATGGGGGCGCCACCCTACGCATGAAGGTGCAAAGGAAGGGACTGTTACAGGAGCCCAGGGAGAGTAGCTGTAGGACAGAACCTCCCACCAGATGAATTCAAGTTCTTATGTTCATGGACACCACCATCTAGTAACCCTTCAGGGAGGACCTGGGGAGATAAATACGCTTGTGTCCCTCTTCTTCTGCTGTCTGATTTCTTGCTGGTACCTCCCATTGATCAAACCCACAGGAGAGGGAGGAAGGTCAACGATGCAGTCTTGCAAAGGTCAGCTTCCTGAAGCAAATAGCATGATGGAGACGGGTAGAGGCTGAACATGGGCTAATAAAATATCTAGCACAATGTCTGATGCAGCACTACTTATGGTGGTAAAATACTGGAAACCACCTATGTGTCCAGCATTAGGGAATTTGCTGAACAACTTAAGATAGGTTCATATATGGGAATACAACGCCACCATTAAAAATGATGTCCTGGAAGTATTTACTAAGGTGAAAAAAGATGCTCATAATATATTGTTGAATGAAACAAAATTTTCTGTACAGTCTGGTTCCAATTTTATATCAGTATTCTGTGTGTGTGTGTGTGTGTGCGTGCATTTATGCATTTGAAGTGTCTGGAAGAGCGTATGGTCTAATGTTAACAGTGCTTCTTTTGGAGTGGTGAGATTACAGATAATTTTAATATTCATAACTTTGCTTCTTGGTATAGTCTGCTTTTTTTTTTTTTTTTTTTTTTGCGGTACGTGGACCTGTCACTGTTGTGGCCTCTCCCGTTGCGGAGCGCAGGCTCCGCGGCCATGGCTCACGGGCCCAGCCACTCCGTGGCATGTGGGATCTTCCCGGACTGGGTCACGAACCCATGTCGCCTGCATCGGCAGGCGGACTCTCAACCACTGCGCCACCAGGGAAGCCCCTATTCTGCTTTTTCTACAATGTGTAACAAAAAAAATTAAAGCTCCTTTTTAGAAAAATGAGAAATACGGCATAATCCCAACTTAATTCTGTGAGTTAAATAGGTGCTGTCCTTAACACTGACAAGGAAAAATCCTTAAAAATTCTATTAGAAGCCAATTTCATTTTTGAACATAGTTACAAAATTCTTAAATGAAATTCCAACAAAGAATTGAGCAATAATAATTATTGTATATAATTAGATGCCAATTATAATACTGAGTGACTTACCTGGTTATCTAACTTTTTCATACAGCACTATGAAGTAGGTATTAACATTTCCATTTTTAGGCGGGAAAACCAAGGCTCAGAAAAGTCATGACCAAAGTTACATGGCTATTAAACGATAAAACAGTATTCAAAGTCTTAAACCCTGTCTTTACCTAAACCCTGTGTTGTCAACCACAGTGTGACTAAGCCGAACTTATCTCCAAGCTTACAGGATGAGCAGATCACAAAGAAAACTCTGAATATATTACTTCATGTCAACAACAGAATGAATAGTGAACATCAGAAGATTATAGACACTGCACAGACATTGTATAATATTTAACGGACTCTCAGAAGCTAGAAGCAGGTAGATACTTTATTAACTTGGCATCTGTATCTTTAAAAACAAGTTAACGTGTACATCAACTATACTTCAATTTAAAAAAAGGTCATCACACTAACTATAAATTAACTGGTCACTGTCATAATTATTTAGAATACTTTTAGGGATTACTGTCATTGCTTTAAGATGGCAAAAGTGGTTAGAAAAAAAAAAAGATCAAAACATTTGTCTAGTAGCCTGATGGAAATTCAGTCATTAATTCAGTAAATATTTATTGGGAACATACTGTGTGTCAGGCACTGTACCAGGCATTGACCAATTAATGGCAAAGGATAATAATAGCTAACATTAAAGTAGAGCTTGCTATATGCTAGCTTTTTTCCTAAGCACTTTAGATATACCAACTTGTTTAATCCTTATACAACCCCAGGAGGCAGGTACTATTACAATTGTTCCATTTCATAGATGAGGACACTAAGGCACAGGGGCTAATGCATCATAGCTAATAAGTGATGGGGCTGTGACACAAGATACAGATAGTCCTAGCCTAAGGGTCTAAGCAATTAACCATTGTGTAAATACCCCTCTCTAAACAAGAAGTAATGGTCTCTGTCCTCATGGAGATTTATGATTTAATCGCAAACAAAGACATGAAACCAAACACAAAATTAAATACACAGTTTCAAATAGTAAATGCTAAGGAAGAAGAGACTAACAGGAATCGCTTACTTAGGTGGGGGCAGGGCAGTCAGGGAAGACTGGGCTGAGGAGGAGCCCATCAGATGAAGGGTGGGTGAAGGGCCAGGGCCAGTGGGAGAGCCCAGTAGGGGGCCCTGGGACGATGCCTGGAAGGATGGTCCCAGCGGCTGGATGTCCCTGCAGGAGTCTGTGAACATTTGCAGGTCATGCTGAGCAGCTGGTTTTATTTGAAGAGTGATGGGGAGCTTTTGAAGTTTTGTTTTTTTCGTTTTTGTTTGTTTGTTTGTTTTTTGCGGTACGCGGGCCTCTCACTGCTGTGGCCTCTCCTGTTGCGGAGCACAGGCTCCGGATGCGCAGGCTCAGCGGCCACGGCTCACGGGCCCAGCCGCTCCGCGGCATGTGGGATCTTCCCGGACCGGGGCACGAACCCGCGTCCCCTGCATCGGCAGACAGACTCTCAACCACTGCGCCACCAGGGAAGCCCTGAAGTTTTGTTTTTATATTAATGAAGTGTTTGTTTTCACTACAGATGTTTCATCTGCAGACGTCTTTTATTTTTTATTCACCTGATGGCTAATCCGTCCTGCACATGGGACTCACTCCAACATCTTCTGTGGTCACGGGTGATGGCGCCTGAGTTCCGCTCTGGCCTGAGTCTCAGGCAGACAGGCCCTCACACCCAAACCTGGATTTCAAGTTGATTCTCAGAAGTTTAGAGGGACACAGTACTGAGGGTGGTATGACGTAGTTACTATTATAATTATTCCCATTTTGCAGATGAGGAAACTCAGGTACAGGAAGTGGTGTTTGCCATAGATATCATCAAATGGCCATCATAGACCAAGTCCAGGATTTATTATTGAATCGGAATAGCGAGTTCTACATTGGCGGTTTCTGTATACTTAGTTTACCACACGGCAGTCATTGTACTTTTATTTCATGGTCAAGCTGTGCGGTCCAATATGGTGGCCACTAGCCACATGTGGATGTTCAACCTTAAATTCATTAAACTTAAACAACATTAAAAATTCAGCTCCTCAGTCACACTGGCCACACTTCGAGTGCTCATAGCTATTTGTGTCCAGCAGCTACTTCACTGGACGGCACAGACTTACAGAACAGTTCCATCATTGCATACAGTTCTTCTGGACAGCACTGATCTAGAAATGTCTTAATTTGCTCTTTTAAATGGTGAATGAGCTCCACACAGAGCTGTTTGTGGGCAGGTAATTTTATCATCCGGCTTCTCACAATTTTTATCCAGAGCCTATAAAATTCAAATTTTGTAAGCATATTTTATTCTTTGGAGATTGTCATTTCCTAAAGGGCAGAGATTGGTTCTTTCTCTTTTTCCGTGAAGAGCCTTTAAGTTTATTCACTAAATTTAATAAACTTTTGCTGATGCCAATTACTATAGCTTAACAAACTCTGCACGAGGCTGAGCTAATGTCATGTCTGAAGTGACCTTTTATGTTTTTTCTAAAATAAATTTATTTTATTTTTGGCAGCATTGGGTCTTCATCGAGGTGCGCGGGCTTCTCTTGTTGCGGAGCACAGGCTCTAGGCGCACGGGCTCAGTAGTTGTGGCTCACGGGCTCTAGAGCTCAGTCTCAGTAGTTGTGGCGCACGGGCTTAGTTGCTCCGCGGCATGTGGGATCTTCCCAGACCAGGGCTCGAACCCCTGTCCCCTGCATTGGCAGGCGGATTCTTAACCACTGCGCCACCAGGGAAGCCCTCTTTTATGTTTTTTGAACAATCTCTTTTATTTATTTATTTTTGGCTGTGTCAGGTTTTAGTTGCAGCACGCGGGATCTTTCGCTGTGGATCTTGGGCTCTTCGTTGCAGTACGCAGTGTGGCGTGCGATCTTCAGAGTGCGCGGGCTCATTAGTTGCGTTGCAGGCTTAGTTGCCCCACGGCATGTAGGATCCTAGTTCCCTGACTAGCATTGGAAGGTGGATTCTTAACCACTGGACCACAAGGGAAATCCCTTTAAGCAATCTCTTGTTGCTAGTTCATACTATATAGCACAGGAATCAGCATTTCTTGACATACTTTGAAGTCTGAGACGTTACTCTGTCAGTGTAAGGATGGATAAGTAGATGCCATGGTACATTCTTCTGGCTCTGGTACCAAAGGACTATGGACAAACTCATGTTCCCCTAATTAATTAATTAGCTTAATTGTTGATGGGGGCAGGGATGGGTGAGGTGAGGAAAGAGACTGGCTTTGAACTTGGTTCTTGTACCTCCAAGTATTAATTGAGCCCCACAACCTGCCAAGCATTGCACTAGACACCCAGGAATAAAGGGGTGAAAACAAGAAGGTCTCTGCCCTTGAAGAACTTACAAACATATGAAGATTTACTCCACATGGACAGTGCAGTGACCAAGGTATCCCAGGGGCTGTGCACAGAGGAAGGGCAACACACCCAGGTTGGGGAGGTCAGGGATGGATGAGTGGAGAAGTGATGCACACAACTACAGGGGCTCAAGAGCAGAGATCTCTCCTAAGAAGGGTATCCCTCTAGGGATCTGAGTGAGGAAAGAGTTTTCCAGAAAAGCAGGGAGGTTAAGACATATCCATAGAGTGGGTTTGGCTTTCCTTATGCATGTGATTGATCCGCACTCATGACCAGAGGGAAGAACGAGGAACTGAGCTAGGGTATCATCATCATTCTCCTTCTGAACTTGAGCCAGAGTCCATGAGTTTTAGAACCCAGTCAGATGTGAGTTGCAGTTAGTAAAATGCCAGAGAAGGAGGGTGATTCTTTCACCAACTGCTGCCACGATTCTCCTGTGGATTTTTGGCACGTCTTAGGAGAGCTGCCCGTGGGTTTGGGGCTATATTAGGAAATGGCCATGGAGGGTGTGGGCAGAGGATTGAGCCAGTTGATCTGTGACAGTTTGTGTGTGTGGCGGGGAGGGGATTGGGGGAAGGAGGTAAGGGAAAATGCAACAGAGAGGTGAGGCCTGGAAACCTGCTTCAGGAACATTCTTACTTGCCATTAAGGCCACCAGACTGTGCAAGACGGACAGACGTCTCCAGTCCAATCCATCCAAGACAAGGATCTTGGTTTTAAACCTTGTATCTTCGGTCATGGGCACTTTGTGGATCTCTCTCTTTCCATTGGCTTCCCTTTTTTTTTTTTTTTTTTTGCGGTGCGCGGGCCTCTCACTGTTGTGGCCTCTCCCGTTGCGAAGCACAGGCTCCAGACGCGCAGGCTCAGCCGCCATGGCTCACGGACCCAGCCGCTCCGCGGCATGTGGGATCTTCCCGGACCGGGGCACGAACCCGTGTGCCCTGCATCGGCAGGCGGACTCTCAACCACTGCGCCACCAGGGAAGCCCCATGGCTTCCCTTTTGATAGGCAGGAGGTCGTTCTTAGGGATTGAGGTAAATCGAGGTAGTTATTTGGTTTGTATCATGGCAGGTCTAAACTCTTTGCTTGCTACAATCTGACCATACTTGCTCTTTTCCCAAATTTCTCTAAATAGCTCTTTCTCCAGTTAAGCAAGTGGCCCCATCCTGTGCCCACATTCTGTTCATTTCTACCTTCTTGCCTTTGCAATTTCTACCTTGCCTTTCTTTGCCTTGTCTCCCTACCTTTCTTTTCTCTGCAATACCCTCTCTCCTTTTCTTCCTCTTTCCTTTCGCAAACTTTACCATTGTTCTGATTGTTCAAGACCCAGCTTAAGCCCCATGTAGTCCATGAAAACTTCCCTACCTACTCTAGGCCACGCTGATCTTTTCCTTTTTTTTTTTTTCAATTTTCCAAAAAAAAAAAAAATCCCAAATTTATACTCCAAATCCTGCCAGGTAACACTGAGACTTAGGGTGTTGAAGAGGGAGAAATCACTTTAAAGACCACCTAAGCCCTTCATCTTGCCCCATCATCATCTGTCCTTTCCTCTCTTCTCTTGGAGGAAGACTTTTTTATTTTTATTTTTTGCGGTACGCGGGCCTCTCACCGTTGTGGCCTCTCCCGTTACGAAGCACAGGCTCCGGACGCGCAGGCTCAGCGGCCATGGCTCACGGACCCAGCCGCTCCGCGGCATGTGGGATCTTCCTGGATCAGGGCACGAACCCGTGTCCCCTGCAGCGGCAGGCGGACTCTCAACCACTGCGCCACCAGGGAAGCCCGAGGAAGACTTTTTTATTGAAAGCACAAATATAACAACATCAAAGGACAGAATGCTCATAATCTCATCATCTTAATACAGCAATTTTAAGTTTTATACAATTCCTTTCAAGTCATACTCATTGCTTTGTCAATTCATAAACCATTTTATATTTAGTTTTTCTCCATTTAACCCAAACACATCTTATGTTTCCTCACAGTTATTGTAACAGAAGCATAACGTTGCCTCTTGTTACTGTAATGTAATTAATTGCATCAAGCCACTCTCCTGATACTGGGCCGCGGGTTACTGGCTCTACCTTTTCTAAAGAATTACATGTTTCTCTTAATTCCATCTCCTCTGACCTCTGAGAATTTACTCTGTCAATTATCTTTCCCTTGCATTTTTTAAAATAGATTTTATTTATTTATTTACTTATTTATTTTTGGCTGTGTTGGGTCTTCGTTGCTGCGCTCAGGCTTTCTCTAGGTGCGGCGAGCCGGGGCTACTCTTCGTTGTGGTGCGCAGGCTTCTCACTGCGGTGGCTTCTCTTGTTGCGGAGCACAGGCTCTAGGTGCATGGGCTTCAGTAGTTGTATTTCACGGGCTCTAGAGCTCAGGCTCAGGAGTTGTGGTGCATGTGCTTAGTTGCTCCGCGGCATGTGGGATCTTCCCTGACCGGGGCTCGAACCCGTGTCCCCTGCATTGGCAGGCGGATTTTTAACCACCGCGCCACCAGGGAAGCCCCTCCCTTGCATTTTATTCTCTCGCTGTCTTCAGACACCTTCTGTTGTACCTACGGGGATGTTCAGGCTTATCTATCCTAAAACATATCTCAACCCTGCCAGATAACCTTTCTCTGTAGCCTCCATTATTTCCCAACCAGCTCATTCTTTTACTCTTGTTATTACCCTTCTCCATCCCCCATTTCAACAGAAAATTTCTTTTTAATGACCATGTCATCGAGTCCAAAGAGATCTTCTCAGTCCTATTGTCCCTGACATTGACCATGGCCTTCTGAAACGGCCCTCTAGGCCCTTGGTGACATCACATTTCAGTCGTTCTCCTCAGCTTTCTCTCAGAGTCTTTCCCTGCCTTTTTCATTGCCTCCTCTTCCGTTTTTTCAACATGAAGGTCTTTATCAAGGGCCTGTCTTCAGCCCTCTTCTCTGCTTTCCTCTCTTCCCAGGCATACTCATTCACTGTCACATCTTTAGCTAATAATTCTGTGCAAATGATTTCCATATCTGTACTTTTAGCCCTACCTGCCTTATCTCCCAAGCCTGAGGCTCACCTCCACCACCCACCACTCGTGCTAACATCACTCCCTGGGTGTTGGCCCAGCTCCCCGCAGCGCATTCAACACCCAACCTTTTTCGTCCTCCACCCCAGCCTCTCCACTGGCTTCCTTTGATCTACCCTTGAACATATGGCCTCAAAACCTCTGAATCATCTTTTATTCTTTTCTCTCCTCATATTTCATGAGCTGATTTAACATCCAGAATGTGTCTCATCCATTTTCTGATTTCCCCTCAAACTCACAAAGTTTTTAGTTAAAAAAAGTTTAAATACAAAAGCAGTATGCTTGTGTTAAAAATGCAAATGATGTAATATTATTATAGTCAGATGCATTCAGATATAGAGTAACAAATGAATGTTCCTCTCCATGAAAGTGAACATTTCTGTTCAAATATTTACTCCTCAACCCCTCTCCCAATTCTATTTCTTTTCCCACTGGGAAAGTGGATTTCCAATCAATACTTTTTTTTTCATGAATGGAATTACACTATACTGTAATCTTGCTTTCTCCCCTCCCTCATGTGATGGATAGATCTTACAGGGAACAGAATAGAAAGTCCAAAAATAGACCCACATGTACATTGTAATAAATTTTGAAAAAGTATAAAATTGATTCAATGGAGAAATGATAGTCTTTTCAACAAATAGTGCTATAATAACTGGACACCTTATGCAAAAAGTTAACTTCAAACTTTATCTAGCAAAATATATAAAAGTTGACTCAGATGAGTTGTAGAGCTAAAACATTACATTTCTAGAAGGAAACATAGGAGAAAATATTTGTGACCTTGGGTTAGATAAAAATTTTCTTAGGACATAAAAAGCATAAGCCAAAAAAAATTACAAATTGGACTCCATCAAAGTTAAAAACTTATGCTTTTCAAAAGATACTATTAAGAGAATAAAAAGATGGGCTTCCCTGGTGGCGCAGTGGTTGAGAATCTGCCTGCCAATGAAGGGGACATAGGTTGGAGCCCTGGTCCGGGAGGATCCCACATGCCGCGAAGCAAGTAAGCCCGTGCACCACAACTACTGAGCCTGCATGCTGCAACTACTGAAGCCCACGCGCCTAGAACCCGTGCTCTGCAACAAGAGAAGCCATCGTAGGGGCTTCCCTGGTGGCGCAGTGGTTGAGAGTCCGCCTGCCGATGCAGGGGACACGGGTTCGTGCCCTGGTCCGAGAAGATCCCACATGCCGCGGAGCGGCTGGGCCCGTGAGCCATGGCCGTTGAGCCTGCGCGTCCGGAGCCTGTGCTCCGCAACGGTAGAGGCCACAGCAGTGAGAGGCCCGCGTACCGCAAAAAAAAAAAAAAAAAAAAAAAAAAAGAGAAGACATCGCAGTGAGAAGCCCACGCTTCACAACGAAAAGTACCCCCGCTCGCCACAACTAGAGAAAGCCCACACGCAGCAGCGAAGACCCAACACAGCCAAAAATAAATAAATAAAATAATAATTTTTAAAAAATCTTAAAAAAAAAGAGAGAATAAAAAGACAAGCTATGGGGACTTCCCTGGCAATCCAGTGGTTAAGACTGTGTGCTTCCACTGCAGGGGACACAGGTTCGATCCCTGGTTGGGGAAATAAGATACTGCCTGCTGCACGGTGTGGCCAAAAAAAAAAAAAAAAAAAAAAGACAAGCTATGGACTAAGAGAAAATATTTGCAAAAATACTTATCTGAAAAAGAGTTTATATCCAGGATATGTAAAGATACTTACAACTTGATAATAAGAAAACAATGCAATTATAAAATTAGTAAAAGATTCAAACAGGCACTTCAAGAAAGAAATATTAATGGAAAGTAAGCACATAAAATGTTGCTCAACATCATTAGTCATCAGGAAAATGCAAATTATAGACCACAACAAGGTATCACTGCATGGCTACTAGAATGATTCAAATTAAAATGACTGATAAAACCAAGAGCTAACAAAGACGTGGAACAACCAGAACTCTCATACGTTGCTGGTGAGAATGTAAAATATTATATCCACTTCGGAAGACAGTTTGGCAGTTTTATATAAAGTTAAACATACATTTGCCACATGACGTAGCAATTCGAATCCTAGGTTTTTACTTAAGAGAAATGAAAATGGGCTCACACAAAGACCTGGAAGCAAATGTTTATAGCAGCTGTATTCATAACAGCCAAAACAAAACAGAATTGAAGACAACCCAAATGTCCCTCAGTTGGTGAGTGGATAAACAAATGGTGGTATAGCCACTCAGTGGGATACTAGTTAGCAATAGAAAGGGACAAATTACTGATGTATGCAACAACTTGGATGAATCACAAGACATTATGCTAAGTAAAGGAAACTAGACACAAAAGGCTACGTACTGTGTTATCCCATTTATATGAAATTCTGGGAAAGGCAAAGCTATAGAAACAGAAATCAGATTGGTGGTTGCCAGGGATTGGGGTAGGGGCAGGGGATAGACTGTAGGCTGGCACAAGGGAACTTTTTAGGGCAATAGGAAAGTTCCATATCTTGAATGTAGTGACAGTTACTCATGTCAAAACCCATTGAGCTGTACGTACACTTTAAAAAAAGGTAAATTTTATCTGATTGAATTATTTGGCTGAATTTACCTGTCTGAATTAAGCCTGGCTAAAAAGAAAAGAAAAGAAAGAAGGAAGGAAGGAAGGGAAAGAAAAGCAAACGCAAAAGCAAAAAAAAAAAAAAAATATATATATATATATACATATTGAAGTGGAATTTTCTGCACCAGATGGTGAGCTGATTTTAAATTCTGATAGATAAGGCTAAATCATCCTCCCAAATGGCTATACCAATTTACACCTCCACCACTAGAATCTGAGAGTGCCTATTTCCCCATACTCTGGCACAAATGGATATAATCAATTTTTTAAAATGTCTATTTGATGGTGAAAAACCTTATGATTCTTGATACTTCAGTCATGCACTGCTAAGATCTTATCCTAATTGGGTCTCTCCACTTGTAGTCTTTTCTCTCTCCAAATCATCTTATATATTGTTAATAGAGTAATCCTTCTTGTGCTTAGTTCTAATATCTCCAAAAATTATTAATGATACCCCATTGCCTACAAAGTTAAATCTAGACCCTTTAGCCAGATGTTTGAGTCCTTATTCTATCGCAGCTTCCCTTTTCTCTCTTCTCTACTTCACCTAAGTGTCTGTCTTATTTTTCTAGATCAGGATCTTAGTTCCCTGACCAGGGATTGTACCTGCGACCCCTGCATTGGAAGGCAGAGTCTTTACCACTGGACTACTGGGGAAGTCCCCTGAGCTCCATGTTTTTAGATTTCATAAATAAGTGAGATCATACGGTATTTGTCTTTGACATATTTCACTTAACATAATGCCCCTAAGGTCCATCCACGTTGTTGCAAATGACAGGATTCTCTTCTTTTTCATAGCTGAATAATATTCCTCTGTGTGTGTGTGTGTGTGTGTGTGTGTGTGTGTGTACTACATTTATCCATTCACCTGTTGATGAGTGCTTAGGTAGTTTCCCAGTCTTGGCTATTGTGAGGAATGCTACACTGAGCGTGGGAGTACAGATATCTCTTCACAATAGTGATTTTCTTTGGATATTCACCAAAGAGTTGTGGTGCACGGACTTAGTTGCTCCGCGGCATATGGGATCTTCCCGGACCAGGGCTCGAACCCGTGTCCCCTGCATTGGCAGGCAGATTCTTAACCACTGAGCCAACCAGGGAAGCCCCTCAGCCATATTCTGAGGGAGGGCTATTTCTGATTCTCCAACAATCTTACCACCAGGCAAGAAGCCTAGTTGGGCTGACGCTGCAAGGCTGGGCCCAGCAGGGCAAGCGGACTGGAGAGCAACGTGCATCCTTTTGTTAATGTGGATGATTCACATTTTCCACTGTCCACTATAGCTTCCTGGCAATACCATAGTGTCCCCAATTCACACCTTTCATAACCTGATTGGTGCAAGCATTCCAATGGGATGGCGATATCCAAAACTGCCAATTCCATGTTCCTAGGCCTTTAACCCCCCCCGGGCGTCCTCGGAGCTCGATGCCCGGCGCATAGCAGGTACTCGACAAATGTTAACTCCCTCCGTTGCTTTCCTGATCCCAGCCACCCACCCTGAACTCTACCCCGCCAAATGCTGATCCTTTGACACTCTCTTCACCTCCCAAGCGCGTTGCTTTCCCTAAAAGGGCCTAAACGTGTGTGGGTCTCTCCAGCTCTGCTTCAATTCGATTCTGCAGGCGCCTTCTGCAGGCCTACTATGTGCGCGGTTTGCGGGTTTCCCAAACTCAGAGCATCCTGCATGTTCCTTTCCCAATGACCTGGACAGGAGGCAAGACCTCTAGACGGGAGGCAGGATGGGTAGAGCTGTGTGCGCCTTTTCTCGCCTCCTCTACTGCACGTCGAGCTCCTGGGAAGGGAACCCGACCTTTCCCTCGCTTTGTCCCCGAAGGCTGTCCTACCAACGCAGGCGCCCCACTCACACCTGCTGCCCCGCACAGACTCAAGCCAGAGGAGGAGCGAGAAGCCCGTCACGTTCGCGCCGGCCAGGTTTTCCGGCTCTGACCCCTCCTCGTGGGCCTCCCTCCCGGCGGGCGCCCCCGGGGGCGGGACGCGCCGGGCCATCAGGGCGACGGACCGGGTGTTCCGTGCGGGTCGGGGCGGCGCCGGCCGCCGGCCGGGCCCAGGCCTCCAGCGTCCCGCGCGTCCCCACCCAGGAGGCGGATCCCGGGGGCGGGCCGGGCTTCGACCCCGCGCCGCGCAGCCCCCGTGCGCCCGCGCCCCGCGCCTGCCGCTTGCAGCCCCGCAGGCAGGAGCCCGGCCGGCCGGGAGGTGGTGCTCGCCTGCCCGCGCCCGGGCCCGCGCGTTGCCGGGCAGCGGCTTGGAGGCTCCGAAGGGGGCGGAGCGGGGAGGCCGGCGTGCGGCTGGCTGCCCCCGTCCGTCCGCGGTTCCGGCCCCCGGCCAGCCCCCGCCTCGCCGGCCTCCCTCCGCGCCGGTGCGGGGCACCCCGTCCCAGCAGTCGCCGCCGCAGCGGCCGCCCCTCCCGGGCCTGAGAGCGCTGAGCCGCGAGGCCGGGCCGGGTCGCCGACCGGGACAGCCAGAGGCGCGGCGCCGACGCCGAGGCGCGGCCATGGAGGGGAAGACCCGCGCCGGGGTCGCGCTGGTCCCGGGGCCGAGCGACCGCGGGCCTTCCGCCCGCCGCGCCCGCCGCCGCCGCCGCCGCCGCCGCTCGGGGCTGCTGCTCCCCGGCCTCTGGCTGCTGCTGCTGGCCCGGCCGGCCTCGTGCGCCCCAGGTAAGCACCGCGGAGACCCTCCGGCGCGACCCTGCCTTCCTTCATTGCTGCTATTTTCAAAATCCGGCTTTCCCCGCCCATCCTCTTTTATTCTCCACCGCTCCCTCGCCCTCCTTTCTTGAGATGCTTTTCCATTCTTGTTGGGCCCAGCAAATAAAGACACGCAGAAAATAATACGAAAAAGCAAGCGGGTTCTGGCCAATCTTGCTGAAGGTCTGCAAAGCTATTCTGTTATCCAGGGAGCCTGTGGCGGGTCTGGTGGCTTCATCTCAGAATGTGCCTTTATTTTCCCTGCAAAACGCAGGCACTGGAATTGTATTTGTGCATGGCTATATGAATATGGTTACATCAAATTTTTGGAAATACTTTATTGTCGGGGCGAAGGGGTACATTCGGTGTGTTTGCTTGAAGACAGTATTGCATTACTCTGGGTGGCCCTGCTTCCCCCCGATGCAGGCAGCTGGCGGTGTCCCCCAGTGCACCAGGACACAAAGAACATTCAAAGAGTATCTCTTGGAAAGCGCCCTGGCCATGGATCTTTCCAGGGAAATAGCTATTGCTGTTACTTCTGCAAAGGCATTAATCCAACAGAATGTGAAAATATTGTGATTCTTAAGTGTCAGGGCATGAAAGGAGTAAGGGTTGTTTTTATAATAGATGCAGTTTACTGACTGTTAGCGTGGAATTAGGAGGCATGATTTATGAAGAAGCATGTGGGCGGGTTTTGTTGTTGAGGAAATGATTTAATTCATATTGCTTCTCTGAAATGTTTATTTGTCCACCCCGAGCCTACACAGAGGATGGTCTGGAAACCATCTCTGAGATGACATGCTGCAAGCCAGTGATTGCCCCAGCACACACACACTTGACCACTTTGGGGGCAGGAAAGGTGGAGTGAGCAGTGCGCAGAGCTGCTGCACACTGAACAAAACCAGAAAGCCATGGAAGCCACTCCAAATCCTCCCTTCTCATGGGAGCAGTGCCAGAGGACTGGCAAGTGGCTTTGGAAGGAAATGGAACACATTTGAAGGTGTCCCTGGACCTCACTGTCAGAATTATACCCAGTGCCAGATAGAGGATGGGACAAAAAAGCATAGGAAGGGACTTAAGGGATCATAGAATGGAACTGCTCCTCTGACTGAAGAGGAAACTGACAGAGAAGTGACTTGCTCAAGGTCACAGGCTAGTTGGTGCAGACTCATCTCTTTTCCATTCTCCTTACGGCTCTTAACCCGTGGACTTCTGCACACCTGAGACCTCCTCATAGATTTCCCATAACTGGGTAGAGCCCTGCTCAGGGAGTCACACCAGAGCTGGGGGGACAAAATGGGTCTCTTTCATGCAGTACACAGAGAGTGTAAACAGCTTTGTCTGACCTAGCTCCTCAGCTCCCAGTCCTGCCTCTGAGCGTTCTAGCCTGTGTGTCCAGAGGAGCGGAGACCCAGAGCTTTCCACGGGAAGAGGTAATCATGAAGAGGGCTCTTGGCGTTAGTCAACAAAGCAAGCCCATCTGATACTCATGGATTCATCTGCTGGGGGACGTGGCAAGCTAATTGTTCCCATTTACGGAGTGCTTGCTGTACGCCAGGTGCTGCATTTTACTTACATGATCCGATCACACTCATTTTACAGATGAGAAAACTAAGGCTTCAGGAGTTTAGGTTAGTTTGACTCCAGACTCTACGCATGTAACCTCTCTTCAGCTTCGCCATGTGAACATGGCCATCTGGATTTGCTGCAGATGTTGTGGATAATATAAGTAATTCTCTTGATAAATTTAGAATAAATGGAGCTGTTTGTACTGTTCCTCCATAACTTTCTCGTCGGTGCAAGTCTGTTCCTGTTCCCCCTTAAACCCCAAATACAAATATTCAACCTGGTGACTTGAAATTATATTTCCGCTCTAGAGCTGACAGCACGGAAGCAGAGACTTCTTCATGGGTTGGTGTATTGGGCTCCCCTGGTTGAGGCACGCAAAAAATAATAACCATAAAGCTGCTTCTAGTCTGGGTCATAGGATAGGAACTGAGAAGGGGAGGGACACAGCGCCGGTCCCCAAGGATCCAGGTGGAGACCCAGAGCAGCGCATAAGCAGGTGCCGACCCCTGCACGGACTGTCCCCGGATAGGAGAGGCAGTGAGTGAAAGGGCTCCTTAAGGAAGACCTCTTAAAGGTGGCCCCGATCCACTTGAAGGCTGAGAGGAGTGATATTGGTGGAGGGTGGCTTCCTGATGTAGGATAGCTGGGCATGGTGAGTGGCAGGTGATCCTGAAGAGATGCTGCATTTCAGTCCACGTCTTGTCTCTGTGCCACCAGGACCCTCTGGCTCCTCTTCCTGAGTGTTGTATTTTCACCATTGGAGCGGGGCTGGGGAGGCTTTGCCGAACATGCCGTGGTAGTTCTCTTTCTGAAGAGTAAGTGGTATTAGTCAGAAAGTGGCATGTCTTACTCCTGCCTTGGGTCTCCTAGATGAGGCTGTAGTCCCTTCTGTGGCTGTCTGCAAACTCGCGTCTCCTTCCGCAGGTTTGTCTTTCCTTGTTAACTTTTGTTAAATGGAGTCCACCCTCCAGTTGCTCCCCTTATTTCAGTCTTTGTTTAAATTTCTATGTTTTATTGATTTCTTGTCTATTTCTATTTCATTCAGCATTTTGATTGTGCCCTTTTTTGTTTGCTTGTTTAAACATTTATAAGTCTGGTCTTGTGGAAACAAATTGTAATATTTTGGACTTATTTTTGAATGGAGTCCTTTTAGGAGATCCTACATCCACAATATTAAAAGAAAGGGTTGTGCCCATTTCTTCATCTTATTCAGGGATAAGTCTTTCTTAAAATAATAGTTATGAAATTGATAACTTCGGAAATTATTGGAAGGTACAGAAAACAGGTATCCATAATCCCATAACCTATAGCTAACACTGTAAATAATTTTGTCTTTCCTTTGTTAACGTTAATAAAAAGAAAACTGAATTATATGTATTTACTTTTTTCACTCAATATTTAACTTAAGCATCTCCCTATTCATTAAATATTGTTCAAAAACAGTTTCCATCCTAATAATTTACTTAATTATTCTTTTATTATTTCCAGCTTTTTCTGTTGTTATAAATAATGCTATGATGAATAGCTACGTAGGTAAGGCTTTGTCTATATTTCTTTGTGCGTGGGCTCCGCTGGGTGCCTAATACGTGTCTCAGTAGGTGGTTGTTGAATGAATCAACTTTTTATGTAAAGCTGTAATGCTGAAATTAACGCAAGCAGTTTATGCAGTTCACTGTTTCACTTCATCATAACCAGCATGGAATATTATTTTTAAAACTCCTGTTGCTTTAATTTTTTATTACTTTTGAGTTGAATTTTTTAATGTAAATTTATTTCTTTATTTATCATTTTTGGCTGTGTTGGGTCTTTGTTGCTGCACGCGGGCTTTCTCTAGTTGTGGCGAGCAGGGGCTTCCCTTTGTTGCTGTGTGCGGGCTTTTCATTGTGGTGGCTTCTCTTGTGGAGCACGGGCTTTCTCGGCTTTCGGTGCATGGGCTTCAGTAGCTGTGGCACGTGGGCTCACTAGTTGTGGCACGCGGACTCTAGAGTGCAGGCTCAGTAGTTGTGGTGCAGGGGCTTAGCTGCTCTGCGGCATGTGAGATCTTCCTGGATCAGGGCTCGAAACCGTGTCCCCTGCATTGCCAGACAGATTTTTAACCACTGCTCCACGAGGGAAGTCCCTTGAGTTGAATATTTTCTGTTTATTTTGTATTTGTATTCTGCGAATTTTCTGTTTTTGCTTATTTACCTGTGATATATATATATATATATATATATATACACACGTATATATTTAAAATTTTTCTTTATGTATTAAAGATAACCTTTTTTTCCTCCTTTTTGTTGTGTTCTCCCCTTCCAAATGGATTTTCTTTTAAATTTTCTATAATCTTGAAATTTGATTATTTTGATTAGCAAAATCTGCCATTTTGTTTTTCTTCATTGCGCTTCATGGCATGTTAAATTTTTATCTTAATGCACTATTTTATTATTAGCTTTTTGAGGTGAATATTGTTACACTTTTTGAGTGGTTTAGTACCTATAAACAAAGACTTAGATAAATGTTTCGAAGGTGTGATTCCTCGAGCCTCTTGGGGACGTGTGGGTGCTTGTTAAGAATGTAGATTTCTGGGCTTCCCTGGTGGCGCAGTGGTTGAGAGTCCGCCTGCCGATGCAGGGGCTACGGGTTCGTGCCCCGGTTCGGGAAGATCCCACATGCCGCGGAGTGGCTGGGCTCGTGAGCCATGGCCGCTGGGCCTGCGCGTCCGGAGCCTGTGCTTCGCAACGGGAGAGGCCACAGCAGTGAGAGGCCCGCGAACCACAAAAAAAAAAAAAAAAAAAAAAAGAATGTAGATTTCTGGGCTCACCCTTGGCCTACATTAGAATCTTCGGTGGGAGTAACTGGGAATCTTCCTTTTTAACAAGTTCACCGCTGATTTTTAGGCACCTTCACCTTGGAACCAATGATCCAGATACCATAAACCCCTAATTGAAAGTTAATGGCATTTTGGGGATATACCACTTAATATCTTGCAATTGTCTTTTAACTGTTAGAACAGTTGATTTAAAATCGTGACATTGAAACTGTTTTTGGTTATATCTTGTTTGCTTGGTTGTCTTTGGGTTGAGAATCAAAGGGCATAGAGGATGTCATTTTAAATCCTCACCTCCTGGCCCCTAGGGAACAGCTGCTGCGGTCTTTGTCAGGAAATGCCTCATTTAATCCTGAAAACAAAACCCAGCAGGGTTGTGAAAAGTCACGGGGGACCTGGGAGCCACAGGTTTTTTTTCTCAGTGCCTTGGGTGCTAGAGGCAGCTAATTACTGTAATTATAATTACACTAGGTTGATTTTCCCAGATAGGAAGATGCTGTTCTCACTGATCTAATTTGTTTCCAAGTTGTGACCACCCACCTTTCATCTGCAGCTCACTGTGACATGATTTCTCTCTCATGTGCTTAGGCAGCATGATTTGTTGGAAAGCACATTGAATTGTGAGTTAACATACCTGAACGTGCTCTTCTCAGCCAGTGACTTGCTGTGTGACTGTGGATAGGTCACCGTGTCCTGAGTTATTTCATCAGTGTAATAAGGGGTCGCTGAGATGATCTCTAAGTTCCCTTTAGCTCTTATATTTCAGGTCCACAGGTTGGATACCTTGGAATGCACTTGTTATAGCAACTGTCCTACTTCTGCTGAATGTTTGTGAGTGTCACTGTCTCACTGTCCTGTAGATGTCCTAGCACAGTGACTTACTGAAGGCCATTGTATTCAATACTTCTTTTTTTAAAAAAATCCTCCTCCACTCTTCCCTCTTGCATCCCCACCCCCAGGACACCCACCGTGTCCATTTTCTCCTGATCCCTTGCATCCTAGATCCCCACTCCCACCCCACCTCATAAACCTAGTCCCAAGAGCACAGGCTGTGGAGTCAGACTCGGAGGTCACGAGAACCACGGGAGCCCCTGCAGGTGGTTAGGCAAGAAGGAAGTGACGTGACCAGATTTGCCACCTGTCACTTCATGGTGGCGTGGGGTTGATGGAAATTTTGAAAACATGTATAGACTTGGTCATGTTTATAGGCTTCAAGGAACAATCAGTAAAGATACAGTGGTTGAAAATTTAAGAAAGAGTAGAAGTAACTGAAGGGTAATTCCTGCAAAGTGAAGAAGCTCCCGTGGGCAGGCTGGCGCACCATAGCGAGTGGGGGAGAAATAATGGGGGAAGGAATCGGGGGGGGGGGGACTGCTGGAAGGTTGGGAGTGAAGCCTAAGGTGATGGGAGAAATCTGTAGTGTCGCCAGTGCATATGTGATGCCGTTTGTCCTGTAGCATCTGACTGGCCGTGTGTGGCCAGGGAACGTGGGCGGTTGGCTTGAGTCAGGTTTGGGAATCTTGGGCAGACGCGGTGAAGGGCCGAGGGCAGTGGAGGGATCTGTGGTGGGGATGCCGCCGTGTGGAGTCTGGGCTGGATGAGGAAGGAGGGGGAAGCAGTGGATGGAGCAGTGGGAGAAGAGCGGGGATGTAGGACATGCGGGCGGGAGCGGGGACTAGGACGTGGCGGGTGCAGAGTATTCAAAACGTTGGTGCTGAAAAGGGCCAACAAGAGGGGGAAGTGAAAGGATTTGAAGCCTGAGACTTGCCCTCCTCAGATCGAGGCTCAGCCGCAGAGAGGCTGCTTTTCAACTCCAGTTTGTGCTTCGTGGTAACCGGCCGGCAACTGCCGGAGGGCCGAGTCCTGCTTTGGGGGGTGCTGTGTCTGTTCACGGGGGTGAAATAAGGCAGGACGTTAAGGGAGGGTGAAGGGGGAGCGGCAAGTAGGAGTCCCTGGGGCCGGTGAGGAAGGGGAGGAATCGGCCAGTACGGGGTGGGCTGGAGGAGGAGACAGATGTGGCTGGAAGGGGCGGCAGTGAGCGCCGGAGCGAAGGCTCCCGGGGGTTTGGAGGGTATGAGACCCAGGGAAGAGTGGAGGAATTTACTTTATTTATTTATTTTTAAAATAAATTCATTTATTTTATTTATTTTTGGCTGCATTGGGTCTTCGTTGCTGCGCGCGGGCTTTCTCTAGTTGTGGCGAGAGGGGGCTACTCTTCGTTGTGGTGCGCGGGCTTCTCATTGCGGTGGCTTCTCGCTGCGGAGCGCGGGCTCAGTAGTTGTGGCTCACGGGCTCTAGAACGCATGCGCAGTAGTTGTGGCTCGCAGGCTCTAGAGCGCAGGCTCAGTAGCTGTGGCGCACGAGCTTAGTTGCTCCGCGGCACGTGGGATCTTTCTGGACCAGGGCTCGAACCTGTGTCCCCTGCATTGGCAGGTGGATTCTTAACCACTGCGCCACCAGGGAAGCCCTGGAGGGATTCACTTTAGGCTGGAGGAGAGCAGGAGGAGGCTAGACCTGGGGGCAGAGATGGGCTGAGGGGCTGGTGACTGACCCCCCCGTTCGTGGGGATGGTGGACGAGGCCCTCTTCTGAGAAGAAGGCAGCTGTGAGAGGGGCTCGGGAGCGTGAGGAAGGAGACCACCACTGGTCTCCGGAGGAGATGAAGAGGAGGTGAGTGGACGAATCGCCGGGCGGTGCCCGGCCCGGCTGCAACTGGGAGGCCTGTCTCGGCAGCAGGCCCGGCAGGCGCGCTCTGCTTGCCTTTCCTGCGGCCCTGGTGGCCCAGAGCCTGGGCAGAACGTGAGGGGGTGACAGCCGTCCTGGGCGGTGGGTGGCACGTCTCAGCGGGAGGTCGGGGCTTGGGGGCCTTCTGCTCGTGGTGATGGGCAGGTGTTTGCGGCCCTGTGGAGCCAATGGGAGACTCTCCCCGCTCCTTTCTTTGTTCTCGTGTTGGGGCCTGTGGAAGGAACCCTTCATTACCGTGGTTTTGGGTGCTGGGATTAACTTTGGAGCCAGACAGCCTGAAGGGCTGCTGTAAACGCTGGGGAAATCCTGCTGGGAGCCTTCAAAGGGGGAAGACACACACACAGACACACAGACACACAGACACACAGACACACACAGTCTTCCACAGCCATCTTGTAGGAGAACTTGCACTGAACCCAGGAGATAGGTGTGGACGGGGTGGGGGAGGGGAGGGGAGGCGGCAAGGCCTTTGCACGTGCTGCGTGCTGCGTGCTGCGTGCTGCGTGGAGCAGCCTCAGGAGCGCATTAGGAAGGCACGCACCCAGGTCCCGCCCGGATCTGCTGAATCTACATTTTAAGGGCCTGCCTTGGTGAGTTGTCTGCACACTAAGGTTTGAAAAGCTCTGGCCTAGGCAGTGTTTCCTTGAGGTTGGGTGCGTTTCCAAGACTTTTGGTTGTTGCCTGTTAGTGGGGAGTCTTCAGCTCGTAAACATTCAGGTTTCAAGTTGGTCGGGAAAACTGAGCGAAGGGGCAGCCGCGGGTTCAGAACTGGGCTGGCGTCTGGTGGGACACGTCGCTTAGAGAACTGCTCCTGCTGCTGTTTGCCCTCGGCCTGGGCGTGTTGGGAGGCCTTTCGGCCAGCCCTGCATTGCCCTGCAGCGATCTTGGTGGTGACAGCTGAGGATTACAAAAGCACCTGGAGGCAGCTGAAGCAAACAGGTGTCAAAAGTGAGGTGAACGTGGAAGCAATTCAAGTGCCCGTCAACAGACATGAACACAATGTGGTCCGTCCATACAAGGGAGTTGTTATTCCTTCTTACAAAAGAAGGAAGTTCTCATATAGGCTGCAACATGGATGAGCCTTGACATTAATGCTAGGTGAAGTAAGACAGTCACAAAAAGACAAAAACTGTATGACTCCAGTTATGTGGTATCTAGAGTTGTCAGAATCACAGAGACGGAAAGTAGAGTGGTGCCCGCCAGGGGCTGAGGGGAGGAGGGAAGGGGAGTTAGTGTTCAATGGGAGCGGAGTTTCAGTTTTGCAAGATGAAGAAAGTTCTGGAGATTGGTGGCACGACAATGTAAATGGACTTAACGCCACTGAACACTTAAAAATGGTTAAGACAGTAAATATTATGGGGGTTTTAATTTTATTTTTTAAAAACATTTATTTATATTTTGGCTGCGTTGGGTCTTCGTTGCTGCGCGCGGGCTTTCTCTAGTTGCGGCGAGCGGGGGCTACTCTTCGTTGCGGTGCGCGGGCTTCTCATTGCGGTGGCTTGTTGCGGAGCACGGGCTCTAGGTGCACAGGCTTCAGTAGTTGTGGCTCAAGGGCCCTAGAGCACAGGCTCAGGAGTTGTGGCGCACGGGCTTAGTTGCTCCGCGGCATGTGGGATCTTCCTGGACCAGGGTTCGAACCCGTGTCCTCTGCATAGGCAGGCGGACTCCCAACCACTGTGCCACCAGGGAAGTCCCTTATGTGGGTTTTTTAAAACTACGGTTATTAAAAAACCAAAGTGAGGCAGAGTAGGAACTAGCTGGTTGGGTAGCAGGAATGAACATTCATCAGAGCTGGGAGCCACTGTGGCCTGGGGGCAGGGCAGGAACACAGGACAGGTGCTCGCTGTGGGAACATGCCGGCTGAGGCAGCTGACAGGCTGGGATGGAAAGGCCTCTGCAGGCCATCAGAGGCCAGATCTGATGGGGGCAAGTCGGCAGCTGGTGGCTAGGACAGCAGTCACATTTCCTGCACTTGGCTCTGTGGCACCATCAGGGATCTCCAGGCCTCTCAGCCTCAGGACCACTTCACCTCACGTCACCTCATCCCTCATCCCTCACTTCTAACCTCACCTTTCACCTTACACTTTATCTCTCACCTCACCTTTCACCTTATGCTTTATCTCTCACCTCACCTTACCTGCCCCTCATACATCACTTCTTACCTCACCTCACCTCACCTGTAGTGTTGAGAAAGCCATTTGATGGAGGATGAGATGGGGCTGGGGCTGGGGAAGGGGACTCTAGGAAGGGGCTGGAGTTTTCATCCTGGGCCTGAATAGAGTCTTGAGAGTTTATAAAACCAGATTCTTCTTCCTTGCCCTTGGAATCGGGCTTTTACATATTTGGATGCATTTTCAGACTTACAATAGTTTTATTTTTTTTTCTGATTGTAAAAATGGTATGTGTTCCTTCCACTAATGTGTACTTACTGTTCCCTCTGCCTAGAACATTCTTATCTCAGATGCGATCTCCATGGTTTACTGCACCCCTTCTTTCAGGTCTCTGCTCAAGTCTCACGTCATCAGAGAGGCCTTCTCTAACTCTATTTTCAAGAAACAGCAGCCCCTCCGTAATTCCTTGCACCTGACCCTGATTTGTCTCCACGGCGCTTATCACCATCTTACACGGGTCTGTTTATTCTCCGTCTCCCTCCACTAGACAGTCAGCTCCTCCAGGCCAGACTTGATCTGTTTGGTTCTGAGTTGTTTGTTTACCTGTGCAGCAAATCTTTCTGGAGCAGCCTTCTCTGGGCCGAGACTGTGCTGGGCCCTGGGGATGCAGCAGTGAACAAAGGTCATTACATGGTGATGTAATTACCTTTAGGTGATAAATGCAGTGAAGAGGTGGAGGAGTAAAGGGCTTGGGGGTGAGGGGCTGAAGTGTGAATCTGGGTGGTGCGGGAGGCCACGTGAAGAGGGTGCCTGTGTTAGCTGCTGGGGCCTCCATAATGAAGGGCCACAAACCCGCGACCTAAACACCAGAAGTTTATTGCGGCAGCGTTCTGGTCGCTAGACGTCCCAGCTCAAGGTCTGCAGGGTCGAGCTCCCTCTGAAGGGCAGTGGTGGGGAGGGTCTGTCCAGGCCTCTCTCCTGGATTCTGGCAGGCCTTGGCTTGTGGCAGCGAAACTCCAGTCTTCACGTGGGGTTCTCCCTGTGTGCATGTCGGTGTTCAGATTTCCCCTTTTTATAAGGACAGTCATTGGATTAGAGGCCCACTCTACACCGGTGTGACCTCGTCTTAGCTACCTACATCTGCAGTGACCTTATTTCCAACTAAGGTCACATTCTGGGGTATTCGAGGTTAGGACGTCAACCTATGAATTTGGTGTGTGTGTGTGGACATGGTTCAAGCCATAATGGTAACACTTACTCTTAAGATTTGAAGGAGGCCGGAGGGTGAGCCAGGCAGGTCTTTGGGGGGTGGTGTTCCCTGCAGATGAAGCAGGCAGCGCAAAGGTGGGAGTGTGCCCGTGTCGGGGGATGGGAAGGAGGCCAGTGTGCCCAAAGCAGAGATGGTCGGGGAGGGGAGTGGGAGGAAGTGGGTGCTGGGTGGGAGTATCATAGGTGTCACGGGACTGGTCGTCACCCCAGGTAAGGTGGGAATTAGAACGAGAGGAGTGACGTGACGAGGCTTAACACGTCGGATTTGTTGCACATTTAGTGAATTCCGATGGTACAAAAAGATGTGAGTTAGAAAGTGAAAATCACCCCAGATCCTTCCACTCAGATATAACCACTATGACATTTTGGTGTTTCTCCTTTCAGACTTTTTTTTCACACGTATAAGCGCACACACATACACGTGAAGGAACGGTGCCGTCTTCTACGTGTTGTTTGCTGACTCGCTTTTTGTCACTTCACACTTTATCCTAGAGCCTTTCCCTTGTCAGCAAATATAGATCCACATCATGACTTTACTCAGTGCTGTGGATGTTCTGCACTTTATTTACCCGGTTCTCTGTTGATGGATAATTATATTGCTTTCAACTTGTGCTGTGATAAAAAAACACTGCTGGGCTTCCCTGGTGGCGTGGTGGTTAAGAATCCGCCTGCCAATGCAGGGGACACAGGTTCGAGCCCTGGTCCGGGAAGATCCCACGTGCTGCGGAGCAACTAAGCCCGTGCGCCACAACTACTGAGCCTGCGCTGTAGAGCCCGCGAGCCACCACTACCGAAGCCCGCGCACCTAGAGCCCGTGCTCCGCGATAAGAGAAGCCACCGCAATGAGAAGTCCGCGCGCAACAACGAAGACCCAGCGCAGCCAAAAATAGATAAATAAATTAATTAAATTTAAAAAAACAAACCAAAAAAACCCCACTGCTATGGGCATCTTTGTACATCTAACTTTTTTTTTTTTTTTTTTTTTTTTTGCTCTACGCAGGCCTCTCACTGTTGTGGCCTCTCCCGTTGCGGAGCACAGGCTCCGGACGCGCAGGCTCAGCGGCCATGGCTCATGGGCCTAGCCGCTCCACGGTCCCGGACCGGGGCACGAACCTGTGTCCCCTGCATCAGCAGGCGGACTCTCAACCACTGCGCCACCAGGGAAGCCCTGTACATCTATCTTGGCACGCTTTTCCAATTATTTCCTTAACATAAATTCCTGCAAATAGAACTCTTGGACTAAGCAGCATTCATGTATTAAATTTTGGTATATGTTGCCAAGTTGCTCTCTAGAAAGACTGAAGCAATCAACATTCTCTCTAGCAATGAATCTGAGTGCCAGTTTTGCTTCTACCTTTCCATAATATAGGCTGTTACCAATCTGTATTATCTTTGCCAAACTCACAGGTAAAAAATATCTACTTTAAAAAATCTCTTTTGGGGCTTCCCTGGTGGCGCAGTGGTTGAGAGTCCACCTGCCGATGCAGGGGATAAGGGTTCGTGCCCCAGTCCAGGAAGATCCCACATGCCGTGGAGCGGCCTGGGCCCTGGGCCCCAGGCTTCAGGGAAGCCCTGAAATTTTTAATTTTTAATCTGAAGTAAAACAAAATGGCACCTTCACATAATACCCTAACTTTCAAAAGCCTGCTTCCTTCATTTCTCTTAATCAATATTTGGTGAGCACCTTCTTCTACGTGCCCGGCCTTGGGTGTGCCTTCACAACCAAGACTTCTGACACACGCAAGGGGCTGGCGAGGGGCCACAGGTGGCTCTGACTGAAGCTCTGGATCCACAGAGCTCACTCTACCAAGCGAGCAAAGCCTGTGAGTGGGCATTTCAATGGCAGAGTTCATGGAGTCATTCTCTAACATGGACCCAGAGCGAAGGAAACTCCCAGGGCGAGGACTCCTCCCACTAATTGTGTGACCTTAAGCAAGTTTGTGAACCTCTCTAACCTCTATTTTCCTCATCTGTAAAATGGGGATAACAGTAGTGCCTACCTCATGGAGTTGCTGTATGGATTAAACATGATACATTGCGCCTAGCACAATGTTTGGCACACGGCTAGCGCTCTGTAATTGTTGGGTATTATTATTCCCAGGTCAGCCCTGAGATTTCTGCAAGGGAAACCAGAGAAAGGAACGCAAAGGGGACCTCAATCAAAGGCCTGAGTGCCTACTAACAAGCAAGGAAATGCAAAGGAGATTTTTGGGGTTTTTTTGGTTTTTTGTTTGTTTGTTTTTTGGTACACGGGCCTCTCACTGTTGTGGCCTCTCCCGTTGCGGAGCACAGGCTCCGGACGCTCAGGCTCAGTGGCAATGGCTCACGGGCCCAGCCCCTCCGCGGCATGTGGGATCCTCCCAGACCGGGGCACGAACCCGCGTCCCCCGCATCGGCAGGCGAACTCTCAACCACTGTGCCACCAGGGAAGCCCTCCTTGTGGTTTTGATAATATTTCTACTTTGTTTCAACTGTACTATTTTTCTGTAGCTTGTTCCTGACAGCAGAGTGTGTGGTTGTGATACATCCTCTTTATTAATGAACTGGTGTATACCACCGGTTTAAAAATCAATTTCTCATTAACTTTGAAATTTTGGTGGGAGGAAGTCGATACCTTAAAATAAATACATTCTTTGAATCCCAACCAGTGCACCAAGCTGTCCTACTTCCATTGTTTATATGCCCCTTGAGCCTTTTTAGTTCTTCATAAAACACAGCATCTTAACACCTTGAATTCTTGCCTGGATCTGGTGTTAAAGTGTAACCTAAATAATTTCCAGAAATCTTAGGCCTGAAACTGTTCTTTTTTTTTTTTTTTTTTTAATCACAGTGTATATAGACTTTGACCATTGGCATCCTTCAAGTTCCTCTTCTCCCTCTTCCAATTCAGGGTTCAGCTCCTCATGAGAACAAAACAACATGTAATTGTAGAATATGTATTCGATCACTTACGATAAACTAGTTGTGCTGCAGAAACAACCCTCAAATCTCAGTGGCTTTCAGTTTGTGGCTTCTGGCTTCACCGTGCTGATCTTTCCCTTTATCTCTTTCCTGTACCTTTTGAATCCGGTTCTTGAAATTTTGCTTTCTTGGATCCTATGGTTTCTTCCATATTTGTCTTGGGTCTCCAGTGCCAGAATGCATGTCTGCAGGTAGACCAGATGTATGGAGGTCCCATTCATTCACACATGCATGCATCATTCAGCTAACACTTTTTGAGCACTCACCACCACTTGCTGAGTGCGATGCTGGATGTGGGGATACTAAGATAAACATGGCAGTCAGTCATGGCCCTGAAGGAACTCAGTCCAGTAGGAGAGATAGTCCTATACATAAATAACTGTCCAGCAGTATGCTAAATGTTATAATAGAGGACTGCAGTGGTGATATAAAGTAGTAAATGTAGGATGGAAGAACTGTGTGGTATATTTTGTTTTAAGATGGGATGTACGATGGAGCATTCTTTTAGTGCTGAAGGGGAACATTGTTTCAGTTATCTGTTACTGCATAACAAATTGCATCGAGATTGAATGGCTTAGGTGGGAGGGAGGGAGACGCAAGAGGGAAGAGATATGGGAACATATGTATGTGTATAGCTGATTCACTTTGTTATAAAGCAGAAACTAACACACCATTGTAGAGCAATTATACCCCAATAAAGATGTTAAAAAAAAAGATTGAATGGCTTAAAACAATAATGATATTGTATTTCTAGTGGTTCTGTGGGTCAGGAATTTGGACAGGGCTCAGATGGGTGATTCTTCTGCTCCATGTAGCCTGGCCTGAGGTCCCTGACTTGGCTGAGTGTGGTTGGTACTGGGACTGGGCTGGAAGGTCCACGAGGGTTTCCCTCACATGTCTAGTGTCTTCGTGCTCTTCCACGTACCTTCCCTCTCTCTCACCATGTGACTGTCTTGGGCTTTCTCAAAGAGAAGTGGTCTCAGGGTAGTAGGTTGTCATATTTGGCTTCCAAGAGGGACGAAGCAGAAGCTGCCAGTTCATTTAAGATCTGGGGCTTGAAAGTTCCCCTGCTGCATTCTCTTGGTCAGAGGAAGTCACCGGCCAGCCCAGATTCAAGAGGCGGGAGGGACTAGGATCTACCCATTGGTGGATGGAATAGCATGTGCTTATGAATTGATGGTTGGTCATCTTTGGAGATTATCGACCACAAGCACAAATTGGTTGAAAATAATGGGGAAAAAGATACAATTACCAGGGCAAGTTCTCAGAAGAGACAGAAATAAATGATAAAAGCAATAGGAAATATAATAGCTAACCAACTTTTAATGTGCACTTACCACATGCCAGGCATTCTTCTAGCCACTCGACATGTATTAATTGTATTAACTTATTTCATTCTGGCAACAGCCCTGTCAGCTACAATTATTAATTCCATTTTACAGATGAGGAAACATATACAAGGAGGTGAAGTAGCTCGCCTTAGGTCACACAGCTAGTAACTGGGACAGGAGGGATTCAAACTCCGGAGCATTCTTGGACAGGAAGAATGGTGCCTCTTCCACTGAGACAGATGGGACAGAGGGAGTGATGGGTGCAGGTGTGGGTGGGTGCAGGTGAGGGGTGGGGGGATGATGCCACTGAGGAACTTAATGTCTGGTTGCCTCATTTCTTTTGGACAGTAGGGTGGTCATCACTTCAGTGCGATGGGGCAGGGGCAGGTTGAGCTTTGTGCAAGGGGTGGTTTATAACTGTAAGGTCAGTGGACCATAGCAGAAGGAGTAGAGCCGGAAGCTGTAAAGTGATGGTGAATGGTCGAGGGCCCACGGAGGCGAGGGTCATTTGTGTACAGCAGCATCCTCCCTGAGTCCTGTGGGGATTTCTGCAGCAGGGTTGTCAGGTAGAGAAGCTACATCTTGGGACTGGTTCCGTAGTGGCTCTTTCAGCCCATAAGAGTATAATAGATCTATTTTTTTTAATTTTAATTTTATCTTGCTGTATAGTTGATTTAATAGATCTATTTTCTATCCAGCTGCTGCTATGATTGCTTCAGTCTTACAAGATTTCCCTGGTGGCTCTCAAAAAGCAGCATTTCCATCAGTGATTTGAAAAAAATCCCCCTGCATTGACCCTAGAGATGTTTCTTGCCCTTTAACTGGGTGCCTATTTAAAGTACCCTTCAAGTGCCAAACTTCAAGTCTTGAGACAGCTTTTAGGACAACTTAGAAGTGGATTTCAGCCACCTGCTGTGCCCCCAGAAGAGACTCTGCTCTATTTGGTGGGCTGGGGGGTGTGGGCATTGGCTGTCACCCAGGTCACAGGGAGGGGGAGATGGCTTCCGCTCTTCAGGTCGTGCTGATGGCCTGCATGGGGCCCGTCTGGTTATGAAGGCACTGAGGGAGAGGCTGCATTTTGTGTCCATCCATTCCCTCTAATTGCCCTTGTTGTGTGGGGTCTGTAGTGCTCTTGCAGTTTCCCAGCACTCCGACCAATTACGTTCCTGGAGACTTTGACTGATTTGTAGGAGTATATCTTCCTAATAGTTTGATCGCTTTGGAAGGTCCGGAAGGCACCTCCACCTGTCTTCTTAGTTCTACGTGCCTTAGAAAGCATTTCTTGAGAAAAGCACGTTCCATACGGGAGAAACAGCTCTACCTCCAGGAGGGCTCTAGATAAACTCCCGTGAGGTGCCTGCCACTGCTGCCTGGGCTCCAGCCTGGGTGTCTGGGAGGTTCAGCCTTCTGCTGGGATTGGAAACATTTTAGTGTGTATTTTCTGACACGTCATCTGTACTATTTCCCATGCCACAGAGTTCCAGGGGTTAATTCTGTTTCTCCTGGACCCTAGTAGCCCCCCTCAATTGGTCAGCCTTTGAGCAGTTGAGCCTGGGACATCACTCTAATTCCTGCTTTGATTCACCCGATCTTGGATTAACTTTTGAAGCTTCTGACCAGACCAGATTTTATCCATGTCAGGAAACTGGCAGTCTTTTCTATCTTTGTCCTCTAGTCCTGAGCACTGACCTGATACAACACAGCCATGACATTTGCAAGAGCTGAAAATTATTAGTCCTTGAGTGTTTGAAGACAGATCATGTCTAGCTCAGAGACACAGTTCCCTACACAGTTGCTCTGTGATCATCACTTTGACCCTGCAGTTTAGCTCTTTGGAATTTACTGACTTATAACTCTGACAGTAACATTTACATAATTTTATAAAGAGATTTGTTAATGGATCATCTAATCAAGAAAAAAATGTTTCTAATTTAACGTAAATTTAAATCTTATTTTGTAACCAAACATTCAAGACATATTTCCTGCTGAAATAATTGATAACCAATGTCAACGTTAAAAATGATCATAACAATGATTACATTTTCTGCATTTATAAAATCTGGGTTATAATTGCAGGCTTTTTATGGGAAATAAATACAAAGACTCTTTGCCCTGTACAGTTTGGGCCTCTCGGCCGCACACCTTCATTCCCTTTTCCTATGGTGGGGTCCCTGTTAGGGTCACCTGTATTCCACAGTGCCCAGCACTAGTAAATGAGTGAGTGAATGGATGGATCAGTGGTACTTTTTCTAGTTGTTTATGGTCATGATTTCTGGTAGTCTTTTAGTTTTGATTGTTGGCTAATTGCCAAGAGGGAATACCTTAATATACACCAGGTTTTTATAATACTACTACGGTTGTTTGATTAAAAAATTATGGGTTAGAACTTTTGGCCACAGTGCAAAAACAAATGTGTACTTCTCTAATAGTGTAACTTACGCGCCCACCTGAACAGGAACAGTTTCTGAGCTCTGCCCCATTGTTTGGGTCATATTGGATTGTTGCTGAGTGATCCAGAAGTGTCTGCCGTCCACATCAGTTAAGGGTGACTAGGCAGAAGCCGGTCCTCTCTGGAGCTGGGAGAGGAAGAATAGCTGGTGGGAGAGTAAGGCAGCGAGAAACTGAACGGGGGAGGGAGAAACAGTTTTAAAAATAATCCCAGGCAAAGCCGTCGTCATGAGAAGTGTGTGACAGGTTGTAAAATAGTTCCTGAATCGCAGAACTTTACAGCTGGGAAGTTATGTAAATGTTCATATGTGTGTGAATTTCTACTTCTGTGGCCCTGACAAGATGCCCCAGGACCCACACCTTCAGGATCCAGGCTGTAGAAGTCGGAGACTGTTCCTTTAGGGCACAGCCAACAGGATGGATTTCAGCCTTTATTATTATTCTGTTCAAGATTCCAATTCTGGGGGGAGAGCCTGGGGCTTGGGTTAGGTGCCCATCCCTTGACCATGAGGGAATGAGCATCTTGGGTGACAATGGTACCTCGATCATGGTGGAGGGTGTGTTCCCCAAAGCAAGACTGGGGGAGTGGGTACCATGCAGGCTGAAGCTGCAGATGCCCACTCCTGTGGCCTGCGTGTGCGTCACACGCCCACTCATGCTCGGCACGTCTTTTCACCTGTATACACACACGTACTCACAGGGAAACATGCGTGTACGTACACCCAGAGGAAGACATTCAGGCAAAGATGAGGAAAGACAGAAATATGTATTAACAGGCATTTTCACAAATACAACATACACAAAGACACGCAAGTACACAAAGAAGCCTTGTGCGTACAAGTATACAGGTTAATAGCGGTACATACACCGATACGCCTATAGATAGATACATGGAAATAAATGTTTAATTTTGCAGACAAACTCAGGAGTCCATGCCTTTAGCAGAGTGCCTGGGTGCTTGGAGATAAAATGCACTGGGGAAGGAAGGCTGAATGGTAGAGGGTGGAAGAGGGAGAGAAAATAGAGGGACAGCAGAGATAAGGTCAGGGCAGTGAGTGATATGGGATGTGAATGGGCTCCAGAGTTACATGCGTTAACAACGTAGTTGGCTGAGATCTCTCAGTTGACTCTGGGTTTCTGCTTGTGTTTTCGTTCATGGGCCTCTTGGCTCTGTTCCTAGTCAGCGTGTTCACTAAGTTCATTTGATCAGAAGGGCAGTGTGATGCCACAGATGGCAGTGTCCTTGGTTTGTTCAATCTTCATTTTTCTCGATCTGCCTATAATAGTGGAGCAGCCTTTCCCCCCTTTCCTGCCTCTCCACCACACTGCTCTGGCCATATGGTCATTCCCCTAAGCGGAACTACACTGAGTTCTTTATGTCTCAGTGCCTTTGCACATGCTGTTCCTATGCTGTTCCTTCTGCTAGAATGCTTTTTCTCTTCCTCATTTGCCTGATTTTTCTCCCTCCTCAAAAATCTCAGCCCAGATATCACCTCCTTCAGGAAGCCTTCCAGAAATCCCAGAATGGTTTAGACGCCATCAGTCCACATGCACCCCTATGATGGCACTGACCACTCTGAGCAGTATTTGTTTCTAATTAGATCGGAAGCTTCTTGAGGGTAGAAAAATGGTGCAGTTTTTGTCTTTGTGTCCTCACTGCCTAGCACCATGCCTGGCCCTCAGTGAAAGTTTGTTGACTATTTAAATGCGTGATTAAAGAAAAGAATGATCCTGTCAATGAATGATTGAATGGATACGTGATTGTATGAGCGACTGAGTAATGACTCAGTGAATGCAGTATCCTGGATTCATCAGCTGCTTCTTAAAGCTAGACTTTCTTTTATCTTTCACTGCCGCTCCCTCCTCCTGAATCCTAAATCAAAACTCTTTTCACACCCTCTTTTCTTTCTTAAAGATTTTAGTCAGTATCTTGGCCCTAGGAGTCACCTCTATACATTTGAGCCTCAAAACTGCGTCTTTGTCCCAGACCTAGTTCTTGAACTTGAAACCCCTGTGGATGTTAAATGTCATTTTTTTTTTATTATTATTATTTAAAAATTTTTTTTGCGGTACACGGGCCTCTCACTGTTGTGGCCTCTCCCGTTGCGGAGCACAGGCTCCGGACGTGCAGGCTCAGCGGCCATGGCTCACGGGCCCAGCCACTCCACGGCATGTGGGATCTTCCCAGACCAGGGCACGAACCCGTGTCCCCCACATCGGCAGGCAGACTCTCAACCACTGTGCCACAAGGGAAGCCCAAATGTCATTTTAAATTTAATACTGTCAATGTCCAAGTTTCCTGCATATCGTTGACTCCTTCTGTCTTGGGGTAAGAAAAGTTTATTTATCTCTGATTATAAATAATACCCATTTATATATTCTTTGGAAAATATGGAAAATATATTTAGAAGAAAATAAACACCTTTATTTCTATCATCTAACAATAACTGTAGGATTTCATGAACAGTTTGATATGCGTCTTTCTCATCTTTTAAAAAAATGTACATACAGGGGGCTTCCCTGGTGGTGCAGTGGTTGAGAGTCCGCCTGTCGATGCAGGGGACGCGGCTTCGTGCCCCGGTCCGGGAGGATCCCACATGCCGTGGAGTGGCTGGGCCCGTGAGCCATGGCCGCTGAGCCTGCACGTCCAGAGCCTGTGCTCCGCAACGGGAGAGGCCACAACAGTGAGAGGCCTGCGTAACAAAAAAAAAAAAAAAAAAAGTACATACAGGTATATATTATAGACTTTTTCATAAAATGGGATCATACTATCTGTATAATTTTCCATATTGCAGTTTTCATTTTCTTATAAACATTTTCTATGCTATTACATATTCCTTAAAATATTTCTTGATGGATGCATAATAGTCCTTTGCAGAGCAGAATTTTTCAAGCCATTCTTGGTTTGGTGTCTACATTGGTAACTCATCCTTTGCCATTTTATACAATGCTCTGATGGACCTCTTTGTACATAGATCTTTGAGCTTCTGGTTATTTCCTTTAGGATGGGTTTATAGAAGGAGAATAACTGGGTCAAAAAGGAAAAGCCGTGTGTGTGTGTGTGTAAACCAGAACGCTTTCCAGAATAACTATTCCAAAATATGCCCTCTGTTTGGGGATTTTTAGAAACAGATTTATAGTTTGTGTAGTTCAGCAATTTTCCAGAAGGAGAATACCTGGCCAGGACTATTGTTTCTTCCCAGCCGTGTTGTCTGGTTATCTTCTATTTCATCTCATCATGAACAGGTGCTCACCCATAAAGGGGTCACTACCCCGTGCATACCTTTCAAGATCCGGAGCCCAGGAGTCAGAGGGTGTTTGGCAGTGGGAATCTTGGCCACACCGGGGATGTGATCCTGGGGGACTGAGGGTATGATCTGGGGGTGGGAGGATGGGTGCTGGAGGAACACAGGCTCTTTTCTGGAACATCCCCTCTGCTCAGCCTTCAGGGTCCAGCCCCAGCTGTCTTTCCTTTGTTAAGCACCTCTTTCCTGAGCCTTCTTTGTGCCACAGCTGTGTTCATTGTCTCGGTTTGACTGTTCCCACCGTGTATTACAGTGATTGATTGGTTATCGTCGTAAGAATACATAAGATTTACTCTTTAACCGTGGTTAAGTGTAGTTTTTCAGGGTATTAAGTGCTCCCATTGTGGTGCAGCCATCGCCACTGTCTAGCTCCAGAACTTCTCATGCTCTCACACTGAAACTCTTACAGCGACTTATTTTTAATTTTGTTTTTACTCTCAGACTAGGAGCAATTTGGGGACAGGGACAGTGTCTCCAGATCCCAGGAGTCCGGTGCTGTCTCTGGCACAGGGTGGGGGCCTGTCAGTGTCTGTATGAAGGGATGGAGGAGCCACCCGAGGGCGCTTCAGAGGAGCGCGGCGTGGGTGGTGACTTACTGAGTCCCGGCTGATCTGTTTGGGGGTCTTTCCTGTGGCGTCCTCAGCCTCTTGGGCATCACAGCTCGAATGCTCCAAGGCTCTGTTGTCTCCCTGTTCTCGCGCCGTTGCTGGATCTGCCTTCCATCTGCGGCTCCTCCTTTTCCCCACCTTAGTCCCCCGTCTCCTGCTCACTTTCTTCTGCACTACACAAATCTTCCTGCGGTTCTTGCTTTTCTCTTCCGCCAGAGTTCCTCTGCTGTTACTTGAAAGTTTGTTTATGATTTATTTATTTATTATTGTTTATTTATTTTGGTTGTGCCAGGTCTTAGTTGTGGCACGCGGGATCTAGTTCTCTGACCAGGGATCGAACCCAGGCCCCCTGCATTGGGAGTGCCGAGTCTTACCCACTGGGCTACCAGGGAAGTCCCGGGTTCTTGCTTAAGGCCATCTTTTCCCCAAAATTGAGGAGCTCTGCATGGTCCAAATCCCTTCCTGGAGAGGCAGAAGCTTCAGTGAGCCAGGAAGGGTGGTGCGAGACCACATCTGGAGGGGAAGCGGAAGTGGAAGACCCACTCTGGCATCCTTTGGGAATAGAGGGGCCCAGAGGCAGAGAAATTCCCTGAAAGACGTAGGGAGGAAGCAGACCATTTTTGGCCAGAGGGCAGGCACCCGGGGAAGTTCTTTCGGCTGTTGCCTGCGTCTTGGCAGGGACTGGGTGTTAAGGATGCCAGGCCAGCTTGTTCGATCAGTTCCAAACTGCTTAGTCTAGCAGTTCAGGTCCTCAAGAGTCTCACCCCCTCTTCAACCCTCTCTCCCATTACATGAACGCCTGAACTGCCCACCTGACCCAGGTTAATTATGCCCCAGATGGGCCCTCTGTGTTCTGCGTTTAACATCGTACTCATGCTGTTTCCCCCAGAGGCAACACCTGCCCAGGCTTCCCCAGTTTGCTAAATTCTATCTTCAGAGCAAAGTTCAGTGCTTATTTTTTACTGACAGAGTTCAATTGCACACATGTCTTCTGCTTCATATTCTTTTAGCAGTTTCTGTTTATTACATCCATATTACATACAGCCCCTTGTTAAGAGCTAATTTAAATTATTATTAATCTAACTTCCTCTGCATACATCCTATCTCTGTGATTAGATTATTGGCCCCTTGCCTTGCACAGAGTAATATTATTTCTGATGACTAGTATAATATTTCATTGAAGGATGCCATCAAGAGTGCGATGGGCCAGTTATTTTCTGTGCCTCTGAGGAAGAGAAATCATGAAGAAAGAACATTGCCACTTAAATGACGGCACACCCTTGGTTGCAAATGCATCCTAATTTCAGATATCTTAGAATGTGGAAAAAAACGCTCCTTTGAATGGATGAGTCATAATAGATGTGAAATAAGTGCTTAGTTTATTTTGTTTCATGTGTGTGTATTTGTGTTGTGTGGAAGATAGATGAAATTACAGGAAAAGGTCTTGAAATTTTATTTCTTGAAAATTTTAAATTAAAGTCCCATGGATTCTCTTTTTGGGAATGTGAATCACGTAACCTCCCCCCCTTTTTTTTTTTTTGCGGTACGCGGGCCTCTCACTGCTGTGGCCTCTCCCGTTGCGGAGCACAGGCTCTGGACGCGCAGGCTCAGCGGCCATGGCTCACGGGCCCAGCCGCTCCGCGGCATGTGGGATCCTCCCAGACCGGGGCACGAACCCGTGTCCCCTGCACTGGCAGGCAGACTCTTAACCACTGCACTACCAGGGAAGCCCGTAACCTCCCCATTTTTTTTTTTGTTTAAAAAAAAATTATTTATTTATTTATTTTTGGCCGTATTGGGTCTTCGTTGCTACGCGCGGGCTTTCTCTAGTTGTCGCGAGCGGAGGCTATTCTGTGTTGTGGTGCACGGGCCTCTCGTTGCGGTGGCTTCTCCTGTTGTGGAGCATGGGCTCTTCAGCCCATGTTGTAGTTGTAGCACACGGGCTCTAGAGCACAGGCTCAGTAGCCGTGGCACACAGGCCCAGTTGCTCCACTGCATGTGGGATCTTCCCGGACCAGGGCTTGAACCCGTGTCCCCTGCATTGGCAGGCAGATTCTTAACCACTGCGCCACCAGGCAAGCCCTAACCTCCCCCCTTTTGAATGTAGCACTGCATTCTTTCCTAAGGTGGCTTTCCTCATTTTATTTCACTCACGTTTTCTTTCATTTTTTTGTTTTTCACTATGGATTTTTCAGCTTGTTTGTTGTGAGGTTTTTTTTTTCAGGGGTGAGGGTGTGCAGTGCTTCATGTAGGAAGGGTGACTTTTTTTTTTAAAGCCTTATAGGACCTTTTAAGAACTCTTCTTCAAGGAACCAAGAATCTTCTCAAGATTATCACAAAGTGACAGAAGTGATAAGAGTTAGTGTCTCTCAAAGTGAGAGAGTGGTAGTGTATATATGGACATATATACACTACCAAATGTAAAATAGATAGCTAGTGGGAAGCAGCCGCATAGCACAGGGAGATCAGCTCGGTGCTTTGTGACCAGCTAGAAGGGTGGGGTAGGGAGGGAGATGCAAGAGGGAGGGGATATGGGGATATATATATATGTATAACTGATTCACTTTGTTATAAATCAGAAACTAACACACCACTGTAAAGCAATTATACTCCAATGAAAATGTTAAGAAAATAAAAAATAAAAAAATAAATTACCACACACACACACAAAGTGTCTCTAATGCCAAGTGCAAATTTCAGTGGGTGAAGCATACATTTCTAGACTAGAGTATACATATTTTGCTAAAGTGGCCCATTAGGTGATTATTATATTAGTGGCTGGTTAGAGCTTCAGGCCCTGGGAGTTCACACCAACAGCTTACGGTTCTTACTCCTTTACCCTGAGTGAGCTTCACGAACATCACTTGATATATAGAGTCCTTAACTTATTCCTAAGCACGACAATTTTCTGATTTTACTAGCTAAGAAGAGCAGAACAAGCCTATCTTCCCTTTCAGGTTCCTGATCATGAAAATGCTCACTTGCCTTAGCCTGATTCTTTTATGTGCTTCATCTTTTTTTAAAAAAATTAATTAATTAATTTTGGGCTGCATTGGCTCTTCGTTGCTGCCCAGGGGCTTTCTCTAGTTGCGGCGAGTGGGGGCTCCTCCTCATTGCAGTGCGTGGGCTTCTCATTGTGGTGGCTTCTCTTGTTGCGGAGCACAGGCTCTAGGCATGTGGGCTTCAGTAGTTGTGGCTCCTCGTAGGCTTTTAGAGCGCAGGCTTGGTAGTTGTGGTGCACAGGGTTAGTTGCTCCATGGCATGTGCGATGTTTCCAGACCAGAGATCGAACCCGTGTCACCTGCACTGGCAGGTGGATTTTTAACCACTGCGCCACCAGGGAAGTCCCTGTGTGCCTTACCTTGTTTAGCCCTAGAGCCCCGGATTCTTCTTTTCCCAAGCCATGTTATGAATGATCATACTGAGACCTGGCATTTTGGCGGGATGGCTTGCCACGTGTTTGTACATTGGTTCTTGACCTTGTGCACATTAGAATCATCTGCAAAGTTTCAAAATTCCAGTGTGTACCCAGAAAGTTCAGTCAGAACCTCTGGGATTGGGACACAGGCATCAGTATTCTGTTCAGAGCCGCAGACGATTCTGATATGCAGCTAAGGGTCCCTTGCGTTGTCTTAGTCTATCCAATGACACTCTGGAGTGTGTGTTCTTTTCTGCATTTTATGGATGGAAACACTGAGGACAGGATTGATCAACCCAGCGTTAGTGGAGATTCAAACCCAGTTTGTCTGATTCCAGAAACTGTTCTTTCAATACATATTAGTTATGCTTTGGAGCCAGGCTGTTTGGTTAAAACAAAGCAGTGGGGCTTCCCTGGTGGCGCAGTAGTTAAGAATCCGCCTGCCAGTGCAGGGGACACGGGTTTGAGCCTTTGTCTGGGAAGATCCCACATGCTGTGGAGCGGCTAAGCCTGTGTGCCACAACTACTGAGCCTGCGCTCTAGAGCCCGCGAGCCACAACTACTGAGCCCGTGTGCCACAACTACTGAAGCCCGTGTGCCTATAACCCATGCTCCCCAACAAGAGAAGCCACCGCAATGAGAAGGCTGCGCACCTTAACGAAGAGTAGCCCCTGCTCGAGGCAGCTAGAGAAAAAGCCCGCGCGCAGCAACAAGGACCCAACACAGCCAAAAATAAATTAATAAAATAAATGAAAATTAAAAAAAAATAAGATAAAAGCCATGGCATCCTGCAATATTTACAGAGGTAACTCTGTAACATCAGTTCATCAGTACTTTTAAATTCCTGGCTATTGTTCAGGCATCTATATTGTGTTCCTTTTTCCTGTAGTTTGCTCATCAGGACGTATAGAATTTCTGTCATTTCAGGAGTGTTTTCCGATTAGCATTTGATTAACTCAGTCCCTGAATGATCCCAGAGGGATGATTTGTTCAGTTTTTGGTACTTTGTTAAAAGGTGTACTTATTTGGAGTCAGTTGTTCTGTGGAGAGAGCAGGTGTTATCATCTAACGAGTGGGTTTATAGCTTAAGCCCGTGCAGTTGCTCACTTGGGAGCTGCTTGAGAAACTGCAGAGATGGACGTAAACTGTCCCCTGGGCCAGCCTCGTGAGTGCAGAGCTAACAAAGAGGAAGTGCGGGGAGAGGAGGTCAACTGTGCATTCCGGGAAATGCCCAGGGAAGGGAAGGGCAAGAGAGAAATAGTGCCCGGAGCAGCAACAGGGTTAAGGAGACAATGTTCCAGGGAGAGAAGGCCTGTGATGTTAGAAGGCGAGACGGGAGATCTGAGGAAAGGGAGAGATGAAGAAGCCGGTGGAGGGAATGTCCTTCGGAGCCTGCATTCTGTGATGCCATGTTTGGGGTTCAGGTTATTCAGAGGAGAAGATGTGTAGGTGGGGGAGGGGAGAGGCACACCTGACCTTGGGGATGAAGGAGTGATAGGGAGGTAACTGTGGCGACGGAGTGGGCTGAGGTGAGGTTGAAGGTGGCAGGGACCTCGTGTGATATGCTGCTGATAGTTTCAGCAGAGTAGGAGAGGTTATCTGATGGGGGTGTGAGGTTTCAGCCCCAGGGGAGGGCAGGAGCACAGCAGCTGTGTTGGGGACCGGATCGCCCAGCAGTGACATCAGCACAGTATTGGGCCTGAGCTGGGAGGCCGAGGCCTTCTCAGTGCAACCAGGGATGGGGGATGCTGCACAGGAATATAAACTGGAAGCGATTATTCTTCCATAGTCTTTAAATGATGAGTCCCCTACGGTGTTCAAATATAATTCCGATCCCAGAGGTAATTTTCATACAGCTTTTTGAGAATTCATCTCATAACCCAAATTTAAGCTCACAAAGTGTATTCTCTTTTCTTGAAGACTAGTAAAGCTAGACAGAGGGAAGACTGTAGGCAGCCTTTCCTTTTTCTAACAGTTTAGTTGAGTGGCTTTAAGTGAGAGGCTTAGTGTGAGTGTTTGGATCTGTTAGAAGTGTTTTAAGGATTTTACAAATTTGATAGAAACTTAGCTTTTGAAATTGTATTTCTATCTCTACTTATCTATCTACACCTTTACTTGTAACTAAAAGTATAATGTTTACACAGAAAAGTGCTCTTAAGTGTAGAGCCCGACGGCACAAACAATACAGGCATATGACAACACTGCGCTCAAGCACCAGAGCATCACCTGCCCTTCAGAAGCTCCCCGTGTGTCCCCTTTCCCCAGGGTAATCCCTATCCTGGTCTAAGAGCTGAAACAGTAAATTAGCATGTGCACTCACGTCATACACAAATTTGGTTACAGCTTGTTTTGCCAGGGTAACTAGTTTTGTGCAGATCTTGAAATAAGATGGCCTCAGCTGTCTTCTTGCAAATGTGGCGTCGGTCAGGAGGCTCATGGCTAGGCACAGGCCGTCGACTTCAGATCTGTTCCTTGCACTTGTGAACTTGTACAGGTTGTCCCCACGCCCCTCTGGGGGCTGGCTTAGCTGTGTTAGCTTGATGTGTGCGGCATACCGATGGGTCTCTAGGAGCCTGGTGTGTTACAGGCGGTTCTGGGATCTGTCCCATATCCTGGGCGCCCCTGGGCCTCTGCATTCATCGCAGGGAACACAGGTGATTCTTAGGTAACTTTAGGAACTCTTAACTTGATGCAGACATCTCCTGGTACTCTGCCTTCGAGCTGGAGCCTGGCAAAGTGGTTTCATTGGCTTGAAGATTTATTTATTTTTTCTAAATGTTGAAAGAACTGTCAACATTTAAAAATCGGGAGATTTCACATCAAAATGTAGATTTGTCTTCTCTTGGAATGACTGAATACCTGGCCTCACCAAGCCTGCTTTCCTGAATTGCGGCGCTGGGCCCAGGATGAATCTCTGTGGCCCCCTTTCCTTGACCCTGTGCCCTTTATTTTGTGAGGCTCACTCCTGGACCTCTTCTGTCCCTTGCTTCTCTAGGCATTTGTGTTTAAGAGTCTCCTAAGATTGCAAATGGAGAACTTTCAGAATCTCTGCAACTTTTAAAAAATAAATTTCTTTATTTTTGGCTGTGTTGGGTGTTTGTTGCTGCGCGCGGGCTTTTTCTAGTTGCAGCGAGCGGGGGGCTGCTTTTCGTTGCGGTGCGCGGGCATCTCATTGCGGTGGCTTCTCTTGTTGGGGAGCATGGGTTATAGGCACACGGGCTTCAGTAGTTGTGGCACACGGGCTCAGTAGTTGTGGCTCACGGGCTCTAGAGCGCAGGCTCAGTAGTTGTGGCGCACGAACTTCGTTGCTCCACGGCATGTGGGATCTTCCTGGCCCTGGGCTCGCACCCATGTCCCCTGCATTGGCAGGCGGATTCTTAACCACTGCACCACCAGGAAAGTTTTTGTATCTTTGACTGTGGATTTTCTTAGTACCAGTGACTTAACTATTTTCCAGTAGGTATATTATCTAAAGTATGGATCCCAGGCTTCCAGCCAGAAACAGCAGGCATACTATTGTGTTTTGTTTAAAAATTTAAAAAATTAATCTAGCTTTTATTATGTCATACTTTCACATGGTTCAACATTTACTAATGGAGTGTGTCACCCCATCAGTTTGGAGACCACCGCCTGGACTGTCTGACCAGAGGGATCAGAGGCACAGGGCTGGAGGCCCGCATGCAAATCCCAGTTCCGCGGCTTATGGAACAGCTGGCCTTTGCAGGTTCCCTGACCTCTCTAGCTTCAGTTTCCTCGTTTATAAAATGTGGTGTTGGGGAGATTAAGTGATATGATACCTGCAAGGCACAGAGCTTGGTACATAGCAGGCAGTCAACAGATATTAGCTCTCATTGATTCTCCAAGTGAATGCAGTGCTGTGGTTTTCTTACACTGGTTGGCAATGGGGGTACCGCTGTGGGTGACTTGGGGGTTTACCACCCTCCCCAGGCCTCCCCAGTGAAGATGCAGCACATGACAGTAGTCCTTAGCTGGGCCAGGATCACTGCAGGGACATTTGTTGTCATTGTCGGAGTGGGGTAAAGATTACAGACAATGGGTGGGGTCAGGGATTCCAAAGAACTGGGGACCTCCAGGTGCCTCTAACAGGACTGCTATAAAGCCTTTATTTTCATTTTTTTAAAGTTAAAATTCTGTCTTAGGGTATCTTTGGTCTATGAGAGACTTTTTGTCCCTATAGCCAAGCAAAAGAAGGAGTGATTGTATCATGACAGTAGAGTGGTTTAAAATTCTCACTGAGGATGCCCTGTGTTCCTTATTTAAATAGCATCAGTAATCAAGAGGCTTTTTCTTTTTAGAGGCCACTGATTCCTCTAGAGAAGTCATCCAAGGCTTACATACAAGAAAAATAAAGTTTTTTTTTTAAAGAAAAAATTGTAACTAGTGTTTAAAAGCAGAGAATAGAAACCTCCCTCTGTAAATGTAACAATGAACATACTTTATTATTTGGTTTCAAATTCTTATGTGAAACCAGTTGAGGAAAGGGAGAAGATGAGAGTCAGATAAGAACACAGGACTGGGGAGAGGCTGGCAAAGGATGGAGAGAGGCTGGGGGAGGGGCAGAGTGTGGTGGGTTAGTGAGCTCAGAGATGGGGGAACCAGCTTAAATGTGTTCTTCGCCACGTTTGCTGTTGAACTAGACTGTGGATATATTTTAAAACTGCCACTTACATATATTAAAAGAAACCCTTTATAATTTTATGTTAAGATTGGTGTGTTTTGAAGGATTTTAATATGCCTGCCTAGAAGAAAACATGTTAGCAATCTGGTTTTCAAGTGGGGATAGTCAGAAATCAAACACAGTCTTTGGGTAAGATGGCATGTGTGAGTTCATGCTTTAAATATGGACAGTACTTTAAATGCATAACATTGGTAGATGAAGTACAAACACAGAAAACCCGAAAGTCTCATCAGCCTCAAAAACAGGATAGCCACCTCTGTGGACCAGAAGTGGAACAGAAAAAGAACTTCAAATAGTGGGGGCCAAGGTCAGCTTCTGCCGGGGGACGGGGCGTCTCGACTTGGAAAGTGCAGCTGAGCGCTAGACACAGCAGATGCTAATGGCTCAGAGGTGGTACCCAGACAGCAGCTGCCAGCAGGTGGGAAGGGGGTGATTAACGCTTTCCTTTTGAGAAGCTTCAGCAACTGGCTTACTGGCTGGAGGGACAGGGATGGGAGTCTTAGAGGTGGTGCTAAGGCACTGGGGCACGTGTTAAACTGTGCATTTCTGAGTCCCGCCCCCTTGGAGAGGCCTGGAAATCCATATTTTTAAAGGATCTTCAGGTGATTCTGAGAGCAGGACCACTCTGAGAAACACTGCGCTGGTAGAAAGGAAAGACAGCTTGAGGATAATGAGAACTTACCAAAGGTAAATTGGGATAAGGATGTTTACTTTGCACCAAATACAGATGTTTTTGTATTTGAGCCCTGGAATTGGTTGCCTTTTTAAAAAATTGTAGTAAAATGCACATTACCTAAAATTACCATTTTAACCATTTTAAAGTCTGCAGTTCAGTGTCATTAGGTACGTTTGCAGTATTGTGTGCGACTACCATCACTGTCTAGTTCTGTTGCTCTCTCTCCAGCCCCGGCAACCGCTGATCTGCTTTTGTGTCTGTCGGTTTACCGATTCTGGATAGTTCATGTAAATGGAATCGTAATAATATGTGTTTTTGTGGGTGTGTCTGGCTGCCTTTCACGTAGCATAACGTTTTCAAGGCTCATCTGCGTTGAAGCGTGTATGAGTACTTCATTCTCTTTTTATGGCTGGATAATACTTCATCATATGGATATACCACACTTTATCTGTTGATGGATATTTGGGTCGTTTCCACCTGTTGGCTATTGTCAGTAGTGCTGCTGTGAACATGCCTGTACAAGTTCGTGTTTGAACACCTGTTTCCAGTGCTTTTAAGTATATACCTCGGAGTGGAATTACTGGATCCTATGGTAATTCTATGTGTAAGTGTGAAACTCTTTACCACAGTGGATGCACTGGCAGTGTATGAGGAGTCCAGTTATTCCTCCTCCCCAGCACTTGTTTTGACTTTTCTTTCTTTCTTTCTTTTTTAAATCCTGGCCATCCTAGTGGGTATGAATCGGTGTCTCACTGTGCTTTTGATTTGCATTTTCCTAATGACTAATGACATTGAGCATCTTTTCTTGTGCTTTTTGGCAGCTCTATTGCTTTTAAGTTAAAATGTGTTCAGATGGGTGTTGTTTTCTTAATTCAGGGTCACAGTTTTGTGTGTCGCTGGTGCTGGAGGGTCCTAGTCCCGACTCTTGCCAGGCTTTGGGCCAACTAGAGCTCTCCATGCCTGCCTTTGGTGAAACGGCAATGCTGACAGTACCTTCCCCGCCTAGGGCTTTGTGACCATCAGGAAGGACCCATTAAAGCATCCGGGCACACAGTGAGCACTCTGGAGCTATTGTCCTCATCGTTGTCACAAGTGGGAAGATCTGTCATTATATCCCTGCTTCTTTCTTGTGGGTCTAGCAAGCTGCCTTAGCTTCCTCAACATTGAGGATAGGCAACCCGGAGGGACACACTGTAGTTGCCCATCTGCTCTGTGAGGCCCCGGGGAGCTGTTTCTAGATTGCTGGGGGTAGCGGTCCTCTGTATTCATTGCTTGAGTTTTCCTGCTTCCAGCCCAACCTCCAACTTACCCTGACAGGTAGGGGCGTGAATGTGTTACCAGCCCAAAGCCGAAAGCCTGTCAGCGGGAAAGTTGCCGTGGACCTGAGCAACCGTTATCAGTTACAGGTCCTTCCGTGGCAGCGCCTTCATGCGGTCCTGATGCAGAGCTGACCCAGGAGCTAGCTTCATGCCCCTGTGGATTTTGTGTCGAGATGTTATTTTTCCTGTGTGGTTCTTTTAAATATGGTGGAACGCCCTCCAAGTTGACAGGGCTGTATTGGGGTGCAGTGAGCATAGTTTTCTTTTCACATTGGGAAGCCATTTTTCATATATAGAATTCTGGTTTGCTGTGTAATTATGAAGATTTTTGTGTATAGCTGTTCAAGGATGATGATTAGAAATGCCCCCTGAAAACTCTTGGGTGCAGTTCAACAGACCTCCCCAGAGAGGCAGCGTGGTATTGTGAGACAGCAAGGGGCATAGGCGGCTTCCGGATCCAGGTTCAGATCCAAACCACGTAGTAATTGTGGGCCTTGAACAAGTTAGTTCATCTTCTGGAGCCTCGGTTTCTTCACCAATAAAGTGAGAAGGATAAGATCCTAGCGGCTGTAACACAGTGGTGGTTATTGTTGACAAGAGCCTGTAAACCTCTCAGTTGACCATTGCAACATTTTGTTTTATTGTGGTAAAGTATACGTAACATAACAGTTACCATTTTAATAGTTTTAAAGTATACAGCTCAGTGGCAGTCATTGCCACGTTTTTTTAACCTTGCTTTGCGGAGATAAGGCTCTCTCATCATCCTCCCTGGAGGTCACACCTGGGGACAGGGTGCCGTGTCCTCACCCCTCCCGATCGCCCCAGGCTGGTGAAGTTCCGTGAACTGCACGTTCCATAGCGGAGGGAAATGCAGGCACCCTGGGAGGCTTGGCTGTTAATAGAGGCTTTCTCAGGGGCATTAAATGATTCTCCAGATGGTATTAACTCTCATTGCCAGTTTTGGAGGTGGGGAGGGTTCCTGCTTCTGTCCACACAGGTATTATACTGTTTATGAACACCTCTATGAGTATGGAATAGGGAAGAAAAAGATTCAGATTCTTTTTGGCTGTTTTCTAGAAACTCTAGTTTAGAGCTTTGGGAAGAAGTAGAAATTGAAACTGTTTAACCATCATGTCTTTTTTTTAAAAAATTAATTTATTTTTGGCTGTGTTGGGTCTTCGTTGCTGCACGCGGGCTTTCTCTAGTTGTGGTGAGCGGGGGCTACTCTTCACTGCGTGGCGCAGGCTTCTCATTGCAGCGGCTTCTCTTGTTGCAGAGCACGGGCTCTAGGTGCGCGGGCTTCAGTAGCTGTGGCATGTGGGCTCACTAGTTGTGACACGCGGGCTCTAGAGCGCAGGCTCAGTAGTTGTGGCACACAGGCTTAGTTGCTCCACGGCATGTGGGATCTTCCCGGCCCAGGGCTCAAACCCGTGTCCCCTACATTGGCAGGCGGATTCTTAACCACCGCGCCACTGGGGAAGCCCAGCCATCATGTGTTAAGGTTATTTTAGTACTTCATTAATCTCTCCTTTGGAAAGGGACTGAAATAAATGTACTGCTTTGGGAAATATTCTGCCATTTCTATTTCCTCCTCCCCTGCTCCTTCATAATTGGCGTAATTGCCAAGATTTCCTTTATTCCTTATTCACTATCTTTTTGGAACTTTGAACTCTAGGGAGACAGACAGACAGACAGACATAGAGCTTTAGTCTGTGCAAAGTCAGTGATTTATAAGTAATCCTTCTAAAGAACAGTCTAGAAGTCAGCATCTTTGTATTGAAATCCTAATTAGGTGACTTAAGAAATGTTCTCAAACACACACAAATACGTTATTGTTTCAGATACCAAATAATAATTATTCTTTCTGTAATCATATGTCTGAGCATTAGGAATATCTTCAATTAAGGCAGGGTTAAAAATCCCAACCTCCCTCATGAAATGACGGATTTAAGCAGTGATCATCTTGACTGCATCATCATTAGGTGAGAAGATGATGGGAGCTTTATAATGACTGGAGCAGGCTGTCACCACCTAAAGGCCCCAATAAACGTTAGTATCACTCGGAGTGGGACAGCCAGGTATTAGGCACCTCCTGTGGTGATGCAGTGACAAGTGCAGAGGACCACCTGGAAAGTATTCTTGATAAAAACATTGATCCTGAATCTAATGAAGCCTCTTGATGTAACACCCATTTTATAGAGAATCCGAGGTTTGGAAGAACATGTTAAATGACACCATGAGAATACAGTCAGCCAAATATAGAATGTGGGCTATCTACAGGGACAAACGGCCTTTTTCTCTCGCAAGTAAACAGTGAGAGCTTAAAAAAAGAAAAAAAGGAGGAGAAAACTGTTACCGAATAAGAGACTTGGGAGATACATCTACCAAAGAAATGTGTGGCCGGTTTTGGATCCTGATTTGCAAAAAGCAGTTGTACAAAAATATTATGAGGCCATCAAGGACAACTAAGTGTGGAATGGATAATTAGATGATCTTAGGAATTACTTTTAATTTTGTTGGCTGTGATAATGATTGTAGTTATGATTTTTTTTTTTTTTTTTTGCGATACGCGGGCTTCCCACTGCCGTGGCCTCTTCCGCCGTGGAGCACAGGCTCCGGACATGCAGGCCCAGCGGCCGTGGCTCACGGGCCTACCTGCTCCGGGGCACGTGGGATCCTCCTGGACTGGGGCTCGAACTCGCGTCCCCTGCATCGGCAGGCGGACTCCCAACCACTGCGCCACCAGGGAAGCCTGCACTGTAGTTATGATTTTTAAAAGTCCTATAAGTGATACTGAAGTATTTACTAGTGAAATAAATGGTGTCTGGGATTTGCTTTACTTTCATTAAAAAAAAAAAAGCTGGGGGGGTGGCATAGCAGAAAACTGGTGTTCACTCATGCTGGGTAATGGGTTCCAGTCTTTGAGCTTTTGTGTATGTCTGAAAATTTCATAATAAAAAGTTAAAAATGCCAAAATTGGTTTATTGGTGGCATTTAAACACTTCACTTTAAATAGCAAAAACAAATATAGAACTCTCCAGGCTGGTAGAAACCTCAGTTTTGGAAAATGGCCTTTTCGCTTATCTGCATATTTGGTTTGGTTAGTTTCTTGGCAAATTAGTATTTACATTAACTTCATGTTACTCCTCATCCTGAAGTCCCAAGGAGCCCTCAGATAAACCAAGACAGGTCATAATTACAGAAACTTAGAGAGTTAACACTGTGGATGATTGCTAATCAGTAGGCTCTTCATACCAATAAACAGGCAGAAAAGGGGGTTTGGGGCAGACTGTCAGTGAATGGAAATAAATGAAGTAAAGATGAGAATAATTTGTGTGCTCGACTGAGTTAGCTTGTAGAAGTGTATGTAAACAGCGCTCTATTTGGTGTGATTGCCAAAGGTGGCCCCTTCAGACTGCTGTAGAATACGGGGCTCTCCTGCCACCCCTTAGATGAACGTAGCACCGTAGAGTGCGGCGGTCAAACTTTGTTCTCTCTCTCTGCCTTGACGGAGTCGTTTGATTTCACTTACCATCTTTCTGCAGGTAATCACCAAATCTGTATCCTTGGCCCCCATGACTCTGCTGGGCACCAGCATCGCATTTCCACCCACCTGGACTTGGTTCCCTGCCTTCCACACCAGCCTCGCCTGAGCCAGGCCCCCCTTGCTGGCTGTGCACCGTTTCCAGCAGCTCTTTTCACATCTCTCCAGATCTTTCCTGCACCAGGCCTTCTGTACATGCCATCCCCTCCGCCTGGAGCAGTCTCCCACTCTTCTTCTCCTGCCTGCTCGTTCTTTAGGTCTTGGCTCAGACACGCCCTCCTCAAAGTCATCTTTCTTAACCTTATTTGCCTGTCATCCTCAGCCGTAGCACCTTGCTTGTTTCCTCAGCCATCTTCTCAGTTTATAATTATTGTCTCCTTTCTCCACTGTGAGGTCCGTGAGCAGGACACCTTTTTGTCCTGGTTGACACTTCGCACCCAGCACTTAGCTTCCATGACCAGTAGACATTTGTTGGATTTATGAATGAATGATTGATGAATGAATGGACACGTCAGGCCTTGGGCTAGACCTGGGAGGCAGACTGGTGAAAGATACAGTTTTTTCCTCCAAGCAGCTTATAGTCTACTAGGGGAGGGAGATGAACAAGCCAAGTGTTGCCATTTAAGTTTTATGAGAAAAGCACACGCAGGGTTCTGGGGATGATGGAAGAAGGAAGTCTGGGAGCGTGATAGGAGTTAGGGAAAGGAGGGATGGGTGTTTCCAGGAGAGGGAACAGCCTTTCCAAAAGCGTCGTGGTCAGAGAAAATGCTGAATGGTGGGAGTGTGGGCTGATTTGGGGCAGGTGACACCAGCAGGACAGGCAGTGACGGGAAGATGAGGGCCCTTGTGTCACAGCTGAGGACTTGGGATTTCTGAAGGCTCTTAGGAACCCGTGGAGGATCTTAAGACTGGAATGTCATGGAAGGATTATTTCTTTCCTTCCTTTAGATAACCCTCAGATATACAGAAATGGATTGATCGTTTCTGCATGCCAGAACACTCTGGATGGGTTGGAGGCGCTAGAAGAGGCTTAGGGGTTTAGGGGTTTAGGGTAGGTTATGGCTGGTAGGGAGAGACCACAGCCTCGACTGATTTCCGTGGCCAGGAGCACACTTCTGATCAGGGAGAATTTCCTACAGTTACAGCATTTCCTAGCACAACTTCCCTTGGCCCTAGAGCCCTAGGGGCTGGGGCGCATGGGAGGAGGTAGTCACACAGCTCTAGGGACGCTGTGCACGAATAGAAAATTGTCATGTTGGAGGTGCCCAGCCCTTACTGGGCCACCGCCCTTTGCACTGGGGTGTACCACACCACTCAAGAAGCACTTATCAAAGCAGGCTCTTCCGTGTCATTGGGAGGACTGTTTATGGATGCTCTGGGTTTTCCTGGTTCTTGAACCAGACCCAGGGTGAGCAAGGAAGCAGGGTTGGTGTCCAGGGTGTCAGAACGTCTCTACGTCCTGTGCTCTGCAGTACCTTGGAAAGCCCATCTCCTCACAGAGGCTATGAGCAAGCAGTGGTAGGGGCCCAGACTTCGGTAGTGGTGGGGATGAAAGGATTTGAGAGTTAACTACAAGAAGCTGACTGTGAGAAGGACTTATTAACTGGCACAGAGAGGGAGGATCAGGGTTTTTTAGGGGCCTGTTAGATACTCAAACGGAATTGTCTGTAGCGGGCAGTTGAATCTGTGACTCAGAATCTCCTTGGACTTTTTTCTTCTTTTCTTTCCCCATCCATCTCATCAGTAGCTAATTTTATCACCGGCCTGCTGTGCAGACTCTCTTGTAACATCTTTCCCATGCCCATCTGGTCATACCCTCCTCATTCCTTGCCCCGTCGCCCGTGTACCTGTGTGTGCGGTAGATCGATGTTTTGTGCTTTGCTCTGCCAGGTTGATTTCTCTGCAGTGTAACTTTGATAAGAAGCTTTGCCCCAAATATCCAGTGGCTCCCCATTGTCCACCAACATTCTCACGCTCCTCAGCCAACTTTTCTAATATTCTCTCCAACCAAGTGGACCCACTACTGTTTGTTATGCAAACACACTCCACATTGTGCAGACGCGGAGCCTTTGTCCACGCTGCTGCTTCCAGCCGGCATGGCCCCCTCTCTCCTTTAAGCCTCCTGCTCCCTTTGATATAAAATAAAAGCTTAATTTAGAGCTGAATTAAGGAATTGAGCCTGTAGCATAAGCTCCTGACTGTTGGGAGGAGAACCACCCAGGAGGCATTGATGTCTCCTGGTCACTTGGTCTTGGACTTGTGTGTTTGTATGGAAGCTACTGGCCTCGGGCTCCTGTGTCTGGGGGCAAAGTGCCTTCTCATGCTTAGTCACTGGACGTCGTGTGCCATTCCAGCTCGGAGTGTAATTGGAGACGGAAGGTTATCTTGAAGCTGGTGGTATCCTTTTCCCTGTTGTTATGGGACTGTGTTTTGAATTAAATTATTTTAGAAACAGATGGCTGACTGAGAGTTTTTTCGCCTTTGTTCTTAGTGAATTGAGTATTTAGTTTAGTTTGTTTTGGTTACTTAAAGGGCTGACAGCCTTGCTTTCCAGGTTGGTAAAAGAGGATTGCATTTTATTTAGAAGAGCATAAAACAAAGCAAAGCGCAACAGAACATCTTCCAATAAATACTCTGGAACATGCTTTGAATGAAACCAACATTTTAATATCCTTACCTCCTCAGATGAGAAAATTGTGCAGAGATAGTGTCCCAAATCCCAGCGGGAAGCTATCCTGGTGTTTTTAACTATAATAATATGAGTTGTTAAAAAGCTTCATGGTACCATTATTTCAGTATTGTTTCCTTGCAGTTGTTGTTTTCTGAAGTTGCTCATGAGTTCTCTTCATGGTTCAGTGAAGTCACTAATTGTTATCTGTATCGCCATCTCTAGAGGAGGAAATGGAAGGTGTGACTAACTGCAAGAGATTTCTTCAGGGGAACCGAGCAAGTTTGATATAGAACAGGATGCAGTTCTGCTATCTGTGGAAGGTTCTGGAGCTGTTGTCTCTCTCTCTCTGACTGGGATTGTATGCTATGCTTTGCTTTTTATTAGCTATTAGCTTTTTATTAGCTATTAGCTTTTTATTAGCTTGGGTTTTTCCAGCTAAAACTGAAGCCCCCCCCCCCCCCCCCCCGCTACTGATGTAGTAGCTATTTGTCATTTTGGGGATCACTCTTTCCCTTTCTGGGGAATCCCTATCGTGTGAGGGTCATAAGGCTGCAAGATTGACAGGCAGTGTAGCATGTGACCTAGGCGTGGCTAGTGGGACACTCCCAGCTGGCCTTTGAACTTTGTGGGAGTGATGCTGTGAAGCAGAGGCCTGGAAGGTCTGTTGGCAGCTGTGCCCGTGGCAGTCCCAGCTCAGTGTGATCGGCAGATGCTCCCCGCAGAGACCCTGGTGAGCCCCTCTGCTGCCCAGCCTCCCTTGGTTCTCGACTCTGTTCTGAACCTGAACTACCTTGTCCGTTCTGTGGCCCCTCTGGTGTCCTCCCATTGAATCCCCTCCTGCTTATGTAGCCAGAGTTGTTTATACTGCAGCAGAGAATCCTGACTGAGAAGCCCTTACAGAATAAGTAAGCGTAGGGTCGCATGTCAGGCCTGTGCATGGAAAGTCCACACTTTAACACCCATTTTTCAGGTAGCGATTTTCAGTAACCCTGTATCTTATGAGCAGAAGAGGGACCTGAGACTCAGGAATGGGCAGTGAGTTACTCAGGGTTGGCAGTTAATGAACTTGTGGGAGAGCAGGGCTGGACCCGAGGCCCGCAGGCTCTTGTTTCCTGTAATCTCTAAGCCGTCACAGAGCTTCTTGCTTGAACCAGGAATGAAAGATGTTGTCTTGGTCACTCGAGCTGCCGTAGCAAAACGCCAGACTGTGTGACTTAAGCAGAAATTAATTTTCTTCATTCTGGAGGCTGGAGGTCTACGATAAAGGTGCCAGCAGGGTTGGTTTCTGGTGAGGCTCCCCTCCTGTGCTTAGGGATGGTGTCTTCTCGCTGTGTTCTTATGTGGCCTTTTCTCCGTGCAAGTGCACCCAGGGCCAGCGAGCTCTGGTGTCCCTCTTCTTATGAGGGGGCAGGTCCTGTTGGGTCAGGGCCCCACCCTCACGACCACATTTAACCTTCATTATCTCCGTAAAGGCCCCATCTCCAAACACAGTCACAGTGCGGGTTAGAGCTTCAACGTAGAATTCTGGGAGACACAATTCAGTTCGTGACAGATGTGAACTGTAGCGATCAGACAGTTTAATGTTGTCTGTGACTTGATAAAAGTTGAGAAACAAAGGATGTAAAAGGAAGATTTCTTTTTTTTTTTGGCCGCGCGGCATGCGGGATCTTAGTTCCCTGACCAGGGATTGAACCTGTGCCCTCTGCAGTTGAAGTGTGGAGTTTTAACCACTGAACTGCCAGGGAAGTCCCCAAAGGAAGATTTCTATAAGAAGTTTTTACATAGTCCTGCGGTCTTAAAATACTGGGGATAGGCCGTCAGTTACTCTTCTTTCGCCGTGGGGTTGATTCTTTTCTGTGCAGAGAGCTCTTTAGTGATGGTTCTTTGGCTGAGTCCCTGTATCCAACTGCAGCTTAAAACACTGATTTGGGAACAACGGTTTTCCTCGCATGGGACCTGGGAAGCCTGCTCTCTGGTTTCAGGCTGTAGCTCCCACTGTAGAGCCTGGCCATCTCATTTCATGTCTGGAGGCAACCCCTCCCCTGTTTGTGTCACACATTCTCCACTGTCCTGGTCACTCTGCCGTCCCCACCCTGGACCAGAATTCCCTTAAGTTCTCCTCAGCAACTCTGTGCGGTGTGTCCTCTCTGCCCTCACCCTCTCCTCCAGGCGAGGATCAAAGGCCACGTCCCCTCTGGATGCCATTTCCATCTTCCTTCCCTGCCGCCTGGGCTCATCACTCATCCTTTGTCTCTTCCACTTCTTCCTCTCTTCTGGATTGTTCCATCAGCATTGCTCCTAATCCGACCCTTTACAAAGAAAGGTCCTTGTACTCAGGTTAGAATTACCCATGGCGTGGTTTAAAACACAGATTCCATGACAGTAGGAACAGCAGCAAACACAAATACCCACACCGAGTCCTGAGCCCCAGGCCCAAGCTGCCGAATGAGAACCTGAGTTATTTTAGATTTTATTTGGAAAGCGTTTTAGACATCTAGCAAAGTTGCAAAATTAACAGAGTTCTCATAAGCTGGTTACTCAGCTTCCCCTGATATTAACATCTTATAAAATCATACTAGAGTTATTAAAACTAAGAAATTAACATTGGTACAATATTGTTAACTAGATTACAGACTTTACAGGATTTCACCCCTTTTTTCTCCACTTTTTCTGTGCTGGAATCCAGTCCAGAGCCCCATTGCATTTGGGTGTCCCATCTCATTAGTCTTCTCTAGACTGTGACAGTTTCTCAGTCTTTCCTTGTCTTTTATGAGCTTGAGATCTCTTTGAAGAGTCACATCTTTTTTTTTTTTTTAATTAATTTAATTTTGGGTGCGTTGGGTCTTTATTGCTGCGTGCGGGCTTTCTCTAGTTGCGGCCAGCGGGGGCTACTCTTCCTTGCCGTGGCTTCTCTTGTTGTGGACCATGGGCTCTAGGTGTGCGGGCTTCAGTAGTTGTGGTGTGCGGGCTCAATACTTGTGGCTCACGGGCTCTAGAGCACAGGCTCAGTAGTTGTGGCGCATGGGCTCAGTTGTTCCACGGCATGTGGGATCTTCCTGGACCACGGCTCGAACCCGTGTTCCCTACATTGGCAGGCAGATTCTTAACCAGGGGAGTCCAAGAGTCAGGTCTTTTATACAACGTCTCTGGGTTTGTCTGATGTTTTCACTTGTTGAGGTTGACGTTTTGCATTTTTAGAAGCACCTTTCATGAGCTCTTTGGTGATTCTTATCTATTGTCTAAGAACCAAACAACCTTCCCTGGACTCTCCACTTGCCATCTCTTCCCTCCCCTGTCCTACACAGCTAAACCACTCAAAAAGTTGTTTGCACATAATCCCGTTTCCTCACCTGTCATTCACTCTTCAACCTGTAGCAACCTGGCTTCTGCCACCACAAGGCCAAAGAACCCTGCTGTCATATGTAGGGGGTGCTTCCTTTTCTTGACCTCTCAGGGCCATTCCACACAGGTGACCCTGCCTGGCTCCTGAACACCTTTGCTCTTTTCTCGTCCTTGCACGTTCCTCGTTCCCCCACCTTTCGGACTTCCCTTTCTTACTTTTTTGCAGGTTTATCTCTAGATGCAGATATTCGCTTGCAAACTTGATATTTCCACATGGATTTCTCTAAAATAAATCTCAGGCTAGTGCCTCCCACTGTAATGGGCACACAAATCACCTGGAGCTCTTGTTAAAAGCATTTTTGACCCAGTGGGGTCTCGATGGGCCTAAGATGCTGCATGTCTCAACACTGCAGGTGATGCTGATGGTCTTCAGGCCACAGTCTGAGTAATAAAACTCTAAAAAAAACCCCCACCATAACCTAAGGCACCATCATCTCAAGCTTCAACTGCTGTGATCGCATAACTGATCTCTCCGCATCTCCTTTTGGCCCTGGTTAACCTGTTCTTCACGCTGCAGCAGGAGGGACTTTTAGACCATTATTCTGATCGCGTCATTCTCATGCTTTTATTTATTTATTTATTTATTTATTTATTTATTTATTTTTAACGTCTTCATTGGGGTATAATTGCTTTACAGTGGTGTGTTAGTTTCTGCTTTATAACAAAGTGAATCAGCTATATGTATACATATATCCCCATATCTTCTTCCTCTTGCCTCTCCCTCCCACCCTCCCTATCCCACCCCTCTAGGTGGTTACAAAGCACCGAGCTGATCTCCCTGTGCTATGCGGCTGCTTCCCACTAGCTATCTATTTTCCATTTGGTAGTAATATATAAGTCCATGCCACTCTCTCACTTCGTCCCAGCTTACCCTTCCCCCTCCCCGTGTCCTCAAGTGCATTCTCTACGTCTGCATCTTTATTCCTGTCCTGCCCCTAGGTTCTTCAGAACCATTTTTTTTTTTTAGATTCCATATATATGTGTTAGCATATGGTATTTGTTTTCCTCTTTCTGACTTACTTCACAATGTATGACAAACTCTAGGTCCATCCACCTCACTACAAATAACTCAATTTCATTTCTTTTTATGACTGAGTAGTATTCCACTGTGTATATGTGCCACATCTTCTTTATCCATTCATCTGTCAGTGAACACATAGGTTGCTTCCATGTCTTGGCTACTGTAAATAGAGCTGCAATGAACATTGTGGTACATGACTTTTTGAATTATGGTTTTCTCAGTGTATATGCCCAGGAGTGGGATTGATGGGTCGTATGGTAGTTCTATTTTTTATTTTTTAAGGACCCTCCATACTGTTCCCCATATTGGCTGTATCAGTTTACATTCCCACCAACAGTGCAAGAGGGTTCCTTTTTCTCCGCACCGTTTCCAGAATTTATTGTTTGTAGATTTCTTGATGATGGCCATTCTGACCGGTGTGAGGTGATAGCTCATTGTAGCTTTGATTTGCATTCTCTAATGGTTAGTGATGTTGAGCATCCTTTCATGGATTTGTTGGCAATCTGTGTATCTTCTTTGGAGAAATGTCTATTTAGATCTTCTGCCCATTTTTGCAGCTTTTTTTTTGGAATAATTCTTTATTTTTATTTATTTATTTTTGGCTGTGTTGGGTCTTTGTTTCTGTGCGAGGGCTTTCTCCAGCTGTGGCAAGCGGGAGCCACTCTTCATCGCGGTGCGTGGGCCACTCACTATCGTGGCTTCTCTTGTTGCGGAGCACAGGCTCCAGACGCGCAGACTCAGTAGTTGTGGCTCACGGGCCTAGCTGCTCTGCGGCATGTGGGATCCTCCCAGACCAGGGCTCGAACCCCGTGTCCCCTGCATTGGTAGACAGATTCTCAACCACTGTGCCACCAGGGAAGCCCTTCTGCCCATTTTTGGATTGGGTTGTTTGTTTTTTTGATATTGAGCTGCATGAGCTGCTTGTATATTTTGGAGATTAATCCTCTGTCAGTTGCTTCATTTGCAAATATTTTCTCCCATTCTGAGGGTTGTCTTTTCGTCTTGTTTATGGTTTCCTTTGCTGTGCAAAAGCTTTTAAGTTTCGTTAGGACCCATTTGTTTATTTTTATTTCCATTACTCTAGGAGGTGGGTCAAAAAGGATCTTGCTGTGATTTATGTCATAGAGTGTTCTGCCTATGTTTTCCTCTAAGAGTTTTATAGTGTCTGGCCTTACATTTAGGTCTTTAATCCATTTGGAGTTTATTTTTGTGTTTGGTGTTAGGGAGTATTCTAGTTTCATTCTTTTACATGTAGCTGTCCAGTTCTCCCAGCACCACTTATTGAAGAGGCTGTCTTTTCTCCATTGTATATTCTTGCATCCTTTATCAAAAATAAGGTGACCATATGTGTGTGGCTTTATCTCTGGGCTTTCTATCCTGTTCCACTGGTGTATATTTCTGTTTTTGTGCCAGTACCTTACTGTCTTGATTACTGTAGCTTTGTAGGATAGTCTGAAGTCAGGGAGCCTGATTCCTCCAGCTCCGTTTTTCTTTCTCAAGATTGCTTTGGCTATTTGGGGTCTTTTGTGTTTCCATACAAATTGTGAAATTTTTTGTTCTAGTTCTGTGAAAAATGCCATTGGTAATTTCATAGGGATTGCATTGAATCTGTAGATTGCTTTCGGTAGTATAGTCATTTTCACAATGTTGATTCTTCCAATCCAAGAAGATGGTGTAGCTCTCCATCTGTTTGTATCATCTTTAATTTCTTTCATCAGTGTCTTATAGTTTTCTGCATACAGGTTTTTTGTCTCCTTAGGTAGGTTTATTCCTAGGTACTTTATTCTTTTTGTTGTAATGGTAAGTGGGAGTGTTTCCTTAATTTCTCTTTTGGATTTTTCATCATCTGTGTGTATGGGAATGCAAGAGATTTCTGTGCATTAATTTTGTATCCTGCTACTTTACCAAATTCATTGATTAGCTCTAGTAGTTTTCCGGTAGCATCTTTAGGATTCTCTATGTATAATATCATGTCATCTGCAAACAGTGACAACTTTACTTCTTCTTTTCCGATTTGTATTCCTTTTATTTCTTTTTCTTCTCTGATTGCCATGGCTAGAACTTCCAAAACTATATGTTCAATAATAGTGGTGAGAGTGGGCAACCTTGTCTTGTTCCTGATCTTAGTGGGAATAGTTTCAGTTTTTCACCATTGAGAACGATGTTGGCTGTGTGTTTGTCATATATGGCCTTTATTATGTTGAGGTAAGTTCCCTCTATGCCTACTTTCTGGAGGGTTTTTATCATAAATGCGTGTTGAATTTTGTCGAAAGCTTTTTCTGCATCTATTGAGATGATCATATGTTTTTTATCCTTCAATTTGTTAATATGATTTATCGCATTGATTGATTTACATATATTGAAGAATCTTTGCATTCCTGGGATAAACCCCAGTTGATCATGGTGTATGATCTTTTTAATGTGCTGTGGATTCTGTTTGCTAGTATTTTGTTGAGGCTTTCTGCATCTTTGTTCATCAGTGATATTGGCCTGTAGTTTTCTTTCTTTATGACATCTTTGCCTTGTTTTGGTGTCAGGGTGATTGTGGCTTCGTAGAATGGGTTTGGGAGTGTTCCTCCCTCTGCTGTATTTTGGAAGAGTTTGAGAAGGATAGGTGTTAGTTCTTCTCTAAATGTTTGGTAGAATTCGCCTGTGAACCCATCTGGTTTGTTTTTGTTTGTTGGAAGATTTTTAATCACAGTCTCAATTTCAGTGCTTGTGATTGGTCTGTTTATATTTTCTATTTCTTCCTGGTTCAGTCTCAGAAGGTTGTGCTTTTCTAAGAATTTGTCCATTTCTTCCAGGTTGTCCATTTTATTGGCATAGAGTTGCTTGCAGTAGTCTGTCATGATCCTTTATATTTATGCAGTGTCAGTTGTTATTTCTCATTTTTCATTTCTAATTCTATTGATTTAAGTCTTCTTTTTTTTCCTTGATGAGTCTGGCTAATGGTTTATCAATTTTGTTTATCTTCTCAAAGAACCAGCTTTTAGTTTTATTGATCTTTGCTGTTGTTTCCTTCATTTCTTTTTCATTTATTTCTGATCTGATCTTTATGATTTTTTTCCTTCTGCTAACTTTGGGTTTTTTTTGTTTTTGTTGTTCTTCTCTCTCTGGTTCCTTTAGGTGTAAGGTTAGGTTGTTTATTTGAGATGTTTCTTGATTCTTGAGGTAGGATTGTATTGCTATAAATGTCCCTCTTAGAACTGCTTTTGCTGCATCCCATAGGTTTTGGGTCATCATGTTTTCATTGTCATTTCTTTCTAGGTATTTTTCGATTTCCTCTTTGATTTCTTCAGTGATCTCTTGGTTATTAAGTAGTGTATTGTTTAGCCTCCATGTGTTTGTATTTTTTACAGATTTTTCCTGTAATTGGTACCTAGTCTCATAGTGTTGTGGTCAGAAAAGATACTTGATACGATTTCAATTTTCTTAAATTTACCAAAGCTTGATTTGTGACCCAAGATATGATCTATCCTGGAGAATGTTCCATGAGTACTTTAGAAAAATGTGTATTCTGTTTTTTTTGGATGGAATGTCCTATAAATATCAGTTAAGTCCATCTTGTTTAGTATGTCATTTAAAGCTTGTGTTTCCTTATTTATTTTCATTTTGGATGATCTGTCCATTGGTGAAAGTGGGGTGTTAAAGTCCCCTACTATGATTGTGTTACTGTCGATTTCCCCTTTTATGGCTGTTAGCATTTGCCTTATGTATTGAGGTGCTCCTATGTTGGGTGCATAAATAATTACAATTGTTATATATTCTTGGATCGATCCCTTGATCATTATGTAGTGTCCTTCTTTGTCTCTTGTAATAGTCTTTATTTTAAAGTCTGTTTTGTCTGATATGAGAATTGCTACTCCAGATTTCTTTTGATTTCTGTTTGCATGGAATATCTTTTTCCATCCCCTCACTTTCAGTCTGAATGTGTCCCTAGGTCTGAAGTGGGTCTCTTGTACACAGCATATATACGGGTCTTGTTTTTGTATCCTTTCAGCCAGTCTATGTCTTTTTTTTTTTTTTTTTGGTGGTACGCAGGCCTCTCACTGCTGTGGCCTCTCCCGTTGCGGAGCACAGACTCCGGACGCGCAGGCTCAGCGGCCATGGCTCTCGGGCCCAGCCACTCCATGGCATGTGGAATCTTCCTGGACTGGGGCACGAACCCGTGTCCCCTGCATCAGCAGGTGGACTCTCAACCACTGTGCCACCAGAGAAGCCCTGTGTCTTTTGATTGGAGCATTTAATCCATTTACTTTTAAGGTAATTATTGATATATATATTCCTATTACCATTTTCTTAATTGTTTTGGGTTTGTTTTTGTAGGTCTTTTCCTTATCTTGTGTTTCCTGCCTAGAGAAGTTCCTTTAGCATTTGTTGCAAAGCTGGTTTGGTGGTGCTGAATTCTCTTAGCTTTTGCTTGTCTGTAAAGGTTTTAATTTCTCCATCGAATCTGAGTGAGATCCTTGCTGGGTAGAGTAATCTTGGTTGTAGGTTTTTCCCTTTCATCACTTTAAATATGCCCTGCCACTCCCTTCTGGCTTGCAGAGTTTCTGATGAAAGATCAGCTGTTAACCTTATGGGGATTCCCTTGTGTGTTATTTGTTGTTTTTCCCTTGCTACTTTTAATATTTTTTCTTTGTATTTAATCTTTGATAGTTTGATTAATATGTGTCTTGGCATGTTTCTCCTTGGATTTATCCTGTATGGGACTCTCTGTGCTTCCTGCACCTGATTAACTATTTCCTTTCCCATATTAGGGAAGTTTTCAACTCTAATCTCTTCAAATATTTTCTCAGTCCCTTTCTTTTTCTCTTCTTCTTCTGGGACCCCTATAATTCGAATGTTGGTGCATTTAATGTTGTCCCAGAGGTCTCTGAGAGTGTCCTCAGTTCTTTTCATTCTTTTTTCTTTTTTCTGCTCTGCAGTAGTTATTTACACTATTTTATCTTCCAGGTCACTTATCCGTTCTTCAGTCTCAGTTATTCTGCTATTGATCCCATCTAGAGTATTTTTCATTTCATTTATTGTGTTGTTCATCATTGTTTGTTTGCTCTTTAGTTCTTCTATGTCCATGTTAAATGTTTCTTGTATTTTCTCCATTCTATTTCCAAGATTTTGGATCATCTTTAGTATCATTACTCTGAATTCTTTTTCAGGTAGACTGCCTGTTTCCTCTTCATTTGTTTGGTCTGGTGGGTTTTTACCTTGCTCCTTTATCTGCTGTGTGTTTTTCTGTCTTCTCATTTTGCTTAATTTACTGTGTTTGGGGTCTCCTTTTCACAGGCTGCAGGTTCGTAGTTCCAGTTGTTTTTGGTGTCTGCCCCCAGTGGCTAAGGTTGGTTCAGTGGGTTTTGTAGGCTTCCTGGTGGAAGGGACTGGTGTCCGTGTTGTGGAGGATGAGACTGGATTTTGTCTTTTGGTGGGCAGGACCGTGTCTGGTGGTGTGTTTTGGGGTGTCTGTGGACTTATTATGATTTTAGGCAGCCTCTCTGCCAGTGGGTGTGGTTGTGTTCCTGTCTTGCTAGTTGTTTGTCATAGGGTGTCCAGCACTGTAGCTTGCTGGTCATTGAGTTGAGCTGGGTCTTAGCGTTGAGATGGAGATCTCTGTGAGTGCTTTCGCTGTTTGATATTACATGGAGCTGGGAGGTCTCTGGTGGACCAATGTCCTAAACTTGGCTCTCCCACCTCAGAGGCACAGGCCTGACACCTGGCTTGAGCACCAAGACCCTGTCAGCTACACGGCTCAGAAGAAAAGGGAGAAAAAAAGAAAGAAACAAAAAAGTAAAGTAATTAAAATAAAAAAGAAAAAGTAATTATTAAAAATAAAAAATTAAAGTGTAATGAAAGAAAGAAAGAACAACCAAACCAAAGAACAAATCCTCCAATGGTAATAAGTACTAAAAATATACTAAAAAACCTCAAACAAAACAAAAACGGACAGACAGAACCTAGGACAAATGGTAAAAGGAAAGCCATACAGACAAAATCACACACAGAAGCAACACACATGCACACTCAGAAAGAGAGAAAAAGGGGGAAAAATATATCGTTGCTCCCGAAGTCCACCTCCTCAATTTGGGATGATTCGTTGTCTATTCAGGTATTCCACAGATGCAGGTACATCACGTTGATTGTGGAGATGTAATCCACTGCTCCTGAGGCTGCTGGGAGAGATTTCCCTTTCTCTTCTTTGTTCGCACAGCTCCCAGGGGTTCAGCTTTGGATTTGGCCCCGCCTCTGCCTGTAGGTCGCATGAGAGCGTCTGTTTTTCGCTCAGACAGGACGGGGTTAAAGGAGCCGCTGATTCGGGGGCTCTGGCTCACTCATGCCTGGGGGAGGGAGGCGTCTGTATGCGGGGCGAGCCTGCCGTGGCATAGGCTGGCGTGACGTTGCACCAGCCTGAGGGGTGCCATGCGTTCTCTCGGGTAAGTTGTCCCTGCATCACGGGGCCCTGGCAGTGGCGGGCTGCACAGGCTCCCGGGAGGGGGGTGTGGAGAGTGACCTGTGCTCGCACACAGGCTTCTTGGTGGCGGCAGCAGCAGCCTTAGCGTCTCATGCCCGTCTCTGGGGTCCGCGCTGATAGCCGCGGCTCGCGCCCGTCTCTGGAGCTCCTTTAAGCGGCGCTCTGAATCCCCTCCCCTCGCGCACCAGAAACGATCTCTTGCCTCTTCGGCAGCTCCAGACTTTTTCCCGGACTCCCTCCCGGCTAGCACTAGCTCCTTCAGGCTGTGTTCACGCAGCCAGTCCTCTCCCTGCGCTCCAACGGAAGCCCGAGCCTCACCTCGCAGCCCCGCCCGTCCCGTCGGGTGAGCAGACAAGCCTCTCGGGCTGGTGAGTGCAGGTCGGCACCGGTCCTCTGTGCGGGAATCTCTCTGCTTTGCACTCCGCACCCCAGTTTCTGCGGTCTCCTCCGTGGCTCCGAAGCTTCCTCCCCACCCGTCTCTGCCAGTGAAGGGGCTTCCTAGTGTGTGGAAGCTTTTCCTCCTTCATATTACGTTCTAGAGGTGCAGGTCCCGTCCTATTCTTTTGTCTCTGTTTTTTTTTTTTTTTTCTTTTGCCCTACTCAGGTATGTGGGGAGTTTCTTGCCTTTTGGGAAGTCTGAGGTCTTCTGCCAGCATTCAGTATGTGTTCTGTAGGAGTTGTTCCACATGTAGATGTATTTCTCATGTATTTGTGGGGAGGAAGGAGATCTCCGCGTCTTACTCTCACGCCATCTTGAAGGTCTCGGCCATTCTCATGCTTTTAAATGGCTTTGATGGCTTCCTGTTGCATTTATTTTATTGTTCATTGTCTTCAGCATCGTGGCTACCAAGCCTTACATGTTCTGATCCCCTACCTCCCTCTGACCCCATCTTGGAGATCTTTATCTTTCCTTCCCTTCCCTCCTAAATTCCTGCTCTTCTCTGTGTTCTTCAGTGGCCAGTACTGCCCCCACGCACCCGCCCCCCCACCTGGGCCTCATGCAGATCCCGCATCCTCTGCCCAGAAAGGACTGCGCAGTGAGCTGGCCTGCAAACCCTTGTTTCCATCCAAGTTAAGATGAGGAGCTTAGACCAGAGCATGAATCAGCCCCTCATGGAACATGCTGCCTGGTTCAGCTGGCATATTTTTGTAGCACGACCTACTCTCTGAAGGAGCAGTGCACACGCGCGCGCGCACACACACACAGACACACGTGTGCGCGTGCATGCATGCACCTTATACCTCAAGGCATGTTTGACTTTAAATGAGAGAGGCAAAACCTTAAAACTTTCAGGAGACAATATATAGGAATATCATTCTGGCTTTTAGTGTAGGGAAGAATTACTTAACCTTTCCATCTTAATACACACACAAATCTCAAACAATAATAGAAAAGATTGATAAATTTGACCATATTAAAACTGAGAACTTCTGTTCATCAAAAGACCACATAAAGAGAATCAAATAAGCCACAAACTGGGAGAAGCTATAACTGACATAGGATTAGTACCTAAAACCTATCAAGAATGCCTTTGGATCAGAAAGAAAAAGATAGACAACCCCATAACAAAGTGGGCAGTAGAACTGAAAAGACACTAGAAGAGACAACGTGAGTGGCCAGCAGATAGGACAAGGTGATCAGTCTATTGTAATTAGGGATATGCAAGTTACAACCATAAGGTTTCATACTGTCCAGATTAGTAAAAATGTGAACATCTAGGAGTATTAAGTATCGGTGAGGATTTGCAGCAGTCAAATGGGAGGATAAATTTGTTCAACTACTTTGAAAGATTATTTGGTATTATTTAGAAAAGTTTCAGATGACCATATCCTCTGACCTGGCAGTTCTCATGGGTGCATACACACGTACATATATGTACACACATTAATACACACTCCTCATACACATACCCATACATATGCACCCACACCCCTCATGCATACACATACACACAAATACACACATACATGTATGTACCTGCACTACACACATGCATGTACACACACATATATGCCAACACAGAAACACACACATAAATGCACATATATACACATGAACATACATAATACTTTATATATACATATGTGTACCAGGAGGTGGGTGAGAAAGGTCATATAAGAAATGTCTGGAGTAATGAAAATTGGCAGTAGTCCAGCTGTCCATCAACAATAGATAAATAAATTTTGGTATATTCATATAATGGAATTCATGTTGAAGTGAAAATGCATGACTTATAGCTTCATGCCAAAAAAACCCACTCACGGGTGAAAAACAATATGGAGTGAAAAAAATAAGTTGCAGTAGAATATATGCAGTATAATTCCATCTTGATAAAGTTTGAAAACATACAAAGCTGAAGAATATACTCTTTAGGGATACATACATATGGTAAGACTATAAAGAAAAGGATATGAGAGATGCATAGTTCCAGATGGTGCTTCCCTCAGTGGGAAGGGAAGAGATGGGAAGGGGTACGTGGGGGATGTCAGAAGTAAGGGTAATACTGATTTTCTTAAACTGAGTGATGGGAACTCAGGTGTTCTTTATATTATTATATATACTGCCTGATAAATATATCTTTATAAATAGTAGTTCCTATCTACTTGATATTTGACAATAAAAACAGTACCAGTTGGAGGAGAGAGTAACCTTCCTGGTAGAAGGTATTTAGTATACAGTTGGGGTTGGAGAAGGAATGAGAAGAGAGACACTCTTTTCTAAACCAGGGAGATAAAAATGAAAAGTAGGAAAAGGAGAAGGATGGTGTTAATAATGGCACTGAAATCCTACTTTGGACAACCTGAGAACTAGAAGGATGAAAGTTGCTGAAGATTTGCCAGATTGGGTATTGGTTTAACTATCTGATTACTTTTGTTAGTTTGTTTTAATATTTACTTATTTTGGCTGCCCTGGGTCTTAGTTGCCTCATGCGGGATCTTTGCTGCGGTGTGCAGGATCTTTCATTGCGGCATGCAGACTTTCTTAGTTGCAGCATGCGGACTTCTTAGTTGCAGCATGCTGAGTCTTAGTTGCAGCATGCATGCAGGATCTAGTTCCCCGACCAGGGATCAAACCCAGAACCCCTGCATTGGGAGCGTGGAGTCTTACCCACTGGACCACCAGGGAAGCCCCTGACTACTTTTGTTTTTAAACACCTAGAAATTCAGACGGGCTCTTGTTTTGTAGTAGACTTAATATCCACAGAGTTGAGATGACTCATCATGTTTTGAAAACGTCACAGTTTAGCAGAGAAGCAAAAGTAATGGTTCTTCTATTTGGATTAAAGCTCTAGAGATTTTTTTATATATATATTTTTATTTTATTTATTTGGTTGCACTGGGTCTTAGTTATGGCTCACTAGCTCCTTAGTTTTGGCACTTGGGCTCCTTAGTTGCATCATGCTAATAACTCTTAGTTGCAGCATGCATGTGGGATCTAGTTCCCTGACCAGGGATCGAACCTGGGCCCCCTGTATTGGGAGCGTGGTATCTTACCCACTGGACCACCAGGGAAGTCCCTCTTTAGAGATTTGTGATGCTGCTGTCCCTTGCTTTTCCAGCCCAGCCCTCAGAGGACATTTTGTTTTCTGAGCGCCCATGCCTGCAACTGTGAGCTGCCCCATGTGGACGGTGGGCCCTCACAGTTCACAAAGCGTGCCTTGCATAGGTTTTGGTAGCACAGAATTTAGCATATGCTTTCAACTCATTTATAACATAACTTAGCATGTTTTTCAATGTAATTTATTCACTAGCAGTCTTAATGAAATGGGCTGATGTGACTTCACATGGTGTGGTGTGAAGAACATTCAGCCACTGAGGACTTATGAACCTGCCTTTCTAGCCTGGCTCTGCCTTGATGCTATTTTTAGCAAGTCAGCTTACACTCTGAGCCTTGTTTGCATTGCGAGGGGATTGCCGAGGTCTTAAAGGATCCATTCAGCTTGAAAAGTTCATGATTCCATGATCGACTACTATATTTAGGGAAGATTTCCAGATGGAAAAATATGACTTTCAAAAAGGGTAAATATCAGTAAAACACCGAATTCTGCATTGGGAGTGAGACCAAAACATTCCTAGAGACAGACATCTCCCTCATGAGTTTTTAAAAAAAGTTTTATGGTTTTTTTTTGTTTGTTTTTTTAAGATTTCATTATTTTTAAAGAGCAGTTTTAGGTTCACAGCAAAAGTGAGAGGAAGGTACAGCGATTTCCCATATACTCCCTGCCACCACCCATGCTTAGCCTCACCCATTGTTAACATCCCCACTAGAGCAGTACATTTGTTACAACGAATGAACCTGCGCTGACACAGCATTGTCACCCACAGTTTGTAGGTCACTTTGGGGGTTCACCTTTGGTGTTGTACTGTCTGCGGTTTTGTCTTGTGAATTTTTAATCACTGTGAATCTGCATGGCACCAGGGCAGTTCCTGCTCTGTTACATAGAGCATGGCAGGGACCTAGCAAAGGAGGAGGTACAAGGTCAGCACTGGATACGTATGTGTTGTACCATCTATACAGGAGAAAGTGGCTTAGTGCTTGCTACTCAGAGTGTAGTTAGGCCTGGCCCTGCCGGGAGCCATGCAGAAGCTCAGCGGAGGCCCCCCCAACCCCAGCCCTGCTGGACAGTGCCTACATCTTAACAAGATATCCCATCACGCGTGTATCATCCCCATTCCTTTCTCTCTGTCGTCGCAGAGAACTTTTCACTCTTGTCTGACCTAATGCTTGAGAGCTTGAAAATTGATCTCCAGAGCTTGAAATTAGAGTCTTCAAAGCCTTTTCTGCCGGGAGAGACTCACCTGGGTTTTCTAACCTCTTCCTGAATTAACTACAGAAGTGATTCCCATGGTATTTCAGCAGCTGTCTCTTTAGAGTTGATTTCTCTTTCCTGGGGCTTGGCCAAAAGGAGGGGGAAGAAAACCTTCACAGCTTGGCTTACCTCACAGTTCTTAATAGAAGATTTTGTTTTCTCAGTTTTACTAGCTAGGAGAATTTTTCATTCTTTTGATCACTTTGCCTTCCCTGTTCCTTGTCCTTTGTAGGCAGAATTGATTGAATTCTCATTTGCATCAGATACTTGGGCTCATAAATTAGCCACTAAACACTCCTTTCTTTGCTATTTTATCTCTGGCAGTTTTCCAGTGCACTTACGAATATGTTTCTGATTCATTCTAAAAGGGATCTTGCTCTCTGTTCAGGTCTTGTATTTCAAAATAAATCCTATCATAGCAGAGTTTTAAAACAGACACATAAAATAATTTATTCTTAGGAATACTTTAAAATCTTTATGCTACATAGTTGTACATATTGTCATTTTATTCTCAAATTTATAACTTTTTAACCTTTACTGTAGAGAAGAACAGCTGCTACTTTGCTGTAGTTGTAATAAGTACCATCTTTACTTTTACCCATGCTTGGAATGTGGCAGGTAAATAGTAAAAACACATGAACGAGAAATCCTAGAGCCAGGCTGTATGGAAGACAACAAATGCCTAATAATATTGCCATGAAATAACCTAAAATCTCTGAGAAATGGTTTTCTTCTTTTATTATCTATTCATTTTTAAAAGTCATATTCCATATGAAGGAGTGTGACCCTTTAAAGTAAGCAGCTTCTAACATCTACCCTTCTGAAACTCTTCCAAAAAATTGCAGAGGAAGGAACACTCCCAAGCTCACTTTCTGAGGCCAACATCACCCTGATACCAAAACCAGACAGAAATGTCACAAAAAAAGAAAACTACAGGCCAATATCACTGATGAACATAGATGCAAAAATCCTCAACAAAATACTAGCAAACTGAATCCAACAACACATTAAAAAGATCATACACTATGATCAAGTGGGATTTATCCCAGGGATGCAAGGATTTTTCAGTATCTCCAAATCAATCAGTGTGATACACCACATCAACAAATTGAAGAATAAAAGGAATATGATCATCTCAATAGATGCAGAAAATGTTTGACAAAATTCAACACCCATTTATGATAAAAACTCTCCAGAAAGTGGGCATAGAGGGAACCTAACTCAACATACTAAAGGCCATATATGACAGACCCACAGCAAACATCATTTTCAGTGGTGAAAAACTGAAAGCATTTCTTCTAAGATCAGGAACAAGACAAGGATGTCCACGCTTGTCACTATTATTCAACATAGTTTTGGAAGTTGTAGCCACGACAGTCAGAGAAGAAAAAGAAATAAAAGGAATCCAAATTGAAAAAGAAGTAAAACTGTCACTGTTGGCAGATGACATGTTACTATACATAGAAAATCCTAAAGATGCTACCAGAAAACTACTAAAGCTCATCAATGAATTTGGTAAAGTTGCAGGATACAAAATTAATGCACAGAAATCTCTTGCATTCCTATACACCAACAATGAAAGATCAGAAAGACAAATCAAGGACACAGTCCCATTTACCATTGCATCAAAAAGAGTAAAATACCAAGGAATGAACCTACCTAAGGAGGCAAAAGACCTGTACTCAGAAAAGTACAAGATACTGATGAAAGAAACAAAAGATGACACAAAAAGATGCAGAGATATACCATGTTCTTGGACTGGAAGAATCAATATTTTAAAAATGACTATACTACCCAAAGCGATCTACAGATTCAGTGCAATCCCTATCAAATTACCAATGGCATTTTTCACAGAACTAGAACAAACGAATCTTAAAATTTGTATGGAGACACAAAACACCCCGCATAGCCAAAGCAGTCTTGAGAAATAAAAATGGAGCTGGAGGAATCAGGCTCCCCGACTTCAGACTATACTACAAAGCTACATTAATCAAGACAGTATGGTACTGGCACAAAAACAGAAATATAGATCAATGGTACAGGATAGAATGCCCAGAGATAAACCCACACACATATGGGCACCTAGTTTTTGAGAAATGAGGCAAGAACATACAATGGAGAAAAGACAGCCTCTTCAATAAGTGGTGCTGGGAGAAATGGACAGCTACATGTAAATGAATGAAATTAGAACATTCCCTAAAACCATACTCAAAAATAAACTCAAAATGGATTAAAGACCTAAATGTAAGGCCAGATGCTATAAAACTCTTAGGGGAAAACATAGGCAGAACACTCTGACATAAATTGCAGCAAGATCTTTTTAGATCCACCTCCTGGGATAATGAAATAAAAACAAAAATAAACAAATGGGACCTAACAAAACTTAAAAGCTTTTGCACAGCAAAGAAAACCATAAACAAAATGAATAAACAACCCTCAAATGGGAGAAAACATTTGCAAATGAAGCAACCAACAAGGGATTAATCTCCAAAATATACAAACCGCTCATGCAGCTCCATATCAAAAAAACAAACAACCCAATCAAAAAAATGGGCAGAAGATCTAAATAGACATTTCTCCAAAGAAGACATACTGGCAGCTCAAAAGCACATGAAAAGATGCTCAACATCGCTAATTATTAGAGAAATGCAAATCAAAACTACAATGAGGTATTACCTCACACCAGTTGGAATGGCCATCATCAAAAAAATTTACAAACAATAAATGCTGAAAAGGATATGGAGAAGAGGGAACCCTCCTACACTGTTGGTGGGGATGTAAATTGGTACAGCCACTATGGAGAACAGTATGGAGTTTCCTTAAAAAAAAAACAGGGCGCCATATGATACAGCAATCTCACTCCTGGGCATATATCCAGAGAAAACCATAATTTGAAAAGATACATGCACCTCAGCGTTCACTGCAGCACTATTTACAATAGCTAGGACATGGAAGCAACCTAAATGTCTGTCAACAGAGGAATGGATAAAGAAGATGTGGTACATATATGCAATGGAATATTACCCAGCCATAAAAGAGAATGAAATAATGCCATTTGCACCAACATGGATGGACCTAGAGGTTGTCATACTGAGTGAAGTAAGTCAGACAGAGAAGGACAAATATCATATGATATCACTTATATGTGGAATCTAAAAAAAGCATACAAATGAACTTATCTACAGAACAGAAATAGAGTTACAGATGTAAAAAACAAACTTACGGTTACCAGGGGGGAGAGGGATAAATTGGGAGATTGGGATTGACACATACACAGTACTATATATAAAATAGATAATAAGGACCTACTGTATAGCACAGGGCACTCTACTCAATACTCTGTAAAGACCTATATGGGAAAAGAATCTAAAAAAAAAGAGGATATATACATAAATATATGAATGATTCACTTTGCTGTACACCTGAAACTAACACAACATTGTAAATCAACTATATGCCAATAAAAAAGTAAGCAGCTTCTATCTGCTGCAAGTTTGTAACTTTCAGATGCTAATGGAACTAGCTAGAAGTATTGCATCTATATAAATATATGACTAAATATCAGTTACAGAGTTTGGTGTATACACACAAAATCTGTTCATAGAATTTTGTCTTAACTCTTGATTTTCATCTCTGCTAGTGAGTCACAAATTCCTCTGGACGCCCCCATTTCAGCTTCTGTGCAATGTAACAAGCTATTTTAACTCTATGTTGCGTCTTTTGTAACCTTACAAATTACGTAGTATTATTGTTCATTTATACCATCAATGTTTGTTTACATTTAACCATATTTTTATCATTTGTTTATTCTCTGTTTCTTCCCAGATCTTCCCTCTGGGATAATTACCTTTTCTTTTGAAGTATCAATGTATCCTTGTTTAGAAAGACTTCTTCTGTTGGTATAACCACTTTTTTTAAATCTGAAAATGTCCTTTTTTTTTTTTTTTTTTTTGCGGTACGCGGGCCTCTCATTGTGGCCTCTCCCGTTGTGGAGCACAGGCTCCGGACGCGCAGGCTCACTGGCCGTGGCTCATGGGCCCAGCCGCTCCGCGGCATGTGGGATCTTCCCGGACCGGGGCACGAACCCGTGTCCCCTGCATCGGCAGGCGGACTCTCAACCACTGCGCCACCAGGGAAGCCCTGAAAATGTCCTTATTTTAACAAATGGAGAGTATTGCTGTTTATTCACATCTAGATGTCAGTGTCTTCTCTCAGCACTTTGAAGATGTTATTTCATTGTCAGTTGGCCCCTAGTTCTGTGAAGTAGTTATCTCATCGTGTAATTGCCATTCCTTTTCTCTGACTGCCTGTACAATTTCTCTTTGTCTTTGGTGTTCTGTGGTATCATCATGTGTGTAGGTATGGGTTTTTTTTAAAAAAATTCACCTGGTTTGGGATTCTTTGTCTTCCTGAATTCAAGGATTCATGTCTCCTACTGTTTTGGACAGTTCTTAGCACTGTCTCTTTGAATATTGTCTCTGCTCAATTCCTTCCATTACTGTTTTTTAAAACTTTGATCAAATATGTGTTGGACTCATTCTGTGTTCACATCTCTTCTCTTTTTTACATTTCTCCTCTTTTTGTTTCTCTGTGCTACATTCTGAGTAATTTCCAGGTCTGTCCCCCAGTCCACTAAATCTCTCTTCAGCTGTGTCTAAATTTCTGTTTATTGTGTATTACATATTGTATATTGAGTTTAAAATTTTTAATTATTATATTGTTCATTTCCAAATATTCTTTTGGTTTTTCAAATCTTTCTGATCATTCTTCATAGCCTCTTGCTCCTTACTCATGTTTTCAGTCCCTTCTTTATTATTTTAAATGAATTAAACACACTTTCAAAAATGTATCCTAGGGCTTCCCTGGTGGCGCAGTAGTTGAGAGTCCGCCTGCCGACGCAGGGGACACGGGTTCGTGCTCCGGTCTGGGAAGATCCCATATGCCATGGAGCGGCTGGGCCTGTGAGCCATGGCCGCTGAGCCTGCACGTCCGGAGCCTGTGCTCCGCAACGGGAGAGGCCACAGCAGTGAGAGGCCTGCGTACCACCAAAAAAAAAAAAAAAAAAAAAATGTATCCTATAATTCCAATATCTGAAGTCTTTCCACATCTGATACTGTTTGTGGGGGTTTCTTTGTTTTTACTTTCTGGGGAGGTTTCTCTTGACTCTTTTTCATAATACCTTGTTTCTTAGGTGTTTTGTAAGTTTTAACTTTGCAGTCATGCTTGAGCATCAGGCTGTCTGGCCCAGTGTCCCTCTAAGCTCTCTGTTTCAGTGTTCCTCTAGGACCTGTGCCCTGGGCCTTCATCAGGGATCTGGGCCATCACATTTCCTGCCTCTCTATACAGTGTATCTGAATTACAGATGGAGATACCTAAGCCACTTAAAGGGTAGTGACAGCTGTCACAAGGATGAAGAATATGAAAGTTTGAGAGGATGATGGGATGCTTTTGGCACATATCAGAACTTGGTCCTCAGACACCATTCATTCGTTCATTGATGTGTTCATTCACTTAACAGATGTTTATCGAGCTCTTAGTATATGTCACTCACTGTGCTAGGCACTGGGGAAACAGATCAACAGTTTCTGTCCTCAAGAATCTCAGAGTATAATGAGCAGACATTTCATTTCAGTGGGGCACGATCAGGGATGTGACAGGTAGAACCTAGGGAGAGGCACTAACCCAGCTTTGGAGTAATGAGGAGGGAGGTGGTATCTGTGCTGCATCTGCAGGGCCGGTAGGAGTAATCCAGGTGGAGAGCCAGGGAAGGGCATCCCAGGCAGAGAGAGAAGAATGTGCAGAACACCAAGCCACAGAGAATCTGGGTAGCTCATTCGGCCAGAGTATGGTTGGGAAGGCATGAGAGTGGAGCAGGGAATGATGAGAGGTGAGCCTGGAGGTAGTCTGAGGTCTGGAGGTGGAAGGTCCTATGACTAGGAAACTGCTGAACCCTCTTCCCTGGGTAGTAAGTGATGCTGTCAGAGTGGTCACGATCATTTCTCGTAAGAGCCAACTCTTATGGAAGAAAAAGGACATGGGCTTGGGAGTCAAGGCAGGCTTATGCGCAGATCCCAGCTCCACCTCTGTCCGGGTGATCACGTAATTGATTTAGTTACCTTCTCTGAACCTCTCTTTCTCATGTGATAAATGAGAGAGAACAGACAAGACAGGCCCTTAAGGTCTCTTCCATTTATAGTATTCTGTGGTGTTGCTAGAAAGTAAGAGAAACATGTCAGTGTGTACACGCACACACACACACACACACACACACGCTTAAGTAAAAGTGCTCAGATGTACGACTGTTCGCAGGTATTATGCTGACAGTAACGGTGGCAATTTCTGACTTCCAGTTGGTTGTTTAACTTCTAACCGTGAATCGTGGCTGTTCACAGTGAGTGGATATCTGTTGATTGAGGATATCTTTATATCTGAAACAAAACGTTAGCAGTATGACTTTCATTGCCTTGCAGCTAAACTCAGCTGTTATTTTCTTTGTAGATGAGCTCCCTCTGGAACAGCACAACCTTTCTTTATCCTCCTTGGAGTTCATGCCAAGGGAAAGCACCGAGCACAGCACTGCACACGTGGCCTTAACAGAAACCGCTCCAGGGTCCCAGCAAAGCAGTTCTCTCCACGTGAGATCATCTCCATCTGCCAGTACTTTTGATACAAACTTTTTTAACCAAGGAAAATGGACCCAAAGTACAGCAGATCACAGCATCTTTGTGGCAAATTATGTGTCAGTGACGAGCAACGAGGTCATAGATGATGACGAAATGGATAACTTTTTGCCAGAGACTTCCTGGACCACTTCCCGCGTGGTTTCTCCCGTACGATACGTCACACTCGGTCTGCCAGGGCTGCTCAAAGAAACGTTAGACTCCATGCCGACTCCATCGTTACCCATCATTTCTCTACAAGATGAAGACGTGACATCAGCCTGGCAAAACACAGTGCAACAGCCAACAGTGTCTGCTGAATCCCCGAATCATTTCAGTGCTTTTCGGTCAGCTTTTCCCACTTCCAAGGGCATAATTCCAACTCCTAGCAGGAACTTGGTGTTTTATCCTACTGACGCTTACGGGCACGTTTCAAGTAGGACTTTGCCGGAGATCATGGCTTCAGGAGCAGAGGGCGCAGAAACCCTCCTCAGCTCGCGGTATTCCGAGCCTCGACCGCCACGTGATGGCGTCACTCGGCAGCCTCCTCCCCCGTCAGGGCAGGTCTCACCGCCTCCAGAGGATGCTCTGGCCGCAGGTACAGACAGATACTCTGATGTGAACACCGCTTTGGGTCGAAGTCTGGGTGAAGCCGCCTCTCCAGGCGCTCGCGGCTCTGCGGCTCTGTCCCAGATGGCCCTTGCCTTTGGCAGCAGCAGTGCACGTTTGGCTTTGTTTTCAACTCCTCTCGTGTCTGGATTGTTCTCTACTCAATCAGCCGGTGTTTCATATAACCCCTGTCTTCCCGCCAGCTCCAGTGAGGCATCAGAACTGCCTGGCCATTCAGTGGTCCCAAGTGGTGCGGGTGACACTCACGTCTGGAGCCCAGTGTCTTCGTTCAGACCGTACACGTGGTGCGTGTCGTGCACTGCGGTGTCGCCTCGGCCCGTGCTGTCAGCGAGCCTCACGGAGAAGGACGTGGGGTCCGGGGATGGTGCCGAGACCCTGTCCCTGACCCTCTCAGAAGTGAGCAGCATCTCTCCACCGAGCAGCGTCTTGGTGGACTTCTCTGAATTTGACGAGGGCCCGCGAGAATTTCATACACTTTTCCCCTCAAGACCGATGGTTCCCCTCTCTTCTCCATCTCTGGAAATCTCAGCAACGAGCGTCGGTATTTCAGCTGAGGGGGAAATGAGTAGTGTGATGACCGCACAGATGTACCCTCCCCAGGGCCACCTCTCTGTGCCTGTGTCACCTGACGCTGCTGCTTCTGCCTCCTCCTCTGTCGCCGAAACTCAAGTAATGCCATCCAGTGGGACAGCCGTGCTTTCCTCGGTCACCCCAGGTGCTCTCCTTGACTCTTCTTTCCCCATCACAGCAAATAAAAACACCCCATCGCTTGCCGTCAGAGGCCCAGGTCTTCTTACGTCTTACAGTTCGGACCTGTCGGCACAGCCTTCGCTTTTTCCTGACGGGGAACCTGCCGGTTTTTCCCAACGTGAAAGTGCAAGTATTTGGGATTTTACATCCAGCTTTTTCTCCACTCCCCCACTGGAATTCAGCAGCTGGGTCTCTCCATCTTCAGAAGTACTTGCTTCTCCGTCTCCGAGGTCAAGTGATCTGTCCACCTTCATTTCTCAGGCATTTTCTACCTTGGTTGCGACACTTTCGTTGACCAACTCTGTCAGTTCTCGGTCACCTCAGCTTTCTGTTCCCAATTCCACAAACCTCGACTTTTCTCAGCTCTGGCCAAGCTCAGATCTTCCTTTAAGCAGCTTCACTCTTCTCCCTAGTTACTCTGAAATGTCACTACCCTCCAGCTTTCCCTCCAGTTCTCCAAAGTTTTCTGAAGCACCCACAGTGTCACCCACAGATGCCGAAGCTCATTTTACCTCAGCTTTCACTGCAACTACCTCCTATTTTGAGTTTTCACTCACGTCCCATGAATCTGCAGTCACCACACTGGTGCCCTCCAGTTCTGAGCCCATTTTGACTGCTGAAACTCACTTAACATCCCTTCTGACTGCTGTTCCTACCACACCCGTTTTAACTGAATCTTCTGTCTTTTCAACCCTGACACCTTCTGATGATGGTATCAGTGCTATGAACGATCCCACGTCCGTCTTACCCTCTTTCTCTGAAGTCATCCCTGTCACCACAGTGCTGGTCAGCACTGGGTACCTGCCATCAGCATCCTCGTTTCTTCCTGAGGTGATCCGCTCGCCTCTGCCTACAGAGCCAGGTGGTACGCGTGGCCCATCGTTCACACCCACAGATTTACCGAGGAACGCCTCCACTGAACTGAGCACGTCTGATACCAGTGCTGGCCCTGAGAATTCTCTTCACACCACCCTGAACAGCAGAACTGTGGGTCAGAACCGTCACGAGGGCAGCACGGTTCTCCCCCCGCCATCCCTTCATCCCGCGACCACCCCCGCTCCCGAAGCGACGGTTCATACTCCTGCGCTGGTCACCACCAAGTCGCCGTATGTGTGTGATATTACGGTTCCTGATGCCTATTTGATCACAACTGGTAAGGCCCTGCTTCACATCACTTCTCTGGGTTGGGGTGATCTTCCAAAGGTGTTTATACGAAATGCTTATGTGATATATGGCATTGTGGCAAAGAGTGTAGGCTTTGGACCCAGACGACTCCTGGGTTGTAGTCCTTCCTCACTGCTTTGCCAGCTCCCATGAGTTCTCCGGACAGTTAGGCAGTGAGGCTTCTCTAAGCCTCAGTTTCCTCAACTGTTAAGCAGGGATGATGGTAGCACCTCCTTCTTTGGGTTATTATAAAGATTTAAATGCATTAATGCATATAAAATATTTAACCCAGTGCCCAGCATATAAGAAGCGTCCACAAAATATTACAGATTAGTAGCAATGAAAACAAAGGAAAGATTTAAAAGAGCCTTAGAAATGTTTGCTGGGATGTTTGTCTTTGGAGCTCATAACCCATTGGATGCGTAGATGACACGGATAAAGCAAAACGCCTTCACGTTTCGTTCAAGCAGTCAGTTGGGCAAATGTGTAAGGGCCACCATTGCAATTTCTTACTCATTTACTGTTCTGACTTTTCCTGGAAAGGAGGGGCCGCTTTGTTCTTATATAGTCCTGTAGATGTCACTTGGAGCAGAGGAACGTGGAGTGGCTCAGTATCCTCTGAATTGGGTCACAGCCTTCAACCTTCTCCCCAGCCTGCAGTCCGAGGCACCAGCCGACAGGCAGCAGCTTCCCTTGCAGCTGCCGGCTGCTTTAGTCCCATGAAGCTGGAATACCTTTGATGTCATGTCTGAACAAGTCTGGTGACTGTGGCCCCTTGATCAGACTCTCCCACTTGTTCCTCCTGAGAAGTGGCAAGTTGCGCATAAAGTCGGTGCCCTGTTCATATGTACTGAAGTACGGCATGTGGCTGATCAGTGACCTGGCTCTGTGTACTGGTGTCGATGGGGATGGGGGACAGAAAGGAAGAAGGGGGAGAAGGTGGCAGGAGAGGTGGAGCAGGAATGCAGCGGACGGACAGGGAAGGTGGAGGGGAGGAGGGAGGAGAATGCGCTGGGTCTTTTTTCTCCATGCTGAGACCAGGGAGGGCCGTCGATCCTCTGCCTGTTCATAATGACGCTGAGCTGATTTGCAGTGCTGGCCCGCAGAGCTGTGCAGGAGTACATCATTATGTCCATCAAAGAGGTGTTGAGGAACCACTTCAACCGTGTGGTGGAGCTCAAGGTGGGTGCCTGCGGCATGGAAGTCTGGTGGGGGAGTCCGAGTCGAATGCACATCATAACGGGAGTGGGACATTTGCTTTCCTCTCTCCCCTCCCTTCTCCTGGTGGACACCTACTCGTCCTTTGGATCTCTGCTCAAACATTGCTTCTCCAGGGAAGCCCCTTCTGTCCCCAGATGAGGCCAGGTTTAGTCCATCACGGGGATGTGCTGGCAGAGCTGGAACAAAGGGCTCTAAGACCAGAGTTTGGGGTGATGACCTAATGATCTCGCTTCCCTTTATGTACATGGAAGGGCTTGGATTAGAGTTTAGAGTGAGTGCGTATGTATGTTTCTGTACATCGAGTGAGATAGAGATAGATTTCTAGATGTTTTTTGCCGGACGTCTGCTGGTGCCTTCTCGCTCCTGATAAGCTCAGAAAGCCCCGCTCTAGGCCTGCACCATCCCGAGCAGAGCCGTGAGCCACGTGTGGCTGTTGAGCATGTGAAATGGGGCTTGTTCCAAGTGAGATGTGCTGTCAGTGCAAAATACACACCAGATTTCAAAGACTTAGTGCAAAAAGGAATGTAAAATAGCTCAATAATTTTTTGCATTGCCTACAGTTGAAATGACATGTCAGATATATTGGCTTAAGTAAAACGTTTTTAAAATTAATTTCACCTGTTTTTTTTTTTTTTTTTTTTTTTTTTTTTTTTGCGGTACGCGGGCCCCTCGTTGCTGTGGCCTCTCCCGCCGCGGAGCACAGGCTCTGGACATGCAGGCCCAGCGGCCATGGCTCACGGGCCCAGCTGCTCCGCGGCATGCGGGATCCTCCCGGACCGGGGCATGAACCCGCGTCCCCTGCATCGGCAGGCGGACTCCCAACCACGGCGCCACCAGGGAAGCCCCCACCTGTTTCTTTTTATTTTTTTTAATGTGGCCACTAGAAATTTAAAAATTGCATATGTGCCTCACATATTTCTTTTGGCCAGCTCTACTTAGTAGAGTAAGTGCTCCTTTTTATGGGGGGTAAGTACAGTAAAACACCTTGAATTCTCCTTAGTTCCTTATTCAGTTCATATTATTGACTCTTCTTTTGCACTGTCCTTGCTCTTGTAATTTTGTGCTGTTTTTGAGAAAGTTGACAGATATGTAAGAGGCATAACTAAAATAAAATTTTAATTATCTCTGAAGCAATACCCCTTCATTTAAAACTATTTATTTTTTTAACTTTATTATTTTTCTACTCAGTATGATTTCCTTTAAGTTTGAATTATGGTACCCTCAAATTTAATAATTATCATCTTTTGCATTTTTTATTTTCATAGGTTTATGAACTGTTCGCTGACTTCACTTTTCTGGTAACATCTGGTCCGTTCGTTTACACAGCAATATCAGTCATAAATGTACTTATAAATAGTAAACTTGTTCGTGACCAGACTCCTTTAATCTTGGCTGTGAAACCCTCCTTCCTTATGCCAGAGTCCAGGTTCCAAGTTCAAACGGGTAAGAAAATTGAGCATAGTTGTTTTGATTTGTAAATAGAATTTCACTTTATTTTTTGTGTTTCAAAATAATTTGGGGAGGATTATGTTAAAATTTGTTAAATTTCAAAAAACTTCATAATTATGGAGAATTTCCAGCATGTACAAAAGTACACAGAATAGTTTAATGCATCCCAGGTACTCACTGTATGGCTTCAACAATTTTCAACTCCTAGCCACTTCTGTTACATCTACACCCCCATTGACACTCCCTCCTCTCATGTTATTTTGATACGGCATCATGTCATCTCATTCATAAATATTTCAGCCTATGCCTCTAAAAGATAAGACTATTAAACATATATACACACACACGTAACATATGCACATACATACATATACATACACATACATATGTCCACAATATCATTATCACACCCCCTAAAATTAACAGTGATTCCTCAATGTCATTTAACTTTTTCTTTTGGCTGTGCTGAACTGCATGTCGCATCTTAGTTCCCCGACCAGGGGTCGAACCCATGTCCCCTGCAGTGGAAGCGTGGAGTCTTAACTACTGGACAGCCAGGGAAGTCCCCTCATTTAACTTTCTATCATGGACGTTTTTAAACATATACAAAAGTAGAGAGAATACCATATTTAGCCCACCCATGCCCGTACAAACTTTAAAAATTATCAGCATTTTCCCAATTTTGTTTCATGTATCTCACACAAACTTTTTTTGAGGAAGCTAGAGTGTTTTAAAACAATACCAGGTATCATGTCGTTTCACCCATAAATACTTAAGAATTCATCTCTAATGAATTTATTTCTATTTGAAATGTTTCAGTGTTGCATCTTTTGATGCTCCAATTATTATCTTAGATATTTTTCCATTTTAAAATGATACAAGTCACCTTCACCTTGCGTGTAGTCATTTGGTACAGTTGGCTTGCTACATTTCCATGATATGATACATATAAATAACATATCATAGACCCTCGTACACTGTTGGTAGGAATGTAAATTGGTGCAGCCACTATGGAAAACAGAATGAAGGTTTCTCAAGAAACTAAAAATAGAACTACCATATGACCCAGCAGTTCCACTCTTGGGTATGTATTAAAAAAAAAAAGAAAACACTAATTTGAAAAGATACATGCACCCCAGTGTTCATAGCAGCATTATTTATAGTTGGCAAGATATGGAAACAACCCAAGTGCCCCTCAACAGATGAATGGATAAAGAAGATGTGGTACACACACACACACACACACACACACACACACACACACACACACACACACACACACACACACACACACACACAATGGGATACTACTCAGCCATAAAAAAGAATGAAAATTTTGCCATTTGTAGCAACATGGATGGACTTAGAGTGTATTATACTAAGTGAAATACGTCAGACAAAGACAAATACTGTATGATACCACTTATATGTGGAATCTAAAAAATAAAACAAGCTAGTGAATATAACAAGAAACAGACTCATAGATACAGAGAGCTAGTGGTTACCAGTTGAGAGAGGCAAGGTGGGAGGGGCAATATAGGGGTAGGGGATTAAGAGGTACAAACTACTATGTATAAAATAAATAAGCTTCAAGGACATATTGTACAATACAGGGAATATAGCCAATATTTTATAATAACTATGGATGGAGTATTACCTTTAAAAATTGTGAATCACTGTGTTATACACCTGAAACTTATATAATAATGTACATCAACTATATCTCAATTAAAAAATAATAACACACCATAGTACTTAATCCTGTGCTGTGGATCAGAGTTCATTGATTTACACACTATTTTATCCCTCTCCTCGTTACTTAATACTAAAGAAACACCTTGTTCATGGGACTGTGATACTGTCCTTTTCAGTACTGCAGTTTGTGCCTCAGAGTGTGGATACGGGCTTCTGCAACTTCACCCAGCGCATCGAGAAAGGCCTGATGATAGCTCTCTCTGAAGTGAGAAAACACCACCAGGGGACGTATAACCTCACAGTGCAGGTGAGAATAGCACTGAATGCAGGACAAGATGCTTTATCTTTTAAAGAGGAGCTAGTTTCATAATGTTTTGTTTAAGACACACTTAACTCTTACTAATTCCCTCCAGCAGAGGAGATTTAGTTCACATGGATTAGAAATCATCTCTTTCCATGGCATGGAGTCCACAGAGCATGAATAGGCTAAGTATATTTGAACATTGTAGAGGAGCCCAATAACCAGGGAGTTCAGATATGGTGAGCTGAAGAGAGATGAGCCCATGTAGGAAATGCAAGAATGTTCCAGAAAAGAACTTAAATATCAACTTTAAGTATCAAATTAAATATCCAAAGAGGGAAATGCCTAAATACACTAGCGTTTCATATTATGGAATTTCGTTTCATGGAATACCATGAAATGCAGTTCTTCACTCTAAATACAGAATACAGCTACGAATCAAAGGATAGGTTTTGTATGTATTACGTGGAAACTGCTGATGTTGTTACATTTCTTTGATATTTATCCCTCCATATTCTTTGTTCTCTCTTTTTCAAATTCATTTTAAGTAGATTTTGGTGATCCTGGATTCACCCTCCCTATTTCTTATTTTTTCCATTTCTTTTTAAAATTCCCTATTTTAACAGATTTCTAAACCTTGTCCTCTAAGTTATTAATTTAGTCTTCAGATGTGTTCATTATGTTATTCAATCCCTCTATTGAATTTTCTTTTAGCCATCATTGTTTTTTCATTTTTATTTGCTCTTTTTTCATTGCAGCCTTTCGTGTTACGATGCAGGCTTATCTTGAATGATGATACAATATTTCCTTGAAAGTTTCTGGAGACATTAATTAGTATTTTTAATATGTTGTCTTCCGTGTACTCAGTTGTCTCTGTTTGCTCTGCATTCTTTGCCATTGTTCTGTGTTGATCTTGGTCCTTGACTTTGGTGCTGTTAGGTTTCTGTAATCACCTGTAGACCATTGGTGGCTGTCTCTAGGAATGAGGAAGCAGGTGGTTAGTTTTGGCACCTTGTTCATCTTTCCACTTCAGCTGTAGAGTGTGTGTCTACATAAGCCTTGTCTCCTGATGGGAGGATTCATTGGAGGCCTGGGTACCAGGCAATGTGTGGTCATGGACAGCCAGCGTGGGCACCCCTGCCCGCCATGTGAGATGAGGAGGCTGTACCCTGGGGATGGAGTGAGTTAGTGTGTCTTTCGTGGCAGAGCTGCTCTTTCTTTCACTCTCTTTCTTTCTTTGTCTCTTGTGTGCACTGCAGTTAACTCCACCCACCTTCCTGCCTAGGGGGCCATGCCACCCTGGGTCTTCTGTCCTCTTAGGCAGGGAGCTCATCTTCCTCAGGCAGCAGTTCTTCGGGCTCCTGGGGTGAAGGTGGAGCTGCTGGCACTTCTGAGTTGGCCTGGGTGTGAAGTTGGAAGGGAGAAGGGAGGGAGACAACCGACTCAGCTGTTGGCACTCAGTGTTTAATTAGGGACCCGGATCAGGGTCTCAGCTCCTGCAGATCTCTGCACTGGAGGCCTCCTGGGGCCCCTGAGGGAGACCACTCTCAGTCTACTGTGGTCTGTGCCTGTGTGTGTTTGGGGTCTCTGTTCCCTCTGTTCTGGTTTGTATCAACATGATCCCACCCTGTCTCCATCTTTCAGTAATTTGACAGAATCTCTGGTTTTCTTCCATTCTCAGTGCTGTTGTGGATTTATTCCCCTTTGTTCATCTTGTTGTTATTTCAGTGGGATTTGGGGTGGGAAAGAAAAGGGGAGGGACTATAAATACATGTGCTCAGTTCCCCACTTAATGTAAAAAACATTTTCAATAAACTAAGGGTTTAAGAGTATTACAAAAGGGAACCAGGTTGTGAAGCCAATTACTCTTCCTTTAAAAATGCACCTTTAGGGCTTCCCTGGTGGCGCAGTGGTTGAGAGTCCGCCTGCCGATGCAGGGGACACGGGTTCGTGCCCCGGTCCGGGAAGATCCCACATGCTGCGGAGCGGCTGGGCCCGTGAGCCGTGGCCGCTGAGCCTGCGCGTCCAGAGCCTGTGCTCCGCAACGGGAGAGGCCACAGCAGTGAGAGGCCCGCGTACCACAAAAAAAAAAAAAAAAAAAAAAAAATGCTCCTTTAAAAAGACCTTGGTGAGGGAAATTGTGAGAGCAGAATCATAGTCAGGCTTTTGGCTGGACATTTTAATTTATTTTAGAAGCTTATTCTGATTTCTTTCTTTCAGATCTTGAATATCACCGTGGGGTCTTCAAGGCTGGCTCCTCGCCGGGGCCCAGTGAACATTGTCTTTGCTGTCAAAGGCTCGCAGGGGTTTCTGAATGGGTCTGAAGTGAGCGAAATGCTAAGGAACTTGAGCGTGGTGGAGTTCAGTTTCTACCTGGGATACCCAGTGCTGCAGGTTGCCGAACGTGAGTGCTGCTCTCCTGGGGACGCGGCTGCGAGTGCTTGTGTTGGTGGACCTCTTCTTTTCAAGGAAAATAGCTAACAGAAATCTGGAATATAAATTGGAGCTTCTCAGATCATGCCAGGGTGGGCCTCCAGAACCCTCCTCTCCCACTGGGCTTGCTTTATTATTCTCTTCAGAGAGCCAAGGGCACTATCAAAGATTATACTGGTTCTGAAAAAGGTGAAACCAGAGAGACAGAACAGATTTGTGGTTTCCAGGGGTGAAGGATGCGAGGAAAGCAATTTTCGGGGGTGGGATGAGAATGTCTTGTATTTTTATTGTGGTGGTGGTTCCACACGTCCATGCATTTGTCAAAACCCATAAAACTGTACACCAGAAGGAGTGGGGTTCACTGTGTGTACACTTAAAAAGAAAAAAGAAACAGAAATGAAAACAAACAAAACTTTCCTTCCTGGTGGAAGCGATTTAATTCACAGTACAAATGGAGTGGAGGTAGGGGAAACGTTTACTTCAAAACGTTTAAAATACAGTAGATTCCAGAGTTGAAATCAGGCAAAAAAGATACCAAATTCTTTTTCAGAATGGAGTGGCCAGAAGGTTTAATGGTTCTTGTCGTATTTTCGTGTACTGTTAATTAAATGGAAAGGAATAACTTGTAAAATAAAAGTAGACAGGGGTAAAATGGTTATTTACAAATAGCAACTTTCAGTGATAGAAGATTGTCACTTTACCCTGCCTGAGTCATTGCTGGGAAATTCCAGGGCTCTGAGGTGCACGGCGTGAAAAATTCATTGCTCTGGAACAATGACATTTCCCTTGAAAAAAGCTTACGGGTGAGCTGTCTGTGAAGTAGTGTCCCATCGTGTTACTTGAGTAAGCCCTTTCTTTCTATTTCTCCCGTAGACTAAGGTGCTCAGGACCCTCCCACTGACCCTGCCTTCCCCCCAGCCTGGAACTTTGTTCTTCCATAGGCAGAGCTAATTGGTATAGGAGAGGCAGTGTGCTGTGACTTAACCAGCGCTCCCTAGAACACTCACCTTTCTGACTGTTGCAGACAGGTTTTTTACGTATCTTTCTCCCTTTCTCACCCTTTCCTTTTTGTAGCCTTCCAGTACCCACAGCTTAACTTATCGCAGTTGTTGAAGTCCTCTTGGGTAAGAACAGGTATGTTTAACTTACGTAATGTTTTTGGGAACTGTAAGAGTGAGAAGTCTGTGGTGGGGGGGTATTGAGAAGGATACTGCCTTGCCTGTTTCTGAGTCCTAAATTCAGGGCAAAATGTACCTTAGATTCTTGGCAAAGAATGAATGAGAAAGGGATTCAAATTTGGCTGTGGGAACGTGTCCCACTGAGTTACGGCACAAAAAGGACTGGCTTTCTTTAAAATCCATACATCAAGTTCAGGGCAAAGTCTAACAGGAATTGACCATCTTCTGACCAGAATAGGACAAGGTTCTGAAGCAAGGATCTCTTTTTTTCCCTAAAAGCCTCATATGTCTGGTTTTATAAGGACAAATAAGGTAACTTGGTGAGCCAATAAGAAGCATGTTTTAAAGTCTTGTGGGCCTGGGTCAGATACTTATAGCTATGGCGTTGCAAATAAAGGCTTTCTAACTTGGTATGCAGAAGTGTAAAAGATAGTTGGATGCTCAGCGGGTACCCAGCATGTAAGCAGCGCAGTGAGTAAGCAACTGGTCGTGGGGAGGAAACTTGTAGAGTGGGGATAGTCACCACTGACAGGTTCCTGGACCCCGCCAGCTCTCGTTGCTTCACATACAACATCGCATATAAAGGGTCCACCTCTTTGCATGGTACAGTGGCCTTATTTTCCAGATAATTGTCATAGTGGTTAAGTGACTTGCCCGTGGTCCTATCTCACAGGGGATTTGAGCCAGTTCTGGCTGGAAAGCACAAGCTTTTTTCTCCTGTAAAGGCTGACAAGATGTTGTCTGTTTAGATAACCTAGATGTCTGAAGACAGGCCTCCTTATCTCGAGTCAGTTAATGAGTCTAAATTTTGAGTCAAGATAAGATATGCACTCAAACCATTTCCAGAAATTTTGCAATACGTGCAGACAGAACGTTTGATCTTGTGTAGGAGCTCTGAGCTGCAAAGCTCCCGCACGGCCGAGCTCCTGGGGCTTCTGGCCACCGGTCTTTGTAAACTTTAGAGATAAGGCCTGTGGGCTACCCTCCCTGGACTCTCCCGCACCCCGTTCAGCTTGCCTCTTTCCCCTTTTAATGTCTCCTCTCTGGGAACTGGCATTTTACAGTAATCCTGCGTTAATTTCTCTTGTGCACACATCCTTTTCTCTCCGCTGCCAACTCGTTTTGGGGCCTGTGTGTGTTTCACCTTAAATGTAGTCCTCCTGGGTGTTGTTGAGAAGCAGCTCCAGAATGAAGTGTTTCAAGCTGAGATGGAGCGCAAACTGGCCCAGCTGCTCAGCGAAGTTTCCACCAGAAGGCGGATGTGGAGAAGGGCTACCATCGCTGCCGGGAACAGCATGGTACAGGTAAGAAGAAGAAGGCCAAAGGAGTGGGGAGGGGAAGGAGAGAGAGCCGTCTAAAAATGGGCTGTATCTTCATGCAAATGGAAAAATGCTGCTAAATAGACTGATTGCTATCATAGGCAGCCACGGAACGTGTCAGCGTTTCAGTTCCACTGGAGTCTAGACAGATGTTTCCCGAGTCCTTAGTAAGGGTCCGTACAGCAAATGGCCTTGTGGGGACCACAGCAGAAGAATATATAAGTGGGTTGCCGTACCATTGGATGACCCGATTTTTCAAAGAGTAGTTTTTTAATTACCAAAAATGTAGTCAGTCTTATGGAATGGTAAGCATTATTGATAGCGTCATAGAGACAAATGGTTCAGCTGGAAGAGACCTTGAGAGGCCGGAAAGAGGAAAATCTTCTGCCCTCTATTCTGGCACTCTGTCCTCTCTGCCTCCTGCCAGCCCTGCTTGTCTCATGTTACCCAAATTGCCTTCACTACGTAAACTGGCAGAAAGTTACCAATGACAGATTCATTTGAATCCCAAAGTGACCCCTTTAAAAATGCACACACTCAGAGAGAGCTGGGGGTTGGGCTGTAATTTCTTCCCATCTCCATGTGAATTACATTATTTTGGATTTTTTTCTTTACCAAATGCTGACTTGTAGAGCTAGGAAAAGGGGATATTTAGAGCTATGGCGTTTCGGAGACAGGAAGCCGGGGTGAAACCCTGGCGTGCAGGGGTGGGGAGGTCGGCGGTTTAGAGGCTTTAGAGAGAGAGATGTGAAGCTGACACTGGGTAGGGGAGCTGGGCAGTTTGTGGAGAGCTGACATCATCATCATCCCTCGACCCTTTTACGAAGTTCTCCCCTGTAAGCGTTGCTCTTTATTTTCCCTCCCAGAAAGGTGGTTGTTAGGTTTCTATAATAGTTCCTTTGCCGGATGCAGTAGAATATAGGGAAATTTAAAACCTCATTAAAAAATTGAGAGCGATATTAAACAAAATAACTATAAAACTAAGAATAAAAATGAAAATGAATGACAAAAGCCTTGCTTTATTTAGGAGCTCTGGCTTCACAGAGCCCAAGGTCTGGGTGGAGGTTAATTTCTGCACATAAAACAGTTATAGAGTACCATAAAACTTGATTAGTTCTGCAAGTTCCCTGAGATAGAAATGCGGGATTCATGGAAGCTAACTAAGCCATCCCAGACTAACGGTGCCATCTGATGGATTGCTTAGAAACCGTTCCCTACGTCTCTTCCCCTTTAGAGTGACCAAGCACGAAGATGTAGATAATTTATGTACAACAGTACAGGACTCTTCATCAAAACATAATGTGTAAAAGTGAAAGTATTGGAACAACCTAAATGTCCAGCAATTTGGAGAATGGGCAAAAAAATTGTAGTGAAATCTTTATATGTTGGAAAATCCCATTATCAGTTTTTTTTTTTAGTTAGTGAGGGAATATAGAAAAAAGCTCAAGTAAAGAGAGGCTACAAAAGAATGTGTGCAGGGGCTTCCCTGGTGGCGCAGCGGTTGAGAGTCCGCCTGCCGATGCAGGGGACACGGGTTCGTGCCCCGGTCTGGGAGGATCCCACATGCCGCGGAGCGGCTGGGCCCGTGAGCCATGGCCGCTGAGCCTGCACATCCGGAGCCCGTGCTCTGCGGCGTGAGAGGCCACAACAGTGAGAGGCCCGCATACCGCAAAAAAAAAAAAAAAAGTGTGCAGTATATCCAAATATTAATATACAAATCATGAAAAAAATAACAGGAGGAAATATGCTAAAATGCTTACAATGATTTTCTTTGATTGAATTTCAGGTGATTTTTGTTTTATTCTTTATAGTTATTTTTCATGTTTTTCAAAATTTCTCCAATGAACATATAGTTTGTATAGTGAACACGTGATTTTAATCAGAAAATATTTAAAAAAATGAAATTGAGGGCTTCCCTGGTGGCTCAGTGGTTGAGAGTCCGCCTGCCAACGCAGGGGACGCGGGTTCGTGCCCCGGTCCGGGAAGATCCCACATGCCGCAGAGCGGCTGGGCCCGTGAGCCATGGCCGCTGGGCCTGCGTGTCCGGAGCCTGTGCTCCGCAACAGGAGAGGCTGCAGCAGTGAGAGGCCCGCGTACCGAAAAAAAAAAAAAAAGAAATTGAAAATGTTGCCCCAAATGATGACTCCATTATACCATGGTTTTATGGATTCTACATATGAATCTGATGAAAAGTCATCTAGAAAGGATGCTGGGATTAGATTTTACTGACTGTTACTTTCAGATTGGAGAAACTTATAGAATTTTTTAAAAAAAATATTTATTTATTTGGCTGTGTTGAGTCTTAGTTGCGGCATGTGAGATCTAGTTCCCTGACCAGGGATCTAGCCCGGGTCCCCTGCTTTGGGAGCATGGAGTCTTAGCCACTGAACCACCAGGGAAGTCCCTAGAATCTTTACTTAAGGTGGCTATCATTGGATATTTGGGTATATGGTTTCTGCAAGAAGAAGCATTTCTAAAACTTATCAGAACTTTAAAATGGAATAAATAGGCATGTAGGTAGAGGAACAGGTGGATATAATCTATTGCTTTTCAGTAGCCCTTTATAGTATTCCATTCTGAAGGCTAATAAAAATTAACCACTGCAGCACAGTTCCAGGGAAAGAAGTAGGTGGTTAGGGAGCAGAAGTGGTCAAGGAACTAGCCTAGAAACAGCAAACAGAGGGCTAGACAGGCGAGCCGTTATCAAGATATAGAGTTGTAAAGAACAGGGCTTCCCTTGTGGCACAGTGGTTGAGAGTCCACCTGCCAATGCAGGGGACACAGGTTCATGCCCCGGTCCAGGAAGATCCCACATGCTGCGGAGCGGCTAGGCCCGTGAGCCATGGCCGCTGAGCCTGCGCGTCCGGAGCCTGTGCTCTGTAGCAGGAGAGGCCACAACAGTGAGAGACCCGCGTACCGCAAAAAAAAAAAAAAAAAAGAACAGATTCTCCAGGGATGAGAGTTTGGACCTGTGTTAAGGATCTTTATACATGATCTGGAAGTAGGCGTTCACAATGAAATCACGAAATAGTTGATTTGCCAAAAGTTTCCAGTGGTAAAGAAGGAGGCCAGCAGCTGTGTCCAGAGCACAGGGCACTATTACAGTTCTGTACATGTGGCTAGAAAAGTAGCAGCTGCATTTTGCCAATGGCAAATGTAGAGACCAAACATTCAAATTACGTGTACAAAATAGAGGGCTTGGAGTTATCGTTGATCTTTCTCTCAGAACGTCAGTCCACCATTTTGTTGCAGTCTAAAAGGGGCCATAAAGTTGTTGCGTATTACTAAGAGAAATAGCAACAAAATAGAAAGCTATATTTATGCAAAACAGTGATATATCGAGTGTACTAGATTCTAAAGTACTAATGTAAGAGTACTTCACTGTTAACACCAGAGGGATATAAATTTTGGGACAAATCAGAGTACTGTTTGACCCAGCAGATTATGAATTTATGAAATTTTTTCCAGCTTGATTGTGATGTAATTGACACATAACATTGTGTAAGTTTAAAGTGCACAGTGTGTGGGGCTTCCCTGGTGGCGCAGTGGTTGAGAGTCTGCCTGCTAATGCAGGGGACACGGGTTCGAGCCCTGGTCTGGGAGGATCCCACATACCGTGGAGCAGCTAAGCCCGTGAGCCACAACTACTGAGCCTGCGCGTCTGGAGCCTGTGCTCCGCAACAAGAGAGGCCGCGACAGTGAGAGGCCCACGCATCGCGATGAAGAGTGGCCCCCGCCCTCGCACAGAAACGAAGACCAACACAACCAAAAATAAATTAATTAATTAACTCCTACCCCCAACATCTTAAAAAAATAATAATAAAGTGTACAGTGTGATGATTTGGTATATGTATATATTGTGAAATGATTATCACAATAAGATAACATATCCATGGCTCACATAGTTATCTTTTGTGTGTGTGTGTGGTGAGAACTTTTAAGATCTACTGTCTTAGCAGATTTCAAGTATGCAATACAGTATTGTTAACTATAGTCACCATGCTGTACTTTAGATACCCAGAACTTTATGGCTGGAAGTGTACCCCTTTTGACCACCATCATCCATTTCCCTTACTCTCCACCCCTGGCAACCACCAGTACACTCTTTCTGTGAGTTTGGCTGTTTTAGATTCCACATAGTGTGAGATCATACAGTATTTGTCTTTTTCTGCTGGACTTATTTCACTTAGCATAATGCCTCCAAGGTTCATCCTATGTAGTTGCAAATGACAGGATTTTCTTCTTTTTTATGGATGAATAATACTCCATTGTGTGTGTACGTGTGGGTATGTATTATGTACCATACCACATTTTCTTTATCCATGCGTCCATAGATGGACAGTTAGGTTTTTTTCCATGTCCTGCCTGTTGTAAATAATGTTACAGTGAACATGGGGTGCAGATATGTTTTCAAGATAGTGCTTTCATTTCCTTTGGAAATCCCAAAAGTGGAATTGTTGGTCCATATGCTAGTTCTAGTTTTAAATTTTTGAGGAACCTCCATACTGTTTTCCATAGAGGCTGTACCAGTTTACATTTCCACCAACAGTGCATGAGGATTCCCTTTTCTCTACATCCTCACCACCACTTATCTCCTGTCCTTTTGATAATAGCCATTCTGACAGGTGTGAGGTGATATCTCACCGTGGTTTTGATTTGCATTTCCCTGATGATTAGTGATGTTGAGTACCTTTTCATGTACCTGTTGGCCATTTCTGTATCTTTGGAAAAATGTTCAGATCCTATGCCCATATGTTACCCAGATTATTTTTTTTTTTTTTGCTATTGAGTTATATGAGTTCCTTAATATATTTTGGATAGTAACCCCTCATCAAATAATGATTTATAAATGTTTTCTCCCATTTCATAGGTTGCCTCGTCATTTTGTTGATTGTTTCTTTTGCTGTACAAAAGCTTTTTAGTTTGATGTAGTCCCATTTGTTTATTTTTGCTTTGTTGCTTGTGCTTTGGGTGTCTTATCCAAAAAATCATTGCCAAGATGAATGTCAAGGAGCTTTTGCCATATATTTTCTTGTAGGAGTTTTATGGTTTTAGGTGTTTCCATTTGGAGTTAATTTTTGTGAGTAAGATGGTATCCAATTTCATTCTTTTGGATGTGAATATCTAGTTTTCCCAACAATATTTATTGAAGAGACTATCTTTTCCCCATTGATTATTCTTGGCTCCTTAGTCACCAGGGTCTTTTGTGGTTCCATATGAATTTTAGGATTGTTTATTTCTGTAAAAAAATGCCATTGGAATTTTGATAGGGATTGCATTGAATCTATAGATAGCTTTGGATAGTATGGACATTTTAACATTATTAATTCTTTTGATCCATGAACATGGGATGTATTTTCATTTATTTGTGTGTTCTTCAGTTTCTTTCATCATGTCTTATATATTTCAGTATACAGATCTTTATCTCCTTGGTTAAATTTATTCCTAAATAGTTTATTTTTTTTGAGGCTATTGTGAGTGGGACTGTTTGTTTCTTTTTCAGATACTTTGTTATTAGTGTATAGAAATACAACTGATTTCTGTATGTTTATTTTATATCCTGCAACTTTACTGAATTTACTTACTCATTCTGATAGTGTTTTAGTGGATTCTTTAGGGTTTTCTAGATATAAGATCATGTCATCTGCAAACAGAGATGGTTTTACTTCTTCCTTTTCAATTTGGATGCCTTTTATTTCTTTTTCTTGCCTGATTGCTCTGGCTAGGATTTCTAGTAATGTGTTGAATAGGAATAGTGAGAGTGGATGATCTCATCTTATTCCTGATCATAAAGGAAAAGCTTTCAACCTTTCACCATTGAGTACAATGTTAGCTGTGGGTTTGTCATATATGGCCTTTTCTATGTAGAGGTATGTTCCTTCTATACTCAATTTGTTGAGAGTTTTTATCATGAATGGATGTTGAATATTGTCAAATGCTTTTTTTGCATCTATTGATACGATCATGTGGTTTTTATCTTTCATTTATTAATGTGATGTATCATATTTATTGATTTGCATATGTTGTGAATCTCACTTGATCATGGTACGTGATACTTATAATATGCTGTTGAATTTGATTTGCTAATGTTTTGTTGAGAATTTTTGCATCTGTATTCCTTCGAGATATTGGCCTGTAGTTTTCTTTTTTTATAGTGTCTTTACCTGGCTTTGGTATTAAGGTAATGTTAGTGTCGTAAAATGAATTTGAGAGTGTTTCCGCCTCTTCAATTTTTAGGAAAATTTTGAGGATTGGCATTAATTCTTCTTTAAATGTTTGGTAGAATTCATCAGTGAAACCATCTGGTCCTGGGATTTTCTTTGCTGGGAAGTTTGTGATTACTGATTTAATTTCCTTACTCATTATTGGTCTGTTCAGATTTCCTATTTCATCATGATCCAGTCTTGGTAGGGTGTATATGGCCAGGAATTTATCCATTTCTTCTAGGTTGTCAAATTTGTTGGCATGTAATGTTCATAGTAGTCTCTTTTGATCCTTTGTATTTCTGTGGTATCTGATGTAATGTCTTCTCTTTCATTTATAGTTTTTTAATCCTATCTCTTTTTATTGGTTAGTCTAGCTAAATTGTCAATTTTGTTTATCTTTTCAAAGAACTAACTCTTAGTTTTGTTAATCTCTTCTATTGTTTTCCTGTTCTCTATTTCACTTATTTCCATGCTAGTCTTTATTATTTCCTCCCTTCTGCTAACTTTGGGCTAAGTTTGTTCTTCTTTTTCTAGTTTCTTGAGCTGTAATGTTAGGTTATTTATTTGAGATCTTTCTTTTTTCTTGATTTCATTTATAGCTGTAAACTTTCCTCTTGTAAGTGCTTTTGCTGCATCCTGTAAGTTTTGATATGTTGTGTTTCCATTTTAATTTGTCTCAAGATATTTTTTAAATTTCCCTTTTGATTTTTTTGTTGTTGTTGTTCACTGGTCGTTCAGGAGTGTGTTGTTTCATTTCCAAGTATTGGTGAATTTTCCAGCTTTCCTCCCATTATTGATTCTAGTTTCATACCGTTGTGGTCAGAAAAGATACTTGATATAATTTCTGTCTTTTTGGAATTGTTGAGACTTGTTTTGTGGCCTAACATATGGTCTGCCCTAGAAAATGTTCCATGTGCATGTGAGAAGAATGTGTATTGTGTTGCTACTGGATAGAATGTTCTATATGTTTGTTAGGTTCATTTGGTCTATAGCATTGTTCACATCTGCTGTTTGCTTATTGATTCCTGTCTAGATGATCTATCCCTTTTTGGGAGTGGGATATTAAAGAATTTATGATATTTATTATTTCAAGAGCAGTGGTTCTCAACTGGGGATGACTTTGCCCCCCCAGGGTTCATTTGGCAATGTCTGGAGACATTTTTGGTTGTCACAACTGGTGAGGAAGGGCATGGCTGTTGCTACTGGCATTGAGGGAGTAGAGGGCAGAGATGCTGCTAAACATTCTACTATACTTGGGCTAGTGCCCCACATCAAAGAATTATCTGGATCAAAAATGGCAATAGTACTAAGGTTGAGAAACCCTGCCCTAGAAGAACAGGGAGAAAATGCTAATAGATTTGAGAAAGGATTGGCTAGAACCATCAATAGTTTCAGAGAACCAGGGATGTACCTAACTGTTATGGTTGATGTTGGGAGGACAACAGTGCCCTCCCATGACCTGTTGGAGCTGGTTGGTGGCTATTGTAGGCTGGACTTGGTATGTTCTCTGTACCCTGCTTGCCCCTTCGTCTCAGAGAAGACTTCGAGCAAGACAAAGCACATTTGTTTTTCTGCACAGAGGAACTTTCATTTTGACTGTTATTCCCATCAAGAGAACGTCTTGGGCATTCTGGGATCTGGAATGGTGTAATGACCTTATTAGGGATAGGAATAAATCCTGAGTAACACAGTTACTCAGGCGTCTGGAAACATGAGCTTCTAAAATGCTAATAGTTTCTGTTATCTTTCAGGTGGTAAATGTGTCAAGGCTCGAGGGAGATGATAATCCCGTGCAGCTCATCTACTTTGTGGAGGATCAAGATGGAGAAAGACTCAGTGCAGTCAAGTCTTCAGATCTGATTAACAAGATAGATATCCAGAGAGCAGCCATCATCTTGGGTTACCGAATTCAAGGAGCTGTTGCCCAACGTAAGTGCGTGAGGTGTGGCCCCTCACAGTCATCTGTGCTGTGCTGGAGTCAAAAGCCAGTCTTTTTCTGACAATAAACTCTGAATTTAAAGCATTCTTACGTTCGCATAGTAGATATAAGAGGTCAGTCATTAAAATTAATTTGCCAAGACCTTCTTTATTTTGATTGCATGCAGTTGTAGCATTCACTGTTCTTTTTCCTACCCAGCATTTTATATTCATAGTGTTATAGTGAGTTTTAGTAGCTTGAGTTAACTTTAATAATTTTCCCCTCCTCCTGTACTATTTAAAAAAATTTTTGTCTTAGGTAAAATAATGTGTTTTCTCTGTATATATTCCAAACTCTTACATGTCATATTTTGAATGTTGATGGGGACAGTGAGTCACGCAGGAAGCTGGGAGGTACCCTCTGCATTTATTGGCTTCCTTCTGGGTCTTTTAACACAAAGAAGTCCTTGATTCTTACCCTTTTCAATCCTGTTTCTCTCCCACCCTGTCCTCATATCACTCATAATTTAGAAAGAGGTATTTTGGTATTTCTTTATTATTGTTGGAAGAGTCTAGGCTCCTGCTCCCCTGGCAATGGCTACTCTCAGTGCCGTTGTTCCCCAACTCATAGATGTGGGGTATTTAAAATTGAAAAGGAGAGGCATGGAAGAGTATATTTCTCTAAATATACCTTTATGAATCAGACTACTATTTTGATGTGGGTGTTTTTCCTTTATAATCCTGGGAGCAATCCTTGTAAGAGCTCAGAGAAACTTGCTCCCAACAGTAAAGGGATAACTAAATGTTCAGAAGGAATTTAGCATCAGAGAGTGTTGAAAAACTCCCGAGAAACTTCGGCGATGAAGGCAGTTTTTAACAAATGACAGCTTTGAAATTATCCTCCATGGTGGAATGTCCTTTGTAAGAGCTATACTTGACCCTGGAAACTAACCAGGATGAGGGCCATGGGCACACTTTCTCCATTTTATAGGTGACGATGGGGAGAGTTTATAGGGAGAGTTGAAGCAAATAACCATTGGTGCTTTGTGTTTGCGTGTTTGAGATATGATTGTATATTAGTGTGTTCTATTTCAAAGCAGTGAGAAAAAAAATAATGAAGCATTTACTTGTATTTCTTCATATGTGACATTTCTGATTGTCGGAGGAGTGCCCCACTCCAGTTAAGCACTTCACTTTTCAGAAAAGGTTGCTTGCAGTAGGCTCTGGGCACCTTTCAAGACTACTTTCATCTGCTTTTGCACTCCTCTTGCCTCAGTTTCATGCTGAAAACCAACAGTCCTGGGATTGGGAGCCTAAGCCAACACCAGGGCCAGCCCCAAAACGGCTGCGGACTTGATGTCAGGCCCTCGTTTTGACGAGTCACAAGGTTTTACTAGGTTAGAGCTAAGAAGAGGACCCAGTTGTCTCAGCTTCTCAGTTTGGTTGTGTCACTCCTCTATTGTCAGCTGTTTTCATGCTAAATGAACTACATATACAAACTCTATTCAGGTCAAATTAAAAAATGCAACATTTTAACACTTTGCCACTTTCTCCATTTCCCGCATAGTCGTTGCTTTGTGATTTGTGCTGCTTTCACAGCGCTTGTGCCTGAGAGGGCTTGCGCCCCTCCCTGGTCACTCTCCAAGAGGCCTAAACCCAAACTTAAACCAGCACTAAGCATCTTTTTATTGTTACATCTCTGAGTAAAAACATTGTGATCCCATAGCACGTGTTAACCATTATAGGATATGAAAAGAGCGTAAGAGTTAGTCCCTGCCCAGGAAGACTGATATATATTTGAAGAGACAAGGCTTAGAGTCATGACCATATTAATGAGCAAAGTGGTATAGTATACCAGGATGATACATTTATGTAATAAAGTGCATTGTAGAAGAATAACGAGGTACCATTTACAAGACCAAGACAACCAAGGACAAAAGAACTTGGACAAGGGGAATCTAGTGCGGTCACGGAGAGGTCGTTGTGCAGTGGCCCCAGCGGATGAGAGGGTTGGGCGCGGAAGGGCGGCATTTTGGTTTTCAGAGCCTGGTGATTGGAACCTGGGCTTTAAGAGGACCAGGGAAGCAGTTTTAAGAAGAGCTGAATCTTGCGAGAGGATGAGTACGGAATGAAGAGGATGAGGGCCCAGAACTGGGAGGCCGGGTTAGGGAGAGGAGCTGGTGAAGGAAATTAAGGAGGACAGAGTAATTGAAGCATGATCGTCCAAGGCCATGAAAGATGGGGGGCTGAGGCAGGGGAGGGGGTGGGGAGGTTGGGGAGTGGAGGATTCAAAATAAGTAAGTTGATTTAATGTAATTTTAAAGTTGACAACTGGTATAGCAGTTTCAGTTAAAAGTCATGGTTTTTTTTTTGCGGTACGCAGGCCTCCCACTGTTGTGGCCTCTCCCGTTGCGGAGCACAGGCTCCGGACGCGCAGGCTCAGCGGCCATGGCTCACGGGCCCAGCCGCTCCGCGGCATGTGGGATCCTCCCGGACAGGGGCACGAACCCAGGTCCCCTGCATCGGCAGGCGGACTCTCAACCACTGCGCCAGCAGGGAAGCCCAAAAGTCATGTTTTAATTGAAGGGTTGAGGGAGAGATCTGGGTAAGGAAATGAAGGCAGTGCTCATAGATTGCTTACTGTGACGTTCTAGTTTTTGGTAAGGCAATATTCCTGCAGTGAGAATTTAGGGAGGGACCTGGTAGAATAAACTGGACATCAGGAGACGTGGAATAAACCTCACTTTGCCATTGAATTAGCCGTTTCCCTTTAGACACGTCATATATGTTGCTGTGATCCCTTACTGTATTGTAGATGGAATGTGTCGTGTTTGTTTACTGTGTCCCGTTCCCTGTCATCAGGAGACCATAGTCTCTCCCCAGTTGTCTTGAGCTGAAATGACAGGGACTTTTGTGGTTTCTCATGGAAGAGGGCACATTTTACTGCCCAGAAGGGCTGTCCAGTAAAGGAGTGCGGAGGACTCACTGAGAGACCTTTCTTCCTCGTCTGCAGCTGTGGACAGGGTGAAGAGGCCATCATCCCCTGAGTCCCAGAGCAGCAGCCTCTGGGTCATTGTGGGCGTGGTCGTGCCAGTGCTGGTGGTGATGGTGATCGTTGTCATCCTCTACTGGAAACTCTGCCGCACGGACAAATTGGACTTTCAGCCTGACACCGTGGCCAACATTCAGCAGCGTCAGAAGGTAAGGGACAGACTCCTGCCCTGCGTTCCTGTGAGCGTCCTGTGGACTGGGGTAGGGCAGGTCAGGTTCCTGGTACTGAAGGACATGGGGGAGAGCTGGGCAGGAAATCTTTTGGCTTTAGTGGTGGTGTCCCTTTGCCTCCATGTTTGCTTAGAAACCCAGGTCTTCTGTAGTATTAAATACATGCCCAGAAAATGAAGCCATGTGAAGGCTTAGCAATGCTGTGGGCTCTGAGTTCCACTGTGATTTTATTTTTGAGATGTTCAGTTAGAAGATAACATCCATTCTGTGTATGAATTCTGATCTATTTTAACCCTGGATATTTTCAGAGAACAGGAGCCAAGGAAGATTTTCTTTGATCTATGTATCGATTTCTTTCATACACAACTTGGCTGGCCGGCTCCTTTGTTTTCCATCCACCATATTGAAAGCCTACTTGTCCACCTTGATCAAGACCACATAATCATTAAAAAATGGTAATACATGCCTTAAACATTTTAACTTTATATATATACACACACACACACATACATATATATATACACACACACATACATATATACACATACATATATATACACACACACATATACACACATACATATATACGCACATACATATACACACACATATATATACACACACATATACACACACACATATATATACACACATATACACACACACATATATACACACATACATATATATACACACGCATATATACGCATATATACACACACATATATACACACACACACATATACACACATATATACACACACGTACATATACACACATATACACACACATACACACACATACATATATATACACACACATATGTATACACACACATATATACACACACATACATATATATATATACACACACACACACAGACATACACTATATAAAATTAGTCTTTACTTGACAATCTTTAAAAACAATTTGGAGTATTAGTCTATCGAAAGGAATTCTGTGTGGTCTTTCTTGTGAAGAAACAACGCACGTAAGGCATCAGCTGCAGTTTCCACTTTGGGTTTCTCTAGGGAAGAGCAAAGCAACCTGAGTACAGAATTTTCTAGATGTTTTTCAATATCCCCCCCCCACCCTGCTCTGCAGTCTTTTAGAGTTAATTCTCCTGCGCCTAATTTGTCAGCAGTTTCTTTTTTCTTTCTTTCTTTTTTTTTTCAGCAGCTCCTTTTCCATGTGTTTCCAAGGCATTCAGTTCAGTTTTTATGGTAATAGCAGTTCCCTTGTCACACTTAGGTTTCGACAGTTTCTGCAGTATATGTCACGTACCAGTTTCAGAGGAAGACATAGCCTCTTGGTCAGTATCCAGCTCCCCTGGTGAGCAAGAACATGCCAAGTAAGAGAAGAGCTCATTAGGTGCAAACACTGAGCTCAGCGCGCAGGTCAGCCACACCCAGGGCGTGGGAAGTGGTGCTCGTGGACTCTGTTTATTAACGTGTACCCACTACGGGTCTCACGTATTTACAGGACTCACTCGACTCTAAAAGTTTGCTAAGAAAAAGCAAGCCCGAGGCAGAAAAACAAGAAATAAAGGATCGCCCTGTTAACCTTTTAATTTTACTCTCATTTTCTGGGTATAAAAAAATTCTGCACATTATCAACCTAGACCTGATGGAGGAAACAAATAAGTATTATTTAAAAATTCATTTTGTTTGTAAAAGTAAATGAAGAGCATTCTTTTTCTTACGAATTAAGTAAGAAATGCAAACTCTTGATTACATTGCAAGCTTATGGTTACCCAATATTTTGGAAGCAGTTTCTACTAAGGTTATATTTATTACCTATCTTCATTTATTATTTACATAGTCTGCTAAAGTCGTTTTGTTGGTAGATTGGTGAATAGCACGGAAAAAACCTGGAAAAAAGTCCTTACTATACTACGTGATTCACAGTGTGAATTTCATCGTAATGAGATCAACAGTAGGTTTGGAAATGCTTTTGTTCTGGTCAAAGAGTGTTGTTACAGAGAGATTTAACCAGTGTAGATGGTTACATATTTAGGTCAGTAATGTGCTGTGCTTCCTCACATAAACACTCCTGTGGAAGCCCATCCATTGTCTGTTACTTCAGTAAACTATCAGAGGACAGCATCCCTTGAGTTCACAGCAGACTATTCCGCAAGCTTTCGCCTTCTCCCACTTTTACTTCTGAAGGAGTCTCACGTCCCAGATGTTGTTGTACATCAAAATGGACAGTTTCCAATAGAACTTCAAGCCTTTGGAGTCCCTCTTCTGCAAGTGCTGCCTGGATTTGTGCATTCCCTTTCACAGCATCTTTGCACGAAGGGCCTTCTGCATGGAGGACTCCCTGACAGAAGAGGTGTTTTCTGACCCTGTTAGGAGCGTAGCAGGGTCTTTGTTTTGCTGGCAAAGGCACTCACCATATAGATCTTGCCATGTTTTTATAGTGAGAAAATGATCATTTCTATTTAGTTTAAAAATAAATATCTCTACTTCATAAGCGTTTCTTCTAAGATTATCTGGCAATAGTGAAGGGCCTCCAGCCTATTCCTTGGAGCACTTTGCAAAGATGCTGTCTTCCCTGTGACTGCAAGAGCTCTTTTTCCTTCTTGTGCGGCTCTGTGTTTTCTCTCTACGCTCTGCTCACCCCGCCCCCTGACGGCGCTTCACCACGACTCTCTGAAATCTTTTAGCAAATCCCAGAGCTGCAAACATCTGGAAACGATAAATGTGTTGACCCAAAATCCACACCCCCTTCTTCTTGTAACCAGAAGGAAACCTCTTCATATTGTCTGGGAGTAGGTTAGTTTTGAAATATGATGAGAGAGGCCATTCTGTCTTATTCTGAAGCAGGATCTTTTAAAATTTCTAATGAGAAAGAAAAAAACCCCTAACCCATGTCTTCCTTTTATCTGTATTCCCTTTAATCTGTAGCCCAAAGGCATCACTTTTTTACTGCTCCCAGTAAAATTGCAGCTTGGACCCGCCTCGCCCTGCTGAGGTTCTATTTAAAGACATGAATGGCATTGGCTAGATGCTGCCGGCCCTGTGGAAACTTGTTCCTTCTGCTGGGGACAGTCCACACCCGCTGGTTGGCCTAGGACCCTGGTTCTTAGCCGGCTGGCACTGTGGGCAGCCAGATGGAGCTGCCTCAGCCACTGCCTGTTCATTCACCCAACACTGAGCACTTGCTCTCAGACAAGCAGGGCTGGGCTGGGTGACAAGCACAGATAACATGCGATCCCTGCCTTCGAGGGCTTTCATAAGGGAGAAAGAAGGACAAGCAGCTAAAAGCTGACACGCAGCAGCGTAAGTCTGTCCAGGGCACTGAGGGAGTACAGGCAAGGGGCAGCCACCCCTGCGTCTGGAGGTTGCGGAGGTGAAGTGGGCCCAGGCAGGAAGGATGGAGCAGAGGTGAGTGGAGGGAAGGGCACAGCCAGAACCGAGGCCACAGAAGTAGGCAAGAGCCATTCTTGGAGGGGTTTATGGGACACGTCAGGGGGCGGAGGTGATGCTGTAGGCCCTGGGAGCCACTGAGGGGGTCTCGGGGTGGGGGGGCTTGGACACATCTATGTTTGGAACCTCCACTGAAGGGGCTCCACGGGGTGAAGCGAAGTTCCAGGAGGGTTTCTTCCATCTGAGCCGAGTTCATCTCCTCTCCCTCTGCAAGGATCCTGGTAACACCTAAAGTGTTGGTGGTTTCAGTGTACCCGCGTGATTTGCTGCGGCCTGGGGGCGGGAGAATCTTGGAGGACTGCTCGCCACCTCCTAGACCTCAGGGTGACCAGCGGCCCCGTGCTGGGCTGCAGTGGAGACCCGCAGGTGGCAATAGGTGCGCCTTGTCTTCACCTCCTGAATGGAAGCAGCGTGGTGGCTGTAGTGACTTTTCACACACCGCACCCATCAAATAGCAAATGCTTAAACAATGGCTCTCTCTTCAAGGCTGCACATTTTTATTCAGCCACTTTGGGGATTTGCTCTGTGGTTTCTCTTGTCATCTTAACTGCTCCTTCCCAGGGGTTCAGGCTAACCCGAGTACTGGGGACTTCACTGTGTCGTGTTCCATCTGGGTCGCATTATATTTATGGCTTACATGTTTTAAAATTCATCAGGCGTCTCTCCTGTTACTTGGCTGACCTGCTCTTCCAGCCCACCCTGACTTGTCAGCGACATATTCCGATGAGATACAGACAACAGGGTCTGTCTCTTCTGTGATATATTAAAGAAAGAAGGAACAAAAGAGCCGTCTTTCCTCAGAAAACCCGGGTCCTAATGGGAATATTGAAGGCACTAATGAATTGTGACTCTTTTATAAAATGCTGATTGACACTTATTCTGCATGTGGAGGCTGGAGGCACAATACAGCCAAACTTAACTCTAGATTTTTTTTTAAGACCTGGAAAAACTAGAAAAAGTGTTCCAGAAAATAAGGATGAAACAAAAGGAGCCAATTCCATAAGTGAGGAAGACAGTGTTTTCTCTATTTTTTTCCTTCTGTGTAGACGGCTTTTGTTTTGTGTGTAAGCAAAAAAATTTCTATTGTTTATAGAAGGAGGTGACTCACCCATCCTGAGAGAAGTCAGGGATCTAATGAACGTATTTAAAGGTATTAGTCAGGGGGCTTCCCTGGTGGCGCAGTGGTTAAGAATCCACCTGCCAAGGCACGGGACACAGGTTCGAGCCCTGGTCTGGGAGGATCCCACATGCTGTGGAGCAACTAAGCCCGTGTGCCATAACTACTGAGCCTGCGCTCTCGAGCCCGTGAGCCACAACTACTGAAGCCAGCACACCACAACTACTGAGCCCGGGTGCCACAACTACTGAGCCTATGCTGTAGAGCCTGCGAGCCACAACAACTGAGCCCACGTGCCACAACTACTGAAGCCCATGCGCCTAGAGGCCGTGCTCTGCAACAAGAAAAGCCACCGCAATGAGAGGCCCGCGCACCGCAACGAAGAGTAGCCCCCCGCTCGCCGCAACTAGAAGAAAGCCCGTGCACAGCAATGCAGCCAAAAATAAATAAATAAAATATAATAAATAAATAAATAACATAAAAGAAAACTAACTGCATTTCCATAAAGACAAGCAAAAACAAAAACACCAAAACTTACCAAAAAAAAAAGATATTAGTCAGAATTAACAAAAGCCAGCAGGACTTTAAGGCTATAACAGATGTATATTTCATATGACATCTACCCTTTTCTTGGTTCCCCACAAAATCCAGTAAGTTTGGTGCTTCAACTGACCTTTTTGAAATTCATTCAGTCATCAGATATTTATTGAGGGTCTACCACGTGTCATGTCCTGTTGCTGAATTACAAAATTTTGTATCTAAATTTATATCTATAGCTTTATCTGGTCTCTGAGAACTCTCAGCTGACTATATTAAGTGCTTGATGTTTCACTGACCAGCAGCAGTAACATTGCTGTCAATCTCATTTGCGTGGTGCCTTGGCATTTATGAAGCATTTTGACATTGTCAGGGAGGAAGAAATGTTCTAGGTTTTCCTGGCTGGTCTACAAATTAAATTGACCTGAGACAGGTTAACAGGAGGAAATCACAGAAAGGTTTAATAACATGTATACATGGGAGAGACGCATGTATAGAACTGAGTAACTCACCAAAATGACCAAAACCCTCACCTTAAATATCACCTTCAGCTAAAGACGAAAGAGGATGTTGGTGGTGGTTTGGGACTTCAGAGGGGAGGAAGGCAGTTCACATGGAGATGGAAAAGCAAATGTTTGCTAGACAAATGCCTGCTGGGCCAGTCAGAGACGGGACGCAGAGAGGAGTGGTGATAGCTCTCTTTCTGGAGTAGGTAGGTCCTCTGTCTGTATTCTGTTAGGCAGTTGGTGGGGGAAGGGAATATCAAACTTTCTTCCTGAGTCTTTTGGGCCTTGATTGTTTTCAGCTTGAAATAATCCACATGCCGGAGAGACATTTGGGGTAGCACATTCTGTTTCCCTATGACATATACATATGTACAATATGTTTCTTACATGAACCTGAGATCGTGTCAGGGAAGGCATTTAGTTCCTGGATTTGGGTACAGACTGCACCAAGGAAGCAGTGTTGTCCATATTTTTCCCGTATCAACTTTGGAGACCTTTGCTTAGAGGAGGCAATCTGGGGCTCCTGCTTCAATTTTGATAAAGCAAATCATCTAAGTTGCAAAGGTGGTGATGTTGATGATTAAATGACTGTTGATTATATCTGTTATTCTTTCATTTATTTATTTAAATCTTTATTTATGTATTTTTGGCTGCGTCCGGTCTTAGTTGCAGCGCTTGGGCTTACTTGCCCCGTGGCATGTGTTATCTTAGTTCCCCGACCAGGGATCGAACCTGCACCCCCCTGCATTGGAAGGCGGAGTCTTAACTACTGGACCGCCAAGGACGTCCCTATTGTTTCATTTAGAGGCGCCTTATGGAGCTAAAATGAGGTGCAGCTGGGGTAAAAGCAGACACACGGATGACGGGTGTGCTTCTTCTATGAAGTGGGAGAAGGATTCTTCAGAAAGGAGAAACCAAAAGTTCATATACAGAAGTTGTCAGTTTGGAATTTGATTCCTTTGAAAGGGCCACATGCCCCTAGGGAGGTACACACCCGCAGAGATCTGGGGAGCCCAGCTGAAGGCGGCTGGTAGGTCGGGGGGAGTCACGGAGCTGCAGGTCTGGGCTCATTGTTTGGGCAGCAGCGTTTGTGAGCCGAGGACTGCGTGCCACTCACAATCTGTGTGGTGAAGTAGACTGCTGGTAACACGATATCGTTAACTTAGAAAATACGGGCACGCCAGTCTTTGCCTTTTGTTTCTGAGCAGTGTCTTTGTGAACTCTATTTCTAGTAAGTTCTGTCCCCCTCTGCTGGTGTAAGCCATTATTGCAGGCTACTTTCCATCTACCCATCCAGCCTAGATTTTTAGTGCGAAAAGACCTTAAGAGATCACAATCGAAGCCATTGACATTGTCACTCATCTGTGCATAAAGTTGGCACAGATACGCCGAAACCTTTCACTTCTACGTGCCGTATATTGTCTGGCACAGCTCCTTAGATGGGTTAGCCTTTGTCTTCTGACTGATGGGACTCTCTGTGGGTGTGGAATTCAGCCCGATGGGATTGCAGGTGGGGCTCCTCCCAAGGAGACCCTTGGGACAACTACTAATATGTGGTTTATTTTCCTCTACTCTGTAAGCTTGAATAAAGGAAACGGTTAACACCCACCCCTGGCACTTTCAGTGTCACCAAAACAGTGCCTCACCTTTATTGCCCACGTTTCTGTTCCTCTTCAGACCTCATTCTGTCTTAGCACAGGCCTAGAAGCTGACCCTGGACTCTGTGGCCGCAGGGCTCAGAGGGTTTTTGTTGTGGGTTTGCTGTTGGTACCGGGTATCCCCTGGTAGGGCTTCTGCATCCACCAGTGTGAGGGGTACACTTGAGAAGACTCCGCTCTCCTTCATCTTTGTTACTTCCGTTACTTCCGTTGGCCACTCCTTTCTAGAAATTCTTTATTCCCTTGGCTTCTGTTACATTGAAGTTTCCAAATTCTTTTTTCTTTGAAGTCGCCTATTTTGTTCCTGGCTTCCTTTTCCTCCTCTTAGCCGCAAACTGTTTGATGTTCTCCAACATTTTATCCATAGGCTCTGTTTTCATCTTGGAAAATCTCAACTCCCCTACGTGTCACCTTCTATACAGATGCTCTCCAGGTCACACCTCCAGCCTGAGAGTTCCCCCAAGCTTGTCCTCTGTTTCCAGCTATGCTGAGCTAGCTACTTTTCCTTTTCTTTTTTTTTTAAAGGTCAAATTTTTTTTTGTTTGTTTTTTATAGATTTATTTATTTATTTGTTTATTTTTGGCTGCATTGGGTCTTCGTTGCTGCGTGCGGGCTTTCTCTAGTTGTGGTGAGAGGGGGCTACTCTTCGTTGCGGTGTGCGGGCTTCTCATCGTGGAGGCTTCTCTTGTTGCAGAGCACAGGCTCTAGGCGCACGGGCTTCAGTAGTTATGGCACACAGACTCAGTAGTTGTGGCTCACGGGCTCTAGAGCGCAAGCTCAGTAGTTGTGGCGCACGGGCTTAGTTGCTCTGCGGCATGTGGGATCTTCCCGGACCAGGGATCGAACCCGTGTCCCCTGCATTGGCAGGCGGATTCTCAACCACTGAGCCACCAGGGAAGCCCTGAGCTACTTTTCTTTGGAGCTTTTCCTGCCATCTCAAACTAAGCATGTGTGGAGCGAAACCTGTCTTTCTACCTCTTCGTCATCATTCCTTTGCAACTCACCTTTTTCTTTTAATGTCACGTCTACTGTTTGGGATACCCTGAATGTAGCTTCATGTCAGCACTGGAGTCTTTCTCCCCTTTGCCTCTCGAGTCTGTGTTCAGCTTCCGTGTGCTTCTGCCTGGTCTCTAGAGCTGTTCATTCCTTCCCATTTTCCAGAGCTTTTTATTTCTTCCCATTTTCATTGCTGAGGTTTGGGCCCAGGCTTTCGTCATTTCGTGCACGTAGTACTGTTGGGCCCTCTGACTAGTCTCCTTTTGTCCTAAATGCTTGCATTTTAGAAATCTGCCTCTTTAGAAACATTTAGTGGTTTTCTGCTCTAGAAGCTGGCATGTGGAGTCGTCTGCATACAGGCTGGCCTTCTCTCATTCCCCTACATCCTGACCGTTCTAGTGCAGTTAATGTAATCTTTTCCCAAGCCTCAAGTCTTCTCTGGACCTTGACACAACTTAGAACAATCTCTGTGTAGCCACCTCTTTTTATTTCCAAGTTTGGCCTGTCCTCTGAGGCCTGGCACAAGTCCCCAGTCTCTAGGAAGAATATCTCAGCCACGTCAGCCTCTGGAATTGTGTAGCTGCTCTGACAGCAGTCAGGGATTGTCTTGTGATGTCTTTTGTGTTATGGTCTAAATATCTAATCCCTGTACTTGAATCTGTAGCAAGTATCTGTCTTGTCTGCAAACTCTAGGTATAAACCCTGCACAGGTCAGTGCTTTAGAGATGCATGTTGAGCTGAATTGCAAGCACACTCCTGGATCAGAAGCTGGCACTCACAATCTTGCCAGCCCTCACAATCTCATCTCATATTCCTCAGATTCAGATTAATTTCCTGTGTGTGTGTGTGTGTTTGTGTATGTCTGTTTCAGTTGCAGATCCCTAGTGTGAAGGGCTTCGACTTTGCTAAGCAGCATCTGGGTCAGCACAATAAAGATGATATACTGATCATTCATGAGCCAGCCCCGCTGCCAGGACCTGTGAAGGACCATGCCACGCCCTCTGAGAATGGAGATGTGCCGAGCCCCAAGGCAAAGATCCCTTCCAAGAACGTCCGTCACCGAGGAAGGTTCTTACTGGGCTTTCTGTATTTTTCTCTAGCGTGGCATGCATTTCTGTTTTCCATTTGTCAGTTTCCAGTAGCAGAAAGGCTGATGGTGAGTGTTGTCTGGGTCTGCAGCTTGGAAGGCTGACAACATTTGCCCAAAGTCAACGAACCTGATGGCTCTTGATCCACTCTAATGGACTCTCAAAGGAGGCCTGTGTGCTTTCCTTCCCCAAAGTGTTTAAGATTAGAAATCACTGTCCATCATGGTTTGGTGATCCGCCTGGAACTTCATTAGGGATCGACCAGCTCTAGGGTCCATATTGTGGGGTGACCATGCCAGGCCCTCTGGAGGTGATATTAGGAATAATGTATAAAAAAATGCATGGCCTGTGATACACAGTCAGCCAGTATCAGCTTTGCCCTTGCCCGTTAATGCCAGCCACTGGAGCTGTGGCTTCCTTGCTTGGTCTGCAGGTGACCTTCATCATATCCTTCTCTCCTTGCTTGGCTTTTCTCCATGTGCTCCTCTTGTCCCCCATGTTAGCATGTGTGCATGGATTCTTCATCGCCTCCCCCTGCCCAGCTCCCCTTTCCCAGTTAATTCCCATTCCACTTATCAAAATTAAGTGCACAGAGAACTGCTTGCTAACAGACTACCTACCATCACCCGGTGACCCTGTGAGACGGGCTACAGCTGTGTGAAGACACGGTTCAGAATCAGGTTTTATTAACTTGACTTTAGATCAAAGAATGTTCAGGCTTTGGTATTGAAGCCTCAGATTATCAGCTTTCCTTTGAGCTTTGGAACTCTAAATCCTGATTTTCTGCTGAGAAGGGGAAAGTGTGTGATCATACCAACGTTCAAAATGATCTTATTATTTCTGACTTAACAGAAAACCTACTCCAGTGTTTCTGGCCTAGTTTTAAGAATTTAACGAATGTTAGAACACACTCTTTACAAAAGAAGATGAATAATGTAGAGAGATATCATTTGCTTAATTACTTTGCAGAGTGAGAGTAAATCAAATCATTAAAGATTATTGAATATGCTAGTACAGTATAGCAAAGTCTTTTTTTCTCCTCTGGTAGCTTCATCCTAAACATTTAGTCACAACATCTTAATGTTCTGCGTGGTTAATATCATATTTTAGCATGTCTCAGGGGCACCAGAATGTCTCGGCATTTCAGGAAGCCCAAAGAGAAGGGGTGTTAACTGATTAAGGATTTTCACTAGCCTGGTGCAACCTGGGTTGTGTGACACCCTTGCTCTTTATATATAGAATCAAATCTCAGCGATAATCATTGCCTTTGTGTTGCAAGTGTAGGCTTCTTCCAAAGATTCGGAGTTATATGGGGTGACTGCAGAACTACCCTGGCTTCTTAGGAATTCTGCAGACCCAGCTAACGCCTAACCAAGCTTGAACTCCAGATCCTCTAATCCAACCCACGCCAGCCCCAGACTGCCAGTCCAAGCCCAGGGAGCTTGGAGACCATCCTCCACTGGGTACCTGGTTTCCTACCATTTGTTGAAATGAGCCCACTGAGCCATTTAGTCGCTGTGTCAAGCTGTCTTCACAAGGTGACTGTGTGCTATTAATGTGTTCCTTGAAGATGCCATGCCACGAAACAATGTTTTGGACTGTTTGATTTCTCCCAGTTTTGCCTGGAAGCCTGACTTCCACATCCAAATGAATGTGACCTTTCCCCCACCTTTCTTTCTTTTTCCTAATGTTTGTATTTGTTTTGTGTCTGCAGAGTTTCTCCCTCAGATGCTGACTCTACAGTAAGTGAAGAGTCCAGTGAGAGGGAAGCAGGGGACAAGACTCCAGGAGCGGTGACCGATGGCAAGTCCCACAGAGCCCTACAGAGTGGTCTGTGACCCTTCTTGTTCTCCACTTTAAAAGTAGTAATTATGAGGGAATTCCCTGGTGGTCCAGTGGTTAGGACTCCGTGCTTTCACTGCTGAGGGCTGCAGGTTTGATCCCTGGTCAGGGAACTAAGATCCCACAAGCTGTGCAGTGTGGCCAAAAAAAAAAAAAAAAGTAATTATGAGGTTCCAATAGACTAGGGTTTTATACTACTTCAAATGCAGAACATTAAAAAAAAACCCCAAAACCTGTGCAGTAGAATATTCATCTTTCATTTAGTGAATTTCTCAGATTGACTGTCACCATCTAACACTGTTTTTGTGTCTGCATTGGGATGGGGCCATGCTAGAAGCCAGAGATTCACTGATAAATTTTGAGGTTAACAGTCACCTTCTACTCTAGTGGCGGCTTCTAAGGATTTTCCTCTCCGAAGGACCAGGAGGAACCAAACTAAAGAGTCTCAAAAACTGCATCCAGGATTCAGTGACCTTTTTGGGAGCCTGTTCAAGTATTTCACAGTTGTCACTGTTAGAAAGTCGATTGTTTCTCATAGGCCCAAGTGCATTATATTTGGTCCTGGCCCTAGATCTGTCTCCCAGAAATAGTTGAGTGTGATTAGATGGTTTAGCCTATATTTACATGTGTTGTCAGACGCTGTAACTCCTTAGGCCAGGTATGAAATGTACTTCACTCCCCTTCTAAAGAGTATTGTCATAAAACTTATGCCCTGCAGTAGAACTAAGCCCATAGGTCTTAGTAGACTTGGAGCATTTTTTGGCCTGATGACAAGGTAGGTTGGTTTTAGTTGAATTGATTCTGTTAAATGTGCTAGTACAGCTCTTATACTTGCTGGAGTTTTTTTTTTTTTTTTTTTTTTTTTGCGGTACGCGGGCCTCTCACTGTCGTGGCCTCTCCCGTTGCGGAGCACAGGCTCCAGACACGCAGGCTCAGCGGCCATGGCTCACGGGCCCAGCCGCTCCGCGGCATGTGGGATCTTCCCGGGCTGGGGCACAAACCCGTGTCCCCTGCATCGGCAGGCGGACTCTCAACCACTGCGCCACCAGGGAAGCTCTGCTGGAGCTTTATTGATGCTTCAGGGTTGTGTTTTAGCAATGCAAAGAAAATTGGGGTGCCTCAGGATATCATTTTTATTTTAATTAATTTATTTATTTGGCTGCACCACTTGCAGGATCTTAGCTCCCCTACCAGGGATTGAACCCAGGCCCTTGGCAGTGAAAGCGTGGAGTCCTAACCACTGGACCACCAGGGAGTTCCCAGGATATCATTTTTAATAGTACTTTTTATACTTACATTTTCATCACAAATTTCTTTGTATAAAGATGCAGTACAGAGTGAACCATATTCTATAAATGAATAGATTCTGGTTGGAAGCTGGAGGGCCTGTTCTATCACTGTCATGTTTGTGACTTTGTATGTCCCTGAGTCTTTGGGGCTCCTGTGGGATTAAACTAGCTGGTTTTTGAGATTCCTTCCAGTTGTTTCTTTTTTAATGTTACAAAAATACCCCTTAGGGCTTCCCTGGTGGCGCAGTGGTTGAGAGTCCGCCTGCCGATGCAGGGGACACGGGTTCGTGCCCCAGTCCGGGAAGATCCCACATGCCGCGGAGCGGCTGGACCCGTGAGCCATGGCCGCTGAGCCTGCGCGTCTGGAACCTGCGCTCTGCAACGGGAGAGGCCACAGCAGTGAGAGGCCCGTGTACTGCAAAAAAAAAAAAAAAAAAAAAAAAAAAAAAATACCCCTTAGAATAAGGGAAGAATAAAGAATTTTTTCTTTAGCTCTAATTTCATAGAATCTTAAAAATTATTTAGCGTTATGGTAACAGGTGTACTGTTTCAGATAGACAGGATTAAAATCTAATTTTGATTCTGGTAAAGAAATATTGGGGAAAAATAATCAGCTCTGGAGTTTCTTAATTTCTGTTAATTGCATATCTGAGAAAATCTTGCTTTCAGTTCCTGTTTTTAAGTCCTTACTGTTAGTATTAGAACCAGTATATTCGACATGGCTAACAAAAATCAAATATCACTCAACATATATTTAAAATCCAAGTAGTAAGCATGTCAGTGTTGGGACTCGACTCAGAGTTGACCATGGAAGGAGACAAGAGGGCTAGATGTTCTCCTGGGTCCTAGAAGCTCAGATGCCGCTATTTTGATTTGAAAATGCACCAGAATTTGTATGTTATTTTCATGCTTTAGAAAGATGGTTTTCTCACTACAAATATCAATTCACCTGTAAAACTTTATTTACTTCTTAAAAATTTTAATGCTGCCATAAAGGTGTTTTATTCCTTGCCTAGAACTTAGTTAAATACCCTATAAAACTATTCTGAATTTTTATTCATAGCTTTTAAATTATTTTGTAATTCACATAAAAATCCATCTTGTGTTGCAAATCCTAATGAAATACAAATTAATGGAGGCGGAAGGTTGCTTGAGAACCATTCTGGGTTACTCCTCCAAGCTGCCCTGGGACCGGTGTTGCTGCTCACTACAGCGGGTGGCATAGCTGCTGGGTCTCTTTAGACTCCTTGGCAAGGCTTTCGATGGCTGTCACAAGTCATCCAGCATTTTCAGGGCCCACCTTGCAATGGAAGCTGAGAAAAGACCGTTGTTTTGGTTTTGGGTCAATTCAAGGTTGTACTTTATTCTTTCCCAGCTAACCATTTTTGGAAGGTGACTAGACCGTGATGCATACCTTTACAACCTTCGAGACCCTTATGAGATTATTCACGCTGTGTTCAATGTCCCTGCGTTCACAGTTATTGCAGTTTTAGAATAAGTCACATCATTACCACTGCTTCCCCTTAGCAAAGTTGTGAAGACGGCTGAGGTTTGGAGTAACACATGTTCCTTACGTGAAGGCAGCTACGTTCAGGCTACCAGTGCTGTGTCCAGGCATAATTCTAGTCTTCTCTGTCTCTTCTTTATCATCAGGAATAAACCACGTAGGTAAGGATGGCTAAATGCTGAGTATTTTCTTTATGCTCTCCGTAGGTTGCATGTATGCAAGGCTGTGATTTTCAAGTATTTAGAACTTCATTAATTTGAATTCAGCAAGTCCAGGTTCTGGAATCTCACATAGGAACTAAGCTGACATTTACTTTTGCACATGCTAAAGAGTTTGCAAAGCAAATTAAATTTTTAACAACAATGTAGGGTGACTATTTTGACTACATCTAACATCAGAGTTTTTCAAGTAATTGTGGAGGACACATTTATAAATGATTGAGACCATAAATTATAACTCTCCTCTTTTCATTATAGTGAATTCCCAGAGTAGAATTTTATAAACTTAGTTGAGATGGCTAGTCATTTACTCATGCAGTTAGCAAATGTTTACTAAGGGCCTGTGATGGGTTAGGTGCTGGGATAGGATGAAGACGAAGAGACAGATGTGATCCCTGCCTCACAGGATACTAATGTGGGTCACAGGCCTTAGTATTAATGCAGTGTGATGTATTTACCAATAGATAATGAAATTAATATTTCTTTAAAAATGTTCTGTTGCTTTGGTATTTCAGTAATTCAGATTGCCTTTTCCTGTGTCATTTTGCTTTGTGGACATTATCCTGTACTGTAGTTTCTATCATATATATATATATTTTTTGTTTGTTTGTTTGATAATATTTGAAGAGAAAGGACTTTAATCCAAAGTCCCTACTTGCCTTAAGGCAGGATTCACACAGTATTGATCTCTACGTAGGCCTTGTACTTTCCATTGGTCGTTATTATCCAGGTAGTTTTTTTTAAAAAAAATTGTGCAATGCGTAGCAAACAATAAAAATAACTGTGTTTATAATATGTATTATATATATATTTCTATGTATAATAACCCAATTTGTTTATCTATATGTATGGAGATATATGTATGTGTGTATATATAATATGTGAATATGACAGATAACAAACTGCTCTTTTCAGCCTTTTGGAAGAGCTGGGTTCCAGGCAGTATAGAGGTTGAGGGTTTTCTGCATGTCCCCTGCTTCTCCTGTTGCAGTTGGTGAATTATAGAGCGAGGATCCAGGTGGGGAGTGGGATGGGGCATGGACAGGAGTGAGACACAGGCCTGCAGCTCCCTGGACCCGGGCAGGCAGACAGCGCAGCGGGGAGGGGCCTTTCTTCCTGGTCACCTTTGCACCCTGATCTTGTTACCATCCTGGAGGAAAGCAGTCTCAGCCTTAGGTATCAGTAGCTTAATGGGACACCCTTGTGACATCTGCTGTCACTTTAAAAGTTTGGGTTAGCAAGGCTAGCCTTATCTGATGAAGCTAATTATCTCCTTCTAGGCTTCTTGCCTGTAATTTGAGTAGCTGAAGGGATGAATGGTGGTGTCTGGCTGTGCTTGTATTGTGCAAATGGTCAGGCTCCCTCCAGGCAGGGAAAGAAAGCTGGAGAATAGCCTGAATCCAGACAAGTCTGCCTCCTGGACAAGAGAGATGTCTTCGTTCACAGAGCTATGCACATAATTTCTCATCACTTGGGATAGCAAGTGAATATAATTCAAATTAAGAGGAAGTACAAAGATGTACGTACCACTGATGTGCGTTCCTTCTATACAGTATCAACTACTTACTCCTTACTGCTTTGCTCAACACTTCTTTTTTTTAATTTAATTAAAAAAATTTTTTTATACAGCAGGTTCTTATTAGTCATCAATTTTATACACATCAGTGTATACATGTCAATCCGAATCTCCCAATTCATCCCACCACCACCCCCCCAACACCACTTTCTCCCCTTGGTGTCCATACGTTTGTTCTCTACATCTGTGTCTCAATTTCTGCCCTGCAAACCAGTTCATCTGTACCATTTTTCTAGGTTCCACATATGTGTGTTAATATATGATATTTGTTTTTCTCTTTCTGACTTTATGCACTGTGTGTGACAGTCTCTAGATCCATCCACGTCTCAACAAATGACCCAATTTTGTTCCTTTTTATGCCTGAGTAATATTCCATTGTATATATGTACCACATCTTCATTATCCGTTTGTCTGTTGATGGGCATTTAGGTTGCTTCCATGACCTGGCTATTGTAAATAGTGCTGCAATGAACACTGAGGTGCATGTGTCTTTTTGAATTATGGTTTTCTCTGGGTATATGCCCAGTAGTGGGGTTGCTGGATCATATGGTAATTCTATTTTTAGTTTTTTAAGGAACCTCCATACTGTTCTCCATAGTGACTGTATCAATTTACATTCCCACCAACAGTGCAAGAGGGTTCTTCCCTTTTCTCCATACCTTCTCCAGCATTTGTTGTTTGTAGATTTTCTGATGATGCCCATTCAAACTGGTGTGAGGTGATACTTCATTGTAGTTTTGATTTGCATTTCTCTAATAATTAGTGATGTTGAGCAGCTTTTCATGTGCTTCTTGGCCATCTGTATGACTTCTTTGGAGAAATGTCTATTTAGGTCTTCTGCCCATTTTTGGATTGGGTTGTTTGTTTTTTTAATATTGAGCTGCATGAGCTGTTTATGTATTTTGGAGATTAATCCTTTGTCCGTTGATTCATTTGCAGATATTTTCTCCCATTCTGAGGGTTGTCTTTTCATCTTGTTTATGGTTTCCTTTGCTGTGCAAAAGCTTTGAAGTTTCATTAGGTCCCATTTGTTTATTTTTGTTTTTATTTCCATTACTCTAGGAGGTGGATCAAAAAAGATCTTGCTGTGATTTATGTCAAAGAGTGTTCTTTCAAAGTTTTCCTCTAAGAGTTTTATAGTGTCCGGTCTTACATTTAGGTCTCAAATCCATTTTGAGTTTATTTAGGTGTATGGTGTTAGGGAGAGTTCTAATTTCATTCTTTTACATGTAGCCATCTAGTTTTCCCAGCATCACTTATTGAAGAGACTGTCTTTTCTCCATTGTATATCCTTGCCTCCTTTGTCATAGATAGTTGACCATAGGTGCATGAGTTTATCTCTGGGCTTTCTATCTTGTTCCATTGATCTATGTTTCTGTTTTTGTGCCAGTACCATATTGTCTTGATTACTGTAGCTTTATAGTATAGTCTAAAGTCAGGGAGTCTGATTCCTCCAGCTCCGTTTCTTTCCCTCAAGACTGCTTTGGCTGTTGGGGGTCTTTTGTGTCTCCATACAAATTTTAAGATTTTTTGTTCTAGTTCCATAAAAAATGCCATTGGTAGTTTGATAGGGATTGCACTGAATCTGTAGATTGCTTTGGGTAGTATAGTCATTTTCACAATATTGATTCTTCCAATCCAACAACATGGTATATATCTCCATCTGTTGGTATCATCTTTAATTCCTTTCATCAGTGTCTGACAGTGTTGTGCATACAGGTCTTTTGTCTCCCTAGGTAGCTTTGTTCCTAGGTATTTTATTTTTTTTGTTGCAATGGTAACATGGTAATGTTAAATGGTAATGGTAAATGGGATTGTTTCCTTAATTTCTCTTTCAGATTTTTCATCATTAGAGTATAGGAATGCAAGAGATTTCTGTGCATTAATCTTGTATCCTGCAACTTTACCAAATTCATTGATTAGCTCCAGTAGTTTTCTGGTGGCATCTTTAGGATTCTCTGTGTATGGTATCATGTCATCTGCAAACAGTGACAGTTTTACTTCTTCTTTTCCAATTTGTATTCCTTTTATTTCTTTTTCTTCTCTGATTGCCATGGCTAGGACTTCCAAAACTATGTTGAATAATAGTGGTGAGAGTGGACATCCTTGTCTTGTTCCTGACATTAGAGGAAATGCTTTCAATTTTTCACCATTGAGAATGATGTTTGCTGTGGGTTTGTCGTATATGGCCTTTATTATGTTGTGGTAGGTTCCCTCTATGCCCACTTTCTGGAGAGTTTTTATCGTAAATGGTGTTGAATTTTGTCAAAAGCTTTTTCTGCATCTGTTGAGATGATCATATGGTTTTTATTCTTCAGTTTGTTAATATGGTGTATCACATTGATTGATTTGCATATATTGAAGAATCCTTGCACCCCTGGGATAAATCCCACTTGATCATGGTGTATGATGCTTTTAATGTGTTGTTGGATTCTGTTTGCTAGTATTTTGTTGAGGATTTTTGCATCTATATTCATCAGTGATATTGGTCTGTAATTTTCTTTTTTTGTAGTATCTTTATCTGGTTTTGGTATCAGGGTGACGGTGGCCTCATAGAATGAGTTTGGGAATGTTCCTTCCTCTGCAATGTTTTGGAAGAGTTTGAGAAGGATGGGTGTTAGGTCTTCTCTAAATGTTTGATAAAATTCACCTGTGAAGCCATCTGGTCCTGGACTTTTGTTTGTTGGAAGCTTTTCAATGACAGTTTCAATTTCATTACTTGTGATTGGTCTGTATTTTCTGTTTCTTCCTGGTTCAGCCTTGGAAGGTTATACCTTTCTACGAATTTGTCAATTTCTTCCAGGTTGTCCATTTTATTGGCATAGAGTTGCTTGTAGTAGTCTCTTAGGATGCTTTGTATTTCTGCGGTGTCTGTTGTAAGTTCTCCTTTTTCATTTCTAATTTTATTGATTTTAGTCGTCTCCCTCTTTTTCTTGATGAGTCTGGTTAATGATTTATCAATTTTGTTTATCTTCTCAAAGAACCAGCTTTTAGTTTTATTGATCTTTGCTATTGTTTTCTTTGTTTCTATTTCATCTATTTCTGCTCTGATCTTTATGATTTCTTTCCTTCTGCTAACTTTGAGTTTTGTTTGTTCTTCTCTCTCTGGTTCCTTTAGGTGTAAGGTTAGATTGTTTATTTGAGATTTTTCTTATTCCTTGCGGTGGGCTTGTATAGCTATAAACTTCCCTCTTAGAACTGCTTTTGCTGCATCCCATAGGTTTTGGATTGTCGTGTTTTCATTGTCTATTGTCTCTAGGTATTTTTTGATTTCCTCTTTGGTTTCTTCAGTGATCTCTTGGTTATTTAGTAACGTATTGTTCAGCCTCCATGTATTTGTGTTTTCTACGTTTTTGTCCCTGTAATTCATTTCTAATCTCATAGCGTTGTGGTCAGAAAAGATTCTTGATATGATTTCAGTTTTCTTAAATTTACTGAGGCTTGATTTGTGACCCAAGATGTGATCTATCCTGGAGAATGTTCCGTGTGCACTTGAGAAGAAAGTGTAATCTGCTGTTTTTGGATGGAATGTCCTATAAATATCAATTAAATCTATCTGGTCTGTTGTGTCATTTAAAACTTCTGTTTCCTTATTTATTTTCATTTTGGATGATCTGTCCCTTGGTGTAAGGGGGGTGTTAAAGTCCACCACTATTATTGTGTTGCTGTCGATTTCCTATTTTATAGCTGTTAGCATTTGCCTTATGTGTTGAGGTGCTCCTATGTTGGGTACATATATATTTATAATTGTTATATCTTCTTCTTGGATTGATCCCTTGATCATTATGTAGTATCCTTCCCTGTCTCTTGTAACATGCTTTATTTTAAAGTCTATTTTATCTGATATGAGTATTGCTACTGTAGCTTCCTTTTGATTTCCATTTGCATGGAATATCTTTTTCCATCCCCTCACTTTCAGTCTGTATGTGTCCCTAGGTCTGAAGTGGGTCTCTTGTAGACAGCATATATATGGTGTTGTTTTTATATTCATTCAGCAAGCCTGTGTCTTTTGGTTGGAGCATTTAATCTATTCAAGTTTAAGGTAATTATCGATATGTATGTTCCTATTACCATTTTCTTAATTGTTTTGGGTTTGTTTTTGTAGGTCCTTTTCTTCTCTTGTGTTTCCCACTTAGAAAAGTTCCTTTAGCATTTGTTGTAGAGCTGGTTTGGTGGTGCTGAATTCTCTTAGCTTTCGCTTGTCTGTAAAGCTTTTGATTTCTTCATCGAATCTGATTGAGATCCTTGCCAGGTCGAGTAATCTTGGTTGTAAGTTCTTCCCTTTCATCACTTTAAGTATATCATGCTACTTCCTTCTGGCTTGTAGAGTTTCTGCTGAGAAATCAGCTGTTAACCTTATGGCAGTTCCCTTGTATATTATTTGTCGTTCTTCCCTTGCTGCTTTTAATAATTTTTCTTTGTCTTTAATTTTTACCAATTTGATTACTATGTGTCTTGGCGTGTTTCTCCTTGGGTTTATCCTATATGGGACTCTGCGCTTCCTGGACTTGGGTGGCTATTTCCTTTCCCGTGTTAGGGAAGTTTTCGACTACAATCTCTTCACATATTTTCTCTGATCCTTTCTCTCTGTCTTCTCCTTCTGGGACCCCTATAATGCGAATGTTGTTGCGTTTAATGTTGTCCCAGAGGTCTCTTAGGCTGTCTTCATTTCTTTTCATTCTTTTTTCTTTGTTCTGCAGCAGTGAATTCCACCATTCTGTCTTCCCAGTCACTTATCCGTTCTTCTGCCTCAATTATTCTGCTATTGATTCCTTCTAGTGTAGTTTTCATTTCAGTTATTGTATTGTTCATCTCTGTTTGTTTGTTCTTTAATTCTTCTGGGTCTTGGTTAAACATTTCTTGCATCTTTTCGATCTTTGCCTCCATTCTTTTTCCAAGGTCCTGGATCATCTTCACTATCATTATTCTGAATTCTTTTTCTGGAAAGTTGCCTATATCCACATCATTTAGTTGTTTTTCTGGGGTTTTATCTTTTTCCTTCATCTGGTACATAGCCCTCTGCCTTTTCATCTTGTCTGTCTTTCTGTGAATGTGGTTTTTGTTCCACAGGCTGCAGAATTGTAGTTTTTGCTTCTGTTGTCTGCCCTCTTGCTCAACACTTTTTTTACACTGAGGGGAAACCTGTATATTTTTCACTTATGCTCGAGGTTTCAAAACTTAGGCTTTTGTTTAAAAATAGTTTTGGCATGCGTTCACTTCTTCTCTTGGCCTGTTGGCCATTTATTTTCAAGCAGTGTCCAGAGCGTCTAGAGGAGACCTGTGGCTTAGAGGGAGGGCATGTGGGATCTTAGTGTGTCTAACTGGAGAGTTCTTTCCATCCATTCAGCCCCTCTTCATCTCTTTCTTTGCCTTTAAAAAACATTTTTTTTTAAATTTTATTTTTGGCTTCATTAGGTCTTCATTGCTGCACGCGGGCTTTCTTTAGTTGCAGTGAGTGGGGGCTACTCTTCGTTGTGGTGCGTGGGCTTCACTTTGCAGTGGCTTCTCGTTGCGGAGCATGGGCTCTAGGCGTGTTGGCTTCAGTAATTGGGGCACGCGGGCTCAGTAATTGTGGCACGTGGGCTCAGTAGTTGTGGTGCACGGGCCTAGTTGCTCCGCGGCATGTGGGATCTTCCCCAACTAGGACTCGAACCCGTGTCCCCTGCACTGGCAGGCAGAATCCCAACCACTGCACCACCAGGGAAGACCCTCTTTGCCTTTTTAAAATTAAAGTTTATTTGGATTATTTCTATTATAAAAGTAATACTGACTAGAGAAAATCCACGTTACAGAAAATACAAGAAATTGGAGAACATTACTCATACCAAGATCCAGTTTCTGTTAAAGTGTTTTTCTATCTTTTTTTCTATACATTTAAATATTTTTCTTTTTTGCAGTTCCGGTTACTTAAAATAATTACCCTTTTAACCATTTTTCAGTGTTCTCTTCATCTGTTTTTTTTTTGCGGTACGTGGGCCTCTCACTGTTGTGGCGTCTTCCGTTGCGGAGCACAGGCTCCGGGCGCGCAGGCTCAGCGGCCATGGCTCGTGGGCCTAGCCGCTCCGCGGTCTCGGACCGGGGCATGAACCCGTGTCCCCTGCATCAGCAGGCAGACTCTCAACCACTGCGCCACCAGGGAAGCCCCTCTTCATCTGTTTTTAAAGTGGGAACTAATTCCATGCAGGCAGTAGCTTTTTCTTCTCCTGACTCTTCATTCTCTTTCTTCATCAGAACTGAGAAGGCAGAAGCCTTAATCATTCACTGGTACTTGCCAGCAGGTCCACAATCCCCTGGTCTTCTGTTATCTCAACAGTGTAATTGCCTTGCAACTAAATTTATATCACTTCAAATGAGCATGGACATTCAGAGCTGCCATAAGTGTTGTCCTCCAAGTTCTGTAAATTGCTACTGGCCTCCCCACGTCAGGCTTCTCCTGTCCTTTACCCTGTCTTACTGAAGACTTTGAAACACCTTTAGACAAAACAGGGCCACTTGGGGCACATAATGTCGTAGTGATTTTCATATCTTGCCTATGGATATTTGTAATTTTTAATGAGACTGAAGGAGACACTACTTATCCCAGACAATTTAAGTTCGAATAGTGACATTTCAAGTACTCTGCCTTGGAGTTGGGGATGTGTTTTTGGTCAGGGGCCCATCTGACGATTCTTTAAGAAATCCCTAATTGTGATGATTTGCTCTTTCTTTACAATGACTTTATTTCTTAATTTTTCTTTTCCTTCTGTTCCAGGGGCAGCACCCAGCTCGGGGAATGAGCAGCATTCGTCAGCCTCCATCTTTGAGCATGTGGACAGGATCTCCCGCTCCTCGGAGGCCAGTCGGCGGGTCCCCAATAAGATTCAGCTGATCGCCATGCAGCCCATCCCGGCACCCCCAGTTCCACACCCCATCCTGGCCGACCGAGTGGCCGAAACCAACAAAATTAACAAAGAGGTATTTGGTTTTATGAAAAAGTACATTAATAAAAAAAGAAAAACCTTACATTCTCATTTGGTCACTGCTTAAAAATGAAGTTAGTGTCAAAAATATGAGCTAAAGTTAGGAGCTGCTCACAGATGTTCTTAATTTAAAATCTGGTACTCAGTGTTTTTAGATCACATACCATTCAAGGACACTAGTAGGCACACTGGTGGATGTGCAGATTAAAGACCAGGGGTGGCTATCCTGAGAAAGTCCGCCTTAGCCCGTGGCTGGGGTTTGGGGATTTGGATCTTGGAAAGATTCCCACCATTCCCAGAATGGAGTGGCTCGCTGTGCCTAAACTGTTTGTACAAACAACATGATTTTTGCTGAGCAACTCTTTCTTCTGGGAGTCTGGAATTTTGGTACATGCTAGGCAGAGGGTGCCTATGTGACCGGCCTCCAGTAAACATCCTGGGCATTGAGTCTCTAATGAGCTTCCCTGGTAGACGTGTCGCATGCGTTGTCACAACTCATTGCTGGAGGAGTTCACATCCTGCGTGACTTTTCTGGGAAAGGACTCTTGGAAGCTGTGCCTGGTTTCCTCCAGACCTCACCCTATGTGCCATTCCTCTATGCTGGTTTTGCTTTGTGTCCTTTTGCTGTAATAAATTGGACTTACATTCTGAGTCCTGAGAGTTCTCCTAGTGAATTGTTGAATGTGGGGTAATCTTGGGACCACAGTAGACTCTGTGATGCCTGATAGATCTGCTCTGGCCCCAAACATCTAGGTAAGTCTTGGGAAGAAACTGTATTTCCAGTGACTCCTGGAACAGTGAGATAGATCTGCTTTCCTCCTAAGATTTGGGGAACCAGAAGGCCGGGTCACGTCACTGTTAACTTGAACTTGAGGACCATGAGTGGAATGAATGCTGTTTAGGGTCGCACACATGGTGGCATCATGACTGTCAGTTTCTTGCCTCTAAGAAATACCTGCTGCTGTTGTGAGTTCTGCCAGGTGAACTAATAATTGATGCAATTCAATCCTTAAAGTGGATCATCTTACAGAAGTCTTAGCAAGAGTTCTTACACATTCTCCTGTCCACACCTCATTGGCTCCTTGCCAAGGCCATGACCAGAAGAACGTGTGTCATGGGTTCAAGGTGACACATGCTGTCCCTTCTCACTGATGCTCAGGAGCCCTGACCCTGCATGACCCCGATCCTAGCCTAGACCTATGACCCCATCAGTCCTGTGTGTTGCATGTGCCTCACATGGCCATGAGTAAGCACCCTGGAGTAGGTTCTCCGTGTGGCCAAAAAAAGAAGAGAATAAGCTCACCAGGCCTCACAACTGGATAGCACTCATCGCCACTTTTTTCTTTTACTATCTTTAAAATGTATTTGATGCATGCATATGGTATAGGAAACATATATATTGATTATAAAGCATAAAGTGAAAGCCCAACTTAAGAACAAGAGCATTATCAGTACTGGTGCACCTACCGGTAGGCTCCATACATCTCAGTGGAAATGTTTTCTTTTTAGGAGGTTCTGGTGCACATTCCTAGCATGTCTTGGTCCTCCTGTGGGGACCTCACATATTTTAAAGAACAGTTAGATCCTGATAGAGTAAGAGGGGCTTCCTGAATCATCCTGCTGGGAAGTTGTCAAGAATCTCATCCGCCTGACCCTCCCTCAAGCAGTCGCAAGGAGCATGTGGCTCCTCGTCCACTGTGGCGTGGCCAGGAGCATCCCACCTTGTCTTAGACGTTGCTCCTGCTCTCTTCTCCCAGTCGGATGCCTAGTTTGGTTTCCCTTTTTCCCTCTGTCTCCATCTTGCTTGCTGTTAAGTCCTCTGAAGCTGGGCTAAGGGCTTAGAAAACAAGGGGAGGCACCTCCATGAAGGAAAGCATTCCCCGTCTGCTCTCCCTGATAGCTCAGCCGACCTGCCGCTCCCGGAGCTGTGGCCTCGTTCCCCCAGACCTGCGTCTGCATTCCTGCTTCTGGCCCTCAGCACCTTGGTGCCTTCCCTGCACACCCTCTGCCCACTTCCCTCCCTCCCCTGCTTCAGAACCAGCCGGCTCTTGGAGACCTAGTTCAGGCCCCTTGTAGCCAGCGAGGATGTGTTTCCATACGTGTGATTTTCCACTTTGAGGAGGGGTGTCTCATGGCTGGGGGCTTGTTTTGGTAACACTAAGCATCATTAGTAAATGGGTATTTTATTGTATAATGCAAATATCTTCTTTCACTCTGTCTTAATTTAAAAATCTCTAAAGTAGTGATATTATTGGGTATGGAAAATATTTACTCTTTTCTCGGGTCGTATGACATATAGTTGTCACTGTCTCTCAGTATCTTCAAAGTTGCCACTGGCCTGTTTCCCGGGTTTGAGTTCTTTTGCCCTGTTTGGGGGCCGATACCATGGCTTCCTGCGTCCCACCCACCACGTGGAGTGTGGGGATACAGCTCCGGATGATGGAGGTTTCCCACGCCCCATGTGGGTGTGCCTGTCCCTGTCACCCCTTCGGGGCCTCGTGGGCGCCTAGGACAGCTGGGGGCAGGGGGAGGAGAGTCGCAGGAAGGCCTCCCAGCTGCTTTCTCTGCGTGGTCCCAGAGACCGTCAGAACGTTCCGTCTGTCTCGTTTCCCAGATCCAGACAGCGCTGCGGCACAAGTCGGAGATCGAGCACCATCGGAACAAGATCCGGCTCCGCGCCAAGCGCCGCGGGCACTACGAGTTCCCGGTGCTGGACGAGCTGTCGTCGGGAGACACGCGGGAGCGGCACCGCGTGTACCGCAGGGCGCAGATGCAGATCGACAAGATCCTGGACCCCACGGCCAGCGTGCCCTCTGTGTTCATAGAGCCCAGGAAGAGGTGGGCCCCGAGCCGGGCCGGAGGCCCCTGCTGCAGGGCTACGATGGCTTGGCTGTGGAGGGGGCAGGGAGAAGTCTCTGCAAGCGACTCCAGGCTGGGTAGGCTGGGAGGCCGCCATCCCACCTGGAGGTCACCTGTGGTGAAGGCTGCATTCATTCCACCCCAGTGGCCCCGGAGCACCTCCCTGGGTTTCGTGTCTCCTGGAATTCAGACTTCTGAAAAGGTGGCGCCGTCCTTCTCAGAGGGCTCCAGGGCTCCCTCTCCCTGCCTCTCTTCTTCAGCTCTCACCCCCAGCATCTCCACCTCCCGTGCTTGGTCACCAGTTCGGCCGGGCGCACAGCCGCTCTCAGAGTCTCGGTCTCTTGGTCTCCCAGGCCCTTGCTCCCTAATGCAGAGGCATTTTGTGTAAGATCAGCTCTCGTTTGTGTCTTGCTCTGCTCACACCTGTGCTGGCTTGGGCTGCCTGCCGGGTGGACCCTGGACTCCTGTACCTAGCGGGGCACTGCCTTTCACCCAGCTGCTCCCCACTCCGCCCAGCAGCACAGAGGAACTGCCGCCCCCTAGGCGGTGGCCTCATTGCCCCCCAGACATTCATCTGCATTCCTGTTTCTGGCCCTCCACACGGTCCTGCCTGCACCTCACACTTGCCCCACTTCCCTGCCCGTCCGCAGATCCTACTCATTTTTCAAGACCTAGATCAGGCCACAGGTAGCCAGCGGTGATATTATCCTCTGTTGTTCCGTGTGTTTAGTATAGTCTGCCCCGGTGGACTGTGAGCTTTCTTAGAGCAGAGACTGTGTCTTACACACTGTTTACATCCTGTGGGGTGTTTACTACAGTGGCTAGCAGGTCCTGGGTACGCAGAAAATACTTGGCGTTTAGTTGATGAGCCCATGGCCGGAAGGTTATTTCCTATGAAGATAACCTCTCTTTTCTCCTGGCAGCTCCAGGATAAAACGTTCTCCTAAACCACGCCGGAAACATCAGGTCAATGGCTGCCCCGGAGATGCTGAGAAGGATAGACTTATCACCACAGACAGCGACGGCACTTACAAACGGCCCCCTGGTGTCCACAACTCTGCCTATATTGGTTGCCCGGTGCGTAATGTTGAGCCTTGCTTCTGGTCGCTCTTAGGGAGAGGAGAATGAGCAGTGACGGCTGCTGCCCTGGGTGATGCTGATGCCCAGTGGGGGATGCTCCAGGGCCAGCTAGGTTGTGAGGCGCGTAGGGTGGGGAAGGGGTGGGCACTTCCTTTGAAGAAGGACTCGAGTCATACCGACCAAGGGGCTGCTGGGGGAGCCCTCTGGAAACACACTCAGTGTTTTTACTTCCTATTAAGCAAACCCTGTCCTCTCAGGCTTCAGAATGGCAACTTCCCGAGGTTAATTGGAAAACAGAGAGAAGCGTCCAGAAAGTTTCTTTTTTCTTCCCTTCATCAGAGAGTTGTTTGGGTTTCATGGTGGGAGGGACATTTAGGGTTTTGTCCCATCGTCTGTTCTTGGAGTGCTAAGAGGATATTACATTTGCTACTATATATATCTAGTTTTAAAGGAAGAAAGAGCTTAATGGAAATTAAGAAATAGGGAGTTAAACAATTTTTTCCAAAGGAAAGGGGCACAGAGTTGCTTGTAGTGTTAAACCAAACGTTGACAGCATTAAGACACATACAGACCCCACTGAGCAGGGAAGAAAGGGCCAGCCTCCCCAAGGGGCCGTGAGAAATACAGACACAAAGACACCCCAAGACAGAGCAGGAGCCCCACGTTCTCAGTGTGTCTGGCAGCACCGGGACACAAAGTGCACGTCTGTAGCCCTGTGCCAGGGTGAAGCCCTTTCTCGTTGCCCAAGACCACCTTTCTCCTTCTGGAGACAAAGTTACAGACCCATCCTTTTTAGAGAGAAATGAGCAAAACACATTCTTGGAGAAGGAGTTTGTGATGTACATGATCACTCAGTTAGAGCTTATGTAACCAGTGATTTCTTATTTGAGTTTTATATTTTATCTCTCAAATTACACAAATAACTAACACTGAGAGGCACTAAACAGAATTAGACATACGTGCCAAATACCATACTGACATTGGGGCTAAATGTAATTGTCATGATCATCTGAAAGAACCAGGGTTTTCCCTTGGAACTTGCTGTGTTTCTGGTGTCCTGAGACTGACCATCCCTTCGTAACTGGCTCATGAGGATTGGTGTGATTCCCGTGGGTTGGAATGTCTACAAATTAGGCTGCTTTGCTCCCCAACAGAATGAATGAATCCTTTCTGAAGGCTGTGAATGAATTCCTCGGGTGGGGGAACCTCAGGCAGTTCTCACAGTAGGTGGCGCTCCTGAGCCGCTGCCGTGTTTTTGGACAGGTGTTTGGGCGTCTGTGGTGTGTGGCTTGATCTGGGGAGGGCTGTTCCCTTGACTCCCCAGGATGGTCCCCTGGAGCTTTCGTTTTTGTTTCATCCGGGATCTCAGAGATCCTGTTGTGTGAAACCGATGAGCAGAAGAAGGGGGAGCATTTCTTCTTCCCTCGTAGCTTCCAGAGCCCCAGGGCTCCTTCTCTGAGACAAATCTGTAGGAGAGCCTCTGCAGTCCTGCACGTTCTTTTTTCAGTAGCCCTGAGTTCCATCGTCCAGTGCCATTGAGTTTTGTGAGGAAATAACCTGTCCTCCCCTTGCCCTCTCAATGACCATAAATCAGGCCTCTTTCATGGTGGCCCAGACTATCCTTCTTCTCCTTGCTTTTTTTCTTAGCAGAAAGCATAGAGGTTCCTCCCTCAGCTGGTGGGAAGAAGCTCTTCCCTGGAAAACACTAACTCAGTCAGCTGCTTCATCCCACATGGCTCCATTTTTCAAAGGTTCCCTAATAAGAAATTCTTCCTCAGATGGACTTTTTACTTTCTCTCCCTAAAAATTCTGAAACGTATATTTTCTTTTTTTTAATACTTATATTGTATGATTTTTGTTTATTTTTTAATTTTATATTGGAGTATAGTTGATTTACAATATTGTGTTAGTTTCAGGTGTACAGCAAAGTGATTCAGTTATACATATACGTATATCTGTTCTTTTTTTTTTTTTTTTTTTCCGGTACGCGGGCCCCTCACCGCTGTGGCCTCTCCCGCTGCGGAGCACAGGCTCCAGACGCGCAGGCTCAGCGGCCATGGCTCATGGGCCCAGCCACACCGCGGCATGTGGGATCTTCCCGGACTGGGGCACGAACCCGTGTCCCCAGCATCGGCAGACGGACTCTCAACCACTGCGCCACCAGGGAAGCCCCATATATCTATTCTTTTGCCGATTTTTTTCCCATATAGGTTATTACAGAAGATGGAGTAGAGTTCCCTGTGCTGTACAGTAGGTCCTTGTTGTATATGTTAATCCCAACCTCCTAATTTATACCTCCCCCCACCTTTCCCCTTTGGTAACCATAAATTTGTTTTCTAAGTCTGTGAGTCCGATGAAACACATACCTTCACAGATAATGCCTTTTTGGGAACTCACCTTTTCTTAGGTAGTATTTCATCTTGAAGATTATACTAGACATACATTTTTTTTTTTTTTTTTTTTTTTTTTTTTGCGGTACGCGGGCCTCTCACTGTTGTGGCCTCTCCCATTGCGGAGCACAGGCTCCGGACGCGCAGGCTCAGCGGCCATGGCTCACGGGCCCAGCCGCTCCGCGGCATGTGGGATCTTCCCGGACCGCGGCACGAACCCGTGTCCCCTGCATCGGCAGGCGGACTCTCAACCGCTGCGCCACCAGGGAAGCCCTAGACATACGTGTTTTTGAACTGTCTTGAATTATATGCTTTCGCCTCAAAATATCTTCTTCTTGAGAGCTCTCTTCTCCTGAGGTGAAAGAAATATTTCTGGACTTCTTGTAACTAGGGCTACCATTATAATTCAAGCCTCAGCAAACATTGACCCTCAGGCAAATCCGGCCTGCTGTCTGCTTTTGTAAATAAAGTTTTATTGGAACACAGCCACACCCATCATTTTTGTGTTATCTATGGCTGCTCTTGCTACAGTGGCAGAGTTGAGTAGCTGTGTGGCTCATGAAGCCTAAACTATTTACTCTCTGGCCCCTTATGGAAGTTTGTCAATGCTGATATAATTTATTATCCAAGCCAGACACTTGTGAGGGTGAAAGGAGATGCTGTTAATTATACTGGGACAACAGGCGTGAACTGAGCTTGTCCTGGGCCAACCATGGTGCGTGATCACTCATTCTTATAATACGAAGGATTGCAAAGAGGCACCAGGATACATCGTCTCTGATGACTAAAGGTAAAAAAGTTCTCATGTATTTCTGAGGAGTGATAGGTGAACATGTATCTGTGCAAAGGAAACAAGTTGAATATCAAAGTCATCAAACTTGGGGGCTTCCCTGGTGGCACAGTGGTTAAGAATCTGCCTGCCAACGCAGGGGACACGGGTTCGAGCCCTGGTCTGGGAAGATGCCACGTGCCATGGAGCAGCTAAGCCCGTGCGCCACAACTTCTGAACTTGCGCTCTAGAGCCCGCGAGCCACAGCTACTGAAGCCCGTGCGCCTAGAGCCCGTGCTCCACAATAAGAGAAGCCATCGCGATGAGAAGCCTGCGCACCACAAGGAAGAGTAGCCCCTGCTCGCCACAACTAGAGAAAGCCCGTGCGCAGCAATGAAGACCTGACGCAGCCAAAAATAAGTAAAATAAATTAAAACAAAGTCATCAAACTTGGATTCAAGAGAATGGAATTCAAATTCCAACTCAGGGATCCTGGGTAAATCTCAACTTCTGAAGATCACAGTTATTCATTTCTTATTAAGTACCATCTACATGTGAAACACTGTGTTGGATGTTGGGACATAGGAAAATGAACAAGACCTCTTCTTGGCCTGCAGGTTGCTAATAGTCTAGCCTGCGAAGTGTGGAGGCAGCAAGAAGACCAGAGAACAGGAAGCTCTGACATCATGGCTCTGTAGTTCTTTGCCTTCTTGGCAGGATTCATGGGATCAGTGAGACTCCAAGGGGACCTCACTTCACACCTTCACAACATGTCTCTCTTGCTGTCAAAGTTAAACCTTCTTTAGAGTTATGACTACTGAGGGTGAGACTGGCAGTGGCTATAGCTCTTAAGGACTCTCTTCAAGTGTATGTAGGGTTTGTCCCCCACCTTGGAATCTCGGTTTAGGCTGTGGCCACACTGCTGTCTTCCCTGCAGTGCGGTTACCCAGTCAGCTCCTGGAACCGCCATCAGGAACATCGCTTCTGGCTTCGGAGAGACCCTCTTACTTACCAGTAGGATGTTTTTACAGACATGCTTATCCTCTTCTCCATGAAGTGTTAGGTTGGGGGCTTTCTACTGACTACATTCTTCTCCATCTGCTTCTCGAGAAAACCAAGAACAGAAGAAGGGCATGAGTGTGGGCCGTTTTTTGCACCTTGTAAGGAGAGGAACACAGAGTCTTGCCAATGCTACGTCATAAACCAGAGACCTTTGGGGCCCCGAATCTTTACCTTGATGACTAAGTCATTTAGTAGAACTTTACTGGGATATTGTGTTTCGGAGAAACAGTCTCACAGGACTAAGTGTGTATTGTACCTTGGAGTGAGACCGTCCACTCGCTGTTGTGAAGGGCAGAGCACCTGCCCATCTCAGGGGGGCAGTCTCTACCTAATGGCACTTGTTTCTGTCGAGGGTGAGGGCCCAGTGATGCCAGGGCTTCCAGGTCTGCCAAGAGAATCCAGAACTCTTTGAGTTTTAGTAGGAAATTTTCAGATTTTTAAAATATTGCCCATCTATTTTTTAAAGACTGGTGTGGCCTAAGCAAAACAGGTCTGTGAGCTGTTGGTGGGTTTGCCAGTACGTTATCTGGTTTTCTTTCTGTTTGGAGTTAAGCAGCTGCTGCTGTTAAGTGTTTGACACTGGTGTGAATAATAACGGATCATTGCTGGACAGACCATAGTCATTACGAAGCATTTTAGGCAGTTGGCTAAGAGGAAGGACGTGTCTCTGCAAGAGAGATTTTCTTTGTAAGAGACTCACTGATCCAAAGCGATATGGGAATGCCTTCCTTTGGGCCTCATGTAGAGTGATCCAACGAGGGGTCACCAGCCCCTCGAGCAGAACCTCTTCTCTTTTCAGTGTGTCAGTTGTAGTCATTGTGATGTTTGGGCTTCTGGGGCCACTGAGACCAGGAAGGCCTCTTCTTCCATTGGTTCCTTGTTTTGTTTCTTACAGTTTACCGAGTATATATTATGACAACACTTGGCTCAGAAGGTAGTATCAGGAAATAAGATTTTTTAAAAATCTTAATTGTTACTTAATGTCCCTGCCTCTTTGACAGTGGGTATAGAATATAATTTAAACTTTTCTTGTTGACTCATGTTATCCAGGGATACCACCATTTAAAAGAAGTTAGTTTCTGAACAAATAATTGACACTATTTACTGTTTGTAAAGAGTTGTCGTAATAGGTATTAAAATGGTTTATACACACGTAGTTGTAATATCGTGGTGCCTTTGAACTCTTCTGCGGGTGTTTAGGGCGAATACACCTATACAACAATAGGTGTATTCTTCCTATTTTTAATAGTCAATAGACTGCTTTAGTTTTGGGTTTCTGTATCTAGGGAAAGTCAACTAGGTATTTTAATATATAGACTCTGACACATGATTTTTGTTTGCTAGGGGCTTTCAGGAAAACATGTGCACTTCCAGGTACTGAGATACATTTCAGGGAGTTGATTGAGTTTTGCTGGACAAATGACTGTGGAATAATTTTACTTTTTTATTTCTTCTGATTCAAACTTTTTGCCTCCATGAAAGGTAATGCACATTCCTCAGCTGTGATTTGAAAAATTCTTATGGTAAACCCATTCCTCAATGTCAGTGAAAATTGTTAAATTCTTTTTTAGTCCTAGAGTTTTGTTTTTGGGTCTCCACAGAAGCTCGTGTCTGATTCTTCACTTTGCTGTTTCCCCCACTGTAGTCTGATCCCGACCTCCCAGCAGATGTGCAGACGCCGTCTTCAGCTGAGCTGGGGAGGTATCCAGGCCTGCCCTTCCCGGCCTCCCAGTATATCCCGCCCCAGCCATCCATCGAGGAGGCGCGGCAGACCATGCACTCCCTCCTGGATGACGCTTTTGCCCTCGTGGCCCCCAGCAGCCAGCCCCCTAACACTGCAGCTGCAGGCCCTGGGGTCCCAGCCGGCCTGCCTGTGAACAGCACCCCTTCCCGGGAAGAGAGACGAGCCACCCAGTGGGGGTCCTTCTACAGCCCAGCTCAGACGGCCAACAACCCATGCAGTGTAAGTGTGGACCTTCTAGAATTCTCTTATGGGCAAGATGTCGGAGCTTTGTTGCCTGACTGCCTCGTTTTCAGGATCCCTGCAATACTCTTGTTGGATTTGATTGGAATTAAAGCTTGGATGATGAGTCTTAGTTTTTATTATCTTCTAGGTTAATACTCAGTGTTGAAAGCATTCTTTTGTGCAACTCAGGTGTTTTGTGGAGGTATCTTCCTGAGCTCCCTTTGTTATCATGAAATAATAGGTGGAGTATGTGTCAAAATATATTCTCATTGATGTCTCCATAAGAGGTACAGTTAAGAATGTACTAGAATCATTAAGTTTCTTTGTGTAGGCCACCTGGGACTGAAGAGGTGAGGTGAGGGTCTGGGTGTAGGCAGCTAGTCCACAAGTAGCCAAGCAGTTCTTTTCAAATACCAGATTTCCATCTTGGGAGTTGACATTTCAGTGTTTCATCTGTCTTTGTGATCCTTTATTTTTTTCATATTCAGTCAGACCTTTCAAATGTACCTTCTCAAGTCACGGAGAAGAAGTAGAACTCAAGGATGTAGCATTAAATATTATTTTTTGCTAATTTCAGATTAAACGATCAGACTGAAACATTTGACTCTGGAAAGATGTTAATAGGTTACAATTTAAATTTCTTCTTCAAGGAGTGTTTATACAGGGTTCCTCTAATTTTGTTAATCATATTAAGGTTAAATTGGGTGGTAATAAACATATGTTAAAAGAATTTTCATCTCTGAAATTGGTATGAATTTTGAAAGTATGCTCTTCTCAATAGATTGTTTCCTTCAAGACATGGTGGGCCTGAGGTATAGATAACGGCTACCATGCAGGGGAAAAATATTCAATCTAGTCATTGTTGTTTTAAATATAAAAATATAGATAGTTTCAACAATAACTATTAAACTACTTCATAATTACAGTTGGTATATAATTGTAACTGGTAGTTTATAATCTTTAAGGAAATGGATGATACTGAACAAAACTCGGTGATAAAATGAATTTGCCTATAGCTGCTGTCTGTTTAAGCTTCTCTCATTTGTTTATTCATTCAAATATATTTATGGAGCACCTGCCATGTTCTGGGTGCTCGGGAAACAGAGGTGCGTGATGCACTACTCCAGCTCTTACGTCCCAGTGCGGGTATGTGGACAGTTGAAGCAGTAGCTTAGTACAGCACGGTGTGGCAGGTGTCATGGCAAGAGGAAAGTATGTGGGGGGAGCCCTTGACTGAAAGTGCTTGGGAAGGATTTTATAGACAAAACGAAATCTAAGTGGAAGTCTGAGGGTCATTAGTGGTTATCAATTAAAGAAGAATATTTCAGGTAGTGGGGAAGCTATCAGAGACACAGAAGTGAAAGTGTCTGGTACAGACTCCCTCTTCTGGACAAGACGGAGGAAAGGATCTAGATTTACCTTCTCTCCAGAAACAACTAAAGTAACTGAACAAAAATATATGGGTTTTCACAACGTTGGACGTTAGAGATGAGTAGAACCCTACAGTCACCCCAACTGTCTTGAGAGAGTTTCTAGTCTTGAGAGAGTTTCTAGCTACGGTGCAGGGTGGAAGACCCCAGGCAGAGCTCAGTGGTCTCCCTGAGTTGAGAAAACAGAGTTGAGAGTCTGGGGAGGAAAAGGCAGCTAGAGTTCACAATAGACAGTGCAGGAAAGCAGAGAGATGCACAGAGAGATAATTCCAGAGAGCTGCATGGAATCTTCACTTGAGTACTGACCAGTTTTAAGTACAGAACTACTCCCAAAAGATTAGCGGGAACAATCCTCAGAGCTCACATAAGCGTGGGAATATGTTCCTGCTGTGGACTGAATTGTATTTCCCCCAAGTTTGTATGTTGAAGCCTAAACCCCCATGCGAATATATTGGAGATAGAGTCCTGAAGGAGGAAATTAAGGTTAAATGAGGTTATAAGGTTGGAACCTTGATCTGATAGAACTGATGCCCTTAGAAGAAGAGAAGGAGACGCCAGAGCTCTCTCTCCACCATATGAGAACACAAGAAGGCAGCTGTCCACAAACCAGGAAGAGAACTCTCACCAACAACTGAACCCTGCTGGAAACTTGATTGTGGATTTTCCAGCCTCCAGAACTGTGAAAAAGTAAATTTCTGTTGTTTAAGCCACCCAATCTGTGATATTTTGTTAGGGCAGCCTGAGATGACTAATACAGTTTCTTTTGTACCAGTGTGAAAGACCTCATAATTCATGGAGCCTCGATTAGAGCACTCAGAGCTGCTCTCATTCTACCTAACACAGAAAAAAGTAAGACCTGAACCTGAACAAAGCTCAAGGATATTTATAAAGAAAACCAGAACTATACAGTATCCAGCAAGGTCAACTTAATACTCAAAATCTGGCATCCAATCAAACTAACCAGACCAGCAGAGAAGCAAGAAAATGGCATAGATGGTAGCATTAGTAGACAGAGATATTAAAAGAATTATAATGGAGTTCTGTATGTTCAAGAAACTAGAGGAAAGAGTGAACATATCAATTAGAAGCATTGAAAATATTAAAGGATACAAATCAAATTTTGAAATGAAAACTATAATGTCTGAGATGAAAAATATGTACTGGATGGGATAAATGGCAGATTAGATTTGCAGAAGAAAAGATTAGTAAGCCTGAATGCACAGTAATAAAGACTATACAACATGAAACAAAGAGAGTAAGTATTAGACTAAAAGATGAATAGCTCATTAGTGAGCTGTGGGACAACTTTAAGTAGACTAATATACATGTAATTGGAGTTCTTGAAGGAGCAGAGAGGGTGTCAGAAAAAAATAAAGGAATAATTTTTTCTGAATTGGATTGAAACTGTAAATCTGCAGATCCCCAAATTTGATGAACCATATGCACAAGAAATATGAGGAAAACGACACCAAAAATACGATGAAGTTGCTTAAAATAAGCGATAAAGATCTTTAAATTATCCAGAGAAAAAGGGCAGATAACATACAGTGGAACAAAAGTAAGGATGACAGCAGAATTCTCATTGTCCAGAAAACAGTGGAACAAATATTTAAAGAACTGAAAGAAAAAACTGTCAACCTAGAATTCTATATCCAGTGAAGACCTCTTTTAAAACTAAGGTGAAATAAAACCTTTTTCAGACACACAAAAGCTGAAAGAATGCATCACTGGCAGACCTGCTTTACAAGCAATGTTACAGAAAGTCCTTTAGGCAGAAGTAAAATGATACCAGATAAAGATCTGGACCTTCATAAATGAATGAAAAGCACTAGAAATGTAAATATGTGGGTAATCGTAGGAAACTTTTTTCTTCATTATTTAAATCTTTTAAAAAGGTAATTGACTGTTTAAAGCAAAGTAGTAGCAAAGTATTGTGGGGTGGAAGTAAAATGTCTGAAAACTATAGCACCCAGACCAGATGGGGAGAAGTAGAAGGGGACTGTTTTAATGTTCTTACACCATGCGCAAAGTGGAATAATAGCACTTGAAGGTAGACTGTGATAGGTGAAAAATATATAACATATACCCTAAAGCAACCACTAAAAAAAAAATAATTGTAGCTAATAAGCCAACAAAGGAGTAAAAATGAAATAATAAAAAGGTAGTCCAAAAGAAGGTGGGAAAAGAGGAAAAGGGGAACAAGGAACAGATGGGACAAATAGAAAGCAGGTACCAAGATGGTAGATTTAAATCCAGACCTGTCGGTAATCGTATTAAATATGAACAGTTTAATATCCCCATTAAAGGGCAGAGATTGTCAGATTGGATAAAAAGCAAGATCCACTTATCCGCTGCTTACAAGACACCCACGTTAAATATAAAGGCACGAGTAGGTTAAAAGTATGAGGAAGGATATACCATTGCTAACGCTCATCACAAACTCTGGAGTGGCTATACTGATATTAGCCAAAACAGTTCTCATGGTAAAGAATATTAACAAGGATAAAGAGGATTATTTCATAGTAATAAAGTGGCCAGTTCATCAAGAAGTCATAAAAATCTTCGAAGACACAACCCTCAGAATGGGAGAAAATATTTGCAACTGACAAAGGATTAATCTCCAAAATATACAAGCAGCTCATGCAGCTCAATATCAAAAAAACAAACAACCCAATCCAAAAATGGGTGGAAGACCTAAATAGACATTTCTCCAAAGAAGATATACAGATTGCCAACAAACACATGAAAGAATGCTCAACATCGCTAATCATTAGAGAAATGCAAATCAAAACTACAATGAGGTATCACCTCACAGCAGTCAGAATGGCCATCATCAAAAAAATCTACAAACAGTAAATGCTGGAGAGGGTGTGGAGAAAAGGGAACCTTTTTGCACTGTTGGTGGGAATGTAAATTGATACAGTCACTATGGAGAACAGTATGGAAGTTCCTTAAAAACTAAAAAGAGAACTACCATATGACCTAGCAATCCCACTACTGGGCATATACGCTGAGAAAACCATAATTCAAAAAGAGACATGTACCACAGTGTTCATTGCAGCTCTGTTTACAATAGCCAGGACATGGAAGCAACCTAAGTGTCCATCGACAGATGAATGGATAAAGAAGATGTGGCACATATATACAATGGAATATTACTCAGCCATAAAAAGAAACAAAATTGAGTTATTTGTAGTGAGGTGGCTGGACCTAGAGTCTGTCGTACAGAGTGAAGTAAGTCAGAAAGAGAAAACCAAATACTGTATGCTAACACACACACACACACACACACATATATATATATATATATATAAAATCTTAAAAAAAAAAGGTTATGATGAACCTAGGGGCAGGACAGGAATAAAGATGCAGACATAGAGAATGAACTTGAGGACATGGGGAGGGGGAAGCGTAAGCTGGGACGAAGTAAGAGAGTAACTTTGACATATATACACTACTAAATGTAAAAGTGATAGCTAGTGGGAAGCAGCCGCATAGCATACGGAGATCAGCTCGGTGCTTTGTGACCACCTAGAGGGGTGGGATAGGGAGGGTGGGAGGGAGACGCACGAGGGAGGGGATATGGGGATATATGTGTACATATAGCTGATTCACTTTGTTATACAGCAGAAACTAACACAACATTGTAAAGTAATTATACTCCAATAAAGATGTTTTTTAAAAAAGTGTAAATAAAAAGAATTTTAGAATAAATGGATCTTTTTACACAAAACAAAAAAGTCATAAAAATCTTAAATGTTTATGTGCCTAGTAATAGAGCTTCAAAATACGTGAAGCAAAAACTGACAGAACTGCATGCATGTATAAACAAATCTACAATTCTGGTCAGAGATTTCAACACTCCTCTTTCAGTAATTGATAGCAGGGATGCAGTCAACCCTTGAAATTAGTTCTGGGGAACTAATGGGAAGTGGGAAGTAAAAGTGGTGAGATGTGAGGGAGGAGAGGGAAAGGAAGAAGCGGAGAGGTTAGGAGCCTAGACCTCATCCTGAGGGCAGTGCCTGGATCCTGAAGGGCTTTGAGCAGGCTAGAGACATCATTAGGTGTGCCTTTTGGAAAGATTGCTCTCATTTTACACTGGAGAGTGGTTTGTCACAGTGCAAGAGAGGAAGAATCAACATGGCTTCAGCATGTTTAATTGCTGATGGCACTGAGTCAGTGTAGGAGGAGAGCTTGCTGATACAGGAAAGGGGATCCAGAGTACTGGTGGAGGAATTATCTTCAGAAATGAAGGGATATATTTCTTCCAGTTTAATGGGAGGGAGAAAGAATTGGGTGCAAGTACAATCCGGTTTGTAGTTGGGTGGCAGTACATTGCAGGACCACCCATCTCATGGTTTCTATTCTCACAGTAGAGAAAGCAGAGTCATATGTTGAGAATGAGACAAGTGTGGCAAGGCAAGGCAAGAGGGTTGAGGGAGAGTAGAAATTTGAAATACTTACCGTGGAGAATGAGAGAAAACAGATTAGGGATGGCGTAATTACTTAGCATTGAGGCCGCTGTTCAGACTGACGATCGTGAAGTTATAGTGGCACAGATTAAAGTCCTGTAGTTTTGTTTATCAGCATTCAGATACCCAGGTGTAGACAAGGAGAAAACAGGCAGTTGGAGTGATCTGGAGCTGGGGCTTTATCAGGCATGTGTGATGAAAGGACAACTGGGAAGAGATGTTGTGCAGATCAGAGGGTGCATTTGAAGCGATGATAGACGATACACTGAAAGGGAAAGTAGTGGGCAAGTGAACATGCTGGAGCTTTGTAGATTCTTCCTCTCAAATCTACCCACTGCGTTACACTGGTCGGAGCCATCATCATCTCTCACCAAGATTATTGGAAGGTTTCCTAGTCGTCTCCCTGCCTGTGGTCTTGAAAGTAGGATGTCAGGGTGGTGGCTGACAAGTGAAATGCTGTTTATTGGTGTTGAGCAGCCTGAGAAGCTGAGAGGCTAACACCGTAGATGCATCCTGTGGGTGACAGGAGGACTTGGAGTGAAGAGGGAGACCTTCCAGGAGCCTTTTTGCTTAGTCGCGTTTTTCCAAAAGGAGAGCTCTCATCTCACTTCCCGACCTGAACTTGTTTGCTGCTGGCATCTCCGTGTTGCTTCTCTTTGCTCCTTGAATTGTTCAGCGCAGAAATTTGTGGCCATCTTAATCTCTCCCTTTCTGATAGAAGATGTATATGTCATAGCCTCTAGGAAGCGTAAATAGTTCTTGGCATTCAACCACTTTTTCGGAATCATTTTCCGCCCTTAATAACCAACGTCCATTTTATCTTTGGATTCAGTTCTTTCATTCACTTCAGGGAAACTTTCTTTTCTTTTATTTCTGAAATAATTGTCTTACTCTGTTCTATTTATCGGAGTTGAAGGTACCAATTATTTTTATGTTGGCTCATCTTGGTCTCTTTTCTGTATCTATCATTTATCTCTAGTTGCTTTAGCTACTTTGTTCTTTTTTCTCTGCCTTCAATTATGGTTATCGTGGGCCTTTTCTCTGTGGCATTGATTTGCTTTGAAACCGTATCTGTTCTTTTCCCCATTAGTTGATTTCTTAAAGTCATACTGGCATTATTTTGGTCCTCACATTATTTCCATAGTTCTGTGGTCTCCCATTGTGTTGTTTTATTACCACATCTTTGAAGTTAGAAAGAGGAATGGCTATTCTTATTAAGTTAGGGGCCACACTGTGCTGCCAGGATCTTTCTTTCCCCCCTTGGCCACTGCTTTCCTCGGTTTAGGGCATATTTTACTCACTTATTTACTTGCTTGGTTTCTGCTGATCAAGTGCAGCAGTAATTTTTGACAGATCTGTATTACTATTTTTATTCTTTCCTCATTGTTCATGCGTGTTGCAGATTAACGATTCCGTGATAATGCCTTACGCCTCCATCTTAACCAACAACGCAGACCCATGGCAAGATTTTTATAAATACTCTTATCGAGTGGTTTGGATGTGAACTTTTGATGTTACCCTTCATATTTTGATGGGAGTGGTAGCAACTTAATCTAGTGGAAAATCAGAATCATTGGTTGTATTTGGGCATCTCTAATGTAACTTCACTGTGTTTATAAATTGGTTGTAAAGTTACTGTTTGTTGGCAGGAGGAACCTGATCACCGTTTATTTGCTCCTGCTGACTGTGGTGAAAAACCACAGGAATGTGGATTTCAGGGTGCCTTCAGTTACCCCATGAACCTTTATTTACCATCTGATGACATTTTTAATTCTTTTCTTGCCAGCGTAAAGATGTTAGTTATACGTTGGTGAGTCAGGCCACTTAATAGGTGGTATTTCTGCTTTCCTGAGTAAAGTTAACCTCCGTGGAGTTGTCCTCTAAGTAGCAGGTGTGAACACCTGAGCTAAGATATTTTACGAGCAGACCTTACCGTCTGCTTGCTTTACCTCAGGCCCCTCCAGACTCCACTCACCACTTGCCTTTCTTGCTCTCTTGACTTGTTTTATACTGTATAGAAAGAAAGGATGCATTAAAAAGGGATTTTTATTCGCCTAGCTGATTGAAACCTTAAAGTTCTCTTTTGTCCTCCAAACTTTTTTACACGTGTGACCCACTTAAAGGAAATGCCTGCCGTCTGTCTGCGATTTTTTTTACAACCTTTTCACTGGGGGCATGTAGTCTCTAGAAAAATAGTATCCTTTTTTTTGCGGTACATGGGCCTCTCACTGTTGTGGCCTCTCCCGTTGCGGAGCACAGGCTCCGGACGCGCAGGCTCAGCGGCCATGGCTCACGGGCCCAGCCGCTCCGCGGCATGTGGGATCCTCCCGGACCGGGGCACGAACCCGTGTCCCCTGCATCGGCAGGTGGACTCTCAACCACTGCGCCACCAGGGAAGCCCTAGTATCCTTTTTCTGACTATAATAGATTGGAAATGCCTAGCACTACAGTAATAAAACAGTTAAAGAGTAGATAGCTACTTTGCATTGATTTTCTTTTAGTTTATCACTTATTAGATCTTTTGAAATCCTGATAGGTAAACTGTTAAGACTTGATCCTTGTTTTTGGTTTTATTTTGCATGTGACTATGTTTAAAAAGTCCAAACTGTGCTGAAAGCACAAGGGCCACTGTAAATAATCTTTATCCAGTCTCAGATTTCTGTTTAATTATTTGCAAAAGGAATTGACACTTCTTTTCATCCTATTTCTTTCTTCTTCCATAATCCCCTTTGGCTTTTTTACCTCAGTTGAGGAACTCTACAGGGTTCTAATCTTTGTCCCTTTGCCAAGGGAGGGGAAGCAGTGAGGGTCAGAAGTGAAGTAATTTGAGCAGTTTCATGTCTAATAATCCCTTCAGAACTCTGTGAGGTACAGAGATTGTTCTGTACTTCTTGGCCTAAGGAAATATACCAAGAGAAGTGGAGTAGTTTGGTCAGTGTGTCTGACTCCAAAGCTCCTACTCCCCCCACCCCTGCACCAAACCCCGCAAAGTAGCGATTTATTCAGGAGGGAAAGTCTGGTTTTAGGAATTATGGGTGGTGCAGCCCAGTGGTTAAAAGCATTTCAGAAAGATAAATTAGGAGGAAATTGTTTAACTTCCTTGTATGTTGGTTTCATCTGTAAACAGAGATAGTGAGCACTTCTTTGTGTTGCTGTGGGCCTGAGTTAGTGTTCATACAGTGCATAACAAAATAATAATTCAGTAAATGGCAGCTTACAAAAATAAAGATCTAATATTAGAGCAGGTCCAGAAGCAAGACTGACTTACTGACTTAACTTGGAGCTCCTGATCCTGGACAACCTATTGGTTTAAACTGACTGGAGTTGGATGGATGCTGTCCAGAGTTACTGTCCTGCTAAAATACCTGATTCCAAAATAATGATTCATAGTTGTTGAAAAGAAGTGTTAAAATCCGAGTCCCGCGTATGCGAGGGTTAAGATATGTTGATTTCATGAGGAATGCAACATAGGTCTAGGTTTCTTTAAATCTGGGAGACTTCCTTGGTGGCACAGTGGTTAAGAATCTGCCTGCCGATGCAGGGGACACGGGTACGATCCCTGGTTGGGGAAGATCCCACATGCCACGGAACAACGAAGCCCAGGTGCCACATACTGAGCCTATGCTCTAGAGCCCAAGAGCCACAGCTACTGAGCCCACATGCCACAACTGCTGAAGCCCGTGTGCCCTAGGGCCCACATGCCACGACTACTGAGCCCGTGTGCTACAACTACTGAAGCCTGCATGCCTAGAGCCTATGCTCTGCAGCAAGAGAAGCCACCGCAGTGAGAAGTCCGAGCACTGCAACGAAGAGTAGCCCCTGCTCGCCGCAACTAGAGAAAGCCTGCGCACAACAACGAAGACCCAACGCAGCCAAAAAAAATAAATAAATTCTGGTGCCCTCTTGCTTCAGTGAAAGAGCACTTGGTTAGTGCAAGTTAGTTCAAGTAAAAAGAGTTGATTGAAGGATACATGGACACCTTATGGAATTTAAGGGCAGGGAGTATTGGCTGGGCCTCCTTGGTACTAGAAAACTGTCAGAAACTGAAGGTGTTCACTTCACCCTTTAGGGTCTAACTTACGGTTCTCTTTATATACTTTCTCTTTTTATAGCATTCTACAACATGGTACAGCATTTGCATTGTTTAGTTTCTTGAGTGTATTTGAATTGCTGTTGGGCACCCACTAGATCTGGTGACCATTGTGGCCCATGTTGATAGAGTCATTTGTACTAAATGTGGCCATTTAAGGACCACCTTTTTAGCAGAAGATACAGGTTTGTAGAGGATAAGCCTACAGAGAAGAGCAGGTGCAGAAACCCTGTCTGTTATTAATATTTTCACAAAAGAAAGAAAGGTCTAGAAACTAGTTGTGTGTTTATTAGCCCAGTTCCCCAAACTGAAACTTCTAGCATTACTTGATGGCAGAATGCCCTGATAGCATGCTAACTTTTTATGAGAAAATAATTCTCTTGGAAGTTGATCCTGCAAATCTAAATTTGTAAGTTTGCTGTTGTCACTTTATAATAAGTATTGAATGTTAATCTTCATCTTCTTTTGAATTTCTTCCAGAGATATGAAGACTATGGAATGGCTCCCCCATCAGGCCCATTACCAAGGTAAGGTTTTTAGGAGAAAATGTATCAGGACTTTCTCACATATGCTGTTTCTTAACTTTTGCAGATTTGTTTCTTTTAGCTAATGTGAGCAGATGAAAAACTCTTGAGTTGTGTGTTATCTTGATCTAACCAGAAGAGGGGGGAAAAATGTTGGAATTTAAGTCCTGCTTCCAGTAGTGACAGACTAGATAATTTGCTGATGATAACTGGAAAAGCTAGACAAGATTTAAAAATAAAAACAAAAAACCAGGTGGCTGACAGGGCAGTGAAGCAGTATGGGGCCAAGATCTAGCAAATCCAGAGAGATGAGCCCTGCCTTTCTCCTGTGGATACCTGCTGATTCCAGAGGAGGTGACTGAGAAGCTGAGCAAAACTTTTGACGGACTCATGAGACTTGGAGTCTTAAAAACACACTGTGTCGAAAGTTGTGTGGTACATGTAAAGCCATGTTAGTGGGGCACTTTGATGCCTTGAAAGAATCAAAATATATTTGAAAAGAAAAATAGCTGAAAATCAATAATCTAAGTGTCTGTCTCAATGTTAAAAAAAAAAGACCTAATAAACCTCAGGAAGTAGAAGGAAGGAAATAATAAAAATAAGAATAGAAATTAATGAAGTAGAAAACAAATACCATACTAGAGAAGACCAACAAAGCTGAAAGTTAGTTCTTTGAAAAATTCCTAGAAAGAGAAAACCTGAATAGTCCTATAACTATTGAGATTAAAGTCCTTATTAAAATTCTTCCCACAAAGGAAACTTCAGGGCCAGGTGGCTTCAACAGTGAATTCTACCAAACACTGAAGGAGTAAAAGATACCAATGTCATACAAACTCTTCTAAAGAACAGAAAAAAGAGAAAACACTCCTCAACTCATTTTATGAGACCAGCATAACTTTGATACCAAAGACAAGAAGGACAAGGACATTGTAAGAAAGGAAACATTAAGGGCCGGTTTCACTCCTGACCATAGATGCCAAAAATTTGAAACTATACATTAGCAAGTATATCCAGCAATATAATCAATAGGATATCTATCATATCATAATCAAATTGGATTTTTTTCCAGCATTGCAAGAGTAGTTTAAAATTTTTAAAAATCATTGTAATTCTCCACTTTGCGGTGAATAAAGGAGAAAAATGTTCTCATTTCAATAGATACAACGTTTGATAAAGTTCAACATCCATACATGGTAAAAATCTTAGCAAACACAGGATAGGAGCAGACTGATAGTAATCTGATAATAAGGTATCTTGGCAAATATTGCTTAATGGTGAAATGTTAAAAGCTTTCCTCTTGAGAGCAAGAGCGAGACAAAGAGGCCGGCTTGCATCACTTCCATTCGGCATTGCCCTGTGGGGTCCTGGCCAGTGTAATAAGGCAAGAAAAAGAAACAAAAGGAGTAAGGAATTCAAAGAGAGAAATAATACTGTTATTATTCACAGATGATATAATTTTGTAGCAGAAAAAACTAAAATGTCAACACATGAATTGTTAGAAGTAAGCGACTTTAGCAAGATGGCTAAGTAGCAAGATAGTTAAATTACAAGGTAGCTGGATACGAAGATTACAGAGATCAGTATACAGCATTATAAGACCAGTAGACAAAAATCTGTTCTGTTTATGAGCAGTTACAGAAAATAAACAATTTTAAAGATACTGTGTAAAATAGCATTCAAAAATATAAAACATTGTAAAGCAATTATACTCCAATAAAGATGTTAAAAAAAAAATAAAAATAAAAAATAAAAAAAAAACAAACTCTGAAAAAAAAATAAAATAAAATAAAATACCTCAGGATAAATCTAACTGAAGATATTCAAGCCTTCTAAAGAAAGATATTCATGGATTGTGCAACTCAGTATTTTTTAAATGTCAATTCTCCCCCAGTGAGCTATAGATTTATTGCTGTCCCATTCACAATCCCAGTAGTTTGTTGGGTTTTTTAATACCTGGAAATTGACAAACTCACTCTGAAATGTATGTGGAAATGCAAAGGGCCAAGAACAGCCAAGACACTTTGAGAAAGAAGAATAAGATGTTAGGATTGTTCTAAATGTTATAAATTACTGTCAAGGAATTAAGAGTGTGGTATAAAGCAAGACAAATAGACCATTAGAACAGAAGAGAGGGTTGGTAATTCAGACCCACATGTGAATAGACAGTTGATTTATTTCAGTGAAGGAATTATAGATAAACAGATTTAGTCTCAGAAATCATATTCAACTATCCCTTTAATGATCGGAAGTCACACAGAAGTAGGAATGTTATCTGCTTCCTCCTTACTTTTTCTTTTTTTAAAAATTTATTTATTATTTATTTATTTTTGGTTGCATTGGGTCTTTGTTGCTGCGTGCGGGCTTTCTCTAGTTGTGGCAAGCGGGGGCTACTCTTTGTTGCGGTGTGTGGCTTCTCACTGCGGTGGCTTCTCTCGTTGGGGAGCACGAGCTCTAGGTGCCCGGGCTTCAGTAGTTGTGGCACATGGGCTCAGTAGTTGTGGCTCGCGGACTCTAGAGCCCAGGCTCAGTAGTTGTGGCGCACGGGATTAGCTGCTCCACGGCATGTGGGATCTTCCCGGACCTGGGCTCAAAGCTGTATCCCCTGCATTGGCAGGCGGGTTCTTAACCACTGCGCCACCAGGGAAACCCACTTTTTCTTTATTTTTCTTTTATTTGCCCTCATTTTCCGCAGGGTTTCTTTTATTTTTCCCCAACCCTCCTCTCCCACCAAGGCAGTGCTTTGTGGTCCAAAAGCAACAAAGGGAACAGGTGGAGATTAGGTGATCCTGGGCAGAAGCTAATGATAGGGGGACCAGGTGACCTGACTTGCCCAGTTCAGTCCTAATTTACAGCTGTTGTTCAGTGTAATTATTAATAAATTTCACTCTCAAAAGTGTTCTGGTTTGGATAATAAATTTTACGGTCACCCAAGATAAAAGATTCTAGAGTATTTGGAGTGCACTGAACTATCTGAGTACACAATTTAGGATTAAAAGGATGCAAATGTAGGCAGGAGGGTGCTTATTGACTGGGTAAAGCAGAAATAAGTAAAGGACAAGAGATAGTTCCTGGGTGGATGGTCCAGAGATTATGATTAGGTTAGGTGAGCTCCAGTTTACAGATCTGGAAGAAGGAGTGTGCATTGGCTAAGCTCTTAGATATGTAAGGCCAGAGAGGTCAGACATCTGTTTCCCAGGTCAATCTAAAACAGCAGCATTTATTTAAAGAGATTAATATAGGTAGCCTGAGTTTCAGTTTATGAGCTGTACTCCAGAAATCACAGTATAGGATAAGGGCAAGTTGGTGTACTTTCTCATCGAACAGGTATAATCTGTTAATTACTAGTTAACTGTCATTTGCAAGAAACTGTAATTAAATTATCATCTTTTTTTATTCTTAAATTTCTTTAGAAGAGTGGTTCTCAGGGTGAGATTCTTAGATCCCTAGAAGGTCCTTGAGAACCGTTCAGGGAGGTCTGTCAGGTCAAAACTATTTTTTATAATAATATTGTTATCTGACTTCTCTCATTCAGTTGACCCTTGCACCAAGGTGCGAAAGCAATGGTGGGTGAAACTGGTGCCTTAGCATGAATCCAGACGGTGGCACCCAGCTGTTGACGGACTCGCTCCAGTGTTCTTCACTGCTGGGCAATCACAGCTTTTTTTTTTTTTTTTTTTTTGTGGTACGCGGGCCTCTCACTGCTGTGGCCTCTCCCGTTGCGGAGCACAGGCTCCGGACGCGCAGGCTCAGCGGCCACGGCTCACGGGCCTAGCCGCTTCACGGCATGTGGGATCTTCCCGGACTGGGGCACGAACCCGTGTCCCCTGCATCGGCAGGCGGACCCTCAACCACTGCGCCACCAGGGAAGCCCCACAGCTTTTTTTTAAATGCCAGTTTTACGTTAGTATGTTATTGATGAAGTAGTAAAAATTAATTTTATTAAACCTAGACCCTTGAGTCTCTAACAGTCTGGGTGACAAAAGAGGGGATGCATATAAAGCACTTCTGCTGAATATGGCCTTTTGAAGAAAGGCACTTGTTCACTTGTTTGAGTTGAGAATTGAACTAACTGGTGCCGTGTTTTTGCTTGAACAAACAGCCAGCGGACTTGGGTGTTTGGCCTCGAAAATGAACCTGTCACTTCAAGGAAAACAACTGACAGCATTTGTTGCCAATAATAAAATTGAGCTTTCAGGTGAAAATTAGAATTTTGGAAACTTGTCTGCCACCGTGCAATTGACAGCTTCCTAGTACTTAAAGCCTTCTCTGATGAGCTCAATGGTGATATTAATGAATGTGATTTGGGGTTACTGTAAAATAAAACGTGTCAGTAAAATAAAAGTCTGCATAACTCATTGAACCAGTATTTTCTAAATGACCAATGTCGTAAAACCATGCATAGGTCTATTCAAAGTGCAAGAAAGACCAGTGGTTTTAATGTAACAGAGATGAAAAGTTCATTGATACTGTTTCAGAGTCCGTATTGCCACTCACCTTAAGGAAATATTGTTGAGTTCTGATGTGGTTTCAAAGAAGAATAATTAACCGAAATACTATTTGAATATTATCTGGAAAGGCTATTAAAATCTTCCTCCTTTTCCCAACTACATATTTATGTGAGGTGAGCTTTTCTTCTTAAAATAACTGATGGCAACTGATTGAATACAAAGTTTATGAGAATCTAGATGTCTCCTCTTAAGGACATTTTTTTTAAATGTAGAATTCTTCTCATTTAATTTTTTTTGAGGGGGGTGGAAAATATCGTTAATTTTATAAAAAATGTTGACATGTAATAGGTTTAATAATGTTATTTTTAAATGAATATTTAATTTTTTCAGTTTTAATTTTGAACATGAAAACTATCTATAGGTACGGTATGCATAAACAAAAGCTCTCGGGAGTCCTCATTTTTATGAACTAAATAGTTTGAGAACCACTGCTTTAGAGCACTGGTTTTTAGCCTTGATGAAGCTCAGGGTCATCAGTGGAGCTTTTTTTTTTTTTTTTTTTTTTTGCGTTATGTGGGCCTCTCACTGTCGTGGCCTCTCTCGTTGCGGAGCACAGGCTCCGGACATGCTGGCTCAGCGGCCATGGCTTATGGGCCTAGCCGCTCTGCGGCATGTGGGATCTTCCCGGACCAGGGCACGAACCCGTGTCCCCTGCATCGGCAGGCGGACTCTCAACCACTGCGCCACCAGGGAAGCCCCATCAGTGGAGCTTTAAAAACTACCAGTGTCTGGGTCTCACATCTAAAGAGTCTGTTTTCATTGGTCTCGGGTGCAGCATGGGCTCCCCAGGTAACGCTACCATGCGGCCAAGGTTGAGAACCACCCCTTTAGTTGGGCGCTGGAGGTGAACGGGCCCCGGGGCTTGAGCCACACCCTCTTTGGGTCTGTAAACTAGAGCATTTCTTCTTCAGTCATCCAGCGGATTGGACAAGCATCAGCTGTGTTCCGGCATGTATACTGGATGGCATATATACTTTTCATAGCCCTGGAGATTTGTCTGTGAGCAAATAGAGTCCCTGCCCTCAGAGGGCTCAGAGCCCATCTTTTATTTTCCTAGTTCATTTCCTTCCTTTTGGAGTCTGATGCTTTAATAAGAGGAGCCATTACATGTTAAATAATTTCTTTTGCTATTTTCTCATTTTCTGGAGAATATACAGTTTTATAATGTCATCAAATAACTAGTTTAGGCCAATTCCAAATTTGCGATAATTGGTGGATAATTATCCAGTATGGTCTTTTTGGCAGTTCTTGTATTTTGCATTGTCTGTCAGTCAATCAACAAAACAAAGAATGTATCCTGATAGCCTACATGATTTCCCATACCTTGCAGGTGCTGTGCTTTGCAGTGGGTCTTGTTTCCCTTATTAATTGTTTTGTATTTGAACCTTGTTGCATAGCACTTATACCAAACAATATTCAGACATATTCATTTTTAATCTGGAGCCTGCGTTCTGGGAGAGGAGATGGATAATGAGCCAACAGACAAATAGGTCTTATTTTTCCTTAAGGGCTGAGGGTGGACCTAATAAAGTGCCGGAGTCGGGCAAGTGTGGTCCTGACGCTTGGGTGCGCTTTGCTTTCAGACCAGGTTTTGGCCCCGGTTTGCTGCAGTCTGCGGAGCTGCTGCCTGCCGAGCCCCAGCAGCCCCAGGCCTCGTCTGAAGCCACCTCGTGTGCTGCCCGAGGGATCTACCCTGACGAGGTGTCATCGGTGGCCCGGCCTCGGCCTGTCGGGGGCACCACAGGTACACGTGGCTATTTACCTTGCGTTTCTTTTTAGCTAACTTCTGCAGAGATCATTTTCGACTTCCCCGAGCATCAGCATCCCGTTACTGGCCTCTTCCGCCGGTAAGAGCCGCGTCCCCTCGGATCCTGGTAAAGATGTAGGGCTAGGGAGGTAGGAAAGGAGAGAGTGGCTGAGCTCCCAAGACTGATGGCCTCTGGTTTGTTCCTGAGTAAGTGTCTCGAAAACAGTCCCTTCACATGGAATTCACACCCACACCTCTTCCAGGGAAAACGTTTCTGAAGTCTTACAGTGAACTGAAAGACCTATTTCTGAGTGCTTGCAGTGGCACGAAAACAAGCGTTTATTTTAAAGAAGGCACTTGTCCAGTTTGTAATAAGCAACCTAAAAGTTGATGCAAAGTGACCAGAGGGAGATTTGTGTTTTATTTGGTCATTTCTGGGAGGGTATAACCATTGTTTTCTCCTTGAGCCTTACCTCCCTCATTTTTTCCCTTCTACCTTTATTAATAATCATCTTTTTCTCATTCTAAAGTGTCCTTGTCATTATCCCATGCCTCTATGCCTGTCCCTTCCCTGCTGTCACGCATGGGCAGAGTCGGCAGTGGAGGGCCTGGGGAAGCTGGTGGCCACATGGAACTGTTCTAGGTTTTTTTCCACCTCCTGTTTCATGTCATCATTAAAAGAACAATCCTAGTGTCATTTGTGAGTAACCAGTGCAGTCCTTTACTTGGCAGTTCAACAGTGAAAGGTCACATTTTCTGAAGTTGTCTTCTAATTCATTACTAAACTTTTAAGTCTTTGCACACTGCTTTTCTTTACTTTTAATATTTAGGTTTGCTTTAATTACCTGTTGGAAGTCAAATAAAATCTATACCAGATTATCTCCACATAGGAAATAAAAGTTCTCAGTTTATGTTCTTGAAAGAACATAAAGTGCCCAATTCCTGGAGCTCTTGAAGCCGGAGAGAGAATATGTTTTATTTTTAAAGGATTCTAAAATATATTTTAACTAGTTGTTTGGGAAACGTTACACATAATGTGATTTACTTGTAAAACTACAATATTTAGTATATTCAGTGTAAAGATACAGGGAATTTTTTTTCAGACCAAAATAAAAATTTAGGAATTAAAAATTTTTCATATATTCAGTTTTGCTTTTTCAGAAAAAGAGCTATAAATACCAATATTTTAACAATCTTTTTTGTCAGTTTTTGAGATGCACGTAGAAATTTGAGGAAAGGAAGAGCCCTTAGAATTTTGGTAAAGCAAAAAAGGTATAATGGTTTCTGAATTGAGTATCCTCAATAATTATATCCAGATTAGGAATAAATTTATTTTCAGAAAATGAGAAGAAAAGAAAAAAAATACATTTGTCTCAGAGTCCCCTGGGAATTTTGTGATACTAGTTGAACCCACAACAAATCCTCATCAAGTTCAGTAGATGCTTGACGTTTATGAGGGATTCATTCTGAGATCTTTGTAAATCCCCACATTTTCAAACACTGCTAGACCTCATAGTTGATTTCCCTCATCAGTCCAACAGAAGTGTAAGTGGACCAGCTAAGAGACCCTTTCCAGACCCATAATGAGAGACACTGCTGGTTGTTGACACACAGCACCCAGCATGGCTGAGCTGATATTCTGACACAGCAGTTGGCCGGTCGGCCTCCACCAGGTTGCCTGAGACCCAATCTTGTGCCCCAGATTACAAATCACTGTTGCATGTCATGAAACTTCATCTCATGAATAGTTGATACTATGAACACTGATTTGTGCATATCACTCAGTGTTCCCCGAGCTCTTTCCATTTCTTTCTTTTTTTTTTTTTTCTTTCTGTTTCTTGTACAGCTACTCTAAAAAGTCCTCAGAGTTCATTATTACTCTGTCTTACTGCATTTTATTAGCAGGGCTCAGAGCCCATCTTTTATTTTCCTAGTTCATTTCCTTCCTTTTGGAGTCTGATGCTTTAATAAGAGGAGCCATTACATGTTAAATAATTTCTTTTGCTATTTTCTCATTTTCTGGAGAATATACCGTTTTATAATGTCATCAAATAACTAGTTTAGGCCAATTCCAAATTTGCGATAATTGATGGATAATTATCCAGTATGGTCTTTTTGGCAGTTCTTGTATTTTGCATTGTCTGTCAGTCAATCAACAAAACAAAGAATGTATCCTGATAGCCTACATGATTTCCCATACCTTGCAGGTGCTGTGCTTTGCAGTGGGTCTTGTTTCCCTTATTAATTGTTTTGTATTTGAACCTTGTTGCATAGCACTTATACCAAACAATATTCAGGCATATTCAATTTTAATCTGAAGGAATATAGAAATTATATGTATGAAATATTTGAAGAGGAAGTTATTTTCTAAAAATTTGCCATAAGAGATTAAATTGTGTAAAAATTTGAAATGGAAAAAATACTAAGATATACTAGAAAAGTTACTTTTCTGACTATGTAAAATTATCAAATATGTATATGTCTAAAACTTACCAAAAGCAAAAGGAAAGTAGTACCTAGGAAGATTTATAGCAGATATGACCAAGAGGTAAGCTTATTATAGAGAATGGCTCATAAATTGATAAATGGGCAAACTGCAAAAGATAAACAGGCAAAGGACAGAAAGAAGGAATGCACAAAAGAAATGCGTGTGTATCATATGAAAGTAAACATGAAAAATGTCCAGTTTTGAAAATGATTAAAGAAATGCAAATTAAAACCATGATGAGCCACCATTTCAATCATGAAATTGTTTTTATAATAATGTGATGTGGCAAAATTAGCGTTCGGTTTCTTTATCTGTACAATGGGGATAACTTTAGTACTTACCTCTTATGGTTATTTGATGATTGAAGAAGATAACAAATGTAAAGTGCTTAAAATAGTGCGTGGCATACAACAAATTTTAATAAATATTAGCGGCCATTATTATTACTATTGTATTATTTCCGGTGATGGTGTAAATCATTAAACTTTCGGAAAGCAGCTTGGCAGTATAACTTCATGAGCCTTTGATTTGATAAGTTTGGGAATATAGGCTCCCCTCACTGAAGAAATGCAAAATACTGGAGAAAAACTACATGTACAAAGATGTTTATTGGAGCCTTATTCAGAATAGCAAACTACTGTGAGCTCCCTGAATACCCAGTTATAAGGGCATCAGTAGTAAACTGTACAGCTATTGAAAATGAAGAGCTCAGATAGAGCCAGAAAAAGGGAATTTAAGATTTCCTGGTTGCCTCCTATGCATTTGGTACTTGACCTATTTTATCTCTTTTAATCCTTGAAATAACACTGTGAGGTAGACTTTTTAACTTCATTTGAAAAGTGAGGCGTTGAGGCTCAGCTGGAGTGATTACTGGGTGTCCGAGGTCACAGGACTTGTCAGTGGCTGAGCTGCAATGCAAACCCAGGCTTGCTCGGGGTGATGGGCCACTTGAATCATGGGGGAGCTTGTGCTGTCTCGTTAAGTGAACAAAGCAAGATACAGAATCCTGCCTGAACTGTGACCTCAACTACTGTTACAATTTTAACACAAAGGTATGCTTTTCTCCCTATGCAGCTGTCTGAACCTTTATAAGTGATGGGGAACACTGTGCTGCATTTCTGTTCTTTGCAAGATTTGCTCAGACAATGTCTGTTGGGCAAACAGTACTGATAGTTCTAATAGTTTTAATACTGTTATGAATCTTCAGTAACTGACAAGCACTCCTGCAGAGTACGTTTTTAAAAATGTATTTGATTAACAGAGGCTGTTAATTAGGCAACTAGAGTAGGAGTAGACTTGAAGATGGAGGGGGCCACCTCCCTTATCTCTGTGAAAACCCTGAACATTTGTGGGACCAGTCTGAGCATCACAGATGAATTAGATGATCCTAGGAGCATTTGTAAATTGGTATTTTATTTCACAGTGTTTAAAGATCTGTTTTTCCTCCCTCCATCTGTTGAAAAGAGGTATTTCCGTATGCCGAAGTTGATGGGGGAGAAAAATATGTTGTTTAAAGCCTGGCTTTCACAGCCACACAAGGCCATAGTGAGTCTGAGTGTAGAATGAGTGCTAGAGATCATCTGTCTTTGCTATCAAGTATACCTCAATGAGAAGGCTGGGTGGGTGGCGTTAAAGTTTTAATTATGATATGACTAAGTTATGAAAACAATGAGAGTGTAACAAAAGTGTACTTTAACATTCTGAATTCACACTCTGCCTGTTAAGGAAACAAAAGCATATTGTATTTTCAGCTCCTTGTGAGTCTGAAAGCCATAAGCAAGAACCAGGTTTCAGCTTCTTCGTGGCTCCAACAGCTTTCACTCCTTTTTTCTGAATCGATAAGGTCATCCTTATTTGTAGCCTCTACAGAAATGAATGGAAGGGCCCTCTGTTATGCCCTTTATTCCCAGTCCTTTGATGTCTGTCTGGGAAAATATGAACATCACTATTAGCCACTGTATTGAAAGGAAGTAAAAGCCTGCAAACCCAGAAACTCATGGTCTGTTTTTCTTAGGACATGTCTTCTCTGGAGGTAGAATTGGTGCCACGTTTGAGCAATGCTCGTATCCCCAGGGCGTGCTGTGGTCAGAACCGAAGTGTCTTACTGGGCAGCCTCACCCCCCTACCAGTGTTCACTGGGCCACTCATTGTGTTCCTCCAGGCTCCCAGATCCAGCACCTGACACAGGTGGGAATTGCCAGCAGAATTGGAGCTCAGCCAGTGGAAATCCAACCAGGCAGAGGCAGCCAGTATGGGGGACCAGGCTGGCCTTCGTACGGGGAGGATGAAGCTGGCCGGAGAGAGGCTGTGAGTACCTTGTGTTGGGATCGTCATTGAGAATTCAGACATGATCACTTAGTGTAGCTGCTGCTGCTTCTGCTCGGGGGATCTCTTTTTAAAACCTACATAAAGTTTTTTAACTCCCCTCGCTTTTTTCCCCTTGAGTGTGTTTTTTTCTTGTAGTTTGTAGATGGGAAATTCCCTCTGACCAGAGTGGGAGAGTATTGGCATTGAAATTTGGGAAAGTATATAATTTTTCTTGAGGTAGCTTTCAGGCTTGAAGTAGTGAGTTTTAAAAAATAACTTAAGAGGGCGGAGTCAACATGGTGGTGTGGGAAGACACCAAGTTAGCGTCTCCTCACAACTAGGGCACCTGCTGGCTGCTGGTGGGGACCCTGACGTCCAAGGAGATGGGAGGAACCCCCAAGTGAACTGGTAGGATGTTGGGGGACAGGGGGAAGGAGAAGTGGAGGCCAGGCAGGATTGGTGTCCCTGAGGCTGGGGAGATCAGGAGGGGCAGGCGGGAGGGGCCCTCCAGGAGGTGCGGGAGAGAAGTGGAGGGCGATTGCCCCACCCACTCGGGCATGGGGAGCCTGCTGGACTACCATATGAGGTCCCCTGCCCTCTGAGAACAGGGTTGGGGGGCACGCCTGGGCCCCTTCTGTTCCTTGAGCCTAAGCCCTGCCCCCCACAGCCCCCAGGGCCTTTTCCAGCCCTGTGGGTCCTCAACATAGGCCCTGCCCACTTGCCCAAACCTAGCCCTTGCTTAGGCCCCACCCTCCACAGCCAAGGCCTTTTCCCTGTATTTTCTCTTTTTTTCTTTCTTTCTTTCTTTTTTTTTCTCTCTTCTCCCTCCTCCTCTTTTTTTACTGTTGTGGTTCCATTGTACCTTCCGGTTGTTGATTCATCTATATTTTTATTTTTATATTCTTTCTAACATATGTTAGTTTCCTAGTCTAATTTTATTTTTTACTTTGTTATTGTTCTCTCTCTCTTTTTTTTTTTTTGCCACCCCACGTGGCTTGCGGGATCTTGGTTCATGAGCCGGGGACCGGGCCGAAGCTCCTGCGGTGGGAGCTCCATGTCAGAACCACTGGATAACAAATAACCTCAGACCCCAGGGAATAGTCATTGGAGTGAGGTCTCACGGAGTCCCTCATCTCAGCACCAAGACCCAGCTCTACCCGATAGCCTACAAACTCCAGCGTTGGAAGCCTCAGGCCAAACAACCAGTAAGACAGGATCACAATCCCACTCATTAAAAAAAAAAAAAATGAGACAGCCAAAAAATATGTCACAGATGAAGGAGCAAGGTAAAAACCTACGAGACCAAATAAATGAAGAGGAAATAGGCAATCTACCTGAAAAAGAATTCACAGTAATGATAGTAAAGATCATCCAGAATCTCAGAAACAGAATGGAGGCACGGATTGAGAAAATAGAAGAAATGTTTAACAAAGATCTAGAAGAACTAAAGAACAAACAGATGAACAACACAATAACTGAAACGAAAACTACATTAGAAGGAATCAATAACAATAACTGAGGCAGAAGAACGGATAAGTGAGCTGGAAGACAAAATGGTGGAAATAACTGCTGAGGAACAGAATAAGGAAAAAAGAATGGAAAGAAGACATTCTCAGAGACCTCTGGGACAACACTAAACGCACCAACATTCGAATTATAGGGGTCCCAGAAGAAGAAGAGAAAAAGAAAGGGTCTAAAAAATATTTGAAGAGATTATAGTCAAAACTTCCCTAACATGGGGAAGGAAATAGTCACCTAAGTCCAGGAAGCACAGAGTCCCATACAGGATAAACCCTAGGAAAAACGCACCAAGACACATATTAATCAAAGTAACAAAAATTAAATTCAAAGAAAAAATATTAAAAGCAGCAAGGGAAAACAAAAAATAACATACAAAGGAACCCCCATAAGGTTATCAGCTGATTTTTCAGCAGAAACTATGCAGGCCTGAAGGCAGCGGCAGGGTATACTTAAAGTGATGAAAGAGAAAAACCTACAATCAAGATTACTCTACCCAGCAAGGATCTCATTCAGATTCGATGGAGAAATCAAAAGCTTTTCAGACAAGCAAAAGCTAAGAGACTTCAGCACCACCAAACCAGCTTTACAACAGATGCTAAAGAAACTTCTCTAGGCGGGAAACACAAGATGAGAAAAGGACCTACAAAACCAAACCCAAAACAATTAAGAAAATGGTAATAAGAATATACATAATAATAACTTGAAAGTAAATGGATTAAATGCCCCAACCAAAAGACACAGATACAAAAACAATACCCATATAAAATGGGTCTGAATGGATACAAAAACAAGACCTATATATATGCTGTCTACAAGAGATCCACTTCAGACCTAGGGACACATACAGACTGAAGGTGAAGGGATGGAAAAAGATACTCCATGCAAATGGAAATCAAAAGAAAGCTAGAGTAGCAATACTCGTATCTGATAAAATAGAGTTTAAAATAAAGACTATTACAAGACAGAGAAGGATACTACATAATGATCAAAGAATCAATCCAAGAAGAAGATATGACAATTATAAATGTTTATGCACCCAATATAGGAGCACCTCAATACATAAGGCAAATGCTAACAACCATGAAAGGAGAAACCAACAGTAGCACAATAATAGTAGGGGACTTTAACATTCCACTTAACACCAATGGACAGATCATCCAAACAGAAAATAAGGAAACACAAGCTTTAAATGACACAATAGACCAGATAGATTTAATTGATATTTATAGAACATTCCACCCCAAAGTGGCAGAATACACTTTCTTCTCAAGTGCACATGGAACATTCTCAGGATAGATCACATCTTGGGTCACAAATTAAGCCTCAGAAAATTTAAGAAAATTGAAATCATATCAAGCATCTTTTCTGACCACAATGCTATGAGATTGGAAATCAGTTACAGGGAAAAATCTGTAAAAAACACAAATACATGGAGGCTAAACAGTGCTCTACTAAGTTACCAAGAGATACTGAAGAAATCAAAGAAGAAATAAAAAAATACATAGAAACAAATGATAACGAAAACACAATGACCCAAAACCTATGGGATGTAGCAGAAGCAGTTCTAAGAGGGAAGTTTATAGCAATTCAGTCTCACCTCAAGGAAAATAAAAATCTCAAACAATCCACCCCTACACTTAAAACAACTAGAGGAAGAACAAAGAAAACCCAAAGTCAGTAGAAGAAAGAAATCATAAAAATCAGAGCAGAAATAAATGAAATAGAAAGAAAGAAAATAGCTGCTGAGATCAATAAAACTAAAAGCTGGTTCTTTGAGAAGATACTTATCAAGAAAAAAAGTGAGAGGATGCAAATCAATAAACTTAAAAATGAAAAAGGAGAAATCACAACTGACACTGTAGAAATACAAAGGATTATAAGAGACTACTACAAACAACTATATGCCAGTAAAATGGACAACCATGAAGAAATGGACAAATTCTTGGAAAGATACAATTTTCCAAGACTGAACCAGGAAGGATTATAAAATATAAACAAACCTATCACAAATAATGAAATTGAAACCGTAATTAAAAATCTTCCAACAAACAAAAGTCCAGGACCAGATGGCTTCACAGGCAAATTCTACCAAACATTTAGAGAAGAGCTAACACTGATCCTTCTCAAACTCTTCCAAAAAATTGCAGAGGGAGAAACACTCCCAAATTCATTCTATGAAGCCACAATCACCCTGATACCAAAACCAGCAAAAGATATCACACAAAAAAATTATAGACCAATATCACTGATGAAGATAGATGCAAAAATCCTGAACAAAATACTAGCAAACAGAATGCAACAACACATTAAAAGGTTCATGCACCATGATCAAGTAGGATTTATCCCAGGGATGCAAGGATTCTTCAGTATATACGTAAATCAATCAATGTGATACACCACATTAACAAATTAAGGAATTAAAACCACATGATCCTCTCAATAGATGCAGAAAAAGCTTTTGACAAAATTCAGTTCAAAATTCATTTATGATAAAAAACTCTCCAGAAAATGGGCATAGAGGGAACCTACCTCAACGTAATAAAGGCCATATATGACAAACCCACAACAAGCATCATACTCAGTGGTGAAAAACTGAAAGCATTTCCACTAAGATCAGGAACAAGACAAGGATGACCACTCTTGCCACTCTTATTCAACATAGTTTTGGAAGTCCTAGCCACGGCCATCAGAGAAGAAAAAGAAATAAAAGGAATACAAATTGGAAAAGAAGAAGTAAAACTGTCACTGTTTGCCGATGACATGATACTATACATAGAGAATCCTAAAGATGCCAGCAGAAGACTACTAGAACTAATCAGTGAATTCGATAAGGTTGCAGGATACAAAATTAATGCATATAAATCTCTGGCATTCCTGTACATCAACAATGAAAAATCAGAAAGAGATATTAAGGAAACAATCCCATTTATCATCGCAACAACAACAACAAAATACTTAGGAATAAACCTCCCTAAGGAGGCAAAAGACTTGTACTCATAAAACTATAAAACACTGATGAAAGAAATCAAAGATGACATAAACAGATGGAGAAATATACCATGTGCTTGCATTGGAAGAATCAATATTGTGAAAATGACTATACTACCCAAACCAATCTACAGATTCAGTTTAATCCCTATCAAACTACCAATGGCATTCTTCACAGAATTAGAAGAAAAAACTTTGCAATTCGTATGGAAACATAAAAGACCCCGAATAGCCAAAGCAATCTTGAGAAAGAAAAATGGAGTTGGAGAAATCAGGCTCCTTGACTTCAAACAATACCACAAAGCTACAGTAATCAAGAGAGTGTGGTACTCGCACAAAAACAGAAATATAGATCAACAGTACAGGATAGAATGCCCAGAGTTAAACCCACGCACATATGGGCACCTAATTTATGACAAGGGAGGCAAGAACATAAGAGTGGAGAAAGTACAGCCTCTTCAATAAGTGGTGTTGGGAAAACTAGACAGCTACATGTAAAAGAATGAAATTAGAACATCATCTGACACCATACACAAAAATAATCTCCAAATGGATTAAAGACCTAAATGTAAGACCAGACACTATAAAACTCTTAGAGGAAAACACAGGAAAAACACTCTTTGACATAAACCACAGCAAGATCTTTTTTGACCCACCTCTTAGAGAAATGGAAATAAAAATAGAAATAAACAAATGGGACTTAATTAAATGTAAAAGCTTTTGCACAGCAAAGGAAACCATAAACAAGACAAAAAGACAACCCTCAGAATGGGAGAAAATATTTGCAAATGAAACAATAGACCAAGGATTAATCTCCAAAATATACAAACAGTTCATGGAGCTCAATATCAAAATACAAACAATCCAATTTAAAAAATGGGTGGAAGACCTAAATAGACATTTCACCAAGGAAGACATACAGATGGCCAACAGGCATGTGAAAAGATGCTCAACATCACTAATCATTAGAGAAATGCAAATCAAAACTACAATAAAGTATCACCTCACACCAGTCAGAATGGCCATCATCAAAAAATCTACAAACAATAAATGCTGGCAAGGGTGTGGTGAAAAGGGAACCCTCCTGCACTGTTGGGAATGTAAATTGATACAACCACTATGGAGAACAGTATGGAGGTTCCTTAAAAAACTAAAAATAAAGCTACCATATGACCCAGCAACCCCACTACTGGGCATATACCCCGAGAAAACCATAATTCAAAAAGAGCCATGTACCACAGTGTTCATTGCAGCTCTATTTACAGTAGCCAGGACATGGAAGCAACCTAAGTGTACATCGACAGATGAATGGATAAAGAAGATGTGGCACATATATACAATGGAATATTACTCAGCCATAAAAAGAAACGAAACTGGATTATTTGTAGTGAGGTGGATGGACCTAGAGTCTGTCATACAGAGTGAAGTATGTCAAAAAGAGAAAAACAAATACTGTATGCTAACACATATATATAGAATCAAAAAAAATGATGCTGATGAACCTAGTTGCAGGACAGGAATAAAGATGTAGTCATAGAGAATGGACTTGAGGGCACAGGGTGGGAGGGCAAAGCTGGGGCAAAGTGAGAGTGGCATTGACATATATACACTACCAAATGTAAAATAGTTAGCTAGTGGGAAGCAGCCGCATAGCACAGGGAGATCAGCTCGGTGCTTTGCGATGACCTAGAGGGATGAGATAGGGAGGATGGAAGGGAGGCTCAAGAGGGAGGGGATATGGGGACATATGTATGTGTATGGCTGATTCACTTTGTGGTACAACAGAAACTAACAGTATTGTGAAGCAATTATACTCCAATAAAGATCCATTAAAAAAACTTAAAAATAATAAAAGCAATATTCATTATGGAAAATCTGCAAGAGGCCTAAGAATCAGTTACTTTTCCTACCATTTTTTTCAATTATGGTAAAATACACAACATAAAATTTACCGTTTGAACCATTTTTAAGTGTACACCTCAGTGGTTTTAAATACGTTCGTAATATTATGCAACAATCCCACCATCCATCTCCACAGCTCATTTCATCTGAAAAACTGAAATTCTATACCCATGAAACCCAAACTCCCCATTCGCCGCTCCCCCCAACTCCAGGCAACCACCATCCTACTTTCTGCCTCTGTAATTTTGACCTTTAAGGAGTGTGTTTGAACCTCTAAAATCTGGACTTGATCTTTGGTGTGATCACTATATAAATATTCTTGATCTCACATACCTCCTTGCTCTCCATTTGAGCTTTATTGTTGATTTGTTAATGTCATTTCCATTATAACCACCGTGAGTAGGTGCCTTTGCCGTAAGCAAACTGTTTGGGACATCGCAATACATAAGTCATCTTTCGGAGGCTTCTTATCACTGTGGTCACGCCTTGAAAGGAATGGAATCAATACGGGCACCGGTAATTTCTACAAATGCTTTCAATTTTCTCAAGAATTTTATACTGAAGGGGATTAAATTAATGAATTTGAAAACACAAACCAAAATAATATTTTTTGTTTTATCCTCATCACTCTGCCTCCACTTGCGTTGCACTTACATGCTTTTCCAGCAGATACGCTAAATTCCCTTTGTGACTGGTTGCTTTTGCTCAGTGGAAAGAAATTAACTTTAGGATATAATGTTCCCCTGAAAGACACATGGCTATCCTTATAGTCTCAGGTCTCTGCTTTCCATTTGCTGACAGTTTGCTTTTTCTGTGCCCAGCTTAGTTTCCTGAGGTGTTCTGGGTTTTCCCGTCAAATCCGACATGCACTTTTAGAGGGCCTCTCGGTCATGATGTGGAGAAGTGAAATGTAGAAGTTTTTCTAGGGCTTGACTGTCATGTTTACCAGGCTATCAGGTTGCTCTTCGCACAAGTGAAACCACAGACGTAGTGTGTGTGTGTGTATGTAAAGAGATTTTTCATTGAAAAAATATAGAAAAAAATCACTGAAAAGTATAATTCTTTCAAAGGAATGCTTGATCTGTATTTTGCCAACGTCAGCAAAACTATTGTATGCTTTAGCGCAGATAGCTTTTTAAAGAAAAGGCTCTACAGAGCACTGATACACAGACACACGGACAGACAGGACGGAAGATGACTTTGTGATCTCGTCGCTGTCCCGTGGGCCCAGTCTGTGTTCTCATCACACCTTCCTTGGGCTCTGGACTCTGAGCAAAGGCAGTTGCTGTTCCCGTCGGTCCGTCTGCCAATATGTGCTTATCCCTTTGAGCAGACATCTTCATCCGACCTTCCCATCCGTGGGCTGCTCTGGCCTCCCTCTCTGTCCAGCTCTTTAGGGCCCTTCCTGGTTCCCCAGCAGCCCACTCACTTCCACACACGGCAGCGCAGGGATTAGCCAGTGGGGCCGACTGCACATTCATTCTTTCTGTCTGTCTTTAAGCAAGTGCTTATAGGCCCTTGTTTTCTGTTTTTTAAAAAAATATTTATTTAGGCTGGGCTGGGTCTTAGTTGTGGCATGTGGACTCTTAGTTGTGGCATGTGGACTCTTAGTTGTGGCATGTGGACTTCTTAGTTGTGGCATGTGAACTCTTATTTGCGACATGCATGCAGGATCTTGTTCCCCAGCCAGGGATCGAACCAGGGCCCCCTGCATTGGGAGCACGGAGTCTTACCCACTGGACCACCAGGGAAGTCCCTAGGCCCTTGTTTCATGGGCTTCTTTATTGTACTGCTCTCCCTCGAGCAATTTGTCTGCAGTTACTTCTCTCCGTCCCTGTCCTGGGAGGCTGAGTTGTTGGGTGGGAGATGGGCAGAGCATGTCCAATGCCAGTTTGCATCTGATCTTCCCTTCTGGTTTCACGTGGGAAGTACAGTAACGTTTGCCATGTTTTTCAGACACATGTGCTCGGACATCAGGAGTATTCGTCACCGCTGTTCCAGGTGCCAAGGACTTCAGGTCGGGAGCCCTCGGCTCCTCCTGGGAACCTCGCGCACAGGGGGCTGCCGGGCGCCGGGCTGGCCTACCCTGCCAGCTCCACGGAAGACCTCCAGCCCAGCCACTCCTCAGCCTCTCTCATCAAAGCTATCCGCGAGGAGCTGCTCCGGCTCTCCCAGAAGCAGACCACCGTGCAGAACTTCCACAGCTGATCGGCCCCACCTTGCAGATTTGCCAAGTATCCGCTTCCCGTGGAAGCAAGACTAAAAGGAAATCAACTGAGCAGGTGTCTGGAAGAGGACAAGCATCTCCTGGGCTGAGGGCCCAAGTAAGGGAACGAGTTGCAATTGTAAAAGATGCCATAAGTCACGTGACAGCTCATGATGCTTTTAATACGTTGGCAATTTTGTGACCACCTGGGTTCAGTTGAAATGTAAGTACTTTTGGCTAAAAGCCAGCAGCACTTCACGAAAGACGAACCACGATTCTAAGCTAATGAAGTGACTAAGTTAGTCTCTTTTTTAAAGGTGAAAGATGAAAATGTGTAGATGGTGTAGGGATTAAAGGAATCTAGTATTTCCGTGGGAAGATGTGATTCAGACTGGTTTGTACAATGAACCTGCTGCTTTGTTTTCTGAGGAAAGAGAGTTGAAGACATTCACAACTTTATTTCCCTCTTTTCCTCCATAGGAACTTATTTTAATAGTAATATTAACAACATGAATAGTAAGACTGTTTGGGAATTTAAAGAGCTACTAGTGAGAAACCAAATGATAGATTGTAGAGCCTGATGATTCCAAACGAAGCCATCGACTGCATTTTCCTTCTACTTCTGGTGCTACAACTCCAAGAGCCCTTCACGTCGTCTGTGAAATGCAACTTTGGCTTTCTCAGTGGAAGGATATGTGGAAGGTTTCATTTTGTTCTAGAAAGGGGGAAAAAAAAAGCCTCCCAAAATGGAAAAAGCTTAATATTTATTTGGTTTTTCAAAATACATATCAAAGTTTAGATTTACATTCTTAATTGTATTTGTGGTTTGTGAATCGGACACATGCAACTGCTCATTGCATCTCATTTGAGTACATGTCTTCATCCAGGCCAGGCCTAAAGAAAGAGGCTTTCAGGAGGTCCTAATGGATCCTTGCACTTTGCTGATGAGTTGCTCCCAAATTATGTTTGAATGAGAAATCTTACATAAGCGAAAATGATCTGTCAGAATTCCTAGGACCACTGAATGGTTGGTTATCTATGGATGCCTTCATGGTAATCACATTCCCTGTGTTCGAGACCTGGAAATGAAACTGAGTTCCGTTCAGCCTCTTCGTAATGAGTCAAGAAAGGAAAGAAGAGCTTTGAGACCACGAGGGAGAAAAAAATGTTCCTTCTAATTTCTGATTCTGTTGTCCCTGACTCCGTCTAGTGACTGTTAAAACCGTCTTTGGGCCCAACAGAGGGGTCCTCCCACTTGAGATTGACCCCTGAAGGAAACATGTCTCCCCTTCCCAAAGTGGAGTAAGGAATAGAGTAACAAGGGCTGTTCTGTTTTCTGGGACCTGAGTGAAATGAAGAAGAAAAACAGACTTAGAATTTCCATGAATCCTTTTTTAGTAGATCAACTAATATCTTTAACTAAATAACAGATACACAGGCAGAACACGGGGTTGTGACTGGTCAAAATCTGTGTATCTGTGTCAAATTTTAAGAACCCTGAAGCAGCTAAAACGGGTTCCTAAAGTGTAATCATTGGGTTTTCAGAGTCATGTTTCAGCCCTTCCTTAATTAAGCCTGTTGTATAGACCCAGAGTCTCACGATCCAGGGGAAGTTGGTTCTGGGAAGTTAAAATGTAGCCATTGTTCATCTTTGCACCTCTGAAAAAGGGGGAGTGCAGGAGGACAAGTCTCTTGAGGATGCTAAATAAAGGAATGGGAACTCCTTTTTAGGCGACCCTCACAGGCTCCAAAGAACGGGGGAGAGAAGACCCTGATCTGGGCTTGATTCTTACCTCTTGGTCTTGGTTAAATACCAGACTTGCCCAGAGTGGAGATTCTCCTTGCATGTCATTGAAAAATACCAGGTTTCTTGAATGTGTAATTAAGAATTTCAGAGATCCAAGCAGCATTTTATCATGGACACCTTACGGTGAATTCAGATTGAGTGCCAGCTGATGGGGTAAATGCTGGCCCCTCTCCTCCCATTCTGCTCTTTGTCCTCAGTGTTCACACGCAGATTGTACGAACATGATTACCTCCTTAGTACATGGCAGGAACGGACCTCTGTTTTAAATGGGGCTGCAGTAGCAGTTTTGATGCCTTTCAAACTAGCATAAGGAGATTCTACCTGTATTTTTCTTCTTAGAACCGATACACTTTTAAACCGACGTCAAGACCAAAGATGACGTGGAATAAACAACCGCTGATGTGTGGTGGGTGTGAGCAGGCCGGTGGGATCCCCAGCACTCTTGTGTTGGCCATAAAGCATACTCAGTTTGCACTCAGTTTGACCATCACGAGACTCAGAACAGACTAGCTGTCATGGGGAGCACCACTCAGTGAACGGGATCTACGTAACGAGAGGTCCTCGTGGCAGTCACGCGTGGCTCTGGAGTTCCATTTATTGAAACACCACCAAATGAAAAGTTAAATTTTACGTCTGTTCTTTTTTCCTCTTTGAAAAGTTCTAGTGGTAATAACAAGAGCTATAAATGTGAGTCAGAGTTTTAGAGACGATTGTTTGGAGAAATGATCATTTTCAGAATCTACACAATCACTAACTAGCTGTGTCAGGTCCCTTCTCTAAGCCTCATTTTCCCCATCAGCCAAACGAGAACAGGCCTCCCCTGCCCACCTCCCAGGAAAATTCTCATTGAGAGAATCAGATGTGGTCACACGTGCACACGTCCCTTGAGGAGGGAGCACAAAGCACCGTGAGAATGTAGACTATCTGTGTGATTGCGGTGGGAGGGGTGATCTGATCTGCTGTGGCCTCCCAGTGAGTGAGTTCCCGTGGAGGGAACCAGAGGAAAACTAGAGGCCCCGTGTGACTCCGCTTCCTCTCTCCTGCTTTGCTTTAAATTCACTTCCTTCACCGTTAACTCTCAATTATCATGCATCTTCCTGCTCCTGGCACCAAATAAGTCAATAGGAGCCCTGCCTTCTGAGATCTTAGAATCTGAATCAGACAATACCCATGGCTATAGAAGATGGAAGAAAAGGAAAAATAACGTGGTTTAAACATCAGTAAGATTCACCGAAAGGACACAAGTGCATTATGCACTCAGAAGGAGGAATGGAAGTTGCACATGGGGAAACAGTGGGACCTTGGGGAGAACTCAATGTCAGAAGCTACTTTAAGGAAGACAGGAGCTTCCCAGGCGCATGGTGAGATGGTGTGGGAAGAGCCAGATGGAGAAAGTGGGTGAAGCTGCCGTTGAAAATAACCTTGATCCTGATCTGCTCCGATATGGGGACGAAATCCCTAACTGCACGGTCGAGGGGGTTTTATAAGAGGAGGAAGTGATGCTATGAGGATACATTTGCAGGAACACAGCGAGAAGATGACCGGGCTTGGGAAGAAGGTCGGTGGAGGAAGAGGCCCGTTCTGAAGGGGAGGGGAGAGTCCCAGGAACTGCTGGATGACCAGTGTCAAGTGTGAAAATAGTGAGACTTCCACCGAGGTCTACTGCTTAGAGCAGATCTCAAGGGTCAGCCATTCGGCCACACTTAATCCTTTGTGGAGCATAGGTGGGTTATAAATAAATATATTTGACTTCTTTACAGCTGCCTACACATTTTCCTCCAGATTATACTTAATTTCAGAGCGTGTTTTCTTTTTGGTGGTACGTGGCTTTTGAGCAGCAGACTTAAGCTGTTTTTTGCCAACCAGATTTTTCAGGGCGTGAGGCCTGTGACGCAGGGCACAGGTGAAGGGACACCTGGAGGCTTCGGGCTGAAACAGGTAATTCTGTGCTTCATGGGCCTCCTGTTGAACTGTGTACAGGGTCAGCGTTTACTGCGTTTGCACAACTTAGTGCTCCAGTGACCAAACCAGTCGCTTGGACACTGGTTTGCATTTGCAGCACTTCAGGAGTTAATCATTAAATACACTTCTCTATCCCTTTCATACGAGATTCCTAGACATGAATGAATCTGTTGGTTGGAAGGAGAGCTGGTTAAGGTTCTGGGTGGGTGGGCAGGGGGCTCCAGTGTTAAGTACCACGCCCGCTTTCACTGTAGATGTTTTAGCCATTTCATTTCTACCTCCAGAGCAAGTCCCCAAAGCCAGTCTCCAGAGCCCACCTTTGTTCCAGGCAGGAGCGTGAAGAAGTCTACTTCTGCACCTGCACGTAGACCATTTGAACACAAACCACGTTTTCTGGGTTTTTTTTTTCAAAGCACGTTTTTATGGGATGGTAACTTGAACTTCATTTTTACGTTTAATCCAGCACCGTCATGGATATTCTCGTAACAGGTGAGAGGCGTTTCTCTGAGCAACTGCTGTAACACACTTATAAACTGTATTAGGCTTACGCTTGTTACCTAGCGTACAAGGAGTGTGTGCATTTCAGGTTTCTTTTGATATCCTTGGTGATGTTCATTGTTTAAACTAGGACTCCTTTCTCTAATTTTATGAAAAAGACTTGAAAACCGAAACCTCACGGTACGATCCTCATTCCATGCTGTGTGTGTAACAGAACACTTGACAATTCATCTTACCACGCAGCAGCATTGACATTTAGGAAAAGAATATCAGATGCCTTGGAAACACGAAACCAAGTTGGGAACCAGTGAGCAAGTGAAAGAAGGGAGGAATGTCTCCCTCTGAGGCACTCTGTCCAAATTCCTTTCCCACAGGGTAGATACTCATGCAGGCTCTTTGCTTTTCCTTCTTCCTCTAGGTTTTTCTGCTCTGGGGCCACTTCACATTTAAAGAAAGAGTGGATAAGTAGAAGGGATTTGGGTCTCGAGGTCCCTGATTCCACGGAATCTTTCTGGACAATTTGGAACGTCATGAATAGCCCCTTCTCTTGTCCAGCAGATTCCCAGCATTCATAACTTGACCCCCTAAGTGTGCAAGGGCGGGAGAGTACAGGGCCAGCTTCTAGCCGGGCTCCCTGTACTGTTCCTCCTGTAGATGTGGGGAAGGAGGAGGGGGCACTAGGGGGAACAGAGGCTCCACCAATGGGCTCGGTTGCTCTAAGCAGCAGAGGGTTAATTTCAGAAAAGGGGAGTAGAAACTCTCCACTTTGCCCTCCTCCGGACCACAGTCTAGGGAGCATGGGGATTGGGCGAGGCTCGCCCTTACGGGAAAGGCTGCTTAGCCGAGCCGCTCTGAGATGCCCACTTGTCTCCTCCGACGTTGTCAATGCCCATGTCCTTATGACTCTTCCTGCACCCTCATTCCTAGATTATGAGTATTAATGTACAAAAATATGCAGAGTAAATTGAGGGCACTCGTGGGCTCAATACTGCAGTTTGAACTTGACAATCATGGTTTGCTGGTCTCAAACGGGCCCTTAAATTTCAGTATGGGTACATGATTTAGTAATCGAACCCTCCCTTCTTGCTGGTTATGTTTCTACCCTTCAGTTAGCTGCACTGTTTTCTAATGTGCTGTAGAGTTTTTGAGATAATTTATGCAAGTGTTTGGTTTCCATGTTTACAATTTATACAGCTTTCCTAGCATTTTAAATGGAAATGTCAATAAATGCTATGAATTGGTGTCAAGTGAGATTTTCTGTTTATTTCCTTTGCAACATGATAATTCTCTCATTTGCAAAATGTGAAAGTTGTGTGAGATGTTTTTCTCTAATTTTCATGTCCCTCATGAGAACACCTAGTACTTTCATCTTCCGAAGAATTAAGTTGAAAGCAGTCTATTCAGTGTGTGGAATTTGCAGAATTGTCACTCACATTGGTTGGTGCCACTCCTTTCTACTCAACTGTTTTGCTTTACGGCTCCCCACTAATCAAATTGATGCTTCCATTAAGAGCAGATTCATTTTGGAATTAAAAGATTAGGACTACAGTCTAGAAAGATAACTGAGAAGATCGACGTTTGTATAATCTTGAAAGGTAATAGGGTAAACCTGGAGTTGTTTATGAAACTCAAGAAAATAACCCCTTGAAACTGAGAAAAACAAGAGGAACTACAAAACACAGTGGAACACAACAAAGGAATGAAATGTGGAAACCTGGATAGGATTCTAGAACAACAAAAGTTATCAGTGGAAAAAATGGTGAAATCCAACATACAGTCTATAGTGTAGTTAGCAGTATCGTACAGAGGTTCATTTATTGATTCTGCTAACTTTAATATTAGGGGAAGCTATGTAAAAGGTATACAGAAACACTCTATTTTTGCAATTTTTCTCTAAATCTAAAATTAATTGAAAATTTAAAAACTAGTCTGGTACAGATAAATCTCATAGGCCCCTGCAGAGGCTAATAAGAGCCTGCTGTGGGCATCCATGACCCAGAACTTGCCTTGCTTCTCAAGGCAGTCAGCTCCTGCTGAAGTGGAAACCACAGTTAACAGTTGCAAGTCTTGGCAGAAAATAAGCCTTCATGAAGGAAAGTTCACAGGATCAACCCAAAGGAGAATTTGAATCTAAAAATTAAAGAAAGACCACTATGAAGAAACGAATGTGTGTTTTGGCTGTTTACAGAGGTTAAAAAAAAAAACAAAAAAAACAGAAGGACAGGATAACAGGAAAATTTAAGCACATTTGAGAAAACCAAAAATTAATCCTTGAAAGAAAAATAAAGGGATTTAAAAACATACATATATTCACACAGTGGTGTCAGATACTCCAATATTTTAGACATAGCTTAAGAAATATAATAGTTTTAATATATCTTTATATTATGTTTTAATAAGTATACTTCAGATTAAAACCAAAAACACTGTGGACTACTTGGCACACCTCGTTCCCCTAAGAGATCTTACATGCTCGAAATGTAAAAAGGTTCAAAATGGTGGAAGAACAAGGAGTTAGGAGGAGCAGCTAAGGCTTGGGAGGAAGGTCAGGCTGGTCCCACACCCAGAGCCTGACCACTGGGTTGACGTGAATGTTAACTTAAACCACAGTTGGCATTTCTTGTCCCTCTTTCTCTTCCACATTGCACCTGCCAAGCACGGTTTAAGGAAAAAGCAAACAAGGAACAATAACAAGAGAGATCCTTTGGTCCAGTGCCTGGGTTAGATAATTAATGAAATGTTTTTATTGTTATTGGACCGTGCACTATTTATGCAGTAACTTTCTTCCTCTAAAGATCTCCGATACCTTCCTTGCTACACCCACTTGGGGGAATAATTAGAGGTGGTGTGTGTTTGATCTCTCTGGTGTTGGGAGACTGCAAAAATTGTAGTCACAATTCTAGGTAACCCATATTCATGTAGTTAAACTACTGTGTGTCATATTTGTGCCAAAGGATAGCATTACAGAAGCATGAAACAACGTATCTGGAAAGCTCCTATTGTAAAGTTGTTTTAGAGTGACTGGTTCCTAGGTGGTTACATCAGTACCCTGAAACTACGCATTAGTGTAAGTATTTAGACTTTGATTCTGTGATGTGATGATACGCCTCAAATCAGTCGTGTCTTTCATTCAGCATTTTACAATTCTGAGATTGTTCTAAAGAAAACAGTACAAAGGAGCCGGTATGTGTTTAGAATGCTGTTTTACATTTCCCTGCTACTGTTCTTTCTGGATTCCTTGCAAGACAAGTTTAGGAGTAAAGTTCTTGAAAAAAGATGTAATTAACCAAATTTAAATAAGAACATCATATTTTTGGGTTGGCCAAAAAGTGCCTTTGGTTTTTAAGTAAAAATAAAACACATTTTTCATTTTCACCAAGAACTTTATTGAACAACGTATTCACCCTTTTGTTCCACTACCTTCTGCCATTTTCCAAGCAACTTCATAATTCCATCTTCCCAAAACTTTTTATCTTTTTGAGCAGAGAACTGTGCCAAGTGCCTTTACAGTCTTCCAGGGAATTGAAATTTTTTCCATTAAGAGAATTTTGTAAAGACCTAAATAAATGGAAATCCGAAGGTGAAATGTCTGGTGAATACGGCAGATGAATCAGAACTTCCCAGCCAAGGTGTAACAGTTTTTGCCTGGTCATCAAAGAAACGTGCAGTCTTGTGTTATTCTGATGGAAGATTATGTGTTTTCTGTTGACTAATTCTGGACGCTTTTCGTCGAGTGCCGCTTTCAGTTGGTCTGGGAGTAGTGCTTATTGGAATTAATCATTTGGTTTTCTGGAAGAAGCTCGTAATAGAGGACTCCGTTCCAATCCCACCGTATACACAATATCACTTTCTTTGGATGAAGACCGGCCTTTGGTGTGGTTGGTGGTAGTTCATTTCACTTGCCCCACAATCACTTCCATTCCACGTTGTTGTACAGTATCCACTTTTCATCGTCCGTCACAATTTATTTTAAAAATGGAACGTTTTCATCACATTTAAGGAGAATCACATGTGGAAATACAGTCAAGAAGGTATTTTTCGCTTAACTTATGTGGAACCCAAACATCAAAGCGATGAACATAACCAAGCTGTTGCAAAAGATTTTCAATGCTTGATTTGGATATTCTGAGTCTGTCGGCTGTCTCCCGCGTGGTATAACGTTGATTGTTCCCAGTTAATGTCTTGATTTGATGGCTCTCAACTTCAACTGGTCTGCCCGACCTTGGAACATCGTCCAGCGAGAAATCTCCAGCACGAAACTTTGCAAACCACTTTTGAAATGTTCGATCAGTCACAGCACCTTCCCATACACTGCACAAATCTTTTTGTGTGTTTCAGTTGCATTTTTACCTTTCTTGAAATAATAAAGCATAATATGTCGAAAATGTTGCTTTTTTCTTTCATCTTCAATATTAAAATGGCTACACAAATATTCACCGATTTTAATGTCTTTTTTTAAATGCATGTTCATATGACAGCTGTCACACTCTAACAAAATCGTTTTGAATGAAAAAGACAACTAAGTGCTACTAGAGCCATCTTATGGAAAAAAGTGAACGAACCTTTTGGTCAACCCAATGCTATAGGTAGCCCATTAAACCTAATCTATTTAATTTTACCTTTTCTGGAAAAATTCAGATTAGCAAAAAAGGAAATAAAAACCACTATAACTCCACCATCAGAGATATTGCAATCCAAATTCTAATTAAAAAATTTAAATCTCAGCCAATTTAATCTTCTTTAAAAAACTTTTTATTTTATATAGACGTATAGCCAATGAACAATGTTGTGATAGTTTCATGTGCACCGCAAAGTGACTCAGCCATACGTATACAGGTATCCTTTCTCCCCCAAACTGCCCTCCCATCCAGACAGCCAATTTAATCTTGTTTGTTGATTGGGACTGATCACGATGATTTGCTTTCTAATTGATCTTCTAATTAAATAGATTAGGTCAGGAAGAGGGCAAAAGGACTAGAACTGGTGCAGGATGTAATCTGGGAAGAAGGATGGGGGAATGTGTCTGGGATTCTTCAGCTGCTGGAGGGAAATGGCACCATGACCTTGAGAACCCCACCCCTTTGTGGCTAATTCTGTGCTCCACTGGGGGGCACTGGCCGATTGACCTCCTGACATATTTCATGGCATTTTGCAGGGACTTCCCAGTGCTTGTAGCTGAGATAGAGGACTTCATGGACAGGGAGGCTGGGTCCAGAAAGCCATATTCCATTTCTAGCCTCGGCTTTAACACAGGTAACTTAAAAGCTTCTGCACACTGCCTTGGGGGGGACCATTGTGAAAAGTGTTTGCCTCGATGCCTTTCCCTTTACTGGCACACAGATCAACTTTCCATGACGCATTTCCTGCCCAGGCTGCCTACCTCTTTCTCCCGCACCAGGAGTAACATCTCAAGTATTTCTGCAGGGTCAAAAGTCTGCTTTGGCCTATGACAAAGTCCTCCGTGTCTCAACCCCTTTCTGGATAATTAAGGTTTCTGTCTTCTGAGGTTACTGTCCCCTGGACCTCAGAAGTTAGGGTTTGTATGCTCTTCACATCAATGAGTTCAGAGTGACTTACTGAATTTGATAATGCCTCAAAATGTAGAAGGATGGTATTGTGATGGGTGGCAGTCAGAATTACAAATGATATTGATAAGCTAAAACACAGGCAAAGAACATCAACAAAGTTTCATTTATTCCTACTAAATTTACCTACATGTCTATTTTTATTTGCTAAATATGGCAACCTTAAAATTATGGATACCAGACATGCTGTGCACTGATGGGGGTGGCCCATGGAGTGAAGACAGAGAGGAGAGTGAGAAGGGCTGGGATTCAGAGGATTATGGGGGAATTGATGTTCGGAGCAGCAGGGATATTTCCCATTGTGCAAGGAAGGAAAACAGAACACAGCCCAGATTCATGTCAGTCAGTAGAGATGCGAAAACTGACAACCTTTCTGCTTCTGAGAAAAATTGATTTCAAGTGAATATGTTACCATTTCTTTAGACTTATTAGCTTAGGGTTTTTTTTAATAGGCAGCAAAAATATTATTTCACGGTAGATTGTCTAATTTTGTGCTTTTTAAAAAACGAACTCTGCTTCATTTTCCATGGCTAGAAAGATACATTCAAATTAATAGTGTCTGTTATTTGGGATAACATAATGACTGAGTGACACGGAGCTATTTCTTCTCTTTAATTTGTTATGGCCCAGAATATAGTCTATCTTGGTGAATATTCCATGTGAGTTTGAGAAGAATGTGTAATCTGCTGTGGTTGGATGGAGTAGTCTATAAATGTCAATTAAATTCAGTTGATTGATGGGGCTGTTCTGTTTAACTATGTCCTTACTGATTTTCTGCCTGATGGGTTTGTCAGTTACTGATAGAGGGGTGTTGAAGTCTCCAGCTATAATAGTAGATTCATCTGTTTCTCCCTGCTGTTCTATCAGTTTTTGCCTCACATATTTTGTTGCTCTGTTGTTAGGAGTATACACATTAAGGGTTGTTATATCTTCTTGGAAAATTGGCCCCTTTATCATTTTATAATGCTTCTCTTTATCCCTGATAAATTTCCTTCTCTGAATTCCGCTCTAAAATGAACATAACTATGCCAACTTTCTTTTGATTAGTGCTAGCATGGTATATCTTTCTCCATCCCTTTACATTTAATCTATCTATGTCTTTATATTTAAAGTGGGTTTCTTGTAGACAGTGTATAGTTGGGTCTTGTTTTTTTCTCTATCTATTTTGATATTCTTTTAATTGGTTTATTTAGGCCATTCACATTTTTTTTGAATTTTTGAATTTTATTTTATTTATATTTTTATACAGCAGGTTCTTATTAGTCATCAATTTTATACACATGAGTGTATACATGTCACATTTAAAGTGATTGTGGACACGTTTGCCATATTTGTTACTGTTTTCATTCATTGATTGTGTTGTTTCTGTATTTTTCTGCCTTCTCTAGTTTTATGAACACTTTATATCATTCCATCTCTCTCCTCTCTTAACATTTCAAGTTTTCTTTTTATTCTTTTAAGCAGTTGCCCTAGAGTTTGCAATACATATTTATGACTCATCCAAGTCCACTTGCAAATAACACTATACTGCTTCACAGGTGATACAAGTACCTTATAACAGAGTTTCAGCTCTTTACAAGTTTTACTGAAGCTGGGAGACATGGTGGTATTTAATTCACAATTAAACACATATGCACGTGCTACCCAGACATACATATTCCCCTGTATTTTGTTGCCTGAGGTTACTATGCAGCTTATTCAAGCAGCTCTCAACATTTGGGTGAAATTCCTTCCAGACTTTTCCATAGGCCTCCTATTTTACCTAGTTGAGGGATACACTGTCTATACAATTTTTTATTCTGTTTTCTTTCTTAAGCATTGTCATAAACATTTTCCCATGTCACTGAAGACCTATTTTTACCCATCCTTTTATGTCTAAATCGACATTTTCCCCCAAATTCTTGTATAATTCATTGTCTTATACCTTCCATGTATCTGAGTTAATTTGTTTACTAAAAACATTTTTTCCTTTAGCAACTTGATTGTATTTGTTCCTTTGTAAAGTTTTGTGGTCGGCACTTGCATTCCCTTTAACTCTTCAACAGAAGAATTCCTGGTTCCTTCACCATTCTCGCTTAAATATGAAAAGTGTAATTAGTTATGGAGGTGGAACTCATAGAGATCAGTGTGTCAGCCTACTGGGGTGAGGCACCCCTTCTGGGTTGCAGACTTCTCATTGTATCCTCACATGGCGAAAGGGGCTATATATATATTTATATTTATTTATTTATTTTTGCATAATATTCCTCTCTGTGCATCTACCATAATTTATCCATTCCCCCAGTGTTTAACATTTGGTTGTTTCTAATGTTTTGCTCTTGTACATAATGGTGTGCTAAATATCTTTGTGTATAAACTGTCTAATTTTCAGATCCTTTCCTTAGAATAAATTCCTAGAGGTGAAATCACTGAGGTGAATGGTCTGAATAGATTTAAAGGGTCTTATTCCATATTATCAATTATTTTTCAGAAATCCTGGGCCAATTTATATCCCCAAGGTCCACTTTGAGAATACATTTCATTGTACCCTCACCAGCATTGAGTCAGAGTATTTTTATATATACTTAATATTTTATAATTTGACCAATAAAAAATTTCTGCATACTTTTCATAGTTATCATTTTACATCTATATAATATTCCATAGTCATATTATCTTTCCTTTACCTTGTTCTTTGATATTTAGTATTCTTTTCTCAGTAGGTTCCATTATCTAAAATAGCAAATTACTGGAAACAACTACTACTTTCCCAGATTATTTCCTAAGGTTTTTTTTCCTTTGAATTATTACGTTTTCAATATACGTGGATTTTAAGGGGCTCTTTCTTTCTTTTTTAAAAAAATTTTATTTATGTTTGACTGCGTTGGGTCTTTGTTGCTGTGTGCGGGCTTTCTCTAGTTGTGGTGAGCGGGGGCTACTCTTCGTTTCGGTGCGTGGGCTTCTCATTGTGGTGGCTTCTCTTGTTGGGGAGCATGGACTTCAGGTGCGTGGGCTTCACTAGTTGCAGCACAGGGCTCAGTTGTTGTGGCTCGTGGGCTCTAGAGCACAGGCTCAGTAGTTGTGGCGCATGGGCTCAGTTGTTTCGTGACATGTGGGATCTTCCCAGACCAGGGATTGAACGCGTGTCCCCTGCATTGGCAGGCGATTCTTAACCACTGTGCTACCAGGGGAGTCCTAAGGGGCTCTTTCATAGTGCAATGAACATCATTTCCTGGAGGTCACCAAGCAGACAGGTCATCTTTCTTGAGGTATGGTTAAATGCATGTGTGTGTGTGTGAGAGAGAGAGGAGATAAAGTCTGTTGGCCTCTAAGGTCCCTTCCAACTCCGATTCTGCGACTCATTACATTGTCCCAGTATCCCAGGCAGTCTTGCTGATGAGGACTTAAAGCAGAGAATTCCAAGCCTGGAGAAGATCAGATTTATTATTATTAACATTTTTAATCCAAGCTGAGCTACTTAGAGTGATGTGACTTTGGTCCACTTACACTGTCTCCTTGAGTTTCACTGAAACCCACAGATGCCCGTAAAAATAATTTATGTAGATAACATTAAATGGTAAGCTAAACATCTCCGGGCAAAAATTTTTAAAATATTGTCACATTGTACACCTTAAATATATACAATTTTTGTCAATTATACCTCAAGAAAGCTGAAAAAAATGTTACCATCCTCAGACCATCATGGAGGTCTGATTTGCCTTACATGCACAGATCTTATCCACCTGGCTCCCTGCCAACCCCACCCTAACCTCTCACCCCCAGAGTTCTTCAAAGGGAATTGCCCTTGGGAAGCTGGAAGTGAGAGGTTTGTTTGTGCCTATTGAGCTGGCTGCCTTCCACGTGGCTTTATCCAGAGATGGGCTGGAAGGCTGACAACTCTGAATGCAAATTGGAGATGTTGGGGTGCCCTGGGAGGTTCTGTCTGTCCCCTGGAAAATGTAACTCTTGCAGTGGTATATCAAGTCTGTGGAAATTATTTTAATATATTAAAAATGATTCTTAAGGGGCAGAGTCAAGATGGTGTACTAGGAGGACCCAGAATTCACGTCTCCTCACAATTAGGGCACCTAGCAGGCACCAGTGGGGGACCACGGACACCTAAGGGGATGGGAGGAACCCCCAGCGACCAGGTAGGATGTGGGGCATGGGGGGGAGTGAAGGGGGAGGAGAAGTGGAGGCGGGCTGAGGCTGGCGCCCCTGAGGGGTGGCTGGGGGAGGGGAAGGGATCCCACACCCAAAGGAGGAAATTGGGGAACCATTGGGAGGGCAGGGGATCAAAAGGGAGTGTGGCCAGGTTTCCCTTGCCCACTGGGGCCCCCAGGAACCTACTGAGATCCCGGGCCTGATCCTCTGCCCACTGAGGCCCTCTCCAGCCGTGCAGGTCCTGAGGGAGTGGGAGAGAGGGAAGGGGGAAGCAAAAGTAAAGGCCGGACCTCTGGGACAGCACCCCTGAGGGGCGACTGGGGTAGGGGAGGAGTTCCTACACCCAGCAGGACCCACCCAAGGTTAGGGGTCCAGCAGCGACCAGGGAGACCCTGGGGGAGATGGTGGGGGAGGGGCGCAAAGGAACAGAAGGGAACGGGACCAGCCTTTCCCTGTCCACTTCGGCACCGGGGAAGCCTATTGGGCTCTGGGGCCTAATCCTCTGCCCTCGGAGCTCCCTCCTGCCACATAGAGCCCAAGGCCCGCCCCTACACCCCACCTAGGGCCCTACCTCTATACTCGGAGACCCCCTGTGAGACCCCCTCCAACCTGCTGGGCCTAAAGCCCACCCACACACCCTGACTCAGGGCCCTACCTCCAAACTCCAGAACTCCACACTCCAGAGGCCCTCCTTTCCACCTGCTGCCTCTCTCTTTCTGCACAGGTCCTGAGCCTAGGCCCTGCCCCATGCCGCTGAAACGTCACTCCCTGCACCTGCCTAGGTCCCACCCCACCCTAAACCCTGCCCCTGCCTAAGTTTCACCCCTGCCTAAACTCCACCCCCATAGCCAAGGCGCTTTTTTTTTCTTTTCTTTTTTCCTCTTTTACATTGGGGTTCTGTTTTACCTTGTTGATTCACTGTTGATTCTTTTATATTTTTATTTTTCCTAATCTTTTATTTTTCTAATTTTACTTCATTCTTTATACTTTGTTAGTTATCTCTCCTTTTGGCTTGCTCCCCCCCACCTTTTTTTTTTCTTTTTTTTGTTGTGGTTTTATTTTACCTTGTTGCAGTTGTTTCGATTATAGTTTTATTTTCCTAATATATTTTTTATCTTTCTAATGTTATTTTGTTTTTTATTCTTTGATTTTGCACTGCTCCTTTTTTCTTTCTTTCTTTCTTTTTTTTTTTTTTACCATGCCACAAAGCTTGCGGGATCTTTGTCCCCTGGCTGGAAGTCGGGCCTGAGCTCCTGTGGTGGGAGCTCCGAGTCCAAACTGCTGGACTAACAGAGAACCTCAGACTCTAGGGGATATTAATCAGAGTGAGGCCTCCCAGAGGTCCTCATCTCAGCACCAAGACCCAGCTCTATCCAGCTGCCTGCAAACTCCAGTGCTGGACTTCTCAGGCCAGACAACCAGTAAGATAGGAATACAGCACCACACATCAAAAAAAAAAAAAAAAAGAAAGAAAGAAATAACAAAAAAATATGTTGCAGATGAAGTAGCAAGGTAAAAAGACCAGATCAATGAAGGCAAAATAGGCAACCTTCCTGAAAAAGAATTCAGAGTAATGATAGTAAATATGATCCAAAATCTCGGAAACAGCATGGAGAAAATACAAGAAACCTTTAACAAGGATCTAGAAGAACTAAAGAGCAAACAAACAGTGATGACCAACACAATTACTGAAATTAACAATACTCTAGAAGAAATCAATAGCAGAAGAAGAGATAAGTGAGCTGGAAAATAAAATGGTGGAAATAACGGCCAGGGAGCAGAATAAAGAAAAAAGAATGAAAAGAATTGAGGACAGTCTCAGAGACCTCTGGGATAACATTAAATGCACCAATATTTGAATTATAGAGGTCCCAGAAGAAGAAGAGAAAAAGAAAGGGTCTGAGAAAATATCTGAAGAGATTATAATAGAAAACTGCCCTAATAGGGGAAAGGAAATAGTCAATCAAGTCCAGGAAGCACAGAGAGTCCCATACAGGATAAACCCAAAGAGAAGTACACCGAGACACATAGTAACCAAACTATCAAAAATTAAATACAAAGAAAAACTATTAAAAGCAGCAAGGGAAAAGCAACAAATAACACACAAGGGAATCCCCATAAGGTTAATAGCTGATCTTTCAGCAGAAGCTCTGCAAGCCAGAAGGGAGTGGCAGGACATATTTAAAGTGATGAAAGGGAAAAACCTACAACCAAGATTATTCTACCCAGCAAGGTTCTCACTCAGATTCAATGGAGAAATTAAAACCTTTACAGACAAGCAAAAGTTAAGAGAATTCAGCACCACCAAACCAGCTTTACAACAAATGCTAAAGGAACTTCTCTAGGCAGGAAACACAAGATAAGGAAAAGACCTACAAAAACAAACCCCAAGCAACTAAGAAAATGGTAATAGAACATACATATCTATAATTACCTTGAATGTAAATGGATTAAACGCTCCAACCAAAAGGCACAGACTGGCTGAATGGATACAATAACAAGACCTGTATACATGCTGTCTACAAGAGACCCACTTCAGACCTAGGGACACATACAGACTGAAAGTGAGGGAATGGAAAAAGATATTCCATGCAAATGGAAATCAGAAGAAAGCAGGAGTAGCAGTTCTCATATCAGACAAAATAGACTTTAAAATAAAGATTATTACAAGAGACAAGGACACTACGTAATGATCAAGGGATCAATCCAAGAAGAAGATATAACAATTGTAAATATTTATGACCCAACATAGGAGCACCTCAGTACATAAGGCAAATGCTAACAGCCATAAAAGGGGAAATCAACAGTAACACAGTAATAGTAGGGAACTTTAACACCCCACTTTCACCAATGGACAGATCATCCAAAATGAAAATAAATAAGGAAACACAAGCTTTAAATGATATTTTAGACAAGATGGACTTAATTGATATTTATAGGACATTCCATCCAGAAACAACAGTATACACGTTCTTCTCAAGTGCTCATGGAACATTCTCCAGGATAGACCATATCTTGGGTTCACATATCAAACCTTGGTAAATTTTAGAAAATTGAAATCGTATCAAATATCTTTTCTGACTATAACACTATGAGACTAGATATCAATTACAGGAAAAAAACTAAAAAATACAAACACTAAACATTACGCTACTAAATAACCAAGAGATCACTGAAGAAATCAAAGAGAAAATGAAAAAATACCTAGAAACAAGGACAATGAAAACGCAATAACCCAAAACCTATGGAATGTAGCAAAAGCAGTTCTAAGAGGGAAGTTTATAGCAATACAATTCTACCTCAAGAAACAAGAAAAATCTCAAATAAACAACCTTACCTTACACCTAAAGCAATTAGAGAAAGAAGAACAAGAAAAACCCAAAGTTAGCAAAAGGAAAGAAATCATAAAGATCAGATCAGAAGAAAATGAAAAAGAAACGAAGGAAACAGTAGCAAAGATCAATAAAACTAAAAGCTGGTTCTTTGAGAAGATAAACAAAATTGATAAACCATTAGCCAGACTCATCAAGAAAAAAAGGGAGAAGACTCAAATCAATAGAATTAGAAATGAAAAAGGAGAAGTAACAACTGCCACTGCAGAAAAACAAAGGATCATTAGAGATTACTACAAGCAACTATATGCCAATAAAATGGATAACCTGGAAGAAATGAACAAATTCTTAGAAAAGCACAACCTTCCAAGACTGAACCAGGAAGAAATAGAAAATATAAACAGACCAATCACAGGCACTGAAATTGAGACTGTGATTAAAACTCTTCCAACAAACAAAAGCCCAGGACCAGATGGGTTCACAGGCGAATTCTATCAAACATTTAGAGAAGAGCTAACACCTATCCTTCTCAAACTCTTCCAAAATATAGCAGAGGGAGGAACGCTCCCAAACTCATTCTAGAAGGCCACCATCACCCTGATACCAAAACCAGACAAAGATGTCACAAAAAAAGAAAACTACAGGCCAATATCTCTGATGAATGTAGATGCAAAAATCCTCAACAAAATACTAGCAAACAGAATCCAACAGCACATTAAAAGGATCATACACCATGATCAAGTGGGGTTTATGCCAGGAATGCAAAGATTCTTCAATATATGCAAATAAATAATTGTGATACACCATATTAACAAATTGAAGTAGAAAAACCATATGATAATCTCAATAGATGCAGAAAAAGCTTTTGACAAAATTCAACACCCATTTATGATAACAACTCTCCAGAAAGTAGGCACAGAGGGAACTTACCTCAACATAATAAAGGCCGTATATGACAAACCCACAGCCAACATCATTCTCAATGGTGAAAAACTGAAACCATTTCCTCTAAGTTCAGGAACAAGACAAGGTTGCCCACTCTCACCACTGTTATTCAACATAGTTTTGGAAGTTTTAGCTACAGCAATCAGAGAAGAAAAAGAAATAAAAGACATCCAAATTGGAAAAGAAGAAGTAAAACTGTCACTGTTTGCAGATGACATGATACTATACATAGAGAATCCTAAAGATGCTACCAGAAAACTACTAGAGCTAATCAATGAATTTGGTAAAGTAGCAGGATACAAAATTAATGCACAGAAATCTCTTGCATTCCTATACACACAGATGATGAAAAATCTGAAAGAGAAATTAAGGAAACACTCCCATTTACCATTGCAACAAAAAGAATAAAATACCTAGGAATAAACCTACCTAAGGAGACAAAGACCTGTATGCAGAAAACTGTCAGACACTGATGAAAGATGATACAAACAGATGGAGAGATATACCGTGTTGTTGGATTGGAAGAATCAACATTGTGCAAATGACCATACTACCCAAAGTAATCTACAGATTCAGTGCAATTCCTATCAAACTACCAATGGCATTTTCCCCAAAACTAGAACAAAAAGTTGCACAGTTTGTATGGAAACACAAAAGACCCCAAATAGCCAAAGCAATCTTGAGAAAGAATAACAGAGCTGGAGGAATCAGGCTCCCTGACTTCAGACTATCCTACAGAGCTACAGTAATCAAGACAGTATGGTACTGGCACAAAAACAGAAATATACATCAATGGAACAGGATAGAAGGCCCAGAGATAAACCCACACATATGTGGCCACCTTATGTTTGATAAAGGAGGCAAGAATATACAATGGAGAAAAGACAGCCTCTTCAATAAGTGGTGCTGGGAGAACTGGACAGCTACATGTAAAAGAATGAAACTAGAATACTCCCTAACACCATACACAAAAATAAATGCAAAATGGATTAAAGACCTAAATGTAAGGCCAGACACTGTAAAACTCTTAGAGGAAAACATAGGCAGAACGCTCTATGACATAAATCACAGCAAGATTCTTTTTGACCCACCTCCTAGAGAAATGGAAATAAAAACAAAAATAAACAAATGGGAGCTAATGAAACTTAAAAGCTTTTGCACAGCAAAGGAAACCAGAAACAAGATGAAAAGACAGCTCTCAGAATGGGAGAAAATATTTGCAAATGAAACAACAGACAAAGGATTAATCTCCAAAATATACAGGCAGCTCATGAAGTTCAATATCAGAAAAACAAACAACCCAACCCAAAGATGGGCAGAAGACCTAAATCAGCATTTCTCCAAAGAAGATATACAGATTGCCAACAAACACATGAAAGGATGCTCAACATCCGTAATCATTAGAGAAATGCAAATCAAAACTACAGTGAGGTATCACCTCACACCAGTCAGAATGGCCATCATTAAAAAAATCTAGAAACAATAAATGCTGGAGAGGGTGTGGAGAAAAGGGAACCCTCTTGCACTGTTGGTGGGAATATAAATTGATACAGCCACTATGGAGAACAGTATGGAGGTTCCTTAAAAAACTAAAAATAGAACTACCATATGACCCAGCAATCCCACTACTGGGCATATACCCTGAGAAAACCATAATTCAAAAAGAGTCATGTACCACAGTGTTCATTGCAGCACTATTTACAGTAGCCAGGACATGGAAGCAACCTAAGTGTCCATCGACAGATGATTGGATAAAGAAGATGTGGCACATATATACAATGGAGTATTACTCAGCCATAAAAAGAAATGAAATTGAACTATTTGTAGTGAGGTGGATGGACCTAGAATCTGTCATACAGGGTGAAGTAAGTCAGAAAGTGAAAAATAATGTATGCTAACACATATATATGGAATCTAAAAAAAACCCCATGGTTCTGATTACCTAGGGGCAGGATAGGAATAAAGACACAGACGTAGAGAATGGACTTTAGGACGCAGGGAGGGGGAAGGGTAAGCTGGTACAAAGTGAGGGAGTAACATTGACATATATACACTACTAAATGTAAAATAGATAGCTAGTGGGAAGCCACCACATAGCAAGGGAGATCAGCTCGGTGCTTTGCGACCACCTAGAGGGGTGGGATAAAGAGGCTGGGAAGGAGACGCAAGAGGGAGGGGATATGGGGATATGCGTATGCATATACCTGATTCACTTGTTATACAGCAGAAACTAACACAACATTGTAAAGCAATTATGCTCCAATAAAGATGTTTTTAAAAATGATTTAAAATTATTAAAACCCCTGCCTCTCTGGCATTTACATTCTAGTGTTTTATAGAATCTGAAATACCCTCAGTATAAGCCTTGTAAGTCACGATGTCTGAGGTTTCTTCACCATCTTAGCATGGAACACAGGTGTCATCCAGCTTCATAGCCCACTCTGCTGTTTGTTCTCACTTCTGGGACAGACTTTCAGAACTGACCAGTTGAAGCTACATTTTGGTTCATTTCTGGGAAAAACACACTGAGGTCTCATCATAGTTCTAAAAAGGTCCTTCAGAATTGCTCTCTTGAACAAAACCGCTTCTCCACATTTCCCCAATCCTGGCACAAACCTGGTATATCTGAAGGTGAGGAATTTGCCCTGGAGCCAGGAATAGAGTTACAGGGCAGTAAATTTTATTTTTCAATTCAGCTAAAATGCACACTTGCATAGAATTTCTGTTATAGCTAACCTTTAAAAAAATCACATTTAAAAGAAAAATGCTAACTCTGATACAAATTAATTAGCAGTGCTGTCTTCATATTCAAGATAAAATTGAATTCAATAAATCGAATTCAATATCTAACAGTGGGAATGTTATGTGTATTATTCTTGGATGAGGCGTGGATATGATTAATGTCTATCCTGGAACAGGGAGATAGAAACAATGAAAAGTCAGTTTCAGTTTCTGGGACAAAATGAAATATCTGTGTGTTGATTTAAAAAGAAAGTTATCCTGTATCACTTAGTTTAATTAAGAATGTGTTTCTCCTGTGACTGTTTGTTACTGCAGCTGGCAGTATTGCCCTGGGGAATACATTCCCAAGCCCATAATGGGAACCTCTGAGGATTTTCGTGGCAGTGTGATGTGGAGGTGGGCTTGGAGCCAACCTGGGTGTCCATCTCCCTGGAAATGGTGAAGTGAGCTGTGGTTGCTCACATGGTAGAATCCTGTGTAGCAGCTAGAAGCTCTGGACTTATGGACATAGAAGTGTAAACAGATCTTCAAAACATTACTAGCAAGTGAACAAAGTAAGAGGCAGGATGAAATCTAGCTTACGTGAATTCAAAGTACCTAAACTTATAATAATACTTCATATTTTATAGGAGTCCATATAGGGACCAATATGGTTGCCTTAGAGGGTGGGCGCAGGAGAATGAGAGAGAGAGAGAAATGGGGGTAAAAGTGAATAAAGAGTAAAATGAAGAAAGGCTGGGTTGACCATTGGCTGTATATCAGACATTTTCCCCCAAATAAATAAGTAAATAAATGAGTACAGTTATCTTAAGAGTAAACAAGTACTTACACTTTTGATTTATTCAGTGATCCTAAGAATGGACTTGATAAACTAATTTAGGCATTAAAGTTTGGTGCTAGTGCATACGATACGGAAGTTATCCTTGTATAAGTAGTCTTTTATTCAAGATTTATTTATTTATTTTTTTCTGTACGCAGGCCTCACACTGTTGTGGCCTCTCCCGTTGCGGAGCACAGGCTCCGGACGCGCAGGCTCAGCGGCCATGGCTCATGGGCCCAGCCGCTCCGCGGCATGTGGGATCTTCCCGGACCGGGTCACGAACCCGTGTCCCCTGCATCGGCAGGCGGACTCTCAACCACTGCGCCACCAGGGAAGCCCTATTCAAGATTTTAAACTCAAGGTTATTTAATTTGATGCATAAAAAAATCACCCTTCTCTGGAGTGAGTACTAAGATTCTCCCAGATACTTGTAAATCCACTTTTAAAAAGAGACTTTACTTTTTAGGTTAGGTCTTTAGGTTCACAGCAAAATTGAGCAGAAGATGCAGAGATTTCCCACATACGCCCTGCCCACACATGCATCGCCTCCCCGGCTCTCAGCATCTCCCACCAGAGCAGTACATTTGTTACGATTGATGAACCTACACTGACACATCATTATTACCCGAAGTCCATGGTTTACATAAGTGTTCACTCTTGGCGCACATTCTATGGTTTTGGACAAATGTGTAATGACATGTATCCTACATTATTGCACCATACAGAATACTTTTCTGCCCTAAAAATCCTCTGTGACCAGCCAGCCTATTCATCCCTTCTCACCCCCAATCACTGATCTTTTTTACTGTCTCCATAGTTTTGCCTTTTCCAGAATGTCATATAGCTGGAATCATTTAATAAGTAACCAGATTGGATTCCTTCACTTGGTAATATACGTTTAAGGTTCCTCTGTGTCTTTGCATGGCTTGATAACTTATAATTCAGTTTTTAAAAAGAATATTTGATCTCAGCATCTTCAAAGTATGATTTTTCTCTGTATTTCATATACTGCTTATAACAATACAAAATTTGAGAAATAAGCTACTTGCTCAACCAGTGAAAACAGAGAAATAGTTGCTTACCTTTATAGAGCCAGTTAACTCTTATTCCTTCTTGAGAGAAACGAACATGTCACAGAAGAAATATGATAATTGCATTTGTGGGCCTGGCTGCTTTAGTGGGGAATAGGAATGGCTTCTTTGCCCGTGCAAATTGCATAACTGCATGTTTGTAGTCTACCGACAGTGTCGCATCTGTGCTGTGGCCTTTTTTATCAACGGCGCTTTATCAGTCTGGCCATTATGGAGTACTGTTTGTAATCAAGTTTTTTTTTTTTTTTTAACTTTAGCCTTTTCTTTTCAGTACAGTTTGGTTTTGTTTTTGTTCTTGTTGTTTTTGGCTGCACCGTGCGGCACCTGGGATCTTAGTTCCCCCACCAGGGATTGAACCCTTGCCCCCTGCAGTGGAAGTGCGGAGTCCTAACCACTAGACTGCCAGGAAATTCCCATTTCAGTACAGCTTAAACAATGCATTTACAAATATGCTATATAGCAAGTGTGTTTTGTACCAGACAAGCCTGTAGTCGAAGCCACATGTTACATCTTATGTGTCATTTCTTTTTTCTTAGGTTTTGGCAGCCCTTAGGCCACCTCTTTGCAACTTTTAAAAGGTGCCCATTCCTCAAGGAAACCTGAGTAAGTGCGTATGAACAACCTGAGCTGCTCTAGAAGAGCTTTCCAGATCCCAGCTGGCAGCAGCCTCGGCCCCGTACTCGCTCTCCCGCTCACGCGCTCCCAAGGCGCCCTGCGTTGGCTTCTCAAACACTCCGTGTTCCTCTGCCCAGGACCATTCAGAGTCAGACGGGGGCAGTGGGGCAGGAGGGGACGAAGCGTGGCAGTGTCAGGCAGTAAGTAGGGAGTGGGCCAGTGAGGGAAGCGAGCTCAGGGGCCCCAGGTGTGGCCAGAACAAGGCGACAGTGTGCACAGCCATGGTTGCAGTGTGGGTTTATTATAGGGTTTTCTAGAAGGGGGCTTCCTGCTACCCCAGGACTTACATGAGAGCCCTGAAGTCCTGCATTCTCCACCCCTGGCCACTCCCAGCCCTCACGCAGGTAAGTCTGGACGGAATGGTGTTTTTGTGCCGTGCACAGGATGTGTGTGACCCTGGGGCTGGCATCTGGCACCTCTAGTCGTCCCGTCTTCCAAGGCAGCATCTCCACCCTCCTGACCTGTTATTGAATAGGTAGTGTGTGGTGTGGGAGAGGAGAGCCATCCCGGGCCATGGGGAGGTGCAGGAAGACGGCCTGGGTCTCTGGTCCCCAAGTGTGACTCACTCACTCACTCCACATGACCACAGCTTCAAGCTCCATGGGAAACCATCCTGCCTATCTGTTCATGTTCAATCACTTCATGTCTGTGGTCCAGACATTGCAAACCCTGGGCACAAGACTCCCCTTGGTTTCAAGTTGAAACTGCTCTTTTTTCAAAAAACCATACTCCTTGTATTAGTTTGCTATGGTTGCTCTGATAAAATACCACAAACTGGGTGGCTAAGACCAATAGAAATGTCCTGTCTCACTGTTCTGGAGGCTGGAAGCCTGAGATCAAGGTGTCGGCGGGGTTGGTTCCCTCTGAGGGCCATGGGGAGCATCTGTTCCAGGCCTCTCCCCATCCCCCCAACTTCTGGTGGTTGCTGACGACCTTTGGGCCTTGGCCTGTGGGCATCATCCTGATCTCTACCTTCATCACACGTTGTCCTCCGTGTGTGTGTGTGTGTGTGTGTGTGTGTGCGCCAAAAAATCTTTCTTATATAAGGACAGATCAGATTAAAGGCCCAATAGAGGTCTGTTCCAGGGTAACCTCATCTTAATTAATTATAATTGCAATGACCCTATTTCCAACTAAGGTCACATTCTGAGGTACTGGGGGTTAGAATTCCAACATATGAATTTTGGGGGTCACGCAACTCAGCCTAACACTCCCTCTCAATAGCTTCTCTCATTTTGACCTGGTAACAGGAATCTCCGAGGTAAAAAGATCTCCTGCAGGGTACAAAGCACAGGACAAATGTTTCAACAAAGAGTTCAACAAATAGTCACTGTGGAAATAAACAAGACCACCCAACTGAAAACAAGCAAACGCTATTTATTCGGGGAGTCGGCCACCATCATTTACAGTTGGCAGAGACTCGAAGGTAGGCAGTGGGGTGGGAGAGCTTGATGGTGAAAGGAGGAAGACTTCAGGTCTTCAGGTGTGCCCCGTCGGAGGCTGTTGGCATGGGATGGCTGTAGATGGGCTAAGTAGGAGCAGGGCATCCTATGTGATTGGTCAGGGGTACTTATTTGGCTTTCTGTGGTTGGTCCCAAGTTGGAAGTTGGGGCAAGAATTGATTAATGAGGGCTTCCCTGGTGGCACAGTGGTTGAGAGTCCGCCTGCCCATGCAGGGAACTCGGGTTTGTGCCCCGGTCCGGGAAGATCCCACATGCCGTGGAGCGGCTGTGTCCGTGAGCCATGGCCGCTGAGCCTGTGCTCCGCAACAGGAGAGGCCACAAAAAAAAAAAAAGAATTGATGCATTAATTAAACTGTCTGAAGCTGTCCATTATTAACCAAATCCTGGCTGTCTGGGCTGATTGCTATGGAGGTTGTCTGACTTCCTGGACTAGTTGCTGAGGGTAGTGGGTTGGCTTCTTGGACTGGTTGCTGCAGACTCTCGGTTAAAGTTCTATTTTTATATGTGGTCTGGCCCTTGTCCATTTGTATATTTAGTCTCTTATCACGGAATCAACTTTCGGGGTAGGTCTGCCAGATACTTGTTTCCACAAGTAACTTAATTATGTATACTTATGGACTTATGAAAACAATAATTTAAATGTTTCCCAACCTTGAAACCTCAAATTTTCCCAAGAGCCTCTTTCTTTGTCCTCACAGCTCTTCTGCTTCACTGTGGTTGTTTGCACAGGCCACATTCGTGGGTCTCCTCTGATTCACTAACTCATCAGATGTTTATGGAGTTTTTGCTTCACACTGGTTAGGCAGAAGGAATCAGAGGTGAAAGACACAGTCTCTGCCTTCAGAGAGACCAGTGGGAAAGGCAAGCATGTAGGTACTATAGTCCAAAGTGCTCAGTTGTCAAAGATAAACAAAGCTGGACACTAAGGTGGTGAGGACAGATCTGAATAAGAACTATAACTATTGCCATAGATAAGAGAGTCCACTATGACCTGAACTCAACTGTACAGAGGTGGCTGGGCATTTTACAGGGAGGATGAGGGAGAAGGGAGAGGTGAGGGGGGCTCAGGAGAGTCAGGGAATTGAGAAATTACAGAGTTGGTCAGTGTAAATGCGGATCAGGCCAGCTCTACCTGCTACCTGAAGACCCTGAAGCTAGGATTCTGTCCTCCCACAGAGACCGGGGGACAGAGGGCCTATCCTGCTCGATGAATAAATTTTAAAGGAACAGGTTTCAGGTCCTGAGTTGTAGGAGATATGGATGGATGGATGGATAGGTAGATAGATGGAGAGAGAGGTATCTCGAAGGGACAGTGGAAGGACTCACAACTAAGCCCTTTTTAGTAAATGTTCTAAGAAAATATGCTCAGGGGCCTATTGTCAGGCATTGATTAGAACACACAGCAAATTCTTTTGGCAGCCTTGAGAAAAGAGAGGCTAGGGTCATCCTAGGGATGCAGCCTTGAGCTGTTAGAAAATATGTTAGTGTTGATTCAAGCCTTTAACGGGGGGGATGAAATCATTTGTGTTGAGTCTGTGGTTTTTATAGGCTAGGTTGAGGTCTAGTTGACAAGAAGGCACAAAGGAGTTTGGTCAAGGAGAGAGTCTTCGTGTGTTTTTTTAAAAAAATTGAAGTGTAGTTGATTTACAATATTGTGTTAAAGACATACAGCAAAGTGATTCTGATATATATATATATATATATATATATATATATATATTCTTTTTAAAAATTCTTTTCCATTATATGCTCTTATAAGATACTGAATATAATTCCCTGTGCTATACAGTAGGTCTTTGTTGTTTATCTATTTTATACATAGTAGTGTGTATCTGTTCATCCCAAACTCCTAATTTATCCCTCCTCCCCCTTCCCGTTTTAGTAATCATAAGTTTGTTTTCTATGTGAGTCTGTTTCTGTTTTGTAAATAAGTTCATTTGTATTATTTTTTAGAGTCTACATATAAGTAATATTATATGATATTTGTCTTTCTCTTTCTGACTTACTTCACTTAGTATGATAATCTCTAGGTCCATCTATGTTGCTGCAGTGGCATTATTTCATTCTTTTTTATGGCTGAGTAGTATTCCATTGTATATATGTACCGCATCTTCTTTATCCAGTCATCTGTCGATGGACATTTAGGTTGAATCCATGTCTTGGCTATTGTAAATAGTGGTGCTATGAACATTGGGGTGCAAGTATCTTTTCACAGTATGTTTTTCTGCAGATATATGCCCAGGAGTGGGATTGCTGGATCATATGGTAGCTCTATTTTTAGTTTTTATAAGGAACCTCCATACTGTTCTCCATAGTGGCTGTACCAATTTACATTCCCACCAACAGTGTAGGAGGGTTTCTTTTTTCTCCACTCCCTTAAGGAGAGAGTCTTTTTCACAGTGCTGCCCTGGAGGTGAGCACAGGCCATTGAGGTAGGGTGTGCATGCGTGCGGGCTTGCACGTGTGTGTGTGTGTCCATCCAGGGAGGAGGGATAATTTGACTTGGAGGACCAATCCCAGTAAACCAAATGAATTCAATCAGGAGAGGGAGATGGGAGGGAAGAGCAAGGGCAGGTCCAGTTTTACGACCTAAAACATATGCAATTAGAGTTCCTGCTTTAAAAAAAACAAAAACAAAAACATACAAAATTCGGAATACAAAATTAGGTAGAGGACCTTGGGGTGGGGGGCATGCAAGAAAGGGGACCAGAAATTTTAGCTTCTCTTGGTTCATGGCAGATCTGCCTCTTGGGAAGCGTATGTTCCAGGCTGTGTAAACAGCAAGAACGAAGGTTTGGAGGATAGTGAGAGAGCTGAAATAATTCAGAACTGGGTGTGTGAGAAGAATATAGAACAGATAAAGCTAGTGAGGGGCTTATGGGTCAGGTAAGAGTATGGAGTTTCCTCTGTCAAATGTGAGGAGTCACTGGAGGATTTTAGGCAGGGAAGAGTGACTCGATCCCTTATTTATGGATTAGAAAGATCACTCTGGAAGGAAGTGTGGAAGATGGGCTGAGCCAGGCAAGGCTGGTTGTAGACATCAGGTAGAGGTTGTCTACAAGGCACTCCTCCCACACAGTGATGAAGACCCATGGAATGTCACTGTATGTGTATGTGACTTCAAAACAGAAGCCAGGCCTCCAACAGAAAGAAATGTTCTTCATCAAAAAAATTTCTAGGGCTTCCCTGGTGGTGCAGTGGTTGGGAGTCCGCCTGCCGATGCAGGGGACACGAGTTCATGCCCCGGTCCGGGAAGATCCCACATGCCACGGAGCGGCTGGGCCCGTGAGCCATGGCCGCTGAGCCTGCGCGTCCGGAGCCTGTGCTCCACAACGGGAGAGGCCGCAACAGTGAGAGGCCCGCGTACCGCAAAAAAAAAAAAAACTCTAGATTGTTCTTTCTCTAAGTTTAAAAATATGCCTACATGTATTTTTGTGGAAAAGAGGCCCAAGTTACCCTAAGACTTGTTTTTAATTAATTTTACATGGCATAACGTTTCTATACATAAAAGAAAATTATATACTTGGTTTATTTGTCCTTGGGTGTCATGCATCTAAAAATGAATAGATTTAAAGATGATGATTTTAAAAGCTAGATAATTGTGTCACACCTTAATGTTTAAATATTCTATTTCTGTGTAGGGCATTTTGAGATATTTAGAAATGCCCCAAACTGGATGTGCCCTGTGTCACACAGTCTGTAATGGTGCCGAGGACAGCCTTGGTTACTGAGGGCAAAGTTTTTAAATGAAAAGTACATCTACTGTTAGGCAGGTCCTGCTGCCTTATCCCAGGAAGCTCTTAGCTGGATGTTGATCCTCAGTTTTCCCCCTCAGGTTTTCCTTTTTAATTTACTGACACATCTTTGCTTTGCTAGAATAAAGAGATTCCATGTTGAGGGTGGATCTGAGAGACAGAATCTGGGTAACATAACCGTCAAATTATATAACCATCTTTCTTTCCAGTCTCAAAGAAAAAAGTGATTGTTTGGATTTGATCTATCCTTCCTATTGTGAAAGAAAAGCAATTCACAAAATGCCTAAATTTTATTGTGACAGTGGCAGCAACTACACACAATTCATTTCAGTGTAGTCAGAGAATCTACACGTTGTCCCAGGTGCCAACTGGTGCTCTGACTGTGCGTTCCTTAAGGCAGCAAATGCAGTCTTGCCACAGAGGTCCACAAACGTGTAAAACAGATTAGAGCCCTGCTGCTCTGGTTGCAAGGAAGGGCCTCATGCACACCCACTTTCATGAAGCACCTTGAATAGCTCCCTGAGCTTTTGGAACCTAGTTTGCAACCGTGTATTCGGTCCAGTTCTTACATTTTCCACTTAGAAAATTGAAGCTCACCAAGGCAACATGAGTCAATTCTATTATTCACATTCGTTAGAAATAAATCTTAATTTCCTTTCTTTCTTTCTTTTTTGCTTTTGTGAGCCCGTGCTCTTATCACTATTGCCCACTGATTTATTTCAAAAATGTTCACAGATATTAAATCCAAGTGAGCTCCACACTGAATCTTTTCATCTCGAAGGAATTAAACCATTCATGTATTGTGGAAACTCTTTCTTTCAATTTCTAAAAAAGTGGAACACACATCCACGTGTATGTCCATGACATCGCTCGGGGCTTACATAGACACTTGTGTCTACATGATTAACCCTTAGGAACAATAAATCCATCCCGTTTCACTGATTAAACAACTGAGATTCTGAAACCATCTGGCTCTTCAGAAGATAGCAAAATGTGCCAGGCGATCCTTTAGTTCTCATTGGCAGGGAAATTTATTCAGACTTTCTGAAAGAGCAATCGGTCGGCTTTGGGTCATTTGCCACCTCTAGAAAATGTTTCTTCCTATTTCAGAGGCCTCTGACTTTTCTTTTTTTTCTGTATTATGATTATTTAGAGTTTATCCATTCGAAACACATATTTGCTCTCAAAGGGCAGACATGTTTTCATAAAGAAAGAGTCACTGTCCTTTCTTCCTTCTCATGAACCCACCCTCCTTTCCTCCTGACTCCCACTGGAAGAGTGCACAGTGATGGGGGACACCCTGGTCCTGAGGGATTCCCTGAGCCAGCAGGAACTAAGTAGAGGTCAGTTGTGTCAACCGTCTATAGAAAAACAGTGGTTCTGAATGCAGAGCGATGATCTTAAATTCATCTAGGGCAAGAACTTATTCATTGGCTCATTCACCCGTTCACTGGAAAACATTATGCCCCAGAGTGTGAAGAGGCCCATTCACAATGGCTGTGCTCAGGGCAGCACGGAAATGCCCTAAGACCACCAGCTTCTGGTCTCCCAAAGACGAGCAGAGAAGGCTGCCGGCAGAGCAAGCATTAGAGCTGGACTTGGAGGAACGGCCTTCCTTCTGGAGGTGGAGGTGGAAGTAGCCACCCTAGAAGAAGGAATGACAGCAGAGAAGTGGAAGACATTGGGATGAGGGGAGTGACAAGCTGGGGGTGCAGATCCTGAAGCAGTGAGAATGAAATGAAATATTCCTGACATGATGGTCAGACGGTGTAGTGAAGACCAGGACTAGGGTGCCGGCAGGGAGAATGGCTAGGACAGCCATGGGAGATGCATCACAGAAAGAACAAGAGCCGGAGAAGCATCGGACGTGGGCGTGAGGAAGCTGGGGTGTCCAAGGTGAATTTCACATTTTGAAACGACAGTGACGCCCTTGACTGAAGTATGGGACAAAGGACAACACCTTGTTTTTGGTGAGAAGGTTCTGAGTTCTGTTTTGAATGTGTTGACTAAAAGACTGAAGCTTATGTTTCTCGTGTACCACACCCTTGGAAGCCAGAAGAAGGCGATGGTTAAACCACAAGCAATTTTCATGGGGGCCATCTTGAGAAAGGAGGTGATCAGGGAGATATCAGATTATAAAGGGCCCAAGTGCTTTTTGAAATTAGGTGTGACGGCAGCAGCACTGATCTTGTCTTCCTTGGACCCCCATTTCCTCCTTCTTTCCCTTTTAAAATTAACTGAAGTTTAAGGGTGAAAAGACTTTGGGAATTCCTTGGAGGTCCAGTGGTTAGGACTCCGAATTTCACTGCCAAGGGCCTGAGTTTGGTCCTTCGTTGGGGAGCTAAGATCCCACAAGCCGCACTGCACGGCCAAAACAAAAACAGAAACAAAAGCAAAAACAAACAAAAAAGGATTAAAAGACTTTAAAGTAATGGAAATCACATTAGCGCTATCCCTGCCTGCTATTACCTACAACTTGGTGGTGATTGACATTCTTGGGACAGAGATTCTAAGTCTCATGCTTGCAAGTCCTTGGGCTCATCTGGAGTCAGCTTCATCAGTTTGTCCACACAGAGCAGGATGAGGGTGAGAAACAAGAGACTCCAACCAACGGCAGCCGCGATCCAGCCGTATTCATCCACTCCGGTGTGGCAACACCGGGCTGCTTGTGGGCAGAAGTCGACATCTGGTGGGAAGAGAGAGCGGGAATGACAGCGTCACACCAGCCTCCCCTCCCCCGAGCTCTTCTCTAATATTCATAACATTGAGACCAGTAATAATAGAAGAGCCACCATTTACTAAAGTACGCCGTGTACTAGGCTAAGTGCTCTATACACATTACCTTATTTATTCCTCACAGAGTGATAGGCACAGTTATTCCTGCTGTTTGACATGAAGAAACTGAGGCTGTCACCTGCGCAAGGTCACGAGATGGCAGAACTAGAATTCAAACCCAAGCCTGTAGGAGTCCAAAGTCATGTTCATAACCTCTACATGTTATTGCCTATTACCCTCCTTTGTAAGTGCCCAGAAGTAAACACATCTGGTCATCCAATGAAGGCAGAATCAAGGAGGCAAACTTCGAATAAGGCAAACTTCCTGTTAATTAGACGCGCATAGCAGTGGTTGCTTTATGAAGCAGTAGGCTCCTTGCCACTGGAAGTCTTCAAATAGAGGATGAACACAAATATGCAAAGGGTACCAAAATGAAGCTCCTGCCTTGGGCATAAGTTGGACTGGCTGATGTCTAGGGTCTTTCCACTTCCAAATTTCTATAAACATTTGCAGTCAGCGGGGTTTCGACTGCTGTCCTGGGGATGGGCCATTAAAGCCACCTGCACCAAAGAGTGTGAGCTTAGATGGGGACCAAGCCCAAGAGAGCTTTTTAGCCGTGCTCTGCAGACAGTTCTGGGGCTGTGAGCAAACCACACCGGTGCACAGGAGGGCCAGGAAGGCGCTCAGCCACCCGATGCCAACGGGCAGAAAGCAAGGAGGCTTAAGTGTCCCTCCCCGCTCCAGGGTGAGCCCTGGGGTTAGGGAGGTTGCCAGGAGAGGCTTACTGGGGCACTGCTCCAGGGTCTCAAGGCCTGGATGGTGGACAGTCAAGGTTGAGTTGCTGCTGCCGCTGGCTTCTGGAAGAAAAGACAGAAGATAGTCTCAGGCACTAGGAGAAGCCATTCTCAGGCATAGAGTTTGCAATCTTTTTTCGAATCAGTAGTGAGTATTATGAAAGTGTTATAGAAGTTCCAGTAGAGGTACATTGAAATTTCATGCAACAAAGCTAACCCTCTGTCGTAGCCTGCACTGTGTCCCTCAGGTTCGTAGGTTGGAGTCCTAACCCATTTTATGGAAATAGGGCTTTAAAAAGGCAATTAAGGTTAAATGGTTAAATGAATCCAATATGACTGGTGTCCTTGTAAGAAGGGGAAGAGACACCAGGTATGTGAACTCATAGAGCAAAGACCACATGAGGACCCAGCACAGAGGGGACCATCTATAAGCCAAGGAGAGGGGCCTCAGGAGAAAACAAACCCGGTGATACCCGGAGCCGCCAGAACGGTGAGAAAAGAAGCTTCTGTTGTTTCAGCCACCCAGGCTGTGGTATTTTGTTGGCTAGCAAACTCACACACTCCCCTTTTCCTATCACTCCCGAGTCCCATTCAGAGATGCTGTATCTTCATATCTCATGTCCCTTCCGTCACCAGGGGCCTCTAAACACTTTCTTTTAGCTGCTTTCCATGCAGATAGGTACATCTATAAACTTTTTTTCTAGTATAAACACAATCACTTAAAAATCTGGAATGTCTTTTCGTAACTAGCTTCAATTTCCTTCAAAAACTTGAACTAGTAAACATTGAATTCTGACCTTGATTCTTTATTTATGATGATTATGATGTTATTACTCAGAGAGAGGGTTTAATAAAAAATTAATTAAACACGCTACAAGCAAGTTGAGAGGTTTCTAGAACATGCAGCACTTAGAATTGTCCCTTGATTAATAAGCAAGGAGCACAGTGATAAAAAGCACTTTAGCAGATATATCAGAGTTTGGGGGGTGGGGAGGGGTTATGGAGAGGAACATAAGGATCCCCAAGGGAGAAAACCATGGCCCACGTTCCCTCTCATCCCTGAGGATAAGAAGGTAGATGATTGGACTTCCCTGGTGGTCCAGTGGTTAAGACTCTGCCTTCCAATGCAGGGGGTGCGGGTTTGATCCCTGGTCAGGGAACTAAGATCCCACATGCCATGGGGTGTGGCCAAAAATTAAAAACAAAAGCAAAAAACAGAAGGTAGATGGTCTCGGTCTCTGTTCAACACGGTGACCACTAACCATTGTGGCTGTTTAAGTTTACTAAAATTAAATGAAAAATGCAGCTACTTGGTCATATCAGCCACACGCCAAGTGCTCAATCACCACATGTGACTAGTGGCCATCATATTGGAAGCACAGCATAGATAACGGAACATTTCCATCATCAAAGGAGTTCTGTTATGGGCTTCCCTGCTGGCGCAGTGGTTGGGAGTCCGCCTGCCGATGCAGGGGACATGGGTTCGTGACCCGGTCTGGGAAGATCCCACATGCTGCGGAGCGACTGGGCCCGTGAGCCATGGCCACTGAGCCTGCGCGTCCGGAGCCTGTGCTCCGCAACGGGAGAGGCCACAACAGTGAGAGGCCCGCGTACCGCAAAAAGAAAAAAAAAAGTTCTGTTAGACAATGCTGATCTAGGTAGAGCAAAACCAAGAGACCATTTAAAAGAATCTTTCTGGAAATTATGTTGTTGTTCAATCTACTTCTTTGGGAATGAAAAAAAAAAAGTTTGGAACTCTCCAGGCCCCACTGACTCTAGGTTAACATGTCCTTCAAAATTGCTTGTTGTCACATAGCAGGACGAGTCAGGAGGAAACTTCTGATTTAGCCAAAGCCATGAAATTGCTGCTCAGACTAATTTTATGCCACACACCCCCGGCCACTGCAATGTCCTGCTTAAGTATAGTAATTACCTTGATGCAATCTGATGGTTACTGTAAATAATTTACAGCTAAATGCCTTAGAGCTTGGTCTTTATTTGCTTTGGAAAAATTGATTCCTCAATGTTTTAATTTCCCTTGTTACCCAAATAACTTCCTTGACCCTGACTTTCATCTCCCCTCTACCCTAGAATGGAAGTGGTCCCAGTCTAGAGCTAGTGAATGGAAAAAAACCTAGTTAATGGAATACTAATATTAGGTTCAACCATATGAAATTGGCATTTCTGTAGGTCAAAAATTATTCAGTATCAGAAATTTTATATGGTCCAAACTAAATACCCTGTTACAAATTCTTAAGAATTTAAATATCCCCACCTCCCTCATAAGCAAAGCCAGCCAGGGACTGGTCCCACTTGGAGTCACTTCCAAAGTAAAGGCTGCTGGCAAGACCCAACCATTCAGTGCAGTTAAATTTGTCAAGTGTTTGAGGCCCTCTCTTAAGCATGGCCAGGTAAACAGAAACCACTCTTATCTGGGGAGGGGTGATTTGGAAAATAAAAGGAATGTGTTAACATTCATTGAGGGTTTACCATGTGCTATTTTATTAGAAGTTGTTTACATTCAGTAACCTATTTCATCTTTACAACAAACCTATATATAAGCACTATGATTATCTCCATGTTAGAAATGAGGAAACTGGAGCACAGAGAGGGTAAGTAATTTGCTCAAGGTCACACAGCTAGTAAGTTGTGGAAGCCAGAGTTGAGTTGAGGCTCAGTGATTTGAGAGCCCACACTCTGAACCTCCATAGGGGAGACCATGAGGATGGGAGAGAGAGATACAGCCTGGAGGGGGGATGGCGAGGATTGGTTTCAAGAGAGGGAGAATCTGTCTGTCAGAGAGGAGGGCAGACTGTTCTGAGGAGCAAGATCAAAGCCAGAGGCAGAAACCAGGAGCATGAGAATGTGACCGAGGTCCCTGACGTGCAGAGCCCAGCCTGGGAGAGCAAGCCAGGGGAGGCCACCTAACATCCCCCTTCAGCCTCCACAAGAAAATCGGGACGTGACCCAACATCTCCTGAGCCGGGCAAGGTGGGAGAAGGTTAAACAGCGTACGACAGCTTTGTGTGTTGAGGTTTTGTGAAAGTTGCAAAGGGCGCACAGGGTCAAGGGAGGGACAGAGGTCCTTAGGTGAGAGGAGGGCACGCAAAAGCAGGATGACAGCCACAAAATATGGGTTTGCAACACAATTATGCTGACAAGGAGCCGTTGAGAAACAGCAACCCAAAGATATCATTTTAGGCCAGTTTGGTCCCCTGATGGGAGAGCCTTTGTGGCAAAGGCCAGCAGAGCTGGCTGCTCCCATACTGGCTGACGCTGGTCTTAAGGTAACTCCCATCCCACCCTACCCTCTCTTGCCTAATCCTTCAGATGAGAAAGTCCTGTTTCCTCTTTCCTTTGTGCGGGACCAACCCTAGCCAAGGAATCCTTCTCCCACCTCCTTCTTTCCCCCCTCCCCTCCCTTCCTCTTCCCAGCGTGGCGAGAATAAAGCTCACAGTTCTACCTGCCAAGCAAGCCGGGTGGAAAGAGGCAAAGGCCAGGCTGAGGACCAGGGCGGCCCAGGGCGCAGAGTTGAGGTGCTTCATGCTGAGGAGGGAGGCTTCTGTGATCACGGTCCCCGCAGAGGCGAGCTGAGGGCCGCCTGCCATGCGTCCTGTGTGTGGCCCGTCTGGCAGGAACTTGAAAACAACGCTGGCAGAGGTGAATTTCTGCTCTGTGTTTGGGGGAAAGAGAGGGGGTGGAGCAAAGGGAACTCGGGCTGTCACACCTGGCTCTCACCTCTCCAGGAGGGAAGCCGAGCTACGTTGGCTGGGGGAGGAATGGACGGTGACTCAGTTGGTTCTTCCTTAGCTCACATTTTGTCCCTGCTGAGAAAAAAGAGGACAGGGCAGGAGATCTGTGTCGTGCTGGTTCCTTGAAGATGAGTTTACTGCCTCTCCACCTTCAGGCATAGTCATCCTATCCAGTATTTACCGAGCACCTACTGCGTGCACTACCCTCTGCTCAAGTCTGGAAATACCTGCCCTCCAAGTGCTTTATTACAAACACACATCATTAAAGCACAGAGCAGTGTTTCAGGAGTGAAGGACAAAGCACTTTGCTTCTCAGCAGTAAGAGGCCTCACCTCCTGATGGCTGCTTCATGAGGAACATGGCATTTGGGTTGGGCCTTGAAAGATGGATAGGGCTTTGACAGGCAAAGAGGAGAAAAAGGCATCGTATGCAGGAGGGACAGGTGAGCAAAGGCCCGGAGGTAAGAGGTGCTCAGAAATGCACTGTGACCAAGAGGCTGAGCATCCGATGTGCCGGGCTGGGCGTGGAGGGTTTGAAACAGTCAGGAGGCCAGAGGGAGGCTTTGTGAAGATTTTGAATTGAGTAGTAACTTGATTGAAGCTCTGCCTCCAGTCTAAGACACTTGCTGAATGCCAACCATGTATTGTAAAGGCACCGTCCCAGGCATTCGAGACTCAGAGATGATTAAGATGTGACGCCTCCTCTTGATTCCTACTCAGTACAGCAGTGAGACCAGGCAGTGAAGAAAGAACTGGGAGGCAGTATGGTAGGACTCAGTATGGGTATCTTCCCCGGTGATGGGGATATAAAAGAGGGAGGGGGAAGTCTACCCGAGAGCAGTGGAGGAGAGATTCACAGAGGAAGTGACCTTTGGGCTGGGTATTGAAGTTTGCATATGCAGGTGGGAGGTGATGGGCCTTTTGAGTACAAGGAATAGCAGCATGTGTGCATGCTGGCCGGCTACCACGTGTGGATACGTGTATTATGTTCCTAAATAAGCTTGGGTCTGGCTAAGAGAGTGAGGGATGAGCTTTGAAACTCATTCAAAGCTCAGTGGAAGTGTTGCAGGAAGGGGGACCCCTTCCAGGGCCCGAGAGTGGGCTCTTGTCTAACACTCAGAAATGAATTGTCCGAGGAGACACACGTGTTGACAAAGCAAGAGACTTTATTGGGAAGGGTGCCTGGGGGGAACGCAGGAGGGCAAGGGAACCCAGGAGGACTGCTCTGCCACGTGACTCACAGTCTCAGCTTTGATGTTAAGGGGGTTAGTTTCCGGGTTGTTTCTGGCCAATCATCTTGCTTTGCCCATAGTTGGTCTGACTCAGGGTCCTTCCTGGTGGCGTGCATCTCTCAGGCAAGACGGATTCCAGCGTGAGGGCTTCTGGGAGGGTGGCAGGACAGATTTTCTCCTCCCTCCTTTTGGCCCCTCCTGAATTCTTCAGGGTTAGTTTCAGGGATGGTTTCGGTCTACAGTTCCCTAACAGAAGGACGTATAAGCCATGTGTAAGCCCAGAATAAGGATGTCTCATTGTTATACATCAGCCTGGAGGGGCACTTTTTTCTAATCCGCCCAAACGTACCAATTAATGGTGGCCCTATACTCTTGGATTTGGGGATTGGGGGCAGAAGAGCTTTAAGAAGGCTGATCTTCAGGCAGTGTACAAAAGTCCAGTTTAGGCCTACCACTTGGTTGAATATTCAGTGATTACCAAGTAGCTGGTGTATCCAGGCCCTTGGTATGAGGGAGGGGTTTTGACATGGGTAAGGCCGCAAAGCCCCTGTCCTCAAGGAGCTCAGGGTCCAGTGAGGAAGATGGACAAATAAGTAATGACAACACAGTGAAATAAGTGTGGCGAGGAGGGTTGAGGACTAGTGGATCCTGAGAACATTTCACAATGGAAGTGGCATCTCGACCTGCAACTTGAGAGATGTGTAGTTCGCCAGGCACGGGAGAAGGGACCAGTGTGTGCCTGGTCTCTGAGGCATGACCGTGTGCCCCTTGCCTGGGGAGGAATTACTGTCCCCGGGGCATGGGCTGGGTCGTGGTGTGTCTGGTTAGACTAAGAGGTTGTAAATGGACCTGCATGCCAGCCTAAGGAAACTGGACTCTCATCTTATGATTGGGGCACCCTATAAGGAAATTGTAGATGTGACCACCTTTGTATTTCAGAAAAATGGAGGAGAGAGGGCAGGTCTGTATTCAGAGAGATTATCGAAGAGGCTGCTGCAGAAATCCCGGACAGACATCAAAAGAGCCCTGAATTAAGCAGCTGGACTGAGGATAGAGGAGGGGGGGACAGAATCAAGAGGTATTTAGCAGGCCGAATCAACAGAAAGGAATCCAGGAAGAAAGCGTCCAGGATGGAGGCAAGGTTTCCGGCTGGGGTGGCCGTGAGGCCAGTCTGGGCTAGAATCACAGCCTTGCGTTTTATTGGCTGAGGGGCCCTGGGCAGGTTACTTTATACATCCAAGCCTCAGGTTCCTCATCTGAAGAATAATAGGAGGCGCTCCTATCTCAGGAGTTGTAGTCATGACTTAATGAAGTAATCTACGTGAAGCGCATTGCCCAGTGCCGGCTGACGGCAAGTACTCAGCCCCTGGTAAATATCATTATAATAGAAGGGTCATCGTAAGTAGAAAGTATGGGAGAAAGGCAGTTTTAAGGAAAAATAATGCTGTTTATGTATTCATTTATTTATATCCTGCCTTGGTCCAAAAAGGATTTAAGGAAGCTTACATACATTAATTAAGCTAGGTAAAATAAAAGAAACAAGAAGAAGTGAGGCAAAGAGAAAGTCAGGATAGTAAATATAAGATGGATCCATGAGTGAGTTGAGAGCACAAACATGGCATGCATGTTTTCTAAGCTTTCTGGTAGCCAGTGCCAGGAGGGTCACATGATCACATACGTGATTCATGACCTCACAAGACGGAAACAACAGGGGAAGTACAACTGCTATTCATTAATTCATTATTGAAGTATAGTTGATGTTCAGTGTTTCAGGTGTACAGCAAAGTGATTCAGTTACACGCATATATATATATATTTTTTTTTTTCAGATTCTTTTCCATTACAGGTTATTACAAGATATTGAATATAGTTCCTTGTGATATAGTAGGTCCTTGTTGTTTATCTGTTTTATATACAGTAGTGTGTATCTGTTAAAAGCACAACTGCTCTTGATACCAAAACCAGATAAATGCTCTTGATACCATTTCCCCTTGGGTGCCCACAGAGATGACATTACTTAATAGGATGAACACTTTCTTTGATTTTTTTTCTCCTATCTTTTTAAAAAAAGATTAATTAATTAATTTATTTTTGGCTGCATTGGGTCTTTGCTGCTGTGTGCGGGCTTTCTCTATTTGTGGCAAGCAGGGGCTACACTTTGTTACAGTGTGCAGGCTTCTCATTGCGGTGTCTTGTTGTGGAGCATGGGCTCTAGGCACACGGGCTTCAGTAGTTGTGACATACGGGCTCAGTAGTTGTGGCTTGTGGGCTCTAGAGCACCAGCTCAGTAGTTGTGGCACACGGGCTTAGTTGCTCCGTGGCATGTGGGATCTTCCCAGACCAGAGATTGAACCCGTGTCCCCTGCATTGGCAGGCGGATTCTTAACCACTGCACCACCAGGGAAGTCCCTCTCCGATCTTTTGATCTCTGTTTTCGACATTCTCCTCACAGTACACCCCTCAGTGAGCTTCACAGATTAGGGCTGATTTATCCAAAGGGCAGTGGAGATAACAGCAGTGTGTGTGGTCCACGGGATTTTCAAGGGCCCCCCAAATGTTTGAGACCTGAAAAATGTTCTCAGGTCCAAAATATGAACAACAACAGCAACAAAACCTGTGCAATCCAAAAAATTTATTTCGGGACTTCCCTGGCCGTCCAGTGGTTAGGACTTGGCGATTCCACTGCAGGGGGCATGGGTTCGATCCCTGGTCGGGAACTAAGATAACATAAGCTGTGGCATAGCCGGAAAAAAAAAGGAAAAAAATTTATTTCAAAAGCAAAGTTATACAATTCAAACATTTAAACAGAAACAATTTAATGTAGGATGTTGGGTGTATTTTAATAGGTTTGATGTGAGCAGAGCATGTCCCTCCAAAATAGTGAGAGCCTGGGACATAGATTCGAAACAGCCCTGTGTGGGGTTGTTGTAATGGGGGTTTAAAGAGCATGCACCTGTCTAAACTGACAGCATCCTATCAAGTCATACGATGGAAAGTAATTCTGGGAAGCAGTGGATGTGAAGGGGACAGGCAATGATCTGTTCTCTCTCTCTTTTTTTTTTAAACGCATTGTTAGTTGATTGGGGGCTGTTTTAGATTAGGTGTTTGCAAGTCAGTTTAAAAGACACATATTCTCTTATTGACAGATGAGAGGATTTTATTATTCTAAAATAGGATGGACTTGACTGAGGTCTGATCACTCATTAATTCCCAAAGGAAGGGCCACGTGGCAACTGTTTTACAGGTGTCACCATTATTAGCTCTCTTTCATTTTAACATGTCTATAACTAGCAACTCCATGCAGGTCGTTACCTCACCTGATAAGTCTTTCATTTTACATCAGATTTCCTTTGGAAAGTATACCAGGAAGTTGCATTGCTCAAAGCTAGACATTCTGCAGGAACTTTCTCAAGATTTTTTTTTTTTTTTAATGGTTGAGACAGGTGTTTGGTTACACATACTTTAAAGTCCAAGTTAAAATGTCTGTGACCATGTTGAGATTGGGGTGGCCTAGAGCATGGGGTTCCAGGGCCCTCACTGCCTCCAATTTTATCTGTTTTCCCTGATATAATTTCATGTGAAAAAGAGAAGGAGGGGGGCAGAGGGTTTCCTGTGCTAAATGATTGAAAACCAGCATTCTGTGGCCTGGAATGGCCTTTGCCTTCCGGAAGGATATTTTATGTTGAGGGAACTTCCTCTGTGATTCTTTTTATTTTTTTTATATTTATTTTATTAAAGTATAATTAATTTCTGTTCTACAGCAAAGTGATTCATATATATATATATATATACACACACACAATCTTTTTCATATTCTTTTCCATTATGGTTTATCACAGGATATTGAATATAGTTCCCTGTGCTGTACAGTAGGACCTTGTTTATCCATCCTGTATATAATAGTTTGCATCTGCTAATCCCATACTCCCAATGAATCCCTCCCTAACCCCCCTTGTGATTCTGATCGCCTCCTCTAACCGCCCCTCCATCTCTGGGAAGAGACCACTGGCTTTGAACTTGGGACTTTCATTTCCGGTTCATCCACTCTGAGAATCACAGCCCTGACCACGCCTGTGCCTGCTATTCCCTAATTTCTGAGCAGAAATGGGGTCTGCGGCTCTTCCTGCATGCAGCTTTGTCAGGATCCGTTTTCACAAAATAATGTCAGTCTCTAGTTGCTCATGCGACTGGAACATCTAGACCTTCCCCTGAGCAGCACTTAGTTTGTGGAGGAGCTTAACCTCACCCACTGCCACTCAGTTATAGGTGTAGGATTTGGAGACAATGAGGAGTACCCTTGTAAGAAAAATGGAGAACTACGTAGCGTCCAATTTGAGATCATACCATAGAGCTGATAGAAGGAACAAAGTGACCAAGGCCTGGAGCCCACCATTTGGAACCATTTCTGAGCGGTTCCAGGGCGACTCAGCTTGCCCTTAATCCACAGTTGCACTAGAGGGTGGTGATATGGTGGCCAGGACAGAGGTGGGTTTAATAAAAAAGAATGGAACTTCCGCTTGGCTAAGGCCGTATTCTGCCTCCACCCTGGATCTCATTATTTCACATCTTCTCAAGAGTATATTTCTGAATTTTCAAACATATGGAGGTTTTCTAGTTATCGTTTTGTTATTGATTTCTAGCTTAATTGCATCGTGATCTGCAAACACACTTGAATGACTTATTTTGTGTATTCTTTAAGAACCATCATATGGTCAAATTTTGTAAATGGTTAATGGTGCTTGTAAAGACTGTATCGTAGTTGCGGGGTTCAGTATTCTACGTGGGTCTATTAGAGTACTAATTGGGTGGTTCATATCTTCTATATTTTTCCTGTTTTCTTTGTTTAATTCTATTGACTACTGAGACAGATGATTGTGGATTTCTGTCTTTTCCTTGTAGTCTCGTCTATTTTTGCATGAAACATTTGAGGTTGTAATTAGGCTTCATACAAACACAGAATTATGACACCTTCCCAGTGAATTGAACCTCCTTTAAAAAATAATTTTGTAACATCCCTTTTCATCTCTAGTAATGCTTTTTGCCATAAAGTTTACTTTGTCTGCTATTACTATAGCTATCCCACTTTTCTTTTGCTTAGTTTTTTTTTTAAATTGGGATATAGTTGTTTTACAATGTTGTGTTAGTTTCTACTGTACAGCAAAATGAAGTAGACTTCCCTGAGCTATATAGCAGGTTCTCATTAGTTATCTGTTTTATACATATTAATTTGTATATATCAATCCCAGTCTCCCAATTCATTTTACCCTCTGCTTTTGCTTAGTTTTGCATACTATGTCTTTTTCCATCATTTCTTTCAACTTTCCTAAATTTTTATTATGTTTTTAGATAGATACCTTATAAAAACATAGTGTAGGATTTTAAAAAACCATTTCTAACCATCTTTGTCTTTAATTTGGCCACTGGCTCTATTCCCATGGACTGTATTCACTGATTGGTTTAGGTTTTAATCTACCATCTTACCAAGTGCTGTCTGGTTTTCCCATCTGTCTTATGTTCCTTTTTTTCTTTTTTTTTACTAAGTTTGGATTGAGTTTTTTATTATTCAGTTTTTTAGAGGTTACAGCATGCATTCTGATCTTATCAGAGTCACTATTAATTGATACTTTAAACTTCTTCATAGATAATGCAAAGACTTTGGAGCTTTACTTATCAACTCCTGATTTTTATACCATTATGGTCATGTATTTTTAACTCTATACACACCTTTTAACTCTAAGTCATTACTACTATTTTATAAAATAAATTAAAGTTATCCCCATATTAGCCAGTTTATTGCTCTTGACTCCTTTCTGCATGTCTGTTCTTCTGTCTGCGATCATTTCCCTTCTCCTTGAAGAACAGCTTTTAGTATTCCCTCAATTTAGTGGTTAATGCTCTCAGTGTTTGTTTATCTGGATATGTTTTTATTCTTGAAGATATCCTTGAAAGGTATTTTCATTGCGTGTAGAATTCTAGGTTGACAGATATTTTCTTTCAGTGCTTTGAAGATATTCTATTTCTTTTGACTTTTGTTGTTTTTGTTGAGAGCTGTCCATCTAATTGGTGTGTCCTTGTAGGTAATTTGTCTCCTTTTTCTTTGATTGTTTCTAGGCATTTTGCTGTCTTTGGTTTTCAGCAGTTTTATTCTGATATGCTCAGGTATTGATTTCCTTTTATTTGTCTTGCTTGAGGTTTGTAGGCAATTGAATATGGAGTTTGATGTCTTTCATCAGTTTTGAAAAGTTCTCAGTCATCAAATACTACTTCTCTCCCATTCTTTTCTCTCCTTCCAGGACTCCAATTACACATAAGTTAGGCTTTCCCATAGAATCTTCTAATTCTCTACCCTCTTTTCTATTCTCCGTCCTATTGTTTTCATGTGCTTTATTCTAGATATTTTCTTCTGCCCTATCTTTTATTAAATCTCTTGTCATCTATGTCTAATCCACTTTTATAACTACCCATTGGGTTCTTAATTTCAATTATTTTAGTTTTAGTTCTTAAATTTTCATTTTGTACTTTAAAAAATAGCTTTCGGTTATTCAGTCCTGTTTTTCATCTTCATGAACAGAGTGAACATGATTTAAAAAAAAAATCTTTGTGTGACAACTTCAATATTTGCCCACCCCCATTGGTCTGTTTCTATTATTTCTGTTGGTTTCCATTCATGTTGTTGTGTTTCCCTGTGTACCTGGTTATTTTTTATTGTGTGAAAAATTGTAATTACATACAATTGTTTGTAGAAATAACTTGTGACCTAGGATGACCTAGGATGAGACATGATTATTTTTTGTTGGTTGCTTTAATCAGGTGCTTGGGGCAATAACAATGTGCCATCATGTCAGTCCAGGCTCAGTAGTTGAGATGATTTATAGCTGAGTTGTAGACTTTGTTAGGGTCAGCTTAGTTTGGTCACCTTTCCTTCTATAGAGCAGCTCTTGGGAATATTTTTCCCCAAGGAAATAGTCAGAGATGAGCACCCACATGCCCAAAATGTATATCCAAGGTTCTCTATCTCAACATTACAATATTTGTAAAAATAAAAGCTTAGAAGCAAATTATAATGGAATAAAATGCTAAACAATTTTTTAAATTAATATTATGTTTGGAATAACATTTATTATTTGGGAAAACACTTGCTATATAATACAAAGCAGAAAAAGCAGGATATAAAACTATATATTCAGTATCACTGCAGTTTTGTAAGCACACACATATATAAAGAAAAATGTTTGGAAAGCAGCTTACCAAGATGTTAGCAGTGGTCATATCTAAAATTACACTTTGATGATTTTTATTTTCTTTTTTATACTTTTTTATGTCTTTCAAATCCTCTACAAGGAATGTGTATTACTCTTATAGTCAGGAAATAAAATCAAGTTAATACATTTTTTAAAAGAGTAGTTCACAGGAAAGCAATGTAGTCACAATGGAGCAGATAGACTACAGTTTACAATGTCTGACTGCTTGGGGAAAATTTCAATGTCAGGAAATCTTCTCCATAAAAAAAAATCTTAATGAAGTTTCAAGTTGCATATGGTACAGAGAACTGCTTATTGACAGCCTCTGCTCTTGAGGTGCCCAAGGTGTATAACAGAAAGTGCAGACAAACCCAAGAATGTCAGGACAAGAAGAAGACTAGAAGTAAGACACAGGAAAAACAACAACAACGACAACATGGAATCTCAGTGTTGGCAAGGCACCTAGAGACCACCTGGCCCAATCCTTAAGCCGTAAGAATTCTCTCCTACAAACAACGTAGTAGGTTAGCGTTTGGTATTGCTGCATTTGACTTCTCAAGGTTGTTCCTTGGACTTTGCTAAAATGCCTTAAGTGACAGGTTTATTACTAACTTTTAAGGCAGCCATGTCCACCGTGGGATAGCTCCAGCTGTGGGAATGTTAGTGAGTTACTAGCATGAAGCAGAGACGGGCATTTTAAGGTGAAGTTAATCAGCAACGGAGGGGAGATCCTGTTCCGCTCCGGGCCTCTGTGATTGGCAGTTTCTGGCTCCCTTCAGTTCCCAGTCTGACCATTTGTGCAAAATGTTTCTGTTGGTACAACAGTGTTTGTGGTCAGATTCATCTTTTGTTTAATAAACAGAGATGTGTGTTCCCCAAAAGTAATTTTAAGCTAAGGTTTTTGGGAAATAAGCTGCATGTTTACAATAAACACTCGGCCAATTTTTCTTCTCCAGTTCTGTCCACATGAAACTCAAAAGGACCAGGTAGCCAAGTGACAGATTGTTGGTCCTCTCTTCCCAACATCTAACTTCTCTCCTCCCTGGCCTTCCAGTCTCTTCTATGACTTTCCTTCACTCTCTCTCTCATTTTCTCATCTCTTCTGTCCAGGCTGCCCAGAGCCCCTTGGGATCAGCAAAACCAACCCTGAGTCAGGAGTCCTGGATTCCACTTTTCATGTAGTCACTTCCCATGAGACCCTAGGGGAGTCACATCACCTTGCCGATGATGTTACCCAAGAAAGATGGTGGTCATCTCTCTGGGAGGGGGATACAGGGGGGAAAATCTAGGGAAATGCTGCCTTCAATCCTGTGTGGGAAGACCTTTGTCTGGGGTCCTCCGGACTCCCCAGAGGGGATAAATTATCCCCAGAAGGGGTTTTGCTCCATATGGTGCCTACACAAAGGGATGTTAACTCCTGTGAGAAACAAACTGGGAAGCTACAGGGATGAAGCAAAAACCCTTTGTCCGGAGCCCTGGGTTCTGCATCCAGCTTGGTCACTGATTAGCTGTGTGACCTTAGGCAAATTCCTTCACCTCCCTGGGCTTGTTTCCTTACCTCTGAAGTAAAGGGACTGGATTAGACCTCTAAGTTTTCTTCCAGTGGCACGATTCTATGACTCTGTGCTCACTATTATATATTAAATGGAGAAAGAAGAGAAATGAGCTAGTAAAGTCTTTTTTTTTTTTAAGAAAGTAGAGGTAGAATCATGCTGAAAAGAAACTCCCTAATAGAATTTAGAGTAAATATTATTACAGAAAAGGTGAATAACTGGGGAAATGCTCCCCAGTGAAAAACCTGAAGAGGTGATGGGTAAAGTTGGCCAGTGGCAAACTTAGAGGCGTTCTGTTCTCTTCATGATGAAATTTTATTTCCCTAAATCTCACTCCCAGTCAGCCTGTGACTTGAAGTGAAGACAGGAATGAAAGGGATGTAAAGTAGTTCTGCTCTGGAGAGAAAGGAAACAGAGACAAGACCAAGACGTGTTGAGGTGGAGAAAAGGGAGCCGGAGGGTGCCATGATGGAGGGTCTTTTCCTCGGGAACGAGGTGGCCGTGTGCTGAGGCAGGGAGGTGGGATGGGATGGAGGGTGGAGGAGAAAGTGGCTGTCCCTGGGAGGGCTCTTCCTCTCCGGGTGTGATCTAGAGGATGGAAAGCTGTAGAACCACGGTGAGGGCCAAATGGACATTGGATGGCATCAACGCACCCTGAGACCCATCACTGGAGAAGGTCCGAGGCTAGGAGGGAGTGGGGATGCTCACGGCAGGGGACGGTCCTGGCTCCAGCTTACATAGCATCATCCTCAGTGTGCTGACAGCATAGACGCGTGAACTCATGAATGTTACTGTCAACAAACTGCACCTAATCGTGTGTGTGTGTGTGTGTGTGTGTGTGAAGCTGGATGTCATTCTCTCTCTTTCGAGCAACCTCAAATCATTCTCTTTCTGTCTTCAGCACTTTCTCTGTTAGAGCCTGTTGTGAAGGCTCGTGGATGGTGAGCTCAGTGCCTGGCCTGTGGTGGACAAGTGCTAGGTAAGTGGATGGGAAAATCAGTTCTTTGAATGAAGGTCATCTGGCTGGGATTCAGTTTAGAAAAATTAGACACTGTTTTAGAAAAATCAGGTTGTTAGTGTTGCAGCTTACCTTTTTTGGAATTGCTGACATAAATTTCTTGCAAGGATTTTGCCTTGCTTTCCACTTACCCCTTTTCATTTTTTAAATTATGTGACGATCTCCTGTAAATTGATCTTGTACAGCTGAACATGTGGTTGTTCCCAGTATCGTCCTAATCCCGGGTCCAGGGCTATGAGAACAAAGGAGGCCCTTTGTTGAAAGGAATGTCCACTTTGAAGTGCTGTAAATCAAGTGTTCCCTCTTCAGCTCCTCAAGAGACATTTTATAGACAGTCCTCAGGGCACGAAAGTGTCTTGCCAGAAACCTGCACAGACAAGTGTATAGTGGCCGCAGCTGGCATTGTGCCCCAGACTTGTCTAGAGAATGGGGACTGTGGTATTAAACACTCGATATCAAAAACAATGTTCATTTGGATAATATAGGGGATTGATTCTGCTCTAAGAACGTAGTTTCTCTCAAGACCTAATGCCAAATTTAAGTGTTATTGGGGATTCTGAGACTATATTAAAAATATATAGTATTTTATGATTAATAGGAGAATTACTTGCATTTTTTAAAAAGTCAGTGACACAAATAATTAAAGAAATTTGAGTGTCCTATGTGGCTTTGGTAAATCTTTTAGCCTCACAGGCCTCCACTCCAGTGAGTGGATTGGAGTAAACCTCAGTCTCTTTTCTACCAGTCACTGCAAAACCCTTTTAGGGCCGGAGCTGGGCTTGGTTCTTCTCTCACTCTCTCTCTCCTTCCTTCACTGTGGAGATTTACAGTATGGCTAGAGAATTCAGCAAGTTTACTTTGGTTTTAGACTAACTGGGCTGTGGTTGCTAACACCTTCTCTTTCAACCTCCCATGAGTCAGCAGTGCTATGAAAAGTTGCCTATAAAATATTGAGCTCAATCAGGAAACTTCCAGAGAAATTTAAGTGATATCCTTGTATGGTTCAAAGTGATTGTCTCAAAGGTGCTTAGCGGGTGAGAAAAAGTAGAAGCTGCTATTTTCTAGAGTGCAACTAGAGCTCACAGAGTTCTCTTGGATTGTCAACTGTCTCTGCCCTTAAAAAAATAAATGAAACCTCCCATGTTGCTTTATTTTCTCATCAGCTACTGCCCTGGTCCCTCATTCCCTTTCATTAGCCTGATATTTTGAAAGAATTGTTGTCATCTACCTTCTCTTCACCAGCTGCTGACTTCCCAAGTCCATAGTCTACTTTGACTTCTGCACCTTTCATTCCACTGAAGTAAGTCCGTTGGGGTCATCAGTAACCTCCAGGTGCTTCTCAGCCCTCCTCTGGCATGACCAATCCATGGTTCTTGAGACACTTTCTTCTTTCGAATTCTCCTTCTTCGGATTATCCTTCTCCCTCTCTGTTTCTTGTCCATCTACTCTGTCCTGTCTTGAAACCTTGAGTTCTCCCATGCTCAGGCCTGACTTTATTGCTTCCGCCTTCTTACGGGCTGAGTTGTGTACACCCCCAAAATCATATGTTGCGGTCCTAACTCCAGTCCCTCAGAATGTGACCTTATTTGGAAATAGGGTCTTTGCAGAGGTAATTTGTTAAGATGAGGTCACACTCATACTCAGGTAGGCTGGGCCCCTACTCCAGTATGTGTGGTGTCCATGTAAAAAGGGGAGATTTGGACACAGACACATGCATGTGAAAATGAAGACAGAGATCAGATGATGCTTCTACAAGCCAAGGAACCCTAAAGATTGCCAGCAAATCCCCAGAAGCTAGGGGAGAGGCACGGACCAGATTATCTCTCACAGCCATTGGAAGGGCTGCTTTAACCTTGCTGACACCTTGGACTCTAGCTTCCAGAACTCCTAAATGATAAATTCTGTTGTTTACATTACGCGATTTGTGGTACTTTGTTCAGGCAGCCCTAGCAAGCTAATATACCCCTCTGTTCTCTCCCCAGGCCAGTTCCAATGTTTTGGTCTAGGTGGCCCTTTATACCCTTAAAAATTATTGAGAACCCCAAAGAGCTGTGGCGTATGTGGATTCTATCCACTGATATTTATCACACTAGAGATTAAAACTGAGAAATTCTAAAAATACTTAGATATTAGCTCATCTAAAATAATATGAAACCTGTTGTATGTTGATATCATATATAGGTTAATGAAAATAACTCGATTTTCCAAAACAAACAACAATTTAGTGAGAAGAGTGACAATTGTTTTATTTTGCAAATCTCTTTAATGTCTGACAATAGAAGACAGCTTTTGTCTTTTGTATCTATTTTTGCATTCAATCTGTTGCTATTTGTTATTTTTGTTTGAGTATATACAGAAAGTCTGGCCTCACATAGATGTGTAGTTTCAAAAAGGGGGAAAATGTTTTACCAGCTTTTTCAGATAGTTATGAATATTTTTCTTTAATACTACACCAAAACTTAACAAGTAGTAATTTTTATTTTCTTTTTAAACAATATTTATTTATTGGGCTTCCCTGGTGGTACAGTGGTTAAGAATCCGCCTGCCAATGCAGGGGACACGGGTTCAAGCCCTGGGCCGGGAAGACCCCACATGCCGCGGAGCAACTAAGCCTGTGTGCCACAACTACTGAGCCTGCGCTCTAGAGCCCGTGAGCCACAACTACTGAAGCCCGAGCACCTAGAGCCCATGCTCCTCAACAAGAGAAGCCACCGCAAGGAGGAGCCTGTGCACTGCAATGAAGAGCATCCCCCGCTCACCACAACTAGAGAAAGCCCGCATGCAGCAACGAAGACCCAATGCAGCCAAAAATAAATAAATTGATTTTTTAAAAATTTATTTATCTATTTATTTATTTGGTTGTGCCGGGCCTTAGTTGCAGCAGGCAGGCTCCTTTAGTTGCAGCTCGAGAGCTCCTTAGTTGTGGCTCGTGGGCTCCTTAGTTGTGGCATGCAGGTTCCTTAGTTGTGGCATGCATGTGGATCTAGTTCCCTGGCCAGGGATCGAACCCAGGCCCCCTGCGTTGGGAGCACGGAGTCTTAACCACTACACCACCAAGGAAGTCCCTTAAATTAGCTTTAATACCGAATATTTCCCCAGGTCGTGAGAACCTGAAATTCATTTGGGTTAGGTTCTATTATATTTCTGAGAGTTTCTGTAAGCACTTATTTGTTTAAGCCAATTAAATAGAGCTCTTTTACAAATTAATTTTGGCCATACCATCTGGATATAGAGAGACACAACTAGAGATCTCATAGTTTTCATTTTAAAACTGTAGTCATTGGTGGACTTCCCTAGTGGTGCAGTGGTTAAGAATCCACCTGCCAATGCAGGGGACATGGGTTTGATCCCTGGTCCAGGAAGATCCCACGTGCTGTGGAGCAACTAAGCCCATGTGCCACAATTACGGAGCCTGCGCTCTAGAGCCCGTGAGCCACAACTACTGAGCCCGTGTGCCACAACTACTGAAGCCTGTGCACCTAGAGCTGGTGCTCCGCAACAAGAGAAGCCACTGCAATGAAAAGCCCGCACACCGCAACGAAGAGTAGCCCCTGTTCGCTGCACCTAGAGAAAGCCCGCGTGCAGCAACAAAGACCCAATGCAGCCAAAACAAAAACAAAAACAAAAAAAACTTTAGTCATTTGGGATTTCCCTGGTGGCGCAGTGATTTAGAACCCTCCTGCCAATGCAGGGGGACATGGGTTTGATCCCTGGTCCAGGAAGATCCCACATGCTGTGGAGCAACTAAGCCCATGTGCCACAACTACTGAGCCTGTGCTCTAGAGCCCACAAACCACAACTACTGAGCCCACGAGCCACAACTACTGAAGCCCATGTGCCTAGAGCCCATGCTCCATAACAAGAGAAGCCACCGCAATGAGAAGCCCACGCATCACAATGAGGAGTACCCAGCTTGCTGCAACTAGAGAAAGGCTGCGCACAGCAACAAAGACCCAATGCAGCCAAAAATAAATAAATTTTAAAAAATAAATAAAACTTTAGTCATGAATTGGTGCACTACAAAACTCACTAGTTTATAAATAACAGTTGGAATAAATTGGATAATTAGATTACTTGCTCAGTTGGCTAAAGTCTTTTATAGTTTATGGAGAAGACTTTTAAGATCTGTCTTTGCCTTTGACAAGCAATTTTAAGGGGACTCTTTGGGCAAGAGGGTCCTTTTAGAAGTTTGTGTTTAAAACGGTCTCTCTCCCTCTTTTTTTTTTTTTTTTTTTTGCGGTCCGCGGACCTCTCACTGCTGTGGCCTCTCCCGTTGCGGAGCACAGGCTCCGGACGCGCAGGCTCAGCGGCCATGGCTCACGGGCCCAGCCGCTCCGCAGCATGTGGGATCTTCCCGGACCGGTGCACGAACCCGTGTCCCCTGCCTCAGCAGTCGGACTCTCAACCACTGCGCCACCAGGGAAGCCCTCTCTCCCTCTTTTTTTCTTTTTAGTTTTGGGTTCTACTGATTGAGCTAAGGCTGCAGTCTCAGGTGATGTGGCTGTGTTTATATTTCATTGAAATGATAAGATTTGTAACTTTATTGGACAGAGAAAGAAAATGTATCTATTATTATAAGTCTTAGGATGATGATTATTTAAAAAATTTTTAAAGTACAGGACATTTTCTTTTCTGATATCCTGATCTTTTATAATATCTATAATCATTTTGAGAGGAATAGGTGAGGCCTTGGGGCTGGTGAAGGTAGGTGGGTAGTAGTAGTTTGTAGGAGTTGTAGAGATTTGCAAAACAAAAACAGTTGCTTCTAGTAGCCCTTGAATATCAGCTTGCAGCTGATTTATTTTCCGATTACTTGTAGGAAGGCCTGGGGAATTGCTGAGGCGCCAGGGCAGGTCTTTTCTCTTGTCCAGAGGGCTTAGTTTTAAAAGGGCCTGCCAGGAGGGAGGTTAGAGGGGAGGAAAGGAGGAGGAAGGAGATCCGGTGGAGAAGGAGAAGGGAGGGGGGGTCTTGCAGATTAAAAAAAAGGAGTTTGGAAAAAGGTGCATAAAAGGATAGAGAAGATGCAGACTTTGGGAGGGGGTAGGAGGGGGGCAAGAGAGTTCATTCAACTGATTTTTCAAGTTTAGAGACAGTCTGAGTCAACTTTGCATTTACAGCTTGGAGGGAAGCAGTTTTCTTGATATTACATTCAGAGGCCTCCAGACACTAATCAAAATATGCTTCCTAGTATGTGTCTGTTTCTGAAACATGTTTAGTCACGCATGAAGATAGACTAATTTGGGAATTTTGAAAGTTCGCCATTTCGGCCAATGCAATGTAAATCATCCCAGCTTAAATGGACCCATTTTGATAAGTAGTTACAGGATGAGGGTCCATAGATGTTCAACATAAGGCCAGCAGGGGTTTCTGGGGGTGGGTGTGTCATCTTTCTTTGAATTTCTCTCTGTAAGAGCGTCCCATTATTCCGAATACTCGTGGAAACATGAAACCCACATCTCAAGACAGAAAAATAAACAAGAAAACCCCACTCGCAGAAAGGGAGGGGGGCTAGTGTCTACACCAATAAAACCCCCAAATAAAGGCCTGAAGCTCAACTGGAAGGACCCTGGCCAGGAGACCTGATGCAGCTGAAGAGACGGCTGGACACAATGGGTCTGTGTAGGTCCTTACACCAAACCTGAGGAAGTGCCGATTGCCACTGAATCTTGCCGGCTACACCAAGTATATTCATTTTAGAAACAGAGACCTGATTGAAATAAAAAGGTGTTGATTTGGGGTTTGTTAGGACTGCAGCTTGGGAGACACAAATTGAAGAAGCACGTGAATTGTGTTCTGCTGGACTACAAAATGGGGGAGACTTAGGCAAAAATGGCAAGGTTACAGTGGTTTATCAAGAATTACAATCGGAGCTGGCAAGAAGTAAAGGTGCTTGTTGACTAAAGATTGGTTGGAGTCCAAAATGGTCGCATAGTTACAAGGGGAGACCTTGAGACCATAAGGCTGCAGCCGGCAGGTGTTGTTTGGAATATAGCTGGTAGTGTCCTTGGATCCGGTATAGTTCAAAGCAAGTTCAGGTTCTCAGTGGTACAGAGACGTGTCTGAGACCAGATCCTCGATGGCCACCTGGCTCCATTTTTGTCTGCCTGAGCTGTGATCACTCCATTATAATTTCAGTTTGTCATCAGTACTATATATACACTCTCATAAAATACTTTTTCATCAACAGTGTACCAAGAAGAGATTTCCTTGTCAGTAGAATGCTTTTGGTGCTCTTTTCATAGCTGCACTGTGTTCTGTCACACAGCTGCATCATAATTTATTTAACCAGTTCTGTAATGTTGAACATTTATATTGTTTCTAACTTCTTAAGATCTTTTCCCCAAAGTTTTGCAATTTGTTTTTATAAAATTATGTATGCCTATCACAAAAAGATTAAATAATCAAAAATTCATAACATGACAGCTATAAAGGCTGCATCATTCTTTTTTACCAATTACAGTGTGAGGACAAACCACTTGTTCTCACTGAAATCATTTTACAGTTCTTCCTGACAAACTAGCTTCCTCTCTTGTCCATTACTAATCCTTTCTTCATGCAGCTTTCAGAGTAATTTGTTTTTTATTTTATTTCTTCCCCCGCCTCTAGTTTTCATACTTCTTATTAATGAGGAAATTCTCTGTTCAAACAAAAAAAATTACACAGCAATACCATAGATAAAGTTGTTGCTCAGGATGAAGCAGGGCATCTTGACTCTTCCTTTCCACTTCCCCAAAATGGGGCCTGAAGAGGGCTGTGCAAAATCCCTAGGGTTCTATGCCCCAGTTTAAAAACCACTCATCTGGCTCAGCATCTTCATTTTGCAATGGGGGAACTGAGTCTCATGGTGGGGACTTATCGTTTGAAGGTTGCTCGAATCTCTTGGGCTAGCTTGATCTAGAACACACATCTCCAAAATTTTTCTCTGCTCTCTCTCTTAGGATGCCACCTAAGTACAAGTCATCTTTGCTCTTATTGAAATCTTAAAAAAAATAAAAACACTTCTATTTTGAAATAACTGTAGATTTCACTGAAAGTTGCAAACATAGTACAGGGAGGTCTCCTGTTTCCATCACACAGTTTCCCCATTGGTTACATCTTACATAACTATAGAACAATGTCAAAACCAGGAAATTGACAATAATATAAAGAGTGTATGTGGTTCTATGTCATTTTATCACATGTATAGATTCATGTAACCAGCGCCACAATCAAGATGTTAAACTATCCCATCACCACAGAGTTCTCCTTCATGTTTTACCCCTTCATCGTCATACATACATGTCACCGTCCCTAATCCCTTGCAACTATTAATCTATCCTTCATGTCTGTAATTTGTGTCATTTAAAGAATGTTATATAAATGGAATCATCCGGGGACTGCCCTGGTGGTCTAGTCATTAAGACTCTATGCTTCCATTACATGGGGCACGGGTTCGATCCCTGGTCGGGGAATTAAGATCTCACATGACACACGGTGAGTACAAAAAAAAAAAAAAAAAGGGAATCGTCCAGTATGTGACCTTTTTTCACTAACATAATGACCTTGAGATCTACCGGAGTTGTGTTTATCAATAGTTTATTGCTTTAAGTGCTGAGTAGTAGCCTATTGTGTGGATGTATCATAAGTAGGAAATTTTGGTTGTTTCCAGGTTTTGGGATATTATAAACAAAGCCGCTATGATTGATATACAGATTTTTTTGGGAACATAAGTTTTCATTTCTTTGGATAAACGTCCATGAGTATGATTGCTGGGTTATAAAGAAAATGCATGTTTAGTCTTTAAAAAAACTGTCAAACTATTTTCCAGAGCGATTGTACCTTTTTACATTCCCACCCGCAATGCATGAGGGATCCAACTTCTGTTCCTTTTTGCCATCATTTGGAATTGTCAGTATTTATTATTTTGGCTCTTTCAATAGATATATACTGATATTTCATTATGGTTTAAATTTGAATTTCCCTAATGGCTAGTGATGTTGAACATCTTTTCAAGCGCTTATTTGCAACCTGTATATCCTCTTTGGTGAAATGTCTTTTCATGTCTTTGGCCCATTTTCTAGTTGGATTGTTCAATTTTTTTCCTGTTGAAGAATGAAAACTCTATAAATGCTAGATATGGGTTCTTTATCAGATATCTGGGTTGCAGATATTTTCTTCCAGCCTTTCTCTTGTCTTTTCATCCTTTTAACAGGGTCTTTTTGTTCAGCAAAAAGAAAAAAATTTAAATCCATTTTATCCTTTTTATGGCTTGTACTTAGGTGTCCCATCTAATAACTCTTCACCAAACCCTCAGTTCTAGAAGTGTTCTACCGTGTTTCTTCTAAAAGTTGTAGAGTTTTATGTTTTCAACTTATCTCTAGACCATTTTGAGTTAATTTTTTTAGAAGGTGTGAGACAATACCATGCAGTGGTTGTAAACAAGGACTCTGGTGTCAGATGACCTGTCATAAGTGACTGTGTGACCTTGGACAAATGACTTAGCTTCTTTGTGCCTCTATTTCCTCATGTGTAGCATGAGAATAAGAACACTGCCAACCTCATAGAGTTATTAAGAAAGTTAAATGGGCTAATACACGTAAAGTTTTTTTTTTTTAATTGATTTATTTTTGACTGTGTTGGGTCTTCGTTGCTGCATGCAGGCTTTCTCCAGTTGCGGCGAGCAGGGGCTACTCTTTGTTGTGGTGCGCGGGCTTCTCGTTGCGGTGGCTTCTCTTGTTGCTGAGCACGCGTTCTAGATCTGTCGGCTTCAGTAGTTGTGGCTCGTGGGCTCTAGAGCGCAGGCTCAGTAGTTGTGATGCACAGGCTTAGTTGCTCCGTGGCATGTGGGATCTTCCCGGACCAGGGCTCGAACCCGTGTCCCCTGCATTGGCAGGCGGATTCTTAACCACTGCCACCAGGAAAGTCCACATGTAAAGTATTTAATTGTGTTCTACAGCCATGAGAACAATGCCCAGCACATGGCAAGCACTCAATAGATATATTAGCTATTGCGATGATGTCACACCCCTGCTCTTGCCTTGGGGTTCCTGCTGCCTAGAATACCCTTCTAGCAGCTTCGTTTTGCAAAACTGGCTCATTTAAAAATTTTCCACACCTCAGCTCAAATGCCACCTCCTCTCAAATGAGAGAGCTCTTCCCTGACCATTTGTCTAAAATGATCTCTCTTCATTTCTCTAAAGCCTATCTTCCTTTGATTACACTTTTCATAATCCTCAATATCTTGCTAACTTATTACTTGTTTACTGTTTGTCTCCCTCCATCTGGACGTAAGCTTCATGAGGGGAAGACCTTGTCTCTTATCTACCACCCTATCCTCAGAGCCCAGAACAGAGTGGCACATAATAGACTCTCAATAAATATTTATTGAATGGATGAAAGAATTCAGGTCTTTTACAATTACATGCTTATTACAGACAATATGATTGTAGTTAAATTTTGGTTTACATCCTTACTTTTTTTTTTTTTAGGATGAACTTCCAAAAGTGGGATTATTGGGTCAAAGGACAAGCAAATTGACTTTCAGACAGATTGTACTCATTTATTTATATTTTTTAGTCTTGCTGCGTGGCACATGGGATCTTAGTTCCCCGACCAGGGATCGAACCCACTCCCTAGCAGTGGAAGCTCGGAGTCCTAACCACTGGACAGCCAGGGAGTTCCCCAGGTTGTACTAATTCAGCGTCCTGCCAGTGTCATATGAGCATGTTGGCCTTCTGCACCTTTGATTTGGGGCTCTAGGAGAAAAAATAGCAAACCTGAAAATAACCTCTCCCTCCTATATTTCCACATGCTAAATAAATATCTAAGATCCTATTGTATTTTACAGATAAGGACACTGAGGGCCTGGGGCTAAATAGCTTCCCCAAGGTCACACATGTTAAAAGGCAGAGATGGGCCCCTGACCCAGGCAGTTTGGATGTTGACTCTGCTCTTAACCATCAAGATGTACTATTTTTTTTTTTTTTTTTTGCGGTACACGGGCCTCTCACTGTTGTGGCCTCTCCCGTTGCGTAGCACAGGCTCCGGACGCGCAGGCTCAGCGGCCATGACTCACGGGCCCAGCCGCTCCATGGCATGTGGGATCTTCCCGGACCGGGGCACGAACCCGTGTCCCCTGCATCGGCAAGCGGACTCTCAACCACTGCGCCACAGGGAAGCCCAGGATGTACTTTTTTCTCTATATGCTTCTCAGTGACTCCTGGGCACCAGGACCTTTGGGAGCTACTGTTCCACCCACTGACCGGGAGACACAGCACTCCCAGCTGGGGTGAAGAGCAGAAGGGAGGTGGGCAGGGGGAGGGGCAAGAAGAGGGAGGCACTAATTGGGGCAGGGGCTGTCTTGCTTCCCGATCTTATCTGATGGGAGAGGAAGAGTCAACACTGATGATGGCTTGGGAAGTTTTCAGTTCTAATCTTCCTGCTCTGCTTTGCGAATGCTGAGTTCAGTCTTTGAAACTTTGCCCAGGTGAGTCTGGACTCTTGAGTGGATCTGCCCTGTTGAGATGGGTGGGTGTGGTCAAGTTTGGCTTAATACCGGTCCTCCACTGCCCCAGGGGCAAAATTGCTGCTTCTTCTTAGCCGATTGTTTCCAAACTGCCTACACCCTGCTTCTCTCTGCTTCCTCCCAGGCTAAAGTTAGATTTTTCACCCTGTGTTCTCAAAAGCAATGGTTCTAATTTGATCATACACAAAAATCACCTGAGGGGCTGACTAAAAAGGCAAATCCCAGACAACCTGGGAAATGTGAACACTGATGGGCTATTTGATATTAAGGAATTATTGTTGAATTTTAGGTGTGACCATAGTGTTGTGTGTGTGTGTGTGTGTGTGTGTGTGTAACAGATACACGGAAGAATCCTTATCTTTTGAATATTTTGATATTCAAATATTTTGAAAGAAAAATGTGATGTGTGAGATTTGCTTCAAAATAGCCCAGAGTGGGTAGGAGAAGTGGGTGGGAATTAGATGATACAAAATTCAACAACTGCTGCTGCTGACTGGTGTGTACATGGGGGGTTCTTATACTATCCTCTGTACTTGTGCAGATGCTTGAATTTTTCCATAACAAAGTGTAAAAAACCAAAAAGCACGCTCCTCAGTCTAGGGTACATTTTACAGGCACCCAGGGCCTTGGCTCACTCTTCTGCCCCTCACCCCTCCACCAGATAAATGGGAAAGACAGCAAACCTCAGTAAGGAAAGAAGGAATCTCTCAACTGGCTCCGTCTCTTTACCTGGGCCACCTGGAAGCTGAATTTTAGCCATAGGCTATATAGATGGATTTGTTTGTCTATTCTCCTTTGAAAGTTAAGTGTTTTTGAAATTGTTGGTAGGGTAGTGAGTGTGTGTTTGTTTGTTTTTCCAAAACCATTTTTAAATGTTATTTCATTTCTCCACCGAAAAGGAGTGTTTTAATGTGCGCAGTAGATACGCAGGAAGTTGTCTCTGGGGCCCTTCTGAGGCCTCGAGCAACCACTTCCCAAACCCTCCGCTCACTGGGGGGTAGGTTTCTTCCTCAGGGAAGAAAGTCACTGCTTCCTGGTGGGGCCCCAAGGTCATGGCCGAGGGCACAGGTGGGGCGGGGAGAGGGAGGGGGTTTGAGCAGGGCCGGCCTGCGGAGCAGGTTTGTCCTCGCTCCGGACAGGTCGGTGTTGGTACAACAGAGCCGCCTCCCGGCCTCTGCGGGCGCCCGGGGAGGAGAAGCCGCAGGAGGGGCTCGGCCGTCGCCGCAGGGAGGTCGCCTGCGGAGTCCCCGGCCAGGCTGGTCCCATCCGGCCCGCCGCTCGCCAGCCCGACACACCCGGCCCGGCCGCTGCGGCCCGTGCTGACTGCTCGGGGTCCGGCGAAGGAAGCCGCGGGAGACCCGCGCCCAGGACCTGCTCGGACAAGGCTGGGTAGGAAGGAAGGGTCTCTACCTTGTGCTCTTTGGTCTGCAAGAAGCTAATGTTTTCCGTCTCGTTGCTATGAAAACATCGCCGTAGTTACCAGAATTGGCAGGATGAAAAATTCCTTCATCTCGGTGTCAAAAGGCAAAAATGGAAAACCAGACTCTGCATTCTGGAGGGAGGGATGAGGGTTAGCCTCTAGTCCGTAAATCGGGAAACGTTTTTTGAGCACCTTCTTTGGCATTGAGCTAGACTGGTGATGGAGTGAAAAACACAGAGTTCTGACCTCATGGATTTTTCTGGTTAGTGGGCAAAACAGACACTAAGCAAGTAATTGCATATGATTATATTCTGGGAGGAATATATAGGAGGGGGCTAAGTTCACTGGGAGTGCTGGGGATTGGAAAGCTTATGGAGGAAGAGGATCCTGACACCCAGAGGGAGGAATGACAGGAGTATGCGCGGTGTGGGGAAAGCAGGGTGGGGAGGAAGCAGTTGAGGTTCTAAATCTAGGGTAAGAAGGAGAAATTCTGTGAAGCTGGAGGGGAAGGCCGAGGCCGGACGACGCACGCAGCCCTTTGCTGGCTACGTCAAGGGTTTTAGACTTTATCCTGTGGGAAAATGGGACAATGGAAGGATTAAAACAGGAAGGATAAACCCAGTGTCTGGCAAATAGTAGATTATATATTATAAAATGATAAGGAAAAGGGACTCCCTCTGGGAGGTGTGACAGTTCTTCCAAAAGGTTGGACTTTGAGGAAGACAATTGGGTTTGGCAGCAATAGGGCAGTATCTTGGGTCTTGGATGAGAATGGATTCTAGGTGAATATCCTTTTTCCTTATAGAGGACATACAGATTTTTTTAAAAATTCCTGCTGACTGCACAGGGTTCTGTTGTATCCGCTGAATCATTCCCCCTGTTGATGGATATCTAGGTTAGGTCTATTTATTATAATTAGTATACACAGTATTATCAGAAACATCCTTGTGAGTCTGTTTCCCCATACATCTCCAAGTTTAGCTGGGTGAAGAGCAGTGGAAATCTTGGGTCAAGGATATGAGTAATATAAAGTTTGGTAGATATTGACAAATTGCTCTCTAAAAAGCTGTACAAATGTAACACTTCAAGTATTAAGTGTATGAAAATGCCTGCTTCCCCATACTCTCCACAAACGTGTGTTTTTAATCATATCTTTTAATTTTTTGCCAATCTAATAGGTGGTGAAAATTGCTACCTTGTTTTTGTTAATATTTTTAAAATCAGGAGTGATTCCTGTTGCATTTTTTAGTTCTGTTGGATTTTAATTTGACACAACTGACACCAGTTTTCGTCCTAAGGTTTTCACCCATTTGTTACCTCAAATACCTTTGTCTCCGGCAGACCAAGGCTGGGTCAAGATGGCGTCCATATTCCGAAGTGAGGAGATGTGTTTGTCACAGCTCTTCCTCCAGGTTGAGGCTGCATATTGCTGTGTAGCTGAGCTTGGAGAGCTTGGATTGGTTCAGTTCAAAGATGTAAGTACTGCATTCTTTGGAGACCAGAAGAAGGTGGAGTTTCCACTTCTTGGTAGTGAACAAAGTTCAGGGAGAAGAGCCCTGGGCTGGAATAGATGGAATTCGGTGTTTCTAGTTCTTCTGGCTAGGATTTGCGATAACACTGGGCAAGTGACGTGCAAACATGTTCTCCCTTCCTCCCTATGTGTCTCCTCTCTAGGAATGTTTTGAAACTCTAATCACAAAGATGGCACTGTATTTTATTTTCTGATGTACCATCTTCAGAACATTTGATGTATCCAATGGGCACATGGATTACCAACCTTTTTCTCAGGGCAGAAACCAATTCTTCCTGACTAGTTAGTCTGAGGAAAAAGTATCCTGGAGTCCACAGTCTCTGCAGTGACATTCTTGGGCTAGACTGTTTCTTTTTTTTTTTCTTCCAGTTTTATTGAGATATAATTGACCTATAACACTGTGTAAGTTTAAGGTGTACGGCATAATGATTTGACTTTCATACGTCATGAAATGACGACCACAGTAAGTTTAGTGAACATCCATTATCTCCTATAGATACGAAATTAAATAGAATTTTTTTTTTTGCTTGTGATGAGAACTCAGGATTTGCTCTCTTAACTTTCATACATAACATACAGCAGTGTTAGTTATAATTTACCATGTTGTACATTACATCCCTGGTACTTGTTTATCTTACAGTTGGAAGTTTGTACCTTTTGGCTATCTTCATCCAATTTCTCCGTTCCCTCACCCCCCACCTCTGGTAACCACAAATCTGATCTCTTTTTCTATGAGTTGGTTTGTTTCTGAAGTAAAATTGACCTACACCTATGACTATGTTAGTTCCTGGTATACAATGATACCAGGATATCGGTATTTCTTTTCATTTCAAAATGATCACCATGAGAAGTCTGTTCACCATCTGTCACTATTGGAGTGTCTTGAGTATGATGTTGGGTTATCATTTCCCAGAGGCAGTTTAGATCCTCACCAAAATCTTTTGAATCCAATTTAGAAAATTGAACTCTTTATTTTCTCACTAAGGTCAGGGTCAAAAGTAAGCCCTGTAGAGAAGGGTCATGTCTTGTTCTTTGTGGCCCTAGTTCCTAGCTCAGGACCTGACATGGGGCAGTTCCTCAATAACATTTATTGGGCTGAGCTGTGAAGTCACCACCACAAGGACGCTGACTTTTTCTTGAAGACAGGGATACATTGCAGGGAGCTGTGCAGTTTTCAAGGTCCTGCCATATGCATGACTCCATTGAGGAATTCAAGGCAATTTGGATAGTCAGTGCAGCTAAAAATAAGGAAACCTTAGCTACAGGAGGACTCTTAGAAGTCTAAGGAGGCCAGAGCTTAAGGCATTTGGGGGGTTGAGTGTAAGAACATCAAGGTGTGTTTTGCCTGGAACTCTCCTGTCTTGTGCACAGAAGTATCTAGTCCTAAGACGATTCCAGCAACATTCTCCAGCATTAAAAAAATATAATAAAATAACCAAAGAGAATATGTTGGCAGCAGCTGCTACTAATGTGTGCCTTGTGGTTTCTTCCCCCCCCCCCCCCACCGCCCTTCTAGTTAAATGTGAATGAGAGCCGCTTCCAAAGGAAATTTGTGAATGAAGTCAGAAGGTGTGAATCGCTGGAGAGAATCCTCCGTGAGCCAATTTTCTGCTTGCTGTCTAAAAGTGAACTGGCAGGGAGGGAAATGGTTTGCAGGGCTGATGTCCTGTAATCTGCCCCTATTTGTAATGCTACTCTAGGTGATCCTGGAGATGGGTCGGGGAGGTTAGAGATGGGATCCAGGTGCTGTGGCAGGTCCCCAGGGCAATTCAGGCAGCTAAGCTGGGAAAGGCACCTGTCCTGCTTGACCCCATTTCGTAGGTATGAGAAAATACAATCACCTCGGGCTCTCTGGTGGGGTTTTGTCCCTCAGGTTTTCTGGAAGATCAGATGCAAAATGAGATTGAGATTCAGGTGCCTGAGAAGTCCCCGTCGACCCCTCTCCCACGGGAAATGATTACCCTGGAGGTAGGTTCTTTGCGACTTTACTGAGGACAGTCACGACGTCTGTCTCCTGGGGCCTCTGCAAGCCTCTCATGGGCCCTTTACCCGTTGCTGAAGGCGGGGAGGCGGATTTATGTGTTGTTCCACTTTTCAGTGTTACTCCCCCAGGAAAATCCCATGGTGCAATTTTTAGAGTCACTCTCCCTGATCCAGGAGAGAGCTCTCTTTCTCAACGTAGCCCTAGGGAGGCTCACTCCACTTTGAGGAGTGGTTTCCTTTGGGACATAAGATTCTGACAGGTAGCAAAGTTTTGTCTATATGATGCCACTGAACAGACCTTACACTGGCACAGTGGGAGGTTTTCTTTTTTTCTTTCTTCTTTTTTAAAACGACAGTCATCATGCTGTACATTACTTTCCCAGGACTTATTTTATAACCAGAAATTTGCACCTTTTGATCCCCTTCACCCATTTCACCCACCCCCCCCTCACCCCGCCTCTGGCAACCACCAATCTATTCTCTGTATCTCTGAGTTTAGTTTCTTTTTAGGCTCCACATTCCACATGTAAGTGAGATCATACAGTATTTGTCTTTCTCAACCTGACTCACCTCACTTAGCAGAATGCCCTCGAGGTACATCCATGTCGCAATGGCAGGATTTCCTTCCCTTTTTATGGCTGAATAATATTCCTTTGTGTATATATACCACATATTCTTTATCCACGCATCTGTTGGTGGACACTTGTGTTTTTCCATGTCTTGGCTATTGTTAATTCTGCAGTGAACATGGGGATGTCGATATCTTTTTAAGATAGTGATTTCATTTCCTTTGGATAAAATAACCAGAAGTGGAATTGCTGGATCCAATGGGTTGTTTTCTAATTATCTGTGTGGTGGGAAATAGCTGATGCATTTGTTCCAGTCTGGATTGAGGCCTCTCCTCAGACTGGCTCCTGAGGTCGAGTGTGAGAAGACAGCAGTTTTCTTTAGCCAAGGTCACTGTGGCCGGTGAGGCCCTTCCTCTTTCTTTCCCCTTTCTGTCTAGTTGCTTTTATAAAACACTGAGTACCTGCCACGCACAGGGCTCCTTAGAGAGAAGTGAAACGTGGCCTTGCCCTCTAGGAGCCCTCTAGAGCAGGTGGTGGAGAAGGCAGGGTGAGGCAGAGGGAGAGGATGCTGAAAGGTAGGCAGAGCCAGATCCCAGAAGGCCCTGTAGATCTTTTTTTAAAAATAAATTTATTTATTTATTTTTGGCTGCGTTGGGTCTTCGTTGCTGCGCGCGGGCTTTTTCTAGTTGCGGTGAGCGGGGGCTACTCTTCGTCGAGGTACACGGGCTTCTCATTGTGGTGGCTTCTCTTGTTGCAGAGCACGGGCTCTGGGCGCGTGGGCTTCAGTAGTTGTGGCACACGGGTTCAGTAGTTGTGGCTCACAGACTCTAGAGCGCAGGCTCAGTCGTTGTGGCGCACGGACTTAGTTGCTCCGTGGCATGTGGGATCTTCCCGGACCAGGGCTCGAACCCATGTACTGTGCATTGGCAGGCGGATTCTTAACCACTGTGCCACCAGGGAAGTCCCAGCCCTGTAGATTTTGATAAAAAAAAATTGGACTTTTTATTGTCAGAGGAGGAAGGGCTCCCTAAGGGAGGCAGGCAGGTAAGGAGGAGCTTCACCTAGTTGAACCTTATCTCTGGCTGGGTTTTCTCATTTGTTTTTTGTTTTCTTTTAAGATAACTTAAAATTCTTGACATTGTTGGAGCCATCAGTAGTATAAATCTAGATCCTCTAACAGAAATATGAGGCTGGCAACTCCCCTAGGAAATATTTTGTATCTTGTCTTATTAAAATCTGGATGTTTGGGGAGAACGTTTTTAATCCATATGAATCGGATTTCCATAAAGTCATCTCCAGTTTCAGTCTTATCACTAGTCTTCTAATACCAGCCCTGTTAATCAACAGCTCCCCACCCCGGCTGTTATCCCCCTTACCTTCCCAAACACCTAGAGCTGATCTTGTGGACTGTGAGATATCTTAATGGCTCATGTTTTTACCATAATCTTTTTTTTTTAATTGACTGTATGGTTGATTTACAATGTTGTGTTAGTTTCTGGTGTACAGCAAAGTGAGTCAGTTATACATATACACATATATGTTCTTTTTCAGGTTCTTTTCCATAATAGGTTATTAGAAGACATTGTTCCCTGTGCTATGTAGTACGACTTTGTTGTTTATCTATTTTATATATGGTAGTGTGTATCTGTTAATCTCAAATTCCTAATTTATCCCTCCTCCCCTTCCCCTTTGGTAACCTTAAATTTGTTTTCTATGCCTGTGTGCGTAAATAAGTTCATTTGTATCTTTTTTTAGATTCTGCATGTAAGTGATATCATATTATATTTGTCTTTCTCTGCCTGACTCACTTCACTTAGTATGATAATCTCTAGGTCCATCCATGTTGCTGCAAAGTCACTCTAATCTTATTTCTGAGTTTTGGCAGAAGTTTTCCTAGTTTTCCAACTTTCTTCTTAACTATTTCATTCTTTTTTTTTTTTTTACAGTGTTGTGTTAGTTTCTGGCGTTCAGCAAAGTGGCTCAGTTATCCATATGTATAATCTTTTTCATCCTCTTTTCATTCCAGTCCATTCTGCCTCCCTACCGCCAGCCTAATTTTTGTCATGGTGTCGCTCTATCTTGTCACTTCCCTGCTTGAGAATGTATGATGGTTCCCTTCTTGCCTATGTCAGGCCCATCCTGGCAGCAAAGCCCGCTCTCCTGTCCTACCTCTCAAGTCCTCCACTGTCCTCGGGCAGGTCCCTTGACTGTATACTCTTATACGATATTGAGGATCCCAAAGAGCTTTATTTATGAGGGTTATATTTACTGATATTACTGCATTAGGAACTAAAGCTGAAAAAAAGCAAAATAGTTATTACAGTGGGTCCCCTACATACGAACCTTCAAGTTGCAAACTTTCAAAGATGCGAACGTGCATCTGGTTCCAGCAAAGAACCAGAACCTGTGCCATCAGTGTCAGGCGTGAGTGAAATGGCAGCTCGCCCTCCGTCTCCTGTTGCTGACAGTCCTTCAGCTCTACCATCTCCCACCTCCTCTCCCTCCTCCAGTCAGTAACTCTTCTTGCCTGTTCACTCGATGCCAGCCTCTGGATGCCAGCTGTTGTACTGTACAGTTGTACCTTTCAAAGTACTGTACTGTAAGATTAAGAATGTATTTTTTATTTTTTGTGTTTGTTTTTCATGTATTATTTGTGTGAAAACTATTATAAACCTATTACAATACAGTACTACATAGCCGATTGTGTTGTTAGTTGAGTACCTAGGTTAATTTTGTTGGACTTACAAACAAATTGGACTTACAAACGCGCTCTTGGAACAGAACTCATTGGTAAGTAGGTGACTTACTGTAACTCATTTAAAAATAACAATATCTCATTACATGTTAACATTTTTTTAACGAAAAATAATTGTATTTTCCAAAACAAAAACTTCAGTGAAAAGAGTGAGGTTGTTTGCAGATTTCTTAAATGCATGGCTTAATAGAAGACTGACTTCTCATGTCTGTTCTACTTTGAATCTGTTGGGATATGTTATTCTCATTGAAGTATGTAAAGAGAATTCAGCCTTGCACAATAGGTAGTTGGAAAAGGGAGGAGAATTTTAACAGCCTTTTCAAATAATTGCAGATATTCTTTGTTATTACATTGAAACTTGACACGCATGGAGGCTCTTGCTTTTGTTAAACAGGTAACAAGTATTTTTATTTCCAAATTGACATTGGTTATATGTTTTAGACAGGAGCTTAAAAAATCACTTCATCCCAGTGAGTTTGTTATGGGCTGACTGGTTGGTTTGAAACTGTACACATTTGTAATAATAACCAGTTAGATAAGGGGCAGTCAGATGCGTGCCAACAGTCTTTGCTCAGTATTTTCCTTCTAGATACTATTTATTGTAAAGATGAAATTAAAACAACATGTGCTTATGAGAGTAATATCTGTCTTACCACTGATCACGGGGGTTGGTTAGTTGATTCAGCTGATCTGGCAGTGACTTGAGTGTTCCTCCCACATTCCTAGAAAGGAGAATCCTGGCAGTAGTACACAGTGGCTTGGGCCCTTGCCTTGCAGAATTTCTAAAGAGGCTTTCGTAGCAATCCTAGAGGGAATAATAATTCAGGAAATAAAATCTACCCACAAATCTGCCATCTCAGCATAAACTGACTTAATTTTTCTGTTTTTATTCTTGCCAGTTGTATTTTTTATAACTACGTATCCATAATATACATTATAGTTTTCTACTTTTCCATTTACCATCATGTTGTAAACCACTTCTTAGATACTGCATAGTCCTCCAAAATATTTTTAATGGCAGCATTACTTTTAATGGAATCATTAAATGGATAGAGCAGATGGTTAAGAAATGAGGATTTGGGGGCTTCCCTGGTGGCGCAGTGGTTGAGAGTCCGCCTGCCAATGCGGGGGACATGGGTTCGAGCCCTGGTCCGGGAGGATCCCACATGCCATGGAGCAACTGGGCCCATGAGCCACAACTACTGAGCCTGCGCTCTGGAGCCCGTGAGCCACAACTGCTGAGCCCGCGTGCCACAACTACTGAAGCCTGCGTGCAGTAACGAAGATGCAATGCAGCCAAAAATAAATAAATAAATAAATTTATAAAAAAAAAAAAAAGAAATGAGGATTTCATTTTTTTCCCCAACTTGTGCCACCTATAGTCAGTGTTCAAAATTCAGGGTAGTGATTGTTTTTGAGAGGGGAAGGAATGGGATGCAATTGAAGCTGGGTGACCAGTGTGTGGGTTCATTATGTAGTCTCCCTACTAAAGTATGTTTGAAAAATGTTAAATATTCAATTTTGTCTGATATTAAGGTGCTTTTTTTAGAAGATAGGAACTAACATTTGCATGGATATCTTTTTATTTTTTGTTTGTTTAATTTCTTTGGTAAGGGTGTCTCTTAGATGGATTTTTAAAACATCAGCAATGATACTGTCAGTCTTTTAATAGGTGACCTTAATCCATTTTCATTTATTGTGATTACTGAGTTACTGACTCTTTGTTATACCATGCCTTTGTTTTTTTCCTCCCCTTTCCTGCCTTTCTGTAATACCCTTCAACCCTTTTCACCCTTCTCTTGGGTTGAAAGCTGTAGATTATAGTTAAGCTTAACATCTGGAGATACACGCTTAGTAAATTTTTCCCATAAAATCTGCTGCTGGTTCAATGCTCCTTCCTTTGTGGATTATATGTCTTTTTTCCCTCAATGGCCTTTAAGGTTTTGTCTTTGTTCTATAGTTTCACTACCATGTGTTTAAGTATGGATTTATTTGTAATTGTTTTTATTAAATAATTGGTGTATTAGGATTTTTAGAAAATACATGTATGGTACAAAGAATAATGATATAGCAAATATCAAGTGTCACCACCCTGTATAAGATGAAAGGTGACTGCAGTGATGCTCTTAAAGCCCTCTGTGTGCCCCTCATCTCACCCCTCCCCTCCTCCCTTGGAGATAATCACTACCTGAATTTTGTATTTTTCATGTTTCTGAAATTAATTCATTTTCACTGCTGGGTAGTGTTTCTTTTATTTAATGTACCACACTTTATCCATTCTATTGTTGATGGATATTGGATGAATGAGAAATGAGCTTTCATATTTTAACATTATTTGCTAAATCTCAAATTGTGTCCAGTAGAGAGTTGATCCTCACCTGTTGGATTTTTTTTTTTAATATTTATTTATTTGGTTGCACTGGGTCTTGGTTGCGGCTCAAGGGCTCCTTAGTTGTGGCATGCGAACTCTTAGTTGTGGCATGCATGTGGGATCTAGTTCCCTGACCAGGGATCAAACCCAGGCCCCCTGCATTGGGAGTGCGGAGTCTTAACCATTACACCACCAGGGAAGTCCCTACTCACCTATTGGATTTTGAATTTCAGTAGCTGTATGTTACATTTTTAAGACTTCTAAGTAGTTCTTTTTTAATACTTCCTGTTCTTTCATTTTATGACATGTTTGTTTAGTAATTTCTTGTTTTACTTTTTAGTGGAAGTAATACTTTTGTTTATCTCTTCGAACATTCAAAACTCTTTCAGACTATTCTGTAAAAATAATTCCACCCACTGCGATTTTGTGTTCTGATTGTTGATTTTGTTGGTGGCTTTTCCTATCATTAGATTTCTTCATGAGCCATATTCTTTTTGTAGCCTCACTTGAAAGGGAGATTGGTTTCTTCTTCGTTTTTGTCATCTTGCCTTCTGTGCTCACCCTTCTCTGTGTTGCCTTTTTCACTTGCTTGTACCTGGTTCTCCAGGCCCCCCCAACTCAGAACTGGTGGTTTCTCTTTTTATATCTTATGAGAAAATATATTTTGTATTTTATCACTACAACGTGTTTGGGGCAGAAGGAATTCTCAACATGTAAATTTACTCCAGCTTCCCCATTCAGTGTTTAAAATGGGGGAAGAGACGTGACTTGCTGAAATGCCTTCACTTCCTCATGCAGCTAACGTCCCTTCCCCCAGATTGTTTTCTGATCCTCCCCATTTGATGCGAGAACTCCTGTGAGTGGCTTTACTTACAGCTCTACAATCTTGCTGAGTTTGACTGAACAGGCCTCTCAACTTCAAGCTACCTTGTGATGCACTGAATACCACTTTGGTATTTAGTTATCCGTTACGGTTAATGTACAGGAAATGTCATAGTGCTTTCTGCCCGGCTTACTTTCTTTTCCCTCCTGCATAGACTGCTCTAGAAAAACTGGAAGGAGAGTTACAGGAAGCCAATGAGAACTATCAGGCTTTGAAGAAAAGCTTCCTAGAACTGACTGAATTCAAACATCTCCTGAAGAAAACCCAGGACTTCTTTGAGGTTGTAATTTGGGGACTATTTATTCAAGGGCCTTTTCCCCCAGAACCTCAAATTTCCATATCGACAACTGGCTGGTTTGGAATATGAATAAATTGCGCTGTTTCTGTCACATGGCTGGGCCGAGGGGGAGGGGGAGGGTTAGGGTGGCATGTGGTACTGGTTGAAATGAATGCAAAAATATTAAGGCGCTCACTAAAAAGTATGTGCCCCAAATGGCCCAGACGGAAGTGGAAGTCAGAAAAAAGCACCAGTTAGTCTGAGCAGGTTTGGGATTTTGGTAGGAAGAGACTGCGGAAGCTTTTTGACCTGTCAAGGGGCACTCTACCTTTTTTTTTTTTTTTTTTGACACACACATAAATCTTTATTTAAAACAGAAAAATAGATCAGGTCTAAGCAGTCTACCTTTTGAATTCTAACTATTTGTGGAAAATTGAAATATCATTAAAAGCAGACAAAACTATGAGGTGTGGTTTTAAGGTAGTCTAAATACATTTAAATGAAAATAGTGATTCTTTGACTTTCAGACGGAAACCAATTTAGCTGATGATTTCTTTATGGAAGACACTTCTGGTCTCCTGGAGTTAAGACCTACACCTGCATACATGAGTGGAAAGCTGGGGTTAGTGAAACTCTCTGCTCTGAAGGTTATGTGTAGATGGCTCCCTGGTCCGTAGCTCAGTGCCCGGTGCAACATTTCCCTGAGTGTTTGAGTGAGTGAATGAATGAATGAATGGACAAATAGCGACCGGCATGAGGACTCTTTCACACGACTGTAAGGCCTCCACCAGTAATAAACCCAAGTCTAACCTGACCAGGTTAGTGGAGTTGCAGGTAGTGTTACCTTGTTTATGGTGATACTGACCTTCTTGAGTCTGAAGAGTGCGATGTGTGTATTGTCTCCACGTGGGAAGGATGTAGTGATAATTGTTTAGATGGGGTTTCACAACTGTTCCCTGGCTTTGGAACAATTATGGGATACATGTTTTTTTTTCCTTGTCTCTGAAATACTGTTTTGGTGATAAAATAGATTTGGAGCGTGAAGTTTGAGTGTAATTAGCGATGAGGTGGTTATGCAATCGTGTCTTCCACAAGTAGAGGTAATAGGATGTGATAACACCCACCAGAATGTGTGGTGATTCAAAATGGTGGGATTTCATTCAGTGTCCAAGTAAAACTGATGAAAGTGAGTTTTAGAATTCTAGTTTTTTATTCAATAGGTACTTGGGGGCATGCTATTTGAGGCACTAGACATTGAATTTGAAATGGCAAGGAAAATATGTATTGAAAATATTTGATCAGAAGGTAATACAGAATCCATGTACATTTAAAGTAATAGGCCAGTGAAAGTAACCATTCTAAAGTTCATTTGAAAAGTTCGGATCAGAAATTATCTAGATACCTAGATGGCTGCAAAAGCAGAGGTGTCTAGAAATCAATATATATGTTTCAGTTTTAGTACCTTATTTGTATAAACTCATAGAGACCATCGTTGAGCAGATTGAACACTTGTTCCCTTTAGCTACAATGCTATAATGAATGGTCTATCGTATTTTTAATTGCAAATAAGTGAATGTATAGTATTGGGATGACTAAGGAAACCCGGACATGTCAAAGGAAACAGGAGGTCACAAGGGACTTGGGGAAAGTTGGGGCTGGGATCCAGAGTGGCCTTGTGGCCCCTGCCCATCAGGGCTATGTCCTTACCTCCCGCTCAGAGGGAAGGTGGTCCTCCCCCTTGTGATAGCACATCTTCCTATCCTGCAGGGCCTTTTCTCTGCACCCCGCACCCTGTGCCTCAGTAATATGTCCTCTTCTGACTGCCCAGGTTCACGGCTGGTGTGGTCAACCGGGAGAGGATGGCTTCCTTTGAGAGGCTGCTGTGGCGAATTTGCCGAGGAAACATCTACTTAAAGTTCAGTGAGATGGACACAGTTCTGGAAGATCCCGTTACAGTGGGTATCTCAGGCTGCAGGAAATGTTTTCTGAAATTTTCTGTAGCCCCACCAGAAGGGTTTCATTCTCTCAAACACTGAGTCTTTAGCTCTATGAAGCTAACATCTATTTCCTTTTTTTCTCCTTTCTTTTCTTTTTTCCTCCCCAGCCCCTCCTTTTAAAAAATACCCATGAAAGGACTGAGTCTTGTTAACACCTCGTAAGTGTTCATTCCTCCAAACACCGTAGCTGTACCAGTTCCTGGAAACTTAGCTGTGGCAGTGCCACGTGGAGTGGCAGCTGTGTCTTCATCACACAGCACTGAGAACTGATTGAGGTCAGTGCGTCCCAAGCTCCAGTGTTCATGGGAGCATGAGATCTTGTTCAGTGTATCGACAGATTCTGGTTCAGTGGGTGGTGGTGCCCGGGAGCCGGAATTTCGAATCAGCTTGCAGTTAGTTGCTGGTAGTCAGTGGGCCACACACTTCGAACGAAGATTTCGAGGGTCCCCTTCACTGAGTGCCACACGGTCATCGCTACTAAGTCTGTAGGGTATGCTTCCTCCACCCTTCCGGCTAGTGTTTAAATCCACTTACTTTTTAATTCCAAGAAGTTGGGCTTATTTCTAAAAGAGTCATAATCTTGTCTATCGTAGAGGCTAAAAAAATGTAATTTTAAGTTTTATTTCATGGAAAACAACTTCACTGTTAAAACACATACAATTTAAAATAAGAAAAAAGCACTTGTTTTAAAAAAAAAAAAAACGCATTACCATTCTAATGTCTTTATTTTTTTCTTGTCCTCTTTCTCTCTAGTCCATAGCCGTAAGCAGGTGTAATTTAATATGGTTGTAGTAATAGCATGGAAATCATTTTTTTTGGCCTTCTCTTGATTTAAATAACATAAATGCCCTCCTGTATTACTATGTGCCATTTATAAATATTATTTTAAAATTCGACATTGAATCATTCCTTTTCACAATCGTGTTTTGACATGGAATAGTCATGGTGGTAGAGAGAGTATTTACAAAGTAAGATGACTTTAGCCTCATGACATTGAAGATCACTGAACAGATAGCATGAGATCAGAATGGATTCCTGGTTCTGGTGGATCCAGAGACAAAGAAGGATCTGAGAGATTCAGCAAAGGACTAGGGGTGAACTCCATGGTTGAAGGAACCTTTGTTCCTTCACATAATGTAAAGCAGGCAGTTCCCCAAATCCTGAAATACTTCCCTGCCCCCATGAGCAACTAGCAAAGAGACAGTTCGTTCTGCTATTATTTTCAGTTGGTGCCTCATATTTCCATTGAGTTGATGGGACGTTAACTGTCTATTATTAGATACTTTATTTCCAATTTTTCTCCAGAATATAGACACTATGATAAGCATCTTCATGCATGTGGATTTTTATTTTGAAGTATTTCCGTGGTATGAATTCAGGAGATAGGATTGCTGGCTTAAAGGGTGTGAGCATTTTCATGACCCTCGATAGGTCCTGACACATGGCTTTTCAGTGGGGTCGTACCTGATTCCAAAGATACATGACACCCGAGTGGTGTGTGATGAGTGCGTTGGATTTGTTACCGCTTTTCCAACGATGGGTTTCATTTTGCCTTTACCTCCCCATCCCAAACTAAATAGAGTAAAACAGCACATTTCTTTGCTTACAGTAAAAGTTGAACTTATCCAGATATTCTTGTGAAATGCATATTTTTTCCTTTCTTGTGAAATGTCAAACTTGGACTTTTAAATTGCATTTAATCAGGGTTCGTACGGGCATACAGTGAGCGTGTGAGTCCAACATTAGACCTGGCTCTACCTTTGTTAAATATCAAACACCCAGTCCCCGCTGAAATGTCAATGTTGTGTATGAGTTAACTCCGGTGAGCTAGGTCAGCTCTTTTTATTTTAAGCCTTGCAGCATCCTGGTCCCTCTCTTCTGGGTGTTTTCTTAACACACCTCTTAAGCACAGGGCTTAGAGCTGAACACAAGGCTCAGCTGTCATCCAAATAGTGTAGCAAACAGCAAGGTGGTCCCTTTAAGGCTGCATCGGCCTTCCTGGGGGCCCCGCCCAGCCTGCCTCAGTGGCCTTGCCCTCAACCGTCATGAGTTACAAACTTCAATCAACTGGGAGAAGTTTAAGTTTTCCAATTTTAAATTTAGAAAATTTTAAAATTTTCTAAAAATATATTTTTTACTGTTTTGATTTTCCAGAGAGAAGAAATTAAAAAGAATATATTCATCATATTTTATCAAGGAGAGCAGCTCAGGCAGAAAATCAAGAAGATTTGTGATGGGTAAGTGGCTATTAAGGGCTTTTTTTTTTTTTTTTTTTTTTGCTGCGATACGCAGGCCTCTCAGTGTTGTGGCCTCTCCTGTTGCGGAGCACAGACTCCGGACGCGCAGGCTCAGTGGCCATGCCTCACGGGCCCAGCCGCTCCACGGCATGTGGGATCTTCCCGGACCAGGGCACGAACCCGTGTCCCCTGCATCGACAGGCAGACTCCCAACCACTGCGCCACCAGGGAAGCCCAAGGGCTCTTTTCATCAGCAGTTTGGGTCAGGATTAGGTCAGGGTGCGTGCAATACATGGAGTACAATACGTAGAACCTAGGGGAAGGCGGTCATCTAACCGAAGTGGGCAAATGACGGGTTAGCGGAAAAGGATGTGCAGAAGGCTTCTTGGCAATAACCCATGTGTGTCCTTTGAAATGTATGAAACACAGGTTTCGAGCCACCATATACCCCTGCCCAGAGCCGGCGTCGGAGCGCAGAGAGATGCTGGATGGTGTCAACATGAGGCTGGAAGATTTAATCACTGTGAGTGAGGCGTTCGGGCTGGTGACCCGAGCGGGGGCTGCCGATGGGCTACGTCTGCCGTTTCCTTATAAGTCCTGTCTCCCAGGGCCCTTGCTCCAAGGCCGGCTGGAATGTCTGCTATGCTCTTCTGGCTGTTGCGGCAGGAGGCTTCATAATTAGGGAACAGTGTTCACTAAGCTCACGGTGATGATTCTGCATGTCAGTGATGCTTTGCCTGGGCTTAGAATTAACCACAGCCCTGGTCAACCTGCAGGTGCCCACCCCAGTCTGATAAAAGGAGCCCTTTATTGCCAGACTGGCCTAGGCCGCATCTGTGATATAACTCACTAGCCAATTAAGTCGACCAGCCAGTCTTGCTGATTCTTTTTCCGCGGAATTGCCCAGTTGTGTGAGCCAAGCAATTAATTCTGTCAAGACAGTGAGTCTAGTTTCACATATGAACACGCCCCCAGTTCATATCCTCTTCTCGAATCTGTCATCAGCTGGGATGGCTCTCAACACATATGATTTTCTTCAATAAGCTTTGCAAGTAGTCACTGAAAGGAGCTGGGCCTACAGCAAATCGCCTATTCCAGACCAGCCCTGTCCAATAGAACCCTCTGTGGTGGTGAAAATGTTATATAACCTGCAAGTCCAGTGCGACAGCCATGGGCCACATGTGACCACGGAGCACTTGGATCGTGGCTAGTGCAACTGGGGGGCGGGATTTTTATTTGTATAAAATGCGGCTGCTGTATTGGTCCGCACAGCTCTAGGTCCTCAATGAGTATCTTTGGAAATTAGGTGTGTGTGTTTTTCGAAACTCCTAGGCTAACAAACATCTTTATCTTCCCAGGAAAAGCTGTGTTTAATTGTTCTAGTCCTCTCTGTTCCTTCTTTGTCACTTGTCAGGGAGACCGTGGTTCCCTGAAGCAATTACCCTTGAAGTCCTTTCCCCCCAAATACTCTGCTGGATTTTATGAAAACTGCATGAGGAGAATGGAAGTTATGCTAAACTTACATTTCGGATGACTCGAGTAGCCCCGTGTAGAGGTTACTGAAGAGGGTTTCTGTGTTGTATCACCAGAACAAAAACTAATTCCACTAAATAAATTCTGTGGGGGCCAAATTGCCTATTCATTCCTTCATTCATTCATTTATTTGTCATTTATTGGAGAGGTTATGTATGTAAGGCATTTTGATAGGTGTATTTGTTTCCTATTGCTGCTATAACAAGTTACCACAAACTGTGAGGCTTAAAACAACAGAAATGTATTCTCTCACAGTTCTGAGGTGAAAAGTCTGAAATCAAGGTGCCAGCAGAGCCAGACTTCCTCTGAACGCACTAGGAAATGATCCTTCCTTACCCGATCTCCTGTGGTTTGAGTGTTTGTATTGCCCCCAAATTTGAATGTCAAAAACCTAATGCCCAAGGTGATGGTGTTGGGAGGTGGGACCTTCCAGGAGGTGATTAGGTCGTGAGGGTGGAGTCCTCGTGGATGGGATTAGTGTCCTTCTAAAAAAGACCCCAGAGAGCTTGCTTGCGCTTTCTGCCATGTGAAGTTAGAATTTGAGGTCTGCAACCCAGAAGAGGGCCTTCACCCAACCGTGCTGGCATTCTGATCTCAGACTTCCAGCTTCCAGAACTGTGAAGACTTTCTGTTGTTTATAAGGTACCCAGTCTATGGTATTTCATTATAGCTGCCCGAGTTGACTAAGGCATCTTCCTAGCCTCTGGCGTTGTCAGCAGTCCTTGATGGTCCTTCCTTTGTAGCTGCATCACTGTGGTCTCTGCCTGCATCACACATATCTTCCCTGTGTGCCTCCATGTCAAATTTCTTATAAAAACACCAGTCACACTGGAATAGCGCCCACCCTACGCCTCATTTTCTGAACTCATTTTAACTCGATTATATCTGCAAAGACCCTATTTCCAAATAAGATCCCATTCACAGTTACCAGGGTTAGGACTTCAGCTCGTCTTCTGGGGAGGACACAATTCAATACATCGCAATAGTACTGTAAGGAATTTAGAAGAAAAGGAAGATATAGTCCTTGCCTGAGCGTTTTAACCTCTAGTGGGGGAGATAAACTGCTCGTGAGAGTGAAAGGCCGGGAGAGAGTTGCAGGCCGGAGGAGGGGGCCAGGAGCAGAGGACGCCTCCATGGCCCATGAGCCTCCATTGTTGCCACGTTGTCCGGCATCTCCATGAGTGCCCCTTGTTTTGCTGTTGGTATTTTTTGCCCAGGTCATAACACAGACAGAGTCTCACCGTCAGCACCTCCTGCAAGAAGCAGCTGCCAGCTGGCACTCCTGGGTCATCAAAGTGCACAAGATGAAGGCCATTTACCACGTCCTGAACATGTGCAACATCGACGTCACCCAGCAGTGCGTCATCGCTGAGATCTGGTTCCCGGTGGCAGACGCCGTGCGCATCAGGAGGGCACTGGAGCAAGGCATGGTGCGTGGCGCGTGGAGCGGGAGGCGGGGAGTCACATCCAGCCTGAGCAGCCTCTCTGCCAGGCCCTCAGCTGGTCAGCCTCCTAAGTCAAGCGAACCTCACCTGGTAGGATTGTCTCCTTTATCTTTGCGCCTTCGGTCCTTACCCAGGGCGTGGGCGCGTGTCAGAAACTCCCGCTCTTCTCAGCGTTTGATAAACATGCACCATGTCTTTGATCTTAGCAAGTGTGTACTGGGCACTGATGTGCCGTCACTCTGCTAGTTATGTCTGTAGATACCACCTTTGTCTGGCTGGAAAGACAGATAACCAGGCACGTGCAATAACAGCTGGAATGCAGGGAGTGGATTGCTCCCTTGTGCCAGCCGCTGTGCTGAGCACGCAGCGCACCTTCTGTAACTCTCACCGCGCTCTTGAGTCATCCCTCTAGGTGTTCACTGTGCCCCAGGAACTGATCTAGGGCTGTGCTGGCAGAACAAAGCCCTGCTCTGATAGACTTTCTCGAAAGGGAGATAGACAGCAGGCTTGTCCCTAAGTAATGTGATTTCAGGCAGTGAAATCATGGTGAATGGGAAGTAAAGCAGGGGGAAAGTGAAGGGTGTGGGGAGTGAGGGGCCTGTCTGATCACCTATTCACCCCATTGGTGAAGAAGGGACCCTCTGCCCTAACTATTGCAAGGTGGCCAAACAGACGACACCTGATACTGGCCAGATGAGGTTGGCCACAGTTTGTCACATATACTCACAGCCCAGGGGAGGACACTGCACGTCACACGGGACCACGTGGAGGTTGCACTTGGGACCTGCACTTGGGAGCAGAATGAATCAGCAGGAGCTATAGGAGAGGCAGGCTTTATAGTGACAGGAGGATAGGGGGACCCCTGTTTCCATGGGAGAATGTGATTATTAGCTTGTTTGAATGATTTTCTGGGGTGGCAGGGAGGTGAAACTCATCAGGTTGAAGCCTGGGCAGTGTGCCGTTGGTCTGTCTGCTGGGAGAACTGGCTAGGTGGGGAGCCTTTCCTGTTAAGTGGGTGGCGTACCTGGTGGGAGCAGAGGAACGCATGGCTTGGCCTTTGGGGCCCTGAAGCTTTAGGTCTTTCTAATACCGTTCTAGGGCTGTTGGGGAGAAGGCCCCTCTGAGCAGCTGGCACTGGAGCAGACTTTCCTGCACGTCATGGGAAGATGAGGCAGGGTGGGAGGAAGAGCTTTCAGGCTGAAGGGTCTGAAGGGACCCAACCTGGAGGTCGGGTTGGATGAGGAGATAGGAGCTATCTGTATCCCCTCTGTACGGATGAGGAAACCGAGGCACAGAGAGTGGAAGTAACTTGACCCCGGTTAGTTAGCCAGGAGGTAGGATTTGAATGTCCCCACATCATGGTCCAGTAACTACCCAAATGGGGCACTTACACAGAGCGTTTCACCCAGACTGGGAGGGGCAGCTGCTTCCCAGAGGAGTGCACAGGTTGAGCCGTGGAAGGGCGGTCAGTGGGCAGGTGGAGAGAGGTGGGGTGGCCAGTGGTTGGAGCTGGGGCGCGGCAAGTTGAAAGGCTTCGAGTAAGGTCGGGGAGAGGCTGCAGGGCAGGTGCTGGTGGACGGACTCTAGTGGTGTACCTTCCTGTGCCGGAGCGACATGGTCCAGTTTGTGTTTTAGAAACATTTCACTGCCGTGTGGGGCAGACAGCGGGCTGTGGGAGAAGGCTGCCCTAACGCAGGGGTCTGAACCCAACAGTGACATCCTGTAATCGTGAAGGGGCCAGACTCCTACAGGGCTACTTGGGACCATTTCTACAGCATCTCCAGTCCTCTGAGATAATTACTTCCCGAGATCGGAGTAGAGGACCTGTGTGGGTAGGAGGTGAGGAGAGAAGTGGAAGGGAGTGGCTATCATTATCATCATCACATAAGCAAAAGATACTTACTCCATGCCAGGCATTGTGTCAGCTCCTGGAGGACATGTTTAGAAAAAAGGAGGAAGCCACAGTCCTTGCCCTCAAGGAGATCATAATCACACGTATGAAAAGGCATATAAAAATGGAGTGAGGATCTCCTCGACTTGCTGGGTGACCTTGGGGAAGTTACTTAATCTCTCGGCCCCTTAGTTTCCTCATCTGTGAAGTGAGGCTTGTGGTGATACCTACGTCATCGAGTTGCTAGGAGGACGGCTGAGCACTCGTTTAGTTGGTGCTAAGTTGTACTGAGTGTACAGGTGGTAAGCGCTGCTGGAGTTTGGAGTGACCAGAAGGTTCCTGGGGGGTGAGCTGGAGAATTGTTAATACTTGGAGAAGGGAAGAAGAGAGAAGCCTAGTGTGGAGTTGGCTGATTTCCATGGAGAAGTAGTGCGGGTGAAGGTGTGAATACAGGATTAAATCAGTGTTGTAAAGAAGTCTGGATTATAAGACCAAAGAGATTTGATTTCATTCTTTAGGTAACAGGAAGCCTTTGAAGATTTTTGAGTAGGAGGGTAACATGACGAAAGTAGTGCTTTTTGTTTGTTTTATTAAAAGAAGGATTACGCGGTCTGGAGTAGGCACTAAATGGAAGGGAAGGAGACTGGAGTCCGCTGGTGAGCTGGTGGGAATGGGAAGAGGAGGGACTTAAAGGGGACGATTAGCAAGATTTGGTGATTCACTGAATCGAGAGAAGAGACAAGTCTTGTGATTCCAAAGTGTCTGGAATCTGGAGATTACTGAGAGGTCAGGGGAGGACCTGGCTTTGGGGCAAGTTGGTGAGTTCAGTTTTAGGCTCCTGGATTTTTGTGGGGTTGTTGAGACATGCGTGTTTGAAAGCCTAGGCAGGCAATGAAAAGAGAATTGAAATTTCAGGGAGGGTCAGGGCCATTGGGAATCTAGGAACAGAATTAGGAAAGTGAATGAACTCTTGAGAGAGTAAGTAGGAAGGAAGGAAGGAAGAGTAGAGGGCTCAGAAGTGTGCATAACATTTGCAGGAGCCGGAGAATGGAAATTACCAGAGAATCAGGAGGAACTCTACTCTCTTGACACCTCTCCTGTAAGAGGAATGAGATAAGTACTAACTTTACAGATGAGATCATGAGTCTCAGAGAGGTCAGAAAATTATCCCAAGTTCACCCAGTAAGTGACGGCGGCAGGAGTTGGACTGTGAGATGTACCTGCTGACACCTAGCCTATGGCTCTCTTCCTTACATCTTCTTATATGTTCTTTTTGCAGGAACTGAGCGGCTCCTCCATGGTCCCCATCATGACAGCAGTGCAATCTAAAACAGCTCCTCCCACATTTAACAGGACCAATAAATTCACAGCTGGCTTCCAGAATATTGTCGATGCATACGGTGTAGGCAGTTACCGGGAGATGAACCCAGGTAAAGGGACCGATGTATTGCACAACTAGGCAGCTTGAAAATGAAAACTGGATAAGATTTACCCCTACGGTGGCCTTGGCAGTTAATCACTTTGAACTGTGACATTCCTAAAATCTTATTTGGTTTCCTAATGCCCTGCATTGTCTTTTGCAAATGGTGATTAGTGAAAGATTTGCTCTTCGTCAAGATTTCACGTGTTCTCCCTTAAACTGTAGATGTATCAGGCAGCCAACTTCAGTTCTTGTTTCCTTAATGATTCAATGAGGGTCATCTGTAGGCGTCTGCACAGTCCCATAGCTGTTGTGTGGGAGAGATGGAGATGGACATAGACAAGACTTGTAGTCAGAAGACTGGAGTCACTTAGCTGCTCCAAAACTCAGCTCATCTGTAAAGTGGGGAATAATAATACTTACTCATTGATGAGCTAGTGTATGGGGGAGCTGAGTGAGTGTCAGGGGTGGGGATGGTGAGGGAAGACAGAATCAGAAAGACACAAGGAACCAGCTTGTGGATCGTGGAGCGTGGTAGAGAAATCTTTGACGTGGGACCCAAAGAATGTTGGGAGGACTCAGGCTGTTGTGGGCCTCACCTCTACAGCTCCCTACACCATCATCACTTTCCCCTTCCTGTTCGCTGTGATGTTTGGAGACTGTGGTCACGGAATTGTGATGCTACTGGCAGCCCTTTGGATGGTCCTTAATGAGAGACGCTTGCTGTCCCAGAAGACGACCAATGAGGTGAGTGTTCATCAAATGTCTCGCCTCGTTTCTTGGAGGTTATAAGTAGAATATTAAAAATGTGTATATTGTTTTCACCATGGAAATAACATGTTGTTATAAAAAGTAAGAGAAAGATGGAAAGTAACAAAGGACCAGAGTTCAACATAAAAACTCCTGGCCAAAGGTAAATCCTTTGGGTGGTTTGGTGAAGTAGCATCTTTGTTTTTTGTACATTACTTGACAAGGCATTGATCTTTTCCTTTACTTATTTTCTTAACATTGATTTTTTTCCCCTTGATTATAAAAGCAATATATGTTCACTGCAAAAATTGGGAAAATACAATAATCTAACTACCTAGAGAAAATCACAATTAATGTTTTTTTTTCTGTGCTTATACACGGGTATATAATTTTCTAAAATTGGGATGAAATAGTGCACATTAATTTGTAGCTTCCCTTTTTTTCACTCAAAATATCACAAACTTTTTTACGGCAGAGCCCTTCTCCTACGATCAGCCCATGATCAGCATTTTTATGAAATGCTGAGAAATCCTGAATATCGGTTCTTCACTTGCACACTTGAAGTTTCCACATTTTCTGTGAAGTCCCTGCACAGCGTTGTGAAGGTTGAGACAACTCAAGTCCGCATTGTTTCAAAGTTAATCAGCTAACGTCACTTTATGTCCCCTGTAACACATTTTATAAACTGGAAACACGCTTTTCACTCTGTTCGGAATTTTAAGAATATCTGCAATCTTTAATACAAGTTGACTTAAGTTGACCTCGTTCAATGATGTCATAGCAAGTCAGTCATAAGCAGGGTTAGTGGGAGAATCAGCCTGTGACCAATAGAGTTTTCCATGACAAGCATCTTAACAGCTGTGCTTTCCTATAATAAATATTTAAAGTCTCAGACGGACACTTCAGCTGTTCTGAGAACGGCTGATACACATCATCCAGTCCTACGGAAAACGCTTTACTCGTCTTGGTGGATGTGCTGAGACAGAGACTCGCTGTTATAACAAGACCCCAGATGAGCGTAGACTTCACTTGCTGTAAAACTTAGCAGCATAGGAGTCAGGTCCCAGAAGCACTTGAGGCAGCTGCCACCCACTTTCAAGTCCCTTCCTTTATAAGGGAGGCCTCAGCTGCTGCTTCAGTTACGTTTTCTAACCAAGGCTGAATTAAAGAATATGAAGCTGATAGTGCTTTGTTTCCACAGTAACAGCTACCATTCTAGGACTTTTCTGAATCATCCGTAGAAGCTCAGGAAAATCAGGATGTGTGTGCCCTGTCTGTTTGGATCACTTTGATGCCTGCCTGGTCACGTGGCCCCTCTGTGTGGGATGCCTGTGTGCCTTGCAGTGGCTGTCCCAGTGGTGCTGGAGGCATCCTGTAACGCACGTCCCCGGGGTCTGGTTCAGAGCCCACTGACCATCGCCCTCTGTCGCCAGATCTGGGACACCTTCTTCCACGGACGCTACCTCATCCTCCTCCTGGGCATCTTCTCCATCTACACGGGCTTGATCTACAACGACTGCTTCTCCAAGTCTTTCAACATCTTCGGCTCTTCTTGGAGCGTCCAACCCATGTTCAGAAATGGCACATGGAAGTAAGTTGGGACAGAGCTGGGTCACTCAGTGGCCATCCAGATGGCCTCAGTGACAGTTCTCGTGGCAGGGGGATCCTACGCCTGGCCCTGCTCAGAGGTGTGCCCACCACTTCACCGGATAATTTGGTTTTATCTATTGAGTGTGAGACCTTGTACCACGTCCTCAGTAACTGCGCTGGTAACTGTAATGCGTGGAAAGAGTTTTTAAAACTTCAGCTGAATTAAGTAGGTATCCTGGAGTGCACCCCGTGTGCCAGGCACTGTTGCGAAAACAACGGTGGGGCAGGTATAAACTGGGCATCCGAGTAGCGGTCGTGGAAGTGAGGCTTCCGGGAGAAGGAGGTGGCTTTTGAAACATACCTTGCTTGGCAGGAAGTCGGGGATAGAGTGAAATTCTGCAGCCACATACTTAGGGCAGAAGGCTTCGCTTTAAGAAAGGCTGATGGAGGTCTGAACTATATATAAGTGATTGGTTTCCCACGTTCAAAGCCCCGAACTCACCAGAAGGGCGTTTTTGTTTTGACGGCTCAGAGCAGCTTGACTGAACGTTGAAAGCAAAGGAGGAGACGGTTAGTTTTGCGCTGCTGTACTTGTTCCCTGTACTTGTGGGGGACGGGGTGAGGAACGCAGAGGGTAGGATGTACAGGCTGGTGAGAAGTTTGGGCTGCAGGAAAGAGACCTGGAAGCTCTCTGCGTCCCCACCCACCACACCTTCCGCAGGCATCCCCAGTTATTATGCAGTGTGTCAGATACACAGTCATCAGGATGGAGAGAGCGCTTCGGAATGGAGACTTTTATGGAGAGGGAGAAAGATTTTTGAGTTTGAGGGGTGGGTCAGTGTGATGAATTGGGGGAGAAGAGGAGGGCAGTGAGGGGCAGGGGCTTCGAGGGAGAGTGCTGACTCCCTTGGGATCTTTGGGGCACCTTCGGCTGCCTGCGTCACACACTCGAGACAACCACAGTGGGTTCCGGGTTGCTTTGCGAGGCCTAAAAGTCCCAGGTGATGTTCCCTCACGTCTGCCCACTCACCTGCTTCAGGGCAGCTTCAGGTTTCTCTGTCTCTTTCTGGAACGTCCAGTGGGAAGTGTGACAGGAGAGCACCGCGAGAAAGGGGAGGCGGAGATGTGTAACCGTATCTGCAACCTTGCTTCCATCTTTTCTCTCTCAAGCGTGGTAGGACTTTCTATTTAAGGCACGTCAGGGGTCTTATCTGCTCACCAAAATTTGCACCACACATCGTAAGTGGGGGGAGAGAATACACCATCCGTCTCCTCTGAGGATTTCTCAGGAAAGATTCAACGCAGGGTTCCTTTCGACGTGAATGTTCCTAAGTGCCTTTGGGGGCTTGGTGCTGACTGAAGGCCCAGGGGGGCTCAGGGGCTATCGTAGTACAGGTGGGTGTGTCACAGGGGCTCCGTGCCTCTCCTTTTAGTCCCTTTGCTGGGTCCAAGTGCCCTGTAGTAGAGGACAGGAATGTTGAACAATAAATAAGTAAATAAAAATGAAGAAGAAAACATTTTGCAGGACTACAGTTACAGATGGCTATGGGTATGGGGTTTTGTTTGTTTTTTCTTTGCAATTAGTACCCTGAAGAGATGCCTCGAAGAACAAAACTTTTCATAACATTTGGAGAGAAATTGCTGAGTTTTGCTCTTCAGCCTTAAACTCGTAAGCACAGTGATGGATCCCGAAACGTGTTAAATCAGCATAGCTTCAGCAAACTATTTACACAAAATTTCGTTTGCCCTGGAGTGTGACTGCGAAAAGTCCGAGTCAACTGGCTTGCTGTCACTCTGCAAACGTGGGTTGGAATATTGTTCTTTCGTGTGCATGTAAGTTACCCTGGCCCCAGTTCCAGGCTGTGGAGGCCAAGCCTAGTCGGAGAGACCCCAAGCTCAGCCCCACGCCCAAGCATGGATGGTATGAAGCAGACCCTCTTCAGCAGGGAGGCGAAAGGAAACCGTAGGCACGCATCAGAGCGGCAAAGGGCACAGCGGGCTGATTGTGTCACTGGCCACAAGCTAGGTCTTGGGCCTGCCTTCCCTGACAGTGGGCTAGAGACACTGTCACACCATCCTTCAGCCACAGACCACAAGAATTGTGTGTGTTGTCACCAGAATTGGGTTGATTGACTCGGTGAGGGAGATGGTGCCCTCTGGGGATGGGGGGCATCTCAGTAAGAGGGTGTTAGAAGGGCTTAGAGGATCTGGCCGCTGGGAGGATAAGGGGAGTGGTGGTCATTTTTGTGGTTTGGACAACGTCCTTATTTTGAACTGTCCATATTTTGATATCAGATATGATCGTGGAATGGTCTTGTTTTTGTCTTGGTCCATGATGGTCACAGGGTGGCCTTGTCTGATGTTGTTGGCTTAGCTGTGGGCGCCAGGCCAGTTCCCTCTTTTATCTTTGTTGACACACGAACACGTCTCTGATCATTAGATCCCACCATTTGCACTGAGGCGTGCTGTTAGGACCGGGCTCTAGGTCTGAGATGGCCGGTCAGGGCCAGCTGTTTACACTGTCACTGAGGGCCTGGTCAGCATAATCAGGCTTCCTAATTTCCCCTGTGCTACCGAATACCCATCACACCCCAGCTGCAGGAGGGAGGGAGTGTATTTCTAGGCAGCCTGTCCACGTTGCCAACATTCTGTTCTTCATCCTTTCAAATACTCATCCTTGGGCCCCTCCATACATGTGTGCTCTTAAAAAAAGAAAAATTAAGGGCTTCCCTGGTGGCACAGTGGTTGGGAGTCCGCCTGCCGATGCAGGGGACGCGGGTTCGTGCCCCTGTCTGGGAAGATCCCACGTGCCGCGGAGCGGCTGGGCCCGTGAGCCATGGCCGCTGAGCCTGCGCGTCCGGAGCCTGTGCTCTGCAACGGGTGAGGCCACAACGGTGAGAGGCCCGCATACCGCAAAAAAAAAAAAAAAAAAAAAGAAAAATTAAGCCCTAATGTTCTTAACCCCTTCAGGTTTGCACAGATGGTAAGAAATTCCTGCCCATTGACATTTGTGCTTCTGGGTGAGAATGGGACACAGATTTAAAGGCAGTTAATGGACCACAGCTTTCAGGGGCTGAGTTTCCCAGAGGTCAGGGGCCATGTGTGAAAGCCAGTTCACTCCTCCAGGATCAGTTCTCATGCTCCCAGGGGAGATTTCCCAGCCTGGTCCCAGGGCTGGGTTTTCTTTCCTCTATGCTCCTGTCACCCTTGCCCCCTGCCTCTTTTCTGATGTAGTATAACTATTTCTTTACTATACCCAGTCAGGCTGGGAGCCCTTTGTAAACTCAGACTGTGACCTCCTTGGGGGCCAGATGGTAATTTCTGTAGCTCAGCACCTAGGGTGAGAATCAGCACATAGTAGGTATTCAATACCCATTTGTGGAATAATTGAATGAACCAATTGGTGAGTCGCACCAACAGTTAGGCTTTGATTGGCTTGCAAGTGGATGACTGATGGTACTATAGTGTTTTTCCTACCTCTAGTTGATCATTGGTTTGGTTTTGTTTTTCCTTTCTCCCTCTGTAGTACACAAGTAATGGAAACAAATCCATATTTACAGCTGGACCCAGCCGTCCCGGGAGTGTACTCCGGAAATCCATACCCTTTTGGGATTGATCCGGTAATAATGTCTTCTGAGATTAAATATTCATTATGTAAAATGTCTTGCTGAGGGGATCTGTGTGGAGGGGAGGAAAGTACCAGAACCTGTCAAATCCACCAACTTGTACTGAGATAGAATAGCATGTCCTGGAGGTTTTTGTGACGCACTGCAGTGGATTCAAGTAAATGTCCTACCTGCACCCTTTACCCAGCCCCTGGGTCATTTTCCATGCAATTTCCCAAACATCTGCCTCTTTCTTCTCAGTTATACCCCTGGTGGTTTACCGTTGCTTCTTTAAAAGGCCCGTGGTTGCTTGGAAAGTATGCGTATTAGATAAGCAATTTAGCAACCTAACCAAGTTCCCAACTTTGGCGTTTTCTTGCAGTGATTAACATCTCTCTTTTTCCTAGAAAAGTGTGGATTTGCTTTTATATTTGCTTTATTTTATTGCATAGAATTATACAAGTTTTAAAAAATGTGTTAACTTTAATGGTTTGCTATATCTACCTCAATTGGATTTGAGCCAAACAAACAAAGGTGCTTCCTCGCCCAGCCTGCAGGTACAAAGAGATGTCAAGAAGACACATCCCTATTTGGGTAAAACCCCTCACACGATGGCTTAGCACCATTTTGCCACCAGGTGGCGGCCTTGTGCCCCAAATGAGCACAAGTGTCTGGAGCTGAACTTGGCAGATGGGGTTCATAAAAGTTTCCTCTACTCTCACTTTGTTGGAAGAGAACCTGAGACCACAGTTTTACTTGCTGACAGTTGAGAGTAATAGCACTGGCCCTAAAATTGGTTCTCTGGTCTCTCCTATCTTGTGGGTCATCTCCTCTTCAGTTTTCCTGTTCCTCCGCCTTGCTGCCCACCTCCTGTCCCTTATGAAAGCAGCGCGCATCACCCAGGATTGGTTTATACTTGCCACCCAGGGGCACTTGCATTCAAAGTTTTATCAAAAGAGGCGAAGTTCTTGAAGTCCTGTTTGTAAGCTGCAAAGTGCTAAAAATAAATGCAAGTTGTTATTTTTGTAGACTGGAAGGCTTTATCTTCAGTCCAAGGAATTTCATGATTAGCGAACAGGCAGTGGAGGAGTATTAGAGGGGAGTGATTTTTAGAGTCTGGTTGACCTTCCTTTCCTTTGAATCTCATTGCTCCCACTGTCCTGTCTCTTCTCTTCACAGCCCCCATCTAATGCATCAGCAAATCCTGTCTACCCAGTTTTGCTCCTCATGGACAAAGGGAGGGTAGCAAATTTCACGATTCAGAATTGAGTGGTCCAGTCTTTACTCTGTGTGCAATCTTGTCATCTGCCCACTAGTTAGAAAAATGTGAGGGTGAAAGGGAAGGTGATGTGTTGAAAATAATTAATTTTTTCCTAGTAACATTTAGATTTTTAAAGATTTTTGGTCTTTTTAAACATTATAAAATAATAATATATATGATTAAAAACCCATATAATACAAAAATTATTAAAAAATAAAGCAGAAACTAACACACCATTGTAAAGCAATTATACTCCAATAAAGATGTTAAAAAAAATTTAAAAAATAAAAAGAAAGAGTTGCCTTTCTTACCTTTCCTCTTCCTGCAATCTGATTGCTCAGAGATAATCTCTTTAATAGAACATTTCTGTGTTTATATTAGCACTTATGTATATTAATGAAGGGTTTGATTTTTACATAATGTAAATTTCTACAGCTGCATTTATTAACTCTGTTGAGCATCTATTTGTGAATCAGGTCACAAAATATTTGGGCATCAGAGCTGAGGGGGCTTTCTAAAGGCGTCTGTAAATATTTTATAATAAATGAACATTACACAATGGTTACAAGCCCATGATTTAGAATCAGATAGGCTGTGTTTAAATCTTGGATTTTCTATTTACTTGCTACGTGATTTTGAGCAAATTATCATCTCTGGGTCTGTGTTTCCTCATCTGTAAAATGGGTATAATAATAGCCCTCATAGAATTGCTCAGAAGAGTGAACGAATTTTATAGGTAAAACACCCAGAAGAGTCTGGTGCATAAACACAGTAAACGCTCCGTTTGCTGTTGTATTATTTCTCCCTGGGCGTGTAAGTAACTTAGTCTCTCTGAGATTTTGATAAATGCCCTTATCTGTAAAATGGGAATACTTATAACTATCTCATAGAGTTGTCAGAATTAAATGAGATAAATACCCTTAAAGAGCTAGTATGTACCTGGTACTTAACCGTGAACGTTTTTTAGTTTTTCCAAGCTGGGTCTAAGGTGTACTGGTAACCCTGCCCTTACTGTGTTGAGTGATTCTGGAGACTGGCCAACCAGGAGGGCAAAGGGAAAAAGCAGAGGGTGGAGGGCAAGCCTGGTGCAGCTTCAGTGCCAGGGCAGATGGGGAGGGTCGTGGAGGTGCCTCTGGGGTCTGAGCACCTGTGACAGGAGTCCCTTTCCCCATCTTCCCAGCAGCCCCCTTAGTGATTGTTCAGCTGGCGGCTGCTCAGGACATTGTCGAGACAGAATCAGTGAGAGGTGGTTCCTGCATGGGGGAGGGGAAGGTAACTGTGCACTGAGGCTGCACTAGGTGGACGTCGACCCCTTAGCAGAAGCAGAGGAGTTTGGAGGAGGAAGTAGTTTAGGAGGAAAGAAAAGAAGACCCTGTGGCTTTGTTAGTTCTGAGGAGCAAACCCTCCAGATGCCTAAAGTTCCAGAGGGGTCAGGGGTAGGAGCAAGGACTTGAATCATTCGCATGGGGGTGGGTGTTGGAGATTTCTGTGGGGAAGAAGAGCGTTAGTGACTGGGACCATTAACCAGGGTGAGGCCACGACAGCCCCCAGCCGCTGAGTGCTTGTCCTGTGTGCCCGTCTGGTGTGGGCAGGACAGGTACACGCGTCCCTCTCTGTGCCAATAAATGTTGGCTACGGGAGTGGCTTCTTGAGAAGGGCCTGGGAAAATGCTTTGTAATGTAAAGTGCTATAGAAATTCAGCGTAAAAGGTGGTATTATTAAGAGGGGATTGGCTAAGTTCATGGGCCAGAGATCTACACCATTAATGTGGGAACCAGGCAAGTTTGAGATCTCTCCATAATGTTTCAGAATGTCTTTTCATTTAGAACAGGGGAAAAATCATGTCGGTTTTTTCTTTTTTCTTCCAGTTACTTGATGTTTTACTAATGGTGCTATTGGTTCCAACACAGTTGTCATGAGAGTTGCATTTATAAGAGGTTTCGTCCTTTGCTGAGCCTAAAATGCATGTGCTGAACTGGACAGAAATTTGAAAATGTGGTTCCCAGAGCGACTTTTTCAGGGGAAATCGAGCTTTAGCCCCTGACTCTGGGAGAACTTCTAGACGCTGGTCTCATGTCTTTCTTGTCACGTTTCCCTTCCAGGTTTGGAACTTGGCTTCAAACAAGCTAACATTCTTGAACTCCTATAAGATGAAGATGTCAGTTATCCTGGGAATTGTCCAGATGGTTTTTGGTGTCATTCTCAGCCTTTTCAATCACATGTAAGTTTCACAATGAACTTTCTGCCTGTTGGTCTGACCGTGTCGGGGATGAGCAGTGGCAGAGCCCCCACTTTGCTCCTGTGTCCCTCCGTGCAAGTTTCCCTCCTATGGGGACTGCTTTCCCCGGTCTCTTGACTTGAGTTCAGACAAGCTGGTTTGCCAGAAATGACACCTCTGTTTCTCCTGAGCCGAGTGCACCTTTCCCCTCAGAAGTTTTTGAGGGGTTAGAAAGAGACTGCAAGGCCACGGTGCTGTGTGTCCTCCCAGCCTGCAGGGCCTCCGCTGATGCTAGATCCAGGCTTAACTCCCACCAGTGGGCAAATGGCGACATGGGCGCCCTCAAATTCTGAATTCCATTCGGTATAATTTCTTCCTGCTGGCGGCAGCCTCTCTCTCATTTCTTTGACTGTTAACGTTCTCCCGTCTCTTCTTTCTGTTAAGATTGATCTATAGAAAGCTTCTCAAACTTACATATTTGTGCTGAGTTGTAAATGTTTGAAAACGGCCTCCAATATGCCTATTTAGAGATGCTTTTGTGGACATGGCAGCTTGTAGGTATCGCTGAAACCCACCTGCCAGGAGGTCAGCACAGTGCCAAAGAAATGGTACAGAGTTTAGAGTCAGAAAGTTGACTGATGGTTCTAACTCTTTATAGCTGTGTGATCATAGGTATGTAGCTTAACGTCTCCAAGATCGTGTTCTGCTGTAGAATGGGAATAGAGGAGTCAGAATGGGTCGGTTATTGTGCAGTAACAACTCCCAAATCGCAGTGGTTTATGACCGTGATGCATGTCATCGTGGGCCACCGGGGGCACTGCTCATCTCATCCTCACACTGCGACCAGAGCTGATAGGCTGCCACCACCTGGAAGCTGCCAGTTGCTGTGACAGGAGAGTGTGGTCAGTTACACACTGACTCTTAAGGTTCCACCTGGAGTGACACAGGCCACCTCCATTCCCATTTCATTGACCAGAGCCAGGCACATGGTGACCTCCAATCAGAAAACCAATAGATGTACGATTCTACTTAAAAAATAAGAACTATTTAGTGAGTAAACGAATGACAGCGCCTTGGTACTACTGCCTGCCTGAAAGTGCTGTGAGAGTTAAATGAGAGAGAAAACCAGGAAGTGATTTTTGGACTATCATTGACATCGTGTGTCAGGCTGGCCTCAACTATCTCTAGTAATCCTGCTTTATCATGGGATCTGCATTTTTCCCTCCAATAACTCTTACAATTAACAAAGGGTCTGGGGCCCTTTTCTGACATTTTAACTGGGTGTCCCCCAACTTAGTCTTGTGGGACTCTCTCTATGTCTTAGAGCAGAAGGTGGCAAACTTTCTCTGTAAAGGGCCACATAGTAAATGTTTTAGGCTTTGCAGGCCAGATGGTCTGTGTCACAGCTACTCACTTCTGGTGTTGTAGTGTGAATGCTGCCACAGACTCTGTAAACAAACGAGTGTGAGTGTCTTCCAATAGAACTTTATTTATGAAAACTGAAATTTGAATTTCCTATCATTTTCATGTGTCATCAAATATTCTTTTGATTTTTCCCCCCAACCACTTAATGATGTAAAAACCATTTTTAACTTGTAAGCTGTACACAGCTAGGTGATGGGCTCAGTTTGGCCTGTGGGCCATTGTTGACCGACCCCTGTCCTAGGGCATCCTTAGGGGAAAACCTGCCAAGCCATGCTTCTATATCCTTGTACCATTAACTGTGTTGATATGAATCCGGTCTGCATGGGAAGCTGCGGCCAGATCATCAGTTGTCTCTGTGAGCCTGCCCTCTGCCTCAGACTTTATCTTCTAGACCCTGGTTCTCTCTGAACCTTTTGTGCAAAAGCACCTTTCTTTCTCCTCTTCTCCAGCCATGCATGATTGCCACGTGCCTGGGGAGTGGATGCAGGGTTCAAAGAAATGAACATGTGGTGATTTGGAGAGAATAGTGAGTTGTTGGTATTCCTTCAGTGTTCTGTCTTGTACGTGTGTATGTTTCCCACCCTCAGATTCTTCAGGAACACTCTCAACATCGTTCTGCAGTTCATCCCCGAGATGATTTTTATCCTGTGTCTTTTCGGATACCTGGTCTTCATGATCATTTTCAAATGGTGCTCCTTCGACGTCTCTGTGTCCCGACGAGCCCCGAGCATCCTCATTCACTTCATCAACATGTTCCTGTTTAACTATAATGACCCTTCGAATGCACCCCTATACGAACATCAGGTACTGATGGGTCTTTTTTCTTCTTTTACGCACTTGATTATGTTAAATCTCTCTCCTACCCTTGGGTATCGCAGAGAGTAATTATTTGCAAGACTGAGCCGTCTCAGCACCCGATGTGTTAGGTTCTTCAGATTCAGAAGGTCCTATTGGATGAATGGCTGGGTGCTGAGGGCGGTGCTGCGGTGTGGCTCCAGCCGTTCCTATCTGGGTGATACGTGGGAGGGATTATTGCTGCGGGGTTGAAAATGAGCTTGTACGTTGTCTGCGAAGAAAGAAAAAAAATAATCCTTGGGATTGATTGGCTTGAAACGGTAAGTGCTCTAACTAGCACCTTAAAAATGAATAATCTTTTATTATAAAAGTAAACTCTAGTTAAGGTTCACAAGAAAGAAAATTGAAATAGAGTCAAGAAGAAGAATCCCTCTGTTCACAGGGGGAGTGAGTTTCTGGAAAACTGACCCAAACTCATGCTGTCCTGTGAGCTTCCGGGGCTCATTGGAGATGCTTTTTCTTTTTTTCTTTGGGCTCTTCTTCTGTGGATGATACCTTCCAACAGTTGGACGTTATTGCCATTCTGACTTCTGTTTCTTTCAGCCTCATTATCAACTTAATATTTTATTTTAAAAAAGTATAAATGTCCCATGAGAGGTGGGTATAAAAATATCTCAGTGACTAATTTTTGGTAACACAAATAGTTCTTTTCCTCTGGCCTCTCCAGTGATAACCTGATGATATTGTTTGCTGGTAGATTTTCACTAAGGAAGGACCCACTTATATAGGTTCTAATTCCTCTGGATCAAGCTCTAGGGCTAGATTTCCCAATACCAGCACATGGCACCTGCCAGTGACCGCTCATCCTGGGTCCCAGTTACAGCCATGCTCCTCCTACAGCTGCACACGTCCTCATGAGTTTGAATCCTAGCTGTGTTCTCCTCCCCTACAGAAGCAGCAAATAAGAAGAAGAAAAAGTAAGGAATGATTTTAGCGAATAATCAGAGACGACATATAGCTCTGAAAGCTCTCTTGTATCCCACCTTACTATTGTTGCACCTGTTTGTTATACATCGATGGTGTAGGAACCATCCCTAGACTATTGGCATTAAATGAATGTATCTGGAAGGTCCGTTTATGCAATGCTGGAGTCTAAACGAAAGTTCACTTGGATTTCCCAAACAAGTCTTCTCTTTGAGGCACGGTACTCAGATTCACCACATAGTTCATGTGCTAATTCTTTTCCTAAAGACTAAAGTCCTGTCTTAGTGCGCTGAACATTGAACAGTGAATGGCTTTTCCAGCTTTTTTCCATTCAAAAATGTTATTTGGAGTTGGCTGGTTTCCACACCCTGGAATGAAGATTCATTATCTAGACACAGTTTGCAGTTTCCATAACCTCATCTTCCCGTCATGCAGCTGGAAGAGATAGTGTAAATTGCTAATACAGCCTCCTCCAGACAGTGCTCTGGTTGCTTCGTGCCATGTTTCAATATCAAAGAAGAAGAGCAACAGATAAGTAGACATCTCTGGTTGCTTTGTACATTGTGAAGGGAAAAAGCATGATATCTAAATGGGCAAATGGCAACGAGGTAGCTTCGAGGACAGGGGCCTGGGACTGGCAAGTGCAGTGTGTGTTCCCGTGGTTCTCCCCCTTCTTGGGAGCACTTAAGAGTGGAGGAGGGGGCTTCCCTGGTGGCGCAGTGGTTAAGAATCCACCTGCCAATGCAGGGAACATAGGTCTTCTCGCTGGTCTGGGAAGATCCCACATGCCGCGGAGCAATTAAACCCGTGCGTCACAACTACTGAGCCTGCACTCTAGAGCCCGCGAGCCACAACTACTGAGCCCGCGTGCCACAACTACTGAAGCCTGTACGCCACAACTACTGAGCCTGTGCTCTAGAGCCCGTGTGCCACAACTACTGCACGTGTAGGGCTCGTGCTCTGCAACAAGAGAAGCCACCACAATGAGAAGCCCGTGCACCGCAACGAAGAGTAGCCCCCGCTCACCACAACTAGAGAAAGCCCGCGGCCAGTAACGAAGACCCAACTCAGCCAAGAATAAAAGAAAAGAAAATAAGAGTGGAGGAGGGTAGGAGGTGGAGAAGATAAAATGTTTCCACTGTTATCGGGGTAAATCTTGCTACAATTGGGATGATGATAAATTGTCTCACTGGGAGCTTGGCCAGAACAGTTAAAGAAATGTGAGAGCTCAAGAAGCGTTTTCCCTTTTACTCTGAGCACCCCATTTCTACACCTTTTCAATGGCTCTGATGAAGCCTTCCCAGGAGTCCTGGTTCTTCAGACCATAGCAGCTCTGGGTCAGTCCTCAAACCCAGTGACTCGGGAGGGTAGGAAAAAGAGTTGGGGGTGAGGATGTGAAAGGAAATACGTGACAGGATGATAAAATGGGATGTCGCCTGGGCTTCAGCGAGGCATGAAGACCATAGACGCCTCACTCCAAAGTGAATTGTGACAGCGAGAGAGACAGCAAAAGAGAGTTCAGCCCAGGCATCCCAGGACCCGTTAGGTGACTCACCCACAGTGAGTCTGTGCAAGTAGGGGATGATTGTTTTGAAAAAGAGAGCACAAGGGCTTAGTAGTACTGCAAATACAAGGTTACTGATGGAGACAGTACGTTTGTGACTTAAAGTGACCCAAGGACTTTTGGTCACTCCAGAGTGGCCAGCGCAGTGCCAGGCCAGTGCTTTGTCCAGGGCCAGGGCTGACTGTCCCCACGGAGCAGAGTCAAGGGGACCAGGGACAAATAACGCTGCCCTTATGATGTGGCTCATGAGCTCTTCTGTCCAATGACAGGCTCCACATGGTGCGGGTGTATGATAAGGGACCACTTGGAGAGTAAGGAATAAAGACAGGGAGACTCCAGTGTCCGCCATGAGTGGACACCCCGTACCTCCGGACTGACAGCTGTCTCCCTGCACTGGGAATAGCCCAAGATGGGAGGGTGAATGGGTCCATTGAAACGCTGTAGATCACTCCCAATAAAGTCCAGCTGAAACGATACATGTTTACCATTTGTATCCTGTGAAACGTGCTGTGCAGTCACCTTGCAATGATGGGATCTTACGGCTTTGGTCTTGCAGCAAGAAGTCCAGAGCTTCTGTGTTATCATGGCTTTGATTTCTGTGCCCTGGATGCTTCTGATTAAGCCGTTTATTCTCAGAGCCAGTCATCGGAGATCCCAGGTAAGCGCCATCCACTTCCGTTCACTCACTGAGGGTAGGAATGTGGGCTCCCTGCAAGTGTAAGTTGGGCTTTAGAGAGAACACTGCATTGACCAGGGCCTGAAGGACCTGGTGAGGTGAGGAACTGGCCCACCCCGGGGATGCTTCCTACCGTAGAGCTCAGCTTTTCCTTGGGGCTTTCTTGATTCCAGCATAATGGTCGCATTTAAATCTTACCTGCTGCAAACCGTGCTTGGGGTGTGTGTGCTGAGTCAAGTGGTAGGTAATGACTTTTAAGGCTCTGAATGCGGTGGTTTTATTAGTTGAAAATAAGAGTCTTTTACTGTGGTTTTGGTGTGTTAATGAGTATTGAAAGTTGTTTTCATCAGGATTCTAAAGTTGTGGGCTTTTACTGTATTATGTTACAGATGGTGAGAGGGAACTAGAGGAGGAAACACGTTTAAATAAGTCTGTTCTTGTTTTTCTGATTTTCACCCTATTGTCAAACACCAGTTTCAGCCCACTTCCTCCTTTTGTCAACTTCTCCTGAGCCTCAGGTTTCTCAGGGGGTGATGAAGTGTTTACTGTCAGCCTAAATCAAATAGGATTTGGGAAGATTAACCTTCCAGGGACCATTAGAGTCTAGAAATGACACACAGGCACTGTTTGAGATGATCGGTCTCTGCTTCCCTCTGTTAGTGCAAAAGATTAAGTGGGCTGTGCTGAGATCACGTATATTTTAAGTGGTTGGAAATATTTTCAGGTAAACTTTTTTTTTTTTTAACATCTTTATTGGGGTATAATTGCTTTACAATGGTGTGTTAGTTTCTGCTTTATAACAAAGTGAATCAGTTATACATATACATATGTTCCCATATCTCTTCCCTCTTGCGTCTCCGTCCCTCCCACCCTCCCTATCCCACCCCTCCAGGCGGTCACAAAGCACCGAGCTGATCTCCCTGTGCTATGCGGCTGCTTCCCACTAGCTATCTACCTTACGTTTGGTAGTGTATATATGTCCATGCCACTCTCTCGCTTTGTCACAGATCACCCTTCCCCCTCCCCATATCCTCAAGTCCGTTCTCCAGTAGGTCTGTGTCTTTATTCCTATCTTACCCCTAGGTTCTTCATGACATTTTTTTTCTTAAATTCCATATATATGTATTAGCATACGGTATTTGTCTTTCTCTTTCTGACTTACTTCACTCTGTATGACAGACTCCAGGTCTACCCACCTCATTACAAATAGCTCAATTTCGTTTCTTTTTATGGCTGAGTAATATTCCATTGTATATATGTGCCACATCTTCTTTATCCATTCATCCGATGATGGGCACTTAGGTTGTTTCCATCTCCGGGCTATTGTAAATAGAGCTGCAATGAACATTTTGGTACATGACTCTTTTTGAATTATGGTTTTTCTCAGGGTATATGCCCGGTAGTGGGATTGCTGGGTCATATGGTAGTTCTATTTGTAGTTTTTTAAGGAACCTCCATACTGTTCTCCATAGTGGCTGTACCAATTCACATTCCCACCAGCACTGCAAGAGTGTTCCCTTTTCTCCACACCCTGACGTGGCTGATGGTAGAGTCGGGGACCTGGGTGGGTCCAGGCTGGAGTTCAGGAGGTTCGTCTCTAGGTGGCGCTCTCTTTCTAAATCACCTACCTCTCCCACTATTTCCTGCCAGCCTTGACCAGATCCAAAACCTGTCTGAAATATAATTTATGTGGGATATAAATACACAGGAAGACAAACCAAAGACTGCTTGTTTGTTGTTTGGTTAATAGGTGAGAGACCAAGATGGTAAAGGAGAGTTGAGGTGGACCATTGTCCAAATAGGTGAACTGGTGTTTCAAAGGAAGGTGGCAAATACCTTTCTGCAGAAACAGATGCAACTGTCTTTCTTAGAAACTCAACCTGTCTGTAAGTCGAGGACTAGGTTACTGCTGGCTCACCTGAGTCCCAGGACTCTCAAACCATAGCTTGTCTTATTCTTTGCTCCACAAAAGCTGTTTGAATAGTGGCTGAGCCCAAAGTGACGGATTTCTCCCTTTTCCCCGCAGATGACTTGTGTGACAGGGAAGGAAGTAGAGGTGCTTTTGTAGTCTGCCATCTTGGGCGATACCTCCTAGGCTGACTCAGGGGAACAGGGGCTCCCAAAGGCTGCTTGGAGGCCTGCCTCCTTGGCCCCTGGGATGTGTAGCTGTCGATTGACTCCTTAGGCTGCTGATTACATGGTCCTTTTTCATGTTAGAAACATTTCCTTCCACCTCCATCCAAGAGATGATTCCGTAATGGAATTATCTGGCCTCCTCTCAAGTCCCCCTGTGAAGCCTTAAAGAGGCCCAGTTCATAGAAATTATAAACAGACTTGTTCTGATGGGCCTTGGGGGAAATGAGCAGAGGTCCCATCTCCTCCGGCTCTTCTGTAACCCTGTAGCCCTGGGTCCCTGCAGGACATGGTTTGGAAACCCCTTCACGAGAGGACCACCTGTGATGTGGCCCTTTTGGCACGCACCCTGCAGGCAGCCAGTGAGCGCACACCTCCTCCCCAGAACTACTCACGCCAGCCCCCTGGACCGCCTGGACCACCCACATTCCGCTTCCTCTTCTGACTTGCTGCCGTGGACCCAGGTCTCCTATCACTCCGTATCCCAGGTCACAGTGAAGTAACTTTGCATTTCTGTTTAAAATCTTTGCATTTACATGCGTGTTTTCTATGCTAAAATTCATTGAAGTATAACCTACATACATCAAAGGGCACAAATGATAAGGGCACAGATCAGTGAAGTATCATCACACGAACACATCCGTGTGACCAGCAGTCGGATAGCGACGCAGAACACCATAGACCCTGAAGTCCCCGTGTGCTTCCTTCCGGTCACTGTCACCCCAAGGTCAACCACTATCCCGACGTCTAACACCATAGGTTAGTCTTCCCTGCTCTGGAACTTTATGTAAGTGGAACCGTACACCACGCCTTCGTCTGGGTCTGGCTTCCTTCATCCAGTGTTATGTTTGAGAGATTGTGTGTGCGTGTGTGTGTGTGTGTGTGTGTGTGTGTGTGTGTGAGAGAGAGAGAGAGAGAGAGATAGCTATGTATTATAGTATTCCCTTGCGTGAATATACCACAATTTGGTTATCCATTCGTATATTGATAGTTATTTGGCTTTTTTCCAGTGTTGTTAGTAATTACAAATAGTGCTGCTGTGAACGTCCTTGTGTCTGTCTTTGTGCACATGTGTTTTACGTGTTTTTAGACAGTTGCAAGTAACTCATTTAAAATTGATTACTATTTTATTTCAGACGGCATCCAGCTCAAACATTGTGAGATGTTTAGTTAGGGGGATTGCAAAGTATATTTTGAACGGGAAGAAGAGTCAGTAAGATCCACAAAGTCCCAGTGTCAACGCTTCTACACAGTTGTTCATGCTCATTTGAACCAATTTCAGGATATGACCAGAAAAGGCTAGCATTTAAAGATGGAAATGGAAAAACTGTCTGTTTCTCCTTTGGTATTTTCTTCCTTAAGTTGATGGGGAGAGAAAATAGGATTTCAAGAAGACAAAGTAATGTTAACTTGAGCCCCATTTCCTCACCATGGGGCAAGGAACCATGGACCAAGGGGAAAGCCTTACCCAGAGCCCCCTCTTGGTACCCAGCACCCTGGAATTCCTGTCCAGATGGACACAAGCCCACTTCCAGGGCATAAAAAGGGCCAACCACAGCACCGGCCTGGGTACCAGTGACCCTGGTGTGGCCAAGGGGCAGCAGGACTCCCAAGGAGGGAGTGTGGGTGGAACGTAGACATTTGGGTGGGAGTGTCCACGCATGTGCACACGAGGCCATGGCCCTTGTGCTGTGAGATGAAATCACAGGTGAGAAGGGAAGGGTCACACGCCAGGGTGCAGGGCCAGCTCTCCCATGCTGCCATGTCCTGGTGTGGGATGCTGAATTTGAACCTGGCCTTCCAAGTTCTTGTGAGAATTTATTTATCAAGACAGACGCCAGAACATATTTTATTTAGGAGTTTGTTGGCTTGATTTCTAACTTTTAAATATTTAAACATATGGCATGTGGGCTTTCATTTGTACCTTTGCCCAAAGATCTGCAAATATCAGGTTCAGACCTGCTGAAGAAAGAATGGTAAAGACACTTTAATGCCTAATTTGCAATATGCCACCCGTGAAATTATTCTAGGAAAAACTTTGGATGTGGGACATTAAATTTCACAGTGACTTGAAAGAAATATTTTCTTCAGACTCAAGGAGAAAACCAGGCCAAATTGAATGGTGACTACACCTAGATTTTTTTTCCTTGAATTTTTTTCTTAGCTGTTTTCATAAAGTGATGTTTTTATTTTAAAAAGTATATTTGTGTTGGAAAAGTCATTGTCTAGTCCGTTTGGGCTGCTGTAACAAAATACCACACACTGGGTGGCTAAAACAACAGAAATTTATTGCTCACAGTTCTGAAGGCTAGAAGTCCAAGATAAGGTGTCAGCATCGTCACCTTCTGCTGAGGCCCCTTTCCTGGTTCACTGCTGACATCTCTCTGTGTCCTCACCTGATGGGAGGAGCTCGGGAGCTCTCTGAAGCCTCCTTTATAAGGCACTAATCCCATTCACGAGGGCTCCACCCTCATGACCTAAGTGCCTTCCAAAGGCTCCACTTTCTAATACTTTCATCTTTGGGGGTTAGGATTTTAACATGAATTTTGTGGGGGGACACAAACATTCAGACCATAGCAGTCATTAATCTCTCCTGATTTTGCTTGTAGAAATCTGGCTGTTTGGGTCACATGACGATTGGTTTACTGTAAAGAGTGTGATTAATTTGGCACGTTCTGGAACACAGTGGAGGAAAGCACATGCCCTGGAATTAGACTGCCTGGATTTGAATCCTGGCTCTGCCACTAACTAGCCTTACCAGCTGTGCAGTCCTGGGCTCATTTCTTAACCTTTCTGTTACTTAAGTTTACTTCTCTGTAAAATGGGGTGATAATTGTGCTTACATAAAAAGACTGAATAGAAGGTTTAGAACAGTATCTGGGACATGGCTAATATTTAATGAGAGCCTTTATTTTATATAGAAGTTTTGTCATTCGAAGGGTGAATCTGACACTGCATTTTCTTATTTGCTGAAAGCTACAGGCCTCCAGGATCCAAGAAGATGCCACCGAGGACATTGAAGGTGACAACTCCAATCCTCCCGTGAGCCCTGGTCACAGGGCTTCTGCAGGTGCCCATGGGGCTCAGGATGACCACGATGAAGAGGTATCTGGGGGAGTTCCCTGGTGGCCTAGGGGTTAGGATTTGGTGCTGTCACTCCCGTGGCCCAGGTTTGATCCCTGGTTGCGGAACTGAGATCCCACGAGCTGCATGGCCAAAAAAAAAATTACTTATCTAAAGCAGAGGGAAGAGGTATTTGGGACTTGACACCCTATGAAGACTTCCAGTTTGTACAGATTCTAGAAGCCAGATCTAGTCAGGGATGGTGCTCACGTATTTGACAGCCAGTAGCGTGTGGGCACCAGCCAATCAGAACGGACTTAGGCAGTAGAGCTGGGAGGGTTGGGAGGACCCTGCTGGTGGCAACCCTGTCATCACTGAGTCATGGGAAGTTGGGGAGGTCCCAGGAAAGGGGGTCACTTAAGCTTACAGCTACTTACCAACCAATCAGGGAGCATGTTAAATAATTTCGCCCAGGTGCCGCTCTGTCTGTGAGTATGAGGTGAATATCAGCCTCACGTTTAGTGACATAGGAGGTCCTGAATGTTACTGAGGTCTCCTTGGTCAGAACTGTGCCCCTGGGAGTCTGTAAATTTATGATGATCTTTCCCATCAGTGACCCTCACTCATGAGAGCAGAGGCCAAGTCTGGTCCCTTATATGGAAGCAAGAAGTGGGTTATGGGGCTTCCCCGGTGGCACAGTGGTTGGGAGTCCGCCTGCTGATGCAGGGGACATGGGTTCGTGCCCCGGTCTGGGAGGATTCCACATGCCGCAGAGCGGCTGTGCCCGTGAGCCATGGCCGCTGAGCCTGCGCGTCCGGAGCCTGTGCTCCGCAACGGGAGAGGCCACAACAGTGAGAGGCCCGCGTACCGCAAAAAAAAAAAAAAAAATAATAATAATAATAAATAAAAAAAGAAGTGGGTTATTTATTCTCAGTCCTCGCCCCCAGCGTAAGCACCCTCAGATGCCATCCCCGCCTCTGTCCTCAACCCTGGCTCAATCTCTTCTTTGTTCACTTATCTTTGTAACATTGTCTGCCTCTCAAGGGAAGTCACAGATTCATGCGTTCTTCTCTCCTCCCTCCCTGTCCCTTTCCATCCAAGGCCGCCGCTCCCCGCTCAGGAATGTACCATGTTTTCCCAGACAAGACGGCTGGCTGTTTTTATACCATGACTGAAGTCACCCACGGTCCTGAACCCCGGGCAGGGGGTTTTAACCCGAGCTCTGTTCTAATTCTGGAGTGGGGACAGGGTTCCTGAGGCCTGAGAAATGCTATAAATAACTCTGTCTGTGGTGTTAATTACTTTAAAAAAACCAACAAGTATTCATCTGCACCAATGAACAGTCAATTAGAATGAATGAAAAATCTGGATCATGGAAAGTTTTCCCAACAAGATTCCAGGTACAGAGAGTAACCCATATTCATGGTGATTGGTATTCCTAGGTCTGTCAGACCTGCTGGAATGTTTTAGAATCCAACCCACACATCTTCTGACTCATCAAGTCCCAGCCTGTCCAGTACAACCTTCCTCATCCATCCTCCTTGTGGCCTCGGTATATATCCGGTCAATGTTCACCTGCCACCTCCTTCGTGACCCAGCTGCCTTCACTGGGGGCAGCTTCAGGCCCCATTTGACGGCTCTTCCCCCAGTACAATAATGCCTGGGTCTCCCAGCACAAGGCACATACAGGCTCGACTCTGCTTCCCCCTCCAGGTCCTGTCCCACTTCTGTCCGCACCCGGAGTTAGCCAAACTCCAGGTTAAGGGCCCAGTTCTCCAGACTGCCAAGTCTGCCCAACACTTCTGACACCACCCATAAGTCTGGACGTCCCCTCAGACTCCCTCTTGTTCAGTCATTTGTAGACAGCTCACAGAACTCAGGAGAATGCTATACTTTCAATTACAGTTTTACTTACAACAAAAGTCTACAAATCAGAACCAGCCAGAGGAAGACACAAGTAAGCAGAATCTGACACTGGGAAGGTTCCAAATGCAAAGCGTTCTTAGGGACGCATGACTCTCCCGGCATTGACATGTGGCAGTATTATCGTATTGTTAACTCAGGAAGCTCCCGTGAGCTTCTGTGTTTGATGTTTTATTGGGGTGTCATTATGTAGGTGTGATTGACCCAAGTGCAATCCAGGTGGTTGCACTCAATCTCCGGCTCTGTCCCCTCCCTGGAGATGCGTTTGGGTTGATAACGTGTGGCTGAAAGTCTCAACTCTCTAACCACGTGAAGCCAGCTCCCGCTTAAACTACCAAGTGCCCACCATAGACACCTCATTAGCAAAAGTGGTGAGGTGTGGTCCCAGGGACGGACCATGAATATCAGACGTTTCTTTCACTTGGGAAATGCCAGGTGTTTAGAGGTTGCCTCCCAGGAGCCGGGGCAAAGCCAGACCTCTCTTTGGCTGAGGTTCATTCTTCACCAGACGTTCCTCTGTTACTGTGACTCTCTCTACCCACTCTCTCCACCTCTGCCCATCCCCGCCCCTTCAGTTCCTCTCTGCTGTTTTCACTGATGAATGGGAGGGGAGGCACTGATTTTGGTCTTTTCCCCATAGCATCTGACTACAACCCCCAGTGACCACAACCCCCATTTCTTCCAGGATATCCCTCCATCCTTGACGTCCTGGACCGCAGCCCTGTGACTGCTCCCAGCTCTTTGACCTTTTCATTTCGTCATCAATTTCCTTCTTTCTTATCTCTGAGTTGAGATGTTTCCTAAGTGTGGCAGCTCTTCTTCTCATGATCTTCCCCTAGTTCATCTTCTCTTAGCTCCCACTCTCACTCCTCGCACAGGTGTGGTCCCAGGTGTCCCTTTCCAGCCCAGACTTTTCCTCTGAGCCTGTTCTGCCTCTGCTGGTCTGTGCTGAGAGATTCAGCCTGTATGGCCAGCTATCACCTGCAATGCAACACGTCTGGGAATCAGCTACTCCCCTTCTCCAATGTATTCATTTCTGCCAGTGCCATTCTTTCACCCATTCGGGCTCAGGGACCTCAGAGCCCTGTATGACCCTGGCCCTGCTGGGTGAGGGACCCTTCTCTGTGTTCCCACGACACCCCTGCATACTTGGTTATTGCATTCCCATGCTGATGTGTGGTAACTGTCTGTTTGCATCTTCTCCCTGCTGGGCGGTGAGCTGCTTCAGGGCAGGGATGGTGCCAGTCAGACTGTTTCCCTCATAACATCAGAGTAATGAAAGAAAAGAATGATCTATTGCTGTCTTTGCACTGTTCCTTTTCCCCTCATACCTGGATTACTAACATAATCAACAAGTTGGCTTTTTTTGCTTATGGGCTGTCCTTTCCCTGATCCATTTTTCTACCAGATTAATCTTGCCTCCAATATTTCTTTATTTTATTGAGATACTTCTACTGGTTCCTCATGACTCCAGGTGGTTTTCTCGATTGTGTCCATCCTTGCCTTTCCCACGGCTTCCACAGCTGAGTCTTTCCTCACCTCAGCAAGCTCCCAGTCGAGCCAAATGGTTTTTCTCCCAAACGTACCTTCATGATGCTCCCAACCACCTGCCTTTTCCTCACCCGGAGTCATTTTCTTTACCAGGAATGAACTGGCTTCTCTTTTTCCCTCCCTGTTCTTCACGGCTCAGCGCAAATCTCAGCTCCCCTTACCAACCAACCACTCTGCTGCTTTGAGCTCTTTTCAGCCATTTCTGGGAAATGTTACTGCACACACACCATGTCCTACTGTGGGCTGCTCATTCTGTTTCTACAAATATATTAATACCTATTTCCCCCTCGTTCAACTGGAAACGTCTTAACAGCAGAGTCCAGGCCTTATTCGTCCGTTGTATCATTTGTAATACGTTTGAGTAGAAAGTACTTAATGAAATAGCATTACAAATTCTCTCTTTCAGTTCAGCTTTGGAGACGTCTTTGTGCATCAGGCCATCCACACGATTGAGTACTGCCTGGGCTGCATTTCCAACACAGCCTCCTACCTCCGGCTCTGGGCCCTCAGCCTGGCGCATGCACGTGAGTGAGCGGGCCGCATGGCAGGGTCACCATCGCCTGTCCCTTTGGAAACAGATGCAATGTACTTCTAGGTGAAAGTGGCTTCTGGGTCATCTCTGGTGCGCTGACCAGAAGAATGGCTCTTCTTTCATAGTAGAAGTGACCTTTTTCAGTAGGTCTGGCTTTATCTTGCTGGAATGGTTACCCTCTGTATCAGCTTCCAGTTGCTGCTGTAACAAACTACCACATATGTGGCAGCTCAGAACACTGTGAAATTGATTATCTTACCGTCTGGAGGCCAGAAGTCCTATAAACAAGGTGTTGGCAGGTCTGTATTTTCTGGAAGCTCTTGGGGAGAATCTATTTCCTTGCCTTTCCTAGTTTCTGCAGGCCCCTTGCATCTCCTCGTATAAAGATTCAAGCCTCAAGAATGACTTAAGTCTGGAATCCTGACTCATCAACTTACTGTGTAAAACCCCTCTTGATTTCTGCCTGCTTCTCTAGTCTTGTCTCTTGGTATTTCCCTCCATGCCCCACCGGCTCCCGATTACCCCCACCCGCTTCCCCATTTCATGTGCAGTGGCCACAAGGAGCTGCACTGAGGCTCCCGCAGATGCCACACTAGCTGGGCCCCTCTGTGTGTTTGCCCTGCAGCTCCCTTGCCTGTAAAATTCTTCCCTTCTTTCACTCTCTTCCCACCTGATGTCTCATCCTTCCTTCAGAACTCAGCTTAGCTAGCACCTTTCCCGGGTAGTCTTCCTCCCTGGCCCCCAGTCTGGAAGGTGCCCTTCCCCTGGGTTCTGGAGGTGCCCCTATCCTAGCACCAATTGTAATTCTGTCTCATTAGCCTGTCTCCCTACTAGACTGTCATCTCCTGAAAGGCAAGGACCCTGACTTTTATCTCTGCATTCCCAGCCCTGGGCATAATGCCAAGAACAGAGAAGCCAGGCCAAAATGTGTGCTAAAGGGATAGAAAGCAAAGCAGTGAAAGTGAGCCTGATCGTTGACTTACAGCAGAAAAGCAAGTGCTCAGCGTCTGTGTGGTCTTGACTGCTCTGGCTGTGTTTGTTTCCTTGCACAAACTCCTGTAATTACAGTATCTCCCTGGAAGGGGTGGGGGTTTCTCTGGTATCTCTTCTTAAAAGGGCACTAATCCCATCATGAGGATCCCACCCTCATCTCCCAAGTACCAATCACTTTGGGGTTAGGGCTTTAATATATGAATTTTAGGGGCTGGGGGAAAAACAAACATTCAGTGCATATCAAATCATAGCACATATATTCTTTTGTGTTTTGCTTCTTTGGCGTAAGATGATGTTACTCGGATATATTCACGTTGCTGCCAGTAGCTATGGTCTGCTCACTTTCATTGGCGAATAATATGCCCTCCTATACTTGTCCTCTTGATGGAAGCTCCTCCAAAGCTGCGTAGACAGTCTCGCACAGGTACCCTAGGGCACACACGACCGCCTTCTCCACCTGGGAGTGGAGTTGCTGAGTCGTAGGGTGTGCAGGTCCAGGATTATGGTGTAAGAATAGTCTGCATTTGCCCGATAAACTGTGTGGTTGAGAATGTTTCTCCTGCATCTTGCAGAACTGTCTGAAGTGCTCTGGACCATGGTGATGAACATTGGCCTTCGTGTGCAAGGCTGGGGAGGACTCATTGGGGTCTTCATCATTTTTGCCATATTTGCTGTTCTGACGGTAGCCATCCTTCTGATCATGGAGGGCCTCTCGGCTTTCCTGCACGCCCTGCGGCTGCACTGGTAAGAACTGGTTGTAGGGTAGATGCTCTCAGTGTGCTCTAGGGAAGGAGGATGGGCTGTAGGGCCAGCCAACTGGGTTCAGATCCTGACCTGCTGTGTGACATTAGCAATTCACATACCTTTTTGGAAGCTTAGTTTAGTCCCCTTGTTGGTATGATATTAAATGATGTAATACCTGGGAGCCTATATACATATACAGTGACTGCTCTGTAAGACATGTTAGAAATGTTCATTTGTTATTATAATTGGCTTCAACTGTTGGTAAGATGACGGATCTGAAAGGCTCGCAGAGGGCAATGCTGAGCAAATCTGGGATGTCTGGCCTTTGTTGCTGAGTGCTGGAGTTATACCAACAGAACAGACAACTAAACTCTTTTTTTTTCTTTCAAAATTATTTATTTATTTATTTGGCTGTGTCGGGTCTTAGTTGCAGCTCGCGGGATCTTCGTTGTGGCATGCAGGCTTCTCTAGTTGTGGTGCGTGGGCTCTCTAGCTGTGGGGTGTGGGCTCAGTATTTGCAGCGCATGGGCTTAGTTGCCCTGCAGCATGTGGGATCTTAGTTGCCCGACCTGGGATCGAACCTGCGTCCTGCATTGGAAGGCAGATTTTTAACCACTGGACCACCAGGGAAGTCCCGCGACTAAACTCTTGGAAAGTGGAAACAGAAGGAGGGTACCCAGCAGGAGGAAGGCACTCACTGGAGGCCCTTGACATTCACAGATGTGTCCAGAGACTGTCGGCCATCACTGGGCTGATGAATATGAAAACATTTGTTTCGGCTTCTCTCTCTCCCAAGTCACATTTCAGCCCAGGGTTTTGAGCGTGCTGTCCATACTGAAGCATCAGGGCTCCTGTGCACCCTGAACCAGACTGTCCTTAGCAACCCTGGGGCTTCCTCCCTCCCTCTGTGGCCACTGTTCATAAAGGAAAGGTTTTACACTTCACCTGTTGAGAGAATCACAGGGTCCCCCGCCTGAGGCTATAACATCATTTCTCCCCGTTTCATTAAAGAAATGAACTCTGCAGTATAATAAAGCGGAAATGATCATACATGATATCTGTTATGTAAGTTATAAAAATATAAGTCAAGGGCTTCCCTGGTGGCGCAGTGGTTGAGAATCTGCCTGCTAATGCAGGGGACACAGGTTCGAGCCCTGTTCTGGGAGGATCCCACATGCCGCGGAGCAACTGGGCCTGTGTGCCACGACTACTGAGCCTGCGCCTCTGGAGCCTGTGCTCCACAACAAGAGAGGCCGCGATAGTGAGAGGCCCGCGCACCGCGATGAAGAGTGGCCCCCGCTTGCCACAACTAGAGAAAGCCCTCGCACAGAAATGAAGACCCAACACAGCAAAAATAAATAAATAAATTACTAAACTCCTACCCCCAACATCTTCTATATATATATATATATATATATATATATATATATATATATATATATATATATATATATATATATATATATATGTCAAGGCTCTGGTGGGTCTGCAATCACGTAAGCCCCACAGTTTAAGATCAGGATGGAAACAAAAAACCTCGTACAACCTGGTGACACGCTGTCTCATCACAGCTCCTTATCCGGTACTGCCTAGTGAGGGCTTCCTGGCTGCTGGGAGCTGGGGGAGGTCATGCTCTGGTCCTTGAGGCCACTAGCAAAGGCCTGGAAGAAGTGGGGTCGGGGGAGGGAAAGGTGTAAGAGGGAGGCAAGAGAAGGATTAAAAAAAAAGCCTCAGAGGATTCCTGTGGTGGCTGCCAGCCTGGGGCGCCTTCGTCACCTGGTGCTTGATTTTACACATGCTCAGCCTCTCCCCTCCAGCTGCCAGCCTCTCCCCTCCAGCTGCCAGCCTCTCGTTTATGTGTTCAAACCCCCTTCTCCTTGCCCCTAACAACAGGGTGGAGTTCCAGAACAAGTTCTACGTCGGGGCTGGTTACAAGTTTTCTCCGTTCTCCTTTAAACAAATCCTGGACGGGACAGCTGAGCAGTAGCTGCACGTCTGGCGGCTGCAGCCGCCTCTTCCATCAGTCACCTCCTACACCAGTCTCTGTGCCAATGAAAGAAGTGTTGTCTTGTCTTTAACGTCAGCCTGCATAAGGCAGTCAATGGAATGATTGTTCTCGCTAACCGGAGGGAGGAAGCCATGTATTGTATCTGTAAGCCGTGGGATTTGATATGACTTAACCATGTCGTAGAGAGACTACACAGGCAAGTCATTTCAACCTCATGCAGGGTCTTAATTGTCAAATCCTAGAATGATTGAGAAATGGGGAGAGGGGAGTGCCAAACTGAGATTTTCTTGTAATTAAACTTCTGGGTCATCCACTTTGTTATTAAGGTGTCTTTTTTCAACATTATTCTGTAAAATGGAGTATTGATAATTATAGGCCAAAGCTAAACAGTAGAGTTACACAAAGTAACCCTAGAGAAAGGCTATGGTTTTTTATTCCTCATTGCCTCCTTCCTCAAATACCTTTTTTCCTTGTCGGGGGGCTAAGTTTTACAGGATTAGGGACGTTCTCAAGAATTTTCACTCCAGGTGAGGAAAAACAGATAATGTTCTCTGTTCAGATGGAGGCCTGGCCCTGGTGTGGCTCGAATTGTTAAATCCTGTGGAATGAAGTGTGACAACATGATATCATCAGTGATTTTGTTTATTCTCAGTGCACATTGTGCTGGAGTTAACTGGAGAAGGAGATCTGTAGGCTTCAGCAAGTTCTGGAAAATGGCTTGCCGGAAAGGAGACTGCCAGACAGTCTACCCTGATGCTCTCTGGGTCAGCCGGCCCCAGAGTCACTCCTTATGCATCTTCACTGGCAAACTTCCAAGATCCAGGTGTAGAGGAAGATGTGTTCCGTCGACTAGTCTGAACAGCCTGTGTTCAGGTTAATTACCATCTTTATGGTAACTATATGGGTAGAATTAAGTGTCGTTAACATTGGTGTAGTGCTTTACAGTTTACAAAGCAGTTTCACATAGTATCTAGCTTGTAATAAGTTTCCAGAAGAGCTGACCAAATGCAAAATCGCCTTTTGGACAGATCTCTCTTTTTTTTAAGCTCCCACCTGCCCCTCCGTGTAGTGGGGTTGACGATTGTTCATGTTCAAGTGTCGTTGTTCAAGCCCAAGGAAACGTCCGTGCCACCTTCCACGTTGGTGTCCTGACTTGTGCAGCACAATTTAAGGCACAACCAGGTGCTCAGCAAGTATTCATTTAATGATTAAAACAGGTTGAGCTCAAGAATGATATAGTTGGGGTCAGAAGACTCCGTATCTATGAGTTCCAACTTTGATACTTTATCATGTGTGCCCTTGGGCAGGAACTGGAGTGTTCCACGTATTGCTGGGGGTCGAAGAGCACCGAGCATGGATGAGGTACTCAGCCAATGGCATTGATCAAAGAAAAGGACAGACTAAAGTAGTACGTAAACGGTTCTTGTAAGTCCATAAATCCCCGTGCTGCCAAGGTCACCAGAGCGTTTCAAGGTTCTCTCAGCTCATCACTGCCCTTCTCAACGGCTATCTAAAAATACGCTATGCCTACATGGATCACAGCCTTTTGCCGTTTAATTCTAAACAGTGATGGCTGTGAGAAAAGGTGTGAAAAAACAAAGCTGCCCTCTGCCCTTTGCTTGCTGAGACCCCCATTCTTTCAGAAATCCCCGGCCTTCTTGAGAACGACATAGTAGTTTCCTCCAAGGATTGGCAGCCTCTTTCTGTCTCGATGAGAGATGTCATCTCCCCTTTAAAAAGGGATTGGGTGAAGGGCTGCTGAGAAGAGGGTGTGACCGGCATGTCACTCAGTCGCCCAGGATGCACGATTGTTCCTTAAAGAATCCTGTTCACAGAACTAAGCTGAAAGGGGAGGAGAAGACCTGCGAGCCAGGCTTCTTGGGAAGGGAAGTCCAGAAGCCCCCAAGAGGCCATCAGTGGCCCAACTTCTGTGTAAGACTCAGCTGCAGTAAGGAAGAGCAGAAGAGCCCAAAACTGGAAAGCTTCCCGGGAAATACAGAGAGGTAAGAAACTCCGACAGGCAGCATAGATCTGGATTTACTTCTTCTGCTCTGGGAGCCGAGGGGATTTGACCATTAGTACTTGGCTGAATACGGATGGAGTATAAAAATTTCTCTCTTCTTACTGATGATATTGCAAAACAAATTACATCACACACACACACACACACACACACACACACAAGTTCAGTTTTAAAAAGCTCTACACGGCCTAATTATTTTTGGCTCAAAAATTAAGTGTAGCAAAATGCAGTAGAATAAAATGTCCATCAGTTCCTTAGAAATTGTTTGAATGAAGCCTGAACTCCATCTGAGCCCTTGAGTTTCACAGTAAATCCCCAATATGTCAGTTATTTGAAGGCAGGCAATGGTTACTTTCCTATTGTAGGTTTTCAGGAATGATAGTGAGGGATGTGGAGCGTTCTTCCCCATGTTAGTCCCTATTTTGTTGAATTGGTCTGACTGGTTATCTATCTGTCCATCCCTCCATGCATTTATCCATCATCCATCCTCTTCCTAGGCTAGAAGGGATTTAGAATGACTTAGGGAGCCAAAGAATAGAAGATGCCAACTCAGCTTTTCCAACATTCTTTTTCAGCGTTGAGATTACAAGCTCTGTCTCTCAGTAACTTTCCTCATATTCATCTCCGAAATATTTTGTCCTCTTTATAAAAACTTTTTAAATGAAACTTTTGGCTGGAACTCAAGAAAATGTAGTAAGAGAATACTTTCCATATCTGTTAACTTTGAGTTAGTATTCGAGTGTCCTCTTAATGACATGGAATGAAAGCCCCTTTATTTTTTTTACTTATTTATTTTTAATTAATTAATTAATTAATTTTTGGCTGCGTTGGGTCTTCGTTGCTGCCCGCGGGCTCTCTCTAGTTGCGGCGAGCGGGAGCTACTCTTCGTTGCGGTGCGTGGGCTTCTCGTTGTGGTGGCTTCTCTTGTTGCAGAGCATGGGCTCTAGGAGTGTGGGCTTCAGTAGCTGTGGCACATGGGCTCAGTAGCTGTGGCACGTGGGCTCAGTAGTTGTGGCACGTGGGCTCAGTTGTGGCACGTGGGCTCAGCAGTTGTGGCCCGCGGGCTCAGTAGTTGTGGCACATGGGCTTAGTTGCTCCATGGCATGTGGGATCCTCCCGGACCAGGGCTCAAACCCATGTCCCCTGCATTGGCAGGCAGATTCTTAGCCTCTGCGCCATCAGGGAAGTCCTGTAAGCCTCTTTATAATTCACAGATGTGAATAACAAAATCCTGATAATACCCTATCAACAACCCTGCACCCCTACAACCAACATGCCCCCACCAAGGAATCCTGTGGTTGAAGGCCCCGTATAACCTACTAGGGCAGGAATGAAAACTTTCTCTGTTGCGGGTAGTTTATATGTTTGTTTTTTCCATCCCTCGGCAACTCCCCTGACACTGGGAATGCATCTGAGCCTTGACCATCTTCAAGGAAGGGCTGGGCATTAGAAAGATTGATGTTACAGTTGGCGAAACTGAACGGGTTTGCTCCTCTGAGTGGAGTCTGGGTCACACGTGACTGCCAGCTTTTTTGTCCACCAGCACCGCACCCCTGCACCAACCAGGCCATTCCATGTTCAGAAGGTTTTTCTTTCTGTAAAATACGCTGGTTTTACAATTGAAAGCAATGTAGAACAAGCGCGTTCTTAGTGAAAATTACCCCTTTTGTTGCGCTCTTCATAAGTATAAGGTGACTGGGTTGGGTGGATATCACTGTTACACATCTGATTAGAGAGGTTATTTTTGGTCTTATGTTCCAATAGGCGTATGGCACGTGTGAGGGCTTCCTAACACCACTTAAGCTGACCCTTGAAATTTAATCAATCTATTTTAGAAAACAAGCAAGTTTTTTTCCCCCAGTTTGGGTGGTTTTTAATTTGAGTCCAAGGTGTTTTCATGTTGGCCAAATATTAGCAATAACTGCATTTGGAGAGATATACATTTGATAACACTGTAGATGCTTAAAAACTTACCCTGAGTGTATTTGATTTATGATTATGGTGAAATTTTAGAAATTTAGTTGATACCTTTATTCAGAGATGAGAAACAGTGCGACCATGAGCGCTTATCTTGCAGTGAGCACTGTGCCGTATTATACAAGCATTATCTCATTTAATCCTCATAACACACTTAAAAGAAGGAAGTTTATCAGTTAAAAATCACACATACCTGGCTAGTCCGAGTGTAGTGGTGTTTACAGTCGATCACAGACAGTTACAGATTTCTTTGCTCCTTCTCTACTCCCACTGCTTCGCTTGAGTAGCCTAAAGAAAGCACACACACACAAAGAGAGAGAGCTTTATTTTTTCCCCGTGGAAAATATGTCTGGAAGTGAACCATTCAAGGCTGTAGGAGAGCTCCAAATCCTCCTCGGCCTTCAGGTCTCAGTTTTTCAGGACTCGCCTCCTTGGGTCCCAGGACTCGGCAAAGCAGGGCCTCCCTTACGTTGCCAGAGCAACCTCTGCTACCCATGGGACCATGTGGTTCCCGCCTGAATACTTGCCTTTATCCCCCATTAGATTGTAAGTGCTTTGGGGGCAGGAGCCCTTTTCATGATATTTTATTGTCTGATACATAGTAGTGTTCCATAAATATTTGTTGAAAGACAAAACACAGTTTCAGACATCTCTCCTGAAGTTTCTATGCAGGTGTGTATTTAAATGAGATTTTATGAATCGGGATCATTGTATACATACATTAGGTACATACACCTTGGAAAATGCTTTTCAGCGCCAAATAGCCTTTCACCTACGAGCTTTTAAATGACATTCTGTTACAGGAGTGTATTATACTTTGTTTGGTCACGTCTTTACTGGTCGGCATTTAAGTGGTACCCAATTCTTTCATCGCTGTTGTCAAAAGAACAGTGTGTTGAGCTTTCATGCACCTTTATCTTCGTTCACCTCTTTGATTACCTCACTAGAATGAATCCTAGGAGTGAAATTGCTTAGTCAACATTCTTTCATCTTTGCCTAACCGCTTTCTGGAAAAGTTGTAGCCATGTACACCAAAATCAGTGCCTGTTTCCCTTACATTGGGCACAACTGATCTTTAAGGTTTTTGCAAATCCAATAGAGGAAAATAACCCACTTTAATTTGAAGGCAGAGTTCTCTTCATATTATGGAAACCAAGTAATATCAGTCTCTTCAATCAAGAAACATGAAATCGCAAATGTGAGCCTCCCTTCCTGCCATCAGCTTGTTTCTTTTCCTTTCTTTCGGCCGTGCCACCTGGCTCATGGGACTTTAGTTCCCCGACCAGGGATTGAACCCTGGCGCTTGGCAGTGAGAGCGGGAGTCCCCACCATTGGACCGCCAGGGAATTCCCTCAGCTTTAATTGAAGAGAAACTGAAGCAATTATCTTGGACCTAACACCTTTCTCTCCAGGAACTCTGTGATGAATCACTTCTCTTTGCTGATAAGAGAAGGAAAGTATGTAGGGCATTTATGACCCATGGAGCTACCTAATCAGTTAAAACACACACATCAAATTAAAACTTAATAGTAAGTGGCAGATTGCCTGGGTTTCTTTTCTTGCCACTCAATACTTTAGCAAGCAGACTTGCTGGAGATTGTTATTACTCTCTAAAACGTAAGCCTTCATGATTGTTAAAATTGTAAAACATGTTTAGACTGCTATGAGAAGTCATAAAACTTGACTGGTAGAAGAGATTAAGTGTTGATTGAATATTTAATTTACTGTTAAGCATTTTAGTTGTAACTGAACTTAAGATGAACTTACTGGGATTTTAAAAAATTATTTGCCTACCAAACTAAATTCTTTTATTCTCTAACACTAAAAATGGCCAGAATCACTTTTGGTTTTTAAGTCGGCTACTGCGATTGGCATGGCTATTCTTCAGGAAAAAAATGGATAAATTTATATACAATAAGATTCGCCATTTTAGAGTGTCTAATTCAGTGATTTTTAGTATAGTCACAAGGTTGTGCAACCATCACCACCATCTAATTCTTACTGAATGACCTCATTTTCATATTTTGATTAAGTTAGTAGTTTATCATCTCTAAACATGATAGTCATAGCCAATTTTTAATGTGTACTGAAGTCCTTTTTATAATCAAATTAAGCTGATTTTTCTCATAACTACTTTATTTTAAAAGTTACCAGATAAAGAACACCCCTCGAAAGGGTATTTGGACAGCTTCTGGAAAGGGAGCAGTAGGAGTTTCCAGAACAGTGTATCTTTGTGAATTTCAGCCTCTCAGATGGGCTGAGAGACCAATCATTTTTACTTTTTCCACCCTGTGAAAATAACAGCTTTTTGTACTTTTCGTGGTCTGCCTTGGTAGAGAGGATTTCATGAACTCATTTCTGAGCGTTATTGATTGCTCTCCCATCTGGGAATATTTGTGTCTCTGTGACAGTGTTTTAAGAAAACAAATAATATCTACTTTACAGTATAGTTGCTTTTCTGTGTATCTTTTGTGTCTCCAGCTAGATTAAAAACTTCTTAGGGAAGGGAACACTGTCAGACCCTCCTACAAAGTCTCCACAGGAGCCCACACAACAAGATATAGAGCTCGCGCTTGGCAAACGCTGATGACCTTGACGTGCTTCTCTACAGCGGCTCTGCAGCTATTTCTGTGTTCTGGGGAAAGGGGATCTTTGAGTTCTGATTCTGCTGCTTCTTAGTGGTCTCACGTTGGAAAAGTTACTTAAGAATCTCAGAACCTCATTTTCTGAACTATCTATTTTGAAAAATATTACACATCTTCAAAAGCAGAGGATGGTCAAATAAACCCCAGTGTACCTGAAACAGGAGGGAAGGAGGCAGGGCACAACCTTTGAAAGAATGACATAGCCCGAGGACATAAACTGATTAGACATAAACTGATTAGAACCAAATGGGTCCAAGATGGCAGATAAGTCGACTGCACTAGACCTTGAGCCCCAGTACACACTCACATCAGCAAGCTAAATGACACACCCACAGAAGCCTTGACAGTTCCGAGACCCACCGTAAGGATCAAAAAGTGGGCGGTGGCCCAGTTCCTGGAAATCCCCGCCCCTTTCTAAAATAGCTGGAATACTCCTCCCACTCATTAGCCTAGGAAATTACCCACCCCTATAAAAACTGACAACCCCATACCCTGGTGCCTTTCTCACCTTCTGAGATGGCCCACACTCTGTCTGTGGAGTGTGTTTCTCTCTAAATAAATCCACTTCTTACCTATCATTTTGTCTCTCACTGAATTCTTTCTGCAATGAGACATCAAGAACCTGAGCTTCATTAAGTCCTGAAACCAGGTGTGTGATCTCAGTTGGAAGACTGTGGGTTTTGGCCGGGTCCGAGTCCCAGCTGCATGGGTTCAAGTCCCAGTTTGAGGTGCACGGTTTCATACCCACTATCCCCTTCAATAATTTTCACCATATGGCCATTCTTTTTTCATCTATACACCCATCTCCTTCTTTTGCACTCTATTCCCAACCCACCACTGAATTATTTTAAAACAAATCCCAGACGTCAAATTTCATCTAAATATTTCAGCATGTATCTCTAAAATGTAAGGATTTTTTTCTACTGTGACCATAATATCGTTGTCACACCTAATGATGTCATCAGTAATTCCTTAATATCATCAGACTTTCCACCTTGCTTGCAGTTCCCTGATGTTCTATCATCTCTTTTTCATCTCATTTGCTTTCTTCTTCTTGTTTTACAATTGGTTTGTTTGAATGAGGCTCCAGACAGATTAACTCATTTATTTGGTTGGTGTGTCTCCTTTCTGTTAGTCTATAGGTTCTCCTTTCCTCTTTTTTTCTTGCCATTTATTTATTGAAGAAGTTGGGGCATTAACCTGTAGAACTGCTAGCCTGCTGGGTTTTTCGTATTGCATCCACATGGTATAGTTTGACACGTTTCTTCCTCCCCTGTGTAGTTAGAGCTAGGGGCTTGTTCCGATTCATGTTCAATTTCTCTTGATGAGACTAGGGCACTGGTGATGTTGTGTATTTCCTTCCTCGTGCATCTCATCGGGAACAACATCACATCTGATCATCTCTTTCCGTGGCATGAGGAGCCATTGTTGGGTTCAGGGGTTATAAGTCTTATCCATCTGAGTAAAATTCTCTCTCAGCCTTTCACCTAGTAGTTTATCAGCCGTTGATGGTCGTTGCCTGGATCCGTTATTTCTTTAGGAGTTGTACAATCACAATTTAATTCTATCCTTCTTTAGGATGTTTTCGCTGAAATTAAAAAATACTTTTCTTTCACCAACTGTTTGGTTACCCTGAAATACAGACAATCTGTACAAGAAAGGCAAGACATTTACTAGTTTTCAGAATAATGAGTTGGTTTCTTAGTATTCTCCAAAGGGGATCAGTGAGATTATCATTTTAGTAATCCTAAAATTTTGGTATCTTTGATGGGCTTCAGTTCTTTGCAACCATTCTTCTTTGTGTGTGTGTGTGTGTGTGTGTGTGTGTGTGTATGTATGATACATAATGAACTCATATTGATATTTGCAATTCAAAATTAGAATATAAAGTCTTTATATAACTTCTTTGATTTTTGTATCTTCTTACACTGAAAATCTTGGTTCCTAATAATAGTAACATAATTTCTTTATCCTATAATATGTACTAGTATCAAAATAATGATACCACCATTATTACTAACAGTATAATTACTGAGAACAGGTTAAGATATCTGTTTATCCCGCTAGGGATGTAGAGTTAAATTACTATGTTAAAGCCATTTGAAAAAAATTTTTCACTAATTTCAGCTTTCCTTGTTTTATTTTTCTTTTGATTTTTAGGGTTAAGATTTTTTTAGGATTAAATACCCAAAAAGGGGTGGGGGGGGGAGATAAAAAGAAGTGCTCCATGGGTTTCTGTCAGAATTAAATGAAAATAAGGTGAGAAAGCATGCTATAACATATGATTACACTGTAAACCATAGGATCTATGAAGATGTAAAGCATTGGCTATTGTGATTAGTTTTCTGTAGCAAAGCCTACCTTCATTCCCAGTCAGAGGACCCTATTGGTTAAACTGTCAGGAGCTCACCTGGCCCCCCTCTCCAGGTTGATTACTAGCCACCAGGGCCCAGTTCTCTTGTTTGGCCATTTAATCTCTTCACGATTTAACTTGTCCGTGTTTCAGGTTTTTCCTTGTAAAATAGTGATAAATTATAATACCTACTTCACTGATTCTCTATGAAGATTAAAGGAGAATATACACTAGATTTTATTTCTTTCCTTCTTCCTTCCCCTGTTTCCGGCATTTTTCCTCCCCTGTTTCCTGCAGGGAAGCCGTGTGGGGAATTTGAACCATTTACAAGATGGCAGCGAAGCGGACAGAGCCGGTCACCATCATTAGCCTTCGGGAGTTGAACCTGGGGACCCCAGAGCCACAGCCAAAAGGTAAGGGGATCATAGAAATCTCTGGTCCTCAAGTTACCATTTAATTCCTCCTCTTCCCTGTATTTACTATTTTTATAATAACAAATTGGTTTTCCAACATCCTCTGGGGTGAGTGATAATCTGCGTACATTCCCTTCCCACAGAGGCTGTTGCTTTCACTTTGCCTTTCCTTGTTAGAGTCAAAGACATTCACTGTGGAGGACGCCGTGGAGACCACTGGATTCAGACGTTTCCACATTGCCCTCTTTCTGATCATGGGCAGCATGGGGGTGAGTGCTTGGAGATCCTCTGAGTCTCCCAAGCTAATTCATCGTCGGACGTGTAGAGTCTTCCACTTCCCTCCAGCTCGGGGTTGTCCGCTCAGGGAGGGATGTGAGAGGGAGCGGGAACCCTGTGGGGTAGATAATTCCCAAATACTTTTCTTCCACCTTTGGCAGTTGTTTGGTTATGAGCAAATGAATATCTGTGTTCTATCTTCTGGGAATTCAATACCCTTTTTTTTTTTTTTTTTGCTAGCTATAGAATTTTATTTCTCCTGTAGTTTCTGTTGGGTCTGACATTTAATCTTTTTTTTTTTTTTAATGGACGTGTAGTTGATTTACAATGTTGTATAAGTTTCAGGTATACAACAAAGTGATTCGGTTTTATATATATTATGTATACATATGTGTGTGTGTGTATATATATATATATATATATGAATATATATACACTTTTTCAGATTCTTTTCCATTATAGGTTATTACAAGATATTGAATGTAGTTCCCTGTGCTAACAGTGGGTCCTTGTTGTTTATCTATCTATTTATTTATTTATTATTTGGTTTAGTTTATTCATTTTGGGCTGCGTTGGGTCTTCATTACTGTGCGCGAGCTTTCTCTAGTTGCAGTGAGTGGGGGCTACTCTTTGTTGTGGTACACGGGCTTCTTATCACGGTGACTTCTCTTGTTGTGGAGCACGGGCTCTAGGTGCATGGGCTCAGTAGTTGTGGCTCGCGGGCTCTAGAGCACAGGCTCAGTAGTTGTGGCGCACAGGCTTAGTTGCTCCGTGGCATGTGGGATCTTCCTGGACCAGGGCTCGAACCCATGTCCCCTGCATTGGGAGGTGGATTCTTAACCACTGCGCCACCAGGGAAGCCCTGTTTATCTATTTTATATATAGTATTGTGTATCTGTTAATCCCAAACTCCTAATTTATCCCTCCACACTCCTACCCAGGGTAGCACTAATTTTAGCACTAATTTTGCTCTGTAGTCATTCTTTCCTGATGATGAACTCATACTGTTTTGTACTCGTTGCTTTTTTGCTAGCTTTCATGAATCTTGCCTCTCCATCCCAGCTTCTTGAAATCAGGGACTATTTCAAAGATCCATTTGCAAGGGATATGCCCTAAGATCTTGATTATGATGAGTATAAAACAGCAATGCTGGGTTGACGTGGTTGCTGGTGGCTAGCTAGGGTCACCTGCCAGCTACGTGGCTCCCACACAACACCTTCATAGTGTTAAATGCAAAAACATAGATCAGCAACGTCACAAGGGAATACGTGTCATAAATCTTGAGGGATACTCTCAAATTGTTCAAACCATAAATATTACATCCGTGAAAGCCAAAGTTCTTCTGCACTTCTTTATCCAACTAGCAGTGCTAAATCGGTACATAATAGGTCCTCCCTATGTGGGGTAGGGGAAGGAGGAGTTTAGGACTAGAAGGATGATGGACAGACAGATGTGGGAAGAAGTGATGACAAGCTAGCACTTTGACATGGTGTTTTCCCTCCTTCTTTAAGGTTGCTGAGGCCACGGAGATCATGTTAATAGCGGTTGTGTCTCCTGTCATCCGCTGTGAATGGCAGCTGGAGAATTGGCAGGGGGCGTTAGTGACCATGGTAAGTGACTGCTTCCTGTGCTGAGAATAAACCAGCTGAGGACCCAGGGCTTCTGCTTCCTTTCCGATCCCACTGGGCCGAGAGCCACAGGATCCGTCTCCACTTGGTGTGGTGGCTTCCCAAACTCATGCGTTTGCAGGCCCAAACTAGCATTTGAGGCCTTTCTCCTGTTTCTCTTTTCCTCTAGGGAGCATAACCTTGAACTGCTCATTTTCCAGACCCTAGCAAGAGCCCGGAAGAGACAGATGCAAATCAGAGAAAGTGAGCCTTAGCCATGGGTTAGTCATAGTTCAAGTCAGAACACTAAGAGCCTACTCAGGCCATAGTGACCTAACCAGTCACCAACTTACTCTCAATGAATTGTGTGTGTTATGCATTAAATTTTTCTCAGAGACCATCATGAATAGCTTTATGAATTGGACACTAAGTTTTGCTATGAAATGGATTTAAGGATATTACTCTTCATTCTTTCAAGAGGTATTTATTAAGCACCAAGTAATTGCCAGCAGACTGTGTGTGTGTGTGTGTGTGTGTGTGCGCGTGTGTGTGTGCGTGCATTCATTTACTTGAGTATTGAAGCTGGTTTTCATGAAGGTGAGACTTAATAGAGAGAAATCCCATGAGCCAGACGCCAACTCCTCGCTGAAGGAGGGGAACGTCTGGGAGGTAGGTAGTTGGTGATGGGTAGAGGATGACAGTCAGATGGCAGAGGCCTTGAAGGAGGGTAAGCCTGCAAGAGACTAAGACCTCCTTCGCCCCCAACCCCTGGGGGGCTACAGAAGGCTGTGGGGTAAGGGGGGCCCCTACCCTCTCACTTACTGCCTTAACCAAATTTTACCTGGGAATTCTCACCTGTATTGGGTACTAGGAAAAATCCCCCCTCACCTGAGGAACTGATCTCTGTTCTCCTCCCAGATAATGTATATTATACGCTCAGTTGTGTTTATTTCTGTGTCCTGGAGGCCAGGAAATTTGGAGCCCAATTTTATGCCTAATCGTGGCAGCAAATCTGCCATTATTCTTTTTCGGGCCTCTCACTGCTGCGGCCTCTCCCGCTGCGGAGCACAGGCTCTGGACGCGCAGGCCCAGCGGCCTTGGCTCACGGGCCCAGCCGCTCCGTGGCACGCGGGATCCTCCCGGACCGGGGCACGAACCCGTGTCCCATGCATCGGCAGGCGGGCTCTCAACCACTGCGCCACCAGGGAAGCCCTGCCTTTATTCTTTTAGCTCTGTTTCCTTCTTTAAAATTGCACCTGTTCCATTTTTAAGTTTTCCTAATACTTTTAGAAGAGAGAGAGGGTATAAATAAAAATAACTAAAGACCTTATTAGGGCTTGTACCAATAGTTAAGTGACTCATTGTGTTTTGTTTTCTTTTACGTATAAAATATGTACAGTTTAGAGCTTCCCTGGTGGTGCCGTGGTTGAGAGTCCGCCTGCCGATGCAGGGGACACGGGTTCGTGCCCCGGTCTGGGAGGATCCCACGTGCCGCGGAGCGGCTGGGCCCGTGAGCCATGGACGCTGAGCCTGTGCGTCCAGAGCCTGTGCTCCGCAACGAGAGAGGCCACAACAGTGAGAGGCCCGCGTACCGCAAAAAAAAAGAAAAAGTACAGTTTTGAAAGCATGCCTTGTCCATCCTTGTAGCTTTAGGGTCACTGCTGTAACGTTTTGTGTAGTTATCAGCGTACCACAGCTGGTTTGTAGGTCTGCACGTCTTCATTCCTGAGTATGCTGGTGGTCCAGGTGTGGTGTTTGCATCTGTAACTGTCATGAAACTATACTTTATGGTACCATTTCTGTATTTACAGCTCACATCTCGTTGGTTGCTTTTATGTTGTTCCTACTGGTGCCTAAAGAGGCTCGTCGATGTCAGCAGTAACCTGGCTTCCCTTGTTAGGTGGGTCACAGCTCACAAGTCTTTTCTCTAGGTAATTCAACTCACCCAAGATGTGACTGCTCCCTGCTCCAAGTTCCTTGCCTCCTCCTGTCATTTAGTCTCTGTCATCCTGGCTATGAGTCCCATCTGTCCCCTGGGCTCACTGACCACAACCTTACTAACAGGAGGGCCTCAGACTGGTTTAGCAAAGAGGCAGCATTTTCACCATCTCCCGGGCTTCCCATCCCCCAACTTCAGCTCCACTTTCTGGACGGTCTGGCCATGAAGACTTAAGGCCTTAAGGATTGTGAGTGAATTATGTCCCTCACATTTTTTGTGAATAAGAGAGTTAGTGCTGGAGAAACAAAACTGTAGAAAGGAGCAGGCCCTCCAAGGTAGGGGAGGGGGAGGGGAGAGGGGAGAGAGAGAGAGAGAGAGAGAGAGAGAGAGAGAGAGAGAGATTAATCCCCGTCTCTATGTGGTCCCCAGGATTAGAGTTCACAAGCTTTGGGGTTCACATAGGCTTGGAGTTAAGGTTTATTCTCTAGACGGGCTTAATAGTAAAGAACTCAGCCTTAGGAAAGTCACTTTTTTACACTGAATGGAAAGAAAGCAAGGAGTAAAAATCTGTCACTTATGCGGGAGGACAGAGTAAAATTTGAATTTAATTTTAGTTGACTCTTTACTTTTTTTGTTGTTGCTGTTAAAGATTTTTTTTTTGATGTGGACCATTTTTAAAGTCTTTATTGAATTTGTTACAATATTGCTTCTGTTTTATGTTTTGGTTTTTTGGCCACGAGGCACATGGGATCTTAGCTTCCCGACCAGGGTTCAAACACGCACCCCCTGCATTAGAAGGCAAAGTCTTAACCACTGGACCACCAGGGAAGTCCCTGTTTCTTTTACTTTTATTAATCAGCTAATTCACTTTAATACAGTGTTATTAACACAGCATCTCAATAAAGTTTTTTTTTTTTTTTTTTTTGCGGTACGCAGGCCTCTCACTGTCGTGGCCTCTCCCGTTGCGGAGCACAGGCTCTGGACGCGCAGGCTCAGAGGCCATGGCTCACGGGCCCAGCCGCTCCGCGGTATGTAGGATCTTCCCGGACCGGGGCTCGAACCCATGTCCCCTGCATCGGCAGGCGGACTCTCAACCACTGTGCCACCAGGGAAGCCCTCAATAAAGTATTTTAAGTCCTAAGAACTAATTTCCTCCCTGCCACAGGCAGTTTGTCTATCATTTCTTATTATTCAAGTTGATTAAAAAAAAAAAAGTTCACCTTTCCCTTCTTGGAGGGAGTTTGATAATTGCAGGTTCCACAATAGAAACTGCTTATATCAGGAGACCCAAAGTTTGGAGATTCACCAACTGATATGACTTCTCAAAAAAATGGTGTGGCTGACATAAGGTTAAGATTAAAAATATATATATTTGACAAGGAAGGCCATCAGAGGAAGAGGAAAAGGGAGCAGAACATGTGACCCCCAAATATGCCCCTTTGGCATGTGAATTATTTTGAGCTGAAGGCAATCAAGTCCCAGCCGACTCAAGAAAAACTTTTACATTTCCCTTAACTACCTAAAAGAATTTAGATGGGGGGGCCTGGCTCAGAGAGAGAGAGTTATTGCCAGAGATGACTTTCATCTGAATGACCTATCTGTGTGGCAGGGCAAACATCTAATTACCAAACATCTGCTCTTCTTATTGTCCTGTGAATTACCACCCCCCGCACCTTTGAAGCCCCAGGTCCCCTCCCATTCCTCAGCTCAAACCTCTACTGTCCAACTTGCCCTTGGGTCTTATATTTTTATGGGACTCCTGTACATACAAACTTAAACTTGCTTTTCTCCTGTCAATCTGTCATAAATCAGTTTAATTATTAGACCAGCCAAAGAATGTAGAAGGGTAGGAGGAAAATTTTAACCTCCAACCAAGAGAAAGAGGCAGAAAATCTTGCCATCAACTACCGTCCTCTTTCAAAAAATAAAAATAAAAATAAATAATAAGGGCATGTTAATACCAACAATCAGAAAGAAAATTCTTCCAGAATAAAAAGCACCCTTCATAATGAATAAATTTGGATTTATGCAAAATGTGTCCCATTGTCCTTATTTTTATCATTTTGCTGAGGACTGACTAGATTTCATTACGGTGCGGCATCTATCTCAGGCTGGGCATTGAAAATATTGGCTTTTCCTTCCTTCAACTCTATCCTAGAGAGAACAGTGCACAGAGGAAACGTATAGCTTTTGTTGTTCGAGTATAAATAGGATTTATTTTTTTATAGTTCCCTGTAGAAGAAATGCTTTTGAGTCTTCCTTATGAAGAGTCAGGGGGAAAAAGAAAAGGCAAAGCAGGCAGCAGAGAGAAAGAGCTTTTTCACGGAAAAAGTGTTAGAAATGCCAGCTAACACCTTTCCTTTGATTACCCTGGAAGCAGTCAGGCAGGGATCTTACTAGAAAGGAGAGTTAAGTAAAGCTTGGAACTGCTGGAGGCAGAAAAATAAGTCACCTAAAGGCTTACACATAAGAGTACAGCTCAGGCTGAGTTACATTGCTGGTATCACACCCAAGTTCTTGAATTTTATCAAGGAAAAGCTATTGTGAGAACAAGTAAGGAAAAAAAGTAGGTTTATATTAGTGATGAAGAATGTTTCTAAATGGATGACTGGTTTTGGTGTTTGTTGAAAGTTAGGTTTGCCTGTAATAACCTGAAGGAAGACTGCTTCTAGACGTCTCAACTTGAATAAGACAGAGCATGCCTGAATAGACTTTTTGAGTCTTCTTATTAAAGTGGAAATTCACAATTGTACATCTGAGTAGAATGAGGCCAGTGCTGTCATCTTGGATCAGAGGCAAAGCAGTTACCTGCTTCTAGGACTCCTGTTTCTACCTGGTGTCAGTGACTTCAGGTGTGGGAATCGTCAACCTCTGAAGCCCTGAACATGTTGTACAGGAGTCAGGGGAGAGCTTTGTGAAAGCCTGTTCTTCAACTTCCAATCCTCCCACGTTTCCCGTCTTCTTTTAGTTCAGGTGGGTGAATGCTTAAGGTAGTAATTAGCATATTATGAAAACGCTGCTTAGAGGATAATTTCTTTTCACCCCACCTCCAGATGGTGTTTTTTGGCTACATGGTATTCAGCATCCTCTTTGGCCTCTTGGCTGACAGATATGGCCGCTGGAAGGTAGGTTGGCTTTGAAGGATGATTTAGAATTTTCTTTTGTGTGTTCTTTTGTGGTGACATCACCACTGCTTTTCTTTTGTGGACATTTCTCTGTCAATACCCAAGTTAGAAAGTACGGAAACATCCTTCTCTGACACCACATGCCTGAATTCCAGGCTTGTCTTCCTGCTTTCTCATCCTTCCCCGAGATACCTGTCCCCATACCTGGTCCCCATAGTCCAGGTGTACAGCTGACGGATGAGCCTAGTTAGAACATAACAGGTAGAATGTGAGAATTGCATGTATAAACATAAGCAGTTTCACATTACTTAACTCGGGGGTAGCTTTGAAACTAACCCACTTGCTTGATGTCACACATGTATTGAGATTCCACATCAAGACATAAAACTATGTCTTCTGATGATAAATCCAGGTCTCTCTTCTCTTGTCTGATTTCTGGTGGTAAAGACCTCTCTAGGTGTAAATACAAAGGGAGAAGTCCCCCACAAAACAGTAATAGGCTTGGATGTATGTTTTGAAGTGCACAAAATATCATAGATTCTTACAAATTAATATGAAACCACAAGTATCTCAAAAAAATGTGGAGAGCACAAAAAAGGCATTTTACAAAAAGAGACATACAAATGCTCAAGAAACCTTGAAAAACATTCAATCACAGGAGTTATTAGAAGCAAAATTACGTAGCAAGATATCATTTTTTCCCTGTTATCAAAGCCATATCGAACACCAAATCCATAGGAATTTTTACTTTTCTTAAAGAAATCTGCAAGTGTCTAGACACCCTCACATACAATTGATGTAATTTTTCTGACCATCAATTTGGTAGCATAAGTCAAGAACCTTGAGAATATCCATTCTCCTTATCTGATCATTTGTCTTCCAGAAATCTAGACCGTTTAGGTCATCAGAGAACCACAAAGATTGATGCACAGACATTGTCACAGCTGATTTTAATAGAAAATGTGAAACCACTTCAACATTCAACCAGAGGGGAAAGGTTTGTGTGTTACATTACATGGATTATAGTATGTCTTTTCACTGGAATATTTTGCAGCTATTAAAATTATGTTTCCCCTTATAATCAGTGAAAATAGGATAAAACTGTGTTAATAGTATTTTCTCTGGGTTGGAGAATCAAAAGTGATTTAAATATTTTTATATCTTTTTCTTTTTTCCATATTTTCTACTATAAACTTGTATTGTCCTTACGATTAGAGAAAAAGCAAATCCTTACATTTTCTCCTTATACTCATTCCAGCACAGTGCTTCGTTGTGCTCCCAACATCCCTGTAAGCAGGGAGGACAAGTTTCTGCATTCTCATTTACAAGTTCAGGTTCCTGCCACCTGTGAGGGCGGAGGCTGTGGGGAGTTTTGAAGAATGGTCTAAACTCGGGATGTCTGGGCTTTCAGACAATAAAATGATACGAATTGTATTGTCTGATGATTGTGAGTGATCGGTAAGCTCGCTAAAAATTAGCTCCACAGAGAAGCAAACATCTGGAGGAAACTAAAAGTCACCTTCAGAAGTTAGGTTTGCTTCCTGACCTTCCATGGGGGCAGGTCCCATTAATGTCTCCTTTTGTTGCTTCAGATTTTGCTCGTCTCGTTCCTGTGGGGAGCCTACTTCTCCTTGCTGACCTCATTCTCTCCCTCGTACATCTGGTTTGTCTTCCTGCGGATGATGGTGGGCTGCGGCGTGTCTGGCCATGCCCAAGGGTAAAGACATCGCCTAGAGGACCCCAGAGGGAGATATGTGAACACCCAGAGACACATCCACTTAGTCTGTTAACCACATTCACTGTGGTTAATAGACTAAGAGCATCAGTAAGTTTCAAATCTATACACTTCACTCGTGCTCATGATTTTTGAGTCCCGCCCCCCCCCCCCCCCCCCCCCAGTGATGACTGCTTATTCCACTAGGAGCTCTTTGCCCGTCAAAATGATGTTTGATGGTGAGGCTAGCAAGGTGCTAGCTTGAGCATGTGTTCATTTCTTTGTTCCTAAGGCTGATCAGCATTTTTTAGATAAATAATATTTTGTTAGACTAAATGCTAACAAAAAGTGCCGTATGAGGTAGGTAACAAAAATGTCAACCCAGACACAATCCATTAATTTATTGAGAATTTCTGGAAGACTTTAGTTGGACCATCAGCACCTGTAACATTCAGGAATAACTTTTAACGTGCCATGGCCCTGTAACTGAAGACTGTGTCAAAGTGAATTTGCAGAGCAGGTGAGACAGATTGAAACAGCTATGCTGCCGCCTGTCTTTTTTCCGCCCTGGGATAGGTGTGTAATACCTCATCATTCAGGGACGTGAGACTTGTAATGCTAAGTGTTCAGCAACTTGGGAGCCTCCCTTAAATGAACAAGGCTCCTCAAGCTATTTTCTCCTGGGTGCCTTGGAGCAAGTTGCCCTTAGAATATATTAGGAGATGTCAAAGCACCTAATTATTACCCTAACGTGTTAGGGAAAGAATCGTTCTTCTCTGGGGGCATAAGTTAAGCATCACTCTGTGCTCTGGAGCCCTAAAGGCGGAGAAGTTAAGTAGAATTTGAAAACATCCCTGAGGAAGCAGCTCAATAAATATGTTAAAACTCCAAACCCTGGTTAATAACTGCAACAGATAAGAACAATTAGACAACAGATGAGATAGAAGTCCATTTGTTCTCCTATTCAAAAAATTAATATGTACTTAATTAGAAACCTGTGCTTTGACTGTCATCATTAGTTGGAGAAACTATTTGCTTTCTCTTGGGCGTATTTTAATTTCCCACATATGTTTTAGAAAAGGGAATCAGGCTTGGCAAAATATTTTGACAGTGTTTCTCTTGGTGAAAGAAATGAGGCTAATATCTCTTACATGGTTGAAGGTTTAAAATAACTTTGGGAATAAAAATGTAAACAGAAGAGCACTTAGAAGTTTATTTTATATTGTTTTCTTACATGGGTTAATAATTGTATTTTGGTGTATGATCGTACAGGGAAAAATCTCTCTTCTGTTTTTCTTTACACACTCACTCAATAATTCTGCCAATACTTCACTTCTGACACCAAACGTGTGGATTTCTTTACACGCCAACCAATTCTCCGACACCTGCTGGGTGTCCTATAATTCCATTCAATTCTGACCCTCGCTGGAGTTTGCGTAGACCCCGCAGGTTTAGGGCTCAGTCCCACAAGACTGTCCTCCACTTCAGACACCAATCACCAGTAGTAGGTCCCCAGGTTACCCACAACTTCTGTCTGACTTGCTACAAATTGGAAGTTCCCACAAACTCCTCAGGTTCAATAATTTGCTAGAGTGTCTCAGAGAATCCAGGAAAAGTTTACTATTTGCAGATCTGTTACAAAGGATATTTTAAAGGAAACAGATAAATAACCAGCTGAGGAGAAATACACAGGGCAAGGTCTGGAAAGATCCCAAGAACAGGAGCATCTGTCCCCGTGGAGTTTGCGGTGCACCGCCTCCCAGCACATAGCTATGTTCACCAACCTGGAAGCTCTCCGAACCCTGTATGTTAGGAATTTTTATGGAGGCTTCATCACATAGGCATGATTGATTATTAACTCATTTTCCAGCCCCTCTCTTCTCTCCAGAGGAGTGGAGGTTAGGGCTGAAAGTTCCAAGATTCTAATCATGGCTTGGTTTTTCTAGACCAGCCCCCATCCAGGACTCATCAAGGGTCTGCGTTAGAACAAATGATGCTCCTACCACCCAGGAAATCCCAAGGTTTCCAGGTTAGCAGGAACCAGGGACAGAGACCAACACACCTATTTCTTATCATTTTACAATGATGAATATTTATGTTTTTGAATTCTTTATCCTTGTGACAAGAAAAATTATGATTTTTTAAAAAAAGTTATTTGGTTTTATAAAAACATGATTGTATTTTTTCCCCCTTCCTGTTTAGGCTAATCATAAAGACTGAAGTTTTGCCTACAAAATATCGAGGCTGTATGCTCCCCTTGTCTCAGGTAAGGTAAAATGGGAATCTTCTGATCAGTCTTCTGATCCTGTAGGATATGGTGTACATGGTGTTTCTTCTGGTTGGTTGATTGTTCTTTGATTAGCATACTCCTATTAATTGGTACCAACCAAAGAGCATTAGGGATGCTTGACACCGGAAGTCCAACTCCAGGGTTTTCTGAGCCAGGATGTGTATCATCCAGCAGCAGCATTTAGAACACAGGAACCCCTTCCTCAGGAAACATTCTGCTGGCTGGTTTCACTAGAATGACAGCAGCTCAGGAATGCATCTGGGATGAACATTCTCTCCGCACTGGGTCTTCAGTGGAGGGATACAGCTACCACCCCTTTTATAGTCTCCCTTGTGGATACTCGGGTCTGCAATTCCATAACTGGCTCATGCCTGTGGGAACTTCTGTAATTGTCTCCTCCCAGCTGAGCCATTTATCCAGGTGAGAAGGTGGGGATGCGCCCCCACCCTCCTCAGACCCCTGCTGGCTACTGACTAGAGGTTTTGCATCCAGAAGCAATCTAGGTGCCCTTGTACCATCTTTGATGTCATCGTTATCCAAAAGCCCTGACTTTCAGAGCCCAGGAAAGTGATGACGCTTCCCACTGAAGCATTGTATGTTGGGCAATAAATAAGGCAGTAGGAGAACATTTTCAATTTTATGTTTAATTTTTCTGACACTAAATTTAGGCAACAAAAAAAATTAGACCTTAATAAATACTGAACGCTAACTCTTTACGTTCTTCCCAGCTTTCTTCTCCTGATCTTTGTTAAGATGAACACCCATACTTTCAACAGTTAGGGGTTCGATTTTACACTTAATGGTATTTAATGGGTATAATCCTGTTCAAGCTCATCTGTGAACATTGTCTCTTCCACCTGCTACTCATTCTTTGTCCTCTTTCCTGGTTATGTCTTCTCCTTGCTGGTCTTATTTTGCAGGTCTCCTGGGGTCATCTACTGATAATTGAGGAGTCCAGTGGTTTTAGCTATCTATGTACCTATTACCTCCCCCGAATTTATCTACAACGAAGAGCATCTCCTTGAACTTCAGACCCAGGTGGCCAGTTACCTGATAGCCACTTGAATATCCTGCAGGCTCCTCAAAGACAACATTCATAGACCTGATCCCTTCATCTTCATCTGGAGCCTCTTCGGTCCATGTCTCCACTGTCATTTCATAGCAAGCTCTGTCCCCTCAGTTTTCTGAGCCACACATTCAAGAGCTGTCCTGGACCCCTCCCTTTCCGTCATCACCATTCAATCAATCACCAAGCCCCACTGACTCACCCCCTATTAGTGGACCTACAACTGCCATGTCCATCGGCAAATCCTGTTGCCTTTACCTCCACAATGTGTGCCAAATCTATCAGATAAATTTTTTTTTTTTTTTTTTGCCATTTCACTACTAAAATTCTTTTCAGCGCCACATCACCTCTTACCTGATCTACTGCAGTGGCTTATTACTGGCCTTCTTACACGTTGCCTCTTCAGAAACATCATCTCTGATCATTAAAAGTCACTCTCCATCACATTACTTTCTTTGTTTCATAGCCTAATCACTTTCTGAAATATTCTTTTTTTTTTTTAAATAGAATTCTTTGGTGATGAAATAGTCACCCCTTAATTAGCCTCCCAAAGGGTCTTTTTATTTTTAACATCTTTATTGGAGTATAATTGCTTTACAATGGTGTGTTATTTCTGCTTTATAACAAAGTGAATCAGTTATACATATACATATATCCCCATATCTCCTCCCTCTTGCGTCTCCCTTCCTCCCACCCTCCCTATCCCACCCCTCTAGGTGGTCACAGAGCACGAGCTGATCTCCCTGTGCTATGTGGCTGCTTCCCACTAGCTATCTATTTTACGTTTGGTAGTGTATATATGTCCATGCCACTCTCTCACTTTGTCACAGCTTACCCTTCCCCCTTCCCATATCCTCAAGTCCATTCTCTAGTAAGTCTGTGTCTTTATTCCCATCTCGCCCCTAGGTTCTTCAGGACTTTTTTTTGTTTTTCCTTAGATTCCATATATATGTGTTAGCATACAATATTTGTTTTTCCCTTTCTGACTGACTTTACTCTGTATGACAGACTCTAGGTCCATCCACCTCACTACAAATAACTCAATTTCGTTCTTTTTATGGCTGAGTAATATTCCATTGTACATAGTGTCACTTCTTTATGCGTTCATCTGTTGATAGACACTTAGGTTGTTTCCATCTCCGGGCTATTGTAAATAGAGCTGCAATGAACATTTTAGTACATGACTCCTTTTGAATTATGGTTTTCTCAGGGTATATGCCCAGTAGTGGGATTGCTGGGTCATATGGTAGTTCTGTTTTTAGTTTTTTAAGGAACCTCCATACTGTTCTCCATAGTGGCTGTATCAACTTACATTCCCACCAACAGTGCAAGAGGGTTCCCTTTTCTCCACACCCTCTCCAGCATTTATTGTTTGTAGATTTATTGATGATGGCCATTCTGACCGGTGTGAGGTGATAGCTCATTGTAGTTTTGATTTGCATTTCTCTAATGATTAGTGATGTTGAGCATTCTTTCATGTGTTTGTTGGCAATCTGTATGTCTTCTTTGGAGAAATGTCTATTTAGGTCTTCTGCCCATTTTTGGATTGGGTTGTTTGTTTTTTTGATATTGAGCTGCATGAGCTGCTTGTATATTTTGGAGATTAATCCTTTGTCAGTTGCTTCATTTGCAAATATTTTCTCCCATTCTGAGGGTTGTCTTTTGGTCTTGTTTCTGGTTTCCTTTGCTGTGCAAAAGCTTTGAAGTTTCATTAGGTCCCATTTGTTTATTTTTGTTTTTATTTCCATTTCTCTAGGAGGTGGGTCAAAAAGGATCTTGCTGTGACTTATGTCATAGAGTGTTCTGCCTATGTTTTCCTCTAAGAGTTTGATAGTGTCTGGCCTTACATTTAGGTCTTTAATCCATTTTGAGTTTATTTTTGTGTATGGTGTTAGGGAGTGTTCTAATTTAATACTTTTTTTTTTTTTTTTTTTGGTGGTACGCAGGCCTCTCACTATTGTGGCCTCTCCCGTTGCGGAGCACAGGCTCTGGACGCGCAGGCTCAGCAGCCATGGCTCACAGGCCCAGCCGCTCCACGGCATGTGAGGTCTTCCTGGACCGGGGCACGAACCCGTGTCCCCTGCACCGGCAGGCGGACTCTCAACCACTCTGCCACCAGGGAAGCCCTAATTTCATACTTTTACATGTAGCTGTCCAGTTTTCCCAGCACCACTTATTGAAGAGGCTGTCTTTTCTCCACTGTATATTCTTGCCTCCTTTATCAAAGATAAGTTCAAAGGGTCTTTTTTAATATTCTCTTCTCTCCATCTCTGTGAGGTGAAATGGAGTTATCATCTACTTCTCATCTTCTGATGGGAAAATAATGCTCAGAATAACACTCAGAATTGTTCTAGTTCCAAACTCATGGGGCCTGGTCATAGGTGGCTCTCATGTTATTTGTTGATATAAAATGATCTCAAGATAAATTTTTCAGTACAAAAAAGCAGTGTTGAGAAATATTTTTACTATGTTACCATTTGTGAACAAAGAACAGATATCCTTATTAGCTTGTGTATGTTTCAAGCAGCTTTGGAAGGATATAAGAAACTGGTGATATTGGTTTCTTCAGAGGAGAGGAACTGGACGGCAGGGAACTAGGAGTAGAGGCGGGTCTGTTCACAGTGCTCTCCTTTGTACCTTGAGTTACGAACCAGGGAATGTATTATTTATTCAAGAGAAGAAAGTCAATGTCTTGGGTCCCAGATTTGTAAAACTTTGGTGACATTGCTGACCCCGTCTTGCTGAGTCTTCCACTTACAGACAAGCAAACAGAGTCGTGGAGAAGTGAAGTAGCTTCCCCGGTTCATCCAGGTCCTGGAGGCGGTGCTGCTTCTTAACTAAAGCCTCTCTCCCGTCTCACCTTCTTTCGTTCTTTCTTTCTTTTCTTTTTCTTTTTGGGGGCGCAGCTTGTGGGATCTTAGTTCCCCGACCAGGGATTGAACCTGCACCCTTGGCAGTGAGAGCACAGAGTCCTAACCACTGGACCGCCAGGGAAGTCCTCCCATCTCACCCACTTACAGTTACAATGCAGAAGAGGGTGGCTCCTGGAGGGGGCTGTGCAGCATCAACAGGAGGACTTTAACCTTCCCTCTGCCCCAGGTTTTCTGGCGAGCCGGCTCCCTGCTCATCATCGCCTGGCTTCCGTGGTCATCCCCACCATCGGGTGGCGCTGGCTTATCTGCATTGCCTCCATCCCTGGCATCATCCTCATCATGGCCTTCATGGTAACCAAGCTCATGGGCTCCCTCTTGGCCTCCCCCTCCAGCTGGCCCAGCGGCCTTGTTGCCCCACAGTTATCTTTCTCATGTCCACCTCTCTCCTTATTTAAGTATGTGTCTCAGTTGGCTCACTGTGGAAAGGGTGTTTTGGCAGAGTTAATGCGCAAGCCCAGTCACGAAGGTGTGAATGCAGAATATGTTTGGGGGAGAGCAGGCAGGCTGGAATGGCTGGAATGTGGGGCGCTGGTGGGAGGCCGGCTGGAAAGACAGGCCTGTGTGCAGATTACAAAGGGCCTTGAGGACCAGGGGCACTGGGGGTTTGGAAGGGGTTATGTACTGGGAAGCTGGTACATGGCGGTGTGGAGGCCGTAGGAGGGAAGACAGAAAAGGTCAGAAAAGCAGTTAGAAATGATCAGATTAATCCCAGTGGGTGATGAGGATGACCTGAACTGCCCCCTGGCTAGGGAATGGTGAAGAGGATGCTGCTGGGGAAGATGCTTTGCTGAGGAAGAACCCACTGGCCTTCATTGCGTGGAGGTACCAATGTCCCAGCATCAGTGGAGGGCTGTGCTGTTTTCTGAGTGTGGTGTTCAAAATATGCCGTAATCAGTGGGTTGTAGGCCTCTACAGTCAGGATGGTCCCTCCACTCGTGGGTGCTGGAGGCCCTGCCATGCTCACCCTGTAGGTTCTTGCACTGTGTGAGGTCCTGGGATTCCTGGGGGAGTGGCCGGGTGATGGAGGAGTGGAGAGGCGCCAGGGACCCCGGGCAGCGGCTGTTTACACATTGGATGGAAGAATTTCATTGTGTTAAGTAGGTTGGGTCAAACTGGGGTGAAGCTCCGTATCAGTCCACTGTCGTCCGAGATGGGACAGCGATAAGGAGAAGGAAACTCTGTTCCACTAGAGTTGCAAGAGTGCAGCTGCTATATTTTTGCTGTAAAGCTTGCTATATCCTTTCCCATCTCGGGGAACTGGGACAGTGTAGTGTATGGAACCGTGATAGTGGTACCTCTGGGGTCCACAGCAGTTGCAACTCTGGTGTTCTTTGTCATCTGTGCCCAGTTTATTCCTGAATCTGCTTGGTTCGGTGACTCTACCAGGAACACTCAGGCTGCCCTGGTTACACTGGAGCGCATCACCAAGATGAACCGCTCAGTCATGCCGGAGGGGAAGCTCGTGGAGCCCATCCTGGTGAGTTCTTCTCCCCCAACCAGGGGTCGCCAGAAATCCCCTTAGTGGTGGAAGGCTAGAGGGAAGGGCAATCGATCCCTCCAGTGCGGAAAAGAGCGGAGGGAACTGATACTAAATCCAGCTCCACCGTGAGCCAGGTAGCGCTGTTACCTACTACCACTTTTTAAAAAAAAATTTATCGAAGTACAGTTGACTTACAATGTTGTGTTTAATTTGTGCTGTACAGCAAAGTGACTCTGTTATACATATATATATATTCTTTTTCATAATTCTTTTCCATTATGGTTTATCACAGGATATTGAATATAGTTCCGTGTGCTATACTGTAGGACCTTGTTGTTTATCCATCCTGTATATAATAGTTTGCATCTGCTAATCCCACACTCCCACTCCTTCCCTCCCCCTGCCCCGCCCCCCATGCTTGGCAACCACAAGTCTGTTCTCTATATTTGTGAGCTTGTTTCTCTTCATAGATAAGTTCATTTGTGTCATATTTTAGATTCCACATATAAGTGATATCATATGATATATGTCTTTCTCTGTCTGACTTACTTCACTTAGTATGATAAGCTCTAGGCCCATCCATGTTGCTGCAAATGGCATTATTTCATTCTTTTTTATGGCCGAGTAGTATTCCATTGTATATAGGTACCACATCTTCTTTATCCATTCATCTGTTGATGGACATTTAGGTTGTTTCCATGTCTTGGCTATTGTGAATAGTGCTGCAGTGAACACTGGGGTGCATGTATCTTTCTGAATTATGGTTTTGTCTGGGTATGTGCCCAGGAGTGGGATTGTTGGATTATATGGCAACTCTATTTTTAGTTTTTTGAGGAACCTACAAACTATTCTCCTTAGTGGCTGCATCAATTTACATTCCCATCAACAGTATAAGAGGGTTCCCTTTTCTCCACACCCTCTCCAGCATTTACTATTTGTAGACTTTTTAATGATGGCCATTCTGACTGCCTACCATCACTTTTCTCATCAATGAAATGGAAATAATAACACCTTGCAGAGCTAGTCACGTGATTTAGCCCCACTGTTTATAGGGGAGAGATTGTTTTATAATTTTATGTTCCTTGTATTGGCCTTGTCTTATTGATATCAAACATATAAACCTTATTATTTTTTAAAATAAAATTTGGCATTTAAATTCTGTTGCTTCCAGGACTGTCAAGGTCAATGTGCAATCATTTCTCACACCAGCCCAGACCACCCACTTCACCCATCTGCAGGCAGGTCAGTCACAGGCTCCTGGAAGAGCTTTCCAGCACTGTCCTGCGATCTCCAAGACAGTTTATGTGAGATAGGAATTAACCTCTTGGAATGTTTGGTAAAACTTATCTGTAAAGTAGTTTATCCCTAATATTTATTTTAAGGTGAGTGGTAACAGAATAATTGGGGGGTATCAGAAAGAGGAGTTTTAAAACTATCATTCAGTTTGTGTAAATGTTAATGCCTACTTAGTTTAATACTCTTGATTGAGTCAACTTTGGTAATATATATTTTAGAAAATTGCCCAGTTCATCTGGGTTTTCCAATTTATTGGTATAAAGTTATCCCCAGTGTTCCCTTTTGTTTCAAATATCTACTGTGTGTGTCTTCTCTTTCACTTTGAGTATTGTTTATTTGTGCCTTCTTTTTTCTGTGGTCCTCTTACTAGAGGCTTGTCTGTTTTATTAAACTTCAAAGAATGAGGGCTTTTTTGTTTCTGTTGTTTTTCTCTTTATTGGTTGTTTTGGTGGTCTCATTAATTTCTGCCCCTTATTTTGTTTACTTCTTTGGCTTTTTATGTTCTTCTAGCTTCTTGAGTTCAGTATTTAGCTCATTTATTTTCAGTCTTTTTGATTTTTAATAAACCATTTAGTTGCATTCAGCAAGTTCTGTTACAGAGTAATTTTATTTCTATTTTGTAACTGCTATGAGTTTCTCTTTAACCAATGACTTATTTGTTAATGATTTTTTTATCCTTTGTTTCTAATTTAATTGCATTTTGACCAGAGCATGTTATCAATTATTTGGAATTTATTGAGACTTCCTTTGTTCTCTACATAGTGACTTTTTGTTAATATTCCATGTGTGCTTAAGAAGAACATGTGTTCTCATTAAGCATATATATTGTTATATTCAATATAGTTATGCCGTGTAAATATCTGATACCTGTTCTAGCTTTTGCCAGGTTCAGCTAACAGTTTTTCAATAAGACGATGGTTTTGTTAGTTTCTCCTTATAGGCCTGACAGTTTACTCCATATAGTTTGAGGCTATCTTGCTGCATCCTAGCATAAGATTGACTTCTTCAGTGTGTGGAGTGATCTGACTACCTGAAATATTTCTTTATAATGCTTTGGGCCTTAAATTTTATTTTCTTTCATACTAATATGTCAGAACTAGTTTGGGTTAATGTTTTCCTGAATAATCCACCCTCTATATATTTGAATCTATTGTTGAATATTATGTTCTAATAGGTTTGTAGATTCAAATATATATGAGATTTATTATATAATAAATAGAGCATTTTATATTTTTGGGAAAAGGATACAGGTTACTTGTTGGTCTAATATAGCACTCTTAATGATAGTATTTTATAATACAATTTTCATATTTAGTAAGGTACTTACCCCTTGTAAAAGTTCTTTTTGAGAATCTTCCAAGCTATTTTCTCAGTGCTATTTTTCTAGAACAACTTTGAAGTGAAGTGGGCGTGAAGATCTCTTTGAGATCTTGTTTTCATTTCCTCTGGATATTTACCCAGAGGTGGGATTGCTGGATCACACAGCAGTTCTGTGTTTAATCTTCTGAGGAATAGCCGTACTGTTTTCCATAGCGGCTGTACCACTTTATGGCAGACGCTCTTCTTGACCCAGCTCTTGCTCCATGCCTGAGCCGGGTCCAGAGCGGCAATAGCTCTTCCCACCCACCTCCCCAAATCTGACTCTGTCAGGGATTATGTGGCAACAGCAGGACAGGTGATATCCAAATGTACAATTCTTAAGTGTCCTACCCACAAGTGAGAGGTAGGCTTTTCTGGGTGTCTCTGACTGGTTTCCCAGGACATCACCGATGACAAAAACATTGTAATCCCACTGCCACCTGGCCTGCTGCTGGACGTGTTAAGTGTGAGATAGAGTGTGCTCAATAATAATGCAAAAATGAGGATTAAATGTCCCAAACGTCCCCACACTCACAATTGTAGTTTGGTGAAGTATTCTCACTTTGCTTTGTGGAGTGTTTCCCCTAATTATTACACGTGCCTCAAAACCTAATTGGGAAATAAGAAACTCAAACTTTTGGGAAGCTCCCTGGTGGTCCAGTGGTTAGGATTCTGTGCTTCCACTGCAGGGGGCACGGGTTCAATCCCTGACTGGGGAACTAAGATCCCGTGTGCTGTGTGGTGTGGCCAAAAAAAAACGAAGAAACTCAAGCTTTCTTCCAAAGAATTAAGGATGATTCTGTTATTCTAATTTATTTTCTGGAATTTGGAAATAAGCCCTTGTGGTTCAGAGGTCAGGACCCTACTAGTAGGCAGTATCAGATAACCCCCACCTTCCTACCAAGACACTGACAGTTACATCTTATCTTGCAAAGCATGGTGGGAAGACTAATTAGTTGCTAGGCAACAATGATTAAATGAAGGAAGTGATTATGCTTTGAAGAGACTGGCACATAATCTTTAAGTGGCTATGAAATTTTGATTGTCAATATATAAAAAATAAACTTGGTTGCAGAGAGAGAAAAAAATCTTAGCAGAGACAATTAACTCAAAACCATGGACAGTTGAATGATCATGAGCGTCCAATTCCAACCATTTTTGATGCGTATTTTTTACTTTGAACCCAGTAGTTGTCCCAGGACTGAAGAGCACCGAGGTTACTTCTCTCCTCTTTCCTTTTTTCCTCCTCCTTTTCCCTCCCTCTCCACCCTCCTATCCCCCATCCCTGATCCCCCACCTTCCCTCTGCCACTGTGTATTAGTTCACCTGGGCTGCCATAACAGAATAGCACACACTGGGTGGCTTAAACAACAGAGATTAATTTTCTCACAATTCTGGAGGCTAGAAATCCAAGGTCAAGGTGTTACAGAGCTGACTTCTTCTGAGGTCCCTTCCCTTGCCTTTTAGATGTCCATCTTCTCCCTGTGTCTTCACATCGTCTTCCCTGTGTGTGTGTCTGTGTTTTAGTCTCCTCTTTTCATAAGAACATCAGTCATAATTGGCTTACAGTCCACCCTAATGACCTCATTTTAGCTCAGTTACTTCTCTCTTTTGTCTTTTTTCTGGCTGCACCACGCAGCTTGCAGGATCTTAATCTCCCCGACCAGGGATCCAACCCGGGCCCCGGCAGTGAAAGCGCCAAGTCCTAACCACTGGACCACCAGGGAATTCCCCAGTGACCTCTTTAAAGACCCCATCTCCAAATACAGCCCCACTCTGAGGGTTAGGACTTCAACATATGAATTTGGAGCCACACAATTCTCATAAGAACCGCCCTCCCTCCTCCAGCCTCTCTATATGCTCAGCCGTCCCTCGACATTCTCCTTCCTCCCTCCTCCCTCTCACTGTACATCCTGCCCCTTTCTCCTCCTCCCTTCTTCCTCCCACTTTACTTCTCTTGACTTCAGCTTGCTGCCTCCATCCATCATGCCCATTAGATGATCTTGTTCTTCTCCACAGTGGTCTATAGAGCAAGGCCCTGTGGATACAGAGTTATAAACAGGAGACCCTGCCTTCAGGGCTCTTAAAATCTGGTTAGAGAGATGAGACGCACGTAGGAAAGAATCAGTCACAAAACAGAGCCCCGATGCTTAGAACCAGGTGAGTGGCCCAGGCAGCAGAGTGTGTAGGATCCGAGCAGAGAGGTGACCGTAAGCTGGTGGGAGCCACCCCCAGAGAGAAGGGGGGCAGTCACTGCGCACTGAAAGGAGAGGCAGCCTCAGGGGAGGAAGAAGGCCACTGATGGCAGGAGGAACAGTGTGAGGCCAAAGGTGGGAATGCACAGTGAGTTCGGTCCATTGGTGGCCATCAGAGTGCCATGCAGAGGAGGCTGGGCAAGATGCTGTGGGCAGTGGCGCCTCTGCAGCTTCACTCCCAAGACGCTGAGATGAAAGGCTTTGGGGACTGTCTGAGGACAGGTCACACCATGCAGGAGGTGAATAAGTCCACCCATTTGGATTGCAGCCAAAGGTTCAGAACCAAATGACTTATTAGGATAAAAGGTATATATTTTATAATGACTCTCCAATGACACTTGGGGCAGTGAGGGGACCACAGTCACATCTAAACCCAGGGGACATGGCAGAGAGGCAGATGGGCAGGACTCAGGACTGGTTCACGGGAAACTGGGAGTCCAGACTGCCTCTGCCTCCAAACGGCTGTGTGATCTTGGGCAGGTCACTTACCCACTCTGGGCCATATATTCTGTGTTGGAAAATGGGAGGATAGGGCTAGATCAGAGGTTTTCCAAAGATGAGTAACCAGAGCCCCGATACGTAAAGCAGATGAAAGTGGAGTGTCAGTTGCTCAAGTCCACCCACAATGAAATCCAGGAACTGAGCCTGAAAGTCGAGGGCGGGGGGGTGTATGGGGCAAAAGACCTCTAAGTTCTCTGCAAGCTCTTTCGGTGACAATAAAATCCAGGACTCCCAGTCCGTACTTCTGGACTCCCTAGAGGGGGCCTGTAATCCCAGGTCAATTTGTGAGAAAAGAATAGTTGGTTTTCAACTGAGCACCTCCTCCAGCCCTCAGGCATTCCTGGCTTTACATAAAAATCCATTACTGCCCAATCATCTATAACCCATCCTTATTTATTTTGATCCAAACATACTTAATAGGCACTGACTATGGACAAGAACTTTTACAAATTACCCTAACGACACACAGAGAAATTAGGCACTGATCCTCTTTTCAGATTCAGGCTGCTTGTTTTTTTGCACAAGCCTCACACTCTTTTTTATTTATTTATTTGCGGTACGCAGGCCTCACTGTTGTGGCCTCTCCCGTTGCGGAGCGCAGGCTCCGGATGCGCAGGCTCAGTGGCCATGGCTCACGGGCCCAGCCGCTCCGCGGCATGTGGGATCTTCCCGGACCGGGGCACAAACCCGTGTCCCCTGCATCGGCAGGCGGACTCCCAACCACTGCGCCACCAGGGAAGCCCCTCACACTCTTTTTTAATGTTAGGTTTTTTCATCTTCATGTTAAAAGATTCTCCCATCAGTTTTATAGTTGCTTTTCATGTATACTCCTATTTTCTCCACCCCACCTCTCGCCAGCACTGGTGAGAAGAGGAAGAGTGAAAGGGTTAGAATCTTAAATTCAATGAGTTTTGGTACTTGACAATGATAACAAAAAGTATGCCAAGACTGATTGGCTGAGATGAATGTGTTAAAAACAGTATTTATGTGAGGGGTATCCGGGGAGCTGAGTGGCTATCTCACCCTACCACATTCCCATGTTGTTCTTGTTTTCTGTGATCTAAAATATTAGAGTCACCTTTGCCTGTCCTTAACCCACTAAATCTATTCTGTCTCCCCCTTTCACTACCCCAGGAAGAAAGAGGAAGATTTACAGACCTATTGGATGCTAAATATTTACGGACCACATTACAGATCTGGGTCATATGGTAAGAATGGTATTATTTCAAAGCTAGGTTTAAATAGCTTTGGGAGAAAGCCCACTGAAGTAAATCCCTTCTGAGTGCTCTGGGGAGAAAACACAAGGCAGACACCAGCAATGCTTTATCTTTCTGCCACCAACCAAAAAATAGATATAAAATAACAATATAAAAAGAAAGAGAAAGAAAAAATATCCAAATCATCTACAAACAGTTTTTAAATTTTTCATCTGAGTGTATGAGCTCTGTACTAACCTTTTGCAGCCTGGTCTCTTCCCTAACCACATTCCAGGAACTGATCCTTTGAGGTCACTGATAATCAAATTCAAAGGAATAGACTCAGTGGTCCTCTCTATGCAGCCGTGACCTTGAGTAAGCAAAGATTTTCTAAACAGGACACAAAAAGTGCTAACTCTAAAGGAAAAGATTGATGAGTTTGCCTACATTAAGTTAGGAACTCTGTGTCCTGAGAAATCATGAAGAGCCTGAAAGGTAAGCCACCAACTGAGAGAAGAAATTTCCAATATATATGTCCAACAAACTATATATACATGTTCTATATATTATTAATATATATTTCTATTATATAATTTTTTTTCAACAAGAAAAACATACACAACCCAGTAGAGAAATAGGCAAAAGACTTGAACAGGCACTTGACCAAAAATGTGTATCAAATAAACATATGAAAACATGTTCAACCTTAAAGTCACCAGGGAAATGCAAATTAAAACCAAATGAGACACCATTACAAATCCACCCAAATGGCTAAAATTAAAAAGACTGGGGACTTCCCTGGGGGTGCAGTGGTTAAGAATCTGCCTGCCAGTGCAGGGGACATGGGTCTTCTCCCTGGTCTGGGAAGATCCCACATGCCGAGGAACAACTAAGCCCGTGCGACACAACTACTGAGCCTGCGCTCTAGAGCCTGCGAGCCACAACTACTGAGCCTGCATGTGACAACTCCTGAAGTCTGCACACCTAGAGCCCTTGTTCTGCAACAAAGAGTAGCCCCCGCTCGCTGCAACTAGGGAAAGCCCGCATGCAGCAACAAAGACCCAACACAGCCAAAAATAAATTAAAAAAAAAAGTTTGAAAAGATAACCTTAAAAAAAATAAAAAATGAAATTAAAAAGACTGACCATGTTGGGAAGGACGTAAAGTAACTGGAATTTTCCTGCGCTCCTGATTGGCATTCAAATTAGTACAACCACTTTGGAAAACTGTTTAGAGGTTTCTGTTACAGTTGGAAGTATGCATAGCCTATGGCTCAGCAATTCTACTCCTAGATTTCTACCCCACAGAAATGCCTAGTAAAATAAAATAGCATTATATTATCTGTAACAGCTCCAACTACGAACAACCCACATGCCCATCAACAGGTATAATGGATAGATTCTGTTATATTCATAAAATAGAATACTACACAGTAATAAAAATGAGAAAACTGGTGCTCTGCGCTCAACATGGCTGAATCTTACAAATGTAATAATGAGCAAAGAAAGTCAGACACACAGAATACGTACGTGGTTCTATTTATATAAAGATTAAAGACAGTAGAAACTAATCTATAGTGTTTGAATTCAGGAAACAGGTTGTCTATCTGCCTTTCCCAGATATAATCACTAAAAACAGCTTGGTGTCTCCTCTTGAGACTCTTCAATTTTTAAAATACTCTTAATATTTGGGGAATTCCCCGGTGGACTAGTGGTTAGGACTCAGTGCTTGCACTGCCGTGGCCTGGGTTCAATCCCTGGTTGGGGAACTGAGATCCCGCAAGCTGCGTGGTGTGGCCGAAAAAAAACTATACTTCATATTTGGAAATTAAACAAAAAAAATATTAAAGCTACCTTAACAACAAGGAGAGATATTGTGATTATTGTCTTCCTCTTGAATATTTCATTATGAGAATTTATAAATGCACATGAAAGTAGGGAGGATACCATTGATGGACCCTGATTTACTCATTGCTCAGATCTGACAATCACTGGTATCTACCCATATTTACTTCAGCTGTTTTTTTCTGTTCCGAAGTATTTTCAGGCAGGCCCTAGACTTCATGCCATTTCATCCCCAGATACCTCATTAAGAGTCTCAACTACTTGAGGACACTTTCTTAGATGATTCCAATCCTAAAATCACACCAGCGAGATTAACAATCATCACTTTAACATCATCCACTATGCAGATCACATGTGATTTTCCTTGATTGTCCCCATCTGTCTTTTACACGTGACATGTGTCTTTTACAACCATTTATAAAAATGAGAGAGGCATGAGGGGGGCTTCTGGGAGGCTGATATTCTTTTTCTTTTCTTTGGCCACACAGCTTGTGGGATCTTAGTTCCCTGGCCCAGGATCGAACCTGGGCCCTTGGTATTGAAAGCGTAGGGTCTTAACCACTGGACTGCCAGCGAATTCTCCTGATATCTTTTTCTTGACTTCGATATAGGAACTTTTCTGTATGTTATGTTTATATCTCAATAAAAGTATCTATTAAAGAATAGAACAAAAGATAGTAAGAAAACATCAAGCAAAAGCAAAACCTTCCATAGCTTCATGGCGTCCGAAAGGCAGAATTCTAAAGATGATGCCCAAGAGTTCCAACACCTGGGGATTCAATCAAACACTAATTTGGATGTAGATGTGAAGGGACTGTAGATGTAATTAAGGTTATGAGCCTTAAAATAGTAGCCTGAATTAGGCAGGTGAGCTCAATATTATTGCTTGAGTCTTTAAAAGTAGAGAAATCTCTCCAGCTGGAATCAGAGATGCAGCAGAAGAGAAAGCGCGAGGTGAGGTCGAAGGAGAGCTTCAGTGCATGAGAAGGACGCGACCTGCTGTTGCTGGCTTCACAGACAAGGAATGAAGGAAGCCTGCAGAAGCTGAAAACCACTGGTCAACAACCAGCAAGGAAACGGACACGAGTCCTACAGCCCCGTGCAGCGGGATTCTGCCAACCGTCTGGGTGAGCTTGATGCTTCCCCGGAAAGTGGAGCAGCCCTGCCTGCACCGTCATTTCTGCCATGTGAGACTCCGCGCAGAGAAGTCAGCCAGAGCTGCTGAACTGCTGACCTCCAGAACTGTGAGATACTCACTGTGCTTAAGCGCTAAGTTTGTGCTAACTTGTGGCAGCAGCTGCAGAAAACAAACTGTTGCGGAGTCTAAGCTCCTCCTGCTTGCCACATGGCAGGCCAAGAAGAGACAGTGTGTTGGGGCGAGTAATATCGACTTTATTCGGAAAGCCAGCAGACGGAGAAGATGGTGGACTAAACTCCTTTTTTGCGGTACGCTGGCCTCTCACTGCTGTGGCCTCTCCCGCTGCGGAGCACAGGCTCCGGACGCGCAGGCCCAGCCGCCATGGCTCACGGGCCCAGCCGCTCCGCGGCATGTGGGACCTTCCCGGACGGGGGCACGAATCCCCGTCCCCTGCACTGGCAGGCGGACTCTCAACCACTGCGCCACCAGGGAAGCCCTGGACTAAACTCTTAGAGAACCATCTTAACTTGGAAGAGAATTCAGGCTGCTTTTATGCTAAGGGAAAGGGGGAAGTCGGAGGGTTCAGGATTAAAGGTGGGCTGCAGACTTCCTGGAGCCACCTGGCCTTCAAGGGAAGCATAACATTTCTCTGTTCTGCTTGCTCACAAGGCTGCATCACGAGACTGCTGCAAAACTTCGAGTCGTGAGCAGTTATTTTTACTTTACCGCACTTATCTCTGCTTATTTGCTAGTTGAAAACGAACTTATCTGCAAGTAGTAGCCATAACGAACCCAGGACCCCTGGGATGGGAATTTGCTTCAGGGAACTTAATGAGCTGTTTGGGCACAAGCCACGGTTCTCTAATATTTAACTCTTTATGGTCAGGGCTACAGTACATAAGCTGTAGAATGAGGGGGACAGTTTCAACGCAGTGTTAGTTCTGTTCTGCCTCTTACAAAACTTCTTCCTGGCCTGAGCGGTCCTCCCCCATCTAGTTCCATCCTGTTTTTTCTTGCAAATGCATTTCCCACCGTACAGCCTCCGCTGAAGGGCACCCCCTAGTATCCCCTTGAAGCGTGTCCCCACTTTCCACTCCCCTCCCCTCCCTACACCGTGCCTTCTACCTGAGAAGCTCTCCCCACTTCTCCCCACCTCTCACGGTGCTACCCCTCCTTCAGGCCTGGTGACAGCCTTTCCTAATGTCCGTCTTTTCTTGCTTCCAGGCTGGGCATCTCTTTCGCCTACGACGGGGTCATGCTGGCCAGTGCAGAGCTGCTGGAGCGGGACCTGGCCTGTGGCTCGCGGTTGGAGTCTGAGGCAGTGGTGACCGTAGGGGTCTCGGAGGAGAGCCAGAGCCCCTGCCACTGTCAGGTGTTTGCCCCTTCCGACTACCAGACCATGATTATCAGCACCATTGGCGAAATTGCTCGTAAGTATCTCTCTATTGGGTGGCTCTCTGTTTTGGGTGGGGGACGTGCAACTCAGAGTCTCAGAGGAGAGAAGAGTGACCTGTCATCCACTTGACTGCTGCCTGGTAGAAATGGACGAGTCCCCAAATCATGCTGAGGTGTCTGCAGTGCGGATCCGTGTGGGGAGAAGTCTGGAGGAGTGGAGCTTTGAATTAGCGCATGTATCAGTTCTAACGTGCATTCCCCTACATCGTAACGTCTCTGAACTGGGATGTGTCTCACAATGGCATGTTAGATTTCAGTTGGAAGCACTGTTTCTGCTTTAATAGACATAAAATAATGGTACTTAAAAATCAACGGCACCTTGAATTTGAAAAACAGTATAAAACATTTAAAATATAGGTCTAGCAAGTTGGCGGTTTACAATAGACCTGCGTGCTGTAATAAGCAACCTGGGTGTAAAATGTCCTTCATATACTCCAGTGCTTGTCGTTCTCGGATCCCCGTGGGAAAAGCATATTGAAGGAGTCATGAAGTTGATGACAGTGTGACTGGGTCTTGGCTGGAATACGCATGACATTTGGATTAAGTTGCTTCTTTCCGAAATGAGAGGGAGGAATCCAGGCCATTGTTAATACATGCCATTTGCTTTCAAGGTTCTGAAAATTGCCTTTGTCATTTTTTTCCTAGTGAATTCTTTAACTATCCTGGGCATTAATTTCCTGGGAAGACGGCTGAGCCTCTCTATTACCGTGGGATGCACAGCTTTGTTTTTCCTTCTCCTCAATATTTGCACTTCAAGGTATTTGCTTTCTGTTTGCATTAAAGCAATCTAGTTTTGTGCAGTGGTTTTAAAATGAGGTCTCCTGACCCATGGCCTTCAGTGGAGGTTAGGGGCAAGTCCCTTTCACCAAGAGAGTAGAGTACAGGCTGTTTGTTTGACTAGAACGATCAAACAAGCCCCTGGTACCTGCCCCTCCCCTCTTCCTCCTGAGCAGGTCCATCTTCAGCGCTCACAGGACATGGGTACCAGCGTGGGAGTATTCAGTTCACTTGCCGAGATATTTAGGATCTTTATGCAAAGCTTCCTGGAGAATGGAGGCCGACCTGCACCGTGGTCAAGATAGGGATGTAGACAGCATACCTGTGGTGGGAAAATTCATTGCACCCTGAGTTTGTGACCCTACAGTGGGCCTCATTTATAATATATATGACTTATTCTGCAAACTGCCTGTACCATTTTCCAAGGGTGGTGGCGGAGGTGTGCTCATCTTGGGGGGCTGGGCTGGAATGGCACACTCTCGGGGGACAGGATTGAAGGATTGAGTCCGGCTTTTGCTTTCGGACCCCACAGTCAGGCCAGCTGAGGAGCAGCCCCTCCCTCGGGACCTGGTCTTCAGAGATGTGTGTTGGCATCTGTAATGTCCTGGGATCGGGGCCCCGGAAGGCCCTCCGTGTCGCCTGTGGTAACGTCTCGCTCTGGTTCCCTAGTGCCGGCCTCATCGGCTTCCTCTTCATGCTGAGGGCTTCGGTGGCATTCAACTTCAACAGCATCTATATTTACACCGCTGAGGTTAGTTTTGGGGAAGGGGTTGGTTCCATCAAGGTGTGCGAGGTGAGCTACTTAGAGCAGGTGTTTGTCTATAGATCACGCATTCCTGGCTTCTGTTGACTTTTGATGATTTTCTAAAAGCATCCTATTAAAATGACACCAGAAGATATGATGTGGCCTTTCTCCTGCCCCATGGGGTCTAGTGAAAGCCAGTCTCTGAGAAGAAAGATAGGACCTTCTCCCTTTCTCACTAAACTGCATCCATGTAAAAAACAACTCTTGCCCTCATCCCATGCTTCCCGAAGAAATAGGGGTAGGGCCCGGTCCCTGCATGTTGCTGATAAAATGTAAAACACCCTATTTCTCCCTTTTAAAATTAGAAAGTATTTTTCACCTTTATTCTTTTGAAAGATCACATCTCACTCTGTCTGTTGTTTGTTGTAGGTAGCTTAAATTCGAATATAATAGTAATTTATTCTTAATTTATTGAATTACTATATCTACTTAATACATTACTTCTGAGGAGCTTCTCAGAAACCACCACTTTAAAGAGCAAATATTCCTAGAAACAAGCAATATCTGAGTAGGAAACTTAGTATTTTAACTGGTTTTGCCTTTCGTTGAGCCAGAGAAAGTGGTGCTGTAGGGACTGCTATAGCTGCATTCATCTTCATCTTGGGAAACGTAGAAGTCTGTTTAGAATACAGATGACATATCAAAACCACAGAGAAAAAGATTCTTTTCCCCTCACATAGATAAAAATAGGAAATTATGACACATTTGACATATATGTAGTATTTCATTTAGTTCCATTAACAATCTTCTAAAATTATTGTGAATTTGTGAACTTAAAAGTCTATGTGGGCTTCCCTGGTGGCGCAGTGGTTGAGAGTCCGCCTGCCGATGCAGGGGACATGGGTTCGTACCCCGTTCCGGGAAGATCCCACATGCCGCGGAGCGGCTGGGCTCGTGAGCCATGGCCGCTGAGCCTGCGCGTCCGGAGCCTGTGCTCCGCAATGGGGGAGGCCACAACAGTGAGAGGCCTGCGTACCGCAAAAAAAAAAAAAAAAAAAAAAAAAAAAAAGTCTATGTGTATCGTGGTGTGCCTCTAAAATTATATTTGAAATATTCAATTTAACATATTTTGGGATGTGTTCATTTAAAGGGTCATTCCTAAGTATTTTTTCCCTGATACTTATTGCTTAAAAAAAAAAAAGATGTGTACCTGAAGTTGCTTGTCTTCTGTTATTTCATCTCCTAGAATTGTCAAAAATGAACAAAAAAATTGATATTTGAGCAAAGATCATCTGTATGTATCTGAATCCATTGTTTTCAATAGCCACTAGCCTCATTTTCTAGAAAAAGAAAAAGTCTCTGTGAAAAGGCACTCCACCCCCAGACATTCTTATAAATATAGCAGTGCCCCCCAGGGCAGGAAAGCCTCTTGTTTTTTGCATTTGACAGATGGTGGCTAATACGATGTGGCCAAGTAAAGAGGCCACGTGCTTTGCTTCAGTGAATTGATGAAAACTGATCAGTATTTATAGCGTTAAGAGAAAAATTTCTAAAATTAAAAGAAGCATTCTTTCATATATTCTCCCTGAAAGCTTCTTTATTAAGTACTATTTGCTTATTTATTAAGAACTCTGAATCAGTGAAGTACAGATTAATGAGGTTTTACTATAAATGCAAGAAAGTAGACTGAGCCGTAAGATCTTACAACACAAACATGGTGAATGGTGTAGCGTGTACGTGGCACTCTCGTCAGTTCCTTTCACTGTATCTGTATTAAAGGTTTGGTTGGATTGTTATTACTTGGGGAGTATTTTCTGTCCATTCAGTAGAACCACCTTTATATGTTTATAGCTCTAAAGTGGAAATCTTCTGTCTGACTGCAAGTACCTTTCTAAAATTACGTTTGGAACATTAAACACCTATTTTGGAATTTGCTCACTTAAAGGATAATTTCTAAGTGTTTATTTTCTGATATTGTTAAAATTCAAACTTGTGTACCTGAGAAAATGAACATCTTCTATATCCTGTATATCCATATAGAATATTTGGCCTTTTATATACACCGAAGCCTGACCTGTGGAGCGAAGGGCGGAGGACTTGGGAGAGAGGGGTTTCAGCTAACTGATGCTTTCTACGCTTCTCCACTCCAGGTCTACCCCACCACGATGCGCGCCTTGGGGATGGGGACCGGTGGCTCCTCGTGTCGCATTGGTGCAATGGTGACGCCATTTATGTCCCAGGTACAGCCCAGGGGTCTCTGTAGGGAGGATATGTCTAAGGGAGGTGGGGAAAGAGGGACCTGGCTCCCTTCAGGTTAAGGGTTTAACCAAGGATTTGTTTACTTGAGTTTCCTTGAGGTGTTGTTTTCCCATTGTCTGGTTAATTTGGCTGGGAAAAGAGGCTAAATTGATGCTTCCAGTCTTCCAGTCAATAGCATGTATTGCATTGCATGCAGGGTTTAGATTTTGCTGGACATTGTTGGGGGGAGGATGCAAAAGACATGGATGACACAAGGAGCTGGGGCAGCTGAACGACAGTGAGCTCCAACCCTGACACTGTCAAGGGTGCAATCGAAAAACAGCCCAGAAGTGCAGGGAGGCTGCACCAGGGTGCAAGGATGTGGCCCTGGGCAGCTTAAGTCCAGCATTTGGACGAACCAGGCACAGGCTGGGAGAAAATCCAGGGGTGATCTGGACCGTTGGATGGGCCCTGTTTCAGGAGAGAAACAGAGGCGGTTATGGTGCCCCACATGGTCATGGTTCCTCAGAGGACCAAACAGCTTGCCCCTCTGCCCCGATCTTTCTTTTTTGGCCACGAGAAATGGAAATCCCCCTGAGCTGGCTGCAGCCAAAGACAAGAGTGAGGCTGGGCCCTGGGTGGGCCTGATCCAGGCAGTGAGGGCTGTCAGGGACCCAGGCTCTGTCCTCCTCACATCTGTCTGGGGCCCAGGGTCACTGAGCATTCAGGCTGTACTCCCTCAAGGCCAGTGTGCTATGCTTGTCCACGGACATGGCCGCCCCGCAAATCCCAAACATCTATCCTTAGTTCCAGGCACCAGAAGACACCAAAGCACTCTCTGCATCCCAGGAGGATGATCTCTCTGGCATCTCACTGGTCAGGCCTGGTCAGTTGTTCATAGTTGAGCTAAATCAGTTGTGGCCAAGAGTCAGGCTTATGGACGAATGCAACCTGGGAGGGGCAGTCTTCAGAGAAAGGGGGTTGACATGGGCTAAACAGACTGTAACGTGTATTTCTTATAATTTAATGGGATTTTGCTACCACCCTTATTAAAACTGTTTTGGGAATATTTTGCCTACTTAATTAAAAATGAGGGCAGTTTTGGTCTTGCAGTTGTGCTTTTCACAGTTCTTTTGCACTTATTATTTCAGCATGTCCAGAAAAGAACATAATGCTGAAAGGCAGCAGTAAAATATTGATCCTATTTCTGGATGGTCACGAGGTAGCGTTTATTCTCTAAGCTTTAATTAGGAAGAGTCTCTTGGTTCTCAACCACTTGGAACATTTTCTCTGGGTATTTGTGGGCATTTATCTTTGAGGCCACCCTGCTTTTGGTGACTTTGTGGACCAGGAACTATCTCAACTAGGACCAGGTCTCCTGGGGCACAGAGCTTTGTTCTGCTTAGCATCCTTCTCGGGGAGTTCTCCACTCTTCACAGTGACGTCACCCAACTTTCTATGCCCCCCTCATCTGTAAAATGAAGATAAACAATAACACCCACTGCGTAGGTTTCTTCTCAGTATTACGTGAGATTAATACATACAAAGCCCTGAGCCCAGCATTTGACACGTAGGAAGCCCTCATGAGTGTTAGCTAATAACCATAACGGTGACCAACAGCATCAAGGCCAAATGGTAAATATTCAAATAAGAGTATTTCTGTTACTGAGAAATATTTAAGCCCAGTTGAGTGATTTCAATCACTATGCAATTGGAATGTTTTGCTTTCCTCACCAGGTTTAGGATGGGAAGTTAGAATCTGGGAAGCTTTGTGTTTGCTCGTAGAATATTTGCCTGGGTTTGGAGTGGGGCCGGCTGCTCCAGGTAGACAGGAGAGCTTGGTGACACTCTCGTGAGCTCATCAGTCAGTGTTCCCTTGGACGCGGTTCTCAAGCTTCAGTGCATATCAGAGTTACTAGGGTAACTTGATACCGTGAAGATTCCTGGACTTCACCCAGAGATTCTGATTCTGTATAGGGGACCATCACCCACAGTTTTAGCAGGAATCCAGAGTGAATCTGATGCTATTGGTCTGGGGACCAATGAGAGGTGTGGCCATCAGCAAGGAAATTGACTTTACTTTCACTTAATGCTTCTTCTTCCTCCTCTCCCTTCCCACTCCACTTCCCTTTCTCCTCCTTTCTTTTGTCCTTCATTTAGGAACTTATTTTGGTGACTCATTCGACAGGTTGTTTTCAGGGTAATTCTCTACAAGCTGCCTCTTTCACAGTTTGGCAGTTAGAATGCCAGAAAGGACTCCATAAGCTACAATCTATATTTGATAGAGTAGAAGCAAGAATTTATAAGGGAATTCCTCACGTCCACTGCAGGGGCCGGGGGTTTGATCCCTGCATGCCGCGAGGCACGGCCAAAAAAAAAAAAAAAAAGAATTTATCCCAGTTCAACATTCAACCAGCATTTATTGCACGCTTACTCTGTGCCTGACATTGTTCTCTTTATTTATAGCAGTAAATAAGCCAGGCCTGGGTCCAGTGGTGTGCTGCAACTGGCCTGCACTGGCTTGTGAAAACTGATTGTTAAATTTTCAGGAAATTACTTTGCAAGCTAGTTGATGTCACGTTGTAGCTTGAAATTAGCACGGTGGTGGTTTTTACCCCATGGCCACAGGCAAATGCTACCATCAGGACTGTTTCTGGAAAGCCTGTTAAACATTTCGCAGCACACCACCACAAGATTCCTGCTCTCAAGAGGCTTACTTTCAAGTTGGGTACTTTACAAATATGCACAAAATTAAGATGATTCAAATTAATTATTTGCGTATCTTAATTATTTGCATATCTGTAAAGCACTCAACTTGAAAGTATGTTGGGAGGCGCAACGATATTGAGTGAAAGGGATGACAGGCCTTCCCCTCTCCCTTTTGGCTCAAAATTCCTTTACTGAAAGATAAATTGAATTAAAATCCATACATTCCATGAGGGACAGGCCTTTTTAAAAGACAAGGCTTCATATAGCCAATATTTTAGAGCAACTATAAATGGAGAGTAGCCTTTAAAAATTGTGAATCACTGTATTGTACACCTGTCTGTAACTTATGTAATAAAGTACATCAACTGTACTTCAATTTAAAAAAATTATAAAAAGAGGCAAGGCCTCTCTGGGTAGGTGACTTCGGAGTTGAGACCTGAAGTATAAGAAGCTGACAACTTGTAAAGGGTAACAGCATTTCAGGTGGGATGACATCTGGTGCAAAGTCCTGGGGATGGGAAGAGCTTGGTGTGTTCTCGGAATAGAAGATAGCTGTGATGAGCAGAGTGCAGAGAAGTACAGGGAGAGAGTGTGCCTTGCAGGCATACTTTGGATTTTTTTTTCTTAGGAGGAGTGGGAAGTAATTGAAGGGTTTTAAGCAGTGCCATGATCAGTTTTGCAATTTACAAAGAGCACTGTGGTTGCTGAAGAGTGAACTGGCAGGGGATTGGGAGAGGGCAAGGGGGGAACAAGCTTATCATAAGACTCTAATTTCACATCGCCATATGCTCAAATGAAAAGGGAGATTTCAGAATTCTGGAAAACCATTTCTCTTATAGAGGGAAATACCACATAAAAAATTTTAATTTCTGCCCAGGAAAAAAAAAATACTAGACAAGGATGAAAGACAAACCTTTACTTTTCAAGGGTTTCAAAAAACCCTAATTGAATTGTCACAGCTGAACAATGATTTTGTTGTCCTGTTGAATGCCTGACCTTCCTCAGAAGCATGGAAACAATGAATCAACGCATAAGATGATACACAGAACTTCACCAGTTAATGGGAATAAAAAATCTATCCATTTCATAGTTTCATTAGTGATTTCTAGTAAGCAGTAAACTTACTGAGAAACTATGTTGTCCAAGATAAAGTCAGACACTAGTTAAAGTGGTAGGGACAGATTTTGATTAGTAATTATTGCAGTAGGGAAAAAGAGTCCAGTGTGAACTGAATTCAACTTTGATTTGTACAGAGGTGACTGGGCTTTTTAAAGGGAGAAGAGGGAATAGGACAAGGAAGGTCTCAATAGACAAAGGGAAGGGAGAATCGGCAAAAAGTGGTAAGAGGGGTTGGTCCACGTGAAACCCAGACAGGAGCCCTATCTCCAGGTATCGATCGGAACAAACAGTAAATTTTTTGGAAGCCTTGAGTATGTTCAGGTAGGCACTTTTAAGAGAGCTAGGGTCATCCGAGGGGTGTGGCTTTGAGCTGTTAGAAACTGTTAGTCTTTGTTCAAATCTTTATATACCAAGATTGAGGCTTAGGTGAGAAGCAGCTTAGAAAAGCCTGGCTAGGGTTTGGTCAAGGAGAAAGTTTTTCTCAATGTCAGGTGTGGTTCATAAATACATTTGTGTTTATTGTATTTTCAGTGATTTAAGAGATTTCCAAAGGCAATTTTGACCACGTGATTTTTTCTTCTTCCACACTGAAAACACAAAAATTAAAACTTAGAAATAAAATTTTACTACCCTAATATTTTACTGGAGATAACAAATATAAATATTTTAATGAAGCCCTTGCAATATATCTAAGCATATGTGCGTATACATATGCATATACATTTTACTCAAATATGATCATAGTTATATACTTTTTATTTTTTTAATAGATTTAAAATACTTTATTGGAGTTCAATTGTTAGCATGATATTTATGGTAACATTATTCATAGGGTGATTCTTTCCACTTTAATGAGATCTATTTTTATTTTTATTTTTAAATTTTACTGAACATTTAAATTTTACTGAACAGACTGAACATTTACTGAAATTATACTGAAGTATAGTTGATTTCCAATGTTGTGTTAGTTTCAGGTGTACAGCAAAGTGATTCAGTTATACATATACTCATTCTTTTCCAGATTCTTTTCCCATATAGGTTGTTATAGAATCCTGAGTAGATTTCCCTGTGCTATACAGTAGGTCCTTATTGGTTATCTATTTTATATATGGTAGTGTGTTTATGTTAATCCCAAGCTCCTAATTTATCCCTTCCCCGTTTCCCCTTTGGTAACCATAAGTTTGTTTTCAAAATCTGTGAGTCTGTTTTGTAAATAACTTAATTTGTATCATTTTTAAAAATTAGAGTCCACATATGAGATATCATATGATATTTGTCATTCTGTGTCTGAATTACTTCACTTAGTATGATAATCTCTAGGTCCATCCATGTTGCTGCAAATGGCATTATTTTGTTCTCTTTTATGGCTGAGTAATATTCCATTGTATATATGTACCACATCTTCTTTATCCATTCCTCTGCCTGTGGACATTTAGGTTGCTTTTATGTCTTGGCCATTGTAAAAAGTGCTGCAATGGACATTGGGGTGCAAGTATCTTTTCCTTTTTAAAAAATTAATTAATTGATTTTTGGCTGAGTTGTGTCTTTGTTGCTGCACGCGGGCTTTCTCCAGTTGCAGCGAGTGAGGGCTACTCTTTGTTGCGGTGGCAGGCTTCTCATTGTGGTGGCTTCTCTTGTGGCAGAGCATGAGCTCTAGGTGTCCAGGCTTCAGTAGTTGTGGCTTGTGGGCTCTAGAGCGTAGGCTCAGTAGTTGTGGCGCACAGGCTTAGTTGCTCTGTGGCATGTGGGATCTTCCCGGGCCAGGGCTCAAACCCGTGTCCCCTGCATTGGCAGGCGGATTCTTAACCACTGCGCCACCAGGGAAGCCTCAGGGGTGCATGTATCTTTTTGAATTATGGTCTGGATACATGCCCAGGAGTGGGATTGCTGGATCATATGGTAGTTCTATTTTTCATTTTTAATGAACCTCCATACTGTTCTCCATAGTGGTTATACCAATTTATTTATTTTTATTTTTTTAATTGAAGTATAGTTGATTTACAGTGTTGTGTTAATTACTGCTGTACAGCAAGTGACTCAGTTATACATATGTGTACATTCTTTTCCATATTCTTTGCCATTATGGTTTATCACAGGATATTGAATATAGTTCCCTGTGCTATACAGTAGGACCTCATTGTTTATCCATTCTATATGTACAAGTTTGCAGCTGCTAATCCCAAACTCCCAATCCATCCCTCTCCCACCCCCTCCCTCTAGGCAACCACCAGTCTGTTTTCTATGTCCCTGATTCTGTTTCTGTTTCATAGATAGGTTCATTTGTGTCATATTTTAGATTCCACATATAAGTGATATCATATGATATTTGTCTTTCTCTTTCTGACTTACTTCACTTAGTATGATAATCTCTAGTTGCATCCATGTTGCTGCAAATGGCATCACTTCATTCTTTTTTATGGCTGAGTAATATTCCGTTGTATATATGTACCACATCTTCTTTATCCATTCATCTGTTGATGGTCATTTAGGTTGTTTCCATGTCTTGCCTATTGTGAACAGTGCTGCTATGAACATAGGGGTGAATGTATCTTTTTGAATTATAGTTTTGCCTTGATATATGCCTGGGAGTGAGATTGCTAGATTATATGGTAATTCTATTTTTAGTTTATTGAGGAACCTCCATACTGTTTTCCACAGTGGCTGCACCAATTTACATTCCCACCAACAGTGCAGGAGTGTTCCCTTTTTCTCCACACCTCCTCGATCATTTATTGTTTGTAGACTTTTTGATGATGGCCATTCTGACCAGTATGAGGTGATGCCTCACTGTAGTTTTGATTTGCATCTTTCTAATAATTAGTGATGTTGAGCATCTTTTCATGTGCTTTTTGGCCATCTGGCCGTCTTCTTTTTTTTTTTTTTTTTTGCGGTATGTGGGCCTCTCACTGTTGTGGCCTCTCCCGTTGCGGAGCACAGGCTCTGGATGCACAGGCTCAGCGGCCATGGCTCACGGGCCCAGCCGCTCCGCGGCATGTGGGATCTTCCCGGACCGGGGCACGAACCCGTGTCCCCTGCATCGGCAGGCAGACTCTCAACCACTGCGCCACCAGGGAAGCTCCTGGCTGTCTTCTTTGGAGAAATTTCTATTTAAATCTTCTGCCTGGGACTTCCCTGATGGTCCAGTGGTTAGGACTCTGCATTTCCAGCGCGGGGGGCACGGGTTCAATCCCGGGTTGGGGAACTAAGATCCTGTGTTCAGTGCAGTGCGGCACCTCCACCCCCACTAGATCTGCTGTCCATTTTTCGATTGGGTTGTTTGTTTTCTTGACGTAGAGCTGCACGAGCTATTTGTATGTTTTGGAGATTAATCCCTTGTTGGTTGCTTTGTTGGCACATTATTTTCTCCCATTCTGTGGGTTGTCTTTTTGTTTCTGGTTTCCTTTGCTGTGCAAAAGCTTTTAAGTTTAATTAGGTCCCATTTGTTTATTTTTGTTTTTATTTCATTACTTTAGGAGGTGGATCAAAAAAGTTATTGCTGCGATTTATGTCAAAGAGTGTTCTGCCTATGTTTTCATCTAAGAGGTTTATAGTGTCCGCCCTTACATTTAGGTCTTTGATCCATTTTGAGTCTATTTTTGCATATGGTGTTAGAGAATGTTCTTTTTTTTCTTTTTTAAATTATTTATTTATTTTAACATCTTTATTGGAGTATAATTGCTTTACGATGGTCTGTTAGTTTCTGCTTTATAACAAAGTGAATCAGCTATACATATACATATATCCCCATATCTCTTCCCTCTTGCATCTCCTACCTTCCCACCCTCCTTTTTAAATTTAAAAAAATTTTTAATTTTTGGCTGCATTGGGTCTTCATTGCCGTGTGAGCTTTCTCTAGTTGTGGCAAAGGGGGTCTACTCTTCATTGTGAGCAAGGGCTCTAGGTGCATGGGCTTCAGTAGTTGTGGCTCAAGGGCTCTAGACTCAGGCTTAGTAGTTGTGGTGCATGGGCTTAGTTGCTCTGCCTCATGTGGGATCTTTCCAGACCAGGGCTCGAACCCATTACCCCTTGCATTGGCAGGCAGATTCTCAACCACTGTGCCACCAGGGAAGTCCCATTAGAGAATGTTCTAATTTCATTCTTTTACATGTAGCTGTCCCGTTTTCCCAGCACCACTTATTGAAGAGACTGTCTTTTCTCCATTGTATATTCTTGCCTCCTTTGTCATAGATTAATTGACCATAGGTGCATGGGTTTATTACTGGGCTTTCTATCCTGTTCCACTGATTTATATTTCTGTTTTTGTGCCAGTACCATACTTTTTTGATGACTGTCGCTTTGTAGTATAGTCTGAAGTCAGGAAGCCTGATTCCTCCAGCTCTGTTTTTCTTTCTCAAGATTGCTTTGGCTGTTTGGGATCTTTTGTGTTTCCATACAAATTTACAATTCCTTTGTTCTTGTTCTGTGAAAATGCCATTGGTAATTTGATAGGGATTGCATTGAATCTGTAGATTGCCTTAGGTAGTATAGCCATTTGACAATATTAATTTTTCCAACCCAAGAACATGGTATATCTTTCTATCTGTGTCATCTTTGATCTCTTTCATCAGAGTCCTATAGTTTTCAGAGTACAGGTATTTTGCCTCCTTAGGTAGGTTTATTCCTAGGTATTTTATTATTTTTGATGCAGTGGTAAATGGGATTATTTCCTTAATTTCTCTTTCTGCTCTTTCATTATTAGTGTATACAAATGCAGGAGATTTCTGTGTATTAATTTTGTTTTTTTGCTGTTTTATTTATATTTATTTTTGGCTGTGTTGGGTCTTTGTTTCTGTGCGAGGGCTTTCTCTAGTTGCGGCGAGTGGGGGCCACTCTTCATCATGGTGCGCGGGCCTCTCACTGTCGTGGTCTCTCTTGTTGCGGAGCACAGGCTTCAGACACGCAGGCTCAGTAGTTGTGGCTCATGGGCCCAGTCGCTCCGCAGCATGTGGGATCTTCCCAGACCAGGGCTCGAACCCGTGTCCCCTGCATTCGCAGGCAGATTCTCAACCACTGCGCCACCAGGGACGCCCTGTGTATTAATTTTGTATCCTGCAACTTTACCAAATTCATTTATGAGCTCTAGTAGTTTTCTGGTAGCATCTTTAGGATTTTCTATATATAGTATCATGTCATCTGCAAACAATGACAGTTTTACTTCTTTTCCAATTTGGATTCCTTTTATTTCTTTTTTATTCTCTGATTGCTGGGGCTAGGACTTCCAAAACTATGTTGAATAAAAGTGGTGAGAGTGGACATCCTTGTCTTGTTCCAGATATTAGAGGGAATGCTTTCAGTTTTTCACTGTTGAGAATGATGTTAGCTGTGGGTTTGTCATATATGGCCTTTAGTGTGTTAAGGTAAGTTCCCTCTATGCTCACTTTCTGGAGAGTTTTTTTTTTTTTTTTTATCATAAATGGGTGTTGAATTTTGTCAAAAGCTTTTTCTGCATCTATTAAGATGACCATAGTTTTTATTCTTCAGTTTGTTAATGTGGTGTATCACACTGATTGATTTGTGGATATTGAAGAATGCTTGCATCTCTGGGATAAATTCTACTTGATCATGGTGTATGATGCTTTTAATGTATTTTTGGATTTAGTTTGCTAGTATTTTGTTGAGTATCTTTGCATCTATATTCATCAGTGATATTGGTCTGTAATTTTCTTTTTCTGTAGTATCTTTGTTTGGTTTTGGTATCAGGGTGATGGTGGCCTCATAGAATGAGTTTGGGAGTGTTGCTCCCTTTGAAATTTTTTGAAGAGTTTCAGAAGGATGGGTGTGAGCTCTTCTCTAAATGTTGGATAGAATTCACCTGTGAAGCCATCTGGTCCTGGACTTTTGTTTGTTGGAAGTTCTTAAATGACAGTTTCAATTTCACTACTTGTGATTGATCTGTTCATATTTTCTATTTCTTCCTGGTTCAGTCTTCAACGTTCTACATTTCTAAGAACTTATCCATTTCTTCTAGGTTGTCCATTTTATTGGCATACAGTTGCTTGCTGTAGTCTCTTATGATCCTTTGTATTTCTGTGGTGTCAGTTGTAACTTCTGTTTCATTTCTAATTTTATTGATTTGAGTCCTCTCCCTGTCTTTCTTGATGAGTGTGGCTAAAAGTTTATCAATTTTGTTTTTCTTTTCAAAGGACCAGCTTTTATTATTTATTTATTTATTTTTAAAATTTTCTGTATGTATTTAATCTCCAGTCTCGTTCAACTGCTACACAGTCTTTGTCACACATTTAACAGATATTTATTGAGTTTCTACATGGTGCTAGAAGAATTCAGATACATTGATTTGATTGATTGGATTTCAAAAGGCTTAGAGTACAGTGGGCATCCAAAGGTTTGATATACATAAAACTTCTTAATAAGGCACCATCATTCTACAATTTTTTCTCAGTTTCTAAATTTGGAGTCTTTTTAATACTTGGGGAATGACCTAATTAACCAATAGCACTATGATGCTGAAAGCACTTACATTATAAAAAATATACATGATTATTCTGTAATTTATTATAAGGCAAATATGCAGGGCATTTGCTTAATTATTATTTTAATAGAGTACTTTGTCCATTTAGGGAGTTAAATTTAAAGTATCATGATAAAATCATAATAATTATGACATTTAGGTAACCTCACCTAAACCTATAACTTCAAATAAAATCAGTGACTCCCAAATGTGTATTTTTGGCCAACAGCTTGCTTTTGAGTTTCAGAAACTCGAAACCAATGCCCTGCTATACATTTCTACCTAAGTATCCCTCAAGTACTTCAAATTCAAAAGGTTCATATATAAACACAATATTTTCTCTTACAGAGCTGCTTTACCCTCAGTATGTTTTAGATTAGTTATTCATCCCAGTCCCAAGAGTTAACCTAATCCGCTGCTTCATATTTTTTTCACACACACACACTGTATTTTATTTTTACAAGAGATAAATAAACTGAGACCAAGCATTGTAAGTGGATGACCACAACAAAAGCAACAGTGATTGCAATTACCAAACACGAAACACACTCATACTATGTCATAATATTGACGTTCAGTCCAGTAATCCTCCACTGTAACAGCTCCTTTACTTTGCAGTGAAAACTGATTTGTATATTTTTTGCCTCTGAGTCCTTGTGGGATTTTTTTTTTATTCAAACAGAAAGTCACAAAAATTATAATTCTCATCAGTTCACTCAGTCCCATGTATTAATTTTTTTATCTTGATCTTTTGTTAGCACTTTTATGAATTCATCAGTTTTCCATTAGAGTTCTGAAAATGCTTATTCATTCAGTTCAGCAGTATAGTCAGTTACCAGAAACCTGTACTTGTCAGTCTTTTCCATGAATTCCTTGAAGATGAAACCCTTTTATAGGAACATTTTTGCAAAAGCATCAGAGTACACCCAGAACTGTCTGTAAATGACAAAAGACTTAAAAATGACCACGGTTAAAGATTTGATGAAAGTTCATAATATTGCAATTGACAAGGAAATTTAGTTATTTCTGAGATATACATTTTAAAGTAATAACTAGAATTATGACTTATAACATTATACCAGAACATATAAGATTTTTAGAAATTTCATGTAATGTCTGAAACATTTATATTAATATATTTCCATACAAATAACCCAAAGAAAGTTTAGTATTAGTTGTTTTTTTTCTTTTTTTATACTGTAGGTTCTTATTAGTCATCAATTTTATACACATCAGTGTATACATGTCAATCCCAATTGCCCAATTCAGCACACCACCATCCCCACCCCACCGCGGTTTTCCCCCCTTGGTGTCCATACGTTTGTTCTTTACATCTGTGTCTCAACTTCTGCCCTGAAAACCGGTTCATCTGTACCATTTTTCTAGGTTCCACATACATGTGTTAATATACGATATTTGTTTTTCTCTTTCTGACTTCACTCTGTATGACAGTCTTTAGATCCATCCACGTCTCAACAAATGACTCAGTTTCGTTCCTTTTTATGGCCGAGTAATATTCCATTGTAAATATGTACCACATCTTCTTTATCCGTTCGTCTGTCGATGGGCATTTAGGTTGCTTCCATGACCTGGCTATTGTAAATAGTGCTGCCATGAACACTGGGGTGCATGTGTCTTTTTGAATTATGGTTTTCTTTGGGTATATGCCCAGTAGTGGGATTGCTGGGTCATATGGTAATTCTATTTTTAGTTTTTTAAGGAACCTCCATACTGTTCTCCATAGTGGCTGTATCGATTTACATTCCCACCAACAGTGCAAGAGGGTTCCCTTTTCTCCACACCCTCTCCAGCATTTGTTGTTTGTAGATTTTCTGATGATGCCCATTCTAACTGGTGTGAGGTGATACCTCATTGTAGTTTTGATTTGCATTTCTCTAGTAATTAGTGATGTTGAGCAGCTTTTCATGTGCTTCTTGGCCATCTGTATGTCTTCTTTGGAGAAATGTCTATTTAGGTCTTCTGCCCATTTTTGGATTGGGTTGTTTGTTTCTTTAATATTGAGCTGCATGAGCTGTTTATTTTGGAGATTAATCCTTTGTCCATTTGCAAATATTTTCTCCCATTCTGAGGGTTGTCTTTTCGTCTTGTTTATGCTTTCCTTTGCTGTGCAAAAACTTTTAAGTTTCATTAGGTCCCATTTGTTTATTTTTGTTTTTATTTCCATTACTCTAGGAGGTGGATCAAAAAAGATCTTGCTGTGATTTATGTCAAAGAGTGTTCTTCCTATGTTTTCTTCCAAGAGTTTTATAGTGTCCGGTCTTACATTTAGGTCTTAAATCCATTTTGAGTTTATTTTTGTGTATGGTGTTAGGGAGTGTTCTAATTTCATTCTTTTACATGTAGCTGTCCAGTTTTCCCAGCACAACTTATTGAAGAGACTGTCTTTTCTCCATTGTATATCTTTGCCTCCTTTGTCATAGATTAGTTGACTATAGGTGCATGGGTTTATCTCTGGACTTTCTGTCTTGTTCCATTGATGTATGTTTCTGTTTTTGTTCCAGTACCATATTGTCTTGATTACTGTAGCTTTGTATACAAAGCTTTGTATACTATACAGTATAGTCTGAAGTCAGGGAGTCTGATTCCTCCAGCTCCGTTTTTTTCCTTCAAGGCTGCTTTGGCTATTCGGGGTCTTTTGTGTCTGCATACAAATTTTAAGATGATTTGTTCCAGTTCCGTAAAAATGCCATTGGTAATTTGCATTGAATCTGTAGATTGCTTTGGGTAGTATAGTCATTTTCACAATATTGATTCTTCCAATCCAACAACATGGTATACATCTCCATCTGTTTGTGTCATCTTTAATTTCTTTCATCAGTGTCTTATAGTTTTCTGTGTACAGGTCTTTTGTCTCCCTAGGTTGCTTTATTCCTAGGTATTTTTTTTTTTTTTGCATTGGTAAATGGGAGTGTTTCCTTAATTTCTCTTTCAGATTTTTCATCATTAGTGTATAGGAATGCAAGAGATTTCTGTGCATTAATTTTGTATCCTGCAACTTTACCAAATTCATTGATTAGCTCTAGTAGTTTTCTGGTGGCATTTTTAGGATTCTCTATGTATAGTATCATGTCATCTGCAAAAAGTGTCAGTTTTACTTTTTCTTTTCCAATTTGGATTCCTTTTATTTCTTCTCTGATTGCCGTAGCTAGGACTTCCAAAACTATGTTGAACAATGGTGAGAGTGGACATCCTTGTCTCATTCCTGATCTTAGAGGAAATGCTTTCAGTTTTTCACCATTGAGAATGATATTTGCTGTGGGTTTGTCGTATATGGGCTTTATTATGTTGAGGTAGGTTCCCTCTATGCCCACTTTCTGGAGAGTTTTTATCATAAATGGGTGTTGAATTTTGTCAAAAGCTTTTTCTGCATCTATTGAGATGATCATATGGTTTTTCTTCTTCCATTTGTTAATATGGTGTATCACATTGATTGATTTGCATATATTGAAGAATCCTTGCATCCCTGGGATAAATCCCACTTGATCATGGTGTATGATCCTTTTAATGTGCTGTTGGATTCTGTTTGCTAGTATTTTGTTGAGGATTTTTGCATCTATATTCATCAGTGATATTGGTCTGTAATTTTCTTTTTTTGTGGTATCTTTGTTTGGTTTTGGAATAAGGGTGATGGTGGCCTCATAGTATGAGTTTGGGAGTGTTCCTTCCTCTGCAGTTTTTTGGAAGAGTTTGAGAAGGATGGGTGTTAGCTCTTCTCTAAATGTTTGATAGAATTCACCAGTGAAGCCATCTGGGCCTGGACTTTTGTTTGTTGGAAGATTTTTAATCACAGTTTCAATTTCCTTACTTGTGATTGGTCTGTTCCTATTTTCTATTTCTTCCTGGTTCAGTCTTAGAAGGTTATACCTTTCTACGAATTTGTCCATTTCTTCCAGGTTGTCCATTTTATTGGCATGGAGTTGCTTGTAGTAGTCTCTTAGGATGCTTTGTATTTCTGCAGTGTCTGTTGTTACTTCTCCTTTTTCATTTCTAATTTTATTGATTTGAGTCCTCTCCCTCTTTTCCTTGATGAGTCTGGCTAATGGTTTATCAATTTTGTTTATCTTCTCAAAGAACCATCTTTTAGTTTTATTGATCTTTGCTATTGTTTTCTTTGTTTCGATTTCATTTATTTCTGCTCTGATCTTTATGATTTCTTTCCTTCTACTAGCTTTGGGTTTTGTTTGTTCTTCTTTCTCTAGTTCCTTTAGGTGTACGGTTAGATTGTTTATTGGAGGTTTTTCTTGTTTCTTGAGGTAGGCTTGTTTGCTATAAACTTCCCTCTTAGAACTGCTTTTGCTGCATCCCATAGGTTTTGGATCATCGTGTTTTCGTTGTCATTTGTCTCTAGGTATTTTCTGATTTCCTCTTTGATTTCTTCAATGATCTGTTGGTTATTTAGTAGCGTATGGTTTAGCCTCCATGTGCTAGCGTTTTTCCATTTTTTTCCCGTAATTGATTTCTAATCTCATAGTATTGTGGTCAGAAAAGATGCTTGGTATTATTTCAATTTTCTTAAATTTACTGAGGCTTGATTTTTGAACCAAGATGTGATCTATCCTGGAGAATGTTCCATGCACACTTGAGAAGAAAGTGTAATCTGCTGTTTTTGGATGGAATGCCCTATAAATATCAATTAAATCTATCTAGAACCAGCTTTTAGTTTCATTGATCTTTTCTATTGTGTTCTTCATCTCTATTTCATTTATTTCTGCTCTGATCTTTATGATTTCTTTCCCTTTACTAACTTTGGGTTTAGTTTATTCTTTTTTCTCTGGTTGTTTTAGGTGTAAGCCTAGGTATTTTATTTGAGCTTTTTCTTGTTTCCTAAGGTAAGATTGCATTGCTATAAACTTCCCTCTTAGTACTGCTTTTGCTGTGTCCCGTAGGTTTTAGATCATCATGTTTTCATTGTCATTTGGCTCTAGGTATTGTTTGATTTCCTCTTTGATTTCTTCAGTGATCCATTGGTTGTTTAGTAACATATTGTTTAGCCTCCATGTGTTTGTATTTTTTACAGTTTTTTTTTCCTGTAATTGATTTCTCATCTCATAGCACTGGGGTAAGAAGAGATGCTTGCTGTGATTTCTATTTTCTTAAATTTACTGAGGCTTGATTTGTGTCCCAAGATGTGATCTATCCTGAAGAATGTTCCATGTGCACTTGAGAAAAAAGTGTATTCTGCTGTTTTTGGATGGAATCTTCTATAAATATCAATTAAGTGCATCTGGTCTAATGTGTCATTTAAGGTCTGTGTTTCCTTATTGATTTTCTGTCTGGATGATCTATCCATTGATGTAAGTGGGGTGTTAAAGTCTCCCACTATTATTGTATTACTGTTGATTTCTCCTTTTCCGGCTGTTAGCATTTGCCGACCCCTGCCTTCTTAGGAGATCCTCCAAGACCTGCAGGTACGTCCAGCCCAGGATCCTATGGAGTTACTGCTTTGTGTTGGGTCCCACTGTATTTGAACCCTTGTGAGTGCTCTCCAAGAGTGCAGTCTCTGTTTGCCCCAGTCCTGTGAAGCTCCTGTACTCAAGCCCCACTGGCCTTCAAAGCCAACTGCTCTGGGCGGGTTCCTCCTCCCAATGCCAGACCCTCAGGCTAGGGAGCCTGACATGGGGCTCAGAACTCTCTTGTGGGAAAATCTTTGTGATATAATTATTTTCCAGTTTGTGAGTTGCCCACCCAATGGGTATGGGATTTGATTATGTCATGAAAGCACCCCTCCTGTGGTCTTGTTGTGAATTTTTTTTGTCTTTGAATGTACAATATCTTTTGTTGGTGGGTTCCAGTCTTTTCTGTTGATTGCTGTTCAGTAGTTAGTTGTGATTTTGGTGCTTTCAGGAGAGGAGGTGAGCTCAGGTCCTTCTACTCCACCATCTTGTCCAGAATCAAGGGGCTGCTTTTAGTTTGGATGCTTGCTGCCTCTTTCATCAGTGTGTGCCTGCCGTTATCCACTTGATATGGGGTGTGCAGGTGTGGTGGCTCTTGTGCAGTCCTAGGATGGTGGGGGAAGCACTTGGCGCCTGCTTGAAGGTCTCATAGTGGCAGCTGTGGCCAGTGTACTCCCGGGACAGCAGGGGCAGGGCTTGGCCCCTGCTTGTGGATATCCTAGGGATGGCTGTGGTCCGTACACTCCCGGGATGGGAGGGCAGTGCTTGGCACCTGCTCACATGTCTCATTGTGGCAGCTGCGGCCAGTGCACTTCTGGGACAGCAGGGGTAGGGCTTGGTGTCTGCTTGTGGGTTTCCTAGGGGTAGCTGCAGTCCGCACACTCCTGGGACGGGAGGGCGGTTCTTGGCACCTGCTCACAGGTCTTGTAGCAGTGGCGGTGACTTATGCCCTGCTCCTGTTGGCAGTGTCCTGTTGCTTGAGAATGCTTGTAGGGAAAGAACCTCTTATGGTGGTCCTGCCCCCTCTCCTTGTGCACCCCCCATTAATGGCAGCTTGCCTCTCTGGTGTGCCCAGGCTTCTTCTGTGTACACCCTTGGTTGCCACATTCCAGCCTCTTCAGGCTGTCTCTGAACAGCCAACCCCAGTCCTACCCCTGGGTCTGGCCTCTGAAGCCTGAGCTTCAGCCCCCAGCCCCCACGTGCAGCAACAGATGAGTGTCTCAGCCTGGGGAGTGCAAGATGGCAGTGCTGACCTTCTGTGCAAGTTACTTTCTGTTTTGCCTTCCACAAACCGGTTTCTGCGCTCTCCTCCAAGGCTCTGAAGCTCCCCCTCCATCCAGGCTGATCTCCCCCACCACTGAGGGGGCTTCCCAGGGTGTAGGAACCTTTCCTTCTTCACAGCTCCTTCCCTGGGGTGCAGGCCCCATCCCAATTCCTTTCTTTTTCCTTTTGTCCTACCTGGTTACATGGAGATTTCCTTGCCCTTCTGGGCAAGAAGTCTGAGGTCTTCTGCCGGTGTTCTGTGTTAATCCTCCTACTCGTAGATCAATTTTTAATGTTTTTGTGGAAGAAGGTGAACTCCATGTCCTACTCCTCCACCATCTTGATCCCATCCCCATATACTTTTTAAGTTGAGATACAACTGACATTTAATGTTATATTAATTTCAGGTGTACAGCATAGTGATTCCATATATGTATATATTACAAAATGATCACAATAAGTCTAACATCCATCACCATACATACACATTTTTCTTTTCTTGTAATGAGAACTTTTAACATTTAACCTCTTAGCAACTTTCAAGTATATAATACAGTATTAACTAGTCACAATGCTGTACCATACATCCCCAGGACTTATTTATTTTACAACTGGAGATGTGTACGTTTTGATCCCCTTCACCCATTTCACCCCCACCCCTGCTGCTGGCAACCACCAATCTGTTCTCTGTACCTGTGACAGTGTTTGTTTTTAGATTCCACATAAGTGAGATAATACAGTATTTGTCTTCCTCTATCTGGCTTATTTCCCCGAGCATAATGCCCTTAAGGTCCATCCATGCTGTTGTAAGTGCCAGGATTTCCTTCTTTTTTATGGCTGAATAATATTCCACGGTATATATACATACCACATTTACTTTATCCATTCATCCACTGATGGACACTTAGGTTGTTTCCATGTTTTGGCTGTTGCAAATAATGCTGCAATGAACATGGGAGTGCAGATAACTCTTCAAGCTAGTATTTTTGGTTCTTTTGGATAATTACCCAGAACTGGAATAGCTGGATCATATGGTAGTTCTATTTTTAATTTTTTGAGGAACTGCCCTACTGTTTTCCATATTGGCTGCACCAATTTATATTCCCACCATTGGTGAATGTGGGGTCTTAAAGTTCAAAATAGTTCCCTTTTCTCCACATCCTTACCAACTCTTGTGATCGCTTGCCTTTTTGATAATAGCTATTCTAACAGGTGTGAGGTGATATCTCACTGTGGTTTTAATTTTCATTTCCCTGATGATTAGTAATGTTGAGTAGATTTTCACATACCTGTTGGCCATCTGTATGTCATCTTTGGAAAATTGTCTCTTCATGCCCTCTGCCCATTTTTACATTGAATTGTTTTCTTGTTATTGAGTTGTATGAGTTTTTCTATATTTCAGATACTATTCATTCATTCATTGGTGAATGTGGGGTATTAAAATCCCCTACTATTACTGTATTGACATCTGTTTCTCCCTTTAGATCTGTTAATATTTGCTTTGTATATTTAGGTGCTCCTGTATGGGGTGCATAAGTATTTACAAATGTTATATATTCTTGTTGGAGTGACCCTTTTATTATTATGTAATGACCTTCTTTGTCACTTAAAGTCTATTTTGTCTGATAAAAGTATAGCTACCCTAGCTTTCTTTTTGGTTTCCATTTGCATGGAGTATCTTTTATCATCCTTTCAGTTTCAGTCTGTGTGCGTCCTTACATCTAAAGTGAATCTCTTGTAGGCAACATATAGATGGGTCTTGTTATTTTTTGAAAAATCCATTGTCACTCTGTCTTTTGATTGGAGAATTTAGTCCTTTTACATTTAAAGTAAGTATTGATAGATATATACTTATTGCCATTTCTCTGTTTTCTGTCTTTGTTCCTAGGTTCATTTCTTTTTGTCTTACTCTCCCTTTCTGATTTGACAATTTTCTGTCATGCTATGCTTGGATTCCTTTCTTTTTCTCTTTTGTGTATCTGCTCTAGGTTTTTGCTTTGTGGCTACCATGAGACTTACATAAGACATTTTAGAGATACAGCTGTTGATTTGATAGCAGCTCCAGTTCAAATGCTTTCTAAAGCTCTACATTTTTACTCCCCATGCACACTTTGTTTTTGATATCACAATTTACATATTTTTATCCTGTGTATCCATTAACACATTATTGTAGTTAGAGTTATTTTTACTACTTTTGGAGTGGGCAGAGGAAGAGCAGGAAGATGGTACCAGGCAGTCTTCTGGTCTCTGGAGAGGATTATAGTTGGTCCCTAGATGTGTGTTTAATTAGAAGCCTGCCACTCAGGTTGCAGCTGTGAAGATAAGCTTACAGGCCTCTTTCCCAGAAAGAAGGTGTTTCAGTCTGCTGGCTCTCTGCTGCTGTGCCCTGGGGTGTAGGTAGTTAAGAACTCTTTCTCTGTTACTTTCTTGTGGGACCCGTAAACATAAACCTTGCTGGCCACCAGAGCCAGGCGATCAAGGGGTGTTCCCTGGGCAGTAGCCACAAAAATTGGGACACCATACATGTACACAAGCTCCTTTTGGGGAGATAGCAGAGATCTGGAGCAAGGCAGAGAGACAGCACAAAGATGGCACCTGCCAGCCTTCATCTTTGCAGAGTATTTCAGTAGGCTCCTGGATGTATGTTAAAGCAGATGCCTGCCCCACAAGGTGATGGTTTAAAATAAGCAAATAAGCCTCTTTCACAGAAAGACTGGATGTGTTTCAGTGGGCTGACTGCACTGGTCCCCAGGTGGGTAGCCAGGCTCCCTGGGAGCCCTCTAAGGAAAATGCTCAGTTTGCTATAGCCTTGTCTTATAGTGGATGCAAGCCCTCTTGGCTTTCAAAACTAGATGTTTTGCAGGTTCATCTGTCAGGTGCAGGTCTTAAAAGTTGTGGTGCCAGATGTGGGGTTGGAACCCGTCACTCCTCATGGAGAAGCTCAAGGTTGTGAGTTCCCCTCTTTTTGTGTGTCACTGAACCGGGGGTGGGTTCATGGTAAGATTGTGTCTCAGCCTCTTCCACCCATTTTGATGTGGGATTTTCTTCTTTGCCTGATGTGAAGGAGTCACTCAGCTAGTTTTGGGGTTTCTTTCAGAGGATATTATTTTGTATGTAGCTGTAGATTCAGTGTGTCCATGAGAGGAGGTGGGTTCATCTTGAACCCAAACCTTCATGGACTTTTTTTTTTTTTTTTTTGCGGTACGCAGGCCTCTCACTGTTGTGGCCTCTCCCGTTGCGGAGCACAGGCTCCGGAGGCGCAGGCTCAACGGCCATGGCTCATGGGCCTAGCTGCTCCGCGGCATGTGGGATCTTCCCGGACCGGGGCACGAACCCGTGTCCCCTGCATCGGCAGGTGGACTCTCAACCACTGTGCCACCAGGGAAGCCCTCATAGACTTTTTATAGCCTGCTTTTGGCATGCAACAATATGTTACATTTTTCATGTTGATAAAAATAAAAGTCAAGCCCTTTTTCATGCTGAAAAATGTCATATGTATACTCCAAAAATTACTTTCAAGAACTTTGTCAGTTCTGTATTGTTAAATGTCTAGACTATTTGATATTTGTCTATTATAAACAACAGTTGTAAGCACTCTTGTGCTTACATTTTTATCCAACTATGCAATTATCTCTTTAGGATAATTCCTAGAAATTGGATTGGTAGGTCAGGGGGTCTGCTTATTTTCCATTTTGATACATTGTGCTAAAATTCTCTTTGGGAAGCCTGTACCAGTGTGTTAGGCCTTGCTGCTTCACATACTGGCCAACTAGTTTTGTCTATTTCATCTTTGCCAATATTACTGGCAGTAAATGATATCTTTGATATTGTAATTCACGTTTCTTCGATTAAGAATGAAACTGAACGTTCTTTTCATATTTTAATTGGCTATCTTTTTTAGCTTGTTCACTCAGGTCCTTGTCCATTTTTCAATTTGGTCTTTAATACATTGATTTGTAAGAGTCCTTCATATATATAAAGGATTTTAATCATTTTCCTGACATACTACAAATGTTCCTCCTAACTTTCTGTTTGTCTTTCCTTCTTGTTTATGGTCCTCTTTCTCTGTACAGAAACTTAAGGTTCATAGACACTCAAATATATCAATGTTCATGATTAGAATTCTGAGAATACACATCTCTTTTCTTCCAGTCCTTCTCTGGTCTTGTCTTTCTTTGGGGAAAAGCTGTACAAACTTTTTATTGAAATATGACATACATATAAAAGTGGCCATATCATAAGTGTACAACTCAATCAATTTTCCCAAAGTGAAATGAATCCCAAATTCTGACCCAGAAATCCCTGACGTGCCCTCTTTCAGGCCATCATAGTGTCGAAGTGTGAGGTCTACTGTAGGAAACAGCTTTATAATTTCCTATATGGCAGGCCAGTTGTCCCTACACTATTTATTTAACTATTTATTTCATTTATTTCCCTATATTTTTACTCATGGATTAGAAATGTCTACTTATATTCCCACAATCACTTGGTCTGTTTCTAGCCTTGCTATTTTAGTCCATTGATCTGTGTGGTTTCGTCACTGTCATATTCTTTTCATTAGTCAGGTGGGGTTTATAGTACATTTTCAAAACTGGTTGTGTAAGCTCCACCTCATTGCTATTCTTTCTCAGATAAGATTTAGAATCATTTGCAATGTGCCTCCCTTGTCTGCCCAAATCCTATTAAGATTTTAATTGTTAAGTCATTAAATGTATCAGTTAATTTAGGAAAAGTTGACTTTTTTTCTTAGTGTTGTCTTCCCATATAAGAACAAGGTTCTTCTCTCCATTTGTTCAGTGTTTCTTCTGTGTTCCTTGCTGGGATTTTGTTTTCTTCAAATAGATCCTGCACATCTTGTTAAGTTTCTTAGGCATTTTAAGGCTTTTCATTGTTATTGCAAATAGATGATTTTCTTCCATTATAACTTCTAGTCTAACATTCTAACTAGCTATTGGTATTTAGAGAGGCTATTAAGTTTTTTGTCTATTGATTTTTCAAACTGCCAGCTTACTGAACTCATTCTGATGGGTTTTCATTTGAGTCTCTGAGTTTTTCAGGTTTGTCATTGATCTGTCCTGTGATTTCAATCTATCCCTCCATGTTGAATCCTTCTGGTCAGCACTTTAATGTTAAGATTCCATAGCTTACAAACTGTAATGTGAACTCCATTGACTCACTCTTTCCTCTTCTTTCCACTCAAACCACTTAAGAGTTCTTCCTCCTCACTGTCCTCATTTCCTTCCCCCCACTCACTCGTCCGCCTGCTCCAACTGGCTGCAACCTTTCTGACTCCAACAAAATGCTTGGTAGGGTCTCTGTGAGCGCCACGTCTCTAAATCCAAACGTCGTTTTAACCCTGCGTTTTGCGGGACCTCTCCTTCACATACAGTTCTGATGGCCTCGCCCTCGCGCGCTGTCCCCTTCCTACGGTATCGTCACCTTGCATTTTGTGGTCTTCCTCCTGCATCTTCCACTGCTCTTCCTCAGTCTCTTTGTGGTACACCTTCCTCTACTCTTTATTATTGAGGATTCTTTATTTTTTTATACAGCAGTTTCTTATTAGTTATCTAATTTATACAAATTAGTGTATGTATGTCAATCCCAATCTCCCAATTCATCCCCGCTCCCCCACTGAGGATTCTTATTGCTTAATATTAGATCCTCATCTTTTCATATTTTACTCTCCACTTAGGTGATTTCACCCATTTTTATGATTTTAATCACCAACTATATGCTCATGACTCCCATCTTTATATCTCTAGTCTAGGCCTTTCTTCTGAGCTGCGATTTATATATCCATTCACCTCCTCCACATTTCTGCTTGAATGTCTCAAACTCACCTTAAATTCACCACGTCCAATATTAAAATCATGACATTTTTCCCCAAGTCCACTCCTCTTCACAGTTTCCATCAGTGCATGGCGTCACTACCCAACCTGGAACTGTCCTTTGCTGTTCCCTCCTCTCTCATCATCATAGCCGGTCCTAAAACCATGTGGATTTAACATCCTAATAATAGATGCTGAACCCTTAACCTTATCTCCTTTTCCACCACCAGCATCACTCTGGTTTGAACTACCATCACCTTTCCCTGGATGGCTAAGGTAGCGTCCTGCCTGGTCTCCTCTGTGCTCTTACTCTCCTCCAACTCATTTTCCTCACTGCATCCGTGCAGATCTTACATTGTTCTTGTGCTTAAACTCTGTCATCTTGCCCTTGCCATTCCTCAACAATAAAGACCAAAATCCTCAACATGTGCTATGGGGCTGTAGCAATGAGGCCCCCGTCTTGCACTCTTACCTGCTTGTAAAATTTCAAACACAGAAATGTGTAACTGAGAAAGGAATAATTCTCTGTAATTCTATCACCAGAGATAGCCACCAGTGTATGTCTTAATGGTTTGGGGTATATTCTTCCAGATGCTTTTTTATGCATATATATTATGTCTCTCTTGGTATATCTGTTATCAGTAATATACCAGAGTTGTATGAGTGTATCTATAAACCTATTACATACATATTATACTAGAGGCTTGTAAATATGTAGATAGCCTTACTTAATAAATACCTACATCTGTCTGTGTATCTACCTGCTATGGTCACCTGCAGAGACAGATGGAACTTCCCTCCACTCCTCCCCACCCCCCCCCAAAAACTGGGCGTCAGATGTCAAGACTGATGTCACATACACACACCAAGAGGGTATGAAAGGTTTATTGTTTAATTACATAGCTGAGATCTCTGGGAGAGCAGGGTAGCCCCCTCAGGCAGATCCAAAATGGCCTGAGAGAGCAGGCAAGGAGATTGGCTGGGGTTTTTCTTGCGGCCAGATTTGAGTGTTTCCATGCTCGGGCAGGGGCTTGTGTGGTTTGAATCTCCTGCCAGTACCAAAGGATGAAGCATCCAGGCTTTCTTACCAGTTTGTTCAGAAATAGGGGTACAAGGGGAAGAGGGAAGGGTGAGGCTTAAAGGCTGTCAGCAGTCCTCAAGTGGAGTCACACTCCTCTTTACACTGTGTATCCATGTGTGTGTGTGAGTACACATGTGGATAGGCCCATGTTCAAACATACACATACCCAAACCTGTCCATCCATCCGTCTAGCCACACATACCTACATATGTATCTACATATTGCAACTGCCTTTCGTCATTAATAATCATTTTATGTTAGTATGTGGAGATCAACCTCATTCTCTTATGTAGGTGCATAGATTTCCATTGTAGGGATGTGTATAATTAGATAGCCATTACCTTGTTGATGAAGTTGTTCCTAATGTTATTTCTTTCTGCTTTTACAAACAACGGGGCACTGAACATCACGCACAACTTTGTAACTGTGCGACTATGTTAGTCATTGAGCTCTCTTATGTTCCGGATACTGTGAAAACCCAGGTCCCAGATTATTTGAAGTGACATTCTAGTGGAGAATAGACAAGGGACAAACAAACAGTTTGCTAACATGTTCAATATGATTACTGATATAAACACATATAAAACAGGGGAAGGAGATGGTGATGGGAGCGGTCTGCTATATCGGGTGGTTAGGGAGGGCCTCTACAATAGGGCAGAGTCATGTGGGAATGGCCACAGAGTATGTCTAAGGAAAAGCATTCTTTTTATAAATTTATTTATTGTATTTATTTCATTTTTGGCTGCATTGGGTCTTTGTTGCTGCGCGCGGGCTTTGTCTAGTTGCAGCGAGTGGGGGGCTACTCTTCGTTGCGGTGCACAGGCTTCTTATTGCGGTGGCTTCTCTCGTTGCGGAGCATGGGCTCTAGGAGCGTGGGCTTCAGTAGTTGTGGCATGCAGGCTCAGTAGTTGTGGCTTGCAGGCTCTAGAGCACAGGCTCAGCAGTTGTGGTGCACGGGCCTAGTTGCTCCACGGCATGTGGGATCTTCCCAGACCAGGGCTTGAACCTGTGTCCCATGCATGGCAGGAGGATTCCTAACCACTGCGCCACCAGGGAAGCCCAGGAAAAGCATTCTTACGTAGAAAAAGCCTACTGAATAATTTTTGAGGTCAAAGGGTGTGCATATTTTAAATTATAATGGATCTTTTAAGAAAATTTATATACTCCTTGATATATTAATATTAACACACTCTTAAACAAGCAACCCTGTTTCTTTCCGTCATCACTAAAAAGCCTTTTTTTTAACCTTTTTTGATATGGTGGACAATAACTCACATCTCCTCTTAATTTGTACTTTGTTATTAGTAAGGCTGAGCATCTTTCATCTGTTTATTATCCATTTGTCTTTTTTTGGTAAACTGCTTATTTATGGGATTTGCTCTAATTTCTTCAGGCCATTGGCCATTTATTATTATACTACAGATATTTTTTCATTATTCATGGTTTGCCTTATGATGTTACTATCAAAGTTTTTGGCATGCAAAATATCAATTTTTTTGTAGTCTACTTACCAATTATTTTCACATAAGGAGTTAGTGTTTTGGGTCATGCTTAGTGGCCTTCATTAATCCAAATTTCTAAAAATGTTTCTTAAACACTGAAAGTGCAAAGGCTTTCAATGTTTCATCTAAAACATTAAATTCTTTGATTTATTCACAATTTACTTATGCTTGAGACCTGAGGTAAAGGTCTCAGCTTTAAAAAGCAACAACACAAACTGATTTAATGAGCCTGATTCAATAATGCCAAGAGAGAGAACTGGGGAACCGGAGGTCTTCAAGCCTTTCCAGCACTTTCTTTGGCCAGGCAGAGGAAGAGGCTGCTGAGGTTACTAGGAAGCTGGAGAAACAGGAGAAGAAACACTTGAAGAAGGAAAAGGCTGGCTGCGATTGCCCTGGCGTCTTCAGAAAACAGCAGCAGGACCCTGGAGGAATGTGAGGGGACAAGTGAAAGAGCCGAAAAGAAGCAAAAGCAAAAGCCCCAGGAGGCTCCTCAGGAGAATGGAATGAAGACCCATCTGTCTCCTCCAAACCCCCCCAAAAGAAATCTTTTTCCAAGGAGGAGCTGGTTAGTAGTGATCTTGAGGAAACAGCTGGCAGTGGAAGTCTCACCAAGAGGAAGAAATCTTTCCCGAAAGAGGAACCAGTGAGTGACTCTGAAGAGTCAGGAAACAAGAAGGTCCCCAGGCAAAAGAGGAAATTCTCTTCCAAGGAGGAGCCACTCAGCAGTGGACCTGAAGAGACTGCTGCCAGCAAGAGCAGCAGCTCCAAGAAAAAGAAAAAGCTCTGAAACCTCCCCCAGGAAAATCAGAATGGACATTTCCCTAGTGGGGCATAACTTGCAGACGTTATTTCCCAACCCATCCCCTATCTCAATAAAAACCAAACCAAAACAGAACAAGCAAACAAAGCCACAAAACAGTGCTTATAGCTGGTTGCTCCCAGGCCATTCATCATCCTTTTGTCCGGCTCCTCTCGGTTGATTTAACACGCCCCTATTACAATAACCAAATTTCCATAAATTCTTGGATCTGTTTTGTGACTCATTGTTTTACTGATCTATTTTGGCACTGATATCATATTGCTGATGATTGGAACTTTGTTTAGTGCCTCTTAGCCGAATAACCTCCCCAGATTCCCTCACCCGCACGTGTTTTCAGAAGTGTCTTGATTTTTATAGATATGTTAATGCTTTCAAATTAACTTTAGAATCAGTTTTTCCCCCCAGATTGACTCAAAAATACTACTGGGATTTTGACTGAGAATCCATTAGAGTTACTACAGATTACTTTGAGAACCATTTTTTAAAACAATACTGAATTTTTCTAAGAACTAAACAAATTTATTCAATTTTTCATGTCCCTTAGTAGGGACATGAAAAATACCTTCATATATGTAATACATTTCTTAAGTTTATTCCTAAGTATTTTATTTTTGTTCCTATTTATCTGCGTCCAACAAAGTTAATATGCTGTATTTTCATTCCATTCAATGTTATTTTTTATTTTTCTTGAGACTTCTTTGACCTGTGGATTGTTTAGAAGTGTTTGGAGATTTTGCTGTCATCTTTATTTCTAGCTTTGATAGCATTTGAGTCAGAGAACACACTCTATAATTTCAGTTCTTTTAAACCCTTTGAGGTTAATGTTATGGCCCAGAACGAGGTCTATCTTGGTGAATGTTCTGCTGTTTGTTCGGTGGGTGTTCTATAAATGTCAATGAGATCCTCCTGGTTGATGGTGTCATGAAGTTCTATATCCAGCTGATTTTGTCTAGTAGTTTGTCAATTGAGAGAGGGGTATTGAAGTCTCCAACTGTATGTAGATTTGTTTCTCCTTTCAGTTTTTTCTGAAAGAATGTAATTTGAAGCTCTTTGGTGTATAAACCTTTAGGAGTGTTTTCTTGTTGGACTGAACCTTTTATCATTGTGTAATATCCCTCTTTGTCCCTGGTCTGGGCTGATTTTTAGAAGTAGAGATTTACAGATCTCTGTTTTTTGATACAGTGAATCTGGAGTAGGGCCTGAAAATATGCATTTTAACAAAATTCCCAGCTGATTTTTAGTGTTTTTGGTTTATTTGGTTTTTTGGATCTATACCCAGGAATGGAAATGCTGGGTCACATTCTAGTTCTGTTTTTAGTTTTCTGATGAATCTCCATACTGTTTTCCACAGTGGCTGCATTCTCACCAACAGTGCACAAAGGTGCCCTTTTCTCCACATCTTCGCCAACATGTTATTTGTGTTCTTTTTGATTATAGTCATTCTGACAGGTGTGAGGTGATTTCTCGTTGTAGTTTTGATTTGCATTTCCCTGATTAACGATGTTGAGCACCTGCTAACATGCAGATGTGCCTGTTAGCCATCTGCATTTCCTCTTTGACAGGATGATTTTTATAATTAGGTATTACTCAGAGTTCTTGCTTACAAACAATAAAAACTGACTTTGGTTAACTTAGGCAGAAAGGAATTTTTAATTTTTTTAATTAATTTTATTTTTGGCCATGCTGTGCAGCATACAGGATCTTAGTTCCCTCACCAGGGACTGAACCTGTGCCCCATGCAGTGGAAGTGCGGAGTCTTAACCACTGGACTGCAAGGGACATCCCAGAAAGGAATTTATTGAAAGAATATCCAGTAACACTGACTTGATTGCTAGAGTCCTGCTAGGAAGCAGAGCCCTAAACCCCGCTAGGGAAGCCAAAGAAATGAAGGAATTGCTCTCCCTGATCCTAGTTGGTAGAGCACGAAGTTTTATGACCTAAACTTAACCATCAGGCTCTCACACCACTTCAGACTTTGAATCTGGTGCAAAGAATATGAAGTAGAGCTAGTTTAGAATTCAGCCTGGTGGTGGTGAGAATTTTGGTGTCAAAACAGAAGTGGCAGTAATGGCAGAACCTAGACACATGCCTAACTGCGGCATCATTTGGTCATGGTTCAGACTGCCTGGTCTCCTTTGGTTTCCATCTCTTTTATCATCCTGGTTTCCCAAAACTCCTGTTTGGCGAAAATTGTAACATATTTTATTTTGGGAGATAAAATCAGAAAATAATAACTATCACTTGCTAGGTCAACTACGAAATAGTAAATGTGGTTAATACCATGGGTTCTGTTTGCCTGACAAGTGGAATGATTTACTGTTTTAGAAGGCAAATAGGCGGACTTCCCTGGTGGTCCAGTGGTTAAGACTCTGCGCATCCAATGCAGGGGGTGCGGGTTCGATCCCTGGTTGGGGAACTAAGAGCCCAGATGCCGTGCAGCACAGACAAAAAAAAACAAAAAAAAGGTCAAGTAGGCCTTATACACAGGATGGGCTCTCAAATTGTGTATCTTAGGGGAACCTTAGTGGTGGTGACAGCGGTAGGGATCTGTTATGTGTCAGGGATCTATCTGTGACTTTGGACAAGTAGTCACTTAGCCCTTCCTTACTCTAGGATTATCTGTAAAGTGAAGAGGTTGGACTAGACCAAAGGCTAGTGTCTAGGTCTCCAAACTGCAATATTCTGTGACTCTAGAGAGCCTCGTTGTTCCTTAATCATTTCAGTTAACCATCCTTGTGAGATTAGTTGACAACTACTACCATGTGCTTGGCTTTTTGCTAACTTTGGGCAAAGTCCTAGGGATGTGTGAGATGGAGTGTCTAAACCAGTGGTCTCCAGCCTCTCTGGCACCAGGGACTGGTTTTGTGAAGACAATTTTCCACGGATGGGGGTGTGGGTGGGGGAGATGCCTCAGGCGGTAATGCGAGCGATGGGAGCGGCAGATGAAGCTTTGCTCGCTTGCCCATCACTCACCTCCCGCTGTGCGGCCTGGTTCCTAACAGGCTGCGGACCGGTACCGGTCTGTGGCCTGGGGGTTGGGGACCCCTGGTCTAAACTAACCAGTATCAGGATGAGAATGGTGTCCACTTTTTCTACGGTAAGTTTGATTGGTTGTGACCCATGAAGCATCATGAACACAGACATGTTATCATTTCAGAGACCAGGAAATTACATCTATTCCCAAAAGACTTCCTCCTGGTTGATCCTGTCAGAACTGAAGAGGCAAAGTAGACTTTTAGCAGAGGGGGTACTGCAGGAAAGGAGAGGGTTACAAGTTAAGCTGAATTGGGTAGGAAAACAGGCAGCTCTCCCGTCTTCCCCAGGTACTGGGTTGCTCTGGAGAAGCCTGAGGGGTGAATGCAGGGAGAAGTCTGACTTGGCCAGTGCATGTTAATGTCACTCGCAGCTCATGGAAGAGTCGCACAAAATTGCCTACAGTAGCTTGGCCCAAATAAATAATAGACCTAGGATGTCAGGAATGCACAAGTTACAGAACGGCTGCAAAGCCCTTTGTTTACGTATTTGGTGAAGTGAATTCTTATTTTCCCTTTAGCATAAAAGTCAGTTTAAAAGTGACTGGGGCACAATCTATTTAGTCATTCCTTGTGCTTTGCAGGTTCTCATGAGTGCATCATTTCTGGGAGCCTTGTCTTTTCTCATCTGTCTGCGTTGTGTGTGCTATTTCTGCATTTACTCTCCCTACTGAGACCAAAGGACGGGCCCTACAGGTAAGTGATGCAGGACTCTCTTAAGCATTCTCAACTAACACCTTTTGACTAAAGGAAATAAGCTTGGAGTATGGAAATTCTTTTAAGCAGACGATGATGCCCAAGTCTGTGCTAACACAATGGTACATCTGTTTAGCAGGTTCCAGTAGAAAAAATGGGTATCCACTGTTCCTGCATATAACTTTGAGCAGCAAACCGATTATTCATTTCAAACCTTTCCTTCCTGTAAAAGTTGACTAAGATGAATGATATTATTGACACCTCAGCTTTCTACCCTTCACTTTTCTGTTTGTAAGCATTGCTGCAGAGCTAAATGTGGCCAGAGGATCGGAAACAGCTATTTGCATTGCCCTTAGGATCACAGGGTCATTACTGTTGGTCCAGCCACCTTTCCCCCAATTTTGTCAGCTGCCTGTGGTAAGACTGGAGGCAAAAACTTCTGTGCTGCCCCAGTTGTCATCCAATACTAACAGACACAAAGTGCATAAAAAAGGATATCCCAAAAGTATAAGGTATGCTCCCGGGGGCAAAGTTGTATCAGAGATGGCCTCTCCTAGCCCCCTCAAGGTTGGCTCCATCTCAAAGTGCAGCTGGTGGCTCTATTGTTTCCCTGCCTTAAATGTAAAGCTTGTTGCTGGTATGCAAGGGTGTGTGTGTGTGTGCGCGCGTGCACACGCCCACAGGGAAAGGGGGAGAACAGCTGGGGTTAGCTGTACAGGGGTGACCACTGAACAGCAGGGGGGTTAGAAGCACCAACCCTCCAGGCTGTCAAAAATGCCAGCATAACTTATAGGCAGCCTTTGGTATCCAGTTACTCGCATCTGTGGATTCAACCAACCATGGATCGTGGATTGTACAGTACTAGAGTATTTACAACTGGAAAAAAATCCATGTAAACGTGGACCCGCACAATTCAAACCCACGTTATTCAAGGGTTAACTGTGTCTGATCTGAGCTGCCACATCTAAATGGGACTGTGAAGTCATCGTGCTCCTTTGGCTGAACGTGGCTTGCCTTCTCTCCCATATCCTATTTATAGTGAACCATGGACACTTGTTAATGTCTGTGAGTAGTTGGAAAGTATTTTTGAGTAAAGGGGGCGGAGGGAGCAAAACTAAAAAAAACCCCTGTTTACACCAGTCTTAATGTTTTTTGCTTGCCCTAGATCCAAAATGTGTTATTCCATTTTCCCCCTAACTTTTTTTTTTTTTTTGCGGTACGCGGGCCTCTAACTGCCGTGGCCTCTCCCGCCGCGGAGCACAGGCTCCGGACGCGCAGGCTCAGCGGCCATGGCTCACGGGCCCAGCCGCTCCGTGGCACGCGGGATCCTCCCGGACCGGGGCACGAACCCGCGTCCCCTGCATCGGCAGGCGGATTCTCAACCACTGTGCCACCAGGGAAGCCCTTCCCGCTAATTTTTAATCTTTAAGGTAATACTCATTTTAATCACAGATTAGATAACCTGCTATGTAATTATAAATTTAGGGCTTTGTTTAGATTCCTTACTTGGAAAGGTGACCCATTCATTGAATACCTGAAGCCAGGGATTGAATTAGGTGATTCAAATGATTCCTTTTAATCTTAAAGGATTGTCACATGCTTCAAACAGATGAGGAAACTAAGGCAAAAGGAGAGTTGTGTAACTCGAATAAAGGAACACACTACATACTGTCGGACTGGAATTTAAAAGTTAAGTGATGCTAAATCTTATGCTAATTTTCTGTGATGGTGGCTTTTTTAAAGTAGTAACAATACATATAAAATGAAACCTGGCTCATCTCACGTGCTTTATGGATTTCCAATTCAAGCCCTATCCACTTACGATGACCATTCCCTCTTTTGTTGACTGGGACTTGGTTTTAGGAGTGTAGTGAAATTATTTTGCATGTATGTTTACAAGACATTAATCAGTCCCTACCACTTTCACATGCGGCTACAATAAATACAGTTGTATGGGCATGTAGCCCTTGATGGCTCTGCCACACAATGGCTATATGTCTTTGGGCAAATCTTAAAACGTGTCTGTGTGTATCTCAGTGTTGTGAGCACTTAACATATGAAACTATCTGGTGACTGATACAATAAAACTCCTAGAAATATTTAAAACATGCCCAAAAATTTAACTTTCTACAGCACAGACAGCATCCCTAATAATTTGGATGAACCAACCTGGTCAATAGTTTAATAGTAGTAATTCCACTTTAGAATGACTCTAAAAAGCTCTTATTTTGATGAACCTGGTAAGTAATCAAAAAACTCTTGAAAAGTATTTATAATGTGACGTTTTTTCCTGAATGATGTCTGTATTGCACTAGAATAACTGAATTATAAAGGTACTATTTGCACTGTCAGGTACACAAAGGTAGACCCTTAATTCCTTATAAGCTTATTAAAGAACCTTCTATTACTAGCTTTTAGTGCCAGATAGTTGAATATGGAGAAGACTTTATAAAGAAGACTTTATAAAAAATTAAATGTATTATCTAATAAATTACTCATTTGCCAGCAACTTAAGTAAAGACCTGCAAAACTGCGTCTACCAAAGGATAAAAATATATTTTTATCTTCACAAAGAGCTGTGGCACATTTAAAATACACCTGGCTTGGGCCTTCCTGGTGGCGCAGTGGTTAAGAATCCGCCTGCCAATGCAGGGGACACGGATTCAAGCCCTGGTCCGGGAAGATCCCACATGCTGTGGAGCAACTAAGCCCCTGCACCACAACTACTGAGCCTGCGCTCTAGAGCCTGTGAGCCACAACTACTGAAGCCTGTGCACCTACAGCCTGTGCTCCACAACGAGAAGTCACCGCAATGAGAAGCCCATGCACTGCAATGAAGAGTAGCCCCCGCTCGCCGCAGCTAGAGAAAGCCCGTGCACAGCAATGAAGACCCAACGCAGCCAAAAATAAATAAATAAAATGTATAAAAAAATAAAAACACCTGGTTTAATTTCAGTACACTACTTGGTAGTTAAGAAATATTGATTATGTATTTTTGAAAACTAAGACACATGAGAATGCAGTAGGTTAGCTGTATATATTGTCTCAGGGAAGAGATCAATAGAGGACTTTTATAAAATATTCATTAAAGTTGGCAAAGTGTATCTAGGAGAGATGGGTAGGGGGAAGGTGGCTTTCTTCCTTGGCATCAAGTCTGTTCAGGTATATATGAATATGTAATAAATATCAGACAAAACATATACTTGATATTCTCCCATGAAGTTTATAGCAAAAATTGGACTGAAATTTTGTATCTAAGACTTGAATTTGAGGTGGTATCATTAGGCGTTTCAAAACAAATAGAAGTCATCCAACCTAGAAGAAATGGACATATTCTTAGAAAAGCACAACCTTCCAAGACTGAACGAGGAAGAAATAGAAAATATAAACAGACCAATCACAAGCACTGAAATTGAAACTGATTAAAAATCTTCCAACAAACAAAAGCCCAGGACCAGATGGCTTCACAGGTGAATTCTATCAAACATTTAGAGAAGAGCTGACACTCATGCTTCTCAAACTCTTCGAAAAAATTGCAGAGGAAAGGAACACTCCCAAACTCATTCTGTGAGGCCACCATCACCCTGATACCAAAACCAGACAAAGGTGTCACAAAAAAAACTACAGGCCAATATCACTGATGAACATAGATGCAAAAATCCTCAACAAAATACTAGCAATCAGAATCCAACAGCACATTAAAAGGATCATACACCATGATCAAGTGGGGTTTATCTCAGGAACGCAAGGATTCTTCAATATATGCAAATCAATCAATGTGATACACCATATTAACAAATTGAGGGAGAAAAACCATATGATCATCTCAATAGACGCAGAAAAGGCTTTTGACAAAATTCAACACCCATTTATGATAAAAACCCTCCAGAAAGTAGGCATAGATGGAACTTAACATAATAAAGCCCATATATGACAAACTCAGAGCCATCATCGTTCTCAATGGTGAAAAACTGAAACCATTTCCACTAAGATCAGGAACAAGACAAGGTTGCCCACCCTCACCACTATTATTCAACATAGTTTTGGAAGTTTTAGCAATCAGAGAAGAAAAATAAATAAAAGGAATCCAAATTGGAAAAGAAGTAAAACTGTCACTGTTGGCAGATGACATGATACTATACACAGAGGATCCTAAAGATGCTACCAGAAAACTACTAGAGCTAATCAATGAATTTGGTAAAGTAGCAGGATTCAAAATCAATGCACAGAAATCTCTTGCATTCCTACACACACAGATGATGAGATATCTGAAAGAGAAATTAAGGAGACCCTCCCATTTGCCATTGCAACAAAAAGAATAAAATACCTAGGAATAAACCTACCTAAGGAGACAAAAGACCTGTATGCAGAAAACTATAAGACCCTGATGAAAGAAATTAAAGATGATACAAACAGATGGAGAGATATACCATGTTCTTGGATTGGAAGAATCAACATTGTGAAAATGACCATACTACCCAAAGCAATCTACAGATTCAGTGCAATCCCTATCAAACTACCAATGGCATTTTTCACAGAACTAGAACAAAAAATTGCACAATTTGTATGGAAGCACAAAAGACCCCAAATAGCCAAAGCGATCTTAAGAAAAATGGAGCTGGAGGAATCAGGCTCCCTGATTTCTGACTATACTACAAAGCTACAGTAATCAAGACAGTATGGTACTGGCACAAAAAACACAAATATAGATCAATGGAACAGGATAGAAAACCCAGAGATAAACCCATGCACATATGGTTACCTTATCTTTGATAAAGGAAGCAAGAATATACAATGGAGAAAAGGCAGCCTCTTCAGTAAGTGGTGCTGGGAAAACTGGGCAGCCACATGTAAAAGAATGAAATTAGAACACTTCCTAACACCATACACAAAAATAAACCCCAAATGGAGTAAAGACCTAAATGTAAGGCCAGACACTATCAAACTCTTAGAGGAAAACAGGCAGAACACTCTATGACATAAATCACAGCAAGATCCTTTTTGAACCACCTCCTAGAGTAATGGTAATAAAAACAAAAATAAACAAATGGGACCTAATGAAACTTAAAAGCTTTTGCACAGCAAAGGAAACCATAAACAAGATGAAAAGACAACCCTCAGAATGGGAGAAAATATTTGCAAATGAAGCAACTGACAAAGGATTAATCTCCAAGATATACAAGCACCTCATGCAGTTCAATATCAAAAAAACAAAGAACCCAATCCAAAAATGGGCAGAAGATCTAAATAGACATTTCTCCAAAGAATATATACAGATTGCCAACAAACACATGAAAGGATGCTCAACATCACTGATCATTAGAGAAATGCAAATCAAAACTACAATGAGGTATCACCTCAGAATGGCCATTATCAAATCTACAAACAATAAATGCTGGAGAGGGTATGGAGAAAAGGGAACCTTCTTGCACTGTTGGTGGGAATGTAAATTGATACAGCCACTATGAAGAACAGTATGGAGGTTCCTTAAAAAAACTAAAAATAAAATTACCATATGATCCAGCAATCCCACTTCTGGGCATATACCCTGAGAAAACCATAATTCAAAAAGAGACATGTACCACAATGTTCATTGCAGCACTATTTACAATAGCCAGGACACGGAAGCAACCTAAGTGTCCATCGACAGATGAATGGATAAAGAAGACGTGGCCTATATATACAATGGAATATTACTCAGCCATAAAAGGAAAGGAAATTGAGTTATTTGTAGTGAGGTGGATGGACCTAGAGTCTGTCATACAGTGTGAAGTAAGCCAAAAAGAGGAAAACAAATACCGTATGCTAATGCATATATATGGAACGTAAAAAAAAAAAGTTCTGAGGAACCTAGGGGCAGGACAGGAATAAAGACACAGACATAGAGACTGGACTTGAGGACACGGGGAGGGGGAAGGGTAAGCTGGGACAAAGTGAGAGAGTGGCACTGAGAATATATACACTACCAAATGTAAAATAGATAGCTAGTGGGAAGCAGCCGCATAGCACAGGGAGATCAGTTTGGTGCTTTGTGACCACCTAGAGGGGTGGGATAGGGAGGGTGACGCAAGAGGGAGGAGATATGGGATTATACATATATATACGTACAGCTGATTCACTTTGTTACACAGCAGAAATTTACACAACACTGTAAAGCAATTATAATCCGATAAAGATGTTTAAAAAAAAACCCAAAAAAACAGAAGTCATCAAATTCACAATTAAAATTAGAATACGTAAATTATGACCTCCATACTTTATAATGAAATTGCTTATTCATAAAATATGCTTAAATTCATTGCAGTTTTGTATATAATAACCAAAGCAGCTGGGAATAAATTAATATTTTCCCAGAGAACGTCAGTGTTTCTACTGTATATTTCATTAATGTTATAGGGGGAATCTGATTCCCAAGATGGAATAAAAAAAAAGTTAGAGTACATCAAGCTTTTCTACCTCGTGTAATCATATGCCCTTTGTTGAGCAACCACTTGCATGCATGGTATCATACCTGTTCACACAGGTATGCTGTGGAAGAAAAATACCCAAGGTTTTACATTTAGATTTAGTCTTTTACTGCTGTTCAGGCTTATTGTAGAGACTTCTGAAATTGGGGTCCCCAAAGACTTGACTCACCTACTTCTTCCCCTAACTGCTTCCACTCCCATTTTGCAGTGGAAAGAAAAAGAATTTGCTGCTACCATGATGAAGTGTCCCTGGACTAGCAAACTAAGTGTATGACAGGTTTATACCCTGCTTCAATAGCGGTGCAGATCATTCCTATTTGAACTACAGGCACAAATGGCTTAAAGTCAGGAAACCTTTTGTATAAAGGGCCAGAGTAAACACTACAGACTTTGAGCTACATATGGTCTCTGTCAACAGCCCCTGCCAGCCTTTAGAAATGTAAACATTATTAGCTTTTAGGCTGTATAAAAGCAGGCCATAGGTTGAATTTGTCTAACAGGCCATAGTTTTGTTGAAACAAGTTGTAGGCCCAAGACGGAGCCACTCCTGCCTGGGTGCGGCCTCAGCAAACCAAAATTTAAATAACCTTCATGTCCCTGTAAATGCTCCGCTTGACCAGAAACACAGTATATCCAGTTGGCCAAACACCAAGCCAACTTTGGGCTCTCTACTCACCTCTCTGTTCCTTATTCTTCATCCTCCCGCCTTCAGCCCCACTGTGCAGTTCTTTGAGCCCTTGCAAATGGCGAGTGCCTGCTTCATCAAGTGTCAGTTTGTTTGGACTCTGCCTAAATTGTCCTCTTTGATCATCTTTAACAGCCTCTGGTGATGAAGATGGAATCCAAAGGTGACTGCTTATGGCCTGTGGGACAAGATGCACAGGCGAACGACCCACTGAACCCTTCGCATTCATTGTTTTCTCATCAAAACCGAGGGCAAGCCACTTTTGGATTTGAGCCTCTGATCCCCCGCACACAGCTCTGATCCAAACCAACTTTATGTGAGGAAAAGCAAAGTGTATTTTCACACACACACACACACACACACACACACACACACACACACACACACACACACACACACACACACACACACACACACACACACACACACACACATTTCCCAGAAAAGTTCCAGGACAGCTATAATAGGAGCCTACAATGGGTGGCAGCAGTTAGGGGATGCATAAAGATAAGTCCACAGCATAAAGCACGGGGAGACTTGGAAAACTAAAACAAGAAATTAGTACTATTTGAGCTAATGGCACAACAAAATCTAAGTAGCACAAGTCATACTATTAAAGTCATTAGGGTGACCGCCACTTTCATAAAGAAATCTCGGGCTTCCCTGGTGGCGCAGTGGTTGAGAGTCCGCCTGCCGATGCAGGGGACACGGGTTCGTGCCCCGGTCCGGGAAGATCCCACATGCCGTGGAGCGGCTGGGCCTGTGAGCCATGGCCGCTGAGCCTGCGCATCCGGAGCCCGTGCTCCACAACGGGAGAGGCCACAACAGTGAGAGGCCCGCGTACCGCAAAAAAAAAAAAAAAAAAACCACTTATCATTTAAGGATTAAATAGATCAATTGCTAATGCGAATCTTGAAGCCAAAGCTGCAAAAGTGGTGGGCATGGATCAAACACTTAAAAGACGTTAAAGCACTCGCCACCTAAATCTAAGGCTCCTGTGCTAAGTTGGTCATGCAACGGGTTACACTGACACTGCGCCACCTGACAACCTCAAGAAAAATTCTGTGCAACAAGGTACACTGTAAAATACCACAAAATCCCCAACCTAGCAGTACACCTCTCTTAGGTATTAATTTGGTTCTCAAACATCCAATGCTTACCTAAGAATCGGGATCCTCGAGTTTCAAAGAATTGAGCACTCCACCTTCCGGCACACCTGCTCATTTTGTCTAATAATTGTGGTCCTGGAAGCTGCAGACATCTACAAAAATGGCAAGTCTCACTAAGACAACCTAGCATTACAATGGCTATCATGGGGAACATTCCAATTAGACATATTGTTTAAGAACCACACTTGAAAGTAAGTGTTTCCAAATCAACCAGAATGGGACACCTATTTTAATTGGTATGCATTAGATTCCAAAAGGCTTCAAAATTCCAAATCAACTTCATTGCAAGATTCAACGAAAAAGGCTAATTTTTCATTAAAGAACGAAACAAGACAATAAGACCAACGTGACTCCTAAAACTCCCCTCTATTTTCCTTTACCCAAGTACTCACTGTCTACTAATCCTCTTACCTGAATTGCCTTTCCATTCTGAAGAGACAAGACCAAAAACAAAAATTCAAGTTGGTTTTCAAATTGCAGCAGCTCCAAGGCCAGAAACCTAAGATAATAATACCCACCCCCTCCCCTGAACTTGAATACCCCCGGTATCTACTCTCAAAGGAGGCCCCTCATGTGGGTCCCTCCCAGGGTTGATGGGACTCTGAAGGATTCTGATAAACTTCTATCAGTTATTCCCTGAAACAGCCAAGTGGAAACTAAAATTAAAACTCATGGAAAACCTTGTCAAATTCTGGTAGATACCAGAACTTACACTCTTCACTATAAACTCCACTCTGCGGGGTCTGCAGAATGGGGTTCTGGGGAAACTGGCAGAAGCCACAGCCAGAGGTGAGAATTCCTACCAATGTCACCTCTTCCTGAACCCTGTAGTTGCTGGTCAAGAGAGAAATTTCACGTCCTTCCTTTTCCAAATTCAGACCCTTGGGAATTTGATTTTGGGAACTCATTGGTTATTGATCCTTTCTGTCCCAGGGATAGCTATTGCCTTCTTGTGTCCTGAGAGCTTGGCTTTCTGCCTGCTGGCACATGCAGGTTGTTGGTTCTTATGTATGGAGGCAGCTCAACCATCAGGCCCCAGAATATGGTTGGACAGAAATGTGGGTTGTGTCCCATTTGCAGCCTACCAACTGTTGCCAGCTCTCAGAGGAATTGTCCAAGTACTTCATTCTTTTGGCTATCTTTGGGAGTGGCTCTAGATCTTGGGAGTATATTTTGGTGGTGTTCAGTACTGCCAGGAATAGTTACTGTTTGTCCAGTTTGAAACTTCATAGGGTATTTGAAAGAATTTTTTTTTTTTTAAAGTAACTTTATGGTCAGAAGTTGGCTGAACTAGAAGCTGATATTCAGAGCCAGACAGAAACTTTTTAGACTTTCTCCCCTCCCCCACCCCCAAGCTAAAAATAAAACTATGTACCCAGAGGGGAGAAAAAAATATTCCAGACAACTCTAAATCTAGAACATAGGAATCTTTTAATTTTTATCTTAGTTGAAGATCTTCTCCCTGACATAAAGAAGCAAACTGAAGATAAAGTAGATGGTCAAGAGGATGATCAAAAGGTGGTACTAGGCACATTCTAGGCCCAAGACAAAACCACTCCTGCTGGGGGTGCCACCTAGGCAAACCAAAACTTAATAACTTTCATGTCCAATAAATGCTCTGCTTGACCAGAAACGCTGTATATCCAGTCAGCCAATCACCAAATACCAAGCAAACTCTGGCCTCTGTACTTACTTCCTTGTTCCTTATTCTTTACCTCATAAAAACTTCTTGCCTTCCACCCCGTTTTGCTGTTCTCTGAACCCCTGCAAATGGAGACTGCCCTCTTCATGAAATGTTAAATGAAGTTTGTTTGGATTACCTAAATTGTCATCTTTAATCATTTTAAATAGTTTGCAGACCTGTCTTAGTCTAGTTATTAGAAAGTCTTAGGCTAAAATATTTTTGATGCAAAGATGTCTAGGCTACACATGTAGGGTTAGCTAAACAACCCATGACAAACTGTAATTCAAAACACCAAAGCTGACGTTAGCAGCAATTTATAATTAAAACCAAAGGATAGCAGTGATTGAAAACTACAGTCAAACACTGATAAAACTGATGCTTAAGCACCTTCCCAAGGATTTTAGGAACTTTCAATACCTGTGGAGGTATCCAGGCTTAAGATACTTCACAATGTTCTCTAGTACTGTCTAGTACCCAGCCTTCCTAGAAGACATTACATTAGTCTATAGCAAATTTTATCAACATAATTTAATTCAAACACTCAATTTCAGAAATCCTTTATAAACTCATATATATTGCTTACCTTAATAGTATCAGGCACTAGTAGAAATGGAAGTCAACAAATTTTAAGTCATTGACTTGTAAGAACTTTTTTGGATTGGTTTCACAGCCCACTAAAAGACAATACTGGTTGACATAAAACCCAGCAATCCCACTACTGGGCATATACCCTGAGAAAACCATAATTCAAAAAGAGTCATGTACCGCAATGTTCATTGCAGCACTATTTACAATAGCCAGGACATGGAAGCAACCTAAGTGTCCATCAACAGATGAATGGATAAAGAAGATGTGGCACATACATACAATGGAACATTACTCAGACATTAAAAAGAAACGAAATTGAGTTATTTGTAGTGAGGTGGATGGACCTGGAGTCTGTCATACAGAGTGAAGTCAGGCAGAAAAAGAAAAACAAATACTGTATGCTAACACATATATACGGGATCTTAAAAAAAAAATGGTTCTGATGAACCTAAGGGCAGGACAGAAATAAAGACACAGATGTAGAGAATGGACTTGAGGACAAGGAGAGGGGGAAGGGTAAGCTGGGACGAAGTGAGAGTAGCATTGACATACATACTCTACCAAATGTAAAAGAGATAGATAGCTAGTGGGAAGCAGCCACATAGCACAGGGGGATCAGCTGGGTGCTTTGCAACCACCTAGAGGGGTGGGATATGGAGGGTGAGAGGGAGATGCAAGAGGGAGGAGATATGGGGATATATGTATAGCTGATTCACTTTGTTATACAGCAGAATCTAACACAACATTGTAAAGCAATTATACTCCAATAAAGATGTTAAAAAAAAAAGACAATACTGGTTGAGGTATTAAAAACAGTAACAACTGGAATCTCTATAAAGCATATTTTGCTTTCTGCAATAGGACAGAGGTGGAATTTGTCTGAATCCATAGTTTTATGTATAGAAGGAAATTTGATTTCTGTAAGTCTCTTCAGAGCACAGTCTATAGTGGCAAAGAGAAAAAAATCCTCCTGTAAGATGAACGTCAAAACCTTTATTCTGGACTTTTTGTATTTTGGGCTTTTCTAACATACATCCTCATCAGTAAATGCCTTAAACAATCAGATTAGAGAACCAGCATCATTGCCAAAGCATGGGACCTGGTGGCTCACTGAGCTTGTTGTTTCTCCTATTAAGAATGCCCTGATTTTCTTTGGGAAAATGTCACTTCTCAAGTAAGTACCTTCCCCTTCCAAGGCTGAGACATTTGTTTAACCCTGGTTGATCCTTATATTCCATCCCCTCCCCTCAGTGAGAACTAGACTTCAGCCACTGTTTTCTGACTGAATTTTCTGGCTCACTTGTCTTGGATTAAAGGCAGTAGGGGACATGGGTAAAGAATTCACATTCACAAGTATGCTCATATATGGCAGACGATATTAAAATAGCCTTTCTTCCACACCACATTGGAAAATGTGGGAAAGATAGAATTTTACTACATGTTTAACTTCTAAGGAAGGATTTTTTTTCTAGGACTCAAATTAGGACTATTATTCTAGTTAAAAACACATTTAAGAATCAAAGAGAAGGCTTTTCCCACCCCCATCAATGTAACATCTAGAAAATATTCAAAACGGAGTTTTAAAAATACTTGTAATATCTGAGAATCAGAACTTTCCAAACCTTATAGGTGAAATTAACATAGGCAAACTTTCAAAGTGACTTGTAAATTCCCCACTTTTTGTATCCCCCCCCCACCCCCCCAAGCCCCGCCTCTTCCAATAGGTTTCAGACAAGTAGAATTTTTCATGGCATCTTTCGTTCTCCTTTCAGGGGGGTGGGACTCCTCGATTGAATACTATCTATCACCCTCTTCCTTCCTGTTTGCTAAATTAACTTTCTGCTTAGTTAAAGCTGGTGAAATCCATGTGTTAGAGTTTTTTAAAAAAAGTTTTCCTATTATTTTATGGACTAGTAGATCATCCCTATATGTATTGATTTTATAGAGGAACATACAAAGGCAGTAATGGAGACCCGAACTAGTTAATATTCTACTGCATGACATACAGTAATTTTTCCATTAAAAATACCTTGTTGTGGTAAAATACTCACAGTAAAAATTCATCAAAGCTGATTTTTATTAAAATCAAAGCACCAGTTGACTCCCGCAAATTAAAAACAACAACGAAGACTACGGTCTCAGATATCCTTCACAATAAGTGAAACCTTCATGGGCAGAGAAATCTGTGATCTGATTGGCTAGCATTATTCTCACTCAAGAGCATGAGCCACCAACCTGTGAATTTTAGTAAATTCACACCAAAGATGAAGGGGCAATATAAATAAAAAGACATGAACTCTTAACTTACATGAGGTTATATAATACTTCAAAAAATATGTATATGCATGGTTATTTTAAATGAGGGCCTCTATTTCAATAATTAGATGGTTGAACTCATGGTTATGTCCATAATTTTAATGGTCAATCAGATCACTCAATTTCTCTCATTCATAACAGATACAGATAAACAGAAAATAAATATACCTTCTATTTAAACCTAAAAACCTTTTGCTTCAGTGCAGCAACCTACTGTTGGGATTCACGTTCACTTGTAGATCAGGCCTCAACAAAAGGGGGAGTTCCTCCTTTCATTGTCTAACTAGTCTCTCCACGGAACCCCAATTTAAAAGTTTAAACACTGTAACAGAATAGAAAATTGAAACACAAATTCATAAATGGAGCAATCGGCTATATACTCACCCTTTTGACTGTGGAGTGAATCTTTTTTGAAAGCATCCCTAAGTTGTATTACATCTACACTACTGTGTAGTAGTAAAATGTGGAGCCTATTCTTTAGCTTGGAAAAGAAAGTAAAGCTACCAAGGGAAGAGGACATTTTCCTCTCAGGACCTTCCAATTTCCTACACTTCCACTCAGAAAAGATAAGCAGGGCCTGTTAATTTAAAGGACAAAATAACTGCATTGCCAGGTGCTGAAGTACAATAGTATTTTGAATTTAATATGGTATACATTATCCATTTATACTTCTACCAAAGCCATGTAAGTCACTAACTGTGTACTGGGTTTCCTTTTTGCTGGAAAGATCAGATGCTTGGCACCTGGGAAAGCTTTCGATGAGTTTCCCAGGATTGAGTATATTCTAGCTGCCACATGGCCTGCTCATCATGTGATGCCATTCAGCATTGGGGGGTCTTGCAGATATGACATAAGGCTACTGGTTCTAAATCCAGAGGGTAATCTCCTGGAGTGTTTGATCAGAGGTAAACACTGGAGTTTTTTAAGTTTAGGTCAAGGTTGCTTGAGTTGCACTGACCTTTTGAAAGGAATGCTTTCCAAATGGGCATGAGGTTTACTTAGGCTCATCTTATAGCTTACTACTATTATAATTTAAGGACTACTTTGCTGGGATCCACCTGGACACACAGGCACCTGTTAATAAGGTCGTAGGACTTTAATTTTCAGATCATTAAGAAAATGTTATTTGGAGAAATACTTTTAGTATATATTATGTATGATTACAGGAAAGATGGTTTTCAAGTGCCTTTCATTCTGCAAAAAAATGATAAAGGTGAAAGAAAAATATTGTTTGAAAAGATTAATATGGCACTGAATAATAACAGTGAAAGTTTTGGGTATATTAGTAGAAATTCTGGCTCAGATGCATTTACAAAATTATAATTTTTCTCTCTTAAGTGCTACTTCCCTTTGTGATCATCCTCAAAATTTACCTGTGGTGCCCTGCTTTAACTCAGGAGACAAGTATCGAAGAAAAAACTATCATAAGAATAGTATTCTAAAATAAAAACAATAAACTTATTAGGAAAAGCTCCACGGCTGCTGTGCTAAAAATGCTGGAGCAAAAGAAGACAATTGGTGGTATATGCACTATTATCAAAATTTGTTCAAGTCTTTGGAGAATAAATGTCAAACACATATTCAAAACAATACAACAACAACAACTACCACCCTAAAACACATACTTGGAAAAGTGACTAAGACTTTTTAACCTTTAGTACATAACTGACATATTATGGACTAAACCTAAGTGTACACAGAAAAGATGCTCTTGCCAGTAAGTTCTTTTCTCATTTTATCTTTAGCAGTATCTGAAAACCCAATGACTTAGCCACAGGATATTTTCAAACTGTCCATTTTAAGAACTAATGCCATGTGGATACAAGCAAATCCTCTAGGTTTAATTCATGGGAGATGACACTATCCAAAGGATAAAATTCTTTCAAGTCAGCTATATTTTCATTCTATCGGCCTAGAGAGGAAAATTTCCTCAGCCAATTAATGTTTTATAAATAAAGGTTTACTTTGGCAAACGAAAAAAGTTCACATATAAATATACTGTCAAATGTTAGATTAGCAAATGGCACAATAATTTTCTTCTATCTTAACCTAGTTTCCTTCTTTGATACTGAACAACAAGTAAAAGGAATAAATGAAAGTCAGTAAACTAGCTAGGTCTGACCCATTAAGAATATGCTTGCCCTCAGAAGGTAGGTCTTTTGTATCTCTATCAGGAGAATGAACATGAAGTCCAGAATTAAGTCAGATGAAAGATTCAGTTTGAGGTTCTGACTCTGAAGAATGGGAAATAGATGCTTCAGAAAAAAATGTAAATTTCACTCTAATTTCCTCCAGTTGCCTGCTCCCAAATTCCACAACACACTTCATTCCAATTTATGAAGACAGATGAAAACCACAAAAACTGGTCCCTTTCAGGGGAATTTATATTTAATGCCCAATAGGGTATAAGTTGAAGAATCCTTACATCAAATACGGCACACACTGCTGTATTGCGTATTCTGGACAGCTCCACTAAAAGCCATACTGAAAACAATGAGTCTTGTTATAAAAGGATCACCTGCACAGTTAAAAAGCAAACAACAAACCACACACAGACACACAGCAAAACCAAACGAGTACACTTACTTCCTCAGTGGAAGAAGGTAGGTTTAGAAATGTACGAAAAATGGGCTTGAAAACCTGCTATACCAAACACACCTCTATAGACAGGAAAAAAACAAAAACAAAAATCAAACATCTGTTTTCCTTTTTCTTTAATACAATTGCCATCTTACATGATATACTATTAGGTGCCTTCTTAATAGCATCTAATCTACTTTTTCGTTGCACCAGTGGGCATCCTAGAATAGAACTCTTATTACCACTCATATTCATTGGAGTACTGCTCTTACGTACAGTACACCTAACTCATGGTTGGTCCATAGTTAATGAGTAGTGGTATTTTCTAAAAATGGATTAACGCACACATCCAAACCACATTAAATTTTCAACTTAGAGTTCAAACAAAGTCTATTTCCTTTCTATAGTTGCTATCACTCCAGACTGCAGTTTGAAATCCAGTAAGTGGGGAGAATGTCTTTTTATTTTGTTGTTGATGCTTCTTTCTTTCTTCCTTTCTCCTTCCTTCCTCCCTCTTTTTCTTTCTTAATAAGGTTAAAAGAAATGGGTTATTAAGGAAATCAGAGTCTAGTAAACATTGAAAACTTAAAGTGGTCACAAGCTCTTCTTGGTAATGATGTTAAATTACTGACAAAAATGTTTTTTGAAAACAAAAAAAAAATCTAAAAACCAGCACACGCCAGTGGTGTTGCTTATTTAAGCAACTGGCGTTCCTCTATGCTTTTGAGGCGTTTCTTCCGGGGCTGTACAAAGTCATCATCTGAGTCATCACTAAATTTATTATCTTCTGATTCATTCCTGAATTCTACTTTAGGAAACCGTTTTTCTGGATAAAGGTTCTTCAGAAGTTCTTCAAAATAGCTTTCAAGTTTTATACCAGCATTGGCTACTTCTGAATCAGGCTGTTGAATAAAAATAAGAATTAAAAAAAATTTTTAGATAGTCAATAAAGTCGTGGATTTCTCACATTTTTGTTCCCTTCTAACTGAAGATTATGAATATCAGTGGATTGTTTTGGAGAAAATGTTTATGTATAGCTTTGATATAAAGTAAACAAAAGTCTGGGGCTAGACAAAATCTAGAGAAGATCAGATAAGAAGTAAATAAAAGGCTTTGACTCATCTGGATTACCAAAGAGATATCACAGAGATGCCATAATCAGAGAATCATCTAACAGGTATTTTTAGAACAAATTAAATGAAACGTGGAACTCTGGAATGAGTAGCCAATACAAAGGACAAACTATCAACAAAAGGCTATAAGTCTGATAGATGTTTAGATAAACTAACAGATGATAAAGTTTTTGAGAAAATTCTTAATTAAGAACTATCTAAACCACATTCTTAATGTTTTAATATCAACATCACAAAGACTGAACTCTGGTGAAGTGCCATATTTCAAGAAATAAAGGTGCTTCTGGGTTAAAATGTAAAGATAAAAATATTTTCTAAATTGTTTTCAAGTTGTCACCATATAATAAATCTTTGAATATACATGTGGATAAAGTCTTCCTAACTATCTCTTTCATTCCCTGACAGACTTGAACTTTTGGTTATTTATGCTGCCACAGATAGATATCTTGATCTCCTCGTTTGTCGGTAAGGTGTTTGGTTTAACATTACTTTCACATTGCTATTATTTTTTTTTCTTCTCACCTCATTGAATTCAGCACAGTTTTGAAAGATCAATCTAAAATCAGCTACAAAATCTTCAGGCTTTGTATACATGGAATAATCTTCTTGTAGTCTTTTCTTGATGGTTGACAAGTCCATTGGATTTTTAATTATTTTGTAATAATCTGGCACCTTTCAAAAGATATGAGATGCTATAATAAATAAATTCTACCTGGTCCTATATAAATCCTATTAAGAAGTAGTATAAAATTCAGATTGTTCTCATTGCTTTTCTCTCTTCTATTTTGTCATTGATAAGGAAATTTATTCAGCAAAATTTACAAGTGCCTGAATGCTTCCACACATTGGTAAATGTTTAGTGTCACTTTTATCAAAAATCTTCACCAGTTATTTTTAATGAAAAAAACTTACCACATTTTCCCTCTTACTATTCTCCTTCATTATTAAACAAAAAGCAATCACTAGAAAAAGTATTACTTCTAGTAAGATTTGACATCCTTTTGCTGCATGTGTTATAGCAAGTGGGCTTTGAATCTGGGTTTGAACCCCAGCTCTGCTACTCACTAGCATTCTTCTGGGTAAGTTACTGGGTTCAGTCATTTCACTGAACCTGTTTCTTCATATTTCAAATAGAAATAATTCTACCAATCTCATAGGATTTTGTGAAGACTAAATGAGATGATATATATTAAGAAAAAGGGGGCTATTTTGCTGCTGCTATTAATGCCAAATGTAACTATAAGCCAACATCATAAAAAGTGCCAAATTCTAGGTTAACTTTTTAAATGAATAAAGTTTTTACTGGCATATTTCTGCCCTGGCTCTTTTGGGTACAAAGGACCCTTCCCCCTAAAAAGTATTTACAGTGGATCCTTGAACTGTGCAGGTACACTTATACACGAATTTTCTTCACTGAATTCATACTATATTACTACAGGATCTGTGGTTGGTTGAAGTTGCAGATACAGAGGGCTGACTGTAAAGTTATATGCAGACTTTCAACTGTGCAGAGAGTCGGTGCCCCTAACCTCTGCCTTGTTCTAAGAGTCAACTGTATTCCTTATTCCTATCTCAACTTCTCAAAACTTGTTTTCAGGACAGAAGTTCACTGTTTATCAGCTCAATATATTTGCTAAGCTTGTTTTCTTTTCTAATGTTGCATTAAATTTTCTAAATTTATTGAACTGTTCAACAAATCTATTAGCTTTTTAAAGGAATTTCAGACCTCAGAGAAGAACACATTTTGAGTAGCAGGCCATTTCCAGCACTCTAAAATTATGCACTGAAGTCACATCAAATTTTAAATATGAAGTTTTTTGAAGTCAATGGTAAACACACACAAACACACACCTCTTCCTCTACTGTTAAAGTCTACTTATTACTTGAAGTTTGGACCTATAAATCAAAATGTGCACAGAGATTTGGAGAGGTCTTTATCTCAAATGGCAAGTTTTTTCCCAACAGCTTTAGGATATACACCTAAAACTCCTGAGAGAGAAACAATTGATAGAAATCATCCCAGGGAATAGTAGGTAAAATACATGAGATGAGAAGAAAGAATCTATGAGAAAAGAAGTTTTGGGCCAGTTTGTTAACCTTAAAATGTGCTTAGGATTAAAGCATGCAGTATGTATTAATAAGCTTTAAGATTTGGATTAATGTAAGAAACTTACTATTGAAAAATGGTACAGAAACTAGATTGTCATAAATCGAGTTTCAGAAAAATCATCCCACTGTACAAAAAAAGCACAAAATAACATCCATACTTACAGTTAGAGGAACTGGGTCTTGAAAAGCCAGGCTCATTTCATGGCAATAAAGAAATAAAAGGAGGCGTTCACACTTCTAAGCAATAAATAAATAAAATGAAAATATAATGAAATAATGAAGTCACGGCTAATTTTTAGCAACAACGTTACAGGTCTCAAAGTATCAGAATAAAAGTTAAAACCAGATGAATACAAGAAAAATACTGATACTTGGAGCTTTGCTGTCCATTTCAATCATTTACTACAGTGTACTGTTTGACATTTTGGGGTGTATGTCATATGTGAGAGCAGTCGTTATAATTACAGGAACAAAAGCAGTATCACTAGAAACCTATCTGAAGTTGTTTAAAAATATATTTCCACTTCTCTCTCCAATTTGTGTACTGAATTATTAATAGTACACAAATTAATAGAAGAACATCCATATGTTGAGATCCAGAGGTAGAGCCCCTGCCATGGGGTGTTGGGTCCTAAGGACCCCTCTCTGAATGCAGATGGTTCCATCATGTACTCTGCTACTTCTCTGCTTACAAGTTTACCCCAATAAACACTGTGTAGCAGTGGCAGTGCATGTTTCAGCTCTCTCTTGCACGACAACTTTCATACTGACTGTTCTACTTAATAATTTAGCAAAGGAGCTTCTTTAGTGATAAAGGAGTGTTGACTTAGTAGCTTTAAATGTTAATTACAGTTAAATATATTAGCTAGCTTTGAGGTATAAATCTAGTGCCATTTGGTGAAAGGATGTAATTATTTCCAGGAAGAGTAAACAGAAAAACCCATCTCTTTGGTGCCAATTCTTAACAAATTCTGAGGAAGAAAACATATCTGAATCAAACCCGAAACTGACTAAGGGTAGACTAAATTTAAAAGTCTAAATCTGCCATTATTTAAGACTGTTTTTTTTGGTGGAAAAAGAGTACTAAAGAAAAAAGCAGTATAAAATTGGACTGAATATATACTTCTTTGATGAAGACACATCTGCATTATAGTAATGCATCTAACCAAAACAACTGTTTAACAGTCTAGGTTGGAAACTTACCCTTTTATCTATTGGTGTTAGTTTGATAAGGCCTTCAGTTTTCTTTTTTTCTGAGTTGTGAATGGGAGCATCACAATCATATTCAACCTCTGGTTTAGATAAGTCTCGGCAGAAAGTGCAAATCCACTCTCCACTGTTGGGGAATAAAGTATCTGGCTGAGTTCCTAATGCACCATTGCTCTCTTCACCACCTCCCTTTCCCACCTCCCTCCAGGCCATCTATTATGCAGAATTACTTATTTGGCATCAGTGTTAATCACTGAGGATTTAGCACACATCTGCTTTGTACGTGGCACCATGCTGAGTGAGCTTGCAAGCAGAAATAGAGTTCACAGGCCTAAGTGGTAAACGTTAGCCTAGTTAAGGAGGCATGAAATATACACAAAATAAAAAAATAAACACACACAGTAATCTATGGCTGATGTGAAGCACAATTGACCTTTCCCCCCAAATGATTTAAGAAAAAGAAGCACTCTTGGTACTGTTCTTATAACTTTAAAATTATAAATATTTATTTATTTATATTTATTTTTTTTTCGGTACATGGGCCTCTCACTGTTGTGGCCTCTCCCATTGAGGAGCACAGGCTCCGGACGCGCAGGCTCAGCGGCCATGGCTCACGGGCCCAGCCGCTCCGCGGCATGTGGGATCTTCCCGGACTGGGGCACAAACCCGTGTCCCCTGCATCGGCAGGCAGACTCTCAACCACTGCGCCACCAGGGAAGCCCTGAAATTATAAATATTTAAAAGTACAGCCTTGGAAGGGACTTCCTAGTGGTCAAGTGGTTAAGACTCCATGCTCCCAATGCAGGGGGCCTGGGTTCGATCCCTGGTCAGGGAACTAGATCCTGCATGCTGCAATTAAGAACCCGCATGCCGTAACTAAAAGATCCCTCATGCTGCAACTAAGACCCGGCACAGCCAAATAAATAAATAAATATTAAAAAAAAAAAAAGTCTTGGGGACAAGGCTCACTTAAACAAACAAACAAACAAAACCTACAGCCTTTGAAGAACTAAGATATCAACCCAATGGCTCTTCTCTATGACCATGATCATCTTATAGGGTTTGAGAATTTACTCAAGGTATTTGTGAACAATACAGCTCAATGGCTGGCAAATAAGATGCACTAAGTTATGGCAGTGTTGTGCATAAGGATAACACTTTATGGTACTTCCCTTGTAATAATTTAAAGGGCCAGTTATTTTTTTTTTCTCCTCATAACAGACTAGGTTTTTGAGAGAAGCACTGGGAATGGGAGGCAGGGTATGGGAAACCCTGTGTTGAAAATTTTGGCGTATGCATTTATGCCAAGTGGACTTCTGTTTAAGTTTTTACAAAGGTTTTATGTTACAGTGATCATCAAAAGTTTATTGCTGTTATTATTTATAATGAAAGAACGTAAGGAAGGGAAGCAAGCACCGTCTTACCTTGGAAAATTTGCCAATGTGGGCACATGACAAGAGAGATGGAATACTTTGGGACACTTCTCACAGCATAGGAGTTCCCCTCCGTTCTGACAAACTGCACACCAGTCCTCATTGGGGTCATCCTCTTTCCTTGTCTCTCCAACGTGAAGGGGTGACTTCTGTGAGGCATCTAGCCACTCAGACTTTCCATTTGAGGAATTTTCCTGGTTAAGTCCAGGTTGATCTCCTGTGCTATCAGGGGCATCTGATCTTAACACAGACTCTTCAGATGCAGAGCTCTGACTGCTATTTAAGAGCAGGGAGGTGAGTATGCTTCTTGGATAGTTGGTCTGCAGTGGAAAGAGTTAACATATGCATATGGGTATCTTAAACTGCCATTCTTTATTAGCACTACTGCAATTCTGGACTGCAGTCTGCCCACTCATGAGCACCTGGTTATTTCAAAGGAGTCTGTGAATCTGCATGAGACCAGAATACGTTTACTGCTAACTGTCCCTAATGGTAAAGAAGACATGGACCTCTACTGAAAAATACCTTCAAAACAGAAGATCAGCAGCTGTAACAGGGTGTGGATAACACAGGGAAAATCTTTGAATCTGCTGATGGCTATAGCAGTGGGTGGGTACTGTAGAAGTCAACCACGTGAACTATAAATACATTTTACTGGAGCTGTTAATTCAAAGTATATCTAAACACAAAACAGGCCTACTACAGATTTTTTATCATTCATAAAAAGGCATACTGCTTTAATTCTTAGAAGTAATTTCACCTCTGCAAGTGCCATTAATAACTTTAAAATGAACCTAAATGTTATGTTTGAGCCTAGAATGGTGAAAATTTCAAATTAATAACAAAACCTATTATCTCCTTTAAACATTTTTAAACATTTTGAAGTAATAAATGTAGATTTAGTTAAAAGCACAGGTATATAATATCATTCCTTGGAGCCAATTATTTTCAAATTATTTAGCTTTTCCCTCTGCTATTTACCTCCATACTTCTAAACAGTATGCTTATACTATAATTTTTCAGATTTTCAAATTTAAACATATTTTCAGTTTTTTTTTTTTTGCGGTACGTAGGCCTCTCACTGTTGTGGCCTCTCCTGTTGCGGAGCACAGGCCCCGGACGCGCAGGCTCAGCGGCCATGGCTCACGGGCACAGCTGCTCCGTGGCATATGGGATCCTCCCGGACCAGGGCACGAAGCCGTGTCCCCTGCATCGGCAGGCGGACTCTCAACCACTGCGCCACCAGGGAAGCCCTTCAGTTTTAAATGTATATATTTTCCCTTCTATGGAAGATCAGATTTTTCCTTCCTGATTCTCCACACCCTCCTTATACTTACACACACCATTCATACCATCCTCTGAACATAGTTTTATTAAGCACTGTTTTCTTTTTAGTTGGGAGGCACCAGTATAACTGTTTATAGCCAGCATCTATTCCAGCTGGTCAGTATCATTGCTGTACTGGTTAAGTATCCTGAAAAATCAATTTTTGGTCAAATGCATATTCACGTTATATCCTGATTATGTCCAGTTTTTATTTAAATTTGTATTCAGGTGTTTGTTTAAATCATTATGACTATATACTGTTCATTGCATAACCACAGAATGTACTATGACTACACTTCCTTTTTGTCTAACTTTTTGTTTTTCCTGTGAGTCAATAATTACCATATTTTAAAATTTAATCCATTTGCTTATTTTTCTAGATATCTAAGTCATTCTCACAATCCCCAACAGGGTTATAAAATGTTTCTCAATACTGTCAAAGCATTTTTCTCCCACTACATACATTCCTAATGGAGTCTTCTGTCCTCCTCCTACAGGGTGTACTGGAGGAGCTGTTGTATTGGGGACTAACTACCCTTTTCTTTGCCTCTCTTCTGTGTTAGATCCCAGAAATGGGATCTTATGTCTTTCTCTTTCTGGTTTAATTCATTTTTGATGAAGCATATTCTCAAATATCTTCTCAAATGAGTGCATGGAATTAAGTTTTTGAGAATCTGCATGCATGTCTAAAAATGTTTATTTAATCTTTACACATAATTGATAATTTGCCTGGGTACAGAATCCTGGCTACAAAATATCTTTCCTCACAATTTTGTTATTTTCTCTATTGGCTTCCAGCTTTGAGAGTCTGTGTTGAGGACTTGGTGACACTATGATGTCTGATCCATTATGTAAGGTGTTTTTTTCCTCTGGAAGCTTTTAGAACCTGTTTAGAATACTGGTATTCTGAAATCGATGAGGATATGACTTGAGTCTTTTTTTCATTTAATTGTTCTGGTACTTGGTAGGCCCTTTCAATTCAGATGCTCATGCCCTTCAGTTACAGTAAGTTTCCTTGTATTATTGCTTTGGCAATTACCTTCCATGTGTTTTACTCTGTTCTCTCTTTCAAATGCCCAACCTCCTCATTTAACCTCTGACTTTTCAAACTCTTCTCCCTGTTTGCCATCCATCTTTTTGTTTTGATCAACTGAAAGATTTAAATATAATAGTTTTTATCTCCTACGAGCTATTTAAAAGTTTCTCTCATCCTATCCCTCAAGTAGGAGTAGTATTGCAATCATAATATAATTACATTTTGAGCCCTAGATTCTTCATCTGATTCTTGTTTCACTATAACAACAGGAAAATCATAATTTTCAGGTGGTCCACTGTTTTCTTGTTTTATTCGGATTGGCTCCAACATGACCACTGGGACTTTGTGTGTAGAATCAGCTCCTGCTGGTTTGCTGGAAGAGCCAGAGCTATAAGTATAAGAAAAAAAGAAAGAAAGAAAGAAAGAAAAAATCTAAGAAAGCTACCTTAAGTATCTTAAAACAAGGTATAATAATAGCTTTTCGGAGTAATGCTGTATCTTCACAGCAATGGTAACTATGTTACATCAGCAATAAATGATACATAACTGAAATGCATCTGCTGTATGCAAAACAGTTTCATTTACGTATAAAAAATGTGCCACATACTAACCTATCAAAATGGTTACATTACATACCTGGAAAGGTATTTAAATAAATTTAAATAAAACCTGAATTAAAACTGACTTCAATATCCTGAGGCTCTAAAATTGGGCAGCCAGATCTTAGAACTATCTTAGAATTAGCATCTTTTTTTTAGGATTTTCCTTTCGTTCTCTAGTCAGTGACAAAGAGAAGTCTAGGCTCACATTAACGATTTACTGTCACAAAGTGTGAAGATAATTAACTAGGTTCATAATTTACTGGTGTTCTGCTATTTTAAAAAATGTAGTGCAACAAAAAAGCCATTTACAGATAGCTACTCTGTTCTCATAGGATTAAAGACAAACTTTTCCCCTTCAGAGTATGCTACTTCCATACAATTAGGAAAGTAAGAATTGGGTTCACTATCTAGGAGAAATTTGCAAGCATTATGAGTGGGTGTGTAACACATAAAATACAGTTTCAACAACTGTAAAACAGAATCAATGTTTGGTTATTAGAAATGTCAGAACACCAATTTTAGCATAAAATTATTATTTGTTTTCCCTAAGTTTTTATTTGTGCATGTTCCTATATAGTGCAGTGTGTTACACAGACTTCATTTTTGTTTCTTCCTTGCTATTATACTAAAGTCAAATGTATTGTCTTATTTTCAACAGATAAACATTTTTGTATCTTTAAAGATAAAATTGTACTCTACTAAACCCATTGATTTATTACATTAACATATAATATATAATAATTATTAAACATTTAACTTAAAAGTTAAAAATAAGGGAAATTGCTTAAAATGTATTGAGTACCAAAGCATGCTGAACACTGGCGAGAGAAATCTAGTTACAGATTTTATAGGCTAGAGAATAAGTTAAGTCAGTTTACCTTCCTCGGCTCCCAACGCTGGAGGCACTAGGTGAACGTATTGGTGGGTGTACACTTGTCATAGTAACAGGTCCTGAGATCATACACATTCGTAAAATGAATTAATAACTGTATTTAATTCCTACTCAATGTTCTCACTTAGTACTACATTGAAACTGGAAACACATAATGAAACTATATAAAACAAGAGTAGCTGCTGAACTCCCAGCACAGTCTAAAGTCCCCCTAAACTGGCAGGGCTGTTCAACCTCAGCAGTACTGACATTTGGGGACAGATAATTCTTTGATGTGGGGGCTGTATGTGCATCGTAGGGATGCTGAGCAGCACCCTCGGCCCCTACAGTTATTAGATGCCATGGCACCTCTACATACTCAGCATCCAGGGGTGTGACAATCAGAAATGCCTGCAAACACTGTCGAATGTCCCATGTTAGAGTAACCAGGGTAGGAGCTTAGTGAGGACGCTAGTGCCAGCAAAAGCTACAGAGGACAATAAAAAGTTGGTAGGGCTGGTATAAAAGCAGTCCAAGAGAGAAAGCCCCACAGAGGCTGATGAACAGAAGACACTGAAGCAATGTATAGGAGATACTTTGTCCCTTGCCTGACACTGAGTTAGTACTGGATAAACGTTAGTTTTAGTAATAGTGCCAAAATGGTTTCCAGAAATGTTTTGTCAAGTTATACTCCCACCAGCTATGTATCAGAGCATTTGTCCCATCACATCCTCATCAATGAGTATTTTCACTATTTAAATCTTTGCTTATTCAATAGTTAGAAATTATGTCTTTTTGATTTTATAATGACTACTGGTGAGATGGAACCACCCATCTTTCTTCCTCTCCCCTGTTTTACTAACTAAATGTATTTCCTCTTTAGGGAATAATCTACTCATGTCCTTTTGCAATACTGTGTACTTTCCTTATTAATCTGTATGAACTTGTTACATAATTAAACAGTTTCTCTACCACATTTTGTCAACAATTTCCTTTCAGTTTGTTTATGTTTTAAATAAGTACCTCCTTTAAAATTCGACAACTGCTTAATTATGCTTATATGACTGGTGAATGGCATAAGAAATTCTCCTCTTTCCTTATTTTGGTCTAAGGCATCTAATTTGCCAAGGTCTCCGCGAGTAGCATTAGTCAGAGTGCCTCTCTCTTGAAGGAAATAAGTAGTTGTGTCCAAAATTCTTGAACACAATTAAATAGCGAAAAAAACCACCAAAAAGAGTGATTGTCACTGATAAATTTTGATGCTAGGAAAATTCCATGCAAAAAGAGATGATACTACAGGCAAATTATCAAAAAGAGAACGTACAATACTAATTTCCTCCTGGGAGCACTATAGTGCCCATAAGTTCTATTCAAATTGAAAATGTACAGAGGTTTAACTTTTGCTTCCCACTTCGAAAGTACATTAATTTTAAAGAGTACCCAAAACACAGACCCATTTTAATCATCCAACAGAAAAAGGGAGGAGGCATAGGGTGATTTTTTTAAAAATTATTATAAATAGAATAAAAACTGAAAAAAAACCACTAATAAAATTTTTAAAAAGCCCACTTTACCTGTAAGGCCTGGAGATGGCACTGATGAATTCGGTGACTGGACGGTTCTGTTTGAGGGTGGTCTTGGCTGGCCATGATCTGTACTAGTATCTTTCCTCACAATATTGTCCAGCATAATAGTACTTGAGCAGTCAATCTGATGAGAAATTATTTCACGGCATTGTGACTTTGCAAGTTAAAAGCTACTTTAAATTTATAAGAAAACTTTAATAGTTTAATTATTATCAGATAATAAAACATGTAAATATCATATTTGAGAAGTTCTGATCCATACTTTCCCCATAAACAACCTTGAAAAAAAGCTTTCACACTTCTTAATATTTCACCTTAGTAAATATACTGAGTCACACTATTTCAGAAGTCATGAGCCAGGAGAAAAGAGTATTGTGTGCTACACCCTTAAAAATTAAAACAAAATTATAAAAAGAAATTCTAATAATGTTTCTTAATTTATTTAAAAATAATAAAAGGTACCAATTTAAAAAAAAAGCAAACTTGGTGAGAAGAGTAGCACAGTTTCACATTTTGCAAATTTCTTTATTGTCTGGCTTAATAACAGCCAACTGGAAACTTGTATCTTTTACTCAGTCTGCTGAGATGTGTGGTTTTGGCTGAAGAATAAGAAGAAAATCTGGTCTTACACAGAGAGGACCTTGTAGAGCCTCTAAAAAGGTTGTACAGACCCCCATGTCCTTGGCCCACACTTTGAGAACCGATGCTCTGGTATGCACTAGATTGATGAGACAAGTCTACGCATAACACATTTTCAGAACACTAACCTCACTTAAATACATTCTTAATGTTTGGTAGGAAAAAATTGATCCCTTAGAGATTCCTGCTTTAATGCAACAGGTATACAAATAATTGACTGCTTTCCTAATTGACTGCTAAGCTAAAATATCGATAAATTTCTACTGAATAAGACTTTAATACTTTAGATGCAAATATTTTTTTAATTTTTTCATTGATGAATAGTTGAATTACAATGTTGTGTTAATTTCTGCTGTACAGAAAAGTGATTCAGTTATTCATATATATATTGTTTTTCATATTCTTTTCCATTATGGTTTATCACAGGATACTGAATATAGTTCTCTGTGCTATGCAGAACTTTGTTGCTTATCCATTTCTATATATACCAGTTTGCATCTGCTAATCCCAAACTCCCAATCCAACCCTCACCCACCCCCCTTTAGATGCAAGTATTTTTAATGCTTAAATATACCATTTATTCCTCAAGAACGTTTTTGTGATTAAAATCCAATTTAATAGTTCCAGCCTTTCTCAATCAAGATTCTCCAAGAGAATTAAGTTCTACAGTCCGAGGGCATAGACTGTATATAATGAATTTACTTCTCGCCTCTGCATCTAGAATGGTACTAGTTATGAACCATCCTTGGGAGGACTGAGGAAATAGTCACTCAAATCAGTTTCTTTATTCTGTGGTTCAGATGAGGAATTTCAGTTGAGAAAGCTGGTGGACAAAGGGTCATCTGTATCTGAGGACTGCAGAGGAAAATTTACTTTCTGTGCGTCCTCTTTCAGTAGGGGAAGGAGGAAGTACACAGGGTTATTTATGTTTAATATTCTTTGGGCACTACCTTGGCCAATACTTTTCAGAGAGTGCAAAAAGTACTGGAATGACTAAATTTGTTAGATCTTAATGTAAAAAAAGTTATTTACATTGTGGAATAATCCTAAAAGCTAAAATAAAATTATAGGAATGACAAAAAAAGTTTCCCTATCGATTGCCTATGCATGAAAAATACACGTACTCTACCCATTTAAAGTATAAACAATTATTTTAAAAATGAAATAACTCTGGTAAGGTTAATGATGCAACTTTTAGGAAATACTAATTGATCTCAGTAACTTGAAAAACAAACTAAATAATACAAAATTTTAGATTCCTTCACATCCTACAAGATTTCTTAAAAGTTTTTAATGTCTGTATGAGTGATTACCTTAAGCTTATAAGATGAGAAAAGGTAAAACAAGTATCAACTTATGTATAAAGATTTGTTTATTCAATGTTATATTTTCTGTCTTTGAAAAATATTTTTTAAAAAGTCATACTGACAAAGAGCTTAGAGGGTAAATGTGTTTAATTTAAATAAAAATGAAATCAGAGGTAATTTTGCACTGGTTAGTAAATGTTATCATTTCTCTTATTATTATTATGATTTTTATTTGAGGGGAACTTTTCCTGTGCCAGGCACTGGGCTTTACTTGCATTAGTTCATTGAGTCTTTTTTTTTTTTTAACATCTTTATTGGAGTGTAATTGCTTTACAGTGTGTGTTAGTTTCTGCTTTATAACAAAGTGAATCAGCTATACATATACATATATCCCCTTATCTCCTCCCTCTTGCGTCTTCCTCCCACCCTTCCTATCCCACCCCTCTAGGTGGTCACAAAGCACCAAGCTGATCTCCCTGTGCTATGCAGCTGCTTCCCTCTAGTTATCTATTTTACATTTGGTAGTGTATCTATGTCCATGCAACTCTCTCACTTCATCCCAGCTTACCCTTCCCCCTCCCCGTGTCCTCAAGTCCATTCTCTACGTCTGTGTCTTTATTCCTGTCCTGCCCTTAGGTTCTGCCCTTCAAAACTAATTTCTTTTTTTGATTCCACATTCACGTGTTAGCATACGGTATTTGTTTTTCTCTTCCTGACTTAACTTCACTCTGTATGACAGACTCTAGGTCCATCCACCTCACTACAAATAACTCAATTTCATTTCTTTTTATGGCTGAGTAATATTCCATTGTATATATGGGCCACATCTTCTTTATCCATTCATCTGTCGATGGACACTTAGGTTGCTTCCATGTCCTGGCTATTGTAAATAGTGCTGCAATGAACATTGTGGTATACATGACTCTTTTTGAATTATGGTTTTCTCAGGGTACATTTCTATTATTAAACTTGTCTCCATCTCTTCTGGTGTCTTAAATGTTAGACTCCTTCTCTAACCTTATTCTATTGTAATATATCACATTCCAGCAATTCAGCCTTCCAGTACCTCCTCCCATGTCCTCACCCCTTCCTTCCCAGCTTAGATTCCATAATCCATCACCATAATCATTCATTTACAAACACTTTAACTCCAGTGCCCTGAAAGACATTCTGTAGTATGTTCAAGTGTTAATATTAATCTTTTTATTATTCCTGCTGTTACCATATTTCTAAAGGATAAAAACAACTTCTAAACACAAACGCACAGCCTATAATCCAACAAACCCATGCCTTTTACCAGATCCAAGTTCACTTAAAATTTTTGAAACAGATTCTTAGAATAAATTTTATGTATACTTACATCTGGAAGAGAAGGAAGATTATAGGGACCTCCCACGGGTGAGCTCAAATCAATCATAGGTGACCCAAAAGCCTTTCCATCATATCCTGCTGCACTAGTAATGGTGGGACTGGAAGGAGTAGAGGACGTGCTGTTGGCAGCTGATGGGGTGGCCTGCCCACTGCTGACCTGCCACTGTGGTAGCAAGAAGGAAAGAAGAAAGGTGGTCTATCAGCAGGCCTGTAACGTAAAATGTCCATCTAATCCCTGTTCCAGACACAAAACAAAGTAAAAGACACAGTCTGCTATTTGAATTCAACTGTAATTTTAATGGAAAGGGGACAGGACACAAGTATATATAATTTTCATTAATCCTGTCCAAACGTAAAAAATAAAAAGAACTGATTTGTACCAGAAGACAACAGTTAGTATTCACAAGAAAACCACAGCACCCAATCTTGGAAAGCTTACACATACTGGAAAAGAAATATAAACATGTACAAAGCAACTTCAAGGTAAAGATGGAGGGCTGAAAACATACGTTTTCTTCTGTCCCTACCTGATACACCTGAAAGTAAAATGACAGTTAAGGGAATTTTTTTTTGAAAAAGGCACTGACCCATAAAGACAAAGAAAACAGGGGAGAAGACAGAAATCACATTTTGGAAGCTGGAAGGCAAATGGACAAAAAGCAAATGAATTAGTCGTAGCCAATTGGATAAAGCTGAAATCTAAGCTGGCAGTGGGAAAAACAGAGAAGCAAATCAGCATATACTGTAGAACCCCTAAGAGCCTGAGAATTAGAAGCATAAGAGGTGAAACTGGGACTAAAAACAGGATGATCTGTTGAGAGTCTGTTTAAGAAGGATTAAATCTCACGTTCGTTTCCTACTTTATCTGTAGCTACCCCAAGATAATAAGGACCACCTCCACCTCTGCAAAAGAAGGCTGGAAATTAATTTTCTAGAATAGGTAAAATACTCTTTGGGCTGACGAGCATCAGGCTCAGCTGAAGGCAGAAGTATTGCACTTGGGCTTCCCCAGTGGCACAGTGGTTAAGAATCTGCCTGCCAATGCAGGGGACACGGGTTCGAGCCCTGGTCTGGGAAGATCCCACATGCCGCGGAGCAACTAAGCCCATGCGCCACAACTACTGAACCTGCGCTCTAGAGCCCGTGAGCCACAACTACTGAGCCCACGTGCCACAACTACTGAAGCCCACGTGCCTAGAGCCTGTGCTCCGCAACAAGAGAAGCCACCGAAATGAGAAGCTGGTGCACCGCAAGGAAGAGTAACCCCCGCTCGCCACGGCTAGAGAAAGCCCGCGTGCAGCAACAAAGACCAAAAATAAATAAATTAATTAATTAAGAAAAAAAAGAAGCATTGCACTGAAAATGACGAGTAAGAAACCATACAGACACTGAATGCCGAGCTTCCTGCCCACTCTGCCTCCGGCCCGCTAATAATCTTCTTCCCCCAGCTGGCTTCAATGAGCAGCCAGGCCCTGCATTTCAGGCATGAAACAGAAAGATCTTTTGGGAATTGGACCACTACCTATGGACAGTGACCTTAGTAACTCTCCTAATAAACATGCCTAGCAAACCTCACGTAAGAGTGAAATTCAGCCATCAAACGTTAGCCCCCCACCCTGGCTTTCAGGTTTTTTTTTTCCTAAACACCCATTTCTCATATACAAACAGGTACTTAAGCATCAATAAACATCTGAGGAAACTCTTTGTCATTTAATGTTAGAGGCTGAAATAAACACATTAATAAAGGAACGCTACAGGGTATACAGAGATGAACCATGCTGCTATCTATACTTTACTTTGAAACCTATCAAAAAACGAGAAGGTTTGATTGACAGATGGATGGATAAATGGGTATATGGATAATAAGTGAGAAGGCAAATAGAGCAACCTATCCCCTATACAACTCTTTCAACTTACTATGTTTGAAAATTTTTATAATAAAATACTGGGGGGAAAAAAGCCACTAAGAGGTATCTTAAGACTATGCAGGGGAAAAAACTCCCAAACTCAGTTTCATTTATATATGGACTACACAATATAGAGTGACAGTGATGGAAATATTCTAACTTTGAAAAATCTAATTTACATGCTCCACTGAAAAAACTAAGTAAAAAACCCTGTGAATATGAATGTCATCTTTACCACATACCCACCCCTCGTATCCATCCACCTGTCTGTGTCTCTCTCTCTTCCTCCTTCCCTCCCCAGAATAAGCAGTTACAGTTGATGTGTATCTTTCCACGTTTTTTCTATATATATATAAGTGAGATTTAAAAAACAAAAACAAAACCACAAAATTGAAAATAACTCACAAAAAAATCCGACAAAGTTTTTTGCCGTGTAATATACTTCGCAGATCATATATAGATTACTGCCTTTTCTTAATAGCCAAAAAGCATTTCCACTGTACAAGTATATTATAATTTGTTAAGCTACTCTATCAATTAAAACAAATTCCCCATTATCTTTTATCCTAGCTTGTTCATTTATTCATTCATGTTTAGACTTCTGACCAGGAAACATTTTTAAAAACCTTCTTAGAGTGCATGTCTACCCATTAAAAATAATACATAGGGAATAGGTGAGGAAATATTTGAGTACCCAGAATGTTCCAGGTGCTTTTATATACACTAACACTAAGTCTCAGCAAAACTCTGCAAGGTACTCACTCACTCTATAGTGGGGGCAAAGGAGATTTTAAAGAGTACACTTGTACAAGGCCACAAAAGTATTAGGAAAATAAACGAATTTAAGACCAAACTGCAGTCTGGTCCCTTTTCACCTCACCTCTAATGATGAAACAGAGATAGGTATAAATTTTATTGAAAATAATTAAAATATTATTTTAGAAAGTATTAATATTTTATCGAAACCAAACTAATTATAAACATATACACACACTTAGTATACGTACTTTTAGAATACTACTTTCAAATCATTTGATTAAAATGAATGTCACAGAATTATGGGAATAGCATCATATTCTTTATTTTGGTCTTGGCAAAAAAATTAAACTGAAATCAATCTACTAGTCCTAAGCTGGAAAGGCTTGACACAAGTACTTGGAGAAGACAAAGCACTGGGAGAACTTTTTGAAACAGTGTAATAGGGCTTCCCTGGTGGCGCAGTGGTTGGGAATCCGCCTGCCAATGCAGGGGACGCGGGTTTGAGTCCTGGTCTGGGAAGATCCCACATGCTGTGGAGCAACAAAGCCTGTGCACCACAACTACTGAGCCTGCACTCTAGAGCCCGCGAGCCACAACTACCGAAGCCCACACGCCTAGAGCCCGTGCTCCGCAACAGGAGAAGCCACTGCAATGAGAAGCCCATGCACCTCAGTGAAGAGTAGCCCCCGCTTGCCACAGCTGGAGAAAGCCCGCGTGCAGCAACGAGGACCCAATGCAACCAAAAATAAATAAATAAAATTTATAAAAAAAATAAAAAAAGTGTAATACCTAAAAAATATTTTTACCTGAAAACACTAAGAATATATATATAATATATATTATAAATTTATATAATACAAATATAAATTATAACTTAGATAAACATTAAACCTTCTAAGAGTTAATATATAACCTTAAATATTAAACTTTATCAGATGTATACGTACTACATATTAAAACTGTGTGATACTAAGTTTGTGCCCAAGAAGTCTCCCTGAAACACTTTGAAGATTTGTTTATTGGTCTCTCTTTAAGTATGCAATCTGTATTTGTCAGAATAATTCTGTCTTAGGAAATTTAATGCACTCACCTAAACGCTACACACATTAACACTGAAAAATTCATACCTATGACTCACCCTCCTTCACTTCTGTATAAGTGGCTTGATTTCTCTTGTTAATTACAAAGCATCAAGATCCTCTCTTAGCTTTGTCTCTCTCTATAGGGCAGTCTGTAATAAACTTTGTAATCCACACTTATTTAAAAAAGGAAAAAGCTTACTCTTGCTCTTTATCGCCATTGCTCTATCCATAAATTCAATGTGATTTGGAAGTAGAGAGAAGCAGAACAAGCAACTGTGGAGAAGTAAATATATATACCTGTTTTATGGCTTGTTGAGCCAGGAAAGCCATCTGCAGGGGGTTGGGCTTTATTGCTTGTCGTGGCGTACTCTGGTTTGGTGGATATCTTAGCTGTTGAGGATGAGGAGGAAGAACTGGTCCATTGGGTTTGGGGCTGTGATTCTGAAAATTTATCAAACGTGGAGGAGGTTGCTAGAAAAAAAGAAATTCAACCAACTCAGTGACAATCATCTCCTGAAAGACAAAGTATGAAGAACTCCATTTTATAACTTTTACAGAACGACAGCAATTCTGTCACAGATGAATCATTTATTAAAATTACAGTAAGGGTATGGGGGAAGGGGACAGCCTTCCAGAATGTGTATAAGCAATTTAAAGAAAAGAAGTTTTATTAGGAAAGACCCTTGGGAGAGGATTTTCCAGCTGCAAGTAGGTTAAACTAGGATTAGATCTAGGCCACACTGGGAAGTAGGGAAAATTTGTCGTTGGTATTCTTCTAAGTCCCTGATGATTATATTCTGTAAAGAATTGCCCTCTTCAATCTTCCTAAAATAATGTGATGGTAGAATAATTACTAACATTTACTGAGTAGTTATTACATGTCAGGTACTACTTTAAGTGCTTTACATGTGTTAACCCATTTAATCTTCACAATGATCCACTAAGGTAGGGATTACCTCTGTTTTACACAAAAGGGAACTGAGATATAGAGAATTTAAATAACTTGTCCAAGAGTAACAAAGATAGGAGGAATGGAGCTGAGATTTGAACTCAAGTCCTCTGGCTCCAAGCAGTAAAACATAAATAATGAACAGATGAATATTAATAACATTTAAAAATTAATGAATCGGATCTTATTGCGATCAAACTATGTGCCAGGCATTGTGACTGGCATTTTACATGTGTTATCTCATTATTACCCTCCCCTCATTTTACAAATTAGGACACTAAACATTAAAAGCTGAAAAAAGTCACACAGCTTGTTAAAAATTGAAAAAAGTCACACAGCTCGTTAAAGGCAGCACTAAGGCTTTAATCCAAAACTAGTCTGCCATTTCATTACCCAAACAGGTTTTGGTGTTTAGCTGGGGGTTAAGGTACTAATTACGGCTTAGAGGATGAGTCTCTCTAAAAGAAAACAGATTTTGAAAGGACACCCTTCAAGGACAACACTGGTTGATTATAGGGCAGGGTAGGGGCTGGGAAGGCAAGCCTAGTTTGCTCAATAAATGCTAGCCCTAGAAATTGAGACCAGTGTTCTAGAAAAAGGTAACCGTATATGCCAGTCTCACCTTGACTACCCAATTCTCTCTAAGGTTGGCAACTTATTGCAAAGTAAATACTTATTTTCAGGCTATCTTAACTGCATATGAATAAGAACTTCTCAGAAAGGGAACTATTAACTCCCACATTCAAGGTGGGAAAAATAAATGTGAAATTTATAAAGGCTGAAATAGCAACATCTTAAACTTTGACACTGTGAAGGCAGACAGCCATAAAGTGTAGCTCTGCCCTCTTTTTGTTCTTTTCCTTCTCCCATTTTTGGAATTCATCTCCTTTCCTGGGTAAATTATTTCTCTTTCCCCTCTCTTGCAAATTAGTTGGCACTGGGTTCACCGTCAATAACTTTCAAGAGTGACCAGCAGTTACAGACCCAATGAAAAGTAGATTTAGACACCATTTCAAGATCAAGGGAAATTCTTGAAATTCTATTCTTCTGGGTGAAGAACAGAAAAATATTAGAGAAAACGAGAAAATGAAAAAATCTTATAAAAGCGTAAGCCTGAAGCCATAGCAATTCTCTTCGATTCTTCTATTAAAGTTTTGTGACTTGAAGGGTTTTATATCATAGAAACACAAACAGAGAAGAACTGGGGAATCATAGTGGAAAACTTCTAAGTTAATCAAAGAGACAATTTTTTAAAAAGTGGAAAAGCACCCAAAATGATCCTTAAGGGAGAACAAAAGTAGTTACAGAAGTCTTCTGCCTCCCCCTGCCCTGAGATTTATATATTGATTCAGTCAAGAAATGACACTTGATGCCAGAGTACTGTACTGTGTGAAAAACCAGTGTGGGACTGGGTGTCAACTCTCCATCAAGGAATCCCAGTGTGGTTAAGATGCAAGGTGATTTTTCTTTCCTCTCCCAAACTGTTACAGTTGATTGAGTTAATTTCTAAGAACCCTGTGACAGGAAAAGCAACTTGAAAGAATAAGACTAGCAGCTAGTTATGAGCATAAAAGAAATAGCAAAACCAGTGCTATTTTAATTAAATGGAATCAATTAATTTGCAAGAAGGAAAAAAGGGAGAGAATAGAGAAATATAATTGAGAGCTTAAGCAAACTGACATATAATCATCACTATCCTCACCTTCACTCTAAATACTTTTATTATTACAGGTTTTCATTTTATTCTAGGTCAGTATAACCATGAAGCATAGCAGATGTCCTTCTAACATCCACCCACTGTTTAGGAAATTAATGGATACATATGAATGAGAGTTATCTCCAGAGCAGTAAATCTAGCCCGGGAGTGACAACCATTATGTATAAAATAACATACTTAGATCTAACAAACTTAGCCCTGTCCATTAGAGTATGATAGAGTATACTGTACACCGCTCAATAAACAGAGATGCATAATGTTTATCAAGTTTGTACCACTCAGTCATATAACTATGTATTCTAGCTCTGTATCACACAACTCTTTAATCATTCAGATTACATGGCTAATCTTCAGAGGAAGAAATAGGGAACTACTGTATAAGTGATTTTTAGAAGGAGGCCTTTAAATTGACCTGGGTCCTATTGGACAGATGTAGAGTATGATTTGAACACACCCACAAAGAGGCACACACACACCCTGCTTAAAGACAGATATTTTCCCACATATATATGCAAATAAACTGTTAGAAAACTAAGAAAGCAGGTGGGTAGGGCAGTGTGAAAGTTTACAGATGAGGGAAAACTGATGAGTGAAAAATGTAGGAGTGGGTATTTGGTACAGAAGAGATAAAATGAGAGATGAGAGTACTGGAA